>NC_071337.1:34169030-35369030 GCF_027744825.2 Synchiropus splendidus
GACCACAACTGCGTGCAGCCGCACTGACAATGGAGGAGGAGAACATGGACCACTCAGACTCCATGTCACCTACCTCCCTCGGGATCTGGGAGAAACTCTCCCGAAGGTGGGAGTTAAAGACCCCACTGACAGTGGGTTCCGCCAGGCGTTCCCAGCAGACCCTCACAATACGTTTGGGCCTGCCCGGTCTGACCGGCTTCCTCCCCTGCCAGCGGATCGCACTCACCACCAGGTGGTGATCGGTTGACAGCTCTGCCCCTCTCTTCACCCGAGTGTCCGAGACACGTGGCCGAAGGTCAGATGACACGATCACAAAGTCTATCATAGACCTCCGGCCAAGGGTGTCCTGGTGCCATGAGCACTTATGGACATCCTTGTGCTCAAACATGGTGTTCGTTATGGACAAACTGTGGGTGGCACAGAAGTCCAGTAATAGAACACCGCTCAGGTTCAGATTGGGTAGGCCGTTCTTCCCAATCACGCCCCTCCAAGTCTTGCTGTCATTGCCCACGTGGGCGTTGAAGTCTCCCAGTAGAACAATGGAGTCCCCGGTTGGGGAACTGTCGAGTACCCCTCCCAGTGACTCCAAGAAAGCCGGGTAGTCTACACTGCTGTTCGGCCCGTAAGCCGCAACCGCTGTGAGACACCTTGGAGCCAGGCCTGGGGTTGGGGCTCGAATGCGAGCGCCTGGTGGTGGGCCTCTGCCCATGGGGCCCGGCCGGGCCAAGCCCGAACGAATGACATGGGCCGTCCCTCCTGCGGACCCACCACCCACAGAGGGAGTCATAGGGGTCGGGTGCAAAGAGAACTAGGCAGCAGTCGAGGCCGGGGGGCCCGACGACCTGGTTCGTGTGGACATTCTCTGGCTCTTGGGACATGGAATGTCACTTCGCTGGGGGGGAAAGAGCCAGAGCTTGTGCAGGAGGATGAGAGGTACCGGCTAGATATAGTCGGGCTCTCCTCCACGCACAGCCTGGGCTCTGGAACCCAACTCCTCGAGAAAGGCTGGACCCTCTGCTTTTCTGGAGTTGTCCGCGGGGAGAGGCGGCGGGCTGGCGTAGGCTTGCTCATAGCCCCGCAGCTCTGCGGCTTCGTGTTGGGGTTTACCCCGGTGAACGAGAGGGTCGCGTCCCTACGCCTACGGGTTGGGGACAGGTGTCTCACTTTCTGAAGCTTCCCTGCAAAGTTATGGCACAATGCAGAAAACGCGTTTTCAGCCTGAGATAAGGTGGGTTCCGGAAAGCCAAACATAAAAATGTAGATAACTTTGGAAAAACATTTCAGACTGCTTAGATTTGATGTGCAACTACTAGAAAGACCCTTTCTGCTATAGTGGGAGGTGAAAATGTCATGTTCTGAAGCATCCCTGCAAAGTTATGGCACAATGCAGAAAACGCGTTTTCAGCCGGAGATAAGGTCGATTCCGGAACGCCAAACATAAAAATGTTGATAACTTTGGAAATACACTTCAGACAGCTTAGATTTGATGTGCAACTACTAGAAATACCCTTTCTGCTCAAGTGGGAGCTGAAAATTTCATGTTCTAAAGCTTCCCTGCAAAGTTATGGCACAATGCAGAAAACGCGTTTTAAGCTTGAGATAAGGTGAGTTCAGGAACACCAAACATAAAAATGTTGAAAACTTTCGAAAAACACTTCAGACAGCTTAGATTTGATGTGCAACTACGAGAAAGACCCTTTCTGCTATAGTGGGAGGTGAAAATTTCATGTTCTGAAGCTTCCCTCCAAAGTTATGGCACAATGCAGAAAACGCGTTTTCGGCCTGAGATAAGGTCGATTCAGGAACACCAAACATAAAAATGTTGAAAACTTTCGAAAAACACTTCAGACAGCTTAGATTAGATGTGCAACTACGAGAAAGACCCTTTCTGCTATAGTGGGAGGTGAAAATTTCATGTTCTGAAGATTCCCTGCAAAGTTATGGCACAATGCAGAAAACGCGTTTTCAGCCTGAGATAAGGTCGATTCCGGAACGCCAAACATAAAAATGTTGATAACTTTCGAAAATCACTTCAGACAGCTTAGATTTGATGTGCAACTACTGGAAAGACCCTTTCTGCTATAGTGGGGTATGAAAATTTCATGTTCTGAAGCTTCCCTGCAAAGTTATGGCACAATGCGTAAAACGCGTTTTGAGCCTGAGATAAGGTCGATTCCGGAACGCCAAACATAAGAATATTGATAACTTTGGAAAAACACTTCAGACAGGTTAGATTTGACGTGCAACTACTAGAAGGACCCTTTCTGCTATAGTGGCAGGTTAAAATTACATGTTCTGAAGCTTCCCTCCAAAGTTATGGCACAATGCAGAAAACGCGTTTACAGCCTGAGATAAGGTTGATTCCGGAACGCCAAACATAAGAATGTTGATGACTTTAGAAAAACCCTTTCTGCTATAGTGGGATGTTAAAATTTCATGTTCTGAAGCTTCCCTGCAAAGTTATGGCACAATGCGTGAAACGCGTTTTCAGCCTGAGATGAGGTTGATTTCAGAACGCCAAACATAAAATTGTTGATAACTTTGGAAAAACACTTTCGACAGCTTAGATTTGATGCGCAACTACTAGAAAGACTCTGTCTGCTATAGTGGGAGGAGAAAATTTCATGTTCTGAAGTCTCCATGCAAAGTTATGGCACAATGCAGAAAACGCGTTTTCAGCCTGAGATAAGGTGGGTTCCGGAACGCCAAACATAAAAATGTTGATAACTTTCGAAAAACACTTCAGACAGCTTAGATTTGATGTGCAACTACTAGAAAGACCCGTTCTGCTACAGTGGGACCTGAAAACTTCATGTTCTGAAGCTTCCCTGCAAAGTTATGGCACAATGCGTAAAACGCGTTTTCAGCCTGAGATAAGGTTGATTCCGGATCGCCAAACATAAGAATGTTGATAACTTTGGAAAAACACTTCAGACAGCTTAGATTTGATGTGCAACTACTAGAAAGACCCTGTCTGCTATAGTGGGAGGTGAAATTTTCATGTTCTGAAGCTTCCCTGTAAAGTTATGGCACAATGCAGAAAACGCGTTTTCGGCATGAGATAAGGTCGATTCAGGAACACCAAACATAAAAATGTTGAAAACTTTCGAAAAACACTTCAGACAGCTTAGATTTGATGTGCAACTACGAGAAATACCCTTTCTGCTATAGAGGGAGGTGATAATATCATGTTCTGAAGCTTCCCTGCAAAGTTTTGGCACAATGCGTAAAACGCGTTTTCAGCCTGAGATGAGGTTGATTTCAGAACGCCAAACATAAAAATGTTGATAACTCAGGAAAAACTCTACAGACAGCTTAGATTTGATGTGCAACTACTAGAAATACCCTTTCTGCTATAGTGGGGGAGAAAATTTCATGTTCTGAAGTCTCCCTGCAAAGTTATGGCGCAATGCAGAAAACGCGTTTTCAACCTGAGATAAGGTGGGTTCCAGAACGCCAAACATAAAAATGTTGATAACTTTGGAAAAACACTTCAGACAGCTTAGATTTGATGTGCAACTACTAGAAAGACCCTTTCTGCTATATTGGGAGTTGAAAATTTCATGTTCTGAAGCTTTCCTGCAAAGTTATGGCACAATGCGTAAAACGCGTTTTCAGCCTGAGATAAGGTTGATTCCGGAACGCCAAACATCAGAATGTTGATAACTTTTGAAAAACACTTCAGACAGCTTAGATTTGATGTGCAACTACTAGAAATACCCTTTCTGCTATAGTGGGATGTTAAAATTTCATGTTCTAAAGCTTCCCTGCAAAGTTATGGCACAATGCAGAAAACGCGTTTTCAGCCGGAGATAGGCTCGATTCCGAAATGCCAAACATAAAAATGTTGATAACTTTGGAAAAACACTTTCGACAGCTTAGATTTGATGTGCAACTACTAGAAAGACCCTTTCTGCTATAGTGGGAGGTAAAAATTTCATGTTCTGAAATTCCCTGCAAAGTTATGGCACAATGCAGAAAACGCGTTTTCAGCCTGAGATAAGGTCGATTCCGGAGTGCCAAACATAAAAATGTTGATAACTTTGGAAAAACACTTCAGACAGCTTAGATTTGATGTGCAACTACTAGAAAGACCTTTTTCTGCTATAGTGGGAGGTGAAATTTTCATGTTCTGAAGCTTCCCTGCAAAGTTATGGCACAATGCAGAAAACGCGTTTTCAGCCGGAGATAAGCTCGATTCCGAAATGCCAAACATAAAAATGTTGATAACTTTGGAAAAACACTTTCGACAGCATAGATTTGATGTGCAACTACTAGAAAGACCCTTTCTGCTATAGTGGGAGGTTAAAATTTCATGTTCTGAAGTTTCCCTGCAAAGTTATGGCACAATGCAGAAAACACGTTTTCAGTCTGAGATAAGGTTGATTCCGGACAGCCAAACATAAGAATGTTGATAACTTTGGAAAAACACTTCAGACAGCTTAGATTTGATGTGCAACTACTAGAAAGACCCTTTCTGCTATAGTGGGAGGTGAAAATTTCATGTTCTGAAGCTTCCCTGCAAAGTTATGGCACAATGCAGAAAACGCGTTTTCAGCCTGAGATAAGGACGATTCCGGAGCGCCAAACATAAAAATATTGATAACTTTGGAAAAACACTTCAGACAGCTTAGATTTGATGTGAGACTACTAGAAAGACCCTTTCTGCTATAGTGGGAGGAGTAAATTTCATGTTCTGAAGTCTCCCTGCAAAGTTACGGCACAATGCAGAAAACGCGTTTTCAGCCTCAGATTAGGTGGGTTCCAGAACGCCAAACATAAAAATGTTGATAACTTTGGAAAAACACTTCAGACAGCTAAGATTTGATGTGCAACTACTAGAAAGTCCCTTTCTGCTACAGTGGGAGGTGAAAATTTCATGTTCTGAAGCATCCCTGCAAAGTTATGCCACAATGCAGAAAACACGTTTTCAGTCTGAGATAAGGTTGATTCCGGACAGCCAAACATAAGAATGTTGATAACTTTGGAAAAACACTTCAGACAGCTTAGATTTGATGTGAGACTACTAGAAAGACCCTTTCTGCTATAGTGGGAGGAGTAAATTTCATGTTCTGAAGTCTCCCTGCAAAGTTACGGCACAATGCAGAAAACGCGTTTTCAGCCTCAGATAAGGTGGGTTCCAAAACGCCAAACATAAAAATGTTGATAACTTTGGAAAAACACTTCAGACAGCTTAGATTTGATGTGCAACTACTAGAAAGACCCTATCCTCTATAGTGGGAGGCGAACATTTCATGTTCTGAAGCTTCCCTGAAAAGTTATGGCACAATGCAGAAAACGCGTTTTCAGCCTGAGATTAGGTGGGTTCCAGAACGCCAAACATAAAAATGTTGATAACTTTGGAAAAACACTTCAGACAGCTAAGATTTGATGTGCAACTACTAGAAAGTCCCTTTCTGCTACAGTGGGAGGTGAAAATTTCATGTTCTGAAGCATCCCTGCAAAGTTATGGCACAATGCAGAAAAAGCGTTTTCAGCCTTGAGATAAGGTCGATTCCGGAAAGCCAAACATAAAAATATTGATAACTTTGGACAAACACTTCAGACAGCTTAGATTTGATGTGCAACTACTAGAAAGACCCTTTTTGCTATTGTGGGAGTTGAAAATTTCATGTTCTGAAGCTTCCCTGCAAAGTTATGGCGAAATATGTAAAACGCGTTTTCAGGCTGAGATAAGGTGGGTTCCGGAACGCTAAACATAAAAATGTTGAAAACTTTGGAAAAACACTTCAGACAGCTTAGATTTAATGTGCAACTACTAGAAAGACCCTTTCTGCTATAGTGGGAGGTGAAAATTTCATGTTGTGAAGTTTCCCTGCAAAGTTATGGCACAATGCAGAAAACACGTTTTCATCCTCAGATAAGGTCGATTCCGGAACGCCAAACATCAAAATGTTGGTAACTTTTGAAAAACATTTCAGACAGCTGAGATTTGATGTGCAACTACTCGAAACACCCTTTCTGCTACTGTGGGAGGTGAAAATTTCATGTTCTGAAGCTTCCCTACAAATTTATGCCACAATGCAGGAGACGCGTTTTCAGCCTGAGATAAGGTCGATTCCGGAACGCCAAACATAAAAATGTTGATATCTTTGGAAAAACACTTCAGACAGCTTAGATTTGATGTGCAACTGCTAGAAAGACCCTTTCTCCTATAGTGGGAGGAGAAAATTTCATGTTCTCAAGCTTCCCTGCAAAGTTATGGCACAATGCAGAAAACGCGTTTTCATCCTCAGATAAGGTCGATTCCGGAACGCCAAACATCAAAATGTTGATAACTTTTGAAAAGCATTTCAGACAGCTGAGATTTGATGTGCAACTACTCGAAAGACCCTTTCTGCTATCGTGGGAGGTGAAAATTTCATGTTCTGAAGCTTCACTGCAAAGTTATGGCACAATGCAGAAAACGAGTTTTCAGCATCACATAAGGTCGATTCCGGAACGCCAAACATAAAAATGTTGATAACTTTGGAAAAACACTTCAGACAGCTTAGATTTGATGTGCAACTACTTGAAAGACCCTTTCTGCAATATTGGGAGTTGAAAATTTGATCTTGTGAAGCTTTCCTGCAAAGTTATGGCACAATGCAGAAAACGCGTTTTCGGCCTGAGATAAGGTCGATTCAGGAACATCAAACATAAAAATGTTGAAAACTTTCGAATAACACTTCAGACACCTTAGATTTGATGTGCAACTACGAGAAAGACCCTTTCTGCTCTAGTGGGAGGTGAAAATTTCATGTTCTAAAGCTTCCCTGCAAAGTTATGGCACAATGCAGAAAACGCGTTTTCAGCCTGAGATAAGGTGGGTACCAGAACGCCAAACATAAAAATGTTGATAACTTTGGAAATACACTTCAGACAGCTTAGATTTGATGTGCAACTACTAGAAATACCCTTTCTGCTATAGTGGGAGGAGAAAATTTCATGTTCTGAAGACTCCCTGCAAAGATATGGCACAATGCAGAAAACGCGTTTTCAGCCTGAGTTAAGGTGGGTTCCAGAACGCCAAACATAAAAATGTTGATAACTTTGGAAAAACACTTCAGACAGCTTAGATTTGATGTGCAACTACTAGAAAGACCCTTTCTGCTATAGTGGGAGGTGAAAATTTCATGTTCTGAAGCTTCCCTGCAAAGTTATGGCACAATGCAGAAAACGCGTTTTCAGCCTGAGATAAGGTCGATTCCGGAGCGCCAAACATAAAAATATTGATAACTTTGGAAAAACACTTCAGACAGCTTAGATTTGATGTGAGACTACTAGAAAGACCCTTTCTGCTATAGTGGGATATGAAAATTTCATGTTCTGAAGCTTCCCTGCAAAGTTATGGCACAATGCAGAAAACGCGTTTTCAGCCTGAGATAAGGACGATTCCGGAGCGCCAAACATAAAAATATTGATAACTTTGGAAAAACACTTCAGACAGCTTAGATTTGATGTGAGACTACTAGAAAGACCCTTTCTGCTATAGTGGGATATGAAAATTTCATGTTCTGAAGCTTCCCTGCAAAGTTATGGCAGAATGCGTAAATCGTGTTTTCAGCCTGAGATAAGGTCAATTCCGGTACGCCAAACATAAAAGTGTTGATAACTTTGGAAAAACACTTCAAACAGCTTTGATTTGAGGTGCACCTACTCGAAAGACCCTTTCTGCTATAGTGGGAGGTGAAAATATCATGTTCTGAAGCTTCCCTGCAAAGTTATGGCACAATGCGTAAAACGCGTTTTCAGCCTGAGATGAGGTTGATTTCAGAACGCCAAACATAAAAATGTTGATAACTCAGGAAAAACTCTACAGACAGCATAGATTTGATGTGCAACTACTAGAAAGACCCTTTCTGCTAAATGGGAGGAGAAAATTTCATGTTCTGAAGTCGCCCTGCGAAGTTATGGCAGAATGCAGAAAACGCGTTTTCAGCCTGAGATGAGGTGGGTTCCAGAACGCCAAACATAAAAATGTTGATAACTTTGGAAAAACACTTCAGACAGCTTAGATTTGATGTGAGACTACTAGAAAGACCCTTTCTGCTATAGTGGGATATGAAAATTTCATGTTCTGAAGCTTCCCTGCAAAGTTATGGCAGAATGCGTAAATCGTGTTTTCAGCCTGAGATAAGGTCGATTCCGGAACGCCAAACATAAAAGTGTTGATAACTTTGGAAAAACACTTCAAACAGCTTTGATTTGAGGTGCACCTACTAGAAAGACCCTTTCTGCTATAGTGCGAGGTTAAAATTTCATGTTCTGAAGTTTCCCTGCAAAGTTATGGCACAATGCAGAAAACACGTTTTCAGTCTGAGATAAGGTTGATTCCGGAAAGCCAAACATAAAAATGTTGATAACTTTGGAAAAACACTTCAGACAGCTGAGATTTGATGTGCAACTACTAGA
Source organism: Synchiropus splendidus (assembly GCF_027744825.2). Classification (NCBI taxonomy): domain Eukaryota; kingdom Metazoa; phylum Chordata; class Actinopteri; order Syngnathiformes; family Callionymidae; genus Synchiropus; species Synchiropus splendidus. The sequence continues at coordinate 34,177,446 of NC_071337.1, forward strand.
AAGACCCTTTCTGCGACAGTGGGAGGTGAAAATTTCATGTTCTGAAGCTTCCCTGAAAAGTTATGGCACAATGTAGAAAACGCGTTTTCAGCCTGAGATTAGGTGGGTTCCAGAACACCAAACATAAAAATGTTGATAACTTTGGAAAAACACTTCAGACAGCTAAGATTTGATGTGCAACTACTAGAAAGACCCTTTCTGCTACAGTGGGAGGTGAAAATTTCATGTTCAGAAGCATCCCTGCAAAATTATGGCACAATGTAGAAAACGCGTTTTCAGCCTGAGATTAGGTGGGTTCCAGAACGCCAAACATAAAAATATTGATAACTTTGGAAAAACACTTCAGACAGCTTAGATTTGATGTGCAACTACTAGAAAGACCGTTTCTGCTATAGTGGGAGGTAAAAATTTCATCTTCTGAAGCTTTCCTGCAAAGTTATGGCAAATTGTGTAAAACGCGTTTTCAGCCTGAGATAAGGTTGTTTCTGGAACGCCAAATATAAAAATGGTGTTAACTTTGGAAAAACACTTCAAACAGCTTAGATTAGATGTGCAACTACTAGAAAGAACCTTTCTGCTATAGTGGGAGGTGAAAATTTCATGTTCTGAAACTTTCCTGCAAAGTTCGGGCAAATTGCGTAAAACGCGTTTTCAGGCTGAGATAAGGTTGTTTCTGGAACGCCAAACATAAAAATGGTGTTAACTTTGGAAAAACACTTCAAACAGCTTAGATTTGATGTGCAACTACTAGAAAGACCCTTTCTGCTACAGTGGGAGCTGAAAATTTCATGTTCTGAAGCTTCCCTGCAAAATTATGGCAAAATATGTAAAACGCGTTTTCAGGCTGAGATAAGGTGGGTTCCAGAACGCCAAACATAAAAATGTTGATAACTTTGGAAAAACACTTCAGACAGCTTAGATTTGATGTGCAACTACTAGAAAGACCCTATCCGCTATAGTGGGAGGCGAACATTTCATGTTCTGAAGCTTCCCTGAAAAGTTATGGCACAATGTAGAAAACGCGTTTTCAGCCTGAGATTAGGTGGGTTCCAGAACACCAAACATAAAAATGTTGATAACTTTGGAAAAACGCTTCAGACAGCTAAGATTTGATGTGCAACTACTAGAAAGACCCTTTCTGCTACAGTGGGAGGTGAAAATTTCATGTTCAGAAGCATCCCTGCAAAATTATGGCACAATGTAGAAAACGCGTTTTCAGCCTGAGATTAGGTGGGTTCCAGAACGCCAAACATAAAAATATTGATAACTTTGGAAAAACACTTCAGACAGCTTAGATTTGATGTGCAACTACTAGAAAGACCCTTTCTGCTATAGTGGGAGGTAAAAATTTCATGTTCTGAAGCTCCCCTGCAAAGTTATGGCAAATTGTGTAAAACGCGTTTACAGCCTGAGATAAGGTTGTTTCTGGAACGCCAAATATAAAAATGGTGTTAACTTTGGAAAAACACTTCAAACAGCTTAGATTAGATGTGCAACTACTAGAAAGAACCTTTCTGCTATAGTTGGAGGTGAAAATTTCATGTTCTGAAGCTTCCCTGCAAAGTTATGGCACAATGCAGAAAATGCGTTTTCAGCCTGAGATAAGGTGGGTTCCAGAACGCCAATCATAAAAATGTTGATAACTTTGGAAAAACACTTCAGACAGCTTAGATTTGATGTGCAACTACTAGAAAGACACTTTCTGCTATAGTGGGAGGTGAAAATTTCATGTTCTGAAACTTTCCTGCAAAGTTCGGGCAAATTGTGTAAAACGCGTTTACAGCCTGAGATAAGGTTGTTTCTGGAACGCCAAATATAAAAATGGTGTTAACTTTGGAAAAACACTTCAGACAGCTTAGATTTGATGTGCAACTACTAGAAAGACCCTTTTTGCTATTGTGGGAGTTGAAAATTTCATGTTCTGAAGCTTCCCTGCAAAGTTATGGCGAAATATGTAAAACGCGTTTTCAGGCTGAGATAAGGTGGGTTCCGGAACGCCAAACATAAAAATATTGATAACTTTGTAAAAACTCTTTAGACAGCTTAGATTTGATGTGCAACTACTAGAAAGACCCTTTCTGCTATAGTTGGAGGTGAAAATTTCATGTTCTGAAGCTTCCCTGCAAAGTTATGTCACAATGCAGAAAACGCGTTTTCAGCCTCACATAAGGTCAATTCCGGAACGCCAAACATAAAAATGTTAATAACTTCGGAAAAACACTTCAGACAGTTTAGATTTGTGTGCAACTACTAGAAAGATCCTTTCTGCTATAGTGGGAGGTGAAATTTTTTTGTTCTGAAGCTTCCCTGCAAAATTATGGCACAATGCAGAAAACGCGTTTTCAACCTCACATAAGGTCGATTCCGGAACGCCAAACATAAAAATGTTGATAACTTCCGAAAAACACTTCAGACAGCTTAGATTAGATGTGCAACTACTAGAGAGACCCTTTATTCTATTGTGGGAGGTGAAAATGTCATGTTCTGAAGCTTCCATGCAAAGTTATGGCACAATGCAGAAAACGCGTTTTCAGCCTGACATAAGGTCAGTTCCGGAACGCCAAACATAAAAATGTTGATAACTTCCGAAAAACACTTCAGACTGCTTAGATTTGATGTGCAACTACTAGAAAGACCCTATCTGCTATAGTGGGAGGTTAAAATTTCATTTTCTGAAGCTTCCCTGCAAAGTTGTGGCACAATGCAGAAAACACATTTTCAGCCTGACAAAAGGTGGGTTCCGGAACGCCAAACATAAAAATGTTGATAACTTTGGAAAAACACTTCAGACAGCTTAGATTTGATGTGCAACTACTAGAAAGACCCTTTCTGCTATAGTGGGAGGTGAAAAATTTTTGTTCTGAAGCTTCCCTGCAAAGATATGGCACAATGCGTAAAATGCGTTTTCAGCCTGAGATAAGGTTGATTCCGGAACGCAAAACATAAAAATGTTAATAACTTTGGACAAACACTTCAGACAGCTTCGATTTGATGTGCAACTACGAGAAAGACCCTTTCTGCTATAGTGGGAGGTGAAACTTTCATGTTCTTCAGCTTTCCTGCAAAGTGATGGCACAATGCAGAAAACGAGTTTTCAGCCTGAGATAAGGTTGATTCCGGAACGCCAAACATAAGAATGTTGATAACTTCTGAAAAACACTTCACACAGCTTACATTTGATGTGCAACTACTAGAAGGACCATTTCTGCTATAGTGGGAGGAGTAAATTTCAAGTCCTGAAACTTCCCTGCAAAGTTATGGCACAATGCAGAAAATGCGTTTTCAGCATGAGACAAGGTCAATTCCGGAACGCCAAACATAAAAATATGATAACTTTGGACAAACACTTCAGACAGCTTCGATTTGATGTGCAACTACGAGAAAGACCCTTTCTGCTATAGTGGGAGGTTAAACTTTCATGTTCTTCAGCTTTCCTGCAAAGTGATGGCACAATGCAGAAAACGCGTTTTCAGCCTGAGATAAGGTTGATTCCGGAACGCCAAACATAAGAATGTTGATAACTTCTGAAAAACACTTCACACAGCTTACATTTGATGTGCAACTACTAGAAGGACCATTTCTGCTATAGTGGGAGGAGTAAATTTCAAGTCCTGAAACTTCCCTGCAAAGTTATGGCACAATGCAGAAAATGCGTTTTCAGCATGAGACAAGGTCAATTCCGGAACGCCAAACATAAAAATATGATAACTTTGAAAAAACACTTCAGACAGCTTAGATTTGAAGTGCAACTACTAGAAAGACCCTTTCTGCTATAGTGGGAGTTGAAAATTTCATATTCTCCAGCTTTCCTGCAAAGTTTTGGCACAATGCAGAAAACTCGTTTTCAGCATGAGACAAGGTCAATTCCGGAACGCCAAACATAAAAATATGATAACTTTGAGAAAACACTTCAGACAGCTTAGATTTGATGTGCAACTACTAGAAAGACCCTTTCTGCTATAGTGGGAGGTGAAAATTTCATGTTCTGAAGTTTCCCTGCAAAGTTATGGCACAATGCAGAAAATGCGTTTTCAATAAGGTGCGATCCGGAACGCCAAACATAAAAATGTTGATAACTTTGGAAAAACACTTCAGACAGCTTAGATTTGATGTGCAACTATTAGAAAAACCCTTTCTGCTATCATGGGAGGTGAAATTTTTATGTTCTGAAGCTTTCCTCCAAAGGTATGGCACAATGCAGAAAACGCGTTTTCAGCCTGAGATAAGGTGGGTTCCGGAACGCCAAACCAAAAAAGTATGATAACTTTGGAACAACACTTCAGACAGCTTAGATTTGATGTGCAACGACTAGAAAGACCCTTTCTGCTATAGTGGGAGGTGAAAATTTCATGTTCTGTAGCTTCCTTGCAAAGTTAGGGCACAAGGCAGAAAAGGCGTTTTCAATAAGGTGGGATCCGGAACGCCAAAGATAAAAATGTTGATTACTTTGGAAAAACAGTTCAGACAGCTTGGATTTGACGTGCAACTACTAGAAAGACCCTTTCTGCTGTAGTGGGAGTTGAAATTTTCATGTTCTGAAGCTTCCCTGCAAAGTTATGGCACAATGCAGAAAACGCATTTTCAGCCTGAGATAAGGTCGATTCAGGAACGCCAAACAGAAAAATGTTGATAACTTTGGAAAAACACTTCAGACAGCTGAGATTTGATGTGCAACTACTAGAAAGACCCTTTCTGCTATAGCGGCATGTGAATATTTCATGTTCTGAAGCTTGCCTGCAAAGTTATGGCACAATGCAGGAAACGCGTTTTCAGCCTGAGATAAGGTGGGTTCCGGAACGCCAAACATAAAAATGTTGATAACTTTGGAAAAAACACTTCAGACAGCTTAGATTTGATGTGCAACTACTAGAAAGACCCTTTCTACTATAGTGGGAGGTGAAATTTTCATGTTCTGAGGCTTCCCTGCAACGTTATGGCACAATTCAGAAAAGACGTTTTCAGACTGAGATAAGGTGGGTTCCAGAACGCCAAACATAAAAATGTTGATAACATTGAAAAACACTTCAGACAGCTTAGTTTTGATGTGCAACTACAAGACAGACTCTTTCAGCAATATTGGGAGGAGAAAATTTCATATTCTGATGCTTCCATGCAAAGTTATGGCACAAAGCAGAAAACGCGTTTTCAGGCTGAGATAAGGTTGATTCCGGATCGCCAAACATACACATGTTGATAACTTTGGAAAAAATTTCAGACAGCTTAAATTTGATCTGCAACTACTAGAATGATCCTTTCTGCTATAGTGGGACGTGAAAATTTCATGTTCTGAAGTTTCCCTGCAAAGTTATGGGACAATGCAGAAAACGATTTTTCATCCTGAGATAGGGTCGATTCTGGTACGCCAAACATAAAAATGTTGATAACTTTCGGAAAACATTTCATACAGCTTAGATTTGATGTGCTACTACTAGAAGGAACCTTTCTGCTATAGTGGGAGGTGAACATTTCATGTTCTGAAGCTTCCCTGCAAAGTTATGGCAGAATGCAGAAAACGCGTTTTCAGCTTGAGATAAGGTGGGTTCCGGAACGCCAAACATAAAAATGTTGATAACTTTGGAAAAACACTTCAGACAGCAAAGATTTGATGTGCAACTACTACAACGACCCTGTCTGTCATAGTGGGAGTTGAAAATTTCATGTTCTGAAGCTTCCCTGCAAAGTTAAGGAACAATGCAGAAAACGCGTTTTCAGCCTGAGGTAAGGTGGGTTCCGGAACGCCAAACATAAAAATGTTGATAACTTTGGAAAAACACTTCAGACAGCTTTGATTTGATGTGCAACTACTAGAAAGACCCTTTCTGCTACAGTGGGAGGTTAAAATTTCATTTTCTGAAGCTTCCCTGCAAAGTTATGGCACAAAGCGTAAAAAGCGTTTTCTGCCTGAGATAAGGTCGATTCCGGAACGCCAAACATAAAAATGTTGATAACTTTGGGAAAAACATTTCAGACAGCTTAGATTTGAAGTGCAACTACTAGAAAGACCCTTTATGCTATAGTGGGATATGAAAATTTCATGGTCTGAAGCTTCCTTGCAAAGTTATGGCACAATGCAAAAAATGTGTTTTTAGCCTATGATAATGTGGGTTCCGGAGCGCCAAACGTAAAAATGTTGATAACTTTGGAAAAACACTTCAGATAGCTTAGATTTGATGTACAACGACTAGAAAGACCGTTTCTGCTATAGTGGGAGGTGAAAATTTCATGTTCTGAAGCTTCCCTGCAAAGTTATGGCACAATGCAGAAAATGCGTTTTCAGCCTGAGATAAGGTGGGTTCCGGAACGCCAAACATAAAAATGTTGATAACTTTGGAAAAACACTTCAGACAGCTTAGATTTGATGTGCAACTACTAGAAAGACCCTTTCTGCTATAGTGGGAGGTGAAAATTTCATGTTCTGAATCTTCCCTGCAAAGTTATGGCACAATGCAGAAAACGCGTTTTCAGCCTGAAAAAAGGTGAGGTTCCGGAACGCCAAACATAAAAATGTTGATAACTTTGGAAAACCACTTCAGACAGCTTAGATTTGAAGAGCAACTACAAGAAAGACCCTTTATGCTATTGTGGGAGGTTAAAATTTCATGTTCTGAAGATTCCCATCAAAGTTATGGCACAAAGCAGAAAACGCGTTTTCAGCCAGAGATAATGTGGGTTTCGGAACGCCAAACATAAAAATGTTGACAACTTTGGAAAAACACTTCAGAGAGCTTAGATTTGATGTGTAACTACTAGAAAGACCCTTTCTGCTATAGTGGGAGGTGATACTTTCATGTTCTGAAGCTTTCCTTCAAAGTTATGGCACAATGCAGAAAACGCGTTTTCAGCCTGAGACAAGGTGGGTTCCGGAACGCCAACAGTAAAAATGTTGATAACTTTCGAAAAACACTTCAGACAGCTTAGATTTGATGTGCAACTACTACAAAGACCCTGTCTGTCATAGTGGGAGTTGAAAATTTCATGTTCTGAAGCTTCCCTGCAAAGTTATGGCACAATGCAGAAAACGCGTTTTCAGCCTGAGATAAGGTGGGTTCCCGAACGCCAAACTTAAAAATGTTGATAACTTTGGAAAAACACTTCAGACAGCTTAGATTTGATGTGCAACTACTAGAAAGACCCTTTCTGCTACAGTGGGAGGTGAAAATTTCATGTTCTGAAGCTTCCCTGCAAAGTTATAGCACCATGCGGAAAACGCGTTTTCAGCCCGAGATAAGGTCGTTTCCGGAAGGCCAAACATAAAAATGTTGAGAGCTTTCGAAAAACACTTCAGACAACTTAGATTTGATGTGCAACTACTAGAAAGACCCTTTCTGCTACAGTGGGAGGTTAAAATGTCATGTTCTGAAGCTTCCCTGCAAAGTTATGGCACAATGCAGAAAACGCGTTTTCAGCCTGAGATAAGGTGGGTTCCGGAACGCCAAACATAAAAATGTTGATAACTTTGGGAAAAACATTTCAGACAGCTTAGATTTGAAGTGCAACTACTAGAAAGACCCTTTATGCTATAGTGGGATGTGAAAATTTCATGTTCTGAAGCTTCCTTGCAAAGTTAAGGCACAATGCAAAAAACGTGTTTTTAGCCTATGATAATGTGGGTTCCAGAGCGCCAAACGTAAAAATGTTGATAACTTTGGAAAAACACTTCAGATAGCCTAGATTTGATGTACAACGACTAGAAAGACCGTTTCTGCTATAGTGGGAGGTGAAAATTTCATGTTCTGAAGCTTCCCTGCAAAGTTATGGCACAATGCAGAAAACGCGTTTTCAGCTTGAGATAAGGTGGGTTCCGGAACGCCAAACATAAAAATGTTGATGTCTTTCTAAAAACACTTCAGACAGCTTAGATTTGATGTGCAACTACGAGAAAGACCCTTTCTGCTATAGTGGGAGGTGAAAATTTCATGTTCTGAAGCTTCCCTGCAAAGTTATGGCACAATGCAGAAAATGCGTTTTCAGCCTGAGATAAGGTTGATTCCGGAACGCCAAACATAAAAATGTTGATTACTTTGGAAAAACACTTCAGACAGCTTAGATTTGATGTGCAACTACTAGAAAGACCCTTTCTGCTATAGTGGGAGGTGAACATTTCATGTTCTGAAGCTTTCCTGCAAAGTTATAGCACAATGCGTAAAACGCGTTTTCAGCCTCAGATAAGGTTGATTCCGGAACACCAAACATAAAAGTGTTGATAACTTTGGAAAAACAATTCAAAAAGCTTCGATTTGATGTGCAACTACTAGAAAGACCCTTTCTGCTATCGTGGGAGGTTAAAATTTCATGTTCTGAAGCTTCCCTGCAAAGCTATGTCACAATGCAGAAAACGCGTTTTCAGCCTGACATAAGGTCAATTCCGGAACGCCAAACATAAAAATGATGATTACTTTGGAAAAACACTTCAGACAGCTTAGATTTGATGTGCAACTACTAGAAAGACCCTTTCTGGTATAGTGGGACGTGAAAATTTCATGTTCTGAAGCTTCCCTGCAAAGTTATGACACAATGCAGAAAACGCGTTTTCAGCATGAGATAAGGTCGATTCCGAAACGCCAAACATAAAAATGTTGATACCTTTCGAAAAACACTTCAGACAGCTTAGATTTGATGTGCAACTACTAGAAAGACCCTTTCTGCTATAGTGGGACGTGAAAATTTCATGTTTTGAAGCTTCCCTGCAAAGTTATGTCACAATGCAGAAAACCTGTTTTCAGCCAGAGATAAGGTGGGTTCCCGAACGCCAAACATAAAAATGTTGATACCTTTCGAAAAACACTTCAGACAGCTTAGATTTGATGTGCAACTTCTCGAAAGACCCTTTCTGCTATAGTGGGACGCGAAAATTTCATGTTCTGAAGCTTCCCTGGAAAGTTATGTCACAATGCAGAAAACCTGTTTTCAGCCTGAGATAATGTGGGTTCCGGGACGCCAAGCGTAAAAATGTTGATAACTTTGGTTCAACACTTCAGACAGCTTAGATTTGATGTGCAACTACCAGAAAGACCCTTTCTGCTATAGTGGGAGGTGAAAATTTCATTTTCTGAAGCTTCCTTCCAAAGTTATGGCACAATGCGTAAAACGCGTTTTCAGCCTGAGATAAGGTTGATTCCGGAACGCCAAACATAAAAATTTTGATAACTTTGGAAAAACACATCAAACAGCTTAGATTTGATCTGCAACTACGAGAAAGACCCTTTCTGCTATAGTGGGAGGTGAAAATTTCATGTTCTGAATCTTTCCTGCAAAGTTATGGCACAATGCAGAAACAGCGTTTTCAGCCTGAGATAAGGTGGGTTCCGGAACGCCAAACATAAAAATGTTGATAACTCAGGAAAAACTACTACTGCAACTACTAGAAAGACCCTTTCTGCTATAGTGGAAGGTGAAATTTTCATGTTCTGAAGCTTCCCTGCAAAGTTATGGCATAATGCAGAAAACGCATTTTCAGCCTGAGATAAGGTTGATTCCGGAACGCCAAACATAAAAATGTTGAAAACTTTGGAAAAACACTTCCGACAGCTTAGATATGATGTGCAACTACTAGAAAGACCCTTTCAGCTATTGTGGGAGGTGAAAATTTCATGTTCTGAAGCTTCCCTGCAAAGTTATGGCACAATGCCGAAAACGCGTGTTCAGCCTGAGATAAGGTGGGTTCCGGAACGCCAAACATAAAAATGTTGATAACTTTGGAAAAACATTTCAGACAGCTTAGATTTGATGTGCAACTTCTAGAAAGACCCTTTCTGCTATTGTGGGAGGTGAAAATGTCATGTTCTGAAGCTTCCCTGCAAAGTTATTGTACAATGCGTAAAACGCGTTTTCAGCCTGAGATAAGGTCGATTCCGGAACGCCAAACATAGAAATGTTGATAACTCAGGAAAAACTCTACAGACAGCTTAGATTTGATGTGCAACTACTAGAAAGACCCTTTCTGCTATTGTGGGAGGTGAACATTTCATGTTCTGAAGCCTCCCTGCAAAGTTATGGCACAATGCAGAAAAAGCGTTTTCAGACTGAGATAAGGTGGGTTGCCGAACGCCAAACATAAAAATCTTGAAAACTTTGGAAAAACAATTCACACCGCTTAGATTTGATGTGCAACTACTAGAAAGACCTTTTCTGCTATAGTGGAAGTTTAAAATTTCATGTTCTGAAGCTTCCCTGCAAAGTTATGGCACAATGCGTAAAACGTGTTTTCAGCCCGAGATAAGGTCGATTCCGGAATGCCAAACATAAAAATGTTGATAACTTTGGAAAAACACTTCTGACAGCTTAGATTTCACGTGAAACTACTAGAAAGACCCTTTCTGCTATAGTGGGAGGTTAAAATTTCATGTTCGGAAGCTTCCATGCAAAGTTATGGCACAATGCAGAAAACTCGTTTTCAGCCTGAGATAAGGTGGGTTCCAGAACGCCAAACATAAAAATGTGGACAACTTTGGAAAAACACTTCAGACAGCTTAGATTTGATGTGCAACGACAAGAAAGACCTTTTCTGCTATAGTGGGATGTGAAAATTTAATGTTCTGAAGCTTTATGCAAAGTTATGGCACAATGCGTATAACGCGTTTTCAGCCTGAGATAAGGTCGATTCCGGAACGCCTAACATAAAAATGTTGATAACTTTGGAAAAACACTTCAGACAGCTTAGATTTGATGTGCAACTACTTGAAAGACCTTTTCTGCTATAGAGGAAGTTTAAAATGTCATGTTCTGAAGCTCCCCTGAAAAGTTATGGCACAATGCAGAAAAAGCGTTTTCAGCCTGAGATAAGGTGGGTTCCGGAACGCCAAACATAAAAATGTTGATAACTTTGGAAAAACACTTCAGACAGCTTAGACTTGATATGCAACTACGAGAAAGACCCTTTCTGCGAGAGTGGGATGTGAACATGTAATGTTCTGAAGCTTTATGCAAAGTTATGGCACAATGCGTAAAACGCGTTTTCAGCCTGAGATAAGGTTGATTCCGGAACGCCAAACATAAAAATGTTGATAACTTTGGAAAAATACTTTCGACAGCTTAGATTTGATGTGCAACTACTAGAAAGACCCTTTCTGCTATAGTTCGAGGTGAAAATTTCATGTTCTGAAGCTTCCCGGCAAAGTTATGGCTCAATGCGTAAAACGCGTTTTCAGCCTGAGATGAGGTTGATTTCAGAACTCCAAACATAAAAATGTTGAGAACTTTGGAAAAACACTTCAGACAGCTAAGATTTGATGTGCAACTACTAGAAAGACCGATTCTGCTATAGTGGGAGGTTAAAATTTCATGTTCTGAAGCATCCCTGCAAAGTTATATCACAATGCAAAAAACGCGTTTACAGCCTGAGATAAGGTGGGTTCCGGAACGCCAAACATAAAAATGTTGATAACTTTGGAAAAACACTTCAGACAGCTTAGATTTGACGTGCAACTACTAGAAAGACCCTTTCTGCTTTAGTGGGATATGAAAATTTCATGTTCTGAAGATTCCCTGCAAAGTTATGGCAGAATGCATAAATCGTGTTTTCAGCCTGAGAAAAGGTCGATTCCGGAACGCCAAACATAAAAGTGTTGATAACTTTGTAAAAACACTTCAAACAGCTTCGATTTGATGTGCAACTACTAGAAAGTGTTGTGTTTTGTGTTTCACGGAGACGTGCCCCCCACACTCTGAACAACCTCACTCTTGCAAAGGTCCTGAACAACTTTTATTGTCGCTTTGAGCAGCCATTTTGCCCCAGCACCTCTGTGGTCTCTCCAGCCCCATGTTCCACTTTACAACAAAGGACTGTGCTGTCTCTTAGTGACACAACTAAGACCAACGATGTCACTGAGACAGCAAAGATCACAGTCACTTTTGATGAGCCACCCCCTCACCTCCCCCCTCTTTCTCTTGACATCATGGAGCAAGACGTGCGCACTCAGTTCAGGAGGCTGAACCTTCGGAAGGCGGCAGGTCCGGACAGAGTTTCCCCTGCCATCCTGAATCATTGTGCTGCTGAGCTGGCTCCAGTGTTCACGGACATCTTCAATGCTTCCTTGGTGTCCTGTCATGTACCTGCCTGCTTTAAGTCCTCCACTATCATCCCTGTTCCCAAGAAGGCCAGGATCACAGGACTGAATGACTACAGACCGGTGGCACTGACGTCTGTGGTCATGAAGTCCTTTGAGCGCCTGGTTCTCTCTCATCTGAAGTCCATCACTGCTTCTCACCTGGACTCATTGCAGTTTGCCTACAGAGCCAACAGATCTGTGGACGATGCAGTGAACCAGGCCCTTCATTTTGTTCTGGAGCATCTGGACTGCCCAGGAACCTATGCCAGGATCCTGTTTGTGGACTTCAGCTCTGCCTTTAATACAATTCTTCCAGCTCTGCTTGAAGACAAGCTTCGCCAGCTGGACGTGCCTGACTCCCTCTGCAGATGGATTACAGACTTCCTGACCAGTCGAAGTCAGCCTGGGGACGACTGTCTCTGACACTCGGACCCTCAACATTGGGTCTCCTCAGGGCTGTGTTCTCTCTCCATGGCTCTTCTCCCTGTACACTAACTGCTGCACCTCCAGTCACCAGTCCGTGAAGCTGATCAAGTTTGCGGACGACACCACCATCATCGGGCTCATCTCAGATGGAGATGAGTTGGCTTACAGGAGGGAGGTGGAGCGGCTGGTGTCCTGGTGCAGCCACAACAACCTGGAGCTCAACGCTCAGAAGACAGTGGAGATGGTCATAGACTTCAGGAGAGTAACAGCTCCTCTGTCCCCTCTCATGTTGGCTGGTTTACCTATTCCTATTGTGGACTCCTTCTGCTTCCTGGGAACCACCATCACTGAGGACCTCAAATGGGAGCCAACCATCAGGTCCCTCATCAGGAAGGCCCAGCAGAGAATGTTCTTTCTGAGGCAGCTACGAAAACTACGACTGCCGACGAAGTTGCTGGTGGAGTTCTACACGGCCATCATCCAGTCCATCCTCACCTCCTCTATCACCGTCTCGTACAACAGTGCCACCTCCAGGGACAAGAGCAGACTGCAGCGCATCGTACGTTCTGCTGAGAAGGTGATCGGTTGCAGCCTGCCACCTCTTCATGACCTGTATGTATCCAAGACCCAGAGACGTGCAGGTCGGATCAGAGCCGACCCTTCTCACCCTGGACATAGTCTGTTTGTTCCTCTTCACTCTGGCAGGAGGCTACGGTCCATCCAGACCAGAACCTCCCGTCACAGGAACAGCTTCTTTCCCTCGGCCGTCAGACTGTTAAATTCATGAACAGCCTTGTTGTAATGTTATTCTATTTATTTTATTTTATTTGTTCTTTGTTGCACTTTATTCCAAGGCACTTTCCTAGTCAGTGGGCTCCCCACTGACCATGGCAATAAATTAGATTCTGATTCCGATTCTGATGTTTAGAGGCAGTCACTAGACTTATGTCAGCAACAGTGGACTGTGTGCATTGGCTTTAAGAATGGCAACACTTTGATGTAGGGATATTAAAATAATTTTTAGTTTGTGTGGTCATAATTCTAATTTCTTTGTTTTGTGTCTAATTTCATATTTGTATTTCAAGTCTTATGGTTTTATAACATCACTTTTTACATCTTTGCCAGGCAATGTATGATGTATAATATGGAAGAACCTTTCGATCCATCTTCTGTCTTCCTTCTGGTGCTTTTTCTTGGAGTTAAGCCTGTTGAGGATAAATATAACTGTTTGTACAGAATAATTCCCACAATCCAATAGACTAACGATCAAAAACCAATGACGCATCTCATGCAAATAAACCATGTCATAACATGCTAATCTCTGACATGTCAGACTTTGTCATAGCAACCTGAACTATAAAAAATCTTTCACCTAAATATTATAATGTCTACAAATAATTTATGAACCAAAACAGATATTCTGGTAATTGGATTGCAGACATGTCTCAAAGATCTAATTACTACATACTCAGAGGGCCTGTGGAGGCTCTTTTGGAGGAGGTTGACGGCTGGCTAGCAGAGGTTGTGGACGTACACAGAAATTTCTAATCTTCCAGAGATACTCAGCCTTAAAAGACTGATTTACACCACATAAACGTTAAAATTATTTTCCGGAGTTCAACATCAAAAAAGCTCTCAGATAAATTAAAATTGTGTATAATTCTAAAGCACAACTTTGGAGAAGGTTATAAGAAATGATCTTGCTGCTTTCAGCTGTTTTTGTCTACCCTGAGGAACATTCTACAGCTACTGGCACTGTGGAAAAGATGTGGCTGAGCAGGGAAATAACAGTGAGACAACAAGGTAAAATGGTAAGAAAGCTTTGCAGGGACCAACAATCCTCCCACCACAGAACTGTGGTTAGACTGTGGAGCAGATGCTAATGTGGTGTATTGTTCCACTATATATAAAAACATTTATATGCAGTTATATGAGGGAAAGAGGTTGCTGGTGACTAATGAAGTCAAAAAAAGGGCTAACAATGAATGATGGCCTGATCTGAATCCGGCCCATTATTACATGTGCCTGAAGATACAAATACATTAACAAGCTTACCTCTAATAACCGCCAGACATAGGTCCTTCATCCGGTCCAGGCACTTGCTGGCATGGTCAGTCAGATGCCACTTGGAGTGGACCACCTGACTGGACCAAGTGCCAGGTTTCTTGCCTGGCCGAGCTAGAAACACCACAGCTCTGTGGCCCAAAGTGTGCAGTTTTTCCAGCAGAAAAAAAATGAAATCGCCATGTTATGCCATAAATTTGAAAAATGCAATTACTGATGTCAGACATACCAGCATTTGTGACTCGTCCATCACACGTGAGGCGGTGTTGGTTTTTTTTTTGGTTTTTCAACCATACCTCTTTTTTTTTTTTTTAAGTTTTAAGTCGTTTTGCCAGCCTCTGTCGCCTGGGTTGCTCTGCTTGGCAAATTTTGCAGGTCTTGCAAGCTACTGCAATAACTACATTGCAGTTATTGCAGTGCTTATTAGTGGATCACCGTGGCATCTCGAACTGGAAAAAAACAAAACATTTGTACCATGTATGATCCACATATCATTTTCGCCACACACACGTACATATATTAGACCTAATCCCTTTCAGGTGAAAATGAAGTTTTTTAGCCATAATGTAATGTAAGCAATCACTTGCAGAGTACTGCAATGATAACGTTTATTCTTCTTTATGTTACCGCGGAGTATTGCGGTAACAGCATCCACTGTAAACCGCGAATTTGACAGTTACAAACATGGAAGCGATGGTTGCCCGAAATGATGGCAAACACTTCATATATTTCGCCATATATGACCCCTTGCGTGATAATTTCTTACCTTTCAATATTTAGAGCAAGTTCGTCGCTTGAAACTTCTTCCTCCCAGCAGTCTACGCGCGCACACGATGGGCTTTTACCCACAATTCCTTCATTTCTACTGTTCGAAATGTAAAATTTAAAAAAAAAAAAAAAAAAAAGACATATCACCTTAAAACGTAACATACCTTTACATTTTCAAAATGCATAGTGTCAACACCTTAAACGAGGGAATCACACTCAAATGAATGTTTGCTTTAAATCTCGTTGTATAGGTTCTCTGTCATCAATAGCTCGTTCTCATGCGTTTTTTTGCACATGAGCAAATGAAGTATTATGTCTTTTCAAATATATTAAATATTATGAGTATAATTTGACACTAAGCTTGAAACATGAATGTCTTAATATTCATTCATACAATAATCATCTTCAAATGAGTCTGATGGGCTGATACAGCCAATGCCCTGACCCTTGGCACATCCTATGAAAGATGCAAATGTTGTCTTCTATATTGGTTGAAAACCTCAAGACTGGAAGATCAATAGATAAATTGTCAGACTTGTGAAAATTACATTTAGTGAGAAGGTGCCAGTGTTATCAAGGACCATATTTCAAAGATAGGTGAGAAAGGAATTTGTGTGTCAATTGTGTATGTGCTATGCAAAGGAGATATTCCAGCTATCTTCTTTGGTGTGGCTTTCTGTTGTTTTAAAGCTTAACAAATATAACCAAATTAGAGAGATACAATATGCGATTACGTCTTCTTCTTCTTTCTCTTTGGTTTTCTCCCTTCACTGGTGGATCATCTTCCTCCATCTCCCCCTGTCCTCTGCTTCCTCTTCTCTCAAACCTACAAACCTCCTCCTTCACCACCTTCATCAATCTCCTCTGTGGCCTTTCTCTCCACCTTCTGCCTGGCAGTTCCAACCTCAACATCTTCCTACCAATGTACTGGCTCTCTCTCTCCTCTGTACATGTCCAAACCATCTCCATCTAGCCTCTCTGACTTGGTCTCCTAAACACCTGAGCACATGTGCTGCCCCTCTGATCCTATCCATCCTGCTCACTCCCAGAGAGAAGCTCAGCATCTTCATCTCTGCTACCTCCAGCTCTGCCTCCTGTCTTTTCCTCTGTGCCACCGTTTCCAAACCAGCCAACATTGGTAACACTGATAGACCATTGTTTCATGTCAATTTGTCACCAAACTTGCTACTGTGTTTGTCTTTCATTGTTTAATTGTTTTTTTTTGCCCCTTCCCTCCATGCCCAGTTGCCTTCCCAAGTCGGGGAGAGTAGAAGAGAATTCCCATCTCAGCAATTGTCAGATCCTCCCATCAAAAGGGCGCCAGCAAGCTCAACAAACATAGTGAGGCCTAACAAATACATGAAGCCTGTTGGCCCTTTTCATTCAGACATGAACTCAGAGATAAATGAGATGACTTCCCTTCCTATCCAGAAGTAGTCAGAAAGATACGGTGGCACATCCAGATGATAAATAATAAGATGTCTTCTCGGGTTAAAATTATTGAACTCTTCCTTTAACTCAAAAGTAGGATCTGTGACTTGTGCACTCTTAGTGCCTTTGTCAGCAGTATTCAGGATGTAATCCAGGTTATGATATTTCTACCTGTTCTAAGCTAACTTCGATGAGAAGCATTTACTGATGACCTTACCCATTTAGGTGGCCAGGGGCCATGGAAACCCCTAATTCTAACCCTAATAACATTCAGAAATAAGTAAGGTAATGCATTGCAACACCTGCTCATACCATTTGACTCATTATTCCTGCAACAAAACAGCAGTCTCATTCATCGTACTGCTTTGGTTTACCAAGTCTGTGTGTTCCTATGTGTACTTGCACATGATTGAATAACATACATAAGCATTGTACAGACAATTTCAGTGGCAAAAGAAAGTCAGTGAAGTGAGTGAACATAGCCTGTTAATTGACTTTATTGAGGCTGCATGAAAAGCCGTATTTCACTGCCCTACCAACAAATCTCAAATTAATAATTCATAATTTACATAAAAAGCATCAGCATCTACTTCAAAATAGTAATAGTACATAACTCAGAAAAAGAGTCAATTGCAGGACAGTTTATTTTAACATTTCACATTCATACTGCAGGCCAGGTAATTACAACAGTTTTCCTAATTTTTTAATGAGGGAGGTCAAAGTTCAGAAGAGGAGCTACAATCGTAGTGTTCTTCATCTTCGGTGGAGGAGCTGCTATCATGGGGTTCTTCATCACCAGTGGACGAATCATCGAGAGACAAGGCTTGCGATCCAAAAACACGTTGGTACGTTGAGCGAGCTGCACCCTGCTGAGCTTGAATTGCTGACAGTCTTCTCTTCAGCAGACAAGAGTAGCCCCTCACGTCCTCTCCCAGTCAATGCATCTGTGCCGCCTGACAGTGACATTACAATAAGTTAGACTACTAACCTAGTATATCAGTACAAGTAGCAAATAGAACTGTACTTTGCTGAGTGATCCCTTCTGAAAGCTGGGAGGAAATCTCTTCA
Organism: Synchiropus splendidus; assembly: GCF_027744825.2. Classification (NCBI taxonomy): domain Eukaryota; kingdom Metazoa; phylum Chordata; class Actinopteri; order Syngnathiformes; family Callionymidae; genus Synchiropus; species Synchiropus splendidus. The sequence goes on from NC_071337.1 coordinate 34,195,250, forward strand.
ATATTTCCAGCCATATTCCTCATGTACTCCCAGTGCTGCTTGACTTCACGGACAACAATGACCTCCTCTTCCTTCAGGCGGTTCAGCAGCATTACCTTGTCGAAGACCTTTTTTTTCTTAAACATATCACCATGACCTGCAAATCATCATATACATTTTTTATAGTGGTGAACTACTTCCCACAGTGTCTGTGTACTTTCAGAGGTGGGTTCTATTACACTGCATACTCATCTCCTCCTAATGACACCAGGCAATTTCTCCCATGGGACAGAATTATATAGAAGAGTGTCTCTTTCAGTTTTCAAAAGTAAAAAGGAAGTTGTCTCTGGAGCTTGTCTGATCCAATCACAGCAACCTCGGTCAAACCTGTAATTGCTTCATCTAAAGCCTTTACAATGTAATTAAAAATAGCCTATAGATATGAAGACAACTGGACACATCCTAGATGTACTTACATTCCCAAGGCCAGGAATAGTTTTCCTCAGCCAGGAGCTTGTTGGGAGAAGGGAGTTTGCCAGTTTCTGGCACAACAGCATTGTATTTTGTGATGGCATCTTCTAAGGATCTCTTTTCCACTGAAATCTTTTTTCTAAGCAGATGTCTTCTCTTGTTGCCATCTAGAATATTAAACAGAAAATACTGAATATGTGCTCAGTCACACATTATTATCAAAAACTTGTTTTCTTTCGTTCTGTTCTTACCAGCCTGACGATACAGCTGATATTTCCGCTGCTTAATGCTGAGATACAGTCCTTCAATGGTTTTTTCAAGTTCATTTTGACTGCATGGTCCTTCTGATTGAATATAGAAAAAATAATTTATATTTATTTTACGTCAGAATTGTACATAAAACACTGAGGTATTCAGCTGCAGTCCACTGTTGGACATCAGACACCCATTGCTGAACAGTGTCTTCTTGAATAGACAACTCTCCAGCCAATTTCTTGAGCTCCTCAGACGCTTCAGCAATCCTCTGCACAGTCTGTGAAAACCCGTGTTGGATTAACAAACAATTGCAACTAGTCTAATGCACCATGAAACACACAAGTGTGGTCTTTACCTTGATGTGTCGTTTGGCCAAAGTCCGGTCAAGATTTTCTGTCTTCCGCTTGTTCCAGCCAATGGCCTGGATGGTAAGGATGTCTGTGCGGGCTGAATGCACAATGGACACACGTTTATGTTACTAGTTGATTTGTACAACTTTAGCTGTAACTTTTTTTTCACACAAAAAAAAAAAATGTACTTACCAGCTTTTGACATGTACTTGGAACATAGGGCTGCTCAAGAAAGGAAACTGTTCACCTGTTCAACTTCCTCCCCTATTGTTGTTCCTGCTCCCTCTTGGTTCCGTCCACCCCATTCCAACTGAAAGAAATATGCATGTTACCATTTGGACGAGGACGGAGAGAAATAATGTGAAATTAAAGCCCCTGACAATCATTACCTCACACATCCATGAATGTGCTTTAGCGTGCATGATGGAGAGAAAGGGCTGCATGTTCAACAGGACCTGTAACTCAGGACAGTGGCCAACAACCCTCTGCAAATATGGCCAATATTTGCATACCACATCAGAGCAAAAAAACTGAACATTGTGTGAAACAAGCTGTTTCTGGAGATATATAAGGATAGGCAAATATCTCCCCACGGAACATGTTCAGTCCCTTCAGCAAAATGCCATGACGACACACTGCAACCTCGACCCGTTCCTCATCTACTTTACTCGCAGACTTGTTGGAGGACTCTCGTGCAGCCACCCATTCGCTTCCACCACACCTGCCTTTCCCAGGATTCTGTTCAAGATGAAGAAAAACAGATGTAGACAGAGCAAAGCGTGCAGTGAAATTTAAATAAACTTTACATGTCCTGTTGATGCCCTGATGTGGTTGACGAAGGAGGTCACCTCGGTGTCGTTGGCCAAGAAGACACCTTCGAAAAAGCCATTTGGTCTAAAAGACATAAAGCAGGGGTGACCTTTATCAAGGTTCCATGTATTGCATGCCGTAGAAACAACTTATACATACCCTGAATGGCTCTTAAAGCGATAAAGCTTGCGGTTCCCATCCACTGAGACAGCTAACATTGAGGGTGTGCAGGCTGGGCACCGAAACTGATCGACTTCAGACAGCCTCTCAACTTCAAATTTTGCGTACGACCATTCCAGGAATGATTTTTGTATGGTGTCGCCACATAAACTCTTTCAATTCTGCAGGCAATTAGTCCAATGATGTACTAACCCGACCAAAGAGTTTTGTGCGCTGCTCAAGCATACCAACGAAAGCTTGTCGTTACATTCCTGGTGCAGTAATCTTGAGCTCTTCGTATGTAGCGAACAAATCCACTGTGTATAGCGTCTCAAAATGGACTGTAGCTGGCCAGTAGCCACTTTCAATCAGCTCACTAATACCGACATCCAAAGCTTTCCCACAGGAGCAGCTGACAGTTGGGAGGGACACATTGTATCGACCTAAAATATGTACATAACAAAATTTTCGAACAGAAAATAGAAAATATAATTCATACACAAGGAACTGACCATTCATTCCAATCAGAATTACTTGCTTTCCTGCAGAAAAGGTTGTTTGCCCAGAGCAGCAGTCATAGCATGGATGCATTACTGGCAAAATGCACTCTGGGAAGATAGGAAACGAACATAATTTAAAAGAGGTTGTGTGTATATATATATATATATATATATATATATATATATATATATATATACACACACACAATATTGGTGGCATATATTATCTCAGTACAGACCTCTTTCATGGAAGGAGAATTTTCCTCCCTTCTCTTCCCTGATGTGAGTGGTTGGTGGCAGTGGCCTGTAGAATCCCTCTATCATGGATGATCTATTATGGAAAACCATGGAATTGTGGATGGAAACATCACAGGCTGCACAGTGAAGTGGTCTAGGCAAACAATCCTGACATTTCACAACAGCAGTCTTAGATCTGCAGTGGTGACAAGTTCCCTCTATAGGCTTCTCAGACTGTAACATCTGATTAACCATATACGGCCTTAACACAGTCCACTTTTCCAGAGTTGAAGCTTTCCTGTCTTTCCAGTGTGAAGGTGCTGGGTCTATGGCAGGTCCCAAAAGGTCCTGCACCTCTTGAATGAGGGATCCTAGAACACAGGGTAAGGTAACCAAATGTAGCAGCAATAAGACAAACATGGAAAGAAGAGGGTAAATAAACTGCTGCTAAAATATATATCTTGAACGGTCTCAGTCACGTGCTGATGTCCACTTGTAGATGGAGCACATGGCAATGAGTGCATGCTCCCAGAAGTCACTGTTGAGAGTAGGGAGATTTGCTTAAATGGACAAATGGACTCGAAACGTCACAATAAAAAGCAGGAAAATAGTAGGATGTTGAAAATAAATCCATAGATCTGTTGACAGTTCGACATTAAACTACTGAGGCTAAGAAGAAAGTCAGAGCAGGTACTAGTCAAATCAAACATTCCAACTGTCAAGAACCGGTACTCCTGGGTTACATGCACATTTCTAACAATGGATTGCTTGATGGTTACTGCTGATGTATTCATTTGTAATAGTCACCCGTCCAAGTGTAGTAGAGGATCCACCCAGTAGGATGTATTCACTGGGTGGGTGCAATATGGTAATGTGTGTGTACTTGAATGCCATAAGTCCCTGTCCAAGGGAGCAATTGTTGTTAATCATAATGGCCCATCAACATCAGCTAGTTATGAAAGACAAAGGCTCTATTCACATGTTGATGTACCTGAGGGGGGTGGTCAGGACATCATTGTATGAAGCTGAAAGATAGGGTCCAAGTCAAGACCTCATGTTGAAAGAAGGATTTCCCCTCTGGTCAAAGTGGCTTCTTTAACTATTTCAAGACACGTCTCCCTTTAGCCAATATTTTGACACCATTGTTTTCAATAGAGTTTTGTAACTCACACACATAATTGTGTTTTGTGAGGACTTTGTGAGGACTCATTGACCCAATTGACAATTGACCATTGTCTCTCACCTTAAACAACAACAACAACAACAAACATCCAAAACAAATTACTAACATTAAGCAGGACTCTGAAATTAAATAAACCAGTTAACCGCATTACAGTAAACCACTTATACTAACTACTCCACCATGTAAACATTATGTCCTGTATTCAGCGAAATGTCCTCACTAGGACAGTGTCGTGTCAAATAGTTAGCCCCACAACCATGACAAATCAATCAAATACTGAAGCAGTTGACTGACATTAGTTCTTCAGGCAATAGAGACCATAAAGTTAGTGAACAAAAATCACCTGAGGATGAACTCTTTGCCCGCTTCTTCCCTGTTCTCCTCCTCTTTGGGATAGGACTCCCTTCCTCGTCCTCCTCAACCCAAACAAATGTAAATTTGTCCGGTCCAGACACTTCTGAGGATTCTTTAGGTTGAGTATTCTTAAAATAAAGATAATGGAAAATGTTAGCGTCACCTAATACACAATATTACATATTGTTAGAAAGTCTCAGGACAGATCATGAGAGCATTAAATGCCGACCTTGCATTCCTCCAACAGCAAATCAGCAAGAAATAAGGCATCATCGTCATCCATGATGCTCCTCAGTTGAGTGAGTACAGCCTGAATACCAATTTATCAGTGGCCACTTGATTTTAAACACAGTGGGCGTGACTATGCAAATCAGCAAGAAGAAAAGAAAAGAAATGGAAACCGGATAAGTTACCCCCATATTAACAACCATCGACACGGAGAAAGGTTATCAAAAAACAAACTAAATAAATTCAAATATTAAGAAATAGAATAAATACATAACTCACGTCAAAATCATTCAGCTCCGTGTCTTTGGTGTCCGCAGTATTGTAGCCGAGGGTTACATTTGGTAAATCCGCGGGGACAGCTGTCAATAAGGTCCAAGTTCGTTGGTGCAGCAAGATAACAACATTATTCGTGCCTTCAGTCTCCGTTAGACACGACCCAAAAACCCGCGCAGTCCAACATAACACCCCCCTGCCAACTATGGCAACTCCCGGAGAACAAAATAAGCTTCTACAGTACCAACAGCGAACGCAGTATTGCAATTCTACAAAATCTCTGACAGACTCTAAATAGACGAAAGGATGATAAACAAAAAAGAAGAGGAGTTTTTACCAAAGTCAAGCCGAATGACTTTCCGCCATGTTTTTGTTCTGTTCGACCACTGATGACGTCAAAGTCCAACGTGTTTGTATAATTGAATTATTCATCCAAAGCATAAATTCACATCTCCAAAGAGACGTCGGCGTACACATCACGTGTACATATTTAAACAGAATGAAAAATAGAAACTACGGCTTGGGAGGTTTGAAATGGTCCGCTTGCGCTTCCGCTGACGTCAGTGACGGAGAACGAAGCGTGATTCAGCAAAACGAATAAATCATGGAACTTCCTTTCTTGTCAAAAGACTTTATATGCAGTTGATACGATTTTAAATATCAGATAATACTATTTGGCGTAGAAATGTATTCGATACCAATGATAAATAAATAACGTATTTGGTCCGTGACGTCAGTTCCTGCCATCCACTTCCTTCCCCAGTCGGATAATAAATATTATATCATTTTCATGACATAATATTTAAAAATTAAAGGTACATTACATGTGATTACAACTCAACAAAACCCCGCAATTGGCTGCGGAATTACTGGCCAGCTGTACAATAATACATTGAATTGAGACCTACGAGATAATCTGGGTCAAAACGAAAAAAACGAAGCGTCATATACATGAAACGAGCGGAAAAAATGAAAGTAAGGCGTACATTTGTCGCTAGAAATGTGATCAAAACGCAACAATAGCTTTTAATTGTTTTAAAATCTCACAATTTAAAGCAAAACTAGAACGGGTGTCCGCCATGTTTTTGTGTTCTATCAGTCACGTGACCAGAGGCCATTCACAAAGCCATTGAGAAATGACGCGTACGAGAGAAAGGATTTTTGAGGCAAAGTATTCAAAGGATTACGGTATGCCAAGTGAACAAACGTAGTTATTGCACGTTTTTCAGTGCGCGCAGATAACCGACCCAAAATAGAATATATTTGTCGCTAGAAATGCGATCAAAAGTCAACAAAAGGTTTTGTTTTAAAATCTCACAATTTAGAGCGAAATAGAACGGATGTCGACCATGTTTCGGTCCAAACGAAAGAAAATAAGCGTTATTTGCATAAAACAAGCACATAAAATTACAACGTGGGATACATTTGTCGCTAGAAATGTGATCAAAAGCCAATAAAGTCATTTAAAAAATCAGCAATTTGGAGTGGATTTATGGCCAGCAGGGTAAACGTCACAATACTACGATTTAACAGGGAATCACAAAACTATCTCGGTCCAAACGAAAGAAAATAAGCGTTATTTACATAAAACAAGCACATAATATTACAATGTGGGATATATTTGTCGCTAGAAATGTGATCAAAAGCCAATAAAGTCATTTAAAAAAACCCACAATTTGGAGTGGATTTATGGGCGGCAGGGCAAAATCTGCCGGAATGCTAATGTGATATTTCTCGAAAAAGAACTCGCCTCTACAGATAAACAGGCCTTTGTTTGTATCAGAGTCACTATTCACAGCTTGGTGATACATTTCGTGATAAATGATAGGTGTTCGGCGAGAAAAACAACCGGCATTGATTTTCAGACGGCGATGTTTTTTTTTAATCAGTTACTACCGGTTCTCTCTGTGCAGCGGCGAGCTGGAAGGATATCCGCGATGAAAGCAGGTCGGTGGGGAAGGAGGACACGGTGCCTCTCAGACTGCTCTACAGCAGACACAACCACAGCCAGATCGGCCAGGATGAGCTCAGCACCAGGGTGAAAGGAAGCGCAGCATCCACACAGGTAAACAAGGTGTGTTTCTGCACCAGCCATTGCCACGTTCCAACATTGTTAGTGTCTGCATTCATCCAAGGAATGTAAAGCTATTAAACAAGATCATTCTTCTTCTCCGGACGGACATGCCACTATTGCAGCATCACTGAGTGAAGTAATTCACAGAGAAGTTATACAACAAATAAACCATGACTAAACTATGGCAAAAATAACCTTTCACTTTCTTTGATCGTGTCTAACAAAGCAAAGTGTCTCACAAAGTTATCAGAGACTCAAATGGCTCTGCATCCGAATTAAGGGTTTGAATCTGTTTGAATCTGTCTTGAATCTGTCTCTTTTTGGGCCAGAATTCTGACTAAATATTCCTGGGAAAATTAAGCAACTTCTTGGAATTGAATCATGGATATTTGGATGCCTGCCATTTGTTTTGCAACCGATCACGTTCACTTTTTAAGATTCCCTTTTTGCTCCTCAAATATATTGAATGAATCACATCGTCTTTTGCACCTGCACGTCACTAACATGCTGGTGCTTGACCTCGGCTTGCTTGCACCGTCACTTGAAATTACTGCATTTAATAAAAACAAGAGAAAAGAAACGCCCTTTAAACTTGACTGTAGCTTGCTGAATAAACGCATCCAACATCCGCACTGGTGGTTGCATTTAGACAATCATCAGCAGGTCATTTGGTCGATGCTGAGCCAGGATAATTAATAATTTAGCGATAACTTCCGTGGAGAAACATCTCACCCGTCCAGCTGGAGTTGCTGTCCTGGCAGCTGCCTCACTGTCCAGCTCATATTTGATGTCACAGCAGTGTTTCTGTGAATGAAGATGTACTGCCAGTGTCCAGCTGAATCAGGTGTAACTGGATCACACGTCACCATCTTTGTATCTGCGGCCAATTTAAGCGCAGAAAAACAAGGCGTTTGACAAATTTTATTGATGGTAAAGGCATAAAGGGAAATTTTAGGCGTGTTTTCCTTCTCCCATAGCTATTAATAGTAATATTGAAATGTTTATTTTTATCTTTGCTGAAGGGGACCCCACATATGACCTTGAAATGAATAAGGATCGGGCATGCGCATGATGTAACTTACTGAAATTCAGTGACCGTTTTCTCCCACCAACTTTCATCTATTTGAAAACCTGATTCCCTGTTGTATGCTCCTCTCGTTTTTGACCTCAATCTCATTAATATATTTCAGAAACAATTCTCTTCTAGGGCTGAGTAGATTGTTGCTGAGTCAGGAGGTAGAGAAGGAAACCTGTGAAAGTTTTTATTTTTTTATTTATTTTAGACAAAATATATGATTTGATATTGTTTTGAGAGACTATTGTACGAGCGTGACAAGCATTTCTCCAAGTAAGAGGGAGGAAACACACGATTCTCTTTTTGGGCCAGAATTCTGAGTAAATATTCCTGAGAAAATTAAGCAAGTGGCTGAATTATATTTACAGCGCTTCTGAAATTGGGAGCAAACTTTAATAGCATGGAACGTAACCTTGGGATTCTTGACATTGGTAGGTCTTTTCATAGGCAGTGAGGAATATACTGGAGCATTAATAGAGGATGAGCATGAAAACATTTCCAGTTTGGACTAAGGTAAACATCAGTAAGACAGCAGATTTTATGAATATAAGAGGCTCAATAATAAAACTGTTTTGAATTTACACTTATGGAGTAACGATCTGCTGACCCGAGGAGACTTCCCACTCCAAACAAAATCACTTGCTGTAGTTTATCAATGATTTTTTTTTTTTTTCTTTTTAAATTTCTCCACCTCTGAAGGTCAGATTTGACTAGAGTCATGCGTGAAGGTAAAGATAGATTTATTGTCAATTCTGCCATATGCATTACATATCAAGGATTGAAATGTGCAGCCACATGAACGCAGAGAGATTTAAAACAAGATTCTTTAAATCAAAGTGCAGGTTCTTGAAGCCTACCCCTTTTAATTGGATGACATATGCTTTTCTCATTTTTGACCCTATATCCTGAAAACATGAATAATAATTCACTATTGTTATGCATGATGCCTTTAAACCCTAGAGATGAGCTCTGTGTGACTCTGCTAAAGACTTAATGCCCAAGTGGTTTCCATAATACCTCTTATGAAGACCCTCCAATATTTATAACGTACAGAACATTAAGAATCACCCGTTATAATGTACTTAAAATTAAATAATGTATAATCAAAAAACATGTTTTATTAGTGCATAATTTACATTTTCCCTTTGGTTTCCTTGTTTATACATTCTGTTTATAATATGCTAATGATAATGCTAATAACAGACATATGTAGATCGTAGTTATGAGAACACAGAAGTGTAAGAGCTGTTGCCACGAAAGAGCAATACAAGGGTACTGTGCTATAAAACGGTTATTATTCATGATGCTAATGTCGAATCAGCGTAGCATTTTTGTGTGGTCATCTTTGCCAAGTATGGAAGTCAAAAGTCGTGGGACAACCTGGGAGTAAGTTCAGGTGGTCATGGAAAAGTGGACAGGAAGTTAATATACTGTAGGATTTCACAGCTTCTATTGACTGAATTGACTGATCTGTATCTTGTGACATTTATCTGAGAAGCTTAAGGGAAATCAAACATATGCAGTGGCAGGAAGTAGCAATGAAAGCAATCGTGAAGCTATTTAGTGAAATCTCGCAGAAAAGCATTTCCCCCTGTGCTGTTTTGTTGGTGTAATGTTGAGAAGAGGACAGTGTTATATCCTCGACGTGCATGCAAACAATTAGGAACTCAGCCAGTGATACTCTTTTGCATCCGTTTATTTTCCTGAACTCCCGGACTACAAACACACACATGTATTAATGGGCAGGCGAATCACTTATGCACGATTGCTGTATTTCTACCCAACAAAAAGTAGTGCTTCTATTTTATAAAAATAAAATAACACAGTATTTTTGCAAATACATAACAATTCCTCCCTTCTAGCTATAATTGTCACGGGAACGAAGGGACGAGGGAGCTAAAGCCACGTAGGAGGACGTGGTGTAGGACCCAAGTGCAAGTGGTTATAGGCACAGGAGGCAGGAGGGAATTATAAATAATATTTAATAGTTAAACAAACTAAAATAGAACAGAAAGCGTCACCGAACCGGGAAGAAACAGAGCAAACGCAGAGTGTAAAAACAGTAATGAAACTAACAGAAGTGCACAAAAATTAGTAAAAAGTCAAAACAGAAAGCGTCACCGAACCGGGAGTTAAAAGAACTTAAATCACAAATGAAACCGAGAATAAACTACAAAAGAAAACCAAGGAACACGCGGCAAACAGCAAGAAACCAAAAACACTAACTCAGGATAGCAGGGTTAAACAATGTAACAAAAGAACTAGCAAGCGCACAGAAGTAAAAGCCGAACACAGGGAGAGCGACACAAGAACCGCAGAAGCCAAACACAGGGAGAGACACGAGAACCGCAGAAGCCGAACACAGGGAGAGACACGAGAACCGGGAGTTACCACAGGGGATCGAGAGGAGTCCAAAATCACAGGAATCACCACAGGGAACGTGGAGACACACAGGGACTAGGAGAAGTGGCAGGAAACAAAGACACAACGATCTGGCACACGTTGCTGGAGCCCAGGTGTTTTTGAAGACAGTAATCAGGGTGTAATGGGCTCCAGCCGTGTGCCAAAGGAGCAGAGGGAGAGAAGCAAAACCAGGACTCTGAGCCTGGAACCGGAGCCATGACAGTACCCCCCCCTGAAAGAACACCTCTTGGTGTTCTACCAGTCCTGGATGGACGGTCGTCGTAGACGAGGGGAGGAGGAGGCCCATTGGAGCGACAGGAAGAGCCGGGCTGCAGCGACCCGGAAGACAAGCTGGGGTACTGGGGAGGTGGCGGGTGGGAAGTTGCGGCTGGGGTCTTCGGGAGGACGCGGCGGCGGCTTGGGAGCCACGCAGGAGACGTGGGGAGGCCGCGGCGGCGGCTTGGGAGCCACGCTGAAGACGTGGGGAGGCGGCGGCGGCGGCTTGGGAGCCACGCTGAAGACGTCGGGAGGCGGCGGCGGCGGCTTGGGAGCCACGCTGGAGACGTCGGGAGGCGGCGGCGGCGGCTTGGGAGCCACGCTGGAGACGTCGGGAGGCCGCGGCGGCGGCGGCGGCGACTTGGGAGCCACGCTGGAGACGTCGGGAGGCCGCGGCGGCGGCGACTTGGGAGCCACGCTGGAGACGTCGGGAGGCCGCGGCGGCGGCGACTTGGGAGCCACGCTGGAGACGTCGGGAGGCCGCGGCGGCGGCGACTTGGGAGCCACGCTGGAGACGTTGGGAGGACGCGACTTGGGAGCCACGCTGGAGACGTCGGGAGGACGCGGCTTGGGAGCCACGCTGGAGACGTCGGGAGGACGCGGCGGCGGCGGCGACTTGGGAGCCACGCTGGAGACGTCGGGAGGCCGCGGCGGCGGCGACTTGGGAGCCACGCTGGAGACGTCGGGAGGACGCGGCTTGGGAGCCACGCTGGAGACGTCGGGAGGCCGCGGCGGCGGCGGCGACTTGGGAGCCACGCTGGAGACGTCGGGAGGCCGCGGCGGCGACTTGGGAGCCACGCTGGAGACGTCGGGAGGCCGCAGCGGCGGCGGCGACTTGGGAGCCACGCTGGAGACGTCGGGAGGACGCGGCTTGGGAGCCACGCTGGAGACGTCGGGAGGCCGCGGCGGCGGCTTGGGAGCCACGCTGGAGACGTTGGGAGGCGGCGGCGGCTTGGGAGCCACGCTGGAGACGTTGGGAGGCGGCGGCGGCTTGGGAGCCACGCTGGAGACGTTGGGAGGCGGCGGCGGCTTGGGAGCCACGCTGGAGACGTCGGGAGGAGACAGCGGCTTGGGAGCCGCGTAGGGGCCCTCGGGAGGAGACGGCTTGGGAGCCGCGTAGGGGCCCTCGGGAGGAGACGGCTTGGGAGCCGCGTAGGGGCCCTCGGGAGGAGACGGCTTGGGAGCCGCGTAGGGGCCCTCGGGAGGAGACGGCCTGGGAGCCGCGCAGGAAGGTTTGGGAGACGGCGGCCTGGGAGCCGCGCAGGAAGGTTCGGGAGGCGACGGCTTGGGAACCGCGCCGGAGTTTTTGGGAGGCAGCGGCCTGACCAGGGGAGGCGCCGGCTGGAGAGCTGCGCCGGAGAACAGGGGAGGCGCCGGCTGGAGAGCCGCGCCGGAGACCAGGGAAGGCGCCGGCTGGAGAGCCGCGCCGGAAAACACGGGAGGCGCCGGCTGGAGAGCCGCGCCGGAAAACAGGGGAGGCGCCGGCTGGAGAGCCGCGCCGGAAAACAGGGGAGGCGCCGGCTGGAGAGCCGCGCCGGAAAACAGGGGAGGCGCCGGCTGGAGAGCCGCGCCGGAAAACAGGGGAGGCGCCGGCTGGAGAGCCGCGCCGGAAGACACGGGAGGCGCCGGCTGGGGAGGCGCCAGCTGGAGAGCCGCTGGCTGGAGGGCCGCGCCGGAGACCACGGGAGGCGCCGTCTGGAGAGCAGCGCGGGAGACCACGGGAGGCACCGGCTTGAGAGCAGCGCCGGAGACCACAGGAGGCACCGGCTTGAGAGCAGCGCCGGAGACCACAGGAGGCACCGGCTTGAGAGCAGCGCCGGAGACCACGGGAGGCGCCGGCTTGAGAGCTGCGCCGGAGACCACGGGAGGCGCCGGCTTGAGAGCTGCGCCGGAGACCACAGGAGGCACCGGCTTGAGAGCAGCGCCGGAGTCCACGGGAGGCGGCGGCTTGAGAGTCGCGCCGGTGTCCACGGGAGGCGAAGACGGGGAAACACAAGAGTCACGAAAAAAAATATCACGGGCGGGAACCGACAGAATTGGCTCCGACGGAAGAGCAGAAGAAGCAAGTGGAACACCGGACAGAGCAGAGCGGGAGGAAAGCCGCGTGACTGATTGAGCTATTGAGTCCAACACCTCAAAAATGGACAGAGTCATCCTCTCCATATTACCTATACTGGTGGCCTGAGCGTCTAGTTCCTCCTGCCAGCCTTTCACCACTGCTGGGTCCATGTTAATGGCCAGATCGTTTCTGTCACGGGAACGAAGGGACGAGGGAGCTAAAGCCACGTAGGAGGACGTGGTGTAGGACCCAAGTGCAAGTGGTTATAGGCACAGGAGGCAGGAGGGAATTATAATATTTAATAGTTAAACAAACTAAAATAGAACAGAAAGCGTCACCGAACCGGGAAGAAACAGAGCAAACGCAGAGTGTAAAAACAGTAATGAAACTAACAGAAGTGCACAAAAATTAGTAAAAAGTCAAAACAGAAAGCGTCACCGAACCGGGAGTTAAAAGAACTTAAATCACAAATGAAACCGAGAATAAACTACAAAAGAAAACCAAGGAACACGCGGCAAACAGCAAGAAACCAAAAACACTAACTCAGGATAGCAGGGTTAAACAATGTAACAAAAGAACTAGCAAGCGCACAGAAGTAAAAGCCGAACACAGGGAGAGCGACACAAGAACCGCAGAAGACAAACACAGGGAGAGACACGAGAACCGCAGAAGCCGAACACAGGGAGAGACACGAGAACCGCAGAAGCCGAACACAGGGAGAGACACGAGAACCGGGAGTTACCACAGGGGATCGAGAGGAGTCCAAAATCACAGGAATCACCACAGGGAACGTGGAGACACACAGGGACTAGGAGAAGTGGCAGGAAACAAAGACACAACGATCTGGCACACGTTGCTGGAGCCCAGGTGTTTTTGAAGACAGTAATCAGGGTGTAATGGGCTCCAGCCGTGTGCCAAAGGAGCAGAGGGAGAGAAGCAAAACCAGGACTCTGAGCCTGGAACCGGAGCCATGACAATAATACCCTTATTATAGAAAACACTTAACATCTAGGAAAGATAAAATAAATCTGAAGCACCATTAATTAAATAACATCAAGACACCATATTGCCTATGTCATTGTTTTCTTTTAACGTAGAACTCTGTTAAGATTTACAAACTACAAGTTCAATCTCTGTAGGGGTCTTCGCTTCCTCTCAGGATAACGCCGTACAGAGACATCTGGTTCAGATACACACTCAGGGTTGACAACTTCTGATGTTTGGTTGTTGTTGCTATTGGCGGTATCATCCAAGGCACCAAAAGCTTCATCTGAGTTCTGAGAAGGGTCCGCAGTTTGTATTGGTGTCTGCACTTGTGAGCATGAAGCATCCAGAAGCTGGTCGACATGCCTGCGCCAGACCAAGTTGGAACCCACAGAAACTTTGTAGGATAATGGTCCTGTCTTCTCCACGATCTCACCAGACTGCCACTTTTGGTTAGGACTACGATAATCTCTAGCCAATACTTTTTGTCCAATATCAAAGGTCCTCAACCTATTCTGTTGTTGGCTGGGCGAAGATTGTCTTTTCTGCACATGTTCCTGGATGTCTGGTTTTAATAAGTCCAAGCGTGATCTGAGTTTCCTTCCCAAGAACAACACTGCTGGTGTCTGTCCCGTTGTTGCATGGACAGTGTTTCTGTACGCCAGCATAAAGTTGGAAACCTTGTGTTGTAGTGACAGATCTTCTTTTACACTTGCTTTCATGGATTGTTTGAATGTTTGTACAAAACGTTCTGCTAATCCATTGGTAGCTGGGTGATGTGGCGCTGAAGTTGTGTGCTTTATGCCATTACTTCTGAGGAAACTCTGGAACTCTTCCCCCGTGAATTGGCTGCCATTGTCACTCACAAGTTGAGAAGGAAGGCCATTCCGGGCAAATAGCGTTCGAAGAAGGGAAACTGTCGTCGCAGCAGTCGCTTTCTTTACCATGAACACTTCAGGCCACTTTGAGTGTGCATCCACGACTACTAAAAACATATGGTCCAAAAATGGACCAGCATAGTCCACATGTATGCGCTGCCAGGGAGTCGTAGGCCATTCCCAAGAGTGTACAGGTGCGGTTGGTGGTTGACGTTGACTTTGCTGACATCCTGCGCATGTCTTGGTCAGAGCCTCAATTTGGCTGTCCATGCCAGGCCACCACATGTAACTTCTAGCAAGACTTTTCATTTTTACCACACCTAAATGTCCTTCATGCAATGAAGTGAGAACTTTCGAGCGTAGTTTTGGTGGAATAACCACTCGTGCACCCCACATTATGCATCCTTGGCAGATGGTCAGTTGATCTCGTCGGACAGAGAACTCTTTTAATAGAGGATCCACAGATGCAGGCCAACCATTCATAGTCAAGTTGTAGACCATTGACAGAGTTGGATCATTCCTTGTTTCCGTTTGAATTTGAGCACTTGTGATGGGTAGTGGTTCCATTTGTGAGATGTGTAAAACTAGGGCTGGGTCAGTAACATCTTCAACAATGGGTAGTGGCAGGCGTGATAGACCATCAGCATTTGCATGGAACTTAGAACTTTTGTACTCGACAGTGTAGTTATGTGCACCCAGGAACAATGCCCATCGTTGTAAACGTGCTGCAGCCATTATTGGGACACCTTTGTGGGGGCTGAAAATGGACACTAGAGGTCTGTGATCAGTAATCAGGGTGAATCTTTTTCCGTACAGATACTGATTGAACTTCTTCACACCCCATACCAGGCTCAGGGCTTCTCGATCTATTTGGGAATAATTGTGCTCAGCAGTTGTCAGGGACCTGGAGGCAAAAGCGATGGGTCGCTCTGTGCCATCGTCCATTCTGTGTGAGAATACCGCACCTATGCCATATGGTGATGCATCTGTAGCAAGACGTACTGGAAGTTCTGGGTCGAAATGAGTTAGAACTTAATCTGACGTTATCAGTTGTTTTGCTGCTCTGAAAGCTTTTGCACAGTCACATGTCCAGTTCCACTTGGTGTTTTTCTGTAGCAACATGTTTAGAGGGTATAAAACAGTTGCTAGATTGGGCAAAAACTTGTGATAGTAATTAACTAGTCCCAAAAATGAGCGTAACTGGCTGACATTTTCTGGTTCAGGAGCATTCAGGACAGCGTCAACCTTTTCTTGTGTCTTGTGAAGACCACGTCTGTCAATTTTGGGACCACAGTATTCAATGGAGTCTTTTAAGAACTCACATTTACTTTCATTCACTCTCAGGCCATATTCTTCCAGTCTTGATAATACCTGGTCAAGGTTGTCCAAATGACTGGCATCATCTGGACCTGTTACAATGATGTCATCCAAGTAACACTGTGTATTTGGAATGCCTTGAATTACTTGGTCCATTGCACGTTGCCAAATTGCAGGGGCGCTACTGATGCCAAACACTAATCTGTTATACTGAAACAGACCCTTGTGCGTGTTAAGGGTCAGGTATTTCTTGGATGATTCTTCCATCTCCATTTGTAAATATGCCTGGGCAAGGTCAATCTTTGAGAACCGCTTGCCATGAGTCATTGCTGTAAAAATGTCGTCGATTTTTGGCAGTGGATACTGATCAGCATGCATTACGGGGTTGATGGTCACCTTGAAATCTCCGCAGATTCTGATTTTGTCGCTGTTCTTTTTTCCAACAGGAACTATTGGCGTGGCCCACTCAGACCAATCCACTTTAGACAATATCCCTTGCTGCATCAGATGTTGAAGCTCAGCTTCCACTTTGGGACGTAGTGCGTATGGTACAGGACGTGACTTGTGAAACCTTGGCTTCGCCTTTTCATCTAGCTCGATACAAGCTTTAATATTTTTCAGTCTACCAATGCCTTCTTTAAACACCTCAGCATGTTTGTCCAATATCTGTTGTACTTGTTTCCTTATACAATCAGATCTTTCTTTGCTTGTGGCTTGCAGTGCTTTTATTGCATTCCAGTTCAGGTTTATACGTTTCAGCCACTGTCGTCCAAATAATGGTACTCCTCCTTGTTTGAGCACATACAACTCCAGGTTGCACTTTTGATTCTCATACTTGACTTTTACTTTCAGCTTCCCCACTGGTATAATCTTTTCACCAGTGTATGTCTTAAATCTGACATTTGTACTCTTCAGTTTCATTTCTGGGAAGTACCTCTTGTAATCTTTCAAACTTATGATGGACAATGCTGATCCAGTGTCCAGTTCCATTTTCAATTTGACACCATTCACCTTTAATTCAATCCAAATGATTTCATTGTGATCATGTTCTGTTGAATACAACTCCATGCAAGCCATACTCTCCTCATTTGAATCACTGGAATCTGTGTGTGTTACTTCATGAACTTTTCTGTCTCTTCTCTCCTCTCTGTTTCTATTTCTGTCACTGTATTTTGACTTGCACATTTTCTGTATGTGTCCTTTTTTATTGCACTGTCGACACACTTTGTCTTTAAACCAGCAATCAGACGGGTTATGAGACTTTTTCCCACATCTGTAGCAGGGCGTAACACCTTTATCGTGTTGCTTAGACTGGATCTTGTGCAGGGAGCTGGCGGCTGTGTTCTTTCCTTGCAGCTCATCTGCATCTTTAGCAGCAGTTTCCAGAGAAATAGCAATCTCTCATGCTCGATTTAATGTCAGTCCATCCTCAGACAATAGGCGTTTTTGTATGCCCTCATTATGAAGTCCACAAACGAGCCGGTCTCTCAGCGCATCAGAGAGCCCTTCCCCGAACTGACAATGCTCAGACAACCTACGCAGCTCTGCCATATACTCCGACACAGACTCGCTCCTCGACTGATTTCTTTTGTGAAACCTGAAACGCTCCGCTATCACCAGTGGTGTCGGATTTAAATGTCGTCTCAGGACCTCCGTTATCTCGGCAAACGTTTTGTCTGCGGGTTTAGTGGGAGCAATTAAGCTGCGCAACAAGTTATAGGTCTTTGCGCCCATGACGCTGAGCAGGACTGCAACTTTTCTGTCCTCATGCACTCTGTTTGCCAGACAGTACTGTTCCACCCTCTCCACATATGTCGTCCAATCTTCCAGCGTGCCATCAAAAACATCCATATGACCGACGCTTCCCGACATTATTCTTCGAGAGGTCTACTTTACCAGCGGAAGGGTAGCTGCGTCTCCGATACACGTACAAGCCTTTCTTGCAGGTGCTGTCACGGCGAGAGAGAGAAAAAAAAAACGACTTCCATTAAGTCCTTACTCTCCGTCATAGGGTGGTTCGCTTAGGATTCTTGTAGCCTCGTCGCCAGTTTTGTTATATCCTCGACGTGCATGCAAACAATTAGGAACTCAGCCAGTGATACTCTTTTGCATCCGTTTATTTTCCTGAACTCCCGGACTACAAACACACACATGTATTAATGGGCAGGCGAATCACTTATGCACGATTGCTGTATTTCTACCCAACAAAAAGTAGTGCTTCTATTTTATAAAAATAAAATAACACAGTATTTTTGCAAATACACAACAGACAGCATGTTCCTGGAGGCTTCAAAAGCTCCCAGAGGCTCTTTGACTGTGTGTGTGATTGCAATGGCAACGATCTTGAATCCACTTCGTGGGGACTGTCTTTCCTTATTTTATACTGAACAACAAGCACGGCTCTATTTACTGTTTCGTTCAAATGAAACACAACATACCAGGGCCCATCACTGTGTTCTGAAACCTCCTTTGAGTTGGGTCTGTTTCAAGCACTGAGTCAATAAGCGTCATGCAATCTTGAGCTGCGTTTTTAATGTGTGCAGTTTTGGCGCGTGTTGCTCGCTCGGTGCCCAGAGAGTACAGAGAGCTGCAGATGGTAACAGGCAGGGAGGTGGGAAACCTTTGTCTCTCTTGCACCTCAGACTGTGCTGAAACCTGATTTGTAAACATGCTCACAGGAACCATCTGCCGCTGAGTTCATGTTTTCCTCTGCATTTTTTGATTTGGGATTCTATAAATAGACAGAGAGATGAAGGAGACCACTATATGTCAAATCTGTATGATTGATGGTCTTCCGGAAGTAATAAACCCCACCCCTTTTTATATCAAAAAGAAATTAAAATAATTACCCTCCCCATTTTTATATCAACAGGAAATTAAAATAATGAAGGTCCAAGGGGTAGCTTCACCCTTGTGTGATGCAGGGGGTGGGGGTCAGCTACATCCTCACAGACACAAGGGTCAGGCAGGGTCAGCGGGAGGGTGGGTGTGTGATGAGACACCGGGAGGATTACCTTAGGGGTGTGGGTAAAAAAAAAGGGGTAAAACAAAAAGAAAGAAATACTTTTAGTTTTCAGCATGAGTCAATGTTTGAACTGTTTCTGCATTGCAGGCTAAATAATCAAAACACATTAGTAGCTACAATATTATTTCGGGTTTAAACATTTTAGAAGTTATTTAACATCTTATGAAGAAGTTTTTCATTCTTGAAATATTTCTTAAAGATAAAACAGTAGAAAGAAAACACTTTTTAGTCTTCACTAATAGTTCAGACGACACAGCTACCCAACTCATGCACCATTTTTCAAAATGCGTTTAAACAGATAATTTGTACTTGTTTGAGAAATACTTTTAGTTTTCAGAATAGAACAAAAGAAAGAAATACTTTTAGTTTTCAGAAAATAAGGTTGAGTCAACAAGGATAAAACAAAAGAAAGAAATACTTTAGTTTTCAGCATTAGTTCAAATGACACAGCTATTCAACTCATATGAGTTTCTGTTGAATCAGTCTATTTAATTTTACACCCTGTGTGAGTTTGAAACGATGCAATTTTACTGACTCAGGAAATACTTAAAAAAGGGGTAAACAGCGGTGTGACAACAGGCATTATGCCTGACTCTTTCTCAGACACCGAAACATACCACATTTTACATCAGTTCCGGGGTAACCTTCGCTGTTGACCAGACCTTCCAGAACTTCATCCTCCTTTCCAAAAGGACTCCAGACTACCCATGGATGCCTCTATCTCTGCACGTCGTAGGTGAATATTTATCTGTCTATCTATCCATCTATCTATATCTATACAGTATACATATAGGTATATACATATATGTGTATCTATGTATTTACATTTACATATATAAGTATAATAAAAACGTTACGCCATGTTTATCACGTACCATGTCTCTTTTCATTGACAGACGTCGTCACTCATCTGTGTGAGGTTCATTTAACGCAGAGTGATACTGGTAAAAATATTGAATTATTTTATAATTCGTTGTTAATATCTCTATTATGTGTTACAACAGCCGCACTTCTATTTTTCAGATATTATCGCCTCCGCGAACAACTTCCCGGAGACGCTGATCGGCGCTGAGGAGCTTGAGCGGTTAATGCGTGTAACTTTTGAAGACGGAGATGCCCGTGCGGATCTGTCGGCTGTGAATCCGAGAGCGAGTCTTCAAGACAGCGGCACCGAGGCTCAGAACACGCCGTGCATTATAATAATCGACAGCGAGGACGAGTTCGTCCAGGGCCGAGTACAGGAAATCGGTCGAAGGGGAGTAACCAACGCTCTCTGAGCCGTAAGCGACGGTTAATTCGGCACGGAAGACAGGACCGACGCGAGTCATTGGTGAGAAGGAGACAGCGATTCTAATCATAATTACGATAACTAGGTAAAGAATAGCGGTATTTATTAAGTGTATATACATGCGTATGTGTGTGTGTGTGTGTGTGTGTGTGTGTGTGTGTGCATGAAAAGATCACCCGGAACCCGGAAATCAGACACGACCGGGAAGTCATCCGGACCCTGTGGATGCTGATCATTCATTGAACGGGTCGCTCCAACTGTTCAACGGAGAGAGCAAAACATTCAGTTCAATAAAAAAAAGTATTTTAACCACAGTCTGTCGATGTATTTTATATTTAACTACCTATGTTTTTTGTTTTATTCAACGCCTGTGCGTATGAAAACAGACGATCAGTCAGAGGTCGAAGGAGTAGGGCACCCGCTCGTTGATTCTTTAACTCACCAGACGCCTCAGCTGATAGGAGGTGGGAAAAAACATTTTGGAGTGATAGTTTACGTTTCACTGCTGTATTTATTTATTTATTTTTTCACATGAAAACAGATACAAAGACAACGAGCACGCCACACCTTCTACCTGTCGCTTCAACACCAACACCAACGTTTGGTAAGATACGAATCTCAATTTTTTTCAACACATCTCTACCGTTCAGTATCAGTTGAATGGTTGTATGTTCGCTATTGTGTGTATGTGTGTGTGTGTGTGTGTGTGTGTGTGTGTGTGTGCGTACGTGCGTGCGTGTGTGTGTGTGTGCGTGTGTGTGTGTTTTATCTGTAATGCGGTTTGTCTATGTTCCGGCTATGTGCTTTTAGACGGTGTCATTTTACTATTGAAGGTGTTTGAGTAACTGTTGCTGCTAAGCGTCATTGTGATTTTACTACTGTGCTTTAACGACGACGGCCACTAGAGGTCGTGATTTTACTAATTGTAATGTGCTTTAACGACGGCGGCCACTAGAGGTCGTGATTTTACAAACTCTAATGTGCTTTAACGACGGCGGCCACTAGGGGTCGTGATTTTACTAACTGTAATGTGCTTTAACGACGGCGGCCACTAGAGGTCGTGATTTTACTAACTGTAATGTGCTTTAACGACGGCGGCCACTAGAGGTCGTGATTTTACTAACTGTAATGTGCTTTAACGATGGCGGCCACTAGAGGTCGTGATTTTACTAATTGTAATGTGATTTAACGACGGCGGCCGCTGGAGGTCGTGTTTTTACTAATTGTAATGTGCTTTCACGACGGCGGCCACTAGAGGTCGTGATTTTACTAAGTGTAATGTGCTTTAACGACGGCGGCCACTAGAGGTCGTGATTTTACTAATTGTAATGTGCTTTAACGACGGCGGCCACTAGAGGTCGTGATTTTACTAAGTGTAATGTGCTTTCACGACGGCGTCCACCAGAGGACGTGATTTTACTAATTGTAATGTGGTTTAACGACGGCGGCCACTAGAGGTCGTGATTTTACTAATTGTAATGTGCTTTAACGACGGCGGCCACTAGAGGTCGTGATTTTACTAACTGTAATGTGCTTTAACGACGGCGTCCACTAGAGGTCGTGATTTTACTAATTGTAATGTGGTTTAATGACAGTATACACCAGTGATTTACTATTTGTTTTTACGCTTTAAATGTTGATCCTTAGTAGATCCCTACATTTACACTCTGTTTATATTAATATCATATTAACTGCTATCCGAGGTCTTGCTTCTAGATTGTATTTACATTTGTATTGTTGTCGGTATTCTGTTTCAGCTCTCCCCTCTGGGTCTTGGCCTTTGTGGGAGACATCGACGCCGGTTTCCTCAGTACCTCTGGATCTACTATTCGGACCGTTCCCTGCTGAAGACTCGACGTCGGCATCTGGGCTATCCGCACCTCCACAGCCACCGTCGCCGACACCATCAGCACAGCCAGCAACCACAGACAAGCCGCGGACATCGCCCCGGATACCAAAACAAAAAGAAAGAAATACTTGTGTGTGTGTGTGTGTGTGTGTGTGTGTGTGTGCATGAAAAGATCACCCGGAACCCGGAAATCAGACACGACCGGGAAGTCATCCGGACCCTGTGGATGCTGATCATTCATTGAACGGGTCGCTCCAACTGTTCAACGGTGAGAGCAAAACATTCAGTTCAATAAAAAAAAAGTATTTTAACCACAGTCTGTCGATGTATTTTATATTTAACTACCTATGTTTTTTGTTTTATTCAACGCCTGTGCGTATGAAAACACACGATCAGTCAGAGGTCGAAGGAGTAGGGCACCCGCTCGTTGATTCTTTAACTCACCAGACGCCTCAGCTGATAGGAGGTGGGAAAAAACATTTTGGAGTGATAGTTTACGTTTCACTGCTGTATTTATTTATTTATTTTTTCACATGAAAACAGATACAAAGACAACGAGCACGCCACACCTTCTACCTGTCGCTTCAACACCAACACCAATGTTTGGTAAGATACGAATCTCAATTTTTTTCAACACATCTCTACCGTTCAGTATCAGTTGAATGGTTGTATGTTCGCTATTGTGTGTGTGTGTGTGTGTGTGTGTGTGTGTGTTTTTTATCTGTAATGCGGTTTGTCTATGTTCCGGCTATGTGCTTTTAGACGGTGTCATTTTACTATTGAAGGTGTTTGAGTAACTGTTGCTGCTAAGCGTCATTGTGATTTTACTACTATGCTTTAACGACGACGGACACTAGAGGTCGCGATTACTATTTCACACTATGCTTTAACGACGGCGACCACTAGAGGTCGTGATTACTATTTTACACTATGCTTTAACGACGGCGGCCACTAGAGGTCGTGATTTTACTAATTGTAATGTGCTTTAACGACGGCGGCCGCTAGAGGTCGTGATTTTACTAATTGTAATGTGCTTTAACGACGGCGGCCACGAGAGGTCGTGATTTTACTAACTGTAATGTGCTTTAACGACGGCGTCCACTAGAGGTCGTGATTTTACTAACTGTAATGTGGTTTAACGACGCCGGCCGCTAGAGGTCGTGGTTTTACTAATTGTAATGTGCTTTAACGACGGCGGCCACTAGAGGTCGTGATTTTACTAACTGTAATGTGCTTTAACGACGGCGGCCACTAGAGGTCGTGATTTTACTAACTGTAATGTGCTTTAACGACGGCGGCCACTAGAGGTCGTGATTTTACTAACTGTAATGTGCTTTAACGATGGCGGCCACTAGAGGTCGTGATTTTACTAATTGTAATGTGATTTAACGACGGCGGCCGCTGGAGGTCGTGTTTTTACTAATTGTAATGTGCTTTAACGACGGCGGCCACTAGAGGTAGTGATTTTACTAACTGTTATGTGGTTTAACGACGGCGGCCACTAGAGGTCGTGATTTTACTAATTGTAATGTGCTTTAACGACGGCGGCCACTAGAGGTCGTGATTTTACTAACTGTAATGTGGTTAAACGACGGCGTCCACTAGAGGTCGTGATTTTACTAATTGTAATGTGGTTTAATGACAGTATACACTAGTGATTTACTATTTGTTTTTACGCTTTAAATGTTGATCCTTAGTAGATCCCTACATTTACACTCTGTTTATATTAATATCATATTAACTGCTATCCGAGGTCTTGCTTCTAGATTGTATTTACATTTGTATTGTTGTCGGTATTCTGTTTCAGCTCTCCCCTCTGGGTCTTGGCCTTTGTGGGAGACATCGACGCCGGTTTCCTCAGTACCTCTGGATCTACTATTCGGACCGTTCCCTGCTGATGACTCGACGTCGGCATCTGGGCTATCCGCACCTCCACAGCCACCGTCGCCGACACCATCAGCACAGCCAGCAACCACAGACAAGCCGCGGACATCGCCCCGGATACCAAAACAAAAAGAAAGAAATACTTGTGTGTGTGTGTGTGTGTGTGTGTGTGTGTGTGCATGAAAAGATCACCCGGAACCCGGAAATCAGACACGACCGGGAAGTCATCCGGACCCTGTGGATGCTGATCATTCATTGAACGGGTCGCTCCAACTGTTCAACGGAGAGAGCAAAACATTCAGTTCAATAAAAAAAAAGTATTTTAACCACAGTCTGTCGATGTATTTTATATTTAACTACCTATGTTTTTTGTTTTATTCAACGCCTGTGCGTATGAAAACAGACGATCAGTCAGAGGTCGAAGGAGTAGGGCACCCGCTCGTTGATTCTTTAACTCACCAGACGCCTCAGCTGATAGGAGGTGGGAAAAAACATTTTGGAGTGATAGTTTACGTTTCACTGCTGTATTTATTTATTTATTTTTTCACATGAAAACAGATACAAAGACAACGAGCACGCCACACCTTCTACCTGTCGCTTTAACACCAACACCAACACCAATGTTTGGTAAGATACGAATCTCAATTTTTTTCAACACATCTCTACCGTTCAGTATCAGTTGAATGGTTGTATGTTCGCTATTGTGTGTGTGTGTGTGTGTGTGTGTGTGTGCGTACGTGCGTGCGTGCGTGTGTGTGTGTGTGCGTGTGTGTGTGTTTTATCTGTAATGCGGTTTGTCTATGTTCCGGCTATGTGCTTTTAGACGGTGTCATTTTACTATTGAAGGTGTTTGAGTAACTGTTGCTGCTAAGCGTCATTGTGATTTTACTACTATGCTTTAACGACGACGGACACTAGAGGTCGCGATTACTATTTCACACTATGCTTTAACGACGGTGACCACTAGAGGTCGTGATTACTATTTTACACTATGCTTTAACGACGGCGGCCGCTAGAGGTCGTGATTTTACTAACTGTAATGTGCTTTAACGACGGCGTCCACTAGAGGTCGTGATTTTACTAACTGTAATGTGGTTTAACGACGGCGGCCGCTAGAGGTCGTGGTTTTACTAATTGTAATGTGCTTTAACGACGGCGGCTACGAGAGGTCGTGATTTTACTAACTGTAATGTGCTTTAACGACGGCGGCCACTAGAGGTCGTGATTTTACAAACTCTAATGTGCTTTAACGACGGCGGCCACTAGAGGTCGTGATTTTACTAACTGTAATGTGCTTTAACGACGGCGGCCACTAGAGGTCGTGATTTTTCTAACTGTAATGTGCTTTAACGACGGCGGCCACTAGAGGTCGTGATTTTACTAACTGTAATGTGCTTTAACGACGGCGGCCACTAGAGGTCGTGATTTTACTAACTGTAATGTGGTTAAACGACGGCGACCACTAGAGGTCGTGATTTTACTAATTGTAATGTGATTTAACGACGGCGGCCGCTGGAGGTCGTGATTTTACTAATTGTAATGTGCTTTAACGACGGCGGCCACTAGAGGTCGTGATTTTACTAACTGTAATGTGCTTTAACGACGGCGTCCACTAGAGGTCGTGATTTTACTAACTGTAATGTGGTTAAACGACGGCGTCCACTAGAGGTCGTGATTTTACTAATTGTAATGTGGTTTAATGACAGTATACACCAGTGATTTACTATTTGTTTTTACGCTTTAAATGTTGATCCTTAGTAGATCCCTACATTTACACTCTGTTTATATTAATATCATATTAACTGCTATCCAAGGTCTTGCTTCTAGATTGTATTTACATTTGTATTGTTGTCGGTATTCTGTTTCAGCTCTCCCCTCTGGGTCTTGGCCTTTGTGGGAGACATCGACGCCGGTTTCCTCAGTACCTCTGGATCTACTATTCGGACCGTTCCCTGCTGAAGACTCGACGTCGGCATCTGGGCTATCCGCACCTCCACAGCCACCGTCGCCGACACCATCAGCACAGCCACCAACCACAGACAAGCCGCGGACATCGCCCCGGATACCAAAACAAAAAGAAAGAAATACTTGTGTGTGTGTGTGTGTGTGTGTGTGTGTGCATGAAAAGATCACCCGGAACCCGGAAATCAGACACGACCGGGAAGTCATCCGGACCCTGTGGATGCTGATCATTCATTGAACGGGTCGCTCCAACAGTTCAACGGAGAGAGCAAAACATTCAGTTCAATAAAAAAAAAGTATTTTAACCACAGTCTGTCGATGTATTTTATATTTAACTACCTATGTTTTTTGTTTCATTCAACGCCTGTGCGTATGAAAACAGACGATCAGTCAGAGGTCGAAGGAGTAGGGCACCCGCTCGTTGATTCTTTAACTCACCAGACGCCTCAGCTGATAGGAGGTGGGAAAAAACATTTTGGAGTGATAGTTTACGTTTCACTGCTGTATTTATTTATTTATTTTTTCACATGAAAACAGATACAAAGACAACGAGCACGCCACACCTTCTGCCTGTCGCTTCAACACCAACACCAATGTTTGGTAAGATACGAATCTCAATTTTTTTCAACACATCTCTACCGTTCAGTATCAGTTGAATGGTTGTATGTTCGCTATTGTGTGTGTGTGTGTGTGCGTACGTGCGTGCGTGCGTGTGTGTGTGTGTGCGTGTGTGTGTGTTTTATCTGTAATGCGGTTTGTCTATGTTCCGGCTATGTGCTTTTAGACGGTGTCATTTTACTATTGAAGGTGTTTGAGTAACTGTTGCTGCTAAGCGTCATTGTGATTTTACTACTATGCTTTAACGACGACGGACACGAGAGGTCGCGATTACTATTTCACACTATGCTTTAACGACGGCGACCACTAGAGGTCGTGATTACTATTTTACACTATGCTTTAACGACGGCGGCCACTAGAGGTCGTGATTTTACTAATTGTAATGTGCTTTAACGACGGTGGCCGCTAGAGGTCGTGATTTTACTAATTGTAATGTGCTTTAAGGACGGCGGCCACTAGAGGTCGTGATTTTACTAACTGTAATGTGGTTTAACGACGGCGTCCACTAGAGGTCGTGATTTTACTAACTGTAATGTGGTTTAACGACGGTGGCCGCTAGAGGTCGTGATTTTACTAATTGTAATGTGCTTTAACGACGGTGGCCGCTAGAGGTCGTGATTTTACTAATTGTAATGTGCTTTAACGACGGCGGCCACTAGAGGTCGTGATTTTACAAACTCTCATGTGCTTTAACGACGGCGGCCACTAGAGGTCGTGATTTTACTAACTGTAATGTGCTTTAACGACGGCGTCCACTAGAGGTCGTGATTTTACGAACTGTAATGTGGTTTAACGACGCCGGCCGCTAGAGGTCGTGGTTTTACTAATTGTAATGTGCTTTAACGACGGCGGCCACTAGAGGTCGTGATTTTACTAACTGTAATGTGCTTTAACGACGGCGGCCACTAGAGGTCGTGATTTTACTAACTGTAATGTGCTTTAACGACGGCGGCCACTAGAGGTCGTGATTTTACTAACTGTAATGTGCTTTAACGATGGCGGCCACTAGAGGTCGTGATTTTACTAATTGTAATGTGATTTAACGACGGCGGCCGCTGGAGGTCGTGTTTTTACTAATTGTAATGTGGTTTAATGACAGTATACACCAGTGATTTACTATTTGTTTTTACGCTTTAAATGTTGATCCTTAGTAGATCCCTACATTTACACTCTGTTTATATTAATATCATATTAACTGCTATCCGAGGTCTTGCTTCTAGATTGTATTTACATTTGTATTGTTGTCGGTATTCTGTTTCAGCTCTCCCCTCTGGGTCTTGGCCTTTGTGGGAGACATCGACGCCGGTTTCCTCAGTACCTCTGGATCTACTATTCGGACCGTTCCCTGCTGAAGACTCGACGTCGGCATCTGGGCTATCCGCACCTCCACAGCCACCGTCGCCGACACCATCAGCACAGCCAGCAACCACAGACAAGCCGCGGACATCGCCCCGGATACCAAAACAAAAAGAAAGAAATACTTGTGTGTGTGTGTGTGTGTGTGTGTGTGCATGAAAAGATCACCCGGAACCCGGAAATCAGACACGACCGGGAAGTCATCCGGACCCTGTGGATGCTGATCATTCATTGAACGGGTCGCTCCAACTGTTCAACGGAGACAGCAAAAAATTCAGTTCAATAAAAAAAAAGTATTTTAACCACAGTCTGTCGATGTATTTTATATTTAACTACCTATGTTTTTTGTTTCATTCAACGCCTGTGCGTATGAAAACAGACGATCAGTCAGAGGTCGAAGGAGTAGGGCACCCGCTCGTTGATTCTTTAACTCACCAGACGCCTCAGCTGATAGGAGGTGGGAAAAAACATTTTGGAGTGATAGTTTACGTTTCACTGCTGTATTTATTTATTTATTTTTTCACATGAAAACAGATACAAAGACAACGAGCACGCCACACCTTCTACCTGTCGCTTCAACACCAACACCAACACCAACGTAAGATACGAATCTCAATTTTTTTCAACACATCTCTACCGTTCAGTATCAGTTGAATGGTTGTATGTTCGCTATTGTGTGTGTGTGTGTGTGTGTGTGTGTGTGCGTACGTGCGTGCGTGCGTGTGTGTGTGTGTGCGTGTGTGTGTGTTTTATCTGTAATGCGGTTTGTCTATGTTCCGGCTATGTGCTTTTAGACGGTGTCATTTTACTATTGAAGGTGTTTGAGTAACTGTTGCTGCTAAGCGTCATTGTGATTTTACTACTATGCTTTAACGACGACGGACACTAGAGGTCGCGATTACTATTTCACACTATGCTTTAACGACGGTGACCACTAGAGGTCGTGATTACTATTTTACACTATGCTTTAACGACGGCGGCCGCTAGAGGTCGTGATTTTACTAACTGTAATGTGCTTTAACGACGGCGTCCACTAGAGGTCGTGATTTTACTAACTGTAATGTGGTTTAACGACGGCGGCCGCTAGAGGTCGTGGTTTTACTAATTGTAATGTGCTTTAACGACGGCGGCTACGAGAGGTCGTGATTTTACTAACTGTAATGTGCTTTAACGACGGCGGCCACTAGAGGTCGTGATTTTACAAACTCTAATGTGCTTTAACGACGGCGGCCACTAGAGGTCGTGATTTTACTAACTGTAATGTGCTTTAACGACGGCGGCCACTAGAGGTCGTGATTTTTCTAACTGTAATGTGCTTTAACGACGGCGGCCACTAGAGGTCGTGATTTTACTAACTGTAATGTGCTTTAACGACGGCGGCCACTAGAGGTCGTGATTTTACTAACTGTAATGTGGTTAAACGACGGCGACCACTAGAGGTCGTGATTTTACTAATTGTAATGTGATTTAACGACGGCGGCCGCTGGAGGTCGTGATTTTACTAATTGTAATGTGCTTTAACGACGGCGGCCACTAGAGGTCGTGATTTTACTAACTGTAATGTGCTTTAACGACGGCGTCCACTAGAGGTCGTGATTTTACTAACTGTAATGTGGTTAAACGACGGCGTCCACTAGAGGTCGTGATTTTACTAATTGTAATGTGGTTTAATGACAGTATACTCCAGTGATTTACTATTTGTTTTTACGCTTTAAATGTTGATCCTTAGTAGATCCCTACATTTACACTCTGTTTATATTAATATCATATTAACTGCTATCCGAGGTCTTGCTTCTAGATTGTATTTACATTTGTATTGTTGTCGGTATTCTGTTTCAGCTCTCCCCTCTGGGTCTTGGCCTTTGTGGGAGACATCGACGCCGGTTTCCTCAGTACCTCTGGATCTACTATTCGGACCGTTCCCTGCTGAAGACTCGACGTCGGCATCTGGGCTATCCGCACCTCCACAGCCACCGTCGCCGACACCATCAGCACAGCCAGCAACCACAGACAAGCCGCGGACATCGCCCCGGATACCAAAACAAAAAGAAAGAAATACTTGTGTGTGTGTGTGTGTGTGTATGTGCATGAAAAGATCACCCGGAACCCGGAAATCAGACACGACCGGGAAGTCATCCGGACCCTGTGGATGCTGATCATTCATTGAACGGGTCGCTCCAACTGTTCAACGGTGAGAGCAAGACATTCAGTTCAATAAAAAAAAAGTATTTTAACCACAGTCTGTCGATGTATTTTATATTTAACTACCTATGTTTTTTGTTTCATTCAACGCCTGTGCGTATGAAAACAGACGATCAGTCAGAGGTCGAAGGAGTAGGGCACCCGCTCGTTGATTCTTTAACTCACCAGACGCCTCAGCTGATAGGAGGTGGGAAAAAACATTTTGGAGTGATAGTTTACGTTTCACTGCTGTATTTATTTATTTATTTTTTCACATGAAAACAGATACAAAGACAACGAGCACGCCACACCTTCTACCTGTCGCTTCAACACCAACACCAATGTTTGGTAAGATACGAATCTCAATTTTTTTCAACACATCTCTACCGTTCAGTATCAGTTGAATGGTTGTATGTTCGCTATTGTGTGTGTGTGTGTGTGTGTGTGTGTGTGCGTACGTGCGTGCGTGCGTGCGTGTGTGTGTGTGTGTGTGTGCGTGTGTGTGTGTTTTATCTGTAATGCGGTTTGTCTATGTTCCGGCTATGTGCTTTTAGACGGTGTCATTTTACTATTGAAGGTGTTTGAGTAACTGTTGCTGCGAAGCGTCATTGTCATTTTACTACTATGCTTTAACGACGACGGACACTAGAGGTCGTGATTACTATTTTACACTATGCTTTAACGACGGCGGCCACTAGAGGTCGTGATTTTACTAATTGTAATGTGCTTTAACGACGGCGGCCGCTAGAGGTCGTGATTTTACTAATTGTAATGTGCTTTAACGACGGCGTCCACTAGAGGTCGAGATTTTACTAACTGTAATGTGGTTTAACGACGCCGGCCACTAGAGGTCGTGATTTTACTAACTGTAATGTGGTTTAACGACGGCGGCCACTAGAGGTCGTGATTTTACAAACTCTAATGTGCTTTAACGACGGTGGCCACTAGAGGTCGTGATTTTACTAACTGTAATGTGCTTTAACGACGGCGGCCACTAGAGGTCGTGATTTTACTAACTGTAATGTGCTTTAACGACGGCGGCCACTAGAGGTCGTGATTTTACTAACTGTAATGTGCTTTAACGACGGCGGCCACTAGAGGTCGTGATTTTACTAACTGTAATGTGCTTTAACGATGGCGGCCACTAGAGGTCGTGATTTTACTAACTGTAATGTGCTTTAACGATGGCGGCCACTAGAGGTCGTGATTTTACTAATTGTAATGTGATTTAACGACGGCGGCCGCTGGAGGTCGTGTTTTTACTAATTGTAATGTGCTTTCATGACGGCGGCCACTAGAGGTCGTGATTTTACTAATTGTAATGTGGTTTAATGACAGTATACACCAGTGATTTACTATTTGTTTTTACGCTTTAAATGTTGATCCTTAGTAGATCCCTACATTTACACTCTGTTTATATTAATATCATATTAACTGCTATCCGAGGTCTTGCTTCTAGATTGTATTTACATTTGTATTGTTGTCGGTATTCTGTTTCAGCTCTCCCCTCTGGGTCTTGGCCTTTGTGGGAGACATCGACGCCGGTTTCCTCAGTACCTCTGGATCTACTATCCGGACTGTTCCCTGCTGAAGACTCGATGTCGGCATCTGGGCTATCCGCACCTCCACAGCCACCGTCGCCGACACCATCAGCACCGCCAGCAACCACAGACAAGCCGCGGACATCGCCCCGGATACCAACGTCGACTTGCCCCGCATCACCCCCTGACCAAACCCCGCCTCTACCCCCAGCCCCCGAGCGCTCTGTCGCAGCTACCCAAGACAGACCCCGCTCTCCAGCGTCGCCGACCCTATTAGCGTTCTATGACGCAACGGCTGTAAAACAACAGCTCGAATGCAGAGTACGTACGCTTGAACGACGTCTTCATCAGAGTGAAATACAGTGTCGTCGTCTAGCCCGGCAAGCACGTCAAGCACGTAGATACCGTCGTTTGGTGAGAAATCTACGTGAAGGTAAGATTAACAACTATTTCAATGAGTAATCAGCTGGGGTGCATATGTCTTATATATTATTACCGTTGTTACAGAACTCATCGTTAAGGACGTCACAAATAAAGCTCTGGTGTCTGAAGTTCTGAGGCTCCTAGAACGTCAAGGACCTGGTGGTAACAGACGTCGTGGACTGATCTGACTGAAGTTCAACCACAGTAAGGTCCATTTGGAGCCTCATTATTTAAAAGCAGTGCTGGGTGATTGGGGTTTGAGGTTGCTGTTGCACCGCGGGTGATTGTGTTTTGAGATTGTTGTTACACCACGGGGTTTGTGTTTTGAGGTTGCTGTTACACCGTGGGTGATTGTGTTTTGAGATTGTTGTTACACCACGGGTTTTGTGTTTTGAGACTGTTGTTTTGTTTATTAAATTTTTTAAATTATTATTTTATAACCAGAACACTACACCACACCTCATTGACCAGAGTGCCTCGTCAACACATATGTTTCTGTCTGACTTGTTTGACGACATGTCTGAGGAGGATGTAGTGCAGGTCTATGATCCGTGTATAAACGAAAACATGGAGTCAATTTTTTTTGGTGAGAGAGAGGGTAACCGAATTTTAAATATGGTTCCTGCATCATCCCGCGAGGGTAGAGCCGATACCTCTTTAGACAACAAGGATTGGTTAGAAAGGTTTGTTGATAATCTGCAGACGACTGATTCAGGGACACCTGCTCTTGACCCTCTGGTAGATGTGTCTGACTCTAACTGTAGCGATGACAATGTTGATGATGGCGGTGATTCGGTTCAGGAAGGAAGTTGTGTTGGAGGTACCGGTATTGAATCCGAAGTCATAGAGCCTTTTAACACCGATAGGATAAGAAGGGTGCTAAAACGACCTGTTGTACCGGACACTCCTGATTTAGCTACTTTCTACAGAGGTTTGATGCAACAGGTCAGGGAGTTGGCTGATGAAGCGCAGAGACTGGCAGATCGAGAGGATGTGGTTCAGCTTGAAGTGGTAGGCGAAGATGTTCAAGAACACGTTAATGTTGTGGTTGAAGGCGACGGCGGGAATATCTTCCCTGCTTTTGAGGACCTCCTTAGCAACGCAGTGCAATCTGACAGAGTCATCGCTATGGGTAAGAGAATTGAATTAACGGTCCAAATTGTACATAACCCTCGAGGAGGCGCTAAACGCAAGCTCGAGAAGATGCTGGATGCCGAAATTATTGGTAAAAAAAGACGACATCTCTATGTAGTTGGTGGTGACGGAACCGAGCAGCTTTGCTTCGCAATCAGCCTTTCTTGTCTCCTTAATCCTAACCGTGCGTATCAAGATTGTGTTGAGTTGGGGAGGAAATTACAAAACAAAGCTGGTTTAGATTCTCAAACACCTATCACATTCACAGATATACCACTGTTTGAACGGATAGTGAGGCGTAAAGTTGTTGTGTTTCATAAAACGACAGCAAACCAGCCATTAGCGCATTATGCCACCGGTTTTGCTGATGGTTCGGAGCCCTTATACTTGTTTCTACTTCAGGGACACTATTATGGGGTGAAGAACCCAAAAGGTTTTTTAGGAACACATTACTTTTGTGTCAGCTGTCATAAAGGGTATGAAGATAAATCAAAACACATATGCAAAGGTCACTGTAGCGTTTGTCACGATCCTGTTTGCCCTACAGAGGTCCCAGACCCTGTAACTTGTGACGACTGTCGCAGGGTTTGTAGAACACCTTCCTGCGTTGCGAGACACAAAGAGATCAGCGCTAACGGCTCGAGTCTCTGCCAGAGATACAAAAAATGTGAAAAATGCGGAAGGTGCCGGTATATCCCATTGCTGCGTTGTGCTTAAATGTAACATCTGCGGTGTAAAATTATCGTCGACTAACGAGGTCCATCAGTGCTACATTCAAACCGTCGCCAGGAAGACTGAGCATCCTGATCTGGTTTTTTATGATTTTGAAACGTTTACAGACGACCAAGGTAGACATGTCCCTTTTTTAGTGTGTGTAAAGACGCAGAGAGGTGAAGAACGGGTGTTTTATGGTCTCGACTGTGTTAGAGCGTTTCTTTTATATTTCAGAAAGAACCGGTTTAGAGGCTGTGTTTTTGTTGCGCATAACGCCAGGGGTTTTGACAGCGTCATTGTCTTGAGAGGTATGCTTGATGAAGGGTTAATACCTAAGAGGATAATCATGACTGGTAGTAAGATACTTTGTCTTGAGGATCCTCACTACAAGCTAAAATTCATCGACTCTCTCTCATTCCTAACCATGCGACTCAGCTCCATGCCTAAAGCTCTCGGTTTCACCGACCAATGCAAGGGTTTTTTTCCACACAAGTTTAGCTCAAAAGATCATCTGCATTACATAGGGACCTATCCTCCTCTCTCAGACTACGGCGTTGAGGACATGTCAGACCCTGAACAGAGAGATTTTTACAGCTGGTATGAATCTGTGTGTAGGAATTCTTTCAATTTCAGGAGTGAAGCTATTCACTATTGCAAAAACGATGTTGACATTCTGGCCAGAGGATGCATGATATTTAGAGAGGAGTTTTTTAAAGAAACAGGTGTTGATGCGCTCTCATCCGTAACAATCGCCTCTGCGTGTATGGCTGTTTTCAGGACCAACTTTTTAAAACCAGACACATTAGCCATACCCTGTCCCAACAATTATGTAACAAGCGGTAACAAGAGGTTCTCAGATGCTTCCATCCAGTGGTTGCAATGGGAATCACACAGACAGGGCATTTTCATACAACATGCCTTGAACCATGGGGAGATGGCGTTTGGCCAGTGTTTTGTTGACGGTTATGCTGAAGTTGACGGTGTTAAGCAGGTCAGGGAGTTTTACGGCTGTTTCTTCCACGGCTGTCCTTCATGTGTTGACCCTCAAGCCGTCTGCCCATTAAGAGGTAGACCATATGGCGAATTCTACTCTGCTATAATGGAGAGAGCGCAGACGTTAAAGTCTAATCACGAGGTGCGTCTTATTACCATCTGGGAACACGAATGGCGTTCTCTTCGACAATCGTGTGATGATCTCAGAGATTTTCTCTTAGATTTTGACACCCCTGAGCCTCTCAACCCTCGCAATGCCCTCTACGGCGGTAGAACCAGTGCTTTAAAGTTGCGTTACACGACAAAGCCTGGTGAAAAAGTTTTTTACGCCGATGTCACCTCTCTGTATCCTTACGTCAACAGCACGTGTTCGTACCCCCTAGGTCACCCCCGCATAATCCACAAGGACTTTGGCGATCCCAGACAGTACTTTGGTCTGATCAAGGCGGTTGTCTATCCTCCTAGAGGTTTATATGTACCTGTTTTACCCTATAGAGGACCAGGGGGTAAATTACACTTCACGTTATGCAGTATCTGTTCAAGTCGTAATGCTCAAGACAGTGACTGTACGCATAGCGATGACGAGCGTGCTTTAATGGGGGTCTGGGTCTCGGTTGAGTTCAACAAGGCTCTGGACAAGGGATACAAGGTGGCCAAGATTATCGAAGTATGGCATTTTGATAGATCTAGCGATTGTATTTTCGCAGGTTACATCCGTACATTCCTGAAGGGCAAGCAGGAGGCTTCTGGTTACCCTGCCGAGGCCGTTGATCAGGAAAGCCGCGGCAAATACATCCGGGATTATCAAGCCCATCAGGGGATTTTGCTTTGTGCTGATAAGGTTTGTCACAACCCAGCAAAGAGACAGGTGGCTAAGGCTTGTCTTAACAGCCTGTGGGGCAAGTTCTGTCAGAGGGAGAACATGTCTCAGGTTTCTGTAGTGTCAGACCCCAACGAGTTTTTCAGTTTCTTGTTTTCAGGGAAATACGAGGTCAGCTACTTTAACGTGTTGGATGAGAAAAAAGGGGATGGGGATAGCATTCAGGACTTTGTTTCGGCGGGTCCTAAGACGTATGCTTATAGGACCAAAGGACAGAAGAAGGTTGTGATGAAAGTTAAAGGTATCACGCAAACAAAAGAATCTTGTCAGCGGATAAACTTTGACTCCGTCAGAGATCTTGTAGAGGGCTATTTGCAGAATTCACCTGATGGGGTGCTTGAGACCCAGCAACGCAACATTGTCAGGGATAAAAAGAACATCACTTTAAAAAACAGATCAGTTACGAAAAAACTCCGGGTCGTGTACGATAAGAGGCGCTTGTTTTCGGACGGCACAACCAAACCTTTCGGGTTCTGAGTTTTGAGTGGATGAGGGGTCACTATGGAAGGAATTAATTTCGATCCGCGTTTGAAAACACCATTTTCATGTCTTGTGGTGGGACCGTCGGGGTCGGGAAAGACCCATTTTGTAAAATGTATACTTGAAAATTGTGAACATGTTATGGATGATGTCACTGTAAATATTGTATGGAATTATACTTCTTTTCAACCTATGTACAGTGAATTGCAAAAGATGAATAAAAATATCAAATTCATTGAAGGTTTACCTGAATCTTTTGAAAATGAAGATGTATTTCCTTCTGATAGAAAACAATTGATTATTCTTGACGACGTTATTTTTGAAGCTTCTGAAAACCCAGAGGTTGTTCGCATTTTTACGCAGTACAGGCATCATAAAAATATGAGTGTTATAATGCTGACGCAAAACTTATTTCATCGCGGTAAATATAGTCGTACTATTAGTCTGAACAGCAATTACTTTGTATTGTTTAAGAATCCTCGTGATAAAATGCAGATAAAAGTTCTTGCTCAACAGGTTTACCCGTCTCAAAGAGCTTTCTTTCTAGAAAGCTTTGAAGATGCTACAGCTGGCGTTCACGGGTACTTAATCGTTGATCTAACACCCTCCTGTCCAGAACGCTACAGACTAAGGACTGGGATACTACCTCATCAGCGTCACACTGTGTACACACCAAAAACGTCTGCTTGAGTTATGTCAGCGCGTATAAAAAGAAACGCTGGTTTACTTAAGGAACTATACCAAGCTCCGTCAAAGAAACGTAAAGACATTTTGACACGTAGTTCCCGGGACTTTATTCAAGCTCTCGGTGAGATCGCCCTGAATGTTTTGAAGGGGAATGTACCATTCTCGCAGGCTCAGTTCAAAAAACTGAAAAAACAGAAGAAAAACATCAGACTCTTGGCTAATAAAAAAGCGTACTTGAAGCGTAAACGAAGGATTCTTAAAAAGCAATCGGGTGGAATACTGTTGCCGTTGCTAGCGGCTGCCGTTCCAATCATTGGAAATCTAATAGGGGGGCTTTTAAAGAAGTAAAACGCTATGAAGACTGTCCAGAAAATGTATCTCGTCTCTCCTCGGCAAATTAACCAGTTATCACGTCCAACCTCTGACATCCGTGAAACTGCCGAAGATGAATTGAATGAGAAGATGAGGACCATTCTAAATGATTCTCAGTTAAACTCGTATGAGAAGATTAAAAAGTATGATGCTCTATTGCAGAGATATTTAACCTTTACTAAACAGGATCAGAGAGACCAAAAGAGAGTAACTCTGACTTTACAACAAGACGGGGTCAGCGATCATCCCCTCGACTCTGACAGACGTGTCGAAAGTGTTCTAAAAACACCCTCTGTAACAGATGACCTGGGTAAGGATATTCTAAATAGCCTTCCGTCAAAAGCTCGAAGAAATGCTGAATACATTATCCGGAGGATATCCAAAAACGGCGACGGTTGGAATACGAACGGCAAATTTATGTATGAAGGAAATGCTGTAAAAGGCTCTCATGTGATCGATATATTCAAGTACCTTTCTCTACCGTATAAGAAAACAAGTTCTTCATTACCTGAGGGATGGTCCGAGTTTCTCGTCACATTATTAAAGCTAAACATCCCTCTCACCCTGCTGTCCAATCCTGAAGCACGGGCTCAATATCAGAGACTTAAATCGAATTCTATCTCGCGAAAGAAAAGTATAGCTGAGAGCTGGTCTCCCGACCCAAAGGATCCTGAAGTGACACCTCGACGACGCTTGACGCATGTAGTGACCAAAGGGAAGAAATTGTCTCTAACGCCTCGATGGGTTTCCTGAATAATTGTCTTGTACACAGTTATTGTCTTTTCATCAATAAAAAGTTTTATTGAATTACTATGAGATTACAGATTTTTTTTAAAACACACGCACAAACAAAATAAGATTAGTCACGCGTTACAATAGTCTTTAAAATACAGAAGAGAACAGTTTTGTTGTTTCCACGGACAGTGTGCACATCTTTTTAGACATTGCTGATGTCCTTTCACAAAGTTGTATACTATGAGGTTGTTTTTTAAGGTATCGTCACTGTATAGACTTAATACTTCTCCCATAGACAACCCTCTAGCGCGATGACAGAGGTAGAAGACGCAATGATGTCCGCATACAAACGATAGAGGGTTCTGTAGTTGGCCATTGTTGTACTCGATGTTGCCTGAATGTTTCTTGAGAAACTTTAAAATATTTTCGGGGTAATGTGTAAAGTAGGGCCCCATTCCAAATGAGTCAAAGAAAGTTGTTCTACCGTCTTCTTCGAGAGTTAAAGCCAACCAGTGCTCTCCTGGTTTATGTGCTGGATGTGTGTTGACGATGAAATATGCAGGCGGTCTGAGGGGTTGTGTCAATTGAGGCAACTTTATCCGACAGCCATACACCGTAAAATGTGTCGCCCAAGAGACCTCTCAGCAGCCTCTGTAACTGGAGACTATCCATAACTTTTTAATAATAGTCCACCAGCACTTGTCTTTTCGCATCGATCTCCAGAATGGAATCATAACAAGCGTACACAATCAGTGTTACGGTGTTTGGTAAGGGTACTCTGAATCTCATCTCCAGTCTTAAATTCCCATTTGAGACAGGGGAGAGAGCGTCGTTGTCGTCGGCTGGATTGAGATTAAATGCAAACAACGAATAACCGCTGTTAAAACCTTCGCGGTCAATGCTTAGAGGTAGGTCCTTCAAATGTCTTCCTGTAGCTAGAATTATGTTATAAAACTCTCTGACCGCCATACCGTTATTAAACTGAGGTTGAAAAGCTTTAGCGGGGATCTGTCGACCATCCTGACAGAGGGCGAGATATTCGGTGTTGTAATGATGAAAATTGAACGGGGAGAGATCTCTCCTACCGGTAAATGCCTCATGATGTACCAACCCTAAAACCACGTATTTAGGTATTGAACCCAGAAATAAATTCTCCTGGGTACATATTCTTGAGTTTTCTGGAATGGAGTATGTTTTTACATTGACTCGTGAGAGTGGGTAGAGAGCATTTCCTTTTAACAAACCCGCTGCATGACCTATTCTCACAGCTGGCGAAACAGTGACTTTCTTCACAAACAGAGAGGCGCCGAGGATTTTCAGACGAAAGGTGGAGTCGCGGGGTCCGGTCAGGCAGAAGGCGTCATTCGCCCTGGTGAGTTTAATTTTTAAATCGACCGAGTTTAATAACAGTCTCTCGCAGAAAAATATGTCGCTGTGGAGAGGACCGAGAAGATGTACTTCTCTGGATCTGCTCGTGAACTCGGCCCTTTTGTTAAGGCCTGCGTTAGGACCGTTTACAGTGACGATCGAGTCAACTGACCCAGGTGTGTCTCGGTAAAAAAGACCGGCGCTAAACTGTGTTTTAAGAGTGTCGCCTGAAAAGTTGAGAAGTGTTTCGATCATAGCTCTGTACGGGTGTGTGGAACTGGACTGCGAAATCATCCGATCCCCCAGAACCACATCGCACTGATCAAAGATTGTGTTTAGAGGATAATTGATGAGACCGACAGCGGCGTCGTTAGCCAGCGGGGTGCCATCGGCGTTAGTAATTCTTGCACGCACGTGTAGAAGGGTGTCGTTTAGGTCTAGATACTTTTCGCCATCTCCCGGTATAAAAAACTCAATCGGGCCTCCTTCCCTGATAGTGGCTACTGGAGCAATTTCAGTGTAAATTTTGTCCTCGATGGAAAGCTGCGTCATCGGCGGCGTGAATAAATCCAGTTCTGCCAATGTGCATTCTGCAGATTTCTGATGTAGGAGCGCCATGTTACTGTATATAAGGTTTTTTAAAATATATCAGAGCTCCCTCTGGACTTCCTCTTGGCCCGTTTGCTTCTGTCAACTGACTTCTTTCTTTTTTTGTTTGCGCGTTTATTAGAGCTCTGTGTTACACGGCGACCTGGAGGGCGTCTCTTTGTCCTTCGTGATAAGACGGCTATACCGCCAGACCCTTCCTGTCTCTGTTGATCGCTCATTCCTCTCACGGTACGGGTGAACATATCCGCGGCTATGTTACCCACCGCTGATTTGAGATGGGGTTTCGCTATGGCAATACCTCTTTTCAACAGAGGTGATACAAACCGAAACATTTTTGAGAAGAGGGAACCGATGCCTCGTCCGTACATAACCGGGGCACCGTAGAAACCAGGTAGATCTCCACCCACCTGTTTTTCATAATATTGTACAAATCTGTGCGGGTCGTCTCTTAAGCCCGCGTGAACCATTGTGCTTGTTTATGCCTCGGTCTGCAAAGGCTGGTTATCTCTCTGGTGTTGTGGTGATGAATGAATTTCCAGACGATGATGCAAGGGCTATATAATATCCTCTCAAGTAACAGGTCTAAAGTGTAGAGTCACCACCACCTTTCCAAAGGTAAAATTGACTGGTTTGTTAAGATCTGATTTAATTTGGATCTGAATATTTTCAATATGGTTCTTGGCAACCGGTAAATAAAATGCTGTGTGATTATATCTGAGTAACTACCCTTGATTTCCACCGTTCTTAAAAGCGGTGCATATGCATGCCCTACAAGCTGCGATCTTACAACGTCGCTGTAACAGTAGAGATGGTAAAACCCCGCTTTTAAATCAACTGGATGGGGCGCTCTGTAGTCGCAAAAATTGATCCAATTACCAGGCTCTACACCTAACATGTAAGCCAAAGGCGAGTTAAAAAGCACTAGGCTCTGACCGTCTCCTTGAAGATCAATTTTTTGCCGTGCACTGTCAAACAAGAAGCGTATATCGTTATTGGTTTTTTTAAAGGTTTGCGCCAACTCAGTGGTAATCTGATTAATAGAGTTGTAATATCCACCCTTGAACTTCAGTTTGGAAATATCTGTCCCCGCGGTTTTGAAATGTCGATCAACCCCTCGCGGTTCGTCTTTTTTCCTCTGAGTTGAGGAGCCAGCGTCAGGATCCGGAGCCCTAAGTCTCGCCATGGCTCTATTAAATTCATCATTATGCCGTCGCGGCGTGTTAGCATCTGTATCTGATCCTCTCGAGGGAGCTGTGTTTGCGCTGGAATCAGGTCCTCTAGGGTTCGGTTTCCAGTAAAATGACACCGCATCCTCCGGAATATTATGCCACGTGTGAGGGTATGTAATCTCCGTCAAAGCAACCTCCCATTTTCTGTTTAAATCGATATGTTGTGCTAAATCAACGCGGAAAGTACCAATCGAGTTGTCTTTAAAAACTTTTGCAGTGGCGTTTGATGGTAAAGTCACATAGAAGCCTGCGTTGTTTGAGCTGCACATGATGATATGATTCCCTGTGTAAAGGAGGATCGTCTTATATATTTTTTATATCTGAAGCTTTTACCCAGCTGTTGAATTTTTCAGGCCAGTTTTTCCACTGGACAAAGACTTGTCTCTCTCCTTTAACGCGGCGTTCCTTGAGAATCTTTTCCACGTGAAATACTTTATCCTTTACGAGTTGTACTTTTTGTAATTCTTGATCATAAAATGACCCCTGGATGGGCTCACCGTCGAAATCTTTCAATTTATACACAGGCGGGTTGCGGTGAATACATTCAGTTATCGTAAATATCTCGTCTGTAAAACTCTGCTCATACTTTTTGTCAAATACACCTCGCAGTTTTGATATCCGAACATGATCGCCCTCCTTAAATTTCGGCTTCTGGAGACCTTTCGACGGTCTAATGTAAAGATTGTCAAACACTTGCAGAGTATTTTCTTTAGTTACTTCCATCGGTGTCATTTTTATACTACTGTGATAGCTGTGATTATAACTCTTTACTAGATCCTGTAAAACCTTGATGTAACGCAGAGTGTTTTTAGCTGTAAAATATCTCCACATCCGATTTTTAAGAGTGCGGTTAAATCTCTCAACCACAGAGGCCTTAACGTCACTCGCTGTTGAAAAATGATTAACACCCTTCCTTTCCATCAAAGCCCGGAAACTCTTGTTAAAAAACTCTTTCCCGTCGTCCGTCTGTAGCTTTGCAGGCGTCCCGCTCTCCTCCAGCACTGATTCAAACGCCTTCGTTGTCTCAATCGCAGTCTTTCTTTTTAAAACGCGTACATAGGCCTTCTTTGAAAATACATCTATAACGGTCAACAAGTAATTTTGATCGTCGTTATATCTAGCCAGTGCCTGCATGTCGCATAGGTCGGCCTGGAATTGTTGATGAGGCCTGTGAACAAATACTCTGTTTCTCGGAAAGTTTACTCTGGCTGGTTTATGCAGGGCGTAAGCATCTTGTTTTGATAAAAAAATCTTTAATAGATTTAGAACTGACTGGTTTTCCAGTCTCAGCCTGCACCCCTCGGCGAAGGCGATCCACACCTCCATAGCTCCCAGGGTGAAGAGGATTGTAATAAACTCTTTTAATGATGTGTTTCACCGACATGCTAAACGAGAAATGAATGAGCTGAGATCAGAATATGCTTCTTAATGTTTTTTATTAAACAGCTTATGTCAGGATTCGAGTGTAATGTTATACAAAGAGAGTAAAGAAAAAAAGTAAATCACATACGAGGGAATCTCGTGTTTGTGGCATCACCCAGGACCGGCGTTCTATTCCAGATTCTACTTGCTGATTCCAGACGTTCAATTAAAAGATCCTCAGGCTCGTGTTTGATGTATTCATTCCAGACAGTTGATTTTGGAGACCTCATTTCAAGCAAGACTGCCTCAGCCGTAGCCTTGGTTCTCATTTTCTCCGGTTGTACGTCATTCATGGTCAAGTAGTGTTGTACAGCAGGCAGAAAGTTCTTGTTACAGAGTCTCTTCATCAACGGATGGAAGTTAAGGCTGTAGAAATCATCCTCCATCTCTTCAAGACAGCTGTGTTGTAGTTGGCTGGGATGGTCTACTTGGCAACCGTAGCAGATCTCCCTCCAGTACATGCGCATGGTTTTACCTAGTAGATGAAATACAACTGTCTTTACAGCTTTCAGGAAGAAACCGCTTATCCATCCATCCGTTTCATCATTAGCTGCTGGTTCTTGGTCTTGAGAAGCTGAGGATGAAGCAGGCGGATGCACGCAGACAGTTTCGTTCTCGGTGTAGGAGGTTGTTGCTCTCCCTACAGGTTCCTCGTCACCATCCACATCTTCCATTTCAGCTGCATCAGAGTCATTTGCGTCGTCTTTGATGGCCGATGAAGGACATTCTCTGTCTGGCGTGTCGTTGTTAGAACCGTCGTACTTATGACCGTCACCCACCCCGTGTTCTGCCACAGGTAGTAGAGGGAGCGACGATGAGTTGTTCATTCCGTACCCGATACCGCCTGTAGCAGCTCCGAGGAAGATAGTGCCAATACGTCTGGGAACACCTTCTGGCCTCATCGTTGTCTCTCTCTTGTCCCGACGGGCACGTCTGCAGGGTGTTGCTCTGGAAAAAGCCCTCTATATAGCAACCGTTAACAAGTAGGTGGTCCAAAGTGGGGTGGGTCTAAAAGGTCAGTGCTTTTTTCAACACAATGGCATCATCCCATAAGCGGCTATGGTAGAAGAGACCGTCGATTTTTGGAGAAATCTCCTGGATTTTCTCACTCCAAGCATCCATCGGTATGGTTAACAGAGTACGAAATACACCACAATCAGAATTAAAATATTCCAGGACGAAATCTTCTTCTTCTTCACCCGTGACTCCTGTTGATACTTTATGGATGGCCCTGAAGGACCAACGTCCTGATCCTGACATTTTAGCCAGCCAAATAGCCATGATGGCCGGCTTCCTCTCCGTTCTATCAGGTTTGTTGGACACGGCTCCAGCCTTCTGACGCTGTTCTTCTTCTTCAACCCTGGGAAGATTTTCCGGCTTCACCTCTCTCAGCACGCCCCAGTCGTTAGACGATAACACAGCCGTCTCCGTACAGGCACTCAAGGTTTCGCCATCCTCCAGCTGGTAAATGCACAATTCAGCTGTTTCGCACTTAAACACGTACCCCCATCTTCCACGACGTCCGTAAGGCTCTAGAGACCACTCGTCCTGCAAAGATTCCCCGGGTGGTGCCTGCGTACGCCGTAGGTACATTACGGATTCACGGGGAGCCCCTGCACCCATCCATGGGTCCTCAATAACAGTCACAGCCGTCTCGCTGATCAC
This sequence comes from Synchiropus splendidus, assembly GCF_027744825.2. NCBI lineage: Eukaryota > Metazoa > Chordata > Actinopteri > Syngnathiformes > Callionymidae > Synchiropus > Synchiropus splendidus. The sequence goes on from NC_071337.1 coordinate 34,239,530, forward strand.
CGGTGATCCGCGCATCGATGTAGGGCAGCCATTGCTTGTTGGTTGTGCTCGACGGGGCCTTGTTCCCGGCAACAGTCTGAAGGGTACATATATATATACACACACACGCACACACACACACACAGGGGTGATGTTTATACAGCTGTCCGACCCTCCACCCCCTGGTAGCGTTAATTATTTTCCTTCCTGTCAAAAAAATTTCCTGTTGATATAAAAATGGGGAGGGTAATTATTTTAATTTCTTTTTGATATTAAAAGGGGTGGGGTTTATTACTTCCGGAAGGGGAGGGTTTTATTACTCCCGGGGGACCATCAATCATACAGATTTGACATATAGTGGTCTCCTTCATCTCTCTATAGACATATAAAATGAGACGTACTGAAATGTATGACAAAGCCTCATTCTGGATACGGTCAGAACTATAGATGCAAAAAACTTAAACTGATTGTGTCATATCGGCAAAGGAGCAGGAACAATCATAAAATCTGCCACAATGAATGCTATTTTATCATGTTGTACGAAAATGTGATGAAGTATAAAGAAGTAAACACAATATTGCCAGAGATATAAAAACTTAAATAGGAAATATTTAGGTTTTTAGCTGATATGTGTAGGGAAAAGTAAATAACTAAAGTAAATGAAGAAAATGTTTTGCGATCCCCCAACTCTCCGCCGCCACTGTAAATGGTGTCATTTGTCTATAAAATTGTTATAAGTACAGTTCTGCATAACATTGTATCCTTGTTAACAATAAAGACAAGAAAAATAGAAAGTAATATAGATCAACTTCCAATGAAAAATAACTTTATTAAGGTTGTTTTCAGAATCAGAATCAAATTTATTGCCATGGTCAGTGTGGGGATCCCACCAACTAGGAAAGTGCTTTGGATTAAAGTGCTGTCAATAAAATAAAATAAAATAAAATAAACAACAAAGGCTGATCACAAATTCAACAGTCTTACAGTCAGTACATAAAGTCAATTTATTTTATAATACTACAGGAAAAACACTCCAAACTCACAGGGATGGTAGCCAAGAGCACCTTGAACAGGAATCCAATGAAAGATTTCACTAACCTTTGTTGTTGTTTTTTTCCATATTTTTTAAATAATATACATGTTATTACAATACATAAAGTCAATTTATTTTACAATTCTACAGTAAAAACTCTTCAGACTCACAGGGATAGTAGAGCAGAGCTCCCTGAACAGGATTCCAGTGAAAGATTTCACTATCCTCTTTTAGTTTTTTTTCTAATATATATATTTTTTATAATACACATGTTATTACAGTACATAAAGTCAATTTATTTCATAATTCTACTGTAAAAACACTCCAAACTCACAGGGATAGGAGAGCTCCCTGAACAGGAATCCAGTGGAAGTTTTCACTAACCTCTTTCAGTTTTTATATCTATATATATCTATATATATATCTATATATATCTATATATATATATATATATATATATATATATATATATATATATATATATATATATATAATTTTATAATACACATGTTATTACAGTACATAAAGTCAATTTATTTTACAATTCTACAGCAAAAACACTCCAAACTCACAGGGATAGTAGAGCAGAGCTCCCTGAACAGGAATCCAGTGGAAGATTTCACTAAGCTCTTGTGGTTTTTGTAATATGTATTCTTAATAATATTTATTTATAAAATATAATTTATATAATATTTAATAATATTTATCATCTCCTTAACACACAACTACAATTTACTGGAGCTTACGAAGTCGCTACCGTAACGGCAGAAATAGATGCGCCGACTTTTTTTGATGTAGGCTGGCGAGATGGGTATTTGTAGATCGCGGGCAAGCGTGATGCCAGTGAGCTGAAGCTATTCAAGCAACAACCTGGCTGTTACGAGAGGAGTGGCTGATCATAGACTTTATATTCAGGTGCAGTTATTCAAGTATAGCTCAGCGTGTGATTGTTGACAGTTGCTAAGCGACTTAAACACGTACTTGATCTACTACAACAGAACTGTATGATATTGATGCAGTATCACTGAGTCAATACTGTTGGTGAACATTAGCTAGTGAGTAGTTAGCATAGCATCGACCTGAGATGACACAGCAGAATATTTCGTATTTTCCAGAGTGATAATGGGCCAGACAATGTACATGTATATGTAGGCTGTAGTTTTTGGAGAAAGCCACCTGAGACCTGCTGGACAACATGCTGAGCTGTTAAAACATCCGGAGGACAGAGACTAAAAACAAATTGTGTCTCACGTTAGCTTGTACGGGTGTTTAGTTAGCAATACGGTTGTGAAGATTTCAATACTGTCCAGTGCCAACCCTGACCCCTTTTCATTCTCTTCCCGCAGACAGTGAGTCACCCTCTCTAAAAGTGGAAAAAAATGGAAACGCCGGGCCAAAAAAATACGCGGTGCCACTTCCCCTACTTGCATCACCAGACAGCAGGAGAAGGAGAACCTTGGCAACCTCAACGACCGGCTGGCCATCGATATTGATAAGGTGCGCTCCCGGGAGGCAGAGAACCCCGGGCTACAACTGCGCATCACAGAGTCCGAGTCTCTGGTCAGCCGCGACCTGAGCGGGATCAAGTCCGCCTAAGAGACTGAGCTGGCCAATGCCCGCAGTGAGCGGGCCCGCCTGCAGCTGGATCTCAGCAAGCTGAGGGAGGAGCACAAGGAGCTGAAGGCCAGGTAGGAAGAGCTAGTTCTGCTGTGTGGTTCGTAGAAGTGTCTCAGGTCAGTTCACTCATTTTCAGGGATGTTATTCTTTGATGTGCACCTTAAGAAATGGAAGCAGACTTCAGCTGGTATTTGTCTTTCACTCATTCATTGCTGCTAGGAATGTGATTGTTTGGAAGTGAGTTTACTGTCAAACATGTTTATTTGGAAACATACTGTACAGCTTCTTTCGTCACACTTTATTTGTGTTAGTTTTAAACTCCATATTATTTCGTCATTTTTTTTTACCCTTGATCAATATAAAGACATCTTTCTAGTTCATCTTTAGTTTCATCTCTAGTTTAATCTTTCTTCGAGTTGGCAGGAATACCTCCGGGTCCTCTCTTATTCACTCTGCTAACGCATGATTGTGCACCTGTGTCTGACTCAATCCTCTTCATTAAGTTTGCTGATGACACAACCGTGGTGGGCCTCATCAGGAACGACGACGAATCCAACTACCGGAGCGAGGTGTGCCGCCTGGTCCAGTGGTGCGATGACAACAACCTTCGCCTGAACGTGGAGAAGACCAAGGAGATGGTGGTGGACTTCAGGAGACGACCTGTCCTGCATGCCCCGCTTCTCATCGCTGGTGCTGCAGTGGAGCAGGTCACCAGCACCAAGTTCCTGGGTGTTCACATTTCCCAGGACCTGACCTGGAACACCAACACCACGGCACTGGCCAAGAAAGCCCAGCAGCGCCTGTACTTCCTGCGGAAGCTGAAGAGAGCCGGAGTTCCGTCCCCCATCATGTGCACCTTCTACAGAGGCACGATTGAGAGCGTTCTGACCAGCTGCAGCACAGTGTGGTTCGTCTCTTGTACCATCGCCTGCCGCGCGTGGTGAAGACTGCTGAGAAGATCATCGGGGTCCCTCTTCCATCCCTCCTGGACATCTACAAGGCTCGCCTCACTCGGAGAGCCCTGAGGATCGCAGGAGACCCCACCCACCCGTCGCACCGCCTCTTCACGCTGCTACCATCAGGGCGAAGGTTCCAGAGTCACCGGGCACGAACTAGCAGACTGAGAGACAGCTTCATCCACCAGGCTGTCATGATGCTGAACTCCCTTCCTACTCTGCCCCCGGGTCTGCACCAGGCACTTTTGGCTCCATCCACAGGGGCAGAGGATGTTGCCATGCTGCCATGAGCTAGGTGCTCCTCCCGGTGGTTGATGGACTGATGTGACGATTTTGTTGCATGTATCCTGCTGTCTGTGATCTTTATGTGGTGTCTGTGATCTTTATGTTCGTCTGTGATTGTATGTCGTGTCCAGGTCTGTGAGAACAGATATTTCATCCATGCTATATGTCTCGTACTGTAGCATATTTGACAATAAAGTTACCTTACCTTACCATACTTCTCTGCTCTCTGTGACTTCAGTTTAGGACTGAAGAGTTGTCAAGTTGGTGCCATCAAAGCTTTATTTGAGAGTAAAGCAGGGCAGATGAGGATTGAGGACTGATCCTAACTGTGGTTATAAGCCCAGGTTTCTCGTCAAATATGGCAAATATAGTAAAGTAAAGTATAAGGCAGCCACCCCGTCAAAACACCTGAACGTGTGTCTGTTAAACACAGTAGTTATCTCCTTTAAAACGGCTCCAGGTAGTGGAACTCCCTAATGTTTCTTCCTGGAATGTGTCGCTGAGCACGGCGGATCCCTTTCTTCACCGTCGAGTTTGTGTTTCTCTTCAGTTAGCAAGTACAGTTGTGTCACATTCCGCCCTGAGGGATTTTGGAAAGAGCGACACACCTCCACGAGAGCTCCACCTTAAACACACACTCTCCACTGTTCCGTGTGTCTTGGCAGTGAACACCTCTGCTAACCATGTGAGACATTTTTCCCTGCTGCAGCAGGGGAGCCGCTCAAAACACATGAGCAGGCCTGATGAGTGACAGAATTCTAGGCTTAGGTTCTGTCATATATTATTCCCTTTACATTACAGTCCCTATGTGACTGGGCTCCTCCTCATGAAACATGAAAGCCTCCTCCGTGGCTTACAGTCCTATCGCGGGTGTTGATCAACAGAATTTTCTTTCCTCAGGTAGATTTTTAGTTTGAATTATTTTTTTGGCTGCAGGGGCAAATTCCAATTTCAATCTTAACTGGGTTCAGATGGGGTTGTAACCCTTCTTACCCTTTTTGAAGTGGGAAACAGTTAAACTCTTGCATAATAATGATAATGGACCAGATAAGAAAACCTCAGCTTGTTATAGCCAGTGGTACACCTCAATAAAAAACAACAACAATGTTTGTCAATCTTTTAGTGAACAAATCGGAAAGAAAACAAACTTTCACAGAGCTTTGGTGAATTCAACATAGCAATAGAACATAATTGTATAAGGAAAAATATATGGAAAATTACCAAAACAAAAGGCGCCAAAAAAAAGAAAAAAAAAACCCTTGTTTCCCTCCCCAAAGTTTGTAACATTGGGGCCCATATATGAACAAATGTGCTTGGTCCTATCCCACCACTTGCCAAGTGGGAATGTGGTCGTCGACTCCAATCTTGTGGATGAATCTTCTTTTCCTCTGGTTCCTGTGGCTCGCCACCCAGTGCACACTGGGAATTCCTCACGTGGTGCAGTCTTGACACACTGCTGTCTCTGTGGTAGGATGGTAGGATGTCGATCCAACCCGACGTATCAGGAATCCTTTGATCCGAACTCCAAAAAAACCTGACCTAAGCAGGCCAGAAGATGTGCAAAATTTCAATTAACTTGTTACATTCTACAGTCTGTCAGTTTCAAACAACTCTGAATGTCAAATAATCCAGTTGTACAACAAAAGAAAATCCAAAAGTTAATTTACAGTGATGACACCATAAAATAGATTCAAATAACACACGCCTGGGTACACAGTCGTTCCTCGACTTAGCCCATCTGTTCAAACACTGCCTTGTACAGGAACGTCATGTTGTTGGCGAGGTTCTGGAGGACCAGGAGAAGGTCCAGTTGACAAGCTGCATGGTAAGGTGGTCCTTCTTGTCTGGAGAACGCTGCTTCGTTTTCAACCTGAGAGAAGCAACCAGCATTCTCTCGAGTAAAGAGAGGTTGGAAACAGGTGAGTAACAACAACAACAATCTGTCTTCTAGAAAGTGGATGATGAAATAGTTGCAATGCATTTGAACAACATCAACAGACCACAATGATGGTAGTTTTCCCATAACGGGAGTCGAACCAGGGACGCTTGGGTGAAAACCAGGAATCCTGACCACTAGACCATTTAGAACTTGTATGAGTCAGCGATTTCGGCAAAATGGAACACATTCAGCAGTTCAGATCAGATTTCAACTGTCAAATATATCTGTAAAAACACTCAAATAGCACAAGTAGTACCATGCACACACAGCTTCAGGTATGATGAACCATGTCTATGATCATGGGACAAGGGACTGTCTGTCTGGATATTATATTTATAATCATAATCATAATAACAGAAGACGATCCCAGGTTCACATGTGTTCATGGAACGATGGTTAAGAGTTGGGGTCTCCAAATTGACACCTGATTGCTTAAACTGTGTGTGCTTGGTTGGTTGGAACTAAAACCTGCAGCCCTTTCTGGAACAGTTTGGTGACCCCTGTTGAAGAGGATTGTCTTTTTTTTCAATCAACATCATGTCTGTCAGAGTGAATACATGAATGAAGTTTTTATTGCAAGATGAAAAGGTCTCGTCCCTGGGTGGGCTCGAACCACCAACCTTTCGGTTAACAGCCGAACGTGCTAACCCATTGCGCCATCGAGACATGCTGATACACAAGAATATATGGATCTGTGAACAAACGTTTTTCAGTTTTCATGGTTTGAAGATTGTGCAGAAGGATTGTGTGATTTAAGTCAGTGATAGCAATGTGTTTTTCAGCAAAGAGAGAGTGTGAAAGAAAGATGGTAGCAGTGCTTTAGAGAATAAATGAATAAAGAGATAGAGAGAAAAAGGTTCCACCATTTCATCTTTGCATCGACCAACACTGTCTTCCACTTCTTTGTCACAAACCTCATTGAACCGATCACATGGACATTGTGTTGTCACATGGCTTGCATCACTTAGTCGTGTTGCAAAGCTTGTGTCCCAAAACAGTTGTACATAAATACCAATGGTGACAGTGAATCGCTCTGATGCTGAAATCTTGTCTCAGTGTTTTGCATTCAAATCTCTGTCAATCTTATTACACATATTAAGTCAAAGTGGCAGCACAAGGTCAGAAGCACTAAGCTAATAGTCAATGCTGGTTGTCCTGGGCAAGAACGAGGAATACGACAACCTATGGGACAGGGGTCCACCCAAAGGGGTTTATGGCTTGATCATGATCATGGTGACTGATCGATCGGAGCGTCCCGATGTGGTTCCCATACCAGGGGCCAAACAACGACACCATATGGGACGTACCTGGAATAAATGAGGAAGTTTAGGCAAAGGTTGATCACATCATTAACTGTAGCTAGGATTTGGAAGTGTAAAGCTGTCATAAAACTGGAGTAAAGTTTGTGATCCAGTGCTTCAATATTTCAGATCTTCTGTTCAGATGATCTGCCCAGACGAGACACTGGAAAATTACGCCTGATGTTCCAGAATGCAACCTGATTCATCCAAAACCAACACAAACTTTTCACTTCACCAGCTTTCTGAAACAGGTGTAGAGCTGTAACTACTTCAGGCTCCATGTTTGCAGTTTGGCTAGTCACAGCTTGGTGAGTCCATCCACTACTACATGCCTTTCCACCAAGCATTACAGGTTGGGATGCAGTTGAAAACTGTGTCGATCTCAGGCAGAAGGTTAGGAATGAAGAAGGTCACAGAGAAGGTCACAGATTTTTGTGTTTTGCCAGACTTAACTGGTGAAATTAGTTCAAAGTACTGTGTGCTTTGCGGGTGAGTCAGCGATTTTGGCAAAATTACAAATCACGAAGAAAAAAATTAATGAAGAAGTGAAGGAAATGAAGGAAGGAAATTCTACAACGTTTCAGACTTCTGAGTCAGTAGGAACCCAAAATAGGCAAAAGAGCGACAGAGAGGGGCGAGGAGGGCAGACATCACAACATTTAGAAAATGAAGCTCAAGTATTCCAACCCACATTCATAACACTCACACTGCTATATTTTGGCTGATGCATCAATTTATGTACAGAGTGGAACTGAGTAGATACATATCTTGAGCTGACATGGACTTAAAGAAATAGAGAAGCTGAGGAGCCGAACTGAGTCGACCGCATGTTTGAAAATCTGCTATTGTCAATTTGTGAAAGTGAAGGTTCCTTGACAGGAATCTGTGCAATGGTGTTCTTGTGTAAACAGTAGCTTCCTTCCAAGCAGTTGACCTGGGTTCAATTCTCAGGCTTTGCCAATTGTTTTTGCCATCTAACCATGGATGGCAGAATATTTGTGCCTCAACTGTCAACACCACAAATGTCCCATTAAGGCTGGACACGGACGACCAACACATAGGTCTCAATGGGATAAAAATCAATGTCTGCCTTGCGTTGTTGGAAGGACTCGAAGCTACGGGGGAAATCCCCAATGGATTTCAGTTCCATGGCCTTCATCACTCGTGCCTTCAGTGGATTTGTGAATGGTCAGAAGAAACCAGTTCTTTGAATCACGAGTGAATGGAATGGGCTACGTGCAGTGGCTGGGAATCGAACCCAGGTCAAGTGCTTGAAAGGCAGCCATCATCATTGTTGCTTGAAAGATGAGGAAGAGATGATGTGATCAACTGATTTCTAATTCACCCAAAACTAAATTCCTGATGAAGTGGCTGAGTAACAGTGTTGTTGTGGCTGAGTGGTTAAGGCGATGGACTAGAAATCCATTGGGTTGTACCCACATAGGTTCAAGTCCAACCAATAACGTTGGTGTGTGTTTAGGATGCTTTGGTCATTTTGAGTATGCAGAACTGTCACATGACAATAGTGTTGTGCCTTGAGGTGGAATACGCCGCATGAAGTGATGTTGTGCCCACCAGGAATCGCTCTGTGGAACCGTCACGTAACAGAGTGTGTGTGACTTCATTGGTATTCAGCTGACTGGAGTTCAACCAGACTGTATGCTGTGACAGTCCAACAATTCAAGGCAGGGTCTGATCTTTTCATGAAGTCTCTTCAAAGTATTGGGTGAAACCCTTTGAATGCAGAACTCAAAAAATTCCAGTCCCCTGGCAAACGTACGGGCTGACAGCACTGTGAAATTACCAACCGAACACCTGTGGTCTCTAACCACCAGCCTTTCCCACAACAGCCAAACGTGCTGACCAATTACGTCACAGAGACATGAGAATGAGGATCTCTACAAAAAGAGAGACACTTTGAGAGCAGGAAGACATGTTCTGAAAACCATGGAAATGGAGTGAATGCTCAATCGAAGTTAAACAACACACTCTGCTTCTTCATCGACACACATCTTGGGAATAGCAACTCCGTACTTGTGATCCAAAGTCGTTAATCAGACAGGTTTCATTGAACACAATAAGAAGCCCTACAAGAGCTGGGCATCAAAAAATTAGTAAATACTCATGTTGTTCTTCTACATGGAAATCTTTAGTAAAAGGTGAAAGATTTATACGATCTGAAGAGAAACATGAGCGAACTACTGACACTGAACCAGAGAAAGAGTTGTATTCTTCCACATCAACCTTTAACTCATGGTGTTGTTCAGCCTTTGAACAAACCAGCACTTCAAGACAATCCTCTGCACCATCGTTCCAATAACATCTGTGAACTAGTGATCGTCTTCTGTTGTCATTGACCTGTTTTGCACACATATAAGTGATCAGAACACAAAAGAGAATTTTCTCATGTTCTGGAGTCGTCCGTCCGACATCGTGCTGGTCTCAGTCGCAAACATCATCCACAACTTTCCTGATGTTCGGGAAGAGGGGAAAATGGACACATATCGCTCCGTGGAAACATACCACAAACAGTTTACAGAACTTTGTGGTGATCATTTAATACAACAGTTAAATGCATTGTGTTAAATCTATTTATCCTGTGAGTTGATGTGCTGTTGTATGGTTGATATATACTTTGTTAAATTATCACCTACATATATATGTTTACATATCCATGTATGGTTTATATTTTGCAGAAATTCTGTAACAGAAGACTCATCACCAACTGCTTCAGTGTTGGTGAGACCGTCCACTTCCAGGAGCTGACCAGAGGACCACTGGCACAGACCACATGTTTTTGTCGCAGATGAAGCCTCTCCTTTGTGAACAAACAGTTATCAGTGCACCACAACTGCTCGTTCAAGAGTCACCTACCTGTTTAACAGAGCAAAGGTCCTTGCATATTATAATTCATCTCTGCAATAAAACAAAGCTGTGTTCAACTCAGTTTGTTGACATTTGATTGATTTTGATTTTTTTCTGTGAAGCCATTTTACACAAAAAGAAATGTTCAATATCAAACTCCTTATTTGCAAAATATAAAATAAAAGAACTCATTCATTTATACTCATCCAATACACACAGTAAAAAAGTCAAACTTGAAGTGAACTACTACACAAAAAAGCGATCCAGAAAGCTCTATATGTTTTCTTTCATATTTAGCCTGAATTCAGATCAGTTTTAAGGTTGGGATGTGCAATATCCTGTCAATAAAACAGTTAGTCAGTGGAGCATGAGGCATGTGATCTCAGGGGCTGGTGTCAGGCAAATACAGAAGAGGAGAGGCATTTCCTCTATGAGAAGCTTCACTGAGGCATGAGCATTGAATAACAGAGATGAAATTGGGGAAGTTGCACATGTACAGGATAAAGTAACAGAAATACCTTAAAGCTTTATGTCACAGTGGCCAGTATGGGGATCGAACCCATGACCTTGGCGTTATTAGCACCACGTTCTAACCATCTGAGCTAACCGGCCAGTTGCAGGACTTATTATTCATACATTTCAGGTGATATTATCATATAGCAAGCTGGCGTTGGACTTGTCACAACAGTGTCTGTTTCTCCAGCAAGGATTCAAGGCCTTTCTTTCTCAATTCCATCTTCCTGATTGAAACGGATCCAAATTACAGGCAGATTAAGGAAGCAGATTAAAGGTGTATTCTTTTTGAAGGAGCCACCAAACCGCGCCTTTGAAACAGGCGTGAGTCATCTGAAGTTGGAGCTGAGATTATTATTCATACAAGAAATGTATCAAAATAGTAAAAGTAGTTTACCTGCAAAGTTTCAATGTTCAGCACCGATCGAAGCCTTTGAATCACATTGACCTTTGAAACATCACGTACCACAACATGAACATTGTGTTCATCACTGAGAGTCTATTCCTGAAATAGATGGTGACTCAGCTATGTTTGTAATATATGTTATTTGGTCTTTGTCTCTCGCTCAACACATGCATCAAGCTCATGCGCTAAATATATGGAGCATAAACAAATGGATCAATGAGAGACATTGGTGTTTACAGACGACACAGTTGATCTTTCATTGGACTCAACAATGAACTACAGGTGGTCAGAGGCATGAGAGCGTGGCCATGTGTTTCCAGTGTTTTGAGCAGCTCTGTGGTCACCTGCTTCATGCTTCAGACTGCTGAGCTGCCTCTTGTGATTCTCTGCAATGGGCCACCAGGAGAGTCAGATGTCAGATGTGGCAGTGAAATGAGGGGTGAAAGGGGATTATAGTAACAGCTGAAAGATTAATCTCAAACAAGGCCGATACAGAAGTTCCAAAACCGAGCGGCTCATCTGTGACCTTGAGATGATAATCATGGGCTCGTCCAGGACTGGAACCTAGGACCTCTCGCAGCCCAAGCCATTATCACACTGCTCGACCAAGGAGCCCTATTTATGTTCTCTATACAGCAGGAGAAGAACCATGATCACAAAGGTGATGAACAAGTTGTACAAGGAGACATTTCAAGGATCAGAAAACCTATATGTGTGTTTTAGAGAAACTGGATGAATACAAAGACATCTTCCCTCTTTGTTTGTTGTCCACCCAGAGAGCGATCAGATCCTTTATTGCATTTTGAGTACACGTAGTTTCAGCATCTAGCGCTGAGTCGCTTGAGAGACACAGCCAAGGTCACACCTCACAACCAACTGATGACAGTCTTCATGATATAGATTTATGTTTAATGTGCCGACGACATGCGTAGTTTCCACAGCCAATATATAGTGTGCCCTGTGTATATTAAGCAATAAGATATGAAGATATGATGTCAACAAAAACCACTGTGTGCCTCACTGACATTTCCCAACTTTTCACACTTCTTCTTTTAGAAGACAAAAAAATGCTGACACCTCATCGGTTAACTTCGATGTGCTTCCAGGGTTGGAACACAAATCTGCACCCACTGAGCCACTTGTGCATCAGTTTGAACCCTCTGACACAGATTGATATGTGTGTCGTGGAGATCGGCATCATCTCTGGAACAGTGAGTGCAATCTTGTATTTTAATTGCAAGCTGATCACATCCTTGGGTGGACTGGAACCACCAACCCTGGTTGGGTTGGTGAGTCACGCTGCAACCAAGCCTCGTTGGCGCAGTAGGCAGCGCGTCAGTCTAGTAATCTGAAGGTGGTGAGTCTAACAAGGCGCACTGTCTTTTTGAAAAGTGATATGGATTTCCATCCCATTCATTTACGTTCAACTGTTTTGTGGGACAAGCTTTGCAACATGACTCCTCGCACGACCTTTATTTATGGTATGTTTCTACAGAGCGATATGTGTCCATTTTCCCCTCTTCCTGTACATCACGACAGTTTTGGATGATGTTTGCAACCGAGACCAGCACAATGTGGCATGGATGACTGCAGAACACGGGAAAATTCTCTTTTGTGTTCTGATCACTCATATGTGTGCAAAACAGTTCACTGACGACAGAAGACGATCACCAGTTCACAGATGTTATTGAAACGATGGTTCAGAGGATTGTCTTGAAGTGCTGGTTTGTTGAAATGCTGAACAACACGATGAGTTAAAGGTTGATGTGGAAGAATACACCTCCTTCTCTGGTTCAGTGTCAGTAGTTCACTCATGTTTCTCTTCAGATCGTATATATATCTTTCGCCTTTTACTAAAGATTTCCGTGGAGAGCAACAACATGAGCTTATACTAATTTTTCACACTCTGCTCTTGGAGGGCTTCTTATTGTGTTCAATGTAACTCGTCACGTCAATAACTTTGGATCACAAGTGCAGAGTTGTTATTCCCAAGATGTGTATCGATGAAGCAGCAGAGTGTGTTGTCTAACTTCAATTGAGCCATCACTCCATTTCCATGGTTTTCAGAACATGTTTTCCTGCTCTCAAAGTGTCTCTCTTTTTGTAGAGATCCTCATTCTCATGTCTCTGTGACGTAATTGGTCAGCACGTTTGGCTGTTTCATCCCATTGAGACCTACGCGTTGGTCGTCCGCGTCCAGCCTTAATGGGACATTTGTGGTGTTGACAGTTGAGGCACAAATATTCTGCCATCCATGGTTAGATGGCAAAAACAATTGGCAAAGCCTGAGAATTGAACCCAGGTCAACTGCTTGGAAGGAAGCTACAGTTTACACAAGAACACCATTGCACAGATTCCTGTCAATGAACATTCACTTTCACAAAGAGAAATCGAAAATACCGGATGAACAAACATGCGGTGAGATGAGGTTTTTGGCCGACTCAGTTCGGCCCCTCAGCTTCTCTATTTTTTTAAGTCCATGTCAGCTCAAGATATGTATCTACTCAGTTCCACTCTGTACATAAATTGATGCATCAGCCAAAATATAGCAGTGTGAGTGTTCTGAATGTGGGTTGGAATACTTGAGCTTCATTTTCTAAATGTTGTGATGTCTGCCCTGCTCGCCCCTCTCTGTCGCTCTTTTGCCTATTTTGGATTCCTACTGACTCAGAAGTCCGAAAGATTGTAGAATGTCCTTCATTCATTTCCTTCAGTTCTTCATTAATTTTTTTCATCATGATTTGTAATTGTGCCAAAATCGCTGACTCACCTGCAAAGCATATCATGAGTACTTTGAACTAATTTCACCAGTTAAATCTGCCAAAACACAAAACTCTGTGACCTTCTCTGTGACCTTCTTCATTCCTAACCTTCTCCCTGAGTTTTCGACTGCATCCCAACCTGTAATGCTTGGTGGAAAGGCATGTAGTAGTGGATGGACTCATCAAGCTGTGACTAGCCAAACTGCAAACATGGAGCCTGAAGTAGTTACAGCTCTACACCTGTTGTAGAAAGCTGGTGAAGTGAAAAGTTTGTGTTGGTTTTGGATGAATCTGGTTGCATTCTGGAACATCAGGTGTAATTTTCCAGTGTCTCGTCTGGGTAGATCATCTGAACAGATGATCTGAAATATTGAAGCACAGTATCACAAACTTTACTCTTGTTTTGTGACAGCTTTACACTTCCAAATCCTAGCTACAGTTAATGATGTGATCAACCTTTTCCTAAACTTCCTCATTTATTCCAGGTACGTCCCATATGGTGTCGTTGTTTGGCCCCTGGTATGGGAACCACATCGGGACGCTCCAATCGATCAGTCACCATGATCATGATCAAGCCATAAACCCCTTTGGGTGGACCCCTGTCCCATAGGTTGTCGTATTCCTGGTTCTTGCCCAGGACAACCAGCGTTGACTATTAGCTTGGAGCTTCTGACCTTGTGCTGGCACTTTGACTTAACATGTGTAATCCGTGCTTTTGACAACAACTTTTGAATGCAAAACACTGAGACAAGATTTCAGCATCAGAGCGATTCACTGTCACCATTGGTATTTATGTACAACTGTTTTGGGACACAAGCTTTTCAACACGACTAAGTGATGCGAGCCATGTGACAACACAATGTCCATGCGATCGGTTCAATGAGGTTTGTGACAAAGAAGTGGAAGACCGTGTTGGTCAATTCAAAGATGAAATGGTGGAACCTTTTGCTCTCATTCTCTTTATTCATTTATTCCCTAAAGTACTGCTACCATCTTTCTTTCACACTCTCTCTTTGCTGAAAACACATCGCTATCACTGACTTCAATCACACAATCCTTCTGCACATTCTTCAATCCTTGAAAACTGAAAAACTTTTGTTCACAGATCCACAATTTGTTCTGTATCAGCATGTCTCCGTGGTGCAATAGGTTAGCGCGTTCGGCTTTTAACCGAACGGTTGGTGGTTTGAGCCCACCCAGGGACGAGACCTGCTTTATCTTGCAGTAAAAACATCATTCATGTACTCACTCTGACAGACATGATGTTGATCTCCATAAAACCAATCCTCTCAAACAGGGGTCACCAAACTGTCCCAGAAAGGGCTGCAGGTTTTTGTTCCAACCAACCAAACACACACAGTTTAACCAATCAGGTGTCAATTTGGAGACCCCAACTCTTAACCATCGTTCCATGAACATATGTGAACAACTTCTATTATTATGATTATTATTATAAATATATCCACACAGTCCCTTGTCCCATGATCGTAGACAGAGACATAGACATAGACTCCCACAAGTCCCATATGGTCTAGTGGTCAGGATTCCTGGTTTTCACCCAGAAAACTACCATCATTATGGTTTGTTGATGTTGTTCAAAGACAAACCTCCGTTAACTCGAGAGAAGGCATAAATCCCGCTACGTTTCACACGCCAAACGAGCACTGTAACATTCAGTTGATATCTTTGTTGTCGAACCTGTGTCCGTCTAAATAAACACGTCAACTTATCAACCACTGCCTCAGACAGCTGGTATCAGTGTAACCAGTGAGAAGATCTTTAGTTCGGGTCTGATAGCAGTGTACTATCTATTTCAGATTTATGAAACTTCTGAAATCGGATGACATCCATCACATCACACATCATACAATATTTATGAGCATCAAAAACAAAAAAATAATAAGATTTTTGTTTTCCAGTGACATAAAGTGCTGCTCCAAAGAAGGGACAGCAATATGTTTTCTCCATGGAAGCTTTTAAACCACAAATAAATTGTCCTGATATTTAAACAGTTTGGTTTGTCTTGGAAAGAAACAAATGCAGATATATGTATGAATGTATATATCTATATATCTTGTGCTGGCCAGCTTTATAAAATTAGTTCTGAGGAGCTCTTCTGTTTGTGAGGAGAGTATCAAGCATTGGTGCTCAAGCTGATCTGAACTTGTCCTCCGCGACCATCTGAAGATATCTTCCTTTTAAATGCAGTCTAAAGTCCAATGTTCATCTACGAGGGAGATGCAAACATGTTGAACAGACGATGGATGGCAACTAGTCAGAAGTTCGGATCACCTGTATCACATGTGTCTCCTTCATCGTTGCTGCAGCGTCTCAGGACCCCGCCTCCCCAGTAGAGCACTGGTAACCAGTGTTGGGCAAGTTACTTTAAATCAGTAACTTAGTTACAGCTAGTTAGTTACCTCGTTGAAAAGTAACTTTGTTACTTAAGTTACTCATTACTTTCAAAGTAACTAGTAAAAACAAAATAATCTTAGAAAAGTCATGGTCATCGGCCTGGGTTGGGAACCAGCAACACTGGGACAGAGTTATCCTTATTTGTGTGGCCTGCAGCAGTGCCAGAGATTGAATTAAAAAAAAAAAAACATCTGCTGCCATCGCTCTTAAGTACGGGTGGACGTACTCATGCAGGTCCACTATACTAACAAGGATCCTGTCAGCAGTGTTTAGATCTCTGTTCACATCTCTGTCAAAAGAGTTTTGTGGTACATTCTTTTTCTATTTCAGGAATATTTTATCTGACTGTCCATTGTGTGGGGACAAGGGTGGGAATATTCTTTAAAAACACCTGAGAAATTATAAGATCCAGAGAAATAATCCCAGGAAGAGTTTTATTGGTGGAATGTTTTGACTGGAACAAGAAAGTGAGAATCATGAATGTGTACACTCCTCCAGACTCTGCCTAGTTCAATGTCATAATGCCATCAGAAGTTCCCCTATTGAGCAGGTATCAAGATAACGGTTGCTAACATGGAGGTAATGTCGTCTCCTAAAACCAACAAGTCACGTCTTCCAATCTCCTTGAGGGACCTAACGATGAAAGTGACCTGGTTCAAGGAAGTTGAGCAAAATGAGCAGTTTGTCGCCACGAGTTACAAAACACAGCTGATATCAGGTTTGTCATGTGCTCACCACAAACATCGGCTAAGACAGAGGAACACACACATTGCATCAGGTTACACACGTGACTCTTGCCTAGGAGCCTGGATAGCTCAGTCGGTAGAGCATCAGACTTTTAATCTGAGGCTCAAGTCCCTGTTCAGGCGATGCTTTGTGTCTGGCCAAGTTGGCTGTTTCACTGGTTGTGTGTTGGTGTAGGTTGCAAACGGACTTGGTTCAGGCTCTGATACGTTAAAAAAAAAGTATCAGAACTTGAAAATATCAAACTATAGCAGAAAGGCTCTTTCTAATGAATTCAGTATTAAATCTACCGTTCTGAAAATTTTTCTGAGTTATCAACATTTTTTTTTTTGTTTTCGTTCCGAAACCCAAATGCGTTTTCTGCACTGTTCACACACTGATCAGATGAGCTTCAAAACATATACATTTCACATGCCACTGTAGCAGAAGGGATCTATCAAGTAGGTGCAGCACGAATTCAGCCTGTCTGAAGTGGTTTCAAAGAGTTATCAACTTTATTATGTTTATCGGTCTAAAAAACACCTTCTCTCAGGCTGAAAACGCATTTTCGGCACTGTTCACTCACTGATCAGAATAGCCTCAGAACATGAAAATGTCACCAGCAACCATAGGAGAAACACTGTTTCTAGTATATACAACACTAAACCTACATTTCTGAACTGTCTTTAGAGGGTAATCAACAATTTTATTTTTGCCAGTCCGAAACCCACTTTCTTTTTTGCTGAAATCACTATATTATTATTATATTATATTCTGAACTGTTCACTCACTGCTCAAGGATGCCTGAGAACATGAAAATTTAACCTGACTTCACAGTAGAAGCCGTCATTCTAGTAGCTGCAGAACTATTTCAACCTCTCTGAAGTGGTTTCAGAGAGTTATCAACATTTTTATGTTGGTCTCAAAACCACAGTGCCTCGGGCTGAAAATGCGTTTTCTGCACTGTTCACTCACTGCTTAGAAGGGGGACTCAGAACGTGAAAATTTCACCTGCAATTATTGGAAAAACGCTCTTTCTAGTATATTCAACACTAAACCTCTACGAATAGGGCGCTGTGACTGGCCTACAAGCAGTCAAACCGTTCCACATTCCCTGCTTCCAAGCCATGGGATGAGTTTGACGAGAGCCAGGCGCTGCTATGAGGTGGATCCGGAGACTTTGGTCCCAGAGATGGCTGAATTCCATGTGGTGGAGTCACGCAACTTCCCACTTGTCACCCCCGCTACATGGCATCAGCCGCCCATCGCATCGAAGTTGAGCTCTCTCTCCACCGCCAGCTCAAGAATCATCCCACTTCACTGACGACGAGCTGGCGTTGGATGGCGAGACTACTCACAGGGTACGACAGCATGTTGTCTGCCCACAACTGGAAGAAATCCAGACTATTCCCGGCCCAGTTCTGAAACTCCACTGGCACTAGGACCACACATGGTCAGGTACGGCGCTTACTACAAGGTGGAGGGTTTGGATTTGCGGCGCAGCGTTCCCTCTCACTTAGCCATCATGCACGATGCCCTCGCCCCTGGAGCTTGACCTACCCCCTGAGGAGTGACTACCCGCTGACAGAGCCACCGTCACGCAGTAGAACGGTGTCTACGTTGTCGGCAACCAGCTCATTGCGCTTGAGAACATCATCGCTCTCCTTATGAGCTCTGTGGACAGGCTCATCCATCGCAGAACCTCTCTTACTCCACCAGAGATTTTGGAGATTCAACAGTCCGTCGGCGTGTTCTTCTGCTCGCGGCGCCTCCTCCACACACAGCCGCTGCCCGGGGGAAATACCGTCACTGGTCTAAGGGGCGGTTTGAGCCCAGCCGTGGGGATCATAGCCAATCTGATCATCGCTGCTCCTCTTGGAGAGACCGGTCGGCTGCGCTCACCTCTGCTCCCTCCAAAAGCGTAGGAAGCACTTTGTATCTAAAAGTATGCATCTAAACCAAAGTCTAACTTGAAAAAAAAAAATAAAATAAGATGCATTACTTTGGTATCTGGCCTGTTTCTTTTCTGCCCAAAATTACGGTTTATCACCGGCCACGTTTTCTTACGGTTCCAGTCAGTGCGATTTGTTTTTGCTTGAGATCGTCTCAGGAGTCCGAGCAGTATAGTAACGGTCTCTCTGCCTCTTTATCCCTGACGTCAGAACTGTCCCTGGGGAAGTTTCTGGAGCTAAGAAATGATGTTTTTCCTCAGCTTTGACACAATAAGAAGCATAGGCATCAAATAACTCTTGCCCTTCTCTCAACAGATCCCAGTTCCAGCCAAAAGTCAGGAGAGTTTCAATTCTATTTATTTCTCAGACTCGCCACGTTCCAGCAGGGGTCGCCACAGGACCGCCAATGCCACCTCTTCAGAGGATCACACAGTAGGCGCAGCGTGCCAGACCTGCTCTGTTCTCAGCTCCCTCACGCGATGTCTGATGCGATGTCGGTCTGTGATTCTGTACTCTGCAGCCCACCAAACCTCTCAGAGGCAGGTAGGACATCGTCATCTACGGAGTCATCTCTTTCTGAGGATGATTGGGCCGGTCCCTCGGGGTCCATCTCAGGAGAATTGCAGTGTCAGATCAAGGTACACTGCAGCCCGAGTTCATCACACAAGTCATCACAAGCTTGGGGGCCTTACTTCCTCTGACGGCTCACCTAACAAATGCGAGTCTGTTTTTGAAGATCCAGCGGGACATAAATTTCCGAGAGGAGTGGGGGCTGAGCACCGACGGCCCTTTCGACCAGGACCCGACCCGGAGGGCGGGTCCTCTCCTGTGCTCAGGGCGCCTGTCTTGACAGAGTATCTTCCGAACTGAAAGAGCCTGTGTCCTCACCTGCCCATATGGATCGAGAAGATACTCAGTCATTGACACGCCCTTCAGTTTCACAGTCAACCCCCGAGGTTCTGCGACACCACGTGGACCTGGGTGAACTCAGAGAACCAGCGGTCATTTCTGATGGAGGAGGCACGCTCTCCTGTCAAAGGAAGTAATCGAGCTCGTGCCAAAGCGATCCACCTACACTGGGTTTTACTCTCGGTACTTTCTGGAACCCAAGAAGACAGGAGAGTGGACACCTGTTCTGGACCTCAGTCTCCTCAACCAATTCATGACCAGACAGCGGTTCTGGACTACCTGGAGACTCCTGGAGTGAGTCAGAGTGTGAGAGTGGAAGACCTCCATAGATTTTGCAGACGCCTACTTCCACAACACGGTTTGGCCGAGTCATACAAAGTTTCTCCAGTTTGGGCTAGAGGGTCAGGTGTATCTACACAACTCTCTAGTGCCTCACACCTTCGCCAAGTGCGTGGAGGCGGGGCTTGAACCACAAAGGAGACAGGGTCTGCGGATTCTGACAGTGTCTTGGATTCTTGGACCACTGGTTGTTTCTAGCCAGGTCCAAACAGGAATCATGAGCGCACACCAGCTTGGTGTTGGAGCACATCGTGCAATAGAGATTCAGCGTAAGCCTGTCCCTGAGTCCCTGAAAACTCAGGTTCGACGTGCGATCATTGTGACCCTGGTGTGCCCCAGTGCCTCTGGTTTCCAGAACTAGTGCAACTTGTGAAGGGCGAGTTTTGGGACTTGCACCTGGTCCAAGCAGGAGGAGCCCTGAAGTCACCACCCCCGCACCTACGTGCCCTGTCTGTCCACCCTGACTGTATTTGTTTTCGTATTGATGGTTCCCCAGTCACCATCCGTCCCAATCCAGCCATCCAACCCGAAGTTAACTCTTCCTCCCACAGATCAGTTCATCATCAGTTCATGCATCAACTCCACATGAGGATGCATCACAGGCTCTCCTACACACTCTGTGGCCATTGAGGGCACTGGATTGCTACTTACAAAGGGTGAAATGTTTTAGATGGTCAGAGAGTCTCCTTATCTGCTATGGCGGCTGCCAGCACGGGGTAGCACTCTCTACTCAGGCTGCACTGGAGGGCACTCAGACACACTCTCCCTGTAGCATGGCTTCCTCCACAGATAAATGTTCCACAGCGTCATGGACTTTGGTCTCCACCTTTGCCAGAGCTTATCTTGTGGAGGCGTCAGCGAACTCCATGGCCCATTCGTGGATCATGGAGGTCTGATCAGGTGCATGCTCTTCAGTTACAATCCTTCACCTTCTTATGAATTCCATGGGAGCTTGATGCTGATATCACAGATCCAATCATACTCCAGCATCATATACATCATTCCCTCACTATTTGTTTTTTTTTTTTTTTCCACAGTTTTACAACGTCTGGTCTGGGAAGAAAAGACCAGAATTCCCCTTTTGGACATCTCCTTCCAACATGTTAAGCCACTTGAACCTCTCTTATAGTGTTGTATTGCTAAAATTGTGGCTCAGTGACACCTCGCTCACCTTTCTCGCAGGTGAACCAGGCTCGCTTCCCGTCCGCCACCTTCATTTGCGGGACTCATGATGGACAGGACATGGGTAAATGAATTCTCCTTTTGGGGCTTTGTTTCTTACAGGCCAAGGACACTGTTGTAGATTCAGG
The DNA here is from genome assembly GCF_027744825.2 of Synchiropus splendidus. NCBI lineage: Eukaryota > Metazoa > Chordata > Actinopteri > Syngnathiformes > Callionymidae > Synchiropus > Synchiropus splendidus. Next base: position 34,260,834 of record NC_071337.1, read on the forward strand.
TTCTGGTGTCATGTTGAGCCTGCATTTGTTTCCAAGATTGGTTCATGATCCCTCTCCATTACAGGCGCTACCCTGGGACTCCAGAGATGGTTGGCCTCCCCTTTAGGTTTATGTATGAGGCATTTATACAAGCTTCCTGCAGTCTCACCTAAATGCTGTTGGAGATTTGGCCATCCGGCTTCAGAGTGTGTGTTCTGCACGCTAATTCCGTTCCTTCCTCCCTTTTTTCCTCATTTGGAGTTAGGTTGCATAACGGAAGCCCTGGGGACCCTCCGAGTCCCTGAAATAATTTCAGTTATTGCCCGTTCAAGACTCGGAGAAGGAGTTTATGACTACTCCTAGGTGCAGTGTGTTGCAGTGTTTGGAGTTTGGGTGGTTATGGCTCGGGCCGCCGTCGGGGCGGTGTCCTCACTAGGTGGGGTTTTTCACTGCGAGGGGTCGTACTTACTCACTAGTGGCGGCTAGCTGGGGGTACATTTCTCCCCTCGCTTAGCTCTTGGGGTTATCCAATAGCGAAGCCTCACTAGAGGGCGGAGCACTCTGAAGGAGAACTGTAGGTTCCCAATTGTTACCATTGTTCTCCCAAGTGTGCGAAGCCCTCTAGTCTCGTCACGCAGCTACCGCACTCAATGAGGAAGTTGAATGGAGGGTGAGGCATTATTATACCACCTCCTATATAGGGGAGTAGTCTGCCCCCATTAGGTGGCAAGTTCATGTTTTTTTTCTTCAGTGTTGGAACACGGTTCTGGGAGAATATCCAATAGCAAAGCCTCACTAGAGGGCGTCGCACACTTCTGAGAACAACAGTTACAATAGGTTACCTGCAGTTGTCTGCACTGTTCACTCACTGATCAGAATAGCCTGAGAACAAGAAAATATCACCAGCAACTATATGAAAAAGACTCTTTCTTGTATATTCGCCACTAAATCTACCTTTTTGAACTGTTTTCAGAGGGTTATCAGCAATTGTATTTTTGACGGTCCAAAACCCACCTTCTCTCGGGCAGAAAATGCATTTTCTGCGCTGCTCAGGCGCTGGAAGTACTATGCTTCTAGCAATGCTTTTATTGAAATCAAATTTTCCACAAAACAGAAATTTCTTCTGGTCAGAGACTCAAAGCCGACTGCCCCGGGAGAAGCTGCTGCCGAAGATCCCATTGTCCACGCACGGAGCTCCACAAGCGCTGAGTCTCCTCCGGTTAAATCTGCTCCTGCGGTGATGCGACAAGTCTCTCTCATGACTGCGATGAGACCTCAGTCCTGCCTGAAGTTTCCGTGGTCCAGATGAGCCGCTCCGCTCCTCATCAGTCTCAAGCTTCTTCGCTTGATGTGCCAGATGCGGCGACTCCGTCGGCGCATGTGACCGGTAAGAATTTAAAGGGAGACGGCCACCCTGCAGTTTACCGGATCAAGTCCAACATGCCACGATGCTCGGCTGAAGCTAAACACCTCCAAATGCATCTGCCCCTATTGGGATTTTTAATTGATTTCTCTCTCTGAAGCTGCGTTCGAGCCACTTGATCAGGCTCCTTTGGAGCTGGTGGCTTACAAAGCAGCTCTCCTCCGAGTCTTGGCCTCCATCAGGAGGGTTTGGAGAACTATGTGCCTTCTCGATTAGTCCTGACTGTATTTGATTTGGTGTTGGTGATTCGGTGGTCTCACTCCGACCTTTTTTCCCAAATTTCTGTCTGCCTACGTGAAGGCTTTCTGGCCTTCCCCACACCCGGATGAGAACCTCTAGCGCTTCCACAAGGTGTGTCCCGTGAGTGCACTGAGAGCTTATCTGAATGGAGTCAAGGCCTTCAGGAAAACATAGAAGCTGTGGGTGGCTCTGGCAGGTGGTAAAAAGGGGCAACATCCATAGCTGCCTTCAGAGGACTTTCTTTGGCAGAAATCTTACAAGCAGCCTCCTGAGCTTCCGCCTCAACTTTTGCAGATTTCTATTTGTCTGACGTAGCAGCTTCTTCTTTGCCTCATGTTGTCCTGTCTGCAGGTGCTTCCAGCAGCTCTGGGCAATAGATGAGAGAATCACTTGCTGACCGAGGGGAGGCTCTCTTCATCTAAATGCACCTTTTTCCTTCGGTCAGGCGGTGCAACGGGTAAGAGGGCTGATGCTTTTGTGTTTTTGGTGCAATAAAGTGTTTCTCTTCCGCAGCGCTTCTTCGTGGGCCAAACGTCTCTCCGCTGCCAAGTTCTCCCTCCAAATATGGTCGGTTAACTGGATCGAGTCCCACCCTTCAGAAAGACAGTCTGTGGGTGGCTCTCCCTGGTGGAAAGAAGGGGCAGGCACTGTCCCCTCACAGGTTGTCACATTGACTTGGAATTGCCATCATAAAAGCCTATGACACTGCGGGAAAACAGGCACCAGACTCCCTGAGCGCACACTCGACAAAATGCCTGGAAACATCTGTTGCCGCTTTCAAGGGAGTATCTCTTAAAGAAAACTGCCAGGCAGCTTCTTGGTCATCAATCTCTACTTTTGCTGACCACTACTTGTCTGTTGTGTCTGCATCCTCCTTCCCTCTTGTCTTTCTGTCTTCAGGAGCAGCCGAACCCTGCAACCAGTAGGCCTTCATTCACAGCACTGGCTCTGGGACACTGGTATCTGCATCATTACAGTGCTGTGCAGTGTGCAGCGTCCTGAGATCCACCGGATTCCTGCATAACTGTCTATTCATTTGTGAATAAACTCCCTCTTTCATGCTCAGCTCAGACTAGAACCCTGACTATAGCTGCTCAGTAAATGTTTTCTCTCCAGGGATGGAGGATTGTTAATGCCACATTCTATTTCAGCCATATAGTGGCTAAAAGAGGGCAACGCAGTTCTTGCAGATCCAGAGTGTAAGTTACACTCCATATATGAGGGGTTGTGAATGCCACCTTCCACTTCAGCTTACGGTGGCAAAGTTGAGGCAGCATCTCCTGCCACCCGCCGTGCAAAATTACACTCTATTTATGAGGGGTTGTTAATGCTACATCTTCACGACCCATACATTCATTCATTCAGGCTGGATAGACCCCGGGTGTGGCGGTGGCATCGGAACTGTCATAGGCAGGTCCAGTTTGACCTCATGGGTGATTCAGAGTTCCGGATGGGTTTTGGATTGCTCACCTGAGCTCCCCCTTCATCCTGGCTACAATTGGATTCCGGTCACTGCAGGATGGAGGAGTTGAACTCATCGCCCCCTGGCCCCAGAGTGGCCAAGGACTGCGTTGTTTCTTGCACTGTTTGTGTCAAGCTGTGCTTTTGCGTTTGGATCACTTGTCTCCCGCGGTTCATTCAAACAAAGACAATGTTAATAAGCATATTGTTAGGTTGTTCTACTATCTCAAATCCAGCACAGTTCTGCAATTATATTCCGGCGGCGCATGTGACCGGTAAGAAGAAAGTGCCACCTCAATCACCGACGTAATGAGAGCCACGCTGATGCCCTGGTTCGGCCAAAACCTGGCTGGGACGGAGCCCTCTCAGTGTCCGGAGATCGTACAACGGCTCGCCTCTACTACCGGACCTGCATGGGGGAAAGGGCGGAAGGGAGGCGCACAGATCAGAGCGATGGCCAACAGTTTGACCTTTTTGTGCTCTCAAGACAACTCTGTCCAGGGGATGAGGTGACCCAGGTGCAGCTGACTGCCAACATCGGACCATCCTCTGCTCCAGGGTCCAGTGCGTCTCTCGTAGGTGTCATTGCATGAGTCCTCAAAATGCCTCAGGCCTCATATTCAGCCGCCACAGCAAACCGGAGAAGAAGTTCTACAGTGGACGTGTTGTGATGCGTCATGGGATTATTTGGGGTCACAAATTCGGGGCGCTCTTGTTATGTTGCCGTGTCATCATTTGGAAGTTGGAACTGTGAATAAAACCTGCTGTGTTGATACGTCCTGTGTGTTTTCCTTTCAGCTTTGGCTACCGTAAGGTGTGTCTCTTCAACCCTCTTGGGAGAACGAATCAAATGTCTGGACCATCATTGAGCAGTGTCGCCAGGTTCGCGGACAGGACCCCAGGCGACCAGACCCGGAGGAGAGATCGAGGCCGAGGCGCTGGCAGGAGCGAATTCAATATGAATAATAATAAAAAAAACGCAAATACGATGCTTCAAGCAATGATTTTATTGAAAACAAATTTTCAACAAAAACAACAATCCGGACTATTCCCGGCGCAGTTCTGACACTCTACTGGCACTAGCACCGCACGTGGTCAGGTACGGAGCTTAATAGGTGGAGGGTTTGGATTTGCGGGCCAGTGTTCGCTCTCACTCAGCCGTCATGCATGATGCGCGATGCCCTCGCCCCTGGAGCTTGACCTCCCCCCTGAGGAGTGACCATCCCACCCGGCACTGACAGAGCCACCATCGCGCAGTAGTATGGTAAATGGTGTCGGCAAACAGCTCATAGCGCTTGAGAACATCATCGCACTCTTTATGAGCTCCGTGGACTCCACCAGAGATTTTGGAGACACAACAGTCCGTCAGCGTGGTGCTCTGCTCGCGGGGCCTCCTCCACACACAGCCGCCGCCTGGGGGGAACACCGTATAATAGCCGGGCTGATCATCGCCGCTCCTCTTGGAGAGACCAGTCGGTTGCTCTCACCTCTGCTCCCTCCAAAAGCGTAGGAAGAACTTTGTATGTAAAAGTATGCATCTAAACCAAAGTCTAACTTGAAAAAAAATAAGATGCATTAATTTGGTATCGGGTCTGTTTCTTCTCTGACCAAAATTAGGGTTTATTAGCCGCCAAGTTCTCTTCCGGTTCCAGTCAGTCCAAACTCTGGCTTCAAAAATTTGTTTTTGTTTGACATCGTCTCAGGAGACCGAGCAGTATAGTAACAGTCTCTCTGCCTCTTTATCTCTGACGCCAGAACGGTCGTGGGGAAGTTTCTGGAGCCAAGAAGTTATGTTTTTCCTCAGCTTCGCCACAATAAGAAGGACAGGCGTCAAATAACTCTTTCCCGTCTCACAACAGAACCCGGTGCAAGTCAAAAGTCAGGGGAGTTTCAATTCAGCTATTGACTCTTCTTATTCCTCAGACTCGCCAGTTTCCAGCAGGGGTCGCCACAGGACCGCGAAAGCCACCACTTCGGAGTATCACTCAGTAGGCGCTGCGTGCCAGACCTGCTCTGTTCTCAGCTCCCTTGTGCGATGTCTGATGCGATGTCTGTCTGTGATTCTGTTCTCTGCAGCCCTCCAAACCTCTCAGAGGCAAGCAGGACATCGTCATCTCCAGAGTCATCTCTTTCTGAGGATGATTGGGCCAGTCCCTGGGGTCTCCATCTTAGGAGAATTGCAGTGTCAGATCAAGGTAAACTGCAAGTTTGGGGAACCGAATTCCTCTGACGGCTCAGATGACAAAAGCGAGTCTGTTTTTGAAGAACCAGTGGGACTTGAAGTCCCCAGAGGAGTGGCCGCTGAGCACCGACGACCCTTTCGTCCTAGACCCGCCCTGGAGGCCAGGTCCGCTCCTGTGCTCAGGGCACCTCTCTCCTCACCTCCCCATATGGATCGAGAAAATAAACAGTCATTGACACGCCCTTCAGATTCACAGTCAACCCCCAGGTTTTGCGTCACCACATGGACCTGAGTGAACTCAGAAAACAAGCAGTCATGTCTGATGGAGGAGGACCGCGATTCCTGTCAAAGGAAATAATCTAGCTAGTGCCAAAGCGATCCTCCTACACTGGGTTTTACGGCGGGTTCTTTCTGGAACCCAAGAAGACAGGAGAGTGGAGACCTGTTCTGGATCTCAGTCTCCTCAACCAATTCATGACCAGACACCGGTTCCAGACTACCAGCAGATTCCTGGAGTGAATCATAGTGTCAGAGTGGATGACCTCCATAGATCTTGCAGATGCCTACTTCCACAACACGGTCTCTAGTGTCTAGGGCCTCGTTTTTTCGCCAAGTGCATGGAGGAGTGGCTCGACTTACTAAGGAGACAGAGTCTGCGGATTATGACATACTTGGACTACTGGTTGAGTCCAAACAGGAGTCATGAGCGCACACCAGCTTAGCAGAAGGGGTCTTTCTAGTAGCTGCAGAACAAATTCAATGTCTCCGAAGTGGTTTCAGAGACTGATCAACATTTTTATGTGTGATGGTCTGAAAGCTACACGTCCCTCGGGCAGAAAACCTGTTTTCTGCATTGTTCACTCACTGCTCAGCGATCCCTCAGAACATGAAAGTTTCACCTGCAACGAGAGCGAAAAAACGATTTCTAGTATATTCAACACTAAACGTCTGCGAATAGGACGCTGCGACTGGCCTACAAGCAGTCGAACCGTTGCACATTTCCTTCTTCCAAGCCATGGGATGAGTTTGACGAGAGCCAGGCGCTGCTATGAGGTGGATCTGGAGACTGTGTTCCCAGAGTTGGCTGCATTCCGTATGGTGGAGTCAGGTTCCTGCTTGATCTTCTCCTGCGCCTCATGTCATCCGCCGCCGTCGTATCGAAGTTGAGCTCTCTCTCCACCGGCAGCTCAAGAATCATCCCTCTTCACTAACGGCCTGCTGGCGTTGGATGGCGAGACTACACACAGATCACGACCGCATGTTGTCTGCCCTCAACTGGAAGAAATCTGGACTATTCCCGGCGCGGTTCTGACACTCCACTGGCACTCGGACCACACTTGGTCAGGTACAGAGCTTACTGCCACATGGAGGGTTTGGATTGGCAGCGCGGCGTTCCCGCTCACTCAGCCGTCATGCACGATGCCTGATGCGTTCGCCCCGGAATCTCGACCTCCCCCGTGAGGAGTGACCATCCCACCCACCTCTGACAGAGCCACCATACCGCAGTGGAATGGTGTGTACGCCGTCGGCAACCAGCTCACAGCGCTTGAGAACATCATCGCGCTCTTTATGAGCTCCGTGGACCGGCTCATCCATCGCAGAACCTCTCTCACTCGACCAGAAATTTTTTTTCTTTTCAACAGTCCGTCAGCGTGGTGCTCCGCTCATGGCGCCTACTCCACACACAGCCGCTCTCCGGGGGGGAACACCGTCGCTGGTCGAAGGGGCGGGGTGACCCCAACCATCCAAATCATAGCCGTGCTGATCGTCGCTGCTCCTTTTGGAGAGACCAGTCGGTCCCTCCAAAAGATTAGGAAGAAAACTTTGTATCTAAAACTATGCATCTGTAACAGGTTTGAATACTGTGACCTTGTCTACAGTTAAAAAGTGGTGTCTCAATGTGGTCACACAAGGCTTCCACATGTGTCGATGGTGAGATCCAAGTAATCCAAGGGATTCTTTTTTTTCATTGTGGTAACCCACACCACAATTAGATCTCTTTCTGAAACATCACTCACAAACATCTCACTTTGTCATACAACAACTGTCAGATATCATGAACCACATGCATAATTGCTTTTCATCTGAATGTATAATTCTGCCATTAAACCTTTTGGCTAGTGTTGAGAAATAATAAAACTTTACTTTTCACCAAACACCGTTATTCACCACAAGCAAACCGAACTCCACACAACTCAATCACCCGTGCCATGTCAACGTAGGTTGTCAGTATTAGCTTACAAGCGCCACATCCACACAGAGCGAACTCAAAGTACGAAGGAAAAACAGTATACTCAAAAACCACATCACCATCCACACACCGAGACCCCAAATCAGTCAATCCCAAGAGGACAAACATTAGAAACAAAGGGATTTGACTAACCTGAAAGTAAATGTGGACAGAGTCACGGGAGGCTTCCACATTTATCGATAGTGAGATAAGTAATGAAAAAAAGTGTCACTTCCTATTTACCCACACATCTTCAATGCCCAACCTCTGTCCTCTCCTGCCCTCTACTGACCGAATTATATACCTGCCGGTTAATCAACTCTTCAAAAACCACCCATGAAACACATCATTTACTGGCTGCTCCACAGTGGCCCTTTTAAGCGTCTCTTGTCTCATGACTTGGGAGGCAGCATGGAGATAAACTGCGTTTTTGGGCCCCCAGTGATGAGGCCCATGGCGCGGCCGACCTAGCTTGCATCACAGCGACGTTGGCACATTGTCAATGGAAAACATGAAGCAGTAGTTTGTGGGAGAAGTTTCCATCTGCACTTATTTCCCTCCGGCGTTTCTACATGTTGATGGATGGAGCTTCATTTGTGTTGGGCGTGGGGTCTGCTGACCGGAAATCCACAGTCCCATAGGCAGGAAATGCTGCTGTCAACCGAGTGAGAAGTAAACAAGATGTGCTAATGACCCTGCTGCTGCAGATCACATCTGCTCAACAAGCTGTCTTTTTAAATCATGTCAATGAGGTTTGCAATTCACATTTCCATCTGTTTTTATCAAACAATTCAAATAAAAGTAGAACATGACATGTATTTCGCTCTGATTTTACATTTAAATGATACAGTTTTTGTACAATATAAACAGTTGATTCTTATGACTGTAAATTATTCTTTTAAACATTTTGCAAAATATTAATTTTACTGCCTTACATCCAGTAATATCATATTTATCTTGTTTGAAACTCAGGACTGCAGTGTCACAGATGTGATGAGTATTTGTATAGATGATGTATAGATGACATTCGATTTTCTCGTTTAAACGGTTGAACCAGGACCTCAGTGAAATGTAATTATTCGCTTTCATGCAACAAAACACGGTCCTTGCACTCTCCTGAAGCCACTTTGGTCGACAAAACTACTGTACAATGCAATCACAAAAAACTATATTGTGATATGACAACCATATAATCAATTAACCTGAAACAAAATGTGGACAGATTCACGCGAGGCTTCCACATTTGTCGATGGTGAGTAAAGTAATGAAAAAAGAGTCACTTCCTATTTACCCACACAGCTTCAATGCCCAACCTCTGTCCTATCCTGCCCTCTACTGACCTAATTATATACCTGCCGGTTAATCAACTCCATGTTGAACAATTAAATGACATCTAACACACACTCTGTGAACACACATAAGTGGGCGTCACACTAGAAAGGCTGTTTTTCCTATAGTTGTACGTGATATTTTCATGTTCAGAGACTATTCCGATCAGTCAGTGAACAGTGCAGAAAACGCCTTTTCAACCCGTCAAAAGCTGGGTTTCAGACCAGAAAAAAAAAAGTGAACCGCCTGAGATATCGTTCAGAAATGTAGGTTTAGTGTTGAATATTCTAAAAAGAGTGTTTATCCTATAGTTGCAGGTGAAATTTTCATGTTGTGAGTAATCCCTGAGCAGTGAGTGAAGAGAGCAGAAAATGCGTATTCAGCTCAAGAAAAGGTGGTTTTCAGACCGACACAAATAAAAATAAAAATGTTGCTAACTCTCTGAAACCACCTTAGACAGGTTGAATTAGTTCTGCACCCTCTCAAAACACCCTTTCTGCTAATATTGGCAGGTAAAATTGTCATGTTCTGAGGTTGATAACCCACTGATAAACAGTTCAGAAAGGTACATTTAGTGCTATATACACTAGAAAGAGTGTTTTTCGTATTGTTGCAGTTGAAATTTTCATGTTCTGAGTCACACCTGGGCAGTGTTTGAACAGTGCACTGAATGCCGTTTTCAAAATATAAAATGCTAAAAACGCTTTGAAAACAGTTCAGAAAGTTTTATTTAGTGCTGAATATACTAGAAATGGTGTTTTTGCTATATTTACACTTGATATTTTCACTGTTCTCAGGCGATTCTGATCAGTCAGTGAACAGTGCAGAAAATGCTTTTTCTCCCGAGGGACAGTGGTTTTCAGACCAACAAACATTAAAATGTTGATAACTCATTGAAACCACTTAGGAGAGGTTGAATTAGTTCTGCAGCTACTAGAAAGACTATAGCAGATTCTGCTATAGTATAGGTGAAATTTTCATGTTCTGAGGCATCGCTCAGAAAAAGTCTAAAAAAAGTACTGAAATGTACGTTTAGTGTTGAATATACTAGAAAGAGTGCTTTTCCTATAGTTGCAGGTGAAATTTTCATGTTGTGAGGCATCCCTGACCAGTGAGTGAACAGTGCATAAAACACGTTTTCAGCCAAAGGAAAGGTAGTTTACAGAACGACACAAGTAAAAATGTTGACAGGTTGAGTTCGTTCTGGACCTTGTACAAATACCTTTTCTGCTATAGTGGTAGGTGAAATTTTCATCTTCTGGGGAATCGCTGAGCAGTGAGTGAACAGTGCGTAAAACGCGTTTCCGGCCAAAGAGAATGTGGGTTACGGAACGGCAAAAATAAAATTGTTGATAACCCTCTAAAAACAGTTCAGAAATATAGGTTTAGTGTTGAATATACTAGAAAGACTGTTATTGCTGGTAGTATTTTGAGGTTCATAAACTATTCTGATCAGTGAGTGAACAGTGCAAGAAAACGCGTTTTCAGCCCGAGAGAAGCTCGGTTTCTAAACAGGAAAAAAAATAGTTGATAACCCGTCTGAAATACAGTTCAGAAATGTAGGTTTAGTGTTTATTATACTAGAAAGAGTGTTTTTCCTATAGCTGTTCGAGAAATTTTCATCTTATCTGGCATCCCTGAGCAGTGAGTGAACAGTGCATAAAATCCGTTTTCAGCCAAAGAAAAGGTGGTTTACAGACCAACATAAATAAAAATGTTAACTCTCTGAAATCACTTTAGACAGGTTGAGTTAGTTCTGCACCTTGTAGAAATACCGTTTCTGCTAAAGTTTCAGGTGAAAATTTCATCTTCTGGGGCATCGCTGTCCAGTGAGTGAACAGTGCGTAAAACGCGTTTTCGTCCGAAGAGAAAGTGGGTTTGGGACCGGCAAAAATAAAATTGTTGATAACCCTCTAAAAACAGTTCAGACAGCATATATTTGTGCTGCAACCACTAGAAAGACCCTTTCTGCTATAGTGGGATGTGAAAATGTCATGTTCTGAAGCTTCCCTGAGAAGTTATGGCACAATGCAGAAAACGCTTTTTCAGTCTGAGATAAGGTGGGTTCCGGATCGCCAAACACCTTTATCTGCTCTTTATCTGCTTTCAATCGTTCCTTATTTCCATCTCTCTTTGACCGTAGTCCGAGTGTCGCAGAAATGGAAGGAATATTGAGATCAGGAGGCAAAGCCCTCGCTTCGCCTGCTGGTCTGTCTCACTGACCAAGAACTTGACCGTGGAGAAGAGGAGACCACATGGCGATGGATGCACCCCCACCAGGAACCTTGTGTGACCCAGCTGGATTGCTCCGTCGCTTCTCCCAGAGATGGGAGAACCTTAGGCTAATGTGGAGATGCGCTAGCCGGGGATCCGCTCGTAACTCCAGGTTCGCAAGGCAGGTCAACTTGACTAGGTGGAGAGAGAATCCTCACCACATAGACTGACCTGAGATAAACCATGCGGAGTGCAAACAGGACAGAACAACAACGTCCAGATGCCTTAAGGATTGCAACTGGACCTTGCGTGGGGGGCAACACTGCGGATACGTGCGCAGGAGAAGCGTCAACAAAGTAGGTGAAGATTCACCGGTGGCCTGTCTCTAATCACAGAGGGGAGGCGTGCCAAGAGACCTGCTGCTATCTCCAAATGCCATGTCTCACGCCAGTCCGGCCAACTTGACGTCTAGATCTCACCCCCAAGGTCGGGCAAAATGTTGTTAGTCGGAATGTAGTGAAGTGGCACGAATAACCCTCCATACAGTGGGTCTGGGTGTCCCCCTGGGGCCCTCTTGTTGCCAAATCAGGTGCTTCCCTGCTCCGGCGACTACACAGGGGAACCTGACGCCATCCCATGGCCAGAGCACTAGTTTGAGCCCAACGTGGAAGAACTAGGCACTAATAACGTCCATATTTGGAGGGAGAACTCACCAGCGGAGACACGTTTGGCCCATGACGAAGCACTGCCGAAGAGAGCAATTCTCTCATTTATTGTCCAGAGCTGCTGGAAGCACCTGTAAACAGGACAACGTGAGGCAAAGAAGAAGTTGCTACGTCAGACAAATAGAAATCTGCAAAAGATGAGGCGGTAGCCGAGAAGGCTGCTTGGCAGAAACCCCTCTGAAGGCAGCTATGGACGTTGCCCCTTTTTAACACCTGCCAGAGCCACCCACAGCTTCTCTGTTTTCCTCAAGGCCTTGACTCCATTCAGATATGCTCTCAGTGCACTCACAGGACACACCTGGTGCAAGCGCCAGTGGTTCTCATCCGGGTGGGGGGAAGGACAGAAAGCCTTCACTGAAAAATTCCTGACCTCAGAAGAGGCACAAATAAATTTGGGAAAAAAGATTAATCGAGAAGGCACATAGTTCTCCAAAGCCTCCTGAGGGAGGCCAGGCCCAGGAAGAGAGCTGCTTTCTAAGCCACCAGTTCCAAAGGAGCCTCATCAAGTGGTTCGAAGGGAGCTTCACAGAGAGACGTTAATACCAATTGAAGATCCCAATAGGGGCAGATGAGTCCGGAGGTGGGTCTGAGTCTTCGAAATCCCTGCATGAACTGGACTAGCAGAGGATGTTTACCCAACGGACAGAAGTCTCCACCCATTTAGCATTACATGCTTTGAGTGTTGAGGGTGATTTAGCATTTTGGACCAACTGCTAGCCTTGAAGTAGACATGCTTTGAGGGGACGCCCCAGGATAGGCGGTCCCCTCATCATTTCTGCCCCCTGCTGCAGGACTGTTTGCAGGACATGAACAGGTTGCAGCACACCCTTGTGTGAGTGTGTGTGTGAGCACAGGTGGCAGAGTTACGCAGTCCAGAACACCTCCCGGGACTCTGGAACACCTATGAGGTCATCTTGACCACAACGCTTAACCCCCAGCCTTGCAATGTGGCCTGACCTGAGAACCATGTGCAATTACCATGGCCATCCATACCGGACGTCTAACTTGCACCGCTGGCTCCTTTGCTAGACGGCCTTCAAGCAGATGCACGTTTTACTGCACTGAACCGCCTGCAATGTCACCGGCGATGTTGCTTTGGTATGACAGAAGGTGGTGTGCCCATGGTCCTGTCGATATCTCGGATAGCCAGGGCCTCACACGGGACCGGCCTATGAGACTTCCTATGCAACCGCCACGCCCGGGGTCTATCCAGCGTGAATGAATTAATGAAAGGGTTGTGAAGATGTAGCTTTAACAACCGCTCATACATAGAGTGTAATTTTACACTCTGGGTGGCAGGAGCTGCTGCCTCGCCTTTGCTACCTTAAGCTGATATAGAAGGTGGCGTTAACAACCCCTCATATATGGTGTGTACCCTACACTCTGGATCAGCAGGAACTGAGTTGGCCTCTTTTAGCCACTATACGGCTGAAATAGAAAGTGGCATTAACAATCCTCCAAACCTATAGAGAAAACATTTACTGAGCAGCTACAGTCAGGTTTCTAGTCTGAGCTGAGCAAGAAAGAGGGAGTTTATTCACAAATGAATAAACAGTTGTGCAGGAATCCGGTGGATCTCGGGACGCTGCTCACTGCACAGCACTGTAATGAAGCAGATACTAGTGTCCCAGAGCCAGTGCAGTGAATAAGGGCCGACTGTTTGCAGGGTTCGGCTGCTCCTGAAGACAGAATGACATGAGACATGAGATACTCCCTTGAAAGCAGCCACAGATGTTGCCAGGCATCTCGTCGAGTGTGCTCTCTGGGAGTCCGGTGCCTGTTTTTTTGCAGTCTCATAGGCTTTCATGATGGCAATTCTAAGCCAATGTGACAACCTGTGAGGGGACAGTGCCTGCCCCTTCTTACCACCAGGGAGAGCCACCCACAGGCCAAACCACTTCTGGAGACCCCGCATGTTGAGCAGACCCAGCCAGACCAAGGCGTGGGCTGCTGCCTCAATAGCACGATGTGGTCCAACACCAAGTTGGTATGTGCTCATGACTCCTGTTTGGACCTGGCTAGAATCAACCAGCAGTCCAAGTACGTCAGAATCCGCAGACCCCGTCTCCTTAGTGGTTCGAGCCCCGCCTTCACGCACTTGGTGAAGGTGCGAGGCACAAGACAATAGAGACCGTGTTGAGGAAGTAGGCGTCTGCAAGATCTATGGAGGTCTTCCACTCTCACACTAAGAGGCAATCCAGGAGTCTCCTGGTACTTCGGAACCGCTGTCGGGTGATGAATTGGTTGAGGAGACTGAGGTGCAGAACAGGTCTCCACTCTGTCTTTTTGGGAGCCAGAAAGTACCTGGAGTAAAACCCAGCGTATCTGGATCGCTTTGGCACTCGTTCAATTACTTCCTTTGACAGGCGAGCGCAGTTCTCCTCCATCAGACATGACTGCTGGTTCTCTGAGTTCACCCAGGTCCACGTGGTGTCGCAGAACCTCGGGGTTGACTGTGAAATTTAAAGAAGTGTCAATGACCAAATATCTTCTCGATCCATATGGGCAGGTGAGGAGACAGGCGCTTTCAATTCAGAAGATACTCTTTCAAGACAGGCGACCTGAGCACAGGAGAGGACCCGGCCTCGCGGGAGGGTCAAGGATGACAGGGTCGTCGGTGCACAGCGCCCACTCCTCTGGGCACTTCAAGTCCCGCTGGTTGTTCAAAAACAGAATTGCTTTTGTCAGCTGAGCCATCAGAGGAAGTAGGGCCACCAAACTTGCAGTGTACCTTGATCTGACACTGCAATTCTTCCGAGATGGACACCCGAGGGACCGGCCCATTCTCAGAAAGAGATGACTAGGTAGGACTAAATACTGGTGAGTCTGAGGAATAAGAAGAGTTAATGGCATGAATTGAAACTCCCCTGACTTTTGACGAGAACGAGACGGGAGAGACGGGAAATAGTTATTTGACGCCTATGCTTCTTATTGTGGAGAAGCTAAGGAAAAACATAACTTCTTGGGTCCAGAAACTTCCCCGTCTCCTGAGACGATGTCAAACAAAAACACATTTTTGAAGCCGGAGTTCGCACTGACTGGAACTGGAGGTGAACTTGGCGCTGATAAACCCTAATTTTGGGCAGAGAGGAAACAGACCCGATACCAATGTAATGCATCTTCTTTTTTATTCAAGTTAGATTTTGGTACAGATGCATTCTTTTACATAGAAAGATGTATTCGTACGCGTTTAGAGGGAGCAGAGGTGAGAGCAGCCGACTGGTTTCTCCAAGAGGAGCTGCGAGGATCAGTGCGGCTATGATCCAGATGGCTGAGCTTACCCCGCCCCTTCGACCAGCGACAGTGTTCCACCCGGGCGGCGGCTGTGTGTGGAGGAGGCACCGCAAGCAGAGCACCACGCCCACGGACTGTTGAATCTCCAAAATCTCTGGTGGAGTGAGAGAGGTTCTGCGATGGATGAGTCTGTCCACGGAGCTCATAAAGAGCGCAATGATGTTCTCAAGCGCTATGTGCTGGTTGCGGACAGCGTTGACACGATTCCACTGCGATGTTACGATGGTCACTTCTCAGGGGAGAAGTCGAGCTCCAGGGGCGAGGGCATCGCAAATCGCAAATCGCGCACGACTTCTGAGTGAGAGGGAACACAGCTCCACAAATCCAAACCCTCCACCGAAGCAGTAAGCTCTGTACCTGACCACGTGTGGTGCTAGTGCCAGTGGAGTGTCAGAACCGCACCGGGAATAGTCCAGATTTCTTCCAATTGTGGGCAGACAACATGCGGTCGTGATCTGTGTGTAGTCTCGCCATCCAACGCCAGCAGGCCGTTAGTGAAGTGGGATGATTCTTGAGCTTCCGGTGGAGAGAGAGCTCAACTTCGATACGACGGCGGCGAATGACATGAGGCACAGGAGAAGATCAAGCGGGAACCTGACTCCACCATACGGAATGCAGCCAACTCTGGGAACACAGTCTACAGATCCACCTCATAGCAGCGCCTGGCTCTCGTCAAACTGATCCCATGGCTTGGAAGAAGGAAATGTGGAACGGTTCGACTGCTTGTAGGCCAGTCGCAGCGCCCTATTCGTAGAGGTTTAGTGTTGAATATACTGGAAAGAGTGTTTTACCTATAGCTGTAGGTGAAATTCTCATGTTCTAAGTCACCCCTCTAAGCAGTCAGTGCAGAAAACACGTTTTCAGCCGGAGGCACTGGAGTTTTCAGACCAACAAAGATAGAAACCTTGACAACTCTCTGAAACCATTTGAATTAGTTCTGAGGTTGAATTAGTTCTGCAGCTACTAGAATGACGGCTTCTGCTGTGAAGTCGGGTTAAATTTTCATGTTCTCAGGCATCCCTGAGCAGAGAGTGAACAGTGCATATGTTACAGGTCTCAGTTACCGGGCCCAGCAACAGATGAGTTGCCTGTTTTAAAACAGTAGAAATGATCAGAGGCGACACCTGCTTCCACTCCCTACAGCGCAGGTCAGACATTATTTATATTACAACAAAACATTCATTTCTCTGTTCTTACCATCATACACAACACACATACTACAACAAAAATAATGATGTCCTCTCGTCATATAATAATTACTCATTAAGCATTCATCATAATACAACAGGTTCATATTCTCCTGAAAATCAATGAGGGTTAATGTTGATCCTTCTACCTTGTTCATGATACTCGACGTCACACCAATTAAAGAAAAGTGTCTGAGGAAAAGACGGGATAACATTCTGCATATAAACATAACTAATCACATCAGGCAAAACAACAAATCCACAAAGTTTAAACAACTACGTTTCCTCAAGCACATGTTCACTGAACTCACATAGGGAGCGCCATCTTGGATCGTCCGTGAAAGGGAAAACTTAAATATTCGCTCATACACATCTTAATTAACTATATTTGTATTCCACCATTCACCCATGAGGTTCAATAACACCCAGATGAGCTCTGAACTCTCACAAACCTGTTTTAAAACAGTAGAAATGATCAGGGGCGACACCTGCTTCCACTCTGTACAGCGCAGCTCAGCAGACTGATCAGTGCTGACGACGCTGTTAATCAAGAGGGTCCACGGATGCAAACAGCGCCACTTCGCCTCCTGCTGGCCATGGGACCGTAACAACGGAAAGGACAAGAATATCTAAATTTTTAAAATACTTCAAGAAATTTAACTATAAGTGTTTCCCCTCTACCGAAACCATGCCCCCAATAAAAGCAACCAGCATCTTATCTACATTAAAAAAATATGAATACTATAATATATATTTTTAATAACAAAAATTGTGTTCACACATTTCGGGTCACACACTCCCTGACAAAAAAAAATGAAATGACTTCCTAAAATTTTCTAAATATCATAACTTTTTTTTTTTTTCCTGAACTCCAGTTACGTAAGTGGCAAAGCGTTCAGACTGTACGCCAATCAATGGGGTTTTGTATGTGTATTGTTGGTCTTGATGCGGAATGGGATATGACGACAGTTGAAACATGGGTCGATTCATTACGGGATAAGTTGCCCCCCCCCACAGAATGACCTTCCTGGATACTCTGGTACAGTGACTGTACTACACATTGCTTGGGGTCGGTAAGAAGGTTGACCTAATGTGTCATAGGTGAGGAGCTGAATCGGCTTTCTTGTCCGAGTTTGAAACTGTCTTACTGGGTCATCACTCCGTTGTACATTTACTGATGGAAAACAAGCTTCTTCACCCATCTTGAGCCACAACCCCTTGTTCACATTCCATGGTTGTTGGATCAACCAGTAAGTGGTCATATTCTTGTCCAGATTCTGATATTCCTGCCATGTATCTTGGCCTTCTGCTCCAGCTGTGCTCTCAAAGATAGGGACATTGACTAATGTACTTCTTGCAAAAGTGTTCGGCCATGATCGATCTTCTCAGTAGATGTCACCCCATTTTGATTACTCTGAACCCTACCCCTATACTGTGTTTGAGTGTGACCTCCTGACTGGTATCCTCAGACAGTATCGAGGTTCATCTTCCTCAGAAGACTCACTGTTTGAGTTCCATCCACTCTGTTCTACACCTGACTCCCTTTTATCCACTCCCTGTCGTCTTCGGGGTTTGTTTACAAGAACATTGGTGTTTTGTTTTGGACCTCTCTTTCGACCCTCTCGCGAGTCCAGGGACAGTTGACGTAGAAGTACGGGCAGTTCATTAACCAAATGAAGTAGATTGCGGTGTAGTGTTCGTGCTGTGCTTCCGCCGGTCTCAGGGGCAACTTTATACACTGGTCCATCCCCCATTCACTCTCTCACCACATGGACTGTATCTTCCCAGTATGATCGTAACTTACCAGGCCCCCCTCTTTGAGTCAGATTTCGTACTAAAACCCTGTCACCCGACGCAAGCACCACACCTTTCATGTGACGATCATAGTACTTTAGTACTACAGTAAGTACATAGTGCTTGTTGGCTATTCTCAGACACCAACCTGTACGCTTCTTTCATCCTCACAGCCCACTTGTTAGCGTACCCTTTAGGGGTGGTGGCATCTTCATCAACCGACAAGCCAAGTATGATGTCCACAGGCAGACGAGGTTGTCGTCCATACATCAAATAGAATGGTGAAAAGCCAGTTGCCTCGTGTCTTGTACAGTTGTAGGCATGGATGACTTGTGGAAGGTGGTCTCGCCATCTTTCTTTTTCCTTCTCTTTCATGGTCCTCAGCATTTGTAACAGGGTACGATTAAATCGCTCTGCTGGGTTCCCCTGGTGATGCTAAGGAGTTGTTCTAGAGCGACCCACTCCGCTCAACTGTTGCAATGTTTTGAAGAGCTCATTTGCAAATTCTTTCCCCTGGTCATGGTGGAGTCTCAAGGGGTAGCCAAATCTTGGAATGAAATCATCAAAGAGTCTCTCGGCAGCAGTTTTCCCGGACTTGTCCCTCGTAGCATATGCCTGGGCAAACCTATTGAAATGGTCTACAACGACCAAAATACATTCAAACCCTCCCTTGCTGGATTCTAGATGCAGGTAGTCAATCGATACTAGCTCTCGGGGTGAGTTGGTGGTAATGCTCCCCATGGGTGCTCTAATTTGTGAGAAAGGCTTCTTCTGTTTAACCCTTGTGTAATGTTCATGTTGTTGTTACTCAGCCAGTGTTTGTGCGTCTGATGGACCCGTTGCATTCTGTGGCTTTTAATGCATCACTATCAAACACTTTATGTTAAAATACTGAACAGATGTTTACCTTATCCCAATTACAAGCAGTATAAACAATATATATTGTTAATATTTGCCCTTTACCTTAGTGAGGTCAAATTTATAAGTTATTATTTAAAACGTAATGACGAAAATCAATTACATTCAAGATATGAGTGGAAACAAATTTACAAGTGAAGCAAGGTTTTTCAAAACTATTCACTTTTATTTCTTTGAACTTGAAATTTTAACCATTGCACAACACAAGCAGAACACATGAACAAAGTAAACATATCAGTCAAGACAACACACAAGCCCAATTGAACACATGGCCTTTAGCCACGAGCCTATACAACACATGAGGGGCAGAGCTTTACTCTGTGTGTTGCAGATATAATTTTTGCACTTGATGTATGTGTATTGTGTTTTCCTGTCCATCTTGGGTCTGCACACTTTGCACCGCTTCCTCTTGTTGCTGGTATTCACAACCTAGAATAATGAAAAGAGCAGGAATTTTACTAACATCTCTCTCTCTCTCTCTCTCTCTCTCTCTCTCTCTCTCTCTCTCTCTCTCTCTCTCTGTCTCTCTCACACACACACTCACACACACACACACACACACACACACACGAGAGCACACAAGACATGAGTGCCAGACATGTACTGCAACAGCATCATACACTTACTTCAGGCTCTCCAGATTGTGGTTCTGTAGGTTGGGTGGACAGGACACCAGCATCTCCTCCTGAATCCTCCTCACCATGGCTGCAGAGGCAGGGTAGATTCTGGGGATATGCTTTCTTCTTTCGATTTCTGGTCTCACCAGTGCCTTTCCCAGATCCACAAGAAACAGCCGTCTTCTCTGGAGCTTCACTCGGTTCCACCCTGGGTTCAAATGCCTTTGTCATTTGGATGGCATCATTTTTTTGGAACTGGCTGATGCTCAATCTCATCATCTTCTTCAGAGTCACTGTCAGATTCTGAATTTTCAGAAATGTGATCCTCAAATTCTGAAACCTCTTTTTCTGAATCCTCTCCCTCTACATCATTATCAGAAACTTCTCTCTCTTCCAAAATCAATTCCAGGGCCCTCGCAGAGTACCTGCGCAGAGTACCTTTTGGCCATCTTGATCAGTTACGATAAGAAACCACACTGGCAAAGCTGTAATTATAGTGTCCACCTCCAATTTGTAGCAAATAGAGTGACAAAATAAACATTCTCGTAAGTCAAAGGGTCAAATTTGTGAGAAAATTGTGGCAACTGCGCTTTTGTGTTTCTGTACCTGCGGTTCCCACACAAGGTCAGAAGGTCTCATTTTCTGGCACATTTGACCCTTTGATGTCCTGTGTAGCTCTGTCTTCCCCCAATCTAGCCATGCTCTGTGTGTGTGTATGGTACACAGAACATCAATTTCCACACTTCTATTGGCCCCGGGTCCAGGGGACGCGGACATCTTATATGTAATAGAAATGTGTAGGGGGGGTGAACGGTGTGTGATTCTTAAATATGTATTCTGATAGATGTTCCTATGAGCCAAAGCCAGTGAGTTTCAGTTTGAAAAATTAATTCATTGTATCATTTTTATTTTAATAAATAATGAAAACGGGTCACACAGACCCGAACACCACACAAGGGTTAATGCAGGGACATTTTCGGGTCACATAGGTCTCATATATGGCCAATAAAAACGGTCCCGAGCAAGACCCAAAGCCCTTTCTGTGCCAAGATGCCCCATATCATCAAGAAGATGTCTCATTACCACGGGTTGGTACGTTGGGGGCAAAACCAGTTGATCTCTCAAGTTGGTTTTTCTATACAGTAGGCCATTCTTAATGTGGAGTTTTTCCCATTCATATAACAGCTTCTTTGCAAGGCCAGTAACACTTTTCTTCATATTACTTGACAAGATGTTGCTGGTTTATTCAGTTTAATGACTTCACCAATGGTTGGATCGTCTCTCTGAGATCTCACAAGATCATCTCTGTTTATGCCAGGGAGCAATTCCGGTGAACAGCTCTGTCATGTGGCGGCATTCTCTGACAGGTCCATCAACACAACATAAGCAACATCTCGCTGTTTGGCCAAAACAGTCTCTGTTGGAAGTTCTTCTGTGCATGACTCAATATCTAATAGTTGTCTGGACAGCGTGTCCGCATCCACATTTACCGTCCCTAGTCGATATTTCACTTCAAAGTGAAAATCTGCAAGCTCACCCACCCAACGGTGACCAACAGCATTGAGCTTAGCAGTACTCATCACATATGTCAACGGATTATTATCTGTATAGACAATAAAGTGAGATGCGTAATACAGGTAATCTCGAAATTTCTCACTGATGGCCCACTTCAAAGCCAGAAACTCAAGTTTGCCTGAATGCCAGTTATAATTTTTTTCAGCTGGCGTCAGCGTCCTCGACACATAGGCAATAACCCTGAGCTTCCCTGCTTGCCTCTGATATAACACCGTACCAAGCCCTTGTTGTGAGGCGTCAGTGTGTAGTATAAACGGGAGTTTGAAATCAGGGTAACCCAGAACTGGCGGGTTGGACAGGGAATGAATTAGATGGTCCAGGGCCCTCTGGTGTTCTTCACTCCACGTTACTAGTGCCTTTGGTGACAGCTGTGTCTTCTGCCCCTTCTTTTGTCTGGGCTGAGATGTGACCATGACGTTTCCTGTCTTTAAAAGTCCGTACAACGGCTTTGCGATTCTTGAAAAGTCCTGTAAGTACATTCTGTCATGGCTGAGAAATCCTAGGAGCTTACGGACTTCACCAACCGTCCTTGGAGTTCGAGCTCTTAGGGCCTGGATGGCTTCCAGATCCTTCGGGTCAATCCGAACTCGATCAGCAGAGACCAATCTTCCCACATAACGGACTTCTCTCTTTAAAAGCTCGCATTTCTCAGGTCTCAGCTTCACACCATGCTGTTGGAGGACTCAAAATACTCGTCTCAAAACTTCAACGTGGTCTTCAAAGTCTTAGCGAAGCAAAGAACATCATCAAGGTATGGAATGCAACAGTCATCTCGCAAGGAGCTCAGCATCTCCTCCATGCTTCGTTGAAATGCTGCCGTGGTGTTCGAAAGTCCAAAGGGGATCCACACGCACTCATATAAGCCCCATGGTGTGATGAGTGCAGTCCTGTGTCGTGACCCTTCAGCAATGAAGCCTTGATGATAGGCTTTCCCTTGGTCCAAAATTGAAAACCAGCTATAGCCACCTAACGTATCAATTAGATCTTGAATACGAGGTAATGGATGTTTATCTGGAACAGTCTTTTGGTTGAGGAGCCTATAATCAATGCACAGTCTCAGACTTCCATCCTCTAGCGAACACAAACCACTAGCGCAGAGTACGGGGACTTTGATTTTATGATTCAATTCTTGGATAGTAGGTCTTGGATGTAGTCCTTCACTTCTTTATACAGTGGCTTGGGAAGTGGTGAGTAGGACCTTTGCACCGGTGTGCCATCCTTCAAATTTATGCTCATTTGTAAGTTGTGAATGCATCCAATGTCATTGTTATCCCGTGCAAATGCATTCGACTCCTCGAAGAGCATTTTTCTCACAATCTCTTGTTCCTCCTTCAAGTGGCTCACATCAACAGGAGGGTGCCAGAGATTAGATTGTTGTCTTGAGTCATGTTTATCTCCCTCTAGGAAAGATGCGGTCTTGTCATTGACTTTAATACTCTCTTCCAAAATCTTCTCGACTGACTGTATGCTACCCAACACAGTCGAACTGTATAAAGTCACTTCATGGTTGTTATGGTTCGAGATTGGAATCTCAACGTAGGGCACTCTGGTGTTATGAATTTCAACCAATCCGTCACCCAGATCCAACTGGTCCAGCTTCACATCTGGGTGAGTGACTTCGAACAAAGCAAGAGGGTGGCTGAACTCAACTGGCACTTTACATTTGAGGTGGAAAACCTGTCCAGGGTGCGTGACGATATCTTGCCGACCAACTTTCACTAGTGCATGGTCACATGTAGGCACAAAGGTCTGGACATGGTTCACAATAGCTTTCGCTCTAATTCTACTTGTCTGTAACTGAATGAGTTCTTGGATGACGTTGAAGCCGACTGTCGGTCTTGTTAAGTCCACACAGCTGACCAGGAATGGCACCCGAACAGTGAGACTTGGGTCTTCATTTTTTGGCAGATTAAAGGTGAGTTCAACCCAACCCTCATATGGCATCGGTGCCCCGTTTGCGGCAGTGAGATCAAGTTCTCTGTCTCCTAGGTGCTCACTGAGGGGACGGACTTCCTGCTGGGGTAAATGTTTTTGTTTCCATGGTTGATCAATAATACTCACTTCCAAAAGTGCAGTCACGGCATATCAACTTAAGTTGCATTTCAATAAACATTTTCCTCCAATTAAGTTAGCTATTCGTTGTGATGTTGCCTCTTCATTTGTTTGTGGTGGTGGAGAAACTACAGAGTCGTTGCTTCTTGGTGTTATCATTGGCTCAATGGAGCATGCGTGGGACTGAATCTCACTGTCGGTCACAGGTTGGCCCCCGACTGTAACCGAGATGCGATTCCCGACATCGTGTTTGTCTTCAGACATCATACAGCCTAGTGTGCTTCGTTCCCACAGAAGAAACAGTGATTGCAATCTGTGCGATTCCTTGCGATACAAGTAGAGCAGCCATATGGTCTCTCTCGCCTTGGTTGTCTATTCTGTTTAGGAATGCATTGGCAGGTACACTTTGCTTGAGACTCAGGAGTTGACGGCTTTGCTGCTGCTGCATTTGATTGAAGAGAATTAACTGCTTGAGTTAGAGCCTGGACTTGGGCGTTGAGTTGATGGATTATCTGGTCCCTCGTATCGGAGTCATTGCTGCACTTGTCTTGGTTTGAGTTACTCACGTTGACTTCATTACTCTGTACATGCGTAATTTTTGAACGAGTGCTGCGCCCTAACCGTCGCTTCCTTTCACTCTCTTCATTTGTGGTTTTTGTGACTTGTCGTAAGAGTGCTTCATCCGTAACTGTAGGGTCAGAGAGGAGGGGCCAAAGTTCACGTCTAATGTCATCATGCTTTTCACTCAAACCCTGATAGACTGTTCGTAGGAAAACATTCTGGGCAGTCGTCGGCTCACACTTAATGTCGCCATCTGTCTGTTTGGAGGTGAAGATGACTTTCTGCTTCAGCCCAATCAGTCTATAAAGAAACTGTTGTGGGGTCTCACGCTCAAACAGCTTAGTGTTCATCAGGTCCTGAAATAGTTCGGTGCTACTCCTTTCGCCCAGGTGTGATTGTAGCAAACTCTTCAGCTCATGAATTGTCATTTCATCTTTGCTAATGAGCATGTCTTTGAAATTCCCAGGCTTTATGATGCGGAACACTGCTCTCACAACTTCGACTTCTGAATAGTTCTCTTTAAGTCCCTGGTCAATTTGCTTGCTGATGTTGCTGTAGGTTATGTCAGAGGTATTATCTCCAACTTGTCCACCGTGAATTTTAAATTCTCTCCTCTGGAGCAGGGAAAAGTCCCTCAGGGAAACCCTACTTTCATTGATGTTAACGGAATGCTGATCCGTGTTTGGAAGTGGGGAACACATCAACTTTGGATCATGGGGAGACTGCAGCATTGATCCATTGTGTCATGGATGTTGGCTTGGGATAGATTGGGTGGAGCATTACTCTGTTACAGCTGAGTGCGTAGTGCTTCATAATTCAGGAGGAGCTGATTAAACTTTGACTCGACTGTATTGATTTGAGGGCTTTACTCCTCAGACCTTAGTTCAGTGTGAATGTGTTCTTCCTGTCGGTCTGTATGGACAATATTAGCTGTAGTGGCCACTAACGCATTCTTCTCTGTTGTCTCAACCCCACCCTTGATCGAAAACTTGTGATTTTCATCTCTGAAAATCATGTTGGTGATCACCTCGTTCAGATTGAGTAACTGTGACATCCCCTCATCCTCTAACTCCAGTAAAAGTGTACTGTCCATGTATGAACAGATATGATTGATACATCCCTCATCGTCGTGTCGAGACAACTTATCTTGTTCAAGTCCTGGTGCTGATGGAAGATCTGTGGCAAGCTGGAACAGTTCTTCAGCAGGAAGACAAAACAGCTTCCGCTTGATTTCCCACACCAGCTTCTTCCTCTCGACGTCAGTCATGATGAACACTTGTCGGATGGCCTCTTGAAGTCCCTCGCTCTGATGACAGCAGACGGTCTGGACCTCTCAGCCCAACAACGTGTAACACCCTGGTCCACGGATTCAGGAATCACTGGATCGATGATGTCCTTCGCTCACGATGGTCACTGATCCCAGACGAGACCCCACAAATCTGTTACAGGTCTCAGTTACCAGTCCCAGCAACAGATGAGTTGCCCGTTTTAAAACAGTAGAAATGATCAGAGGCGACACCTGCTTCCACTCCCTACAGCGCAGCTCAGCAGACTTTATTTACATTACAACAAAACATTCATTTCTCTGTTCTTACCATCATACACAACACACATACTACAACAAAAATAATGATGTCCTCTCGTCATATAATAATTACTCATTAAGCATTCATCATAATACAACAGGTTCATATTCTCCTGAAAATCAATGAGGTTTAATGTTGATCCTTCTACCTTGATCATGATACTCGACGTCACACCAATTAAAGAAAAGTCTCTGAGCAAAAGACGGAATAACATTCTGCATATAAACATAACTAATCACATCAGGCAAAACAACAAATCCACAAAGTTTAAACAACTACGTTTACTCAGGCACATGTTCACTGAACTCGCATAGGGAGCGCCATCTTGGATCGTCCGTGAAAGGGAAAACTTAAATATTCGCTCATACACATCTTAATTAACTATATTTGTATTCCACCATTCACCAATGAGGTTCAATAACACCCAGATGAGCTCTGAACTCTCACAAACCTGTTTTAAAACAGTAGAAATGATCAGGGGCGACACCTGCTTCCACTTCGTTCAGCGCAGCTCAGCAGACTGATCAGTGCTGACGATGCTGTTAATCAAGAGCGTCCCCGGATGCAAACAGCACCACTTCGCCTCCTGCTGGCCATGGGACCGTAACAACGGAAAGGACAAGAATATCTAAATTTATAAAATACTTGAATAAATTTAACTATAAGTGTTTCCCCTGCACCGAAACCACGCCCCCAATAAAAGCAACCAACTCATCTACAAAAAAAAAAAAAAAATTGAATACTATAATATATATTTTTAATAACAAAAATTGTGGTCACACATTTTGTGTCAAACAGGCCTACCGGCCTACTAGACGTCTTGCGCCAATGACCTCACCCCAAAGGTCGAGCAAAATATTGTTAGTCCGAATGTAGTTCAGTGGCACCAATAACCCTCCATACAGTGGGTCTGGGTGTCCCCCTGGGGCCCCCTCGTTGCCAAATCAGGTGCTTCCCTGCTCCGGCGACTCCACAGGGGAACCTGATGCCATCCCATAGCCAGAGCACTAGTTTGAGCCCAACGTGGAAGAACACACTTGGAACTGATAACCGTCCATATTTGGAGGGAGAACTCGGCAGCGTAGAGACGTTTGGCCCATGAAGAAGCGCTGCCGAAGACAAACACTTTATTGCACCAAAAACACAAAAGCATCAGCCCTCTTAAAGTTCGCTCCGGTCAGGAGGGAGGGCGTTGCACCACCTGACCGAAGGAAAAAGGTGCATTTAGATGAAGAGAGCCTCCCCTCGGTCAGCAAGCGATTCTCTCATCTATTGTCCAGAGCTGTTGGAAGGAACGTGAGGCAAAGAAGAAGCTGCTACGTCAGACAAATAGAAATCTGCAAAAGTTGAGACGGAAGCCCACGAGGCTGCTTGGCAGGTTTCTGCCAAAGAAACCCCACTGAAGGCAGCTATGGATGGTGCCCCTTTTTATCACCCGCCAGAGCCACCCACAGCTTCTATGTTTTCCTGAAGGCCTTGACTCCATTCAGATATGCTCTCAGTGCACTCACAGGACACACCTGGTGCAAGCACTAGTGGTTCTCATCCGGGTGGGGGGAAGGACAGAAAGCCTTCACTGAAAAATTCCTGACCACAGAAGAGGCACAAATAAATTTGGGAAAAAAGACTAATCGAGAAGGCACATAGTTCTCCAAACCCTCCTGATGGAGGCCAGGACTAGGAGGAGAGTTGCTATGTAAGCCTCCAGCTCTAAAGGAGACTGATCAAGTGGCTCGAAGGGAGCTTCAGGGAGAGACTTTAATACCAATTGAAGACTCCTTCATGCAGGGATCTCGAAGACTCAGACCCACCTCCAGACGCATCTGCCCCTATTGGGAAAATAGGGGCAGATGCGTCTGGAGGTGGGTCTGAGTCTTCGAGATCCCTGCATGAATGGGAATAGCAGTGGATGTTTACCCCACGGACAGCAGTCCCCACCCATTTAGCATTATATGCTTTGAGTGGTGATTTAGCATTTCGAATAGTGAACTGCACCTCGGGGGCAGAGGACCACCTGCTAGCTTTGAAGTAGCCATGCTTTGAGGGGACGCCCCAGGATAGGCGGTCCCCTCATAATTTCTGCCCCCTGCTGCAGGACTGTTTGCAGGACATGAACAGGTTGCAGCACACCCTTGTGTGAGTGTGAGTGTGAGCACAGGTGGCAGAGTTGCGCAGTCCAGAACACCTCCACGGACTCTGGAACACCTATGAGGTCATCTTGACCACAAAGCTTAACCCCCAGCCTTGCAATGTGGCCTGACCTGAGAACCATGTGCAATTACCATGGCTTTCCATACCGGACGTCTAACTTGCGCCGCTGGCTCCTTTGCCAGACGGCCGTCAAGGAGATGCACGTTTTACTGCACTAAAGCGCCTGCAATGTCACCGGTGATGTTGCTTTGGTATGACGGAAGGTGGTGTGTCCAGCGTCCTGTCGCTATCTCGGATGGCCAGGGCCTCACACGGGACCTGCCTATGAGAGTTCCTTCCTCACCGCCACTCCCAGGGTCTATCCAGCCTGAATGAATGAATGGGTTGTGAAGATGTAGCTTTAACAAGCCCTCATAAATAGAGTGTAATTTTACACCCCGGGTGGCAGGACTGCGATGCTCTCTTTTAGCGAATATACCGCTGAAATAGAAAGTGGCAGTAACAATCCTCCATACTTGGAGAGAAAACATTTACTGAGCAGCTACAGTCAGGGTTCTCGTCTGAGCTGAGCAAGAAAGAGGGAGTTTATTCACAAATGAATAAACAATTATGCAGGAATCTGGTGGATCTTGGGACGCTGCACACTCCACTGCACTGAAATGAAGCAGATACCGGTGTCCCAGAGCCAGTGCTGTGAATGAGGGCCTCCTGGTCGCAGGGTTCGGCTGCTCCTGAAAACAGAAAGACATGAGGGAAGGAGGATGCAGACACATTAGACACATAGTGTTCAGCAAAAGTAGACATTGATGACCAAGAAGCTGCCAGGCAGTTTTCGTTAAGAGATACTCCCTTGAAAGCAGCAACAGATGTTTCCAGGCCTCTGGTCGAGTGTGCTCTCAGGGAGTCCGCTGCCTGTTTTCCCGCTGTCTCATAGGCTTTCATGATGGAAATTCTAAACCAATTTTACAACCTGTGAGGGCGCAGTGCCTGCCGCTTCTTTCCACCTGGGAGAGCCACCCACAGAGTGTCCGACTTTCTGAAGGGTGGGACTTGATCCAAATAAGCTTCTAGCTTTCTAACCGGACACATTTTGTGGAAACTGTCATGCTCCTCGTCTGAATGTGGAGGAGGGCAGAAAGTCTTTACTGCCAAGATGCTGACCTGTGAAGAAGAAGAGAGACATTTGGGTGCGAAGGCAGGGTTGTGTCTAAGTGATTCCGCCGAGTCATCGTCTCCAAAAGAGATGCAATCAGGGCTGATCGAAAAAGAGCTACTAGCTCCTTGGAGGCCTGATCAAGTGGCTCAAAAGGGGCTTCGGAGAGTGAATTGAGTACCAGCTGCAGGTCCCAGAAGTGACATAAATGTCTTGAGTTTGGTCTAAGCCTTTTCACTCCTCTCATGAAACGGCTCACTAGACGAAGCTCACAGACCGGGTGGTCGTCCAGACCATTGTGTAGCATGGAAAGGGCTGCTACATAAACCTGTAATGTAGCACTGCTCCGACCTTCGTAAACCAGTTGCTGCAGAAAAAGAGAGGATTAGAGAAACGGGTGCTGATTCTGGGCAGGCTGACTGGGTTCCACACCACCGGGGAAAAATGTCCAATCAGCATTGGATGCTCTGAGGGTTGACGGAGCCTTAGCATTCTGAAGAGTCAATTGGACATCAGGGCATTGACTGATTGTTATCCCTGGAGAAGCCAAACCTTGAGGGGTCGTCCACTTATTGGGGGAGCCTTCGGGGGTCCTGATGCTTGCAGAAGTGCTGACCTCGATGGAGGGAACTCCCAGGCGCCTTTGATCCGCATCTGACACTTCTCTGGATCCCAGCTGGAGCTGGGGCTGTTTAGATTAAGGGAAGGAGGAGGAAAGGCATACAGGAGGCCTTTTGGCCACCTTGGATGAGCCAGGGCGTCCACTCCCAGTGAGATAAACTCAACTCTTCTGGCAGTGGTCTCCGAGATAATCCATCTGCTGCCACATTGTCGACACCTGGCACATGCAGAGCCCTCAATGAGGCTAAATGTACATCAGCCCAGAACCAATTATTTCTGGCTAGGTTGTGTAACGCAGACGACCTCACCCTACCCTGGCGGTTGACAGAGCTGTCTGATCTCACCATAACGTGGTTCCCACTTTGATAGGGAGAAAGAGCCACCAACACTTTAAAAACTGCCAACAGTTGCAGCAGGTTAATGTGACGACCTTCGGAACTGCTCCAGATCCCGCTGACGCTGATTTGAACAAGGTGGCCTCCCAGCCTCACAGAGATGCATCTGTAAAGACTTGTAGGACTTGCTGGATCCTGAAAAGCGCGCTGAGTCCCAGTCAGACCACGACCTTCCTGGGGCTCATGCTGGACTCGGTCTCGGGTCAAGCCCGATTCCCGTGACTCGAGATTTGTGTTCTGGTCTCTGATCCCAACTCGGGTGAGGGTGCAGGCCGCCAAACCACTTCTCAAGACTTTGCATGTTGAGCAGACCCAGCCGGACCAAGGCGTGGCCCGCTGCCTCATTAGCGCGATGTGGTCCAACACAAAGCTGGTGTGCGCTCATGACTCCTGTTTGGACCTGGCTAGAATCAACTAGTAGTCCAAGTACGTCAGAATACTCAGACCTTTTCTCCTTAGTGGTTTGAGCCCCGCCTCCACGCACTTGGCGAAGGTACGAGGCACATGACACTAGAGACCGTGTTGTGGAAGTAGGCGTCTGCAAGATCTATGGAGGTCATCCACTCTCACTCTCAGACGCACTCCACGAGTCTCCTGGTACTCCGGAACTGCTGTCTGGTCATGAGTTGGTTGAGGAGACTGAAGTCCAGAACAGGTCTCCACTCTCCTGTCTTCTTGGATGCCAGAAAGTACCTGGAGTAAAACCCAGCGTAGGTGCATCGCTTTGGCAGTAGCTCGATCACTTCCTTTGACAGGCGAGCGCGGTCCTCCTCCATCAGAGATGACCGCTGGTTCTCTGAGTTCACCCAGGTCCACGTGCTGTTGCAGAACCTTGGGGTTGACTGTGAAACTGAAGGACGTGTCAATGACCGAGGGACGAAAGGGTCGTCGGTTCTCAGCGCCCACTCCTCAGGGCACTTCAACTCCGGTGGTTCTTCAAAAACAGACTTGCTTTTGTCAGCTGAGCCGTCAGTGGAAGCAGGGCCCCCAAACTTGCAGTGTACCTTGATCTGACAAAAACACATCTTTCAGCCCAGAGTTCGCACTGACTGGAACCGGAAGAGAACTTGTCCGGTGAGAAACCCTAATTTTGGGCAGAGAAGAAACAGACCCGATACCAAAGTATTACATCTCATTTTTAATTCAAGTTAGACTTTGGTTTAGATGCATATTTTTAGATACAAAGTTTTCTTCGTACACTTTTGGAGGGAGCAGAGGTGAGAGCAGCCAACTGGTTTCTCCAGGAGGAGCAGCGATGATCAGTGCGGCTATGATCCAGACGGCTGGGCTCTCCTCGCCCCTTCGACCAGCGACGGTGTTCGACCCAGGCGGCGGCTGTCTGTGGAGGAGGCGTTGAATCTCCAAAATCTCTGGTGGAGTGACAGAGGTTCTGCGATGGATGCGTCTGTCCACGGAGCTCATAAAGAGCACAATAATGTCCGTAAGCGCTATGAGCTGGTTGCCTACGGCGTATACACCATTCCACTGCGTGATGGTGGGATGGTCACTCCTGAGGGGAGAAGTCGAGCTCCAGCGGCGAGGGCATCGCGCATCGCAAATCGCGCATGACTTCTGAGTGAGATGGAACACAGCGCTGCAAATCCAAACCCTCCACCTGGCAGTAAGCCCCGCACCTGATCACGTGTGGTGCGAGTGCCAGTGGAGTGTCAGAACCGGTAATAGTCCGGATTTCTTCCAGTTGTGGGCAGACAACATGCGGTCCCGCCCTGTGTGTAGTCTCGCCATCCAACGCCAGCGGGGTCTGAATGGCTATTCAGACAATCAAATCAATCAAAATACACATAGCTGGGCAGTCTAAATAGGTATATCAAAGAGACATGTTTATTTTGGATCTGAACAGCCACTTACCCACATTAAAGAATCCGGGTCAAAATGACCCGCAACATCATCTTTGTATACAAACTGTGCACAGACATGTCACTTGACATCAAAGTGTCCAGATTTTTCACACCTGTTCAAGACCCTTGATGAGGAAAAGTCACAAAATTTCATGAAGAAAAAGTCAGGATACCACTACTTTTATGAACACAAAAACGGATATGGTTCAAATAGACCCTAAGCATAATACGAGGGTTAAAGCTTTTCTAGGTCTGCTAAACTTTTATTACAAATTCTTGCCGAATTTATCTACTTTGTTGGCTCCATTACACAAGTTACTGAGGAAAGATGAGAAATGAAGGTGGGAGGTTGAGCTAGAAGAGGCTTTTAAGCAGGCAAAGAAGTTACTACAAAGCAGTCAAGTGTGGGTTCATTATGATGAACAAAAACTTATTGCTGTCATATGATACCTCACCTTATGGGGTGGGGGCAGTCTTGGCACACAGGCTGGAAGGGGGAGCACAAAAGCCTATTGGTTATGACTCACGCAAACTCACAGCAGCAGAAAAAAACTATTCGCAGTTGGATAAAGGCTTGGCAGTCATTTTTGGGGTGCAGTACTTTCACAAATATTTCTGTGGACTGGTTCGCCAGGACGCGCGGCAATCGTTCTCCCCTGACTGCGATGAGACCTCAGTCCTGCATGAAGTTTCCGTGGTCCAGATGAACCGCTCCGCACCTCTTCAAGTCTCAAGCTTCTTCTCTTGATGTGCCATGTGCGCCAGCTCCGGCTGTAATTTCACAATTACAGAGTCACTCACTCACGCCTCAGTAATTTCACAATCACATTTTGCGGAGTGCCCTGGCACTTCCAGTGAAGTAGAAAGGCTGGTGTAATATTCCTAGAATATGTTTGTGTCCAGCTGTCCCTGGAGTCTGCCTCCCTCCCAAACAGTCCTTTAGCACGGGGCAGAAATTATGAGCGGACCTCCGATCCTGGGGCGTCCCCTCACAGCATGGCTCCTTCAAGGCTAGCAGGTGGTCCTCTGTCCCCCGAAGTGCAGTTCACTATTTGAAATGCTAAAGGTACGGAGCTTAATAGGTGGAGGGTTTGGATTTGCGGCACGGCGTTCCCTCTCACTCAGCCGTAATGCGCGATGCGCGATGCCCTCGCCCCTGGAGCTTGACCTCCTCCCTGAGGAGTGACCATCCCACCTGGCGGTGACAGAGCCACCATCGCACAGTAGAATCGTTTCTATGCCATCGCCAGCCAGCGCATAGCGCTTGAGAACATCATCGCACTCCATATGAGCTCCGTGGACAGGCTCATCCATCGCAGAACCTCTCTCAGTCCACCACAGATTTTGGAGATTCAACTGTCTGTCGGCGTGGTGCTCTGCTCGCGGCGCCTCCTACACACACAGCCGCCGCCCTCCAAAAGCGTAGGAAGAACTTTGTGTCTAAAAGCATACATCTAAACCAAAGTCTACCTTGATAAAAAATAAGATTCATTACTTTGGTATCGGGTCTGTTTTTTCTCTGCCCAAAATTAGGGATCATCACCTGCTCTTCCGGTTCCAGTCAGTCCGAACTCCGGCTTCAAAAATCTGTTTTTGTTTGACATCATCTCATGAGACCGAGCAGTAAAGTAACGGTTTATCTGCGACCTTATCCCTGACGTCAGAACTGTACCTGGGGAAGTTTCTGGAGCCTGGAGTTTTTCCTCAGATTCGCCATAATAAGAAGCATAGGCATCAAATAACACTTTTCCATCTCTCAACAGATCCTGGTTGCAGCCAAAAGTCAGGAGAGTTTCAATTCTGCCATTAACTCTTCTTATTCCTCAGACTCGCCAGTTTCCAGCAGGGGTCGCCACAGGACCGCGAAAGCCACCTCGTCAGAGGATCACTCAGTAGGCGCTGCGTGCCAGACCTGATCTGTTCTCAGCTCCCTCACGCGATGTCTGATGCGATGTCTGTCTGTGATTCTGTTCTCTGCAGCCCTCCAAACCTCTCAGAGGCAAGTAGGACATCGTCATCTACAGAGTCATCTCTTTCTGAAGATGATTGGGCCAGTCCCTCGGGTGTCAGATCAATGTACACTGCAAGTTTGGTGAACCGAATTCATCTGACGACTCAGATGACAAAAGCGAGTCTGTTTTTGAAGAACCGGCGGGACTGTCCCCAGAGGAGTGGGCGCTGAGCACCAACAACCCTTTCGTCCTAGACCCGCCCTGGAGGCCGGATCCGCTCCTGTGCTCAGGACACCTCTCTCCTCACCTCCCCATATGGATCGAGAAAATAAACGGTCATTGACACGCCCTTCAGCTTCACAGTCAACCCCCAGGTTCTGCGTCACCACATGGACCTGAGTGAACTCAGAGAACAAGCGGTCACGTCTGATGGAGGAGGACCGCAATCTCCTCTCAAAGGAAATAATCGAGCTGGTGCCAAAGCGATCCTCCTACACTGGATTTTACGACGGGTTCTTTCTGGAACCCAAGAAGACAGGAGAGTGGAAACCTGTTCTGGATCTCAGTCTCCTCAACCAATTCATGACCAGACAGCGGTTCTGGACTACCAGCAGACTCCTGGAGTGATTCATGGTGTGAGAGTCGATGACCTCCATAGATCTTGCAGACGCCTACTTCCACAACATGGTATCTAGTGTCTTGGGCCTCGTTTTTTTGCCAAGTGCATGGAGGAGTGGCACGAACTACTAAGGAGACAGAGTCTGCGGATTATGACGTACCTGGACTTCTGGTTGATTCTAACCAGAGTCCAAACAGGAGTAATGAGCGCACACCAGCTTAGCAGAAAGGGGTCTCTCTAGTGGCTGCAGAACAAATTCAATGTCTCCGAAGTGGTTTCAGAGACTTATCAACATTTTTATGTTTGTTGGCCTCGGGCTGAAAACCTGTTTTCTGCAATGTTCACTCACTACTCAGCGATGCCTCAGAACATCAAAGTTTCACCTGCAACGAGAGCGAAAAAACTATTTCTAGTATATTCAAAGCTAAACCTCTGCGAATAGGACGCTGCGACTGGCCTACAAGCAGTCGAACCGTTCCACATTTCCTTCTTCCAAGCTATGGGATGAGTTTGACGAGAGTCAGGCGCTTCTATGAGGTGGATCTGTAGATTGTGTTCCCAGAGTTGGCTGAGTTCCGTATGGTGGAGTCAGGTTCCCGCTTGATCTTCTCCTGTGCCTCATGTCATCCGCCGCCGTCGTATCGAAGTTGAGCTCTCTCTCCACCAGAAGCTCAAAAATCATCCCTCTTCACTAACGGCCTGCTGGCGTTGGTTGGCGAGACTACACACAGATCACAACCGCATGTTGTCTGCCCACAACTGGATGAAATCTGGACTATTCCCGGCCCGGTTCTGACACTCCACTGCCACTAGGACCGCACTTGGTCAGGTACGGAGCTTACTGCCACGTTCAGGGTTTGGATTGGCGGTGCGGCGTTCCCGCTCACTCAGCCGTCATGCACGATGCCTGATGCGTTTGTCCCGGAATCTCGACCTCCCCCCTGAGGAGTGACCATCCCACCCACCTCTGACAGAGCTACCATAGCGCAGTGGAATGGTGTTTACGCCGTCGGCAACCAGCTCACAGCGCTTGAGAACATAATCGTGCTCTTTATGACCTCCGTGGACTGGCTCATCCATCACAGAACCTCTCTCACTCGACCAGAAATTTTGGAGTTTCAACAGTCCGTCAGCGTGGTGCTCCGCTCGTGGCGCATACTCCACACACAGCCGCTGCCCGGGGGGGGGAACACCGTCGCTGGTCAAAGGGGCGGGGTGACCCCACCCATCCAAATCATAGCAGTGCTGATCATTGCTGCTCCTCTTGGAGAGACCAGTCGGCTGCTCTCACCTCTGCTCCCTCCAAAAGCTTAGGAAGAAAACTTTGCATCTGTAACAGGTCTGAATACTGTGACCTTGTCTACAGTTAAAAAGTGGTGTCTCAATGTGGTCAGTAGAACGCCGTCTGAAACAAAATGCGGACAGAGTCAGACAAGGCTTCCACATGTGTCGATGGTGAGATCCAAGTATTCCAAGGGATTCTTTTTTTTCCATTGTGGTAACCCACACCACAATTAGATCTCTTTCTGAAACATCACTCACAAACATCTCACTTTGTCATACAACAACTGTCAGATATCATGAACCACATGCATAATTGCTTTTCATCTGAATGTATAATTCTGCCATTAAACCTTTTGGCTAGTGTTGAGAAATAATAAAACTTTACTTTTCACCAAACACCGTTATTCACCACAAGCAAACCGAACTCCACACAACTCAATCACCCGTGTCATGTCAACGTAGGTTGTCAGTATTAGCTTACAAGCGCCAGATCCACACAGAGCAAACTCAAAGTACGAAGGAAAAACCATATACTTAAAAACCACGTCACCATCCACACACTCAGACCCCAAATCAGTCAATCCCAAGTGGAACAAACATTATAAACAAATGGATTTGACTAACCTGAAACTAAATGTGGACAGAGTCACACGAGGCTTCCACATTTGTCGATGGTGAGATAAGTAATGAAAAAAAGTGTCACTTCCTAGTTACCCACACATCTTCAATGCCCAACCTCT
The DNA here is from genome assembly GCF_027744825.2 of Synchiropus splendidus. Taxonomy (NCBI): domain Eukaryota; kingdom Metazoa; phylum Chordata; class Actinopteri; order Syngnathiformes; family Callionymidae; genus Synchiropus; species Synchiropus splendidus. The sequence goes on from NC_071337.1 coordinate 34,296,975, forward strand.
GTCCTCTCCTGCCCTCTATTGACCGAATTATATACCTGCCGGTTAATCAACTCTTCAAAAACCACCCATGAAACACATCATTTACTGGCTGCTCCACAGTGGCCCTTTTAAGCGTCTCTAGTCTCATGACTTGGGAGGCAGCATGGAGATAAACTGCGTTTTTGGGCCTCCGGTAATGAGGACCCTGGAGCAGCCGACCTAGCTTGCATCACAGTGACGTTGGCATATTGGCAATGGAAAACATGAAGCAGTAGTTTGTGGGAGCAGTTTTCATCTGCGCTTATTTCCCTCCGGCGTTTGTACATGTTGATGGATGGAGCTTCATTTGGGCGTGGGGTCTGCTGACCGGAAATCCACAGTCCCATAGGCAGGAAATGCTGCTGTAGAGGGAGTGAGAAGTAACCAAGACGTGCTAATGACCCTGCTGCTGCAGATCACATCTGCTTAACAAGCTGTCTTTCTAAATCATGTCAATAAGGTTTGCACTTTACATTTCCATCTGTTTTTATGAAACAATTCAAATAAAAGTTTACATTTAAATGATACAGTTTTTGTACAATATAAACACTTGATTCTTGAACTGAACACGGAAAAGTAATGAAAAAATTGTCACTTCCTATTTACCCACACATCTTCAATGCCCAACCTCTGTCCTATCCTGCCCTCTACTGACCTAATTATAAACCTGCCGGTTAATCAACTCCATGCTGAACAATTACATGACATCTAACACACACCCTGTGACCACACATAAGTGGGTGTCACACTAGAAAGGCTGTTTTTCCGATAGTTGTACGTGATATTTTCATGTTCAGAGGCTATTCCGATCAGTCAGTGAACAGTGCAGAAAACGCCTTTTCAACCCGTCAAATGCTGGGTTTCAGACCAGAAAAAAAAAGTTAACCGCCTGCAATATCGTTCAGAAATGTAGGTTTAGTGTTGAATATACTAGAAAGAGTGTTTATCCGAGAGTTGCAGGTGAAATTTTCATGTTGTGAATAATCCCTGAGCAGTGAGTGAAGAGAGCAGAAAATGCGTATTCAGCTCAAGAAAAGGTGGTTTTCTGACCGACAAAAATAAAAATCTTCATAACTATCTGAAACCTTAGACAGGTTGAATTAGTTCTGGACCCTCTCAAAACACCTTTTCTGCTAATATTGGCAGGTAAAATTGTCATGTTCTGAGGCCTTCGCTGAGCAGTGAGTGAACAGTGCAGAAAACGCGTTTTCAGGCTGAGAGAAGCTCAGTTTCTGACCAGGAAGAAAGAAGATGATAACCCATTGAACATATCAGAAAGGTACATTTAGAGCTGAAAATACTAGAAGGAGTGTTTTTCCTATTGCTGCAGTTGAAATTTTCATGTTCTGAGTCACGCCTAAGCACTGTTTGAACAGTGCAGTGAACGCGTTTTGAAAATATAAAATTGTTGCCAACGCTTTGAAAACAGTTCAGAAAGTTTTATTTAGTGCTGAGTGTACTACATACAGGGTTTGTCCTATAGTTGCAGGTGCAATTTTCATGTTGTGAGTAATCCCTGAGCAGTGAGTGAAGATAGCAGAAAACGTGTATTCAGCCCAGCGGAAGCTGAGTTTCTGACCAGGAAAAAAAAAAAAGTTGATAACCCCCTGAAATACAGTTCCGAAATGTAGGTTTAGTGTTTATTATACTAGAAAGAGTGTTTCTCCTATAGTTGCATGAGAAATTTTCCTGTTCTCAGGCATCCCTGAACAGTGAGTAAACAGTGCATAAAACGCGTTTTCAGCCAAAGGAAAGGTAGTTTACAGACCGACAAAAATAAAATTGTTGAAAAACCTCTAAAAACACTTCAGACAGCTTAGATTTGTTCGGCAAATACTAGAAAAAACCTTTCTGCTATAGTGGGACGTGAAAATTTCATGTCCTGAAGCTTCCCTGAGAAGTTATGGCACAATGCACAAAATGCATTTTCAGCCTGAGATAAGGAGGGTTTCGGAACGCCAACCAAAAAATGTTGATAACTTTCGAAAACACTTCAGACAGCTTAGATTTGATGTGCAACTACTAGTAAGACCGTTTCTGCTGTCGTGGGACGTGAAAATTTCATGTTCTGAAGCTTCGATGAGGAGTTATGGCACAATGCACAAAACGCGTTTTCAGCATGAGATAAGATGGGTTTCGGAACACCAAACATAAAAATGTTGATAACTTTCGAAAAATAGTTCAGACAGCTTAGATTTGATGTGCAACGACTAGAAAGACCCTTTCTGCTACAGTGGTAGGTGAAAATTTCATGTTCTGAAGCTTCGATGAGGAGTTATGGCACAATGCACAAAACGCGTTTTCAGCCAGAGATAAGGTGGTTTTCGGAACGCCAAACATAGAAATGGTGACAACTTTCGAAAAACACTTCAGAATGCTTAGATTTGATGTGCAACTACTAGACAGACCCTTTCTGCTATAGTGGGAGGTAAAAATTTCTTGTTCATAAGCTTTCCTTTTAAATTATGGCACAATGCACAAAACGCGTTTTCAGCCTGATATAAGGTGGGTTTCGCAACGCCAAACATAAAAGTGATGACAACTTTTGAAAAACACTTCAGACAGCTTAGATTTGATGTGCAACTACTAGAAAGACCCTTTCTGCTTTAGTGGGACGTAAAAATTTCTTGTCCGGAAGCTTTCCTTAGAAGTTATGGCACAATGCACAAAAGGCGTTTTCAGCCTTAGATAAGGTCGATTCCGGAACGCCAAACATAAAAATGTTGATAACTTTCGAAAAACACTTCAGACAGCTTAGATTTGATGTGCAATTACTAGAAAGACCCTTTCTGCTATAGTGGGATGAGGAAAATGTCATGTTCTGAAGCTTCCCTGCAAAGTTATGGCACAATTCCGAAAACGCGTTTTCAGCCTGAGATTAGGTCGATTCCGAAACACCAAACAGAAAAATGTTGATAACTTCGGGAAAACACTTCATACTGCTTAGATTTGATGTGCAACTACTAGAAAGATCCTTTCTGCTATAGTGGGAGGTGAAAATTTCATGTTCTCAAGCTTTATGGAAAGTTATGGCACAATGCGTAAAACGCGTTTTCAGCCTGAGATAAGGTCGATTCCGGAACGCCAAACATGAAAATGTTGCTAGCTTTGGAAAAACACTTCAGACAGCTTCGATTTGATGTGCAACTACAAGACAGACCCTTTCTGCAACAGTGGGAGGTTAAAATTTCTTATTCTGAAGTTTCCTGCAAAGTTATGGCACAATGCAGAAAACGCGTTTTCAGCTTGAGATAAGGTGGGTTCCCGAACGCCAAACATAAAAATGTTGAAAACTTTGGAAAAACGCTTCAGACAGCTTAGATTTAATGAGCAACTACTAGAAAGACCCTTTCTGCTATAGTGGAAGTTTAAAATTTCATGTTCTGAAGCTTCCTTGCAAAGTTATGGCACAATGCGGAAAAAAAGGTTTTCAGCCTGAGATAAAGTCGGTTCCGGAATGCCAAACATAAAAATGTTGATAAATTTGGAAAAACACTTCAGACAGCTTAGATTTGATGTGCAACTAATAGAAAGACCCTTTCTACTATACTGGGAGGTGAAAATTTCTTGTTCTGTGGCATCCCTGCAAAGTTATGGCACAATGCAAAAAACGCGTTTTCAGATTGAGATAAGGTGGGTTCCAGAACGCCAAACATAAAAATGTTGATAACTTTGGAAAAACACTTCAGACAGCTTAGATTTGATGTGCAACTACTAAAAAGACCCTTTCTGCCATTGTGGGAGGTGAAAATTCGATGTTCTGAAGCTTCCCTGCAAAGTTATGGCACCATCCGTAAAACGCGTTTTCAGCCTGAGATAAGGTCGATTCCGGAACGCCAAATATAAAAATGTTGATAACTTTGGAAAAACACTTCATACTGCTTAGATTTGATGTGCAACTACTAGAAAGACCCTTTCTGATATAGTGGGTGGTGAATATTCGATGATCTGAAGCTTCCCACCAAAGTTATGGCACAATGCCTAAAAACGCGTTTTCAGCCTGAGATAAGGTCGATTCCGGAACGCCAAACATGAAAATGTTGATAGCTTTGGAAAAACACTTCAGACAGCTTCGATTTGATGTGCAACTACTAGAAAGACCCTTTCTGCTATAGTGGAAGTTTAAAATTTCATGTTCTGAAGCTTCCTTGCAAAGTTATGGCACAATGCGGAAAAAAAGGTTTTCAGCCTGAGATAAAGTCGGTTCCGGAACGCCAAACATAAAAATGTTGATAAATTTGGAAAAAAACTTCAGACAGCTCAGATTTGATGTGCAACTACTAGAAAGACCCTTTCTACTATAGTGGGAGGTGAAAATTTCATGTTCTGTGGCATCCCTGCAAAGTTATGGCACAATGCGTAAAACGCGTTTTCAGCCTGAGATAAGGTCAATTCCGGAACGCTTAATATAAAAATGTTGATAATTTTGGAAAAACACTTCAGACAGCTTAGATTTGATGTGCAACTACTAGAAAGACCCTTTCTGCCATTGTGGGAGGTAAAAATTTCATGTTCTGAAGCTTCCCTGCAAAGTAATGGCACAATGCGTAAACCGCGTTTTCAGCCAGAGATAAGGTCGATTCCGGAACGCCAAACATAAAAATGTTGAAAACTTTTGAAAAACACATCAGACAGCTTAGATTTGATGAGCAAATACTAGAAAGACCCTTTCTGCTGTAGTGGGAGGTGAAAATTTCATGTTCGGAAGCTTCCATGCAAAGTTATCGCACAATGCAGACAACGTGTTTTCAGCCTGAGATAAGGTGGGTTCCGGAACGCCAAACATAAAAATGTTGATAACTTTCGAAAAACACTTCAGACTGCTTAGATTTGATGTGCAACTACTAGAAAGACGCTTTCTGCTATAGTGGGAGGTGAAAATTTCATGTTCTGAAGCTTCCTTGCAAAGCTATGGCACAATGCAGAAAACGCGTTTTCAGCCAGAGATAAGGTAGATTCCGAAACGCCATACATAAAAATGTTTATAACTTTGGAAAAACAAATCAGACAGCTTAGATTTGATGTGCAACTACTAGAAAGACCATTTCTGCTATAGTGGGAGGTTAAAATTTCATGTTCGGAAGCTTCCATTCAAAGTTGTGGCACAATGCAGACAACGCGTTTTCAGCTTGAGATAAGGTGGGTTCCGGAACGCCAAACATAAAAATATTGATAACTTTCGAAAAACACTTCAGACAGCTTAGATTTGATGTGCAACTACTAGAAAGACCCTTTCTGGTATAGAGGGAGGTGAAAATTTCATGTTCGGAAACTTCCCCGAGAAGTTATGGCACAATGCAGAAAACGCGTTTTCAACCTGAGATAAGGTGGGTTCCGGAACGCCAAACATAAAAATGTTGATAACTTTGGAAAAACACTTCAGACAGCTTAGATTTGATGTGCAACTACTAGAAAGACCCTTTCTGGTATAGAGGGAGGTGAAAATTTCATGTTCGGAAACTTCCCCGAGAAGTTATGGCACAATGCAGAAAACGCGTTTTCAGCCTGAGATAAGGTGGGTTCCGGAACGCCAAACGTAAAAATGTTGATAACTTTGGAAAAACACTTCAGACAGCTTAGATTTGATGTGCAACTACTAGAAAGACCCTTTCTGCTATAGTGGGAGTTGAAAATTTCATTTTCTGAAGCTTCCCTGCAAAGTTATGGCACAATGCAGAAAACGCATTTTGAGACTGAGATAAGGTCGATTCCGGAACGCCAAACATAAAAATGTTGATAACTTTGGAAAAACACTTCAGACTGCTAAGATTTGATGTGCAACTACTAGAAAGACCCATTCTGCTATAGTGGGAGGTTAAAATGTCATGTTCTGAAGCTTCCCTGTAAAGTCATGGCACAATGCAGAAAACGCATTTTGAGACTGAGATAAGGTCGATTCCGGAACGCCAAACATAAAAATGTTGATAACTTTGGAAAAACACTTCAGACAGCTTAGATTTGATGTGCAACTACTAGAAAAACCCTTTCTGCTATAGTGGGAGGTTAAAATTTCATGTTCTGAAGCCTCCCTGCAAAGTTATGGCACAATGCAGAAAACGCGTTTTCAGCTTGAGATAAGGTGGGTTCCGCAACACCAAACATTAAAATGTTGATAACTTTTATTCAACACTTCAGACAGCTTAGATTTGATGTGCAACTACTAGAAAGACCCTTTCTGCTATCGTGGGAGGTGAACATTTCGTGTTCTGAAGCTTCCCTGCAAAGTTATGGCAAAATGCAGAAAACGCGTTTTCAGCTTGAGGTAAGGTGGGTTCCGGAACGCCAAACATAAAAATGTTGATAACTTCCGAAAAACACTTCAGACAGCTTAGATTTGATGTGCAACTACTGGAAAGACCCTTTCTGCTATAGTGGGAGGTGAAAATTTCATGTTCTGACGCTTCCTTGCAAAGTTATGGCACAATGCAGAAAATGCGTTTTCAGCCTGAGATAAGGTTGATTCCGGAACGCCAAACATAAAAATGTTGATAACTTTGGAAAAACACTTCAGACAGCTTATATTTGATGTGCAACTACTCGAAAGACCCTTTCTGCTATAGTGGGAGGTGAAAATTTCATGTTCTGAGGCTTTCCTGCAAAGTTGTGGCAAATTGCGTAAAACGCCTTTTCAGCTTGAGATAAGGTTGATTCCGGAACGCAAAAAATAAGAATGTTGATAACTTTGGAAAAACACTTCAGACAGCTTAGATTTGATGTGCAACTACTAGAAATACCCTTTCTGCTATAGTGGGAGGTGAAAATTTCATGTTCTAAAGCTTCATTGCAAAGTTATGGCACAATGCACAAAACGTGTTTTCAGCCTGAGATAAGGTGGGTACCAGAACGCCAAACATAAAAATGTTGATAACTTTGGAAATACACTTCAGACAGCTTAGATTTGATGTGCAACTACGAGAAAGACCCTTTCTGTTATAGTGGGAGGTGAAAATTTCATGTTCTGAGGCTTTCCTGCAAAGTTATGGCACAATGCAGAAAACACGTTTTCAGCCTGAGATAAGGTTGATTCCGGAACGCCAAACTTAAGAATGTTGATAACTTTGGAAAAACACTTCAGACAGCTTAGATTTGATGTGCAACTACTAGAAAGACACTTTCTGCTGCAGTGGGAGGTTAAAATTTCATGTTCTGAAGCTTCCCTGCAAAGTTATGGCACAATGCAGAAAACGCGTTTTGAGCCTGAGATTAGGTGGGTTCCAGAACGCCAAACATAAAAATGTTGATAACTTTGGAAAAACACTTCAGACAGCTTAGATTTGATGTGCAACTACCAGAAAGACCCTTTCTGCTACAGAGGGAGGTGAAAATGTCATGTTCTGAAGCTTCCCTGCAAAGTTATGCCACAATGCAGGAAACGCGTTTTCAGCCTGAGATAAGGTCGATTCCGGAACGCCAAACATAAAAATATTGATAACTTTGGAAAAACACTTCAGACAGCTTAGATTTGATGTGCAACTACTAGAAAGACCCTTTCTGCTATAGTGGGAGTTGAAAATTTCATGTTCTGTAGCTTTCCTGCAAAGTTATGGCACAATGCGTAAAACGCGTTTTCAGCCTGAGATAAGGTTGATTCCGGAACACCAAACATAAAAATGTTGATAACTTAGGAAAAACACTTCAGACAGCTTAGATTTGATCTGCAACTACTAGAAAGACCCTTTCTGCTATAGTGGGATGTTAAAATTTCATGTTCTGAAGCTTCCCTGCAAAGTTATGGCAAAATATGTAAAACGCGTTTTCAGGCTGAGATAAGGTGGGTTCCGGAACGCCAAACTTAAGAATGTTGATAACTTTGGAAAAACACTTCAGACAACTTAGATTTGATGTGCAACTACTAGAATGACCTTTTCTGCTATAGTGGGAGGTGAAAATTTCATGTTCTGAAGCTTCCCTGCAAAGTTATGGCGCAATGCAGAAAACACGTTTTCAGCCTGAGATAAGGTGGGTTCCAGAACGCCAGACATAAAAATGTTGATAACTTTGGAAAAACACTTCAGAGAGCTTAGATTTGATGTGCAACTACTAGAAAAACCCTATCTGCTATAGTGGGAGGTGAAAATTTCATGTTCTGAGGCTTTCCTGCAAAGTTATGCCAAATTGCGTAAAACGCGTTTTCAGCTTGAGATAAGGTTGATTCCGGAACGCAAAAAACAAGAATGTTGATAACTTTGGAAAAACACTTCAGACAGCTTAGACTTGATGTGCAACTAGTACAAATACCCTTTCTGCTATAGTGGGAGGTGAAAATTTCATGTTCTAAAGCTTCATTGCAAAGTTATGGCACAATGCAGAAAACGCGTTTTCAGCCTGAGATAAGGTGGGTACCAGAACGCCAAACATAAAAATGTTGATAACTTTGGAAATACACTTCAGACAGCTTAGATTTGATGTGCAACTACTAGAAAGTCCCTTTCTGTTATAGTGGGAGGTGAAAATTTCATGTTCTGAGGCTTTCCTGCAAAGTTATGGCAAATTGCGTAAAACGCGTTTTCAGCCTGAGATAAGGTTGTTTCTGGAACGCCAAACATAAAAATTGTGTTAACTTTGGAAAAACACTTCAGACAGCTTCGATTTGATGTGCAACTACTAGAAAGACCCTATCTGCTATAGTGGGAGGCGAACATTTCATGTTCTGTAGCTTCCCTGAAAAGTTATGGCACAATGCAGAAAACGCGTTTTCAGCCTGAGATTAGGTGGGTTCCAGAACGCCAAACATAAAAATGTTGATAACTTAGGAAAAACACTTCAGACAGCTTAGATTTGATGTGCAACTACTAGAAAGACCCTTTCTGCTACAGTGGGTGGTGAAAATTTCATGTTCTGAAGCTTCCCTGCAACGTTATGCCACAATGCAGGAAACGCGTTTTCAGCCTGAGATAAGGTCGATTCCGGAACGCCAAACATAAAAATATTGATAACCTTGGAAAAACACTTCAGACAGCTTAGATTTGATGTGCAACTACTAGAAAGACCCTTTCTGCTATAGTGGGAATTGAAAATTTCATGTTCTGAAGCTTTCCTGCAAAGTTATGGCACAATGCGTAAAACGCGTTTTCAGCCTGAGATAAGGTTGATTCCGGAACGCCAAACATAACAATGTTGATAACTTTGGAAAAACACTTCAGACAGCTTAGATTTGGTGTGCAACTACTAGAAAGCCCCTTTCTGCTACAGTGGGAGGTTAAAATTTCATGTTCTGAAGTTTCCCTGCAAAGTTATGGCACAATGCAGAAAACACGTTTTCAGTCTGAGATAAGGTTGATTCCGGAACGCCAAACATAAGAATGTTGATAACTTTGGAAAAACACTTCCGACAACTTAGATTTGATTTGCAACTATTAGAAATTCCCTTTCTACTATTGTGGGAGGAGAAAATTTCATGTTCTGAAGTCTCCCTGCAAAGTTATGGCACAATGCAGAAAACGCGTTTTCAGCCTGAGATAAGCTGGGTCCCAGAACGCCAAACATGAAAATGTTGATAACTTTGGAAAAACACTTCAGACAGCTTAGATTTGGTGTGCAACTACTAGAAAGCCCCTTTCTGCTACAGTGGGAGTTGAAAATTTCATATTCTGAAGCTTTCCTGCAAAGTTATGGCACAATGCGTAAAACGCGTTTTCACCCTCAGATGAGGTTGATTTCAGAACGCCAAACATATAAATGTTGATAACTTTAGAAAAACACTTCAAGACAGCTTAGATTTGATGTGCAACTACTAGAATGACCTTTTCTGCTATAGTGGGAGGCTAAAATTTCATGTTCTGAAGCTTTCCTGCAAAGTTATGGCACAATGCATAAAACGCGTTTTCAGCCTGAGAAAAGGTCGATTCCGGAAAGTCAAACATAAAAATATTGATAACTTTGGAAAAACACATCACACAGCTTAGATTTGATGTGCAACTACTGGAAAGACCCTTTCTGCTATAGTGGGAGTTGAAAATTTCATGTTCTGAAGCTTTCCTGCAAAGTTATGGCACAATGCATAAAACGCGTTTTCAGCCTGAGATAAGGTTGATTCCGGAACGCCAAACATAAGAATGTTGATAACTTTGGAAAAACACTTCAGACAGCTTAGATTTGATGTGCAACTCCTAGAAAAACCCTTTTTTCTATAGTGGGATGTGAAAATTTCATGTTCTGAGGCTTTCCTGCAAAGTTATGGCAAATTGCGTAAAACGCGTTTTCAGCCTGAGATAAGGTTGTTTCTGGAACGCCAACCATAAAAATGGTGTTAACTTTGGAGAAACAATTCAAACAGCTTAGATTTGAAGTGCAACTACTAGAAAGACCCTTTCTGCTATAGTGGGAGGTGAAAATTTCATGTTCTGAAGCTTCCCTGCAAAGTTATGGCAAAATATGTAAAACACGTTTTCAGGCCTAGAAAAGGTGGGTTCCGGAACGCCAAACATAAAAATGTTTATAACTTCAGAAAAACACTTCAAAACAGCTTAGATTTGATGTGCAACTACTAGAATGACCTTTTCTGCTATAGTGGGACGTTAAAATTTCATGTTCTGGAGGTTCCTTGCAAAGTTATGGCACAATGCAGAAACCACGTTTTCAGTCTGAGATAAGGTCGATTCCGAAACGCCAAACATAAAAATGTTGATAACTTTGGAAAAACACTTTCGACAGCTTAGATTTGATGTGCAATTACTAGAAAGACCCTTTCTGCTATAGTAGGAGGTTAAAATTTCATGTTCTGAAGTTTCCCTGCAAAGTTATGGGACAATGCAAAAAACACGTTTTCAGTCTGAGATAAGGTTGATTCCGGAACGCCAAACATAAGAATGTTGATAACTTTGGAAAAACACTTCCAACAACTTAGATTTGATGTGCAACTATCAGAAATACCCTTTCTGATATAGTGGGAGGAGAAAATTTCATGTTCTGAAGTCTCCCTGCAAAGTTATGGCACAATGCAGAAAACGCGTTTTCAGCCTGAGATAAGGTGGGTTCCAGAACGCCAAACATAAAAATGTTGATAACTTTGGAAAAACACTTCAGACAGCTTAGATTTGATGTGCAACTACTAGAATGACCTTTTCTGCTAGAGTGGGAGGTGAAAATTTCATGTTCTGAAGCTTCCTTGCAAAGTTATGGCACAATGCAGAAAACGCGTTTTCAGCCTGAGATAAGGTCGATTCCGGAAAGTCAAACATAAAAATATTGATAACTTTGGAAAAACACATCACACAGCTTAGATTTGATGTGCAACTACTGGAAAGACCCTTTCTGCTATAGTGGGAGTTGAAAATTTCATGTTCTGAAGCTTTCCTGCAAAGTTATGGCACAATGCATAAAACGCGTTTTCAGCCTGAGATAAGGTTGATTCCGGAACGCCAAACATAAGATTGTTGATAACTTTGGAAAAACACTTCAGACAGCTTAGATTTGATGTGCAACTCCTAGAAAAACCCTTTTTTCTATAGTGGGATGTGAAAATTTCATGTTCTGAGGCTTTCCTGCAAAGTTATGGCAAATTGCGTAAAACGCGTTTTCAGCCTGAGATAAGGTTGTTTCTGGAACGCCAACCATAAAAATGGTGTTAACTTTGGAGAAACAATTCAAACAGCTTAGATTTGAAGTGCAACTACTAGAAAGACCCTTTCTGCTATAGTGGGATATGAAAATTTCATGTTCTGAAGCTTCCCCGCAAAGTTTTAGCACAATGCAGAAAACACGTTTTCAGCCTGAGAAAAGGTGGGTTCCGGAACGCCAAACATAAAAATGTTGATAACTTTGGAAAAACACTTCAGACAGCTTAGATTTGATGTGCAACTACTAGAAAGACCCTATCTGCTATAGTGGGAGGCGAACATTTCATGTTCTGTAGCTTCCCTGAAAAGTTATGGCACAATGCCCAAAACGCGTTGTCAGCCTGAGATAAGGTCGATTCCGGAACGTCAAACAAAAAAATATTGATAACTTTGGAAAAACACTTCAGACAGCTTAGATTTGATGTGCAACTACTGGAAAGACCCTTCCTGCTATAGTGGGAGTTGAAAATTTCATGTTCTGAAGCTTTCCTGCAAAGTTATGGCAAAATATGTTAAACGCGTTTTCAGGCCTAGAAAAGGTGGGTTCCGGAACGCCAAACATAAAAATGTTGATAACTTTAAAAAACACTTCAGACAGCTTAGAATTGATGGGCAACTACTAGAAAAACCCTTTCTGCTATAGTGGGAGGTGAAAATTTCATTTTCTGGAACTTCCCTGCAAAGTTATGGCACAATGCGTAAAACGCGTCTTCAGCCTGAGATAAGGTCGATTCCGGAACGCCAAACTTAAAAATGTTGATAACTTTCGAAAAACACTTCAGACAGATTAGATTTGATGTGCAACTATTAGAAAGTCCCTGTTTGTCATACTTGGAGCTGAAAATTTTATGTTCTGATGCTTCCCTGCAAAGTTAAGGGACAATGCAGAAAACGCGTTTTCAGCCAGAGATAAGGTGGGTTCCGGAACGCCAAACATAAAAATGTTGATAACTTTGGAAAAACCCTTCTGACAGCTTAGATTTGATGTGTCACTACTAAAAAGACCCTTTCTGCTATAGTGGGAGGTGAAACTTTCATGTTCTGAAGCTTTCCTTCAAAGTTATGGCACAATGCAGAAAACGCGTTTTCAGCCTGAGATAAGGTCGATTCCGGAACGCCAAAAATAAAAATGTTGATAACTTTCGAAAAACACTTCAGACAGATTAGATTTGATGTGCAACTATTAGAAAGACCCTGTTTGTCATAGTGGGAGCTGAAAATTTCATGTTCTGATGCTTCCCTGCAAAGTTAAGGAACAATGCACAAAACGCGTTTTCAGCCGGAGATAAGGTCGATTCCGGAACGCCAAACATAAAAATGTTGATAACTTTGGAAAAACACATCAGACAGCTTAGATTTGTTGCGCAACAACTAGAAAGACCCTTTTTGCTATAGTGGGAGGTTAAAATTTCATGTTCGGAAACTTCCATGCAAAGTTATGGCACAATGCAGAAAACCTGTTTTCAGCCTGAGATAAGGTGGGTTCCGGAACGCCAAACATAAAAATGTTGATAACTTTCGAAAAACACTTCAGACAGCTTAGATTTAATGTGCAACTACTAGAAAGACCCTTTCTGCTATAGTAGGAGGTGAAAATTTCATGTTCTGAAGCTTCCCTGCAAAGTTATGGCACAATGCAGAAAACCTGTTTTCAGCCTGAGATAAGGTGGGTTCCGGAACGCCAAACATAAAAATGTTGATAACTTTCGAAAAACACTTCAGACAGCTTAGGTTTGATGTGCAACTACTAGAAAGACCCTTTCTGCTATAGTGGGAGTTGAAAATTTCATGTTCTGAAGCTTTCCTGCAAAGTTATGGCACAATGCGTAAAACGCGTTTTCAGCCTGAGATAAGGTTGATTCCGGAACGCCAAAAATAAGAATGGTGATAACTTTGGAAAAACACTTCAGACAGCTTAGATTTGATGTGCAACTACTAGAAAGGCCCTTTCTGCTACAGTGGGAGGTGAAAATTTCATGTTCTGAAGATTCCCTGCAAAGTTATGGCACAATGCAGAAAACGATTTTTCATCCTGAGATAAGGTCGATTCCGGAACGCCAAACATAAAAATGTTGATAACTTTGGAAAAACACTTCAGCCAGCTTAGATTTGATGTGCAACTACTAGAAAGACCCTTTCTGCTATAGTGGGAGGCGGACATTTCATGTTCTGAAGCTTCCCTGCAAAGTTATGCCACAATGCAGAAAACGAGTTTTCAGCCTGAGATAAGGTCGATTCCGGAAAGCCAAACATAAAAATATTGATAACTTTGGAAAAACACTTCAGACAGCTTAGATTTGATGTGCAACTACTAGAAAGGCCCTTTCTGCTATAGTGGGAGGTGAAAATTTCATGTTCTGAAGCTTCCCTGCAAAGTTATGCCACAATGCAGGAAACGCGTTTTCAGCCTGAGTTAAGGTCGATTCCGGAACGCCAAACATAAAAATATTGACAACTTTGGAAAAACACTTCAGACAGCTTAGATTTGATGTGCAACTACTAGAAAGACCCTTTCTGCTATAGTGGGAGTTGAAAATTTCATGTTCTGAAGCTTTCCTGCAAAGTTATGGAACAATGCGTAAAACGCGTTTTCAGCCTGAGATAAGGTTGATTCCGGAACGCCAAACATAAGAACGTTGATAACTTTGGAAAAACACTTCAGACAGCTTAGATTTGATGTGCAGCTACTAGAAATACCGTTTCTGCTATAGTGGGAGGTTAAAATTTCATGTTCTGAAGCTTCCCTGCAAAGTTATGGCAAAATATGTAAAACGCGTTTTCAGGCTGAGATAAGGTGGGTTCCGGAACGCCAAACATAAAAATGTTGATAACTTTGGAAAAACACTTTCGACAGCTTAGATTTGATGTGCAACTACTAGAAAGACCCTTTTTGCTATAGTGGGAGGTTAAAATTTCATGTTCTGAAGCTTCCCTGGAAAGTTATGGCACAATGCAGAAAACGCGTTTTCAGCCTGAGATAAGGTCGATTCCGAAACGCCAAACATAAAAATGTTGATAACTTTGGAAAAACACTTCAGACAGCTTAGATTTAATGTGCAACTACTAGAAAGACCCTTTCTGCTATAGTGGGAGGTGAAAATTTCATGTTCTGAAGCTTCCCTGCAAAGTTATGGCACAATGCAGAAAACCTGTTTTCAGCCTGAGATAAGGTGGGTTCCGGAACGCCAAACATAAAAATGTTGATAACTTTCGAAAAACACTTCAGACAGCTTAGGTTTGATGTGCAACTACTAGAAAGACCCTTTCTGCTATAGTGGGAGTTGAAAATTTCATGTTCTGAAGCTTTCGTGCAAAGTTATGGCACAATGCGTAAAACGCGTTTTCAGCCTGAGATAAGGTTGATTCCGGAACGCCAAACATAAGAATGGTGATAACTTTGGAAAAACACTTCAGACAGCTTAGATTTGATGTGCAACTACTAGAAAGGCCCTTTCTGCTACAGTGGGAGGTGAAAATTTCATGTTCTGAAGATTCCCTGCAAAGTTATGGCACAATGCAAAAAAAGATTTTTCATCCTGAGATAAGGTCGATTCCGGAACGCCAAACATAAAAATGTTGATAACTTTGGAAAAACACTTCAGCCAGCTTAGATTTGATGTGCAACTACTAGAAAGACCCTTTCTGCTATAGTGGGAGGCGGACATTTCATGTTCTGAAGCTTCCCTGCAAAGTTATGCCACAATGCAGAAAACGAGTTTTCAGCCTGAGATAAGGTCGATTCCGGAAAGCCAACCATAAAAATATTGATAACTTTGGAAAAACACTTCAGACAGCTTTGATTTGATGTGCAACTACTAGAAAGACCCTTTCTGCTATTGTGGGAGGTGAAAATTTCATGTTCTGAAGCTTTCCTGCAAAGTTATGGCACAATGCGTAAAACGCGTTTTCAGCCTGAGATAAGGTGGGTTCCGGAACGCCAAACATAACAATGTTGATAACTTTGGAAAAACACTTCAGACAACTTAGATTTGATGTGCAACTACTAGAAATTCCCTTTCTGCTATAGTGGGAGGCGAACATTTCATGTTCTGAAGCTTTCCTGCAAAGTTATGGCACAATGCGTAAAAACGCGTTTTCAGCCTGAGATAAGGTCGATTCCGGAACGCCAAACATAAGAATGTTGATAACTTTGGAAAAACACTTCAGACAGCTTAGATTTGATGTGCAACTACTAGAAAGACCCTTTCTGCTATAGTGGGATGTTAAAATTTCATGTTCTGAAGCTTCCCTGCAAAGTTATGGCAAAATATGTAAAACGCGTTTTCAGGCTGAGATAAGGTGGGTTCCGGAACGCCAAACATAATAATGTTGATAACTTTGGAAAAACACTTCAGACAGCTTAGATTTGATGTGCAACTACTAGAAAGACCCTTTCTGCTATAGTGGGAGGTGAAAATTTCATGTTCTGAAGCTTCCCTGCAAAGTTATGCCACAATGCAGGAATCGCGTTTTCAGCCGGAGATAAGATCGATTGCGAAACGCCAAACATAAAAATGTTGATGACTTTGGAAAAACACTTTCGACAGCTTAGATTTGATGTGCAACTTCGAGAAAAACCCTATCTGCTATAGTGGGAGGTTAAAATTTCATGTTATGAAGCTTCCCTGCAAAGTTATGGCACAATGCAGAAAACGCGTTTTCAGCCGGAGATAAGGTCGATTCCGAAGCGCCAAACATAAAAATGTTGATAACTTTGGAAAAACACTTTCGACAGCTTAGATTTGATGTGCAACTACGAGAAAAACCCTTTCTGCTATAGTGGGAGTTGAAAATTTCATGTTCTGAAGCTTTCCTGCAAAGTTATGGCACAATGCGTAAAACGCGTTTTCACCCTCAGATGAGGTTGATTTCAGAACGCCAAACATAAAAATGTTGATAACTTTGGAAAAACACTACAGACAGCTAAGATTTGATGTGCAACTACTGGAAAGATCCATTCTGCTATAGTGGGAGGTTAAAATTTCATGTTCTGAAGCTTCCCTGCAAAGTTATGGCAAAATATGTAAAACGCGTTTTCAGGCTGAGATAAGGTTGGTTCCGGAACGCCAAAAATAAAATTGTTGATAACTTTGGAAAAACACTTTCGACAGCTTAGATTTGATGTGCAACTACTAGAAAGACCCTTTCTGCTACAGTGGGTGGTGAAAATTTCATGTACGGAAGCTTGCATGCAAAGTTATGGCACAATGCAGACAACGCGTTTTCAGCCTGAGATAAGGTCGATTCCGGAACGCCAAACATAAAAATGTTGATAACTTTGGAAAACACATCAGACAGCTTAGATTTGTTGTGCAACAACGAGAAAGACCTTTCTGCTATACTGGGAGGTGAACATTTCATGTTCTGAAGCTTCCCTGCAAAGTTATGGCACAATGCAGAAAACCTGTTTTCAGCCAGAGATAAGGTGGGTTCCGGAACGCCAAACATAAAAATGTTGATAACTTTCGAAAAACACTTCAGACAGCTTAGATTTGATGTGCAACTACTAGAAAGACCCTTTCTGCTATAGTTGGAGTTGAAAATTTCATGTTCTGAAGCTTTCCTGCAAAGTTATGGCACAATGCGTAAAACGCGTTTTCAGCCTGAGATAAGGTTGATTCCGGAACGCCAAACATAAGAATGGTGATAACTTTGGAAAAACACTTCAGACAGCTTAGATTTGATGTGCAACTACTAGAAAGACCCTTTCTGCTGTAGTGGGAGGTGAAAATTTCATGTTCTGAAGATTCCCTGCAAAGTTATGGCACAATGCAGAAAACGATTTTTCATCCTGAGATAAGGTCGATTCCGGAACGCCAAACATAAGAATGTTGATAACTTTGGAAAAACACTTCAGACAACTTAGATTTGATGTGCAACTACTAGAAAGACCCTTTCTGCTATAGTGGGATGTTAAAATTTCATGTTCTGAAGCTTCCCTGCAAAGTTATGGCAAAATATGTAAAACGCGTTTTCAGGCTGAGATAAGGTGGGTTCCGGAACGCCAAACATAAGAATGTTGATAACTTTGGAAAAACACTTCAGACAACTTCGATTTGTTGTGCAACTACTAGAAATACCCTTTCTGCTATAGTGGGAGGCGAACATTTCATGTTCTGAAGCTTCCCTGAAAAGTTTTGGCACAATGCAGAAAACGCGTTTTCAGTCTGAGATTAGGTGGGTCCCAGAACGCCAAACTTAAAAATGTTGATAACTTTGGAAAAACACTTCAGACAGCTTAGATTTGATGTGCAACTACTAGAAAGACCCTTTCTGCTATAGTGGGAGGTGAAAATTTCATGTTCTGAAGCTTCCCTGCAAAGTTATGCCACAATGCAGGAAACGCGTTTTCAGCCTGAGTTAAGGTCGATTCCAGAACGCCAAACATAAAAATATTGATAACTTTGGAAAAACACTTCAGACAGCTTAGATTTGATGTGCAACTACTAGAAAGACCCTTTCTGCGAAAGTGGGAGTTGAAAATTTCATGTTCTGAAGCTTCCCTGCAAAGTTATGCCACAATGCAGGAAACGCGTTATCAGCCTGAGTTAAGGTCGATTCCGGAACGCCAAACATAAAAATATTGATAACTTTGGAAAAACACTTCAGACAGCTTAGATTTGATGTGCAACTACTAGAAAGACCCTTTCTGCTATAGTGGGAGGTGAAAATTTCATGTTCTGAAGCTTCCCTGCAAAGTTATGCCACAATGCAGGAAACGCGTTTTCAGCCTGAGTTAAGGTCGATTCCGGAACGCCAAACATAAAAATATTGATAACTTTGGAAAAACAATTCAGACAGCTTAGATTTGATGTGCAGCTACTAGAAATATCCTTTCTGCTATAGTGGGAGGTTAAAATCTCATGTTCTGAAGCTTCCCTGCAAAGTTATGGCAAAATATGTAAAACGCGTTTTCAGGCTGAGATAAGGTGGGTTCCGGAACGCCAAACATAAAAATGTTGATAACTTTGGAAAAACACTTTCGACAGCTTAGATTTGATGTGCAACTACTAGAAAGACCCTGTTTGCTATAGTGGGAGGTTAAAATTTCATGTTCTGAAGCTTCCCTGGAAAGTTATGGCACAATGCAGAAAACACGTTTTCAGCCGGAGATAAGGTCGATTCCGAAACGCCAAACATAAAAATGTTGATAACTTTGGAAAAACACTTCAGACAGCTTAGATTTGATGTGCAACTACTAGAAAGACCCTTTCTGCTATAGTGGGAGGTGAAAATTTCATGTTCTGAAGCTTCCCTGCAAAGTTATGCCACAATGCAGGAAACGCGTTTTCAGCCTGAGTTAAGGTCGATTCCGGAACGCCAAACATAAAAATATTGATAACTTTGGAAAAACAATTCAGACAGCTTATATTTGATATGCAACTACTCGAAAGACCCTTTCTGCTATAGTGGGAGGTTAAAATTTCATGTTCTGAAGCTTTCCTGCAAAGTTATGGCACAATGCGTAAAACGCGTTTTCACCCTCAGATAAGGTCAATTCCGGAACGCCAAACATAAAAATGTTGATAACTTTGGAAAAACACTACAGACAGCTAAAATTTGATATGCAACTACTAGAAAGACCCATTCTGCTATAGTGGGAGGTTAAAATTTCATGTTCTGAAGCTTCCCTGCAAAGTTATGGCAAAATATGTAAAACGCGTTTTCAGGCTGAGATAAGGTGGGTTCCGGAACGCCAAACATAAAAATGTTGATAACTTTGGAAAAACACTTTCGACAGCTTAGATTTGATGTGCAACTACTAGAAAGACCCTTTCTGCTATAGTGGGAGGTTAAAATTTCATGTTCTGAAGCTTCCCTGGAAAGTTATGGCACAATGCAGAAAACGCGTTTTCAGCCGGAGATAAGGTCGATTCCGAAACGCCAAACATTAAAATGTTGATAACTTTGGAAAAACACTTTCGACAGCTTAGATTTGATATGCAACTACTCGAAAGACCCTTTCTGCTATAGTGGGAGGTTAAAATTTCATGTTCTGAAGCTTCCCTGCAAAGTTATGGCACAATGCGTAAAACGCGTTTTCAGCCTCAGATAAGGTCGATTCCGGAACGCCAAACATAAAAATGTTGATAACTTTGGAAAAACACTACAGACAGCTAAGATTTGATGTGCAACTACGAGAAAGACCCATTCTGCTATAGTGGGAGGTTAAAATTTCATGTTCTGAAGCTTCCCTGCAAAGTTATGGCAAAATATGTAGAACGCGTTTTCAGGCTGAGATAAGGTGGGTTCCGGAACGCCAAACATAATAATGTTGATAACTTTGGAAAAACACTTTCGACAGCTTAGATTTGATGTGCAACTACTAGAAAGACCCTTTCTGCTATAGTGGGAGGTTAAAATTTCATGTTCTGAAGCTTCCCTGCAAAGTTATGGCACAATGTTAAAATGCGTTTTCAGCCGGAGATAAGATCGATTGCGAAACGCCAAACGTAAAAATGTTGATGACTTTGGAAAAACACTTTCGACAGCTTAGATTTGATGTGCAACTTCTAGAAAAACCCTATCTGCTATAGTGGGAGGTTAAAATTTCATGTTTTGAAGCTTCCCTGCAAAGTTATGGCACAATGCAGAAAACGCGTTTTCAGCCGGAGATAAGGTCGATTCCGAAACGCCAAACATAAAAATGTTGATAACTTTGGAAAAACACTTTCGACAGCTTAGATTTGATGTGCAACTACGAGAAAAACCCTTTCTGCTATAGTGGGAGGTTAAAATTTCATGTTCTGAAGCTTCCCTGCAAAGTTATAGCACAATGCATAAAACGCATTTTCAGCCAGAGATAAGGTCGATTCCGGAACGCCAAACATAAAAATGTTGATAACTTTGGAAAAACACTTCAGACAGCTTAGATTTGATGTGCAACTACTAGAAAGACCGGTTCTGCTATAGTGGGAGGTGAAAATTTCATGTTCTGAAGCTTCCCTGCAAAGTTATGGCAAAATATGTAAAACGCGTTTTCAGGCTGAGATTAGGTGGGTTCCGGAACGCCAGACTTAAATATGTTGATATCTTTGGAAAAACACTTCAGACAGCTTAGATTTGATGTGCACCTACTAGAAATACCCTTTCTGCTATAGTGGGAGGAGAAAATTTCATGTTCTGAAGTGTCCCTGCAAAGTTATATCACAATCCGTAAATCGCGTTTTCACCCTCAGATAAGGTCAATTCCGGAACGCCAAACATAAAAATGTTGATAACTTTGGAAAAACACTACAGACAGCTAAAATTTGATGTGCAACTACTAGAAAGACCCATTCTGCTATAGTGGGAGGTTAAAATTTCATGTTCTGAAGCTTCCCTGCAAAGTTATGGCAAAATATGTAAAACGCGTTTTCAGGCTGAGATAAGGTGGGTTCCGGAACGCCAAACATAAAAATGTTGATAACTTTGGAAAAACACTTTCGACAGCTTAGATTTGATGTGCAACTACTAGAAAGACCCTTTCTGCTATAGTGGGAGGTTAAAATTTCATGTTCTGAAGCTTCCCTGGAAAGTTACGGCACAATGCAGAAAACGCGTTTTCAGCCGGAGATAAGGTCGATTCTGAAACGCCAAACATAAAAATGTTGATAACTTTGGAAAAACACTTTCGACAGCTTAGATTTGATATGCAACTACTCGAAAGACCCTTTCTGCTATAGTGGGAGGTTAAAATTTCATGTTCTGAAGCTTCCCTGCAAAGTTATGGCACAATGCGTAAAACGCGTTTTCAGCCTCAGATAAGGTCGATTCCGGAACGCCAAACATAAAAATGTTGATAACTTTGGAAAAACACTACAGACAGCTAAGATTTGATGTGCAACTACGAGAAAGACCCATTCTGCTATAGTGGGAGGTTAAAATTTCATGTTCTGAAGCTTCCCTGCAAAGTTATTGCAAAATATGTAGAACGCGTTTTCAGGCTGAGATAAGGTGGGTTCCGGAACGCCAAACATAATAATGTTGATAACTTTGGAAAAACACTTTCGACAGCTTAGATTTGATGTGCAACCACTAGAAAGACCCTTTCTGCTATAGTGGGAGGTTAAAATTTCATGTTCTGAAGCTTCCCTGCAAAGTTATGGCACAATGTTAAAACGCGTTTTCAGCCGGAGATAAGACCGATTGCGAAACGCCAAACATAAAAATGTTGATGACTTTGGAAAAACACTTTCAACAGCTTAGATTTGATGTGCAACTTCTAGAAAAACCCTATCTGCTATTGTGGGAGGTTAAAATTTCATGTTATGAAGCTTCCCTGCAAAGTTATGGCACAATGCAGAAAACGCGTTTTCAGCCGGAGATAAGGTCGATTCCGAAACGCCAAACATAAAAATGTTGATAACTTTGGAAAAACACTTTCGACAGCTTAGATTTGATGTGCAACTACGAGAAAAACCCTTTCTGCTATAGTGGGAGGTTAAAATTTCATGTTCTGAAGCTTCCCTGCAAAGTAATAGCACAATGCATAAAACGCATTTTCAGCCTGAGATAAGGTCGATTCCGGAACGCCAAACATAAAAATGTTGATAACTTTGGAAAAACACTTCAGACAGCTTAGATTTGATGTGCAGCTACTAGAAAGACCCTTTCTGCTATAGTGGGATGTTAAAATTTCATGTTCTGAAGCTTCCCTGCAAAGTTATGGCACAATGCGTAAAACGCGTTTTCAGCCTCAGATGAGGTTGATTTCAGAACGCCAAACATAAAAATGTTGATAACTTTGGAAAAACACTACAGACAGCTAAGATTTGATGTGCAACTACTGGAAAGACCCATTCTGCTATAGTGGGAGGTTAAAATTTCATATTCTGAAGCTTCCCTGCAAAGTTATGGCAAAATATGTAAAACGCGTTTTCAGGCTGAGATAAGGTGGGTTCCGGAACGCCAAACATAATAATGTTGATAACTTTGGAAAAACACTTTCGACATCTTAGATTTGATGTGCAACTACTAGAAAGACCCTTTCTGCTATAGTGGGAGTTGAAAATTTCATATTCTGAAGATTTCCTGCAAAGTTATGGCACAATGCGTAAAACGCGTTTTCAGCCTGAGATAAGGTTGATTCCGGAACGCCAAACATAAGAATGTTGATAACTTTGGAAAAACACTTCAGACAGCTTAGATTTGATGTGCAGCTACTAGAAAGACCGTTTCTGCTATAGTGGGAGGTGAAAATTTCATGTTCTGAAGCTTCCCTGCAAAGTTATGGCAGAATGCGTAAATCGTGTTTTCAGCCTGAGATAAGGTGGGTTCCGGAACGCCAAACATAAAAATGATGATAACTTGAGAAAAACACTTCAAGACAGCTTAGATTTGATGTGCAACTATTAGAAGGACCTTTTCTGCTATAGTGGGAGGTTAAAATTTCATGTTCTGAAGCTTCCCTGCAAAGTTATGGCACAAAGTAAAAAGGCGTTTTCAGCCGGAGATAAGATCGATTGCGAAACGCCAAACATAAAAATGTTGATGACTTTGGAAAAACACTTTCGACAGCTTAGATTTGATGTGCAACTTCTAGAAAAACCCTATCTGCTATAGTGGGAGGTGAACATTTCATGTTCTGAAGCTTCCCTGCAAAGTTATGGCACAATGCAGAAAACGCGTTTTCAGCCGGAGATAAGGTCGATTCCGAAACGCCAAACATAAGAATGTTGATAACTTTGGAAAAACACTTCAGACACTTTAGATTTGATGTGCAACTACTAGAAAGACCCTTTCTGCTATAGTGGGATGTTAAAATTTCATATTCTGAAGCTTCCCTGCAAAGTTATGGCAAAATATGTAAAACGCGTTTTCAGGCTGAGATTAGGTGGGTTCCGGAACGCCAAACTTAAATATGTTGATATCTTTGGAAAAACACTTCAGACAGCTTAGATTTGTTGTGCACCTACTAGAAATACCCGTTCTGCTATAGTGGGAGGAGAAAATTTCATGTTCTGAAGTCTCCCTGCAAAGTTATGGCACAATCCGTAAAACGCGTTTTCAGCCTGAGATAAGGACGATTCCGGAACGCCAAACAAAAAAATGTTGATAACTTTGGAAAAACACTTCAGACACCTTAGATTTGATGTGAAACTACCAGAAAGACCCGTTCTGCTATAGTGGGAGGTGAAAATTTCTTGTTCTGAAGCTTCCCTGCAAAGTTATGGCACAATGCAGGAAACGCGTGTTCAGCCTGAGATAAGGTGGGTTCCGGAACGCCAAACATAAAAATGTTGATAACTTTGGAAAAACACTTCAGACAGCTTAGATTTGATGTGCAACTACTACAAAGACCCTTTCTGCTGTAGTGGGAGGTGAAAATTTCATGTTCTGAAGATTCCCTGCAAAGTTATGGCACAATGCAGAAAACGCGTTTTCAGCTTGAGATAAGGTGGGTTCCGGAACGCCAAACATAAAAATGTTGATAACTTTGGAAAAACACTTCAGACAGCTTAGATTTGATGTGCAACTACTAGAAAGACCGGTTCTGCTATAGTGGGAGGTGAAAATTTCATGTTCTGAAGCTTCCCTGCAAAGTTATGGCAGAATGCGTAAATCGTGTTTTCAGCCTGAGATAAGGTCGATTCCGGAACGCCAAACATAAAAATATTGATAACTTTGGAAAAACACTACAGACAGCTAAAATTTGATGTGCAACTACGAGAAAGACCCATTCTGCTATAGTGAGAGGTTAAAATTTCATGTTCTGAAGCTTCCCTGCAAAGTTATTGCAAAATATGTAGAACGCGTTTTCAGGCTGAGATAAGGTGGGTTCCGGAACGCCAAACATAATAATGTTGATAACTTTGGAAAAACACTTTCGACAGCTTAGATTTGATGTGCAACCACTAGAAAGACCCTTTCTGCTATAGTGGGAGGTTAAAATTTCATGTTCTGAAGCTTCCCTGCAAAGTTATGGCACAATGTTAAAACGCGTTTTCAGCCGGAGATAAGATCGTTTGCGAAACGCCAAACATAAAAATGTTGATGACTTTGGAAAAACACTTTCGACAGCTTTGATTTGATGTGCAACTTCTAGAAAAACCCTATCTGCTATAGTGGGAGGTTAAAATTTCATGTTATGAAGCTTCCCTGCAAAGTTATGGCACAATGCAGAAAACGCGTTTTCAGCCGGAGATAAGGTCGATTCCGAAACGCCAAACATAAAAATGTTGATAACTTTGGAAAAACACTTTCGACAGCTTAGATTTGATGTGCAACTACGAGAAAAACCCTTTCTGTTATAGTGGGAGGTTAAAATTTCATGTTCTGAAGCTTCCCTGCAAAGTAATAGCACAATGCATAAAACGCATTTTCAGCCTGAGATAAGGTCGATTCCGGAACGCCAAACATAAAAATGTTGATAACTTTGGAAAAACACTTCAGACAGCTTAGATTTGATGTGCAGCTACTAGAAAGACCATTTCTGCTATAGTGGGATGTTAAAATTTCATGTTCTGAAGCTTCCCTGCAAAGTTATGGCACAATGCGTAAAACGCGTTTTCAGCCTCAGATGAGGTTGATTTCAGAACGCCAAACATAAAAATGTTGATAACTTTGGAAAAACACTACAGACAGCTAAGATTTGATGTGCAACTACTGGAAAGACCCATTCTGCTATAGTGGGAGGTTAAAATTTCATGTTCTGAAGCTTCCCTGCAAAGTTATGGCAAAATATGTAAAACGCGTTTTCAGGCTGAGATAAGGTGGGTTCCGGAACGCCAAACATAAAAATGTTGATAACTTTGGAAAAACACTTTCGACAGCTTAGATTTGATGTGCAACTACTAGAAATACCCTTTCTGCTATAGTGGGAGGAGAAAATTTCATGTTCTGAAGTCTCCCTGCAAAGTTATGGCACAATGCAGAAAACGCGTTTTCAGCCTGAGATAAGGTGGGTTCCAGAACGCCAAACATAATAATGTTGATAACTTTGGAAAAACACTTCAGACAGCTTATATTTGATGTGCAACTACTAGAAAGACCCTTTCTGCTATAGTGGGAGGTGAAAATTTCATGTTCTGAAGCTTCCCTGCAAAGTTATGGCACCATGCAGAAAACGCGTTTTCAGCCTGAGATAAGGTGAGTTCCAGAACGCAAAACATAAAAATGTTGATAACTTTGGAAAAACACTTCAGACAGCTTAGATTTGATGTGCAACTACTAGAAAGACCCTATCTGCTATAGTGGGAGGCCAACATTTCATGTTCTGAAGCTTGCTTGCAAAGTTATGCCACAATGCAGGAAACGCGTTTTCAGCCTGAGATAAGGTCGATTCCGGAACGCCAAACATTGCAGTCTGAGATGAGGTTGATTCCGGAACGCCAAACTTAAGAATGTTGATAACTTTGGAAAAAAACTTCAGACAGCTTAGATTTGATGTGCAACTACTAGAAAGACACTTTCTGCTGCAGTGGGAGGTTAAAATTTCATGTTCTGAAGCTTCCCTGCAAAGTTATAGCACAATGCAGAAAACGCGTTTTGAGCCTGAGATTAGGTGGGTTCCAGAACGCCAAACATGAAAATATTGATAACTTTGGAAAAACACTTCAGACAGCTTAGATTTGATGTGCAACTACTAGAAAGACCCTTTCTGCTACAGTGGGAGGTGAAAATTTCATGTTCTGTAGCTTCCCTGCAAAGTTATGCCACAATGCAGGAAACGCGTTTTCAGCCTGAGATAAGCTCGATTCCGGAACGCCAAACATAAAAATATTGATAACTTTGGAAAAACACTTCAGACAGCTTAGATTTGATGTGCAACTACTAGAAAGACCCTTTCTGCTATAGTGAGTTGTTAAAATTTCATGTTCTGAAGCTTCCCTGCAAAGTTATGGCAAAATATGTAAAACGCGTTTTCAGGCTGAGATAAGGTGGGTTCCAGAACGCCAAACATAAAAATGTTGATAACTTTAGAAAAACACTTCAAGACAGCTTAGATTTGATGTGCAACTACTAGAAATACCCTTTCTGCTATAGTGGGAGGAGAAAATTTCATGTTCTGAAGCTTCCCTGCAAAGTTATGGCACAATGCAGAATACGCGTTTTCAGCCGGAGATAAGGTCGATTCCGAAACGCCAAACATAAAAATGTTGATAACTTTGGAAAAACACTTTCGACAGCTTAGATTTGATATGCAACTACTCGAAAGACCCTTTCTGCTATTGTGGGAGGTTAAAATTTCATGTTCTGAAGCTTCCCTGCAAAGTTATGGCACAATGCGTAAAACGCGTTTTCAGCCTCAGATAAGGTCGATTCCGGAACGCCAAACATAAAAATGTTGATAACTTTGGAAAAACACTTCAGACAGCTTAGATTTGATGTGCAACTACTAGAAAGACCGTTTCTGCTATAGTGGGAGGTGAAAATTTCATGTTCAGAAGCTTCCCTGCAAAGTTATGGCAGAATGCGTAAATCGTGTTTTCAGCCTGAGATATGGTGGGTTCCGGAACGCCAAACATAAAAATGTTGATAACTTTAGAAAAACACTTCAAGACAGCTTAGATTTGATGTGCAACTACTAGAAGGACCTTTTCTGCTATAGTGGGAGGTTAAAATTTCATGTTCTGAAGCTTCCCTGCAAAGTTATGGCACAATGTTAAAACGCGTTTTCAGCCGGAGATAACATCGATAGCGAAACGCCAAACATAAAAATGTTGATGACTTTGGAAAAACACTTTCGACAGCTTAGATTTGATGTGCAACTTCTAGAAAAACCCTATCTGCTATAGTGGGAGGTTAAAATTTCATGTTCTGAAGCTTCCCTGCAAAGTTATGGCACAATGCAGAAAACGCGTTTTCAGCCGGAGATAAGGTCGATTCCGAAACGCCAAACATAAAAATGTTGATAACTTTGGAAAAACACTTTCGACAGCTAAGATTTGATGTGCAACTACGAGAAAGACCCTTTCTGCTATAGTGGGAGGTTAAAATTTCATGTTCTGAAGCTTCCCTGCAAAGTTATGGCACAATGCATAAAACGCATTTTCAGCCTGAGATAAGGTCGATTCCGGAACGCCAAACATAAAAATGTTGATAACTTTGGAAAAACACTTCAGACAGCTTAGATTTGATGTGCAACTACTAAAAAGACCGTTTCTGCTATAGTGGGAGGTGAAAATTTCATGTTCTGAAGCTTCCCTGCAAAGTTATGGCAGAATGCGTAAATCGTGTTTTCAGCCTGAGATAAGGTGGGTTCCGGAACGCCAAACATAAAAATGTTGATAACTTTAGAAAAACACTTCAAGACAGCTTAGATTTGATGTGCAACTACTAGAAGGACCTTTTCTGCAATAGTGGGAGGTTAAAATTTCATGTTCTGAAGCTTCCCTGCAAAGTTATGGCACAAAGTTAAAACGCGTTTTCAGCCGGAGATAAGATCGATTGCGAAACGCCAAACATAAAAATGTTGATGACTTTGGAAAAACACTTTCGACAGCTTAGATTTGATGTGCAACTTCTAGAAAAACCCTATCTGCTATAGTGGGAGGTGAAAATTTCATGTTCTGAAGCTTCCCTGCAAAGTTATGGCACAATGCAGAAAAAGCGTTTTCAGCCGGAGATAAGGTCGATTCGAGAAACGCCAAACATAAGAATGTTGATAACTTTGGAAAAACACTTCAGACAGCTTAGATTTGATGTGCAACTACTAGAAAGACCCTTTCTGCTATAGTGGGATGTTAAAATTTCATATTCTGAAGCTTCCCTGCAAAGTTATGGCAAAATATGTAAAACGCGTTTTCAGGCTGAGATTAGGTGGGTTCCGGAACGCCAAACATAAAAATGTTGATAACTTTGGAAAAACACTTCAGACAGCTTAGATTTGATGTGCAACTACTAGAAATACCCTTTCTGCTATAGTGGGAGGAGAAAATTTCATGTTCTGAAGTCTCCCTGCAAAGTTATAGCACAATGCAGAAAACGCGTTTTCAGCCTGAGATAAGGTGGGTTCCAGAACGCCAAACATAATAATGTTGATAACTTTGGAAAAACACTTCAGACAGCTTATATTTGATGTGCAACTACTAGAAAGACCCTTTCTGCTATAGTGGGAGGTGAAAATTTCATGTTCTGAAGCTTCCCTGCAAAGTTATGGCACCATGCAGAAAACGCGTTTTCAGCCTGAGATAAGGTGAGTTCCAGAACGCAAAACATAAAAATGTTGATAACTTTGGAAAAACACTTCAGACAGCTTAGATTTGATGTGCAACTACTAGAAGGACCTTTTCTGCAAAAGTGGGAGGTTAAAATTTCATGTTCTGAAGCTTCCCTGCAAAGTTATGGCACAATGCAGAAAACGCGTTTTCTGCTCGAGATAAGGTTGATTTCGAAACGCCAAACATTGCAGTCTGAGATGAGGTTGATTCCGGAACGCCAAACTTAAGAATGTTGATAACTTTGGAAAAAAACTTCAGACAGCTTAGATTTGATGTGCAACTACTAGAAAGACACTTTCTGCTGCAGTGGGAGGTTAAAATTTCATGTTCTGAAGCTTCCCTGCAAAGTTATGGCACAATGCATAAAACGCATTTTCAGCCTGAGATAAGGTCGATTCCGGAACGCCAAACATAAAAATGTTGATAACTTTGGAAAAACACTTCAGACAACTTAGATTTGATGTGCAACTACTAGAAAGACTGTTTCTGCTATAGTGGGAGGTGAAAATTTCATGTTCTGAAGCTTCCCTGCAAAGTTATGGCACAAAGTTAAAACGCGTTTTCAGCCGGAGATAAGATCGATTGCGAAACGCCAAACATAAAAATGTTGATGACTTTGGAAAAACACTTTCGACAGCTTAGATTTGATGTGCAACTTCTAGAAAAACCCTATCTGCTATAGTGGGAGGTGAAAATTTCATGTTCTGAAGCTTCCCTGCAAAGTTATGGCACAATGCAGAAAAAGCGTTTTCAGCCGGAGATAAGGTCGATTCCGAAACGCCAAACATAAGAATGTTGATAACTTTGGAAAAACACTTCAGACAGCTTAGATTTGATGTGCAACTACTAGAAAGACCCTTTCTGCTATAGTGGGATGTTAAAATTTCATATTCTGAAGCTTCCCTGCAAAGTTATGCCACAATGCAGAAAACGAGTTTTCAGCCTGAGATAAGGTCGATTCCGGAAAGCCAAACATAACAATGTTGATAACTTTGGAAAAACACTTCAGACAGCTTAGATTTGATGTGCAACTACTAGAAAGACCGGTTCTGCTATAGTGGGAGGTGAAAATTTCATGTTCTGAAGCTTCCCTGCAAAGTTATGGCAGAATGCGTAAATCGTGTTTTCAGCCTGAGATAAGGTCGATTCCGGAACGCCAAACATAAAAATATTGATAACTTTGGAAAAACACTACAGACAGCTAAAATTTGATGTGCAACTACGAGAAAGACCCATTCTGCTATAGTGGGAGGTTAAAATTTCATGTTCTGAAGCTTCCCTGCAAAGTTATTGCAAAATATGTAGAACGCGTTTTCAGGCTGAGATAAGGTGGGTTCCGGAACGCCAAACATAATAATGTTGATAACTTTGGAAAAACACTTTCGACAGCTTAGATTTGATGTGCAACCACTAGAAAGACCCTTTCTGCTATAGTGGGAGGTTAAAATTTCATGTTCTGAAGCTTCCCTGCAAAGTTATGGCACAATGTTAAAACGCGTTTTCAGCCGGAGATAAGATCGTTTGCGAAACGCCAAACATAAAAATGTTGATGACTTTGGAAAAACACTTTCGACAGCTTAGATTTGATGTGCAACTTCTAGAAAAACCCTATCTGCTATAGTGGGAGGTTAAAATTTCATGTTATGAAGCTTCCCTGCAAAGTTATGGCACAATGCAGAAAACGCGTTTTCAGCCGGAGATAAGGTCGATTCCGAAACGCCAAACATAAAAATGTTGATAACTATGGAAAAACACTTTCGACAGCTTAGATTTGATGTGCAACTACGAGAAAAACCCTTTCTGCTATAGTGGGAGGTTAAAATTTCATGTTCTGAAGCTTCCCTGCAAAGTAATAGCACAATGCATAAAACGCATTTTCAGCCTGAGATAAGGTCGATTCCGGAACGCCAAACATAAAAATGTTGATAACTTTGGAAAAACACTTCAGACAGCTTAGATTTGATGTGCAGCTACTAGAAAGACCATTTCTGCTATAGTGGGATGTTAAAATTTCATGTTCTGAAGCTTCCCTGCAAAGTTATGGCACAATGCGTAAAACGCGTTTTCAGCCTCAGATGAGGTTGATTTCAGAACGCCAAACATAAAAATGTTGATAACTTTGGAAAAACACTACAGACAGCTAAGATTTGATGTGCAACTACTAGAAAGACCCTTTCTGCTATAGTGGGAGGTTAAAATTTCATGTTCTGAAGCTTCCCTGCAAAGTTATGGCAAAATATGTAAAACGCGTTTTCAGGCTGAGATAAGGTGGGTTCCGGAACGCCAAACATAAAAATGTTGATAACTTTGGAAAAACACTTTCGACAGCTTAGATTTGATGTGCAACTACTAGAAAGACCCTTTCTGCTATAGTGGGAGGTTAAAATTTCATGTTCTGAAGCTTCTGAAGATTTTGTCAGAGATTAGGTGGGTTCCGGAACGCCAAACATAAAAATGTTTATAACTTTGGAAAAACACTTCAGACAGCTTAGATTTGATGTGCAACTACTAGAAATACCCTTTCTGCTATAGTGGGAGGAGAAAATTTCATGTTCTGAAGTCTCCCTGCAAAGTTATGGCACAATGCAGAAAACGCGTTTTCAGCCTGAGATAAGGTGGGTTCCAGAACGCCAAACATAATAATGTTGATAACTTTGGAAAAACACTTCAGACAGCTTATATTTGATGTGCAACTACTAGAAAGACCCTTTCTGCTATAGTGGGAGGTGAAAATTTCATGTTCTGAAGCTTCCCTGCAAAGTTATGGCACCATGCAGAAAACGCGTTTTCAGCCTGAGATAAGGTGAGTTCCAGAACGCAAAACATAAAAATGTTGATAACTTTGGAAAAACACTTCAGACAGCTTAGATTTGATGTGCAACTACTAGAAAGACCCTATCTGCTATAGTGGGAGGCCAATATTTCATGTTCTGAAGCTTGCTTGCAAAGTTATGCCACAATGCAGGAAACGCGTTTTCAGCCTGAGATAAGGTCGATTCCGGAACGCCAAACATTGCAGTCTGAGATGAGGTTGATTCCGGAACGCCAAACTTAAGAATGTTGATAACTTTGGAAAAAAACTTCAGACAGCTTAGATTTGATGTGCAACTACTAGAAAGACACTTTCTGCTGCAGTGGGAGGTTAAAATTTCATGTTCTGAAGCTTCCCTGCAAAGTTATGGCACAATGCAGAAAACGCGTTTTGAGCCTGAGATTAGGTGGGTTCCAGAACGCCAAACATGAAAATATTGATAACTTTGGAAAAACACTTCAGACAGCTTAGATTTGATGTGCAACTACTAGAAAGACCCTTTCTGCTACAGTGGGAGGTGAAAATTTCATGTTCTGTAGCTTCCCTGCAAAGTTATGCCACAATGCAGGAAACGCGTTTTCAGCCTGAGATAAGCTCGATTCCGGAACGCCAAACATAAAAATATTGATAACTTTGGAAAAACACTTCAGACAGCTTAGATTTGATGTGCAACTACTAGAAAGACCCTTTCTGCTATAGTGAGTTGTTAAAATTTCATGTTCTGAAGCTTCCCTGCAAAGTTATGGCAAAATATGTAAAACGCGTTTTCAGGCTGAGATAAGGTGGGTTCCAGAACGCCAAACATAAAAATGTTGATAACTTTAGAAAAACACTTCAAGACAGCTTAGATTTGATGTGCAACTACTAGAAAGACCTTTTCTGCTATAGTGGGAGGTAAAAATTTCATGTTCTGAAGCTTCCCTGCAAAGTTATGGCACAATGCAGAATACGCGTTTTCAGCCGGAGATAAGGTCGATTCCGAAACGCCAAACATAAAAATGTTGATAACTTTGGAAAAACACTTTCGACAGCTTAGATTTGATATGCAACTACTCGAAAGACCCTTTCTGCTATTGTGGGAGGTTAAAATTTCATGTTCTGAAGCTTCCCTGCAAAGTTATGCCACAATGCAGGAAACGCGTTTTCAGCCTGAGATAAGCTCGATTCCGGAACGCCAAACATAAAAATATTGATAACTTTGGAAAAACACTTCAGACAGCTTAGATTTGATGTGCAACTACTAGAAAGACCCTTTCTGCTATAGTGAGTTGTTAAAATTTCATGTTCTGAAGCTTCCCTGCAAAGTTATGGCAAAATATGTAAAACGCGTTTTCAGGCTGAGATAAGGTGGGTTCCAGAACGCCAAAGATAAAAATGTTGATAACTTTAGAAAAACACTTCAAGACAGCTTAGATTTGATGTGCAACTACTAGAAAGACCTTTTCTGCTATAGTGGGAGGTAAAAATTTCATGTTCTGAAGCTTCCCTGCAAAGTTATGGCACAATGCAGAATACGCGTTTTCAGCCGGAGATAAGGTCGATTCCGAAACGCCAAACATAAAAATGTTGATAACTTTGGAAAAACACTTTCGACAGCTTAGATTTGATATGCAACTACTCGAAAGACCCTTTCTGCTATTGTGGGAGGTTAAAATTTCATGTTCTGAAGCTTCCCTGCAAAGTTATGGCACAATGCGTAAAACGCGTTTTCAGCCTCAGATAAGGTCGATTCCGGAACGCCAAACATAAAAATGTTGATAACTTTGGAAAAACACTTCAGACAGCTTAGATTTGATGTGCAACTACTAGAAAGACCGTTTCTGCTATAGTGGGAGGTGAAAATTTCATGTTCAGAAGCTTCCCTGCAAAGTTATGGCAGAATGCGTAAATCGTGTTTTCAGCCTGAGATATGGTGGGTTCCGGAACGCCAAACATAAAAATGTTGATAACTTTAGAAAAACACTTCAAGACAGCTTAGATTTGATGTGCAACTACTAGAAGGACCTTTTCTGCTATAGTGGGAGGTTAAAATTTCATGTTCTGAAGCTTCCCTGCAAAGTTATGGCACAATGTTAAAACGCGTTTTCAGCCGGAGATAACATCGATAGCGAAACGCCAAACATAAAAATGTTGATGACTTTGGAAAAACACTTTCGACAGCTTAGATTTGATGTGCAACTTCTAGAAAAACCCTATCTGCTATAGTGGGAGGTTAAAATTTCATGTTCTGAAGCTTCCCTGCAAAGTTATGGCACAATGCAGAAAACGCGTTTTCAGCCGGAGATAAGGTCGATTCCGAAACGCCAAACATAAAAATGTTGATAACTTTGGAAAAACACTTTCGACAGCTAAGATTTGATGTGCAACTACGAGAAAGACCCTTTCTGCTATAGTGGGAGGTTAAAATTTCATGTTCTGAAGCTTCCCTGCAAAGTTATGGCACAATGCATAAAACGCATTTTCAGCCTGAGATAAGGTCGATTCCGGAACGCCAAACATAAAAATGTTGATAACTTTGGAAAAACACTTCAGACAGCTTAGATTTGATGTGCAACTACTAAAAAGACCGTTTCTGCTATAGTGGGAGGTGAAAATTTCATGTTCTGAAGCTTCCCTGCAAAGTTATGGCAGAATGCGTAAATCGTGTTTTCAGCCTGAGATAAGGTGGGTTCCGGAACGCCAAACATAAAAATGTTGATAACTTTAGAAAAACACTTCAAGACAGCTTAGATTTGATGTGCAACTACTAGAAGGACCTTTTCTGCAATAGTGGGAGGTTAAAATTTCATGTTCTGAAGCTTCCCTGCAAAGTTATGGCACAAAGTTAAAACGCGTTTTCAGCCGGAGATAAGATCGATTGCGAAACGCCAAACATAAAAATGTTGATGACTTTGGAAAAACACTTTCGACAGCTTAGATTTGATGTGCAACTTCTAGAAAAACCCTATCTGCTATAGTGGGAGGTGAAAATTTCATGTTCTGAAGCTTCCCTGCAAAGTTATGGCACAATGCAGAAAAAGCGTTTTCAGCCGGAGATAAGGTCGATTCGAGAAACGCCAAACATAAGAATGTTGATAACTTTGGAAAAACACTTCAGACAGCTTAGATTTGATGTGCAACTACTAGAAAGACCCTTTCTGCTATAGTGGGATGTTAAAATTTCATATTCTGAAGCTTCCCTGCAAAGTTATGGCAAAATATGTAAAACGCGTTTTCAGGCTGAGATTAGGTGGGTTCCGGAACGCCAAACATAAAAATGTTGATAACTTTGGAAAAACACTTCAGACAGCTTAGATTTGATGTGCAACTACTAGAAATACCCTTTCTGCTATAGTGGGAGGAGAAAATTTCATGTTCTGAAGTCTCCCTGCAAAGTTATAGCACAATGCAGAAAACGCGTTTTCAGCCTGAGATAAGGTGGGTTCCAGAACGCCAAACATAATAATGTTGATAACTTTGGAAAAACACTTCAGACAGCTTATATTTGATGTGCAACTACTAGAAAGAACCTTTCTGCTATAGTGGGAGGTGAAAATTTCATGTTCTGAAGCTTCCCTGCAAAGTTATGGCACCATGCAGAAAACGCGTTTTCAGCCTGAGATAAGGTGAGTTCCAGAACGCAAAACATAAAAATGTTGATAACTTTGGAAAAACACTTCAGACAGCTTAGATTTGATGTGCAACTACTAGAACGACCTTTTCTGCAAAAGTGGGAGGTTAAAATTTCATGTTCTGAAGCTTCCCTGCAAAGTTATGGCACAATGCAGAAAACGCGTTTTCTGCTCGAGATAAGGTTGATTTCGAAACGCCAAACATTGCAGTCTGAGATGAGGTTGATTCCGGAACGCCAAACTTAAGAATGTTGATAACTTTGGAAAAAAACTTCAGACAGCTTAGATTTGATGTGCAACTACTAGAAAGACACTTTCTGCTGCAGTGGGAGGTTAAAATTTCATGTTCTGAAGCTTCCCTGCAAAGTTATGGCACAATGCATAAAACGCATTTTCAGCCTGAGATAAGGTCGATTCCGGAACGCCAAACATAAAAATGTTGATAACTTTGGAAAAACACTTCAGACAGCTTAGATTTGATGTGCAACTACTAGAAAGACTGTTTCTGCTATAGTGGGAGGTGAAAATTTCATGTTCTGAAGCTTCCCTGCAAAGTTATGGCACAAAGTTAAAACGCGTTTTCAGCCGGAGATAAGATCGATTGCGAAACGCCAAACATAAAAATGTTGATGACTTTGGAAAAACACTTTCGACAGCTTAGATTTGATGTGCAACTTCTAGAAAAACCCTATCTGCTATAGTGGGAGGTGAAAATTTCATGTTCTGAAGCTTCCCTGCAAAGTTATGGCACAATGCAGAAAAAGCGTTTTCAGCCGGAGATAAGGTCGATTCCGAAACGCCAAACATAAGAATGTTGATAACTTTGGAAAAACACTTCAGACAGCTTAGATTTGATGTGCAACTACTAGAAAGACCCTTTCTGCTATAGTGGGATGTTAAAATTTCATATTCTGAAGCTTCCCTGCAAAGTTATGGCAAAATATGTAAAACGCGTTTTCAGGCTGAGATTAGGTGGGTTCCGGAACGCAAAACATAAAAATGTTGATAACTTTGGAAAAACACTTCAGACAGCTTAGATTTGATGTGCAACTACTAGAAAGACCCTATCTGCTATAGTGGGAGGCCAACATTTCATGTTCTGAAGCTTGCCTGCAAAGTTATGCCACAATGCAGGAAACGCGTTTTCAGCCTGAGATAAGGTCGATTCCGGAACGCCAAACATTGCAGTCTGAGATGAGGTTGATTCCGGAACGCCAAACTTAAGAATGTTGATAACTTTGGAAAAAAACTTCAGACAGCTTAGATTTGATGTGCAACTACTAGAAAGACCCTTTCTGCTACAGTGGGAGGTGAAAATTTCATGTTCTGTTGCTTCCCTGCAAAGTTATGCCACAATGCAGGAAACGCGTTTTCAGCCTGAGATAAGCTCGATTCCGGAACGCCAAACATAAAAATATTGATAACTTTGGAAAAACACTTCAGACAGCTTAGATTTGATGTGCAACTACTAGAAAGACCCTTTCTGCTATAGTGGGAGTTGAAAATTTCATGTTCTGAAGCTTTCCTGCAAAGTTATGGCACAATGCGTAAAACGCGATTTCAGCCTGAGATAAGGTTGATTCCGGAACGCCAAACATAAGAATGTTGATTACTTTGGAAAAACACTTCAGACAGCTTAGATTTGATGTGCAACTACTAGAAAGACCCTTTCTGCTATAGTGAGTTGTTAAAATTTCATGTTCTGAAGCTTCCCTGCAAAGTTATGGCAAAATATGTAAAACGCGTTTTCAGGCTGAGATAAGGTGGGTTCCAGAACGCCAAACATAAAAATGTTGATAACTTTAGAAAAACACCTCAAGACAGCTTAGATTTGATGTGCAACTACTAGAAAGACCTTTTCTGCTTTAGTGGGAGGTAAAAATTTCATGTTCTGAAGCTTCCCTGCAAAGTTATGGCACAATGCAGAATACGCGTTTTCAGCCGGAGATAAGGTCGATTCCGAAACGCCAAACATAAAAATGTTGATAACTTTGGAAAAACACTTTCGACAGCTTAGATTTGATATGCAACTACTCGAAAGACCCTTTCTGCTATTGTGGGAGGTTAAAATTTCATGTTCTGAAGCTTCCCTGCAAAGTTATGGCACAATGCGTAAAACGCGTTTTCAGCCTCAGATAAGGTCGATTCCGGAACGCCAAACATAAAAATGTTGATAACTTTGGAAAAACACTTCAGACAGCTTAGATTTGATGTGCAACTACTAGAAAGACCGTTTCTGCTATAGTGGGAGGTGAAAATTTCATGTTCTGAAGCTTCCCTGCAAAGTTATGGCACAATGTTAAAACGCGTTTTCAGCCGGAGATAACATCGATAGCGAAACGCCAAACATAAAAATGTTGATGACTTTGGAAAAACACTTTCGACAGCTTAGATTTGATGTGCAACTTCTAGAAAAACCCTATCTGCTATAGTGGGAGGTTAAAATTTCATGTTCTGAAGCTTCCCTGCAAAGTTATGGCACAATGCAGAAAAAGCGTTTTCAGCCGGAGATAAGGTCGATTCCGAAACGCCAAACATAAGAATGTTGATAACTTTGGAAAAACACTTCAGACAGCTTAGATTTGATGTGCAACTACTGGAAAGACCCTTTCTGCTATAGTGGGATGTTAAAATTTCATATTCTGAAGCTTCCCTGCAAAGTTATGGCAAAATATGTAAAACGCGTTTTCAGGCTGAGATTAGGTGGGTTCCGGAACGCCAAACATAAAAATGTTGATAACTTTGGAAAAACACTTCAGACAGCTTAGATTTGATGTGCAACTACTAGAAATACCCTTTCTGCTATAGTGGGAGGAGAAAATTTCATGTTCTGAAGCTTCCCTGCAAAGTTATGGCACAATGCAGAAAACGCGTTTTCAGCCTGAGATAAGGTGGGTTCCAGAACGCAAAACATAAAAATGTTGATAACTTTGGAAAAACACTTCAGACAGCTTAGATTTGATGTGCAACTACTAGAAAGACCCTATCTGCTATAGTGGGAGGCCAACATTTCATGTTCTGAAGCTTGCCTGCAAAGTTATGCCACAATGCAGGAAACGCGTTTTCAGCCTGAGATAAGGTCGATTCCGGAACGCCAAACATTGCAGTCTGAGATGAGGTTGATTCCGGAACGCCAAACTTAAGAATGTTGATAACTTTGGAAAAAAACTTCAGACAGCTTAGATTTGATGTGCAACTACTAGAAAGACACTTTCTGCTGCAGTGGGAGGTTAAAATTTCATGTTCTGAAGCTTCCCTGCAAAGTTATGGCACAATGCAGAAAACGCGTTTTGAGCCTGAGATTAGGTGGGTTCCAGAACGCCAAACATGAAAATATTGATAACTTTGGAAAAACACTTCAGACAGCTTAGATTTGATGTGCAACTACTAGAAAGACCCTTTCTGCTGCAGTGGGAGGTGAAAATTTCATGTTCTGAAGCTTCACTGCAAAGTTATGGCACAATGCAGAAAACGCGTTTTGAGCCTGAGATTAGGTGGGTTCCAGAACGCCAAACACAAAAATGTTGATAACTTTGGAAAAACACTTCAGACAGCTTAGATTTGATGTGTAACTACTAGAAAGACCCTTTCTGCTACAATGGGAGGTGAAAATTTCATGTTCTGTAGCTTCCCTGCAAAGTTATGCCACAATGCAGGAAACGCGTTTTCAGCCTGAGATAAGCTCGATTCCGGAACGCCAAACATAAAAATATTGATAACTTTGGAAAAACACTTCAGACAGCTTAGATTTGATGTGGAACTACTAGAAAGACCCTTTCTGCTATAGTGGGATTTGAAAATTTCATGTTCTGAAGCTTTCCTGCAAAGTTATGGCACAATGCGTAAAACGCGTTTTCAGCCTGAGATAAGGTTGATTCCGGAACGCCAAACATAAGAATGTTGATAACTTTGGAAAAACACTTCAGACAGCTTAGATTTGATGTGCAACTACTAGAAAGACCCTTTCTGCTATAGTGAGTTGTTAAAATTTCATGTTCTGAAGCTTCCCTGCAAAGTTATGGCAAAATATGTAAAACGCGTTTTCAGGCTGAGATAAGGTGGGTTCCAGAACGCCAAACATAAAAATGTTGATAACTTTAGAAAAACACTTCAAGACAGCTTAGATTTGATGTGCAACTACTAGAAAGACCTTTTCTGCTATAGTGGGAGGTAAAAATTTCATGTTCTGAAGCTTCCCTGCAAAGTTATGGCACAATGCAGAAAACGCGTTTTGAGCCTGAGATTAGGTGGGTTCCAGAATGCCAAACATAAAAATGTTGATAACTTTGGAAAAACACTTCAGACAGCTTAGATTTGATGTGCAACTACCAGAAAGACCCTTTCTGTTACAGTGGGAGGTGAAAATGTCATGTTCTGAAGCTTCCCTGCAAAGTTATGCCACAATGCAGGAAACGCGTTTTCAGCCTGAGATAAGGTCGATTCCGGAACGCCAAACATAAAAATATTGATAACTTTGGAAAAACACTTCAGACAGCTTAGATTTGATGTGCAACTACTAGAAAAACCCTTTCTGCTATAGTGGGAGTTGAAAATTTCATGTTCTGTAGCTTTCCTGCAAAGTTATGGCACAATGCGTAAAACTCGTTTTCAGCCTGAGATAAGGTTGATTCCGGAACGCCAAACATAAAAATGTTGATAACTTAGGAAAAACACTTCAGACAGCTTAGATTTGATCTGCAACTACTAGAAAGACCCTTTCTGCTATAGTGGGATGTTAAAATTTCATGTTCTGAAGCTTCCCTGCAAAGTTATGGCACAATGCAGAAAACGCTTTTTCAGCCTGAGATAAGGTTGATTTCGAAACGCCAAACATAAAAATGTTGATAACTTTGGAAAAACACTTTCGACAGCTTAGATTTGTTGTGCAACTACTCGAAAGACCCTTTCTGCTATAGTGGGAGGTGAAAATTTCATGTTCTAAAGCTTCATTGCAAAGTTATGGCACAATGCAGAAAACGCGTTTTCAGCCTGAGATAAGGTGGGTACCAGAACGCCAAACATAAAAATGTTGATAACTTTGGAAATACACTTCAGACAGCTTAGATTTGATGTGCAACTACTAGAAAGACCCTTTCTGTTATAGTGGGAGGTGAAAATTTCATGTTCTGAGGCTTTCCTGCAAAGTTATGGCAAATTGCGTAAAACGCGTTTTCAGCCTGAGATAAGGTTGTTTCTGGAACGCCAAACATAAAAATGGTGTTAACTTTGGAAAAAGACTTCAAACAGCTTCGATTTGACGTGCAACTACTAGAAAGAACCTTTCTGCTATAGTTGGATGTGAAAATTTCATGTTCTGAAGTTTCCCTGCAAAGTTATGGCACAATGCAGAAAACACGTTTTCAGTCTGAGATAAGGTTGATTCCAGAACGCCAAACATAAAAATGTTGATAACTTTGGAAAAACACTTCAGACAGCTTAGATTTGATGTGCAACTACCAGAAAGACCCTTTCTGCTACAGTGGGAGGTGAAAATGTCATGTTCTGAAGCTTCCCTGCAAAGTTATGCCACAATGCAGGAAACGCGTTTTCAGCCTGAGATAAGGTCGATTCCGGAACGCCAAACATAAAAATATTGATAACTTTGGAAAAACACTTCAGACAGCTTAGATTTGATGTGCAACTACTAGAAAGACCCTTTCTGCTATAGTGGGAGTTGAAAATTTCATGTTCTGTAGCTTTCCTGCAAAGTTATGGCACAATGCGTAATACGCGTTTTCAGCCTGAGATAAGGTTGATTCCGGAACACCAAACATAAAAATGTTGATAACTTAGGAAAAACACTTCAGACAGCTTAGATTTGATCTGCAACTACTAGAAAGACCCTTTCTGCTATAGTGGGATGTTAAAATTTCATGTTCTGAAGCTTCCCTGCAAAGTTATGGCAAAATATGTA
This sequence comes from Synchiropus splendidus, assembly GCF_027744825.2. NCBI lineage: Eukaryota > Metazoa > Chordata > Actinopteri > Syngnathiformes > Callionymidae > Synchiropus > Synchiropus splendidus. The sequence continues at coordinate 34,338,032 of NC_071337.1, forward strand.
AAACGCGTTTTCAGGCTGAGATAAGGTGGGTTCCGGAACGCCAAACATAAAAATGTTGATAACTTTAGAAAAACACTTCAAGACAGCTTAGATTTGATGTGCAACTACTAGAAAGACCCTTTCTGCTATAGTGGGAGGTGAAAATTTCATGTTCTGAAGTTTGTTGTATACACTGGAAGTTCGAAAATATTATAATCAATACCTGCTAAATAATATTTGATATTGTTTCTGTTTTTATCATTAATGGACCTGCTAAATAATATTTTATATTGTTTCTGATTTTTTATCATTAATTGTTTAATGTTTCGAACTTTAGTGAACCTGTATGCTTTTGATCATGCGCGTTTGAACTCACGAACAGCTGTGTGCTTGGATCTGAGAATGACCTTGAAGGCGCGCTCATTTGAAGTCATGAGAAAGTGGCCATCTTGAACTTAGTTTGAACCTGTGCGCACGTGCTGACAAAATGGAGTGGATGTACTGACCTAATATGGTGAACCGGGCATCAGTGACGTAAAAAATGATGTAAGTGCTGACGCAATTGACACTAATATGATCTATCACCGAACATGTATCCTTTTGAGGGAAGGACTTCAAAAGGCCACCTGGAGAAAAAACAAGATAAGTTATAGATATGACTAATTGGCTTGGCGTGAGAAAACGGATGTCGGTATGTCTTCAAAGCCGTGTGTGGCTATATAAGCGCTCGGAGATGTGACCCTGGCTTCTTGCTCTTTTTGGATCTTCGCCCGCGTCTGTCCGCTGTAAGTTTTTATCTTATCTTGGGACGGTGCTCTTGCTGTTTGCTCTCGGACCATTTGATTTTAACTCATCTTTTATTTCTCTCTTACTATTTTTGAATTAATCCTTTTTATTGAAGTGTTTTTGATTATATGGTTTTGAAGTATTTTTAATTATACGGTTTTTGAAGTGTTTTGGATTATTTGGTTTTGAAGTATTTTTAATTATACGGTCTTTGAAGTATTTTTGATTATATGGTTTTTGAAGTATATGTACTAGTACCAGCGTCTGGCGGTACTTTTGATATTGTTGGGTATCAGCGTCTGGCGATACCCTTGAGTTTATGGATTTTATTATTTTTGGTTGACTTTGCTGTTTTTACTATTCTTTTATTAATTTTTTGAAGAAACATTTTTGTGACAAAAAACAAAATAAAATTGAGTACGAATTAAGTACTGAAAAGGCACAACGGCGTTGATCCCTGACTACTAAAGAATCAACTGGCTCCTACCTACTACCATCAATTGGGTTATAGGTGAGTTATTGTTTGATTTCCTCCTGTTGCACATTTAATGAGTGTCTCACATGGTAGCATTATTCCATCCTGAATTATGGTGTCAATGATTAGGTGGTAGTTTTAGGCATTTAAGGGGAAAATGTTATTTGAAAGGAATGGATTTAGGATCCGATCATGAGTCCCTAAACGAAGTTAAGTAAAGAGACTACGGTAAGGTGTAGCATTGTAAGGTCAAGAACCTGTTTTTTAACAGGTCGGGCTAATTAAATAACCCGCTCAGTGAAGCGCCGACACTACTCACTAATATAATAAGGTATAGTTGATATGCTTATTATAGTCTTAGAACCGTGTCCGCAACAAGAGGCTGACTGAGTTGACCAACCGAGGGGCCCTTTACCAGAGAGGCAAAGGGAGGTAGTGTGCTTGGAACTAGGGACGGCTTATGTTATAGCCAATCGCCTTGTACACAAGACCTTGAAAACCTAAACCCGACGACATGGCGCCCGAACAGGGACATGATTGAAAAACGTACAATCTATTTGTGAGTAACTGGACCACAGATTAAAATTCTGGCGGGAAAAGTTCGGTAGTGAATAGATGGATCCTACAATCTCTGAGTTTTGAATCAAAGAGAAAGATTCAGGCTCTATCACTCGACAACGTACGATCGTGTTGACTCTACAATTTACCGAAAGACTGTCCCTTGGGACTGATCACCCCGAGCAGGATAGTTAAAGTATTAAGGTAATTGTAGTACAGCTATATAATATAGCTGGAATACAGAAGTACAGCAAAAAGTCCCGTGAGGCCTTATAACGGGCACCCCATGGTAAAGAGTCCGCTAAGGACAACTGGGGAACTGCAGCAGGAAGCAGCGGCATAGTTCGGGAAACTGTTCATAGCCGGTAAAGTGAATTCCTTAAAAATAATTTGACTGAGATTGAAAAATGGAAATGAGCAAAGAGGTTGTGCCAAAAAGTGGTGGAGCTCTTACGAGAAGAGCTTCCATGGATAATGCCGCCGTGTGCACTTCCAAGCACTTTCGTTCATGGTTGGAGCAGGAAGGGATACGACATGTCTTATCCATCCCGCATCAATCCAACACTAACGGAGTCCGCGGAATGTGCAGTACGTGCGGCAAAATCACAAATATTACTGTATAAGCACAGATGGCACTTACCTGAAAACCTCTTTGCCATTAACCAACAACTCAGTCTCCCCAAGTTACGGGGTTCTACCCCTGCCCACTCTCACGAGCCCTCTGTATTGTTACAGGTGGGAAGTGAGTTGTGGATACTCGCCACCGGAAAATCTACCACTATAGTAAAAGTCGAAGGGAACGTACTTACGGGTAAAGATGGCCACAGGTACCACCCCAAGCAACTACGACTTAAGTATAAAAATCAGGATGGAAGCTGACCGAGACCATGTGCCAGGTTGGGTTCAGGGGGTTGGGGAGGACTATGTGAAGATGCTCCCCGACCGAGTCTTCCCAAATAATGGCCTTTTGGTCATGGCCTGGGATGGTGTTAATCATTCCTGGGAAAAAAGGGATTGTTATGCCCTATACTCACCCCACCACCAGTGTTAGTTGGTCTAACTATGAGCCTGGTGACTGTGTCCTATGTGCTGCGCCTGTTTTTGCTCTAATTTGGTCTGGAGATGCTAAGTACAAGCAAGAGCACCGTCCTAAGCGAGCCGCCTAGTGGGCCACTTTTGGTAAGCACAACTGGCACTGTATTATGAAGACCCCAACACGAAGAGGCATAGTGTGACTGTGCGGTATGAACCGCCTCAGCTTGGCTCTCACCATACGACCATTTTGCTGTCATACATGTGCATCAGACCTCATGCTCACTCTCAAGGGGCCAACATGTATTTGGAAAAAGCCGGGGAGTTGAAGCTGCTGCTGGCGGAGAAGGAGCAGGCCTCTGGGTCGGTGCACTGCTTCAGCAAAGACGACGGGGCTCTGTTTGTGGAGGCTGTTCCCCAGACCGGCATCAGCCGGAGGATCACTGCTTTCCAGTATGAGCTGATCCCCAGTCAGGGTCCTGGCGTGCACATGTACACACGCCTGCACTCAGGTCCAGATATGAAGACCAAGGTATCGGCTACAAAAGTACCTGAGGGGGAAGCGAATAAGGAAAACCTCAGGATTAAATTTATGACCTTAATATGGGTGTTCGGCACCATCATAATAATATATGAATCACTTAATTTTAAAATTACCTACTTCTCCAACAGAAAAGATTGGTGTCAGAAAAGCTACCACAGGGATAACTGGCTTGTGGCGGCCAAGCTAACAGAGGGACTTGCATGGATGGAGTCAACACTTACAACTGTCAGTGCCCTCCAGAGTGGACTGGCCAACACTGTACAGAGGATGTGGATGAGTGCCGCCTTCAGCCAAATACTTGTCAAAATGGAGAAAGGTTGAAACAACCACTATAATAACAGAAAAATACATCCTAATCAGTGCCAAGGCATTGGTTTATGACATCACTGAAGGATTGACTAAATGGCAAAATGATACAATGTTACAGAACGATACACTGAGCTCCATGGCTTATTACCCACGTTACATTATACACCCAAAAGTGTTTGAACACTGCACGGATCCAGGAGATAGTGTTTGGACTATCTTCTGGATGATGCTGACATGGGCATACATTGGAGCAGACATACTGATGTTCCATCTACGTCAACAGGAAACTGAAGGTAACACCTCCATCTACAAGCACACAGGCAAAGCTGCGCAGGAAGTATCTTACATTTAGTCGCACTGAGCATGGCAAGCAACCAGACGAACAACACCGGGTATGACCCAGCAAATCCTCCTCAGGTAGGGACAGATTTTATTGATCTTATGATACTGTCCATGTTACAAGTAGTATTTGTTCCTCCATTACACAAGCAAAAAACTTGCCTAGGGTGCATCTTCGGATTAGTAGTAGGATGCATTCGTTTTTTAGTTAGGAAAGTAACCCCTTTACACACATCATTCGGCCTCATTGGAGTCGCTGCATTGAATCTTAGTCCTCAGAGACCGTGGCTTTGGCCGACCGCGGTCAACGTAGTATATATTCTGGACAGTTTGTACATCGAATTGACTTTACTATTTTGCACAGATTCTCAGTGCACCTATTGCAATATAGCAGGAACAGTGATATATCTTATACTCATAGGTTTATCGCTGACATTAATTTGGTCAACCCTGGGGAGGTATAAAAAGGCAGCACTAAATCTTACAGGGCAATGGATGATTCTGATGATATGGGTCCTGATTAAAAAATTAGCTGGAGGAACTTCCTTGTATGTCTCTATGTTTTATATAGGTTATCTGATGGGGACCTGTTATCCCATGAAATTATGGAAAACTCCTAACGACATTAGGTTGTTTGGAATGGCGTCTGCTGTTAGTAGACCTTCTCAAAATTGACATTTTGTAATGTTTCTGCAGGGCCCAATTGTGATTACGGACGGGAACGACAAGGCGGATCAATGGGATCCATGGGGCACAAAGGAGACGAATGTGCTGTTAGCTCTGGATGTGATCATGGAGCCCCTTGATCCTAAAACCAAAGTCCGCCCTGCAGACATAGGACGCCGTAGGGTTTTTAGTTGGGGACCCTCCACCAAAATGATTGAATATTGGAGGAATAAGCCCCTCATGAGATTTACAGCAAAAGTATCACGCGGCGTCGTCACTCAAGATCACCGAAAGAAGGTCCAAAAGATATGGGTGCCCCTCGAAATCAAACCAACGAGAAAGATCGTGTGGTCATTTGAAAAAGAGACCCCGTTCATCCTCCAGGCATGGCCACGTTTCGTGGTAATGTGCCAGGAGAATGAGCCATTAGTACACTGGCTTCCAGTGGTATGTGCCGAACACTGGGAGTTCACGTTCCCAGGGGATGATAAGCTGCCCCCATTGACCACGTACGCCCTTAGGGTGTACCACTGTACTATAGGACCTGGGCAGACATCCTGGATTGAACAGGGAGGATTTCATCCTCCATATGTGGTGCAGGGAATGGTGTTAAAAACGGAACAGGTGGGAGAAGTGTATGATAAAGATTTGGGGTTCATTAGTCCCGCTAGACCTTGGGGGCCGGGAAACATACAGCCAGGTTACCGACGTCCAGGGGACCAGATTCACCTCCGTGACCCAAACTTACTGATGGTGACTCAGTGGCTAAGAGACGATGTGAGCGTGTATGAGGACTGGGAGGACTTGATACTCAGTGAACATGGTAGATTATGGCATGGGGGGTTTCGTCTACACCATTATCAGGGAGGATTTTGCCCTCGTGGTTACTTCGAGTGGATGAGCAAATTATTGAAAAATAGAACAACAGTGCCCACCGCATTGGGGTGGCATGTTCAAGGACCAGTCTCATGGCAGAATTTTGCCCAACTGGTAATAAGCGGAAATGAGAAAGAAGCTCTGGCTGTGTTGAAGGGAGAACGTGACTGGAAGCGCCCTGCTATGCTCAAGCAGCACAAGCAGAGATTTAGGCGCGGTGGGAGGCCCTTTCCTCGGAGAACAAATCCGGCGAGACGCTGGGTAGAGAGAGCTGCGACATCCAGAAGCGGTTGGGTATTTCAGTTTGCTTCGCCTCCTGGGCAGGGGAACAACTGTCTGTCTGATACAGGACCATCTGCTAACTCGGATTCGGGAGCTACTCCCGCCCCAAGGGCACCCAGACGTTCAAGGGCCTCCGTGTCCGTACCAACGTACGTACACCTGCAGTCCTTTCCTCGATCACAGCAGAGTGACACCTCGCTAACTGAAGGTGAGACGGATGAAGAAAATCCGAAAGATCAATCAAAATCTCCGGAAGACACCGGTGCAACAAATTGCAACTATTGTGAAGGTAATGTAATAACTCTCAAAAATCTACTCCTATGTAAACATGAGGGCCATGTCCTGGAAAATTGTCATCAATGTGGGTTAAATATGATAAAAAACAAATTTGTCTTCCCAGACTCAAAACAGCTCACAGATGTCCCAGCTAATGTTACCTCCACGGGGTCGGCTGACCCTGTGAACACATCTTCAGGGTCGGCTGATCCTGTGAACACATCATCTCCGGTGCGTCCGAATACTCCCAGAGTTTCGACCTCTGTTACGCCTGAGCGGAACGAATACTCTCCTACCACCCCCCGAGCTGAGAGTCCAGATCCCACCATGCCTAATCGTCCGAGCAGAGGAAGCGACCTCACTCCTCCTTCAACGCACGCCGCCACGACATCTACCGGTAGAGGCAAGGAGTCTGCACAGAAATTGTTCGACTACTATATGAATGTGCTGAGAAGGCTGAAGGAGGAAGATTTGAAGGAGCTTGAGTCCCGAATGAATGCAAAAGATGAAAAAGATGAAGAAGATGAATCGATGGACTTAGACAAATGGTGAAGGACGATATTTTCGGAGGGGGATGTTGTATACACTGGAAGTTCGAAAATATTATAATCAAAACCTGCTAAATAATATTTGATATTGTTTCTGTTTTTATCATTAATGGACCTGCTAAATAATATTTTATATTGTTTCTGATTTTTTATCATTAATTGTTTAATGTTTCGAACTTTAGTGAACCTGTATGCTTTTGATCATGCGCGTTTGAACTCACGAACAGCTGTGTGCTTGGATCTGAGAATGACCTTGAAGGCGCGCTCATTTGAAGTCATGAGAAAGTGGCCATCTTGAACTTAGTTTGAACCTGTGCGCACGTGCTGACAAAATGGAGTGGATGTACTGACCTAATATGGTGAACCGGGCATCAGTGACGTAAAAAATGATGTAAGTGCTGACGCAATTGACACTAATATGATCTATCACCGAACATGTATCCTTTTGAGGGAAGGACTTCAAAAGGCCACCTGGAGAAAAAACAAGATAAGTTATAGATATGACTAATTGGCTTGGCGTGAGAAAACGGATGTCGGTATGTCTTCAAAGCCGTGTGTGGCTATATAAGCGCTCGGAGATGTGACCCTGGCTTCTTGCTCTTTTTGGATCTTCGCCCGCGTCTGTCCGCTGTAAGTTTTTATCTTATCTTGGGACGGTGCTCTTGCTGTTTGCTCTCGGACCATTTGATTTTAACTCATCTTTTATTTCTCTCTTACTATTTTTGAATTAATCCTTTTTATTGAAGTGTTTTTGATTATATGGTTTTGAAGTATTTTTAATTATACGGTTTTTGAAGTGTTTTGGATTATATGGTTTTGAAGTATTTTTAATTATACGGTCTTTGAAGTATTTTTGATTATATGGTTTTTGAAGTATTTGTACTAGTACCAGCGTCTGGCGGTACTTTTGATATTGTTGGGTATCAGCGTCTGGCAATACCCTTGAGTTTATGGATTTTATTATTTTTGGTTGACTTTGCTGTTTTTACTATTCTTTTATTAATTTTTTGAAGAAACATTTTTGTGACAAAAAACAAAATAAAATTGAGTACGAATTAAGTACTGAAAAGGCACAACGGCGTTGATCCCTGACTACTAAAGAATCAACTGGCTCCTACCTACTACCATCAATTGGGTTATAGGTGAGTTATTGTTTGATTTCCTCCTGTTGCACATTTAATGAGTGTCTCACATGGTAGCATTATTCCATCCTGAATTATGGTGTCAATGATTAGGTGGTAGTTTTAGGCATTTAAGGGGAAAATGTTATTTGAAAGGAATGGATTTAGGATCCGATCATGAGTCCCTAAACGAAGTTAAGTAAAGAGACTACGGTAAGGTGTAGCATTGTAAGGTCAAGAACCTGTTTTTTAACAGGTCGGGCTAATTAAATAACCCGCTCAGTGAAGCGCCGACACTACTCACTAATATAATAAGGTATAGTTGATATGCTTATTATAGTCTTAGAACCGTGTCCGCAACAAGAGGCTGACTGAGTTGACCAACCGAGGGGCCCTTTACCAGAGAGGCAAAGGGAGGTAGTGTGCTTGGAACTAGGGACGGCTTATGTTATAGCCAATCGCCTTGTACACAAGACCTTGAAAACCTAAACCCGACGACAAAGTTTCCCTGCAAAGTTATGGCACAATGCAGAAAACACATTTTCAGTCTGAGATAAGGTTGATTCCGGAACGCCAAACTTAAGAATGTTGATAACTTTGGAAAAACACTTCAGGCAGCTTAGATTTGATGTGCAACTACTAGAATGACCTTTTCTGCTATAGTGGGAGGAGAAAATTTCATGTTCTGAAGTCTCCCTGCAAAGTTATGGCACAATGCAGAAAACACGTTTTCAGTCTGAGATAAGGTTGATTCCGGAACGCCAAACTTAAGAATGTTGATAACTTTGGAAAAACACTTCAGACAGCTTAGATTTGATGTGCAACTACTAGAAAGACACTTTCTGCTGCAGTGGGAGGTTAAAATTTCATGTTCTGAAGCTTCCCTGCAAAGTTATGGCACAATGCAGAAAACGCGTTTTGAGCCTGAGATTAGGTGGGTTCCAGAATGCCAAACATAAAAATGTTGATAACTTTGGAAAAACACTTCAGACAGCTTAGATTTGATGTGCAACTACCAGAAAGACCCTTTCTGCTACAGTGGGAGGTGAAAATGTCATGTTCTGAAGCTTCCCTGCAAAGTTATGCCACAATGCAGGAAACGCGTTTTCAGCCTGAGATAAGGTCGATTCCGGAACGCCAAACATAAAAATATTGATAACTTTGGAAAAACACTTCAGACAGCTTAGATATGATGTGCAACTACTAGAAAGACCCTTTCTGCTATAGTGGGAGTTGAAAATTTCATGTTCTGTAGCTTTCCTGCAAAGTTATGGCACAATGCGTAAAACGCGTTTTCAGCCTGAGATAAGGTTGATTCCGGAACGCCAAACATAAAAATGTTGATAACTTAGGAAAAACACTTCAGACAGCTTAGATTTGATCTGCAACTACTAGAAAGACCCTTTCTGCTATAGTGGGATGTTAAAATTTCATGTTCTGAAGCTTCCCTGCAAAGTTATGGCAAAATATGTAAAACGCGTTTTCAGGCTGAGATAAGGTGGGTTCCGGAACGCCAAACATAAAAATGTTGATAACTTTAGAAAAACACTTCAAGACAGCTTAGATTTGATGTGCAACTACTAGAATGTCCATTTCTGCTGTAGTGGGAGGTAAAAATTTCATGTTCTGAAGCTTCCCTGCAAAGTTATGGCACAATGCAGAAAACGCGTTTTCTGCCGGAGATAAGGTCGATTTCGAAACGCCAAACATAAAAATGTTGATAACCTTGGAAAAACACTTTCGACAGCTTAGATTTGATGTGCAACTACTAGAAAGACCCTTTCTGCTATAGTGGGAGGTGAAAATTTCATGTTCTGAAGTTTCCCTGCAAAGTTATGGCACAATGCAGAAAACACATTTTCAGTCTGAGATAAGGTTGTTTCTGGAACGCCAAACATAAAAATGGTGTTAACTTTGGAAAAACACTTCAAACTGCTTAGATTTGATGTGCAACTACTAGAAAGACCCTTTCTGCTATAGTTGGAGGTGAAAATTTCAAGTTCTGAAGTTTCCCTGCAAAGTTTTGGCACAATGCAGAAAACACATTTTCAGTCTGAGATAAGGTGGGTTCCGGAAGGCCAAACTTAAGAATGTTGATAACTTTGGAAAAACACTTCAGACAACTTAGATTTGATGTGCAACTACTAGAAAGACCCTTTCTGATATAGTGGGAGGAGAAAATTTCATGTTCTGAAGTCTCCCTGCAAAGTTATGGCACAATGCAGAAAACGCTTTTTCAGCCTGAGATAAGGTTGTTTCTGGAACGCCAAACATAAAAATGGTGTTAACTTTGGAAAAACACTTCAAACAGCTTAGATTTGATGTGCAACTACTAGAAAGACCCTTTCTGCTATAGTTGGAGGTGAAAATTTCATGTTCTGAAGTTTCCCTGCAAAGTTATGGCACAATGCAGAAAACACATTTTCAGTCTGAGATAAGGTTGATTCCGGAACGCCAAACATAAGAATGTTGATAACTTTGGAAAAACACTTCAGGCAGCTTAGATTTAATGTGCAACTACTAGAATGACCTTTTCTGCGATAGTGGGAGGAGAAAATTTCATGTTCTGAAGTCTCCCTGCAAAGCTATGGCACAATGCAGAAAACGCGTTTTCAGCCTGAGATAAGGTGGGTTCCAGAACGCCAAACATGAAAATGTTGATAACTTTGGAAAAACACTTCAGACAGCTTACATTTGATGTGCAACTACTAGAAAGACCCTTTCTGCTATAGTGGGAGGTGAAAATTTCATGTTCTGAAGCTTCCCTGCAAAGTTATGGCACAATGCAGAAAACACGTTTTCAGCCTGAGATAAGGTGGGTTCCAGAACGCCAAACATAAAAATGTTGATAACTTTGGAAAAACACTTCAGAGAGCTTAGATTTGATGTGCAACTACTAGAAAGACCCTTTCTGATATAGTGGGAGATGAAAATTTCATGTTCTGAAGCATCATGCAAAGTTATGGCACAAAGCAGAAAACGCGTTTTCTGCCTGAGATATGGTGGGTTCCGGAACGCCAAACATAAAAATGTTGATAACTTTGGAAAAAAAACTTCAGGCAGCTTACATTTGATGTGCAACTACTAGAAAGACCCTTTCTGCTATAGTGGGAGGTGAAAATGACATGTTCTGAAGCTTCCCTGCAAAGTTATGGGACAATGCAGAAAATGGTTTTTCATCCTGAGATAAGGTCGATTCCGGAAAGCCAAACATTAAAATGTTGATAACTTTTGAAAAACACTTCAGACAGCTTAGATTTGATGTGCAACTACTAAAAAGACCCTTTCTGGTGTAGTGGGAAGTGAAAAATTCGTGTTCTGAAGCTTCCCAGCAACATTATGGCACAATGCAGAAAACGCGTTTTCAGCATGAGATAAGGTGGGTTCTAGAACGCCAAACATAAAAATGTTGATAACTTTTGAAAAACACTTCAGACAGCTTAGATTTGATGTGCAAATACGAGAAAGACCCTTTCTGCTATAGTGGGTAGTGAAAATTCCATGTTCTGAAGCTTCCCTGCAAAGTTATGGCACAATGCGTAAAACCCATTTTCAGCCTAAGATAAGGTCGATTCCGGAACGCCAAACATAAAAAAGTTGATAACTTCGGAAAAACACTTCAGACAGCTTAGATTTGTTGTGCAACTACTAGAAAGACCCTTTCTGATATAGTGGGAGGTGAAAATTTCATTTTCTGAAGCTTCCCTGCAAAGCTATGGCACAATGCGTAAAAAGCGTTTTCAGCCTGAGATTAGTTCGATTCCGGAACGCCAAACATAAAAAAGTTGATAACTTTTGGAAAAACACTTCAGACAGCTTAGATTTGATGTGCAACTATTAGAAAGACCCTTTCTGATATAGTGGGAGGTGAAAATTTCATGTTCTGAAGCTTTATGCAAAGTTATGGCACAATGCGTAAAAAGCGTTTTCAGCCTGAGATAAGGTGGGTTCCGGAACGCCAAACATAAAAATGTTGATAGCTTTGGAAAAACACTTCAGACAGCTTAGATTGGATGTGCAACTACTAGAAAGACCCTTTCTGCTATAGTGGGTAGTGAAAATTTCATGTTCTGAAGCTTACCTGCAAAGTTATGGCACAATGCAGAAAACGCGTTTTCAGCCTGAGATAAGGTGGGTTCCGGAACGCCAAACATAAAAATGTTGATAACTTTTGAAAAACACTTCAGACAGCTTAGATTTGATGTGCAACTATTAGAAAGACCCTTTCTGCTATAGTGGGAGGTGAAAATTTGATGTTCTGAAGCTTCCCTGCAAAGTTATGGCCCAATGCAGAAAACGCGTTTTCAGCCTGACATAAAGACGATTCCGGTACTCCAAACGTAAAAATGTTGATAACTTTGGAAAAACACTTCAGACAGCTTCGATTTGATGTGCAACTACTAGAAAGACCCTTTCTGCTATAGTGGGTAGTGAAAATTTCATGTTCTGAAGCTTACCTGCAAAGTTATGGCACAATGCGTAAAACGCGTTTTCAGCCTAAGATAAGGTCGATTCCGGAACGCCAAACATAAAAAAGTTGATAACTTCGGAAAAACACTTCAGACAGCTTAGATTTGATGTGCAACAAGTAGAAAGACGATTTCTGCTGGAGTGGCAAGTGAAAATTTCATGTTCTGCAGCTTCCTTGCAAATGTATGGCACAATGCGAAAAACGCGTTTTCAGGCTGAGATAAGGTCGATTCCGGAACGCCAACATAAAAAAAGTTGATAGCCTTGGAAAAACACTACAGACAACTTAGATTTGATGTGCAACAACTTGAAAGACCCTTTCTGCTATAGTGGGAGGTGAAAATTTCATGTTCTGAAACTTATCTGCAAAGTTATGGCACAATGCAGAAAACGCATTTTCAGCCTCAAATAAGATGGGTTCCGAAACGCCAAAAATAAAAATGTTGAAAACTTTGGAAAAACACTTCAGACAGCTTAGATTTGATGTGCAACTGCTAGAAAGACCCTTACTGCTATAGTGGCAGGTGAAAATTTCATGTTCTGAAGCGTCTCTGCAAAGTTATGGCACAATGCAGAAAACGTGTTATCAGCCAGAGATAAGTTCGATTCCGGTACGCCAACCATAAAAATGTTGATAACTTTGGAAAAACACTTCAGACAGCTTAGTTTTGATGTTCAACTACGAGAAAGACTCTTTCTGATACAGTGGGAGGTGAAAAATTCATGTTTTGAAGCTTCCCTGCAAAGTTATGGCAGAATGCAGAAAACGCGTTTTCAGCCTGAGATAAGGTCGATTCCGGAACGCCAAACATAAAAATGTTGATAACTTTGGAAAAACACTTCAGACAGCTAAGATTGGATGTGCAACTACTAGAAAGACCCTTTCTGCTATAGTGGGTAGTGAAAATTTCATGTTCTGAAGCTTACCTGCAAAGTTATGGCACAATGCAGAAAACGCGTTTTCAGCCTGAGATAAGGTGGGTTCCGGAACGCCAAACATAAAAATGTTGATAACTTTGGATAAAACATTTCAGACAGCTTAGATTTGATGTGCAACTACTAGAAAGACCCTTTCTGCTATTGTGGGAGGTGAAAATTTCATGTTCTGAAGCTTCCCTGCAAAGTTATGGCACAATGCAGAAAACGCGTTTTCATCCTGAGATAAGGTCGATTCCAGAACGCCAAACATAAAAATGTTGATAACTTTGGAAAACCACTTCAGACAGCTTAGATTTGATGTGCAACTACTAGAAAGACCCTTTCTGCTATAGTGGGAGGTGAAAATTTCATTTTCTGGAACTTCCCTGCAAAGTTATGGCACAATGCAGAAAACGCGTTTTCAGCCTGAGATAAGGTGGGTTCCAGAACGCCAAACATAAAAATGTTGATAACTTTGGAAAAGCACTTCAGACGGCTTAGATTTGATGTGTAACTACTAGAAAGACCCTTTCTGCTATAGTGGGAGTTAAAAATTTCATGTTCTCAAGCTTCCCTGCAAAGTTAAGCAACAATGCAGAAAACGCGTTTTCAGCCTGAGATAAGGTGGGTTCCGGAACGCCAAACATAAAAATGTTGATAACTTTGGAAAAAACATATCAGACAGCTTAGATTTGATGTGCAACTACAAGAAAGACCCTTTATGCTATAGTGGGAGCTGAAAATTTCATGTTCTGAAGCTTCCCTGCAAAGTTATGGCACAATGCAGAAAACGCGTTTTCAGCCTGAGATAAGGTCGATTCCAGAACGCCAAACATAAAAATGTTGATAACTTTGGAAAAACACTTCAGACAGATTAGATTTGATGTGCAACTATTAGAAACAACCTGTTTGTCATAGTGGGAGCTGAAAGTTTCATGTTCTGATGCTTCCCTGCAAAGTTAAGGAACAATGCAGAAAACGCGTTTTCAGCCTGAGATAAGGTGGGTTCCGGAACGCCAAACATAAAAATGTTGATAACTTTGGAAAAACACTTCAGACAGCTTAGATTTGATGTGTAACTACTAGAAAGACCCTTTCTGCTATAGTGGGAGTTAAAAATTTCATGTTCTCAAGCTTCCCTGCAAAGTTAAGCAACAATGCAGAAAACGCGTTTTCAGCCTGAGATAAGGTGGGTTCCGGAACGCCAAACATAAAAATGTTGATAACTTTGGAAAAAACATATCAGACAGCTTAGATTTGATGTGCAACTACAAGAAAGACCCTTTATGCTATAGTGGGAGCTGAAAATTTCATGTTCTGAAGCTTCCCTGCAAAGTTATGGCACAATGCAGAAAACGCGTTTTCAGCCTGAGATAAGGTGGGTTCCGGAACGCCAAACATAAAAATGTTGATAACTTTGAAAAAACACTTCAGACAGATTAGATTTGATGTGCAACTATTAGAAAGACCCTGTTTGTCATAGTGGGAGCTGAAAATTTCATGTTCTGATGCTTCCCTGGAAAGTTAAGGAACAATGCAGAAAACGCGTTTTCACCCTGACATAAGGTTGGTTCCGGAACGCCAAACATAAAAATGTTGACAACTTTCGAAAAACACTTCAGTCAGATTAGATTTGATGTGCAACTATTAGACAGACCCTGTTTGTCATAGTGGGAGCTGAAAATTTCATGTTCTGATGCTTCCCTGCAAAGTTATGGCACAATGCAGAAAACGCGTTTTCAGCCTGAGATAAGGTTGATTCCGGAACGCCAAACATAAAAATGTTGATAACTTTGGAAAAAAAACTTCATACAGCTTAGATTTGATGTGCAACTACTAGATAGACCCTATCTGCTATAGTGGGAGGTGAAAATTTCATATTCTGAAGCTTCCCTGCAAAGTCATGCCACAATGCGTAAAACGCGTTTTCAGCCTGAGATAAGGTCCATTCCGGAACGCCATACAAAAAAATGTTGATAACTTTGGAAAAACACATCAGACAGCTTAGATTTGATGTGCAACTATGAGAAAGACCCCGTTTGTCATAGTGGGAGCTGAAAATTTCATGTTCTGATGCTTCCCTGCAAAGTTAAGGAACAATGCAGAAAATGCGTTTTCAGCCTGAGATAAGGTGGGTTCCGGAACGCCAAACATAAAAATGTTGATAACTTTGGAAAAACACTTCAGACAGATTAGATTTGATGTGCAACTATTAGAAAGACCCTGTTTGTCATAGTGGGAGCTGAAAATTTCATGTTCTGATGCTTCCCTGCAAAGTTAAGGAACAATGCAGAAAACGCGTTTTCAGCCTGAGATAAGGTGGGTTCCGGAACGCCAAACATAAAAATGTTGATAACTTTGGAAAAACACTTCAGACAGCTTAGATTTGATGTGCAACTACAAGAAAGACCCTTTATGCTATTGTGGGAGGTTAAAATTTCATGTTCTGAAGATTCCCAGCAAAGTTATGGCATAAATTAGAATACGCGTCTTCAGCCAGAGATAAGGTGGGTTCCGGAACGCCAAACATAAAAATGTTGATAACTTTAAAAAAACACTTCAGACAGATTAGATTTGATGTGCAACTATTAGAAAGACCCTTTATGCTATAGTGGGATGTGAACATTTCATGTTCTGAAGCTTCCCTGAGAAGTTATGGCACAATGCAGAAAACACGTTTTTAGCCTGAGATAAGGTCGATTCCGGAACGCCATACATAAAAATGTTGATTACTTTGGAAAAAAAACTTCATACAGCTTAGATTTGATGTGGAACTACTAGAAAGACCCTTTCTGCGAAGTGGTAGGTGAAAATTTCATTTTCTGAAGCTTCCCTGCAAAGTTATGCCACAATGCGTAAAACGCGTTTTTAGCCTGAGATAAGGTCGATTCCGGAACGCCATACATAAAAATGTTGATAACTTTGGAAAAACACATCAGACAGCTTAGATTTGATGTGCAACTACTAGAAAGACCCTTTCTGCTATAGTGGGAGGTGAACATTTCATGTTCTGAAGCTTCCCGGGAAAGTTATGGGACAATGCAGAAAACAATTTTCAAACTGACATAAGGTCGATTCCGGGACGACAAACATAAAAATGTTGATAACTTTCGAAAAACACTTCAGACAGCTTAGATTTGATGTGCAACTACTAGAAAAACCCTTTCTGCTATAGTGGGAGGTGAAAATTTCATTTTCTGGAACTTACCTGCAAAGTTACGGCACAATGCGTAAAACGCGTCTGCAGCCTGAGATAAGGTCGATTCCGGAACGCCAAACATGAAAATGTTGATAACTTTGGAAAAACTCATCAGACTGCTAAGATTTGATGTGCAACTACTAGAAAAACACTTTCTGCTATAGTGGGAGGTGAAAATTTCATTTTCTGGAACTTACCTGCAAAGTTACGGCACAATGCGTAAAACGCGTCTGCAGCCTGAGATAAGGTCGATTCTGGAACGCCAAACATAAAAATGTTGATAACTTTCGAAAAACACTTCAGACAGCTTAGATTTGATGTGCAACTACTAGATAGACCCTATCTGCTATAGTGGGATGTGAAAATTTCATTTTCTGAAGCTTCCCTGCAAAGTTATGCCACAATGCGTAAAACGCGTTTTCAGCCTGAGATGAGGTCGATTCCGGAACGCCATACATAAAAATGTTGATAACTTTGGAAAAACACAACAGACAGCTTAGATTTGATGTGCAACTACTAGAAAGACCCTTTCTGCTATAGTTGGAGGTGAAAATTTCATGTTCTGAAGTTTCCCTGCAAAGTTATGGCACAATGCAGAAAACACATTTTCACTTTGAGATAAGGTTGATTCCGGAACGCCAAACATAAGAATGTTGATAACTTTGGAAAAACACTTCAGACAACTTAGATTTGATGTGCAACTACTAGAAATACCCTTTCTGCTATAGTGGGAGGAGAAAATTTCATGTTCTGAAGTCTCCCTGCAAAGTTATTGCACAATGCAGAAAACGCGTTTTCAGCCTGAGATAAGGTCGATTCCGGAACGCCAAAAATAAAAACATTGATAACTTTGGAAAAACACTTCAGACAGCTTAGATTTGATGTGCAACTGCTAGAAAGACCCTTTCTGCTATAGTGGGAGTTGAAAATTTCATGTTCTGAAGCTTTCCTGCAAAGTTATGGCACAATGCGTAAAACGCGTTTTCAGCCTGAGATAAGGTCGATTCCGGAATGCCAAACATAAAAATGTTGATGACTTTGGAAAAACACTTTCAGACAGCTTAGATTTGATGTGCAACTACTAGAAAGACCCTTTCTGCTATAGTGGGATATGAAAATTTCATGTTCTGAAGCTTCCCTGCAAAGTTATGCCAGAATGCGTGAATCGTGTTTTTAGCCTGAGAAAAGGTCGATTCCGGAACGCCAAACAAAAAAGTGTTGATAACTTAGGATAAACACTTCAAACAGCTTCGATTTGATGTGCAACTACTAGAAAGACACTTTCTGCTATAGTGGGATGTGGAAATTTCATGTTCTGAAGCTTCCCTGCAAAGTTATGGCACAATGCAGAAAACACGTATTCAGCCTGAGATATGGTTGATTCCGGAACGCCAAACATAAGAATGTTGATAACTTTGGACAAACACTTCAAACAGGTTAGATTTGTTGTGCAACTACGAGAAAGACCCTTTCTGCTATAGTGGGAGCTGAACATTTCATGTTCTGAAGCTTCCGTGCAAAGTTATGGCACAATGCATAAAACGCGTTTTCAGCCTGAGATTAGGTCGATTCAGGAACGCCAAACATAAAAATGTTGATAACTTTGGAAAAAACTTCAAACAGCTTAGATTTGATGTGAAACTACTAGAAAGACCCTTTCTGCTATAGTGGGAGGTGAAAATTTCATTTTTCTGGAGCTTACCTACAATGTTTTGGCACAATGCAGAAACCGCGTTTTCATCCTCAGATAAGGTTGATTCCCGAACGCCAAACATCAAAACGTAGATAACTTTGGAAAAACACTTCAGACAGCTTAGATTTGATGTGCAACTACTAGAAAGACCCTTTTTGCTATAGTGGGAGGTGAAAATTTCATGTTCTAAAGCTTTCCTGCAAAGTTATGGCACAACGCGTCAAATCCGTTTTCAGCCTGAGATAAAGTTGATTTCAGAACGCCAAACGTAAAAATGTTGATAACTTTGGAAAAACACTTCAGACAGCTTAGATTTGATGTGCAACTACTAGAAAGATCCTTTCTGCTATAGTGGGAGGTGAAAATTTCGTGTTCTGAAGGTTCCCTGTAAAGTTATGGCACAATGCAGAAAACGCGTTTTCAGCCTGGTCCATTCCGGAACGCCAAACATAAGAATGTTGATAACTTTGGAAAAACACTTCAGACAGCTTAGATTTGATGTGCAACTACAAGAAAGACGCTTTCTCCTATAGTTGGAGGTGAAAATTTCATGTTCTGAAGTCTCCCTGCAAAGTTATGGCACAATGCAGAAAACGCGTTTTCAGCCTGAGATAAGGTGGGTTCCAGAACGCCAAACATAAAAATGTTGATAACTTTGGAAAAACACTTCAGACTGCTTAGATTTGATGTGCAACTACTAGAAAGACCCTTTCTGCTATAGTGGGAGGTGAAAATTTCATGTTCTGAGGCTTTCCTGCAAAGTTATGACAAATTGCGTAAAACGCGTTTTCATCCTGAGTTAAGGTTGTTTCTGGAACGCCAAACATAAAAATGGTGTTAACTTTTGGAAAAACACTTCAAACAGCTTAGATTTGATGTGCAACTACTAGATAGACCCTTTCTGCTACAGTGGGAGCTGAACATTTCATGTTCTGAAGCTTCCGTGCAAAGTTATGGCACAATGCATAAAACGCGTTTTCAGCCTGAGATTAGGTCGATTCAGGAACGCCAAACATAAAAATGTTGATAACTTTGGAAAAAACTTCAAACAGCTTAGATTTGATGTGAAACTACTAGAAAGACCCTTTCTGCTATAGTGGGAGGTGAAAATTTCATTTTTCTGGAGCTTACCTACAATGTTTTGGCACAATGCAGAAACCGCGTTTTCATCCTCAGATAAGGTTGATTCCCGAACGCCAAAGATCAAAACGTAGATAACTTTGGAAAAACACTTCAGACAGCTTAGATTTGATGTGCAACTACTAGAAAGACCCTTTTTGCTATAGTGGGAGGTGAAAATTTCATGTTCTGAAGCTTTCCTGCAAAGTTATGGCACAACGCGTCAAATCCGTTTTCAGCCTGAGATAAAGTTGATTTCAGAACGCCAAACGTAAAAATGTTGATAACTTTGGAAAAACACTTCAGACAGCTTAGATTTGATGTGCAACTACTAGAAAGATCCTTTCTGCTATAGTGGGAGGTGAAAATTTCGTGTTCTGAAGGTTCCCTGTAAAGTTATGGCACAATGCAGAAAACGCGTTTTCAGCCTGGTCGATTCCGGAACGCCAAACATAAGAATGTTGATAACTTTGGAAAAACACTTCAGACAGCTTAGATTTGATGTGCAACTACAAGAAAGACGCTTTCTCCTATAGTTGGAGGTGAAAATTTCATGTTCTGAAGTCTCCCTGCAAAGTTATGGCACAATGCAGAAAACGCGTTTTCAGCCTGAGATAAGGTGGGTTCCAGAACGCCAAACATAAAAATGTTGATAACTTTGGAAAAACACTTCAGACAGCTTAGATTTGATGTGCAACTACTAGAAAGACCCTTTCTGCTATAGTGGGAGGTGAAAATTTCATGTTCTGAGGCTTTCCTGCAAAGTTATGACAAATTGCGTAAAACGCGTTTTCATCCTGAGATAAGGTTGTTTCTGGAACGCCAAACATAAAAATGGTGTTAACTTTTGGAAAAACACTTCAAACAGCTTAGATTTGATGTGCAACTACTAGATAGACCCTTTCTGCTACAGTGGGAGGTGAAAATTTCATGTTCTGAAGTTTCCCTGCACAGTTATGCCACAATGCAGGAAACGCGTTTTCAGCCTGAGATAAGGTCGATTCCGGAACGCCAAACATAAAAATATTGATAACTTTGGAAAAACACTTCAGACAGCTTAGATTTGATGTGCAACTACTAGAAAGACCCTTTCTGCTATAGTGGGAGTTGAAAATTTCATGTTCTGAAGCTTCCCTGCAAAGTTATTGCACAATGCGTAAAACGCGTTTTCAGCCTGAGATAAGGTCGATTCCGCAACGCCAAACATAAAAATGTTGATAACTTTGGAAAAACACTTCAGACAGCTTAGATTTGATGTGCAACTACTAGAAAGACCCTTACTGCTATTGTGGGAGGTGAAAATTTCATGTTCTGAAGCTTCCCTCCAAAGTTATGGCACAATGCAGAAAACGCGTTTTCAGCCTGAGATAAGGTCGATTCAGGAACACCAAACATAAAAATGTTGAAAACTTTCGAAAAACACTTCAGACAGCTTAGATTTGATGTGCAACTACGAGAAAGACCCTTTCTGCTATAGTGGGAAGTGAAAATATCATGTTCTAAAGCTTCCCTGCAAAGTTATTGCACAATGCAGAAAACGCGTTTTCAGGCTGAGAAAAGGTCCATTCCGGAACGCCAAACATAAGAATGTTGATAACTTTGGAAAAACACTTCAAACAGCTTAGATTTGATGTGTAACTACTAGAAAGACCCTTTCTGCTATAGTTGGAGGTGAAAATTTCATGTTCTGAAGTTTCCCTGCAAAGTTATGGCACAATGCAGAAAACACGTTTTCAGTCTGAGATAAGGTTGATTCCGGAACGCCAAACATAAGAATGTTGATAACTTTGGAAAAACACTTCAGACAACTTAGATTTGATGTGCAACTACTAGAAATACCCTTTCTGCTATAGTGGGAGGAGAAAATTTCATGTTCTGAAGTCTCCCTGCAAAGTTATGGCACAATGCAGAAAACGCGTTTTCAGCCTGAGAAAAGGTGGGTTCCAGAACGCCAAACATAAAAATGTTGATAACTTTGGAAAAACACTTCAGACAGCTTAGATTTGATGTGCAACTACGAGAAAGACCCTTTCTGCTATAGTGGGAAGTGAAAATATCATGTTCGGAAGCTTCCATGCAAAGTTATGGCACAATGCAGACAACGCGTTTTCAGCCTGAGATAAGGTCGATTCTGGAAGGCCAAACATAAAAATGTTGATAACTTTCGAAAAACACTTCAGACAGCTTAGATTTGATGTGCAACTACTAGAAAGACCCTTTCTGCTATAGTGAGAGGTGAAAATTTCATGTTCTGAGGCTTTCCTGCAAAGTTATGACAAATTGCGTAAAACGCGTTTTCAGCCTGAGATAAGGTTGTTTCTGGAACGCCAAACATAAAGATGGTGTTAACTTTGGAAAAACACTTCAAACAGCTTAGATTTGATGTGCAACTACTAGAAAGACCCTTTCTGCTATAGTTGGAGGTGAAAATTTCATGTTCTGAAGTTTCCCTGCAAAGTTATGGCACAATGCAGAAAACACGTTTTCAGTTTGAGATAAGGTTGATTCCAGAACGCCAAACATAAGAATGTTGATAACTTTGGAAAAACACTTCAGACAACTTAGATTTGATGTGCAACTACTAGAAATACCCTTTCTGCTATAGTGGGAGGAGAAAATTTCATGTTCTGAAGTCTCCCTGCAAAGTTATTGCACAATGCAGAAAACGCGTTTTCAGCCAGAGATAAGGTGGGTTCCAGAACGCCAAACATAAAAATGTTGATAACTTAGGAAAAACACTTCAGACAGCTTAGATTTGATGTGCAAATACTAGAAAGACCCTTTGTGCTATAGTGGGAGGTGAAAATGTAATGTTCTGAAGTTTCCCTGCAAAGTTATGCCACAATGCAGGAAACGCGTTTTCAGCCTGAGATAAGGTCGATTCCGGAACGCCAAACATAAAAATATTGATAACTTTGGAAAAACACTTCAGACAGCTTAGATTTGATGTGCAACTACTAGAAAGACCCTTTCTGCTATAGTGGGAGTTGAAAATTTCATGTTCTGAAGCTTTCCTGCAAAGTTATGGCACAATGCGTAAAACGCGTTTTCAGCCTGAGATAAGGTCGATTCCGGAATGCCAAACATAAAAATGTTGATGACTTTGGAAAAACACTTTCAGACAGCTTAGATTTGATGTGCAACTACTAGAAAGACCCTTTCTGCTATAGTGGGATATGAAAATTTCATGTTCTGAAGCTTCCCTGCAAAGTTATGCCAGAATGCGTAAATCGTGTTTTTAGCCTGAGAAAAGGTCGATTCCGGAACGCCAAACAAAAAAGTGTTGATAACTAAGGATATACACTTCAAACAGCTTCGATTTGATGTGCAACTACTAGAAAGACCATTTCTGCTATAGTGGGAGGTGAAAATTTCATG
Source organism: Synchiropus splendidus (assembly GCF_027744825.2). Classification (NCBI taxonomy): domain Eukaryota; kingdom Metazoa; phylum Chordata; class Actinopteri; order Syngnathiformes; family Callionymidae; genus Synchiropus; species Synchiropus splendidus. The sequence continues at coordinate 34,360,600 of NC_071337.1, forward strand.
TCCTAAAGCTTCCCTGCAAAGTTATGGCACAATGCAGAAAACTCGTTTCCAGCCTCACATAAGGTCAATTCCGGAACGCCAAACATAAAAATGTTGATAACTTTGGATAAACACTTCAAACAGCTTAGATTTCATGTGCAACTACTAGAAAGACCCTTTCTGCTATAGTGGGATGTGAAAATTTCATGTTCTGAAGCTTCCCTGCAAAGTTATGGCACAATGCAGAAAACACGTTTTCAGCCTGAGATATGGTTGTTTCCGGAACGCCAAACATAAGAATGTTGATAACTTTGGAAAAACACTTCAGACAGCTTAGATTTGACGTGCAACTACTAGAAAGACCCTTTCTGCACTAGTGTGAGTTGAAAATTTCATGTTCTGAAGCTTCCCTGCAAAGTTATGGCACAACGCAGAAAACACGTTTTCAGCCTGAGATAAGGTCGATTCAGGAACGCCAAATATAAAAATGTTGAAAACTTTCGAAAAACACTTCAGACAGCTTGTATTTGATGTGCAAGTAGGAGAAAGACCCTTTCTGCTTTAGTGGGAATTGAAAATCTCATGTTCTGAAGCTTCCCTGCAAAGTTATGGCACAATGCAGAAAACGCGTTTTCAGCCTGAGATAAGGTCGATTCCGGAACACCAAACATAAAAATGTTGATAACTTTGGAAAAACACATCAGACAGCTTAGATTTGATGTACAACTACTAGAAAGACCCTTTCTGCTATAGTGGAAGGTGAAAATTTCATGTTCTGAAACTTCCCTGCAAAGTTATGGCACAATGCAGAAAACGCGTTTTCAGCCTGAGATAAGGTGGGTTAAGGAACGCCAAACAAAAAAATATGATAACTTTGGAAAAACACTTCAGACAGCTTAGATTTGATGTGCAACTACTAGAAAGACCCTTTCTGCTATAGTGGGAGGTGAAAATTTCATGTTCTGAAGCTTCCCTGCAAAGTTATGGCACAATGCAGAAAAGGCGTTTTCAATAAGGTGCGATCCGGAAAGCCAAACATAAAAATGTTGATAACTTTGGAAAAACGCTTCAGACAGCTTAGATTTGATGTGAAACTACTAGAAAGACCTTTTCTGCTATAGTGGGAGGTGAAAAGTTCATGTTATCAAGCTTCCCTGCAAAGTTATGGCACAATGCAGGAAACGCGTATTCAGCCTGAGATAAGGTCGATTCCGGAACGCCAAACATAAAATTATTGATAACTTTGGAAAAACACTTCAGACAGCTTAGATTTGATGTGCAACTACTAGAAAGACCCTTTCTGCTATAGTGGGAGTTGAGAACTTCATGTTATGAAGCTTCCCTGCAAAGTTATGGCACAATGCGTAAAACGCGTTTTCAGCCTGAGATAAGGTGGATTCCGGAACGCCAAACATAAAAGTGTTGACAACTTTGGAAAAACTCATCAGTCAGCTTAGATTTGATGTGCAACTACTAGAAAGACCCTTTCTGCTATAGTGGAAGGTCAAAATTTCATGTTCTGAAGTTTCCCAGGAAAGTTATGGGACAATGCAGAAAACGCATTTTTATGCTGAGATTAGGTCGATTCCGGAACACCAAACATAAAAATGTTGATAACTTTGGAAAAACACTTCAGACACCTTAGATTTGATGTGCAACTACTAGAAAGACCCTTTCTGCTATAGTGGGAGGTGAACATTTCATGTTCTGAAGCTTCCCGGAGAAGTTATGGCACAATGCAGAAAACGCGTTTTCAGCCTGAGATAAGGTGGGTTACGGAACGCCAAACGTAAAAATCTTGATATCTTTGGAAAAACACTTCAGACAGCTTAGATTTGATGTGCAACTACTAGAAGGACCCTTTCTGTTATAGTGGGACGTGAAAATTTCATGTTCTGAAGCTTCCCTGCAAAGTTATGGCACAATGCAGAAAAGGCGTTTTCAGCTTGAGATAAGGTGGGTTCCGGAACGCCAAACATAAAAATGTTATTAACTTTCGAAAAACACCTCAGGCAGCTTAGATTTCATGTGCAACTACTAGAAAGACCCTTTCTGCTATAGTGGGAGGTGAACATTTCATGTTCTGAAGCTTCCCTGAGAAGCTATGGCACAATGCAGAAAACGCGTTTTCAGCCTGAGATAAGGTGGGTTCCGGAACGCCAATCGTAAAAATGTTGATTACTTTGGAACAACACTTCAGACAGCTTAGATTTGATGTGCATCTACTAGAAAGACCCTTTCTGCTATAGTGGGAGGTGAACATTTCATGTTCTGAAGCTTCCCTGAGAAGTTATGGGACAATGCAGAACACGCATTTTCATCCTGAGATAAGGTCGATTCCGGAACTCCAAACATAAAAATGTTGATAACTTTGGAAAAACACTTCAGACAGCTTAGATTTGATGTGCAACTACTACAAAAACCCTTTCTGGTGTAGTGGGAGGTGAAAATTTCATTTTCTGAAGCTTCCCTGCAAAGTTATGGCACAAAGCGTAGAAAGCGTATTCAGCCTGAGATAAGGTCGATTCCGGAACGCCAAACATAAAAATTTTGATAACTTTGGAAAAACACTTCAGACAGCTTAGATTTGATGTGCAACTACTAGAAAGACCATTTCAGCTATAGTGGGAGGTTAAAATTTCATGTTCTGAAGCTTCCCTGCAGAGGAATGGCACAATGCAGAAAACGCGTTTTCAGCCTGAGATAAAGTCGATTCCGGAACGCTAAACATAAAAATGTTGATAACTTTGGAAAAACACTTCAGACAGCTTAGATTTGATGTGCAACTACTAGAAAGACCCTTTCTGCTATAGTGGGAGGTGAACATTTCATGTTCTGAAGCTTCGCTGCAAAGTTATGGCACAATAGAGAAAACGCTTTTTCAGCTTGAGATAACGTGGGTTCCGGAACGCCAAACATAAAAATGTTCATAACTTTAGAAAAACACTTCGGACAGCTTAGATTTGATGTGCAACTACTAGAAAGACCCTTTCTGCTATAGTGGGAGTTGAAAATTTCATTTTCTGACGCTTCATGCAAAGTTATGGCACAATGCGTAAAACGCGTTTTCATCCTGAGATAAGGTCGATTCCGGAACGCCAAACATAAAAATGTTGATAACTTTGGAAAAACACTTCAGACAGCTTAGATTTGATGTGCAACTACTAGAAAGACCCTTTGTGCTATAGTGGGAGGTTAAAATTTAGTGTTCAGAAGCTTCCCTGCAAAGTTATGGCACAATGCAGAAAACGCATTTTGAGACTGAGATAAGGTGGATTCCGGAACGCCATACATAAAAGTGTTGATAACTTTGGAAAAACACTTCAGACGGCTTAGATTTGATGTGCAACTACTAGAAAGACCATTTCTGCTATAGTGGGAGGTTAAAATTTCATGTTCTGAAGTTTCCGTGCAAAGTTATGGCACAATGCAGAAAACGCATTTTGAGATTGAGATAAGGTCGATTCCGGAACGCCATACATAAAAGTGTTGATAACTTTGGAAAAACACTTCAGACGGCTTAGATTTGATGTGCAACTACTAGAAAGACCCTTTCTGCTATAATGGGAGGTGAAAATGTCATGTTCTGAAGCTTCCCTGCAAAGTTTTGGCACAACGCAGAAAACACGTTTCCAGCCTGAGATAAGGTGGGTTCCAGAACGCCAAACATAAAATTCTTGATAACTTTGGAAAAAACATTTCAGACAGCTTAGATTTGATGTGCAACTACTAGAAAGACCCTTTCTGCTATAATGGGAGGTGAAAATGTCATGTTCTGAAGCTTCCCTGCAAAGTTTTGGCACAATGCAGAAAACGCGTTTTCAGCCTCAGATAAGGTGGGTTCCGGAACGCCAAACATAAAAATGTTGATAACTTTGGAAAAACACTTCAGACAGCTTATATTTGATGTGCAACTACTAGAAAGACAATTTCTTCAATAGTGGTAGGTGAAACTTTCATGTTCTGAAGCTTTCCTTCAAAGTTATGGCACAATGCACAAAACGCGTTTTCAGCCTGAGAGAAGATGGGTTCCGGAACGCAAAACATAAAATTGTTGATGACTTTGGAAATAACATTTCAGACAGCTTAGATTTGATGTGCAACTACTAGAAAGACCCTTTCTGCTATAGTGGGAGGTGAAAATGTCATGTTCTGAAGCTTCCCTGCAAAGTTATGCCACAATGCAGAAAACGCGTTTTCAGCATGAGATAAGATGGTTTCCGGAACGCCAAAAATAAAAATGTTGATAACTTTCGAAAAACACTTTAGACAGCTTAGATTTGATGTGCAACTACTAGAAAGACCCTTTCTGCTATAGTGGGATGTTAAAATTTCATGTTCTGAAGCTTCCTCCAAAGTTATGGCCAAATATGTAAAACGCGTTTTCAGCCTGAGATAAAGTGGGTTCCGGAACGCCAAACATAAAAATGTTGATAACATTGGAAAAACACTTCAGACCGCTTAGATTTGAAGTGCAACTACTAGAAAGACCCTTTCTGCTATAGTGGGAGGTGAAAATTTCATGTTCTGAAGCTTTATGCAAAGTTATGGCACAATGCGAAAAACGCGTTTTCAGCCTGTGATAAGGTGGGTTCCCGAAGGCCAAACAAAAAAATGTTGAAAACTTTGGAAAAAAACTTCAGACAGCTTAGATTTCACGTGAAACTACTAGAAAGACCCTTTCTGCTATAGTGGGAGGTGAAAATATCATGTCCTGAAGTTTCCTTGCAAAGTTATGGCACAATGCAAAAAACGCGTTTTCAGCCTGAGATAAGGTGGGTTCCAGAACGCAAAACATAAAAATGTTGATAACTTTGGAAAAACACTTCAGACAGCTTAGATTTGATGTGCAACTACTAGAAAGACCCTTTCTGCTACAGTGGGAGGTGAAAATTTCATGTTCTGAAGCTTCCCTGCAAAGTTATGCCACAATGCAGAAAACACGTTTTCAGTCTGAGATAAGGTTGATTCCGGAACGCCAAACATAAGAATGTTGATAACTTTGGAAAAACACTTCAGACAACTTAGATTTGATGTGCAACTACTAGAAATACCCTTTCTGCTATAGTGGGAGGTGAACATTTCATGTTCTGAAGCTTCCCTCCAAAGTTATGGCACAATGCAGAAAACGATTTTTCATCCAGAGATAAGGTCGATTCCGGAACGCCAAACATAAAAATGTTGATAACTCAGGAAAAACTCTACAGACAGCTTAGATTTGATGTGCAACTACGAGAAAGACCCTTTCTGCTATAGTGGGAAGTGAAATTTTCATTTTCTGAAGCTTCCCTGCAAAGTTACGGCACAATGCGTAAAAAGCGTTTTCAGCCTGAGATTAGTTCGATTCCGGAACGCCAAACATAAAAATGTTGATAACTTTGGAAAAACACTTCAGACAGCTCAGATTTGATGTGCAACTACGAGAAAGACCCTTTCTGCAATAGTGGGAGGTGAAAATTTCATGTTCTGAGGCTTTCCTGCAAAGTAATGGCAAATTGCGTAAAACGCGTTTTCAGCCTGAGATAAGGTTGTTTCTGGAACGCCAAACATAAAAATGGTGTTAACTTTGGAAAAACACTTCAAACAGCTTTGATTTGATGTGCAACTACTAGAAAGACCCTTTCTGCTATAGTTGGAGGTGAAAATTTCATGTTCTGAAGTTTCCCTCCAAAGTTATGGCACAATGCAGAAAACACGTTTTCAGTCTGAGATAAGGTTGATTCCGGAACGCCAAACATAAAAATGTTGATAACTTTGGAAAAACACTTCAGACAGCTTAGATTTGATGTGCAACTGCGAGAAAGACCCTTTCTGCTATAGTGGGAGGTTAAAATTTCATGTTCTGAAGCTTCCCTCCAAAGTTATGGCACAATGCAGAAAACGCGTTTTCAGCCTGAGAAAAGGTCCATTCCGGAACGCCAAACATAAGAATGTTGACAACTTTGGAAAAACACTTTAGACAGCTTAGATTTGATGTGCAACTACTAGAAAGACCCTTTCTGCTGTAGTGGGAGGTGAAAATTTCATGTACTGAAGGTTCCCTGCAAAGTTTTGGCACAATGCAGAAAACGCGTTTTCAGCCTGAGGTAAGGTGGGTACCAGAACGCCAAACATAAAAATGTTGATAACTTTGGAAATGCACTTCAGACAGCTTAGATTTGATGTGCAACTCCGAGAAAGACCCTTTCTGTTATAGTGGGAGGTGAAAATTTCATGTTCTGAAGCTTCCCTGCAAAGTTATTGCACAATGCGTAAAACGTGTTTTCAGCCTGAGATAAGGTCGATTCCGCAACGCCAAACATAAAAATGTTGATAACTTTGGAAAAACACTTCAGACAGCTTAGATTTGATGTGCAACTACTAGAAAGACCCTTTCTGCTATAGTGGGAGGTGAAAATGTCATGTTCTGAAGCTTCCCTGCAAAGTTATGGCACAATGCAGAAAACGCGTTTTCAGCCTGAGATAAGGTCGATTCCGGAACGCCAAACATAAAAATGTTGATAACTCACGAAAAACTCTACAGACAGCTTAGATTAGATGTGCAACTACGAGAAAGACCCTTTCTGCTATAGTGGGAAGTGAAATTTTCATTTTCTGAAGCTTCCCTGCAAAGTTATGGCACAATGCAGAAAACGCGTTTTCAGCCTGAGATAAGGTCGATTCCGGAACGCCAAACATAAAAATGTTGATAACTTTGGAAAAACACTTCAGACAGCTTAGATTTGATGTGCAACATCTAGAAAGACCCTTTCTGCAATAGTGGGAGGTGAAAATTTCATGTTCTGAAGCTTACCTGCAAAGTAATGGCAAATTGCGTAAAACGCGTTTTCAGCCTGAGATAAGGTGGGTACCAGAACGCCAAACATAAAAATGTTGATAACTTCGGAAATAAACTTCAGACAGCTTAGATTTGATGTGCAACTACTAGAAAGACCCTTTCTGCTATAGTGGGAGGTGAAAATTTCATGTTCTGAGGCTTTCCTGCAAAGTAATGGCAAATTGCGTAAAACGCGTTTTCAGCCTGAGATAAGGTTGTTTCTGGAACGCCAAACAAAAAAATGGTGTTAACTTTGGAAAAACACTTCAAACAGCTTTGATTTGATGTGTAACTACTAGAAAGACCCTTTCTGCTATAGTTGGAGGTGAAAATTTCATGTTCTGAAGTTTCCCTCCAAAGTTATGGCACAATGCAGAAAACACGTTTTCAGTCTGAGATAAGGTTGATTCCGGAACGCCAAACATAAAAATGTTGATAACTTTGGAAAAACACTTCAGACAGCTTAGATTTGATGTGCCACTACCAGAAAGACCCTTTCTGCTATTGTGGGAGGTGAAAATTTCATGTTCTGAAGCTTCCCTCCAAAGTTATGGCACAATGCAGAAACCGCGTTTTCAGCCTGAGATAAGGTCGATTCAGGAACACCAAACATAAAAATGTCGAAAACTTTCGAAAAACACTTCAGACAGCTTAGATTTGATGTGCAACTACTAGAAAGACCCTTTCTGCTATAGTTGGAGGTGAAAATTTCATGTTCTGAAGTTTCCCTCCAAAGTTATGGCACAATGCAGAAAACACGTTTTCAGTCTGAGATAAGGTTGATTCCGGAACGCCAAACATAAAAATGTTGATAACTTTGGAAAAACACTTCAGACAGCTTAGATTTGATGTGCCACTACTAGAAAGACCCTTTCTGCTGTAGTGGGAGGTGAAAATTTCATGTTCTGAATCTTCCCTGCAAAGTTATGGCACAATGCAGAATACGCGTTCTCAGCTTGAGATAAGGTGGGTTCCGGAACGCCAAACGTAAAAATGTGGATCACTTTGGAAAAACACTTCAGACAGCTTAGATTTGATGTGCAACTACTAGAAAGACCCTTTTTGCTATAGTGTAATGTGAAAATTTCATGTTCTGAATCTTCCCTGCAAAGTTATGGCACAATGCAGAATACGCGTTTTCAGCTTGAGATAAGGTCGATTCAGGAACACCAAACATAAAAATGTTGAAAACTTTCGAAAAACACTTCAGACAGCTTAGATTTGATGTGCAACTACGAGAAAGACCCTTTCTGCTATAGTGGGAAGTGAAAATATCATGTTCTAAAGCTTCCCTGCAAAGTTATGGCACAATGCAGAAAACGCGTTTTCAGCCTGAGAAAAGGTCGATTCCGGAACGCCAAACATAAGAATGTTGATAACTTTAGAAAAACACTTCAGACAGCTTAGATTTGATGTGCAACTACTAGAAAGACCCTTTCTGCAATAGTGGGAGGTGAAAATTTCATGTTCTGAAGCTTCCCTGCAAAGTTATGGCACAATGCAGAAAACGCGTTTTCAGCCTGAGATAAGGTGGGTACAAGAACGCCAAACATAAAAATGGTGTTAACTTTGGAAAAACACTTCAAACAGCTTAGATTTGATGTGCAACTACTAGAAAGACCCTTTCTGCTATAGTTGGAAGTGAAAATATCATGTTCTGAAGTTTCCCTGCAAAGTTATGGCACAATGCAGAAAACACGTTTTCAGTCTGAGATAAGGTAGATTCCGGAACGCCAAACATAAGAATGTTGATAACTTTGGAAAAACACTTCAGACAACTTAGATTTGATGTGCAACAACTAGAAATACCCTTTCTGCTATAGTGGGAGGAGAAAATTTCATGTTCTGAAATCTCCCTGCAAAGTTATGGCTCAATGCAGAAAACGCGTTTTCAGCCTGAGATAAGGTTGATTCCGGAACGCCAAACATAAAAATGTTGATAACTTTGGAAAAACACTTCAGACAGCATAGATTTGATGTGCAACTACTAGAAATACCGTTTCTGCTATAGTGGAAGGTGAAAATTTAGTGTTCTGAAGCTTCCCTGCAAAGTTATTGCACAATGCGTGAAACGCGTTTTCAGCCTGAGATAAGGTCGATTCAGGAACACCAAACATAAAAATGTTGAAGACTTTCGAAAAACACTTCAGACAGCTTAGATTTGATGTGCAACTACGAGAAAGACCCTTTCTGCTATAGTGGGAGGTGAAAATTTCATGTTCTGAAGCTTCCCTGCAAAGTTATGGCACAATGCATAAAACGCGTTTTCAGCCTGAGATAAGGTCGATTCAGGAACGCCAAACATAAAAGTGTTGATAACTTAGGATAAACACTTCAAACAGCTTAGATTTCATGTGCAACGACTAGAAAGACCCTTTCAGCTATAGTGGGAGGTGAACATTTCATTTTCTGAAGCTTCCTTGCAAAATTATGGCACAATGCAGATAATGCGTTTTCAGCCTGAGATAAGGTGGGTTCCGGAACGCCAAACGTAAAAATGTGGATCACTTTGGAAAAACACTTCAGACAGCTTAGATTTGATGTGCAACTACTAGAAAGACCCTTTTTGCTATAGTGGGATGTGAAAATTTCATGTTCTGAATCTTCCCTGCAAAGTTATGGCACAATGCAGAATACGCGTTTTCAGCTTGAGATAAGGTCGATTCAGGAACACCAAACATAAAAATGTTGAAAACTTTCGAAAAACACTTCAGACAGCTTAGATTTGATGTGCAACTACGAGAAAGACCCTTTCTGCTATAGTGGGAGGTGAAAATTTCATGTTCTGAAGCTTCCCTGCAAAGTTATGGCACAATGCAGAAAACGCGTTTTCAGCCTGAGATAAGGTGGGTACAAGAACGCCAAACATAAAAATGGTGTTAACTTTGGAAAAACACTTCAAACAGCTTAGATTTGATGTGCAACTACTAGAAAGACCCTTTCTGCTATAGTTGGAAGTGAAAATATCATGTTCTGAAGTTTCCCTGCAAAGTTATGGCACAATGCAGAAAACACGTTTTCAGTCTGAGATAAGGTTGATTCCGGAACGCCAAACATAAGAATGTTGATAACTTTGGAAAAACACTTCAGACAGCTTAGATTTGATGTGCAACTACTAGAAAGACCCTTTCTGCTATAGTGGGAGGTGAAAATTTCATGTTCTGACGCTTTCCTGCAAAGTTATGACAAATTGCGTAAAACGCGTTTTCAGCCTGAGATAAGGTTGTTTCTGGAACGCCAAACATAAAAATGGTGTTAACTTTGGAAAAACACTTCAAACAGCTTAGATTTCATGTGCAACGACTAGAAAGACCCTTTCAGCTATAGTGGGAGGTGAACATTTCATTTTCTGAAGCTTCCTTGCAAAATTATGGCACAATGCAGATAATGCGTTTTCAGCCTGAGATAAGGTGGGTTCCGGAACGCCAAACGTAAAAATGTGGATCACTTTGGAAAAACACTTCAGACAGCTTAGATTTGATGTGCAACTACTAGAAAGACCCTTTTTGCTATAGTGGGATGTGAAAATTTCATGTTCTGAATCTTCCCTGCAAAGTTATGGCACAATGCAGAATACGCGTTTTCAGCTTGAGATAAGGTCGATTCAGGAACACCAAACATAAAAATGTTGAAAACTTTCGAAAAACACTTCAGACAGCTTAGATTTGATGTGCAACTACGAGAAAGACCCTTTCTGCTATAGTGGGAGGTGAAAATTTCATGTTCTGAAGCTTCCCTGCAAAGTTATGGCACAATGCAGAAAACGCGTTTTCAGCCTGAGATAAGGTGGGTACAAGAACGCCAAACATAAAAATGGTGTTAACTTTGGAAAAACACTTCAAACAGCTTAGATTTGATGTGCAACTACTAGAAAGACCCTTTCTGCTATAGTTGGAAGTGAAAATATCATGTTCTGAAGTTTCCCTGCAAAGTTATGGCACAATGCAGAAAACACGTTTTCAGTCTGAGATAAGGTTGATTCCGGAACGCCAAACATAAGAATGTTGATAACTTTGGAAAAACACTTCAGACAGCTTAGATTTGATGTGCAACTACTAGAAAGACCCTTTCTGCTATAGTGGGAGGTGAAAATTTCATGTTCTGACGCTTTCCTGCAAAGTTATGACAAATTGCGTAAAACGCGTTTTCAGCCTGAGATAAGGTTGTTTCTGGAACGCCAAACATAAAAATGGTGTTAACTTTGGAAAAACACTTCAAACAGCTTAGATTTGATGTGCAACTGCTAGAAAGACCCTTTCTGCTATAGTGGGAGTTGAAAATTTCATGTTCTGAAGCTTTCCTGCAAAGTTATGGCACAATGCGTAAAACGCGTTTTCAGCTTGAGATAAGGTCGATTCCGGAACGCCAAACATGAAAATGTTGATGACTTTGGAAAAACACTTCAGACAGCTTCGATTTGATGTGCAACTACTAGAAAGACGCTTTCTGCTATAGTTGGAGGCGAAAATTTCATGTTCTGAAGTTTCCCTGCAAAGTTATGGCACAATGCAGAAAACACGTTTTCACTTTGAGATAAGGTTGATTCCGGAACGCCAAACATAAGAATGTTGATAACTTTGGAAAAACACTTCAGACAACTTAGATTTGATGTGCAACTACTAGAAATACCCTTTCTGCTATAGTGGGAGGAGAAAATTTCATGTTCTGAAGTCTCCCTGCAAAGTTACTGCACAATGCAAAAAACGCGTTTTCAGCCTGAGATAAGGTGGGTTCCAGAACGCCAAACATAAAAATGTTGATAACTTTGGAAAAACACTTCAGACAGCTTAGATTTGATCTGCAAATACTAGAAAGACCCTTTGTGCTATAGTGGGAGGTGAAAATGTAATGTTCTGAAGTTTCCCTGCAAAGTTATGCCACAATGCAGGAAACGCGTTTTCAGCCTGAGATAAGGTCGATTCCGGAACGCCAAACATAAAAATATTGATAACTTTGGAAAAACACTTCAGACAGCTTAGATTTGATGTGCAACTACTAGAAAGACCCTTTCTGCTATAGTGGGATATGAAAATTTCATGTTCTGAAGCTTCCCTGCAAAGTTATGCCAGAATGCGTAAATCGTGTTTTTAGCCTGAGAAAAGGTCGATTCCGGAACGCCAAACAAAAAAGTGTTGATAACTTAGGATAAACACTTCAAACAGCTTCGATTTGATGTGCAACTACTAGAAAGACCCTTTTTGCTATAGTGGGAGGTGAAAATTTCATGTTCTGAAGCTTTCCTGCAAAGTTATGGCACAACGCGTCAAATCCGTTTTCAGCCTGAGATAAAGTTGATTTCAGAACGCCAAACGTGAAAATGTTGATAACTTTGGAAAAACACTTCAGACAGCTTAGATTTGATGTGCAACTACTAGAAAGACCCTTTCTTTTATAGTGGGAGGTTAAAATTTCATGTTCTGAAGCTTCCCTGCAAAGTTGTGGCACAATGCAGAAAACGCATTTTCAGCCTGAGAAAAGGTGGGTTCCGGAACGCCAAACATAAAAATGTTGATAACTTTGGAAAAACACTTCAGACAGCTTAGATTTGATGAGAACTACTAGAGAGAGCCTTTCTGCTATAATGGGAGGTGAAAATTTCATGTTCTGAAGCTTCCCTGCGAAGTTATGGCCCAATGCAGAAAATGCGTTTTCAGCCTGAGATAAGGTTGATTCCGATACGCCAAACATAAAAATGTTGATAACTTTGGGAAAACACCTCAGACTGCTTAGATTTGATGTGCAACTACTATAAAGACCCTTTCTGCTATAGTGAGAGGTGAAAATTTCATATTATGCAGCTTTCCTGCAAAGTGATGGCACAATGCAGAAAACGCGTTTTCAGCCTGAGATAAGGTGGGTTCCGGAACGCCAAACATAAAAATGTTGATAACTTTGGAAAAACACTTCAGACAGCTTAGATTTGATGTGCAACTACTAGAAAGACCCTTTCTGCTATAGTGGGATGTTTAAATGTCATGTTCTGAAGCTTCCCTGCAAAGTTATGGCACAATGCAGAAAACGCGTTTTCAGCCTGAGATAAGGTGGGTTCCGGAACGCCAAACAAAAAAATATGATAACTTTGGAAAAACACTTCAGACAGCTTAGATTTGTTCTGCAACTACTATAAAGACCCTTTCTGCTATAGTGAGAGGTGAAAATTTCATATTATGCAGCTTTCCTGCAAAGTGATGGCACAATGCAGAAAACGCGTTTTCAGCCTGAGATAAGGTCGATTCTGGAAGGCCAAACATAAAAATGTTGATAACTTTCGAAAAACACTTCAGACAGCTTAGATTTGATGTGCAACTACCAGAAAGACCCTTTCTGCTATTGTGGGAGGTGAAAATTTCATGTTCTGAATCTTCCCTGTAAAGTTATGGCACAATGCAGAAAACGCGTTTTCAGCCTGGTCGATTCCGTAACGCCAAACATAAGAATGTTGATAACTTTGGAAAAACACTTCAGACAGCTTAGATTTGATGTGCAACTACTAGAAAGACCCTTTCTGCTATAGTGGGAGGTGAAAATTTCATGTTCTGAAGCTTACCTGCAAAGTTATGGCACAATGCAGAAATCGAGTTTTCAGCCTGAGATAAGGTGGGTTCCGGAACGCCAAACATAAAAATGGTGTTAACTTTGGAAAAAAACTTCAAACAGCTTAGATTTGATGTGCAACTACTAGAAAGACCCTTTCTGCTACAGTGGGAGGTGAAAATTTCATGTTCTGAAGTTTCCCTGTAAAGTTATGCCACAATGCAGGAAACGCGTTTTCAGCCTGAGATAAGGTCGATTCCGGAACGCCAAACATAAAAATATTGATAACTTTGGAAAAACACTTCAGACAGCTTAGATTTGATGTGCAACTACTAGAAAGACCCTTTCTGCTATAGTGGGAGTTGAAAATTTCATGTTCTGAAGCTTTCCTGCAAAGTTATTGCACAATGCAGAAAACGCGTTTTCATCCTCAGATAAGGTTGATTCCGGAACGCCAAACATCAAAACGTAGATAACTTTGGAAAAACACTTCAGACAGCTTAGATTTGATGTGCAACTACTAGAAAGACCCTTTTTGCTATAGTGGGAGGTGAAAATTTCATGTTCTGAAGCTTTCCTGCAAAGTTATGGCACAACGCGTCAAATCCGTTTTCAGCCTGAGATAAAGTTGATTTCAGAACGCCAAACGTAAAAATGTTGATAACTTTGGAAAAACACTTCAGACAGCTTAGATTTGATGTGCAATTACTAGAAAGACCCTTTCTTTTATAGTGGGAGGTTAAAATTTCATGTTCTGAAGCTTCCCTGCAAAGTTGTGGCACAATGCAGAAAATGCATTTTCAGCCTGAGAAAAGGTGGGTTCCGGAACGCCAAACATAAAAATGTTGATAACTTTCGAAAAACACTTCAGACAGCTTAGATTTGTTGTGCAACTACTATAAAGACCCTTTCTGCTATAGTGAGAGGTGAAAATTTCATATTATGCAGTTTTCCTGCAAAGTGATGGCACAATGCAGAAAACGCGTTTTCAGCCTGAGATAATGTTGATTCCGGAACGCCAAAAATAAGAATGTTGATAACTTTGCAAAAACACTTCAGACAGGTTAGATTTGATGTGCAACTACTAGAAGAACCCTTTCTGGTATAGTGGCAGGTTAAAATTTCATGTTGTGAAGGTTCCCTCCAAAGTTATGGCACAATGAAGAAAACGCGTATTCAGCCTGAGATAAGATCGATTCCGGAACGCCAAACATAAAAATGTTTATAACTTTGGAAAAACACTTCAGACAGCTTAGATTTGATGTGTAATTACTAGAAAGACCCTTTCTGCTGTAGTGGGATGTGAAAATTTCATGTTCTGAAGATTCCCTGCAAAGTTATGGCACAATGCAGAAAACGCGTTTACAGGCTGAGATAAGGTGGGTTCCGGAACGCCAAACATAAAAATGTTGATAACTTTGGAAAAACACTTCAGACAGCTTAGATTTGATGTGTAATTACTAGAAAGACCCTTTCTGCTGTAGTGGGATGTGAAAATTTCATGTTCTGAAGCTTCCCTGCAAAGCTATATCACAATGCAGAAAACGCGTTTTCAGCCAGAGATAAGGTCGATTCTGGAATGCCGAATATAAAAATGTTGATAACTTTCGAAAAACACTTCAGACAGCTTAGATTTGACGTGCAACTACTAGAAAGACCCTTTCTGCTCTAGTGTGAGTTGAAAATTTCATGTTCTGAAGCTTCCCTGCAAAGTTATGGCACAATGCAGAAAACGCGTTTTCAGCCTGAGATAAGGTCGATTCAGGAACGCCAAATATAAAAATGTTGAAAACTTTCGAAAAACACTTCAGACAGCTTATATTTGATGTGCAAGTAGGAGAAAGACCCTTTCTGCTTTAGTGGGAATTGAAAATCTCATGTTCTGAAGCTTTCCTGCAAAGTTAGCGTACAATGCGCAAATCACGTTTTCAGCCTGAGATATGGTCGATTCCGGAACACCAAACATAAAAATGTTGATAACTTTGGAAAAACACTTCAGACAGCTTAGAATTGATGTGCAACTACTAGAAAGACCCTTTCTGCTATAGTGGGATGTGGAAATTTCATGTTCTGAAGCTTCCCTGCAAAGTTATGGCACAATGCAGGAAACGCGTATTCAGCCTGAGATAAGGTCGATTCCGGAACGCCAAACATGAAATTATTGATAACTTTGGAAAAACACTTCAGACAGCTTAGATTTGACGTGCAACTACTAGAAAGACCCTTTCTGCTATAGTGGGAGTTGAGAACTTCATGTTATGAAGCTTCCCTGCAAAGTTATGGCACAATGCAGAAAACGCGTTTTCAGCTTGAGATAAGGTGGGTTCCAGATCGCCAAACATAAAAATGTGGATAACTTTGGAAAAACACTTCAGACAGCTTAGATCTGATGTGCAACTACTAGAAAGACCCTTTCTGCTATAGTGGGAGTTGAGAACTTCATGTTATGAAGCTTCCCTGCAAAGTTATGGCACAATGCAGAAAACGCGTTTTCAGCTTGAGATAAGGTGGGTTCCAGAACGCCAAACATAAAAATGTGGATAACTTTGGAAAAACACTTCAGACAGCTTAGATCTGATGTGCAACTACTAGAAAGACCCTTTCTGCTGCAGTGGGAGGTGAAAATTTCATGTTCTGAAGCTTCCCTGCAAAGTTATGCCACAATGCAGGAAACGCGTTTTCAGCCTGAGATAAGGTCGATTCCGGAACGCCAAACATAAAAATATTGATAACTTTGGAAAAACACTTCAGACAGCTTAGATTTGATTTGCAACTACTAGAATGACCTTTTCTGCTTTAGTGGGAGGTGAAATTTTCATGTTCTGAAGGTTCCCTGCAAAGTTATGGCACAATGCGTAAAACGCGTTTTCAGCCTGAGATAAGGTTGATTCCGGTACGCCAAACAAAAAAGTGTTGACAACTTTGGAAAAACACATCAGTCAGCTTAGATTTGATGTGCAACTACTAGTAAGACCCTATCTGCTATAGTGGAAGGTCAAAATTTCATGTCCTGAAGTTTCCCAGGAAAGTTATGGGACAATGCAGAAAACGCATTTTTATGCTGTGATTAGGTCGATTCCGGAACACCAAACATAAAAATGTTGATAACTTTGGAAAAACACTTCAGACAGCTTTGATTTGATGAGCAACTACTAGAAAGACCCTTTCTGGTATCGAGGGAGGTGAAAATTTCATGTTCGGAAACTTCCCTGAGAAGTTATGGCACAATGTAGAAAACGCGTTTTCAGCCTGAGATAAGGTGGGTTCCGGAACGCCAAACGTAAAAATGTTGATAACTTTGGAAAAACACTTCAGACACCTTAGATTTGATGTGCAACTACTAGAAAGACCCTTTCTGCTATCGTGGGAGGTGAACATTTCATGTTCTGAAGCTTCCCTGAGAAGTTATGGCACAATACACAAAACCCGTTTTCAGCCTGAGATAAGGTCGATTCTGGAACGCCAAGCATAAAAATGTTGATAACTTTGGAAAAACACTTCAGACAGCTTAGATTTGATGTGCAACTACTAGAAAGACCCTTTGTGCTATAGTGGGAGGTTAAAATTTAGTGTTCAGAAGCTTCCCTGCAAAGTTATGGCACAATGCAGAAAACGCATTTTGAGACTGAGATAAGGTGGGTTCCGGAACGCCATACATAAAAGTGTTGATAACTTTGGAAAAACACTTCAGACGGCTTAGATTTGATGTGCAACTACTAGAAAGACCATTTCTGCATTTGTGGGATGTGAAAATTTCATGTTCGGAAGCTTCCCTGCAAAGTGATGGCACAACGCTGAAAACACGTTTCCAGCCTGAGATAAGGTGGGTTCCAGAACGCCAAACATAAAATTCTTGATAACTTTGGAAAAAACATTTCAGACAGCTTAGATTTGATGTGCAACTACTAGAAAGACCCTTTCTGCTATAATGGGAGGTGAAAATGTCATGTTCTGAAGCTTCCCTGCAAAGTTTTGGCACAATGCAGAAAACGCGTTTTCAGCCTCAGATGAGGTGGGTTCCGGAACGCCAAACATAAAAATGTTGATAACTTTGGAAAAACACTTCAGACAGCTTATATTTGATGTGCAACTACTAGAAAGAAAATTTCTGCTATAGTGGGAGGTGAAAATGTCATGTTCTGAAGCTTCCCTGCAAAGTTTTGCCACAATGCAGAAAACGCGTTTTCAGCATGTGATAAGATGGTTTCCGGAACGCCGAAAATAAAAATGTTGATAACTTTCGAAAAACGCTTCAGACAGCTTAGATTTGATGTGCAACTACTAGAAAGACCATTTCTGCTATAGTGGGAGTTGAAAATTTCATTTTCTGAAACTTCCCTGCAGAGTTATGGCACAATGCAGAAAACGCGTTTTCAGCCTGAGATAAGGTCGATTCCGGAACGCCACACATAAAAGTGTTGATAACTTTGGAAAAACACTTCAGACGGCTTAGATTTGATGTGCAACTACGAGAAAGACCATTTCTGCTATAGTGGGAAGCTAAAATTTCATGTTCTGATGCTTCCCTGCAAAGTTATGGCACAAGACAGAAAACGCATTTTGAGACTGAGATAAGGTCGATTCCGGAAAGCCAAACATAAAAATGTTGATAACATTGGAAAAACACTTCAGACAGCTTAGATTTGACGTGCAACTACCAGAAAGACCTTTTTTGCTTTAGTGGGATGTGAAAATTTCATGTTCGGAAGCTTCCCTGCAAAGTGATGGCTCAACGCAGAAAACACGTTTCCAGCCTGAGATAGGTGGGTTCCAGAACGCCAAACATAAAATTCTTGATAACTTTGGAAAAAACATTTCAGACAGCTTAGATTTGATGTGCAACTACTAGAAAGACCCTTTCTGCTATAAATGGAGGTGAAAATGTCATGTTCTGAAGCTTCCCTGCAAAGTGATGGCACAACTCAGAAAACACGTTTCCAGCCTGAGATAAGGTGGGTTCCGGAACGGCATACATAAAAATGTTGATAACTTTCGAAAAACACTTCAGACAGCTTAGATTTGATGTGCAACTACTTCAAAGACCCTGTCTCTTTTCGTGGGAGTTGAAAATTTCATGTTCTGAAGCTTCCCTGCAAAGTGATGGAACAATGCAGAAAACGCGTTTTCAGCCTGAGATAAGGTGGGTTCCGGAACGCAAAACATAAAAATGTTGATAACTTTGGAAAAACACTTCAGGCAGCTTAGATTTGATGTGCAACTACTAGAAAGACCTTTTCTGCTACAGTGGGAGGTTAAAATTTCATGTTCTATAGCTTCCCTGCAAAGTTATGGCACAATGCAGAAAACGCGTTTTCAACCTGAGATAAGGTGGGTTCCGGAACGCCAAACATAAAAATGTTGATAACTTTGGAAAACCACTTCAAACAGCTTAGATTTGACGTGCAACTACCAGAAAGACCCTTTTTGCTGTAGTGGGATGTGAAAATTTCATGTTCGGAAGCTTCCCTCCAAAGTGATGGCAATATGCAGAAAACACGTTTCCAGCCTGAGATAAGGTGGGTTCCGGATCGGCAAACATAAAAATGTTGATAACTTTCGAAAAACACTTCAGACAGCTTAGATTTGATGTACAACTACTACAAAGACCCTGTCTGTTATAGTGGGAGTTGAAAATTTCATGTTCTGAAGCTTCCCTGCAAAGTGAAGGAACAATGCAGAAAACGCATTTTCAGCCTGACATAAGGTGGGTTCCGGAACGCCAAACTTAAAAATGTTATAACTTTGGAAAAACACTTCAGACAGGTGAGATTTGATGTGCAACTACTAGAAAGACCCTTTCTGCTACAGTGGGAGGTTAAAATTTCATGTTCTGAAGCTTCCCTGCAAAGTTATGGCACTATGCAGAAAACGCGTTTTCAGCCTGAGATAAGCTGGGTTCCGGAACGCCAAACATAAAATTCTTGATAACTTTGGAAAAAACATTTCAGACAGCTTAGATTTGATGTGCAACTACTAGAAAAACCCTTTCTGTTATAGTGGGAGGTGAAAATGTCATGTTCTGAAGCTTCCCTGCAAAGTTATGGCACAATGCAGAAAACGCGTTTTCAGCCCGAGATAAGGTCGTTTCCGAAACGCCAACCTAAAAAATGTTGATAGCTTTCGAAAAACACTTCAGACAACTTAGATTTGATGTGCAACTACTAGAAAGACCCTGTCTGTTATAGTGGGAGTTGAAAATTTCATGTTCTGGAGCTTCCCTGCAAAGTTAAGGAACAATGCAGAAAACGCGTTTTCAGCCTGACATAAGGTGGGTTCCGGAACGCCAAACACAAAAATGTTTATAACTTTGGAAAAACACTCCAGACAGCTTAGATTTGACGTGCAACTACCAGAAAGACCCTTTTTGCTGTAGTGGGATGTGAAAATTTCATGTTCGGAAGCTTCCCTCCAAAGTGATGGCAATATGCAGAAAACGCGTTTTCAGCATGTGATAAGATGGTTTCCGGAACGCCAAAAATAAAAATGTTGATAACTTTCGAAAAACGCTTCAGACAGCTTAGATTTGATGTGCAACTACTAGAAAGACCATTTCTGCTATAGTGGGAGTTGAAAATTTCATTTTCTGAAGCTTCCCTGCAGAGTTATGGCACAATGCAGAAAACGCGTTTTCAGCCTGAGATAAGGTCGATTCCGGAACGCCACACATAAAAGTGTTGATAACTTTGGAAAAACACTTCAGACGGCTTAGATTTGATGTGCAACTACGAGAAAGACCATTTCTGCTATAGTGGGAAGCTAAAATTTCATGTTCTGAAGCTTCCCTGCAAAGTTATGGCACAAGACAGAAAACGCATATTGAGACTGAGATAAGGTCGATTCCGGAACGCCAAACATAAAAATGTTGATAACATTGGAAAAACACTTCAGACAGCTTAGATTTGACGTGCAACTACCAGAAAGACCTTTTTTGCTTTAGTGGGATGTGAAAATTTCATGTTCGGAAGCTTCCCTGCAAAGTGATGGCACAACGCAGAAAACACGTTTCCAGCCTGAGATAGGTGGGTTCCAGAACGCCAAACATAAAATTCTTGATAACTTTGGAAAAAACATTTCAGACAGCTTAGATTTGATGTGCAACTACTAGAAAGACCCTTTCTGCTATAAATGGAGGTGAAAATGTCATGTTCTGAAGCTTCCCTGCAAAGTGATGGCACAACTCAGAAAACACGTTTCCAGCCTGAGATAAGGTGGGTTCCGGAACGGCATACATAAAAATGTTGATAGCTTTCGAAAAACACTTCAGACAGCTTAGATTTGATGTGCAACTACTACAAAGACCCTGTCTCTTATAGTGGGAGTTGAAAATTTCATGTTCTGAAGCTTCCCTGCAAAGTGATGGAACAATGCAGAAAATGCGTTTTCAGCCTGAGATAAGGTGGGTTCCGGAACGCAAAACATAAAAATGTTGATAACTTTGGAAAAACACTTCAGGCAGCTTAGATTTGATGTGCAACTACTAGAAAGACCCTTTCTGCTACAGTGGGAGGTTAAAATTTCATGTTCTATAGCTTCCCTGCAAAGTTATGGCACAATGCAGAAAACGCGTTTTCAACCTGAGATGAGGTGGGTTCCGGAACGCCAAACATAAAAATGTTGATAACTTTGGAAAACCACTTCAAACAGCTTAGATTTGACGTGCAACTACCAGAAAGACCCTTTTTGCTGTAGTGGGATGTGAAAATTTCATGTTCGGAAGCTTCCCTCCAAAGTGATGGCAATATGCAGAAAACACGTTTCCAGCCTGAGATAAGGTGGGTTCCGGATCGGCAAACATAAAAATGTTGATAACTTTCGAAAAACACTTCAGACAGCTTAGATTTGATGTACAACTACTACAAAGACCATGTCTGTTATAGTGGGAGTTGAAAATTTCATGTTCTGAAGCTTCCCTGCAAAGTGAAGGAACAATGCAGAAAACGCATTTTCAGCCTGACATAAGGTGGGTTCCGGAACGCCAAACTTAAAAATGTTATAACTTTGGAAAAACACTTCAGACAGGTGAGATTTGATGTGCAACTACTAGAAAGACCCTTTCTGCTACAGTGGGAGGTTAAAATTTCATGTTCTGAAGCTTCCCTGCAAAGTTATGGCACAATGCAGAAAACGCGTTTTCAGCCTGAGATAAGGTGGGTTCCGGAACGCCAAACATAAAAATGTTGATAACTTTGGAAAAACACTTCAGACAGCTTACATTTGATGTGCAACTACTAGAAAGACAATTTCTGCTATAGTGGTAGGTGAAACTTTCATGTTCTGAAGCTTTCCTTCAAAGTTATGGCACAATGCAGAAAACGATTTTTCAGCCTGACATGAGGTGGTTTCCGGAACGCCAAACACAAAAATGTTTATAACTTTGGAAAAACACTTCAGACAGCTTAGATTTGATGTGCAACTACTAGAAAGACCGTTTCTGCTACAGTGGGAGCAAAGTTATGGCACAATGCAGAAAACGCGTTTTCAGCCTGAGATAAGGTGGGTTCCGGAACGCCAAACACAAAAATGTTTATAACTTTGGAAAAAACATTTCAGACAGCTTAGATTTGATGTGCAACTACTAGAAAGACCCTTTCTGCTATAGTGGGAGGTGAACATTACTTTTTCTGAAGCTTCCGTGCAAAGTTATGGCACAATGCAGAAAACGCGTTTTCAGCCTGAAAAAAGGTGGGTTCCGGAACGGCAAACATAAATATGTTGATAACTTTGGAAAACCACTTCAGACAGCTTAGATTTGATGTGCAACTACAAGAAAGACCCTTTATATTATTGTGGGAGGTTAAAGTTTCATGTTCTGAAGATTCCCAGTAAAGTTATGGCACAAAGCAGAAAACGCGTTTTCAGCCAGAGATAAAGTGGATTCTGGAATGACAAACATAAAAATGTTGATACCTTTGGAAAACCACTTCAGACAGCTTAGATTTGATGTGCAACTACTAGAAAGACCCTTTCTGCTACAGTGGGAGGTTAAAATTTCATGTTCTGAAGCTTCCCTGCAAAGTTATGGCACAATGCAGAAAACGCGTTTTCAGCCTGAGATAAGGTGGGTTCCGGAACGCCAAACATAAAATTCTTGATTACTTTGGAAAAAACATTTCAGACAGCTTCGATTTGATGTGCAACTACTAGAAAAACCCTTTCTGCTATAGTGGGAGGTGAACATTTCATGTTCTGAAGCTTCCCTGAGAAGTTATGGCACAATGCAGAAAACGCGTTCTCAGCCTGAGATAAGGTGGGTTCCGGAACACCAAACATAAAAATGTTGATAACTTTGGAAAAACATTTCAGACGGCTTAGATTTGATGTGCAACTACTAGGAAGACCCTTTCTGCTATAGTGGGATGTGAAAATTTCATGTTCTGAAGCTTTATGCAAATTTATGGCACAATGCGTAAAACGCGTTTTTAGCCTGAGACAAGGTCGATTCCGCAACGTCAAACATTAAAGTGTTGATAACTTAGGAAAAACACTTCAGACAGCTTAGATTTGTTGTACAACTACTAGAAAGACCCATTCTGCTATAGTGGGAGGTGAAAATTTCATGTTCTCAAGCTACCCTGCAAAGTTATAGCACAATGCAGAAAACACATTTTCAGCCTGAGATTAAGTCGATTCCGGAACGCTAATCATAAAAATGTTGATAACTTTGGAAAAACGCTTCAGAAAGCTTAGATTTCACGTGAAAGTACTAGAAAGACCCTTTCTGCTATAGAGGGAGGTGAAAATTTCCTGTTCTGAAGCGTCCCTGCAAAGTTATGGCACAATGCAGAAAATGCGTTTTCAGCCTGAGATAAGGTGGGTTCCGGATCGCCAAACATAAAAATGTTGATAACTTTCGAAAAACACTTCAGACAGTTTGGATTTGAAGTGCAACTACGAGAAAGACCCTTTCTGCTATAGTGGGAGGTGAAAATTTCATGTTCTCAAGCTACCCTGCAAAGTTATGGCACAATGCAGAAAACACATTTTCAGCCTGAGATAAAGTCGATTACGGAACGCTAAACATAAAAATGTTGATAACTTTCGAAAATCACTTCAGAAAGCTTAGATTTGATGTGCAACTACCAGAAAGACCCTTTCTGCTATAGTGGGAGGTCAAAATTTCATGTTCTGAAGCTTCCCTGGAACGTTATGGGACAATGCAGAAAACGATTTTTCATCGTGAGATAAGGTCGATTCCGGAACGCCAAACATAAAAATGTTGATGACTTTCGAAAAACACTTCAGACAGCATAGATTTGATGTGCAACTACTAGAAAGACCCTTTCTGCTATAGTGGGAGGTGGAAATGTCATTTTCTGAAGCTTCCCTGCAAAGTTATGGCACAATACGTAAAACGCGTTTTCAGCTAGAGATAAGGTCGATTCTGGAACGCTAAACATAAAAATGTTCATAACTATCGAAAAACACTTCAGACAGCTTAGATTTGATGTGCAACTACTAGAAAAACCGTTTCTGCTATAGTGGGAGGTTAAAATTTCATGTTCTGAAGCGTCCCTGCAAAGTTATGGCACAATGCAGAAAACGCGTTTTCAGCTTGAGATAAGGTGGGTTCCGGAACGCCAAACATAAAAATGTTGATAACTTTCGAAAAACACTTCAGACAGCTTAGATTTGATGTGCTAATACTAGAAAGACCCTTTCTACTATAGTGGGAGGGGAAAATTTCATGTTCTGAATCTTCCCTGCAAAGTTATGGGACAATGCAGAAAACGATTTTTCATCCTGAAATAAGGTCGATTCCGGAACGCCAAACATAAAAATGTTGATAACTTTCGAAAAACACTTCAGACAGCTTAGATTTGATGTGCAACTACTAGAAAGACCCTTTCTGCTATAGTGGGGCGTGAAAATGTCATGTTCTGAAGCTTCCCTGCAAAGTTATTGCACAATGTGAAAAACGCGTTTTGAGTCTAAGATAAGGTCGATTCCGGAACGCCAAACACAAAAATATTGATAACTTTGGAAAAACACTTCTGACAGCTTAGATTTGATGTGCAACTACTAGAAAGACCCTTTCTGCTATAGTGGGAGTTGAAAATTTCATGTTCTGAAGCTTTCCTGCAAAGTTATGGCACAATGCGTAAAACGCGTTGTCAGCCTGAGATAAGTTTGATTCCGGAACACCAAACATAAGAATGTTGATAACTTTGGAAAAACACTTCAGACAGCTTAGATTTGATGTGCAACTACTAGAAAGACCCTTTCTGCTATAGTGGGATGTTAAAATTTCATGTTCTGAAGCTTCCTCCAAAGTTATGGCAAAATATGTAAAACGAGTTTTCAGCCTGAGATAAACTGGGTTCCGGAACGCCAAACATAAAAATGTTGATAACTTTCGAAAAACACTTCAGACCGCTTAGATTTGAAGTGCAACTACTAGAAAGACCCTTTCTGCTATAGTGGGAGGTGAAAATTTCATGTTCTGAAGTTTCCCTGCAAAGTTATGGCACAATGCGTAAAACGCGTTTTCAGCCTGAGATAAGATGGGTTCCCGAAGGCCAAACAAAAAAATGTTGATAACTTTGGAAAAACACTTCAGACAGCTTAGATTTCACGAGAAAGTACTAGAAAGACGCTTTCTCCTATAGTGGGAGGTGAAGATTTCATGTTCTGAAGCTTCCCGTCAAAGTTATGGCACAATGCAGAAAACGCGTTTTCAGCCTGAGATAAGGTGGGTTCCAGAACGCCAAACATAAAAATGTTGATAACTTTGGAAAAACACTTCAGACAACTTAGATTTTATGTGCAACTACTAGAAAGACCCTTTCTGCTATAGTGGGAGTTGAAAATTTCATGTTCTGAAGCTTTCCTGCAAAGTTATGGCACAATGCGTAAAGCGCGTTTTCAGCCTGAGATAAGGTGGGTTCCAGAACGCCAAATATAAAAATGTTGATAACTTTGGAAAAACACTTCAGACAGCTTAGATTTGATGTGCAACTACTAGAAAGACCCTTTCTGCTACAGTGGGAGATGAAAATTTCATGTTCTGAAGCTTCCATGCAAAGTTATGCCACAATGCAGGAAACGCGTTTTCAGCCTGAGATAAGGTGGTTTCGCGATGACCTAAAATAAAAATGTTGAAAACTTTGGAAAAACACTTCAGACAGCTTAGATTTCACGAGAAAGTACTATAAAGACGCTTTCTGCTATAGTGGGAGGTGAAAATTTCATGTTATGAAACTTCCCTGAAAAGTTATGGCACAATGCAGACAACGTGTTTTCAGAATGAGATAAGGTGTGTTCCAGAACGCCAAACATAAAAATGTTGATAACTTTCGAAAAACACTTCAGACAGCTTAGATTTGATGTGCAACTACTAGAAAGACCCTTTCTGCTATAGTGGGATGTTAAAATTTCATGTTCTGAAGCTTCCTCCAAAGTTATGGCCAAATATGTAAAACGCGTTTTCAGCCTGAGATAAAGTGGGTTCCGGAACGCCAAACATAAAAATGTTGATAACATTGGAAAAACACTTCAGACCGCTTAGATTTGAACTGCAACTACTAGAAAGACCGTTTCTGCTATAGTGGGAGGTGAAAACTTCATGTTCTGAAGATACCCTCCAAAGTTATGGCACCATTCCGAAAACGCGCTTTCAGCCTGAGATAAGGTCGATTCGGGAACGCCAAACATAAAAATGTTGATAACTTTGGAAAAACACTTCAGACAGCTTAGATTTCATGTGCAACTACGAGAAAGACCTTTTCTGCTATAGTGGGTGGTGAAAATTCGATGTTTTGAAGCTTCCTTGCAAAGTTATGGAACAATGCGTTAAACGCGTTTTCAACCAGAGATAAGGTCGATTCCGGAACGCCAAACATAAAAGTGTTGATAACTTTGAAAAGACACTTCAGACAGCTTAGATTTGATGTGCAACTACTAGAAAGAACCTTTCTACTATAGCGGGAGGTGAAAATTTCATGTTCTGAAGCATCCCTGCAAAGTTATGGCACCATGCGTAAAACGCGTTTTCAGTCTGAGATATGGTCGATTCCGGAACGCCAAACATAAAAGTGTTGATAACTTTGAAAAGACACTTCAGACAGCTTAGATTTGATGTGCAACTACTAGAAAGAACCTTTCTACTATAGCGGGAGGTGAAAATTTCATGTTCTGAAGCTTCCCTGCAAAGTTAGGGCACAATGCAGAAAACACATTTTCAGACTGAGATAAGGTGGGTTCCGGAACTCCAAACACAAAAATGTTGATAACTTTGGAAAAACATTTCAGACAGCTTAGATTTGATCTGCAACAACGAGAAAGACCCTTTCTGCTGTTGTGGGAGGTGAAAATTCGATGTTCTGAAGCTTCCCTGCGAAGTTTTGGCACCATGCGTAAAACGCGTTTTCAACCTGGGATAAGGTCGATTGCGGAACGCCAAACAAAAAAATGTTGATAACTTTGGAAAAACACTTCAGACAGCTTAGATTTGATGTGCAACTACTAGAAAGACCTTTTCTGCTATAGTGGAAGTTTAAAATGTAATGTTCTGATGCATCCCTGCAAAGTTATGGTACAATGCAGAAAACGCGTTTTCAGCCTGAGATAAGGTCGATTCCGGAACGCCAAACAAAAAAGTGTTGATAACTAAGGATATACACTTCAAACAGCTTCGATTTGATGTGCAACTACTAGAAAGACACTTTCTGCTATAGTGGGACGTGAACATTTCATGTTCTGAAGCTTCCCTGAGAAGTTATGGTACGATACAGAAAACGCGTTTTCAGCCTGAGATAAAGTGGGTTCCGGAACGCCAAGGGTAAAAATGTAGATAACTTTGGTCCAACACTTCAGACAGCTTAGATTTGATGTGCAACTACTAGAAAGACCCTTTCTGCTATAGTGGGAGGTTAAAATTTCATGTTCGGAAGCTTCCATGCAAAGTTATGGCACAATGCAAACAACGCGTTTTCAGCCTGAGATAAGGTCGATTCCGGAACGCCAAACATAAAAATGTTGATAACTTTCGAAAAACAATTCAGACAGCTTAGATTTGATGTGCAACTACTATAAAGACCCTTTCTGCTATAGGGGGATGTGAAAATTTCATGTTCTGAAGCTTCCCTGCAAAGTTATGTCACAATGCAGAAAACCTGTTTTCAGCCTGAGATAAGGTGGGTTCCGAAACGCCAAACATAAAAATGTTGATAACCTTGGAAAAACACTTCAGACAGCTTAGATTTGATGTGAAACTACTAGAAAGACCCTTTCGGCTATTGTGGGAGGTGAAAATTTAATGTCCTGAAGCTTCCGTGCAAAGTTATGGCACAATGCAGAAAACGCATGTTCAGCCTGAGATAAGGTGGGTTCCGGAACGCCAAACGTAAAAATGTTGATAACATTGGAAAAACATTTCAGACAGCGTAGATTTGATGTGCAACTACTAGAAAGACCCTTTCTGCTATAGTGGGAGGTGAAATTTTCATGTTCTGAATCATCCCTGCAAAGTTATGGCACAATGCAGAAAACGATTTTTCATCCTGAGATAAGGTAGATTCCAGAACGCCAAACATAAAAATGTTGATAACTTTCGATAAACACTTCAGACAGCTTAGATTTGATGTGCAACTATTCGAAAGACCCGTTCTGCTATAGTGGAAGGTGAAAAAATTATTTTCTGAAGCTTCCCTGCAAAGTTATGGCACAATGCGTAAAACACGTTTTCAGCCTGAGATAAGGTCGATTCCGCAACGCCAAACATAAAAATGTTGATAACTTTGGAAAAACACATCAGACAGCTTAGATTTGATGTGCAACTACTAGAAAGACCCTTTCTGCTATATTTTGAGGTCAAAATTTCATGTTCTGAAGCTTCCCTGCAAAGTTATGGGACAATGCAGAAAACGATTTTTCATCCTGAGATAAGGTCGATTCCGGAACGCCAAACATAAAAATGTTGAAAACTTTCGAAAAACACTTCAGACAGCTTAGATTTGATGTGCAACTACTAGAAAGACCCTTTCTGCTATAGTGGAAGGTGAAAATTTCATGTTCGGAATCTTCCCTGCAAAGTTATTGCACAATGCGTAAAACGCGTTTTCAGCCTGAGATAAGGTCGATTCCGCAACGCCAAACATAAAAATGTTGATAACTTTTGAAAAACACTTCAGACAGCTTAGATTTGATGTGCAACTACTAGAAAGACCCTTTCTGCTATAGTAAGAGGTGAAAATTTCATTTTCTGAAGCTTCCCTGGAAAGTTATGGCACAATGCAGAAAATGCGTTTTCAGCCTGAGATAATGTGGGTTACGGAAAGCCAAACAAAAAATGTTGATAACTTTGGAAAAAACATTTCAGACAGCTTAGATTTGATGTGCAACTACTAGAAAGACCCTTTCTGCTATAGTGGGAGGTGAAAATGTCATGTTCTGAAGCTTCCCTGCAAAGTTATGGCACAATGCAGAAAACGCGTTTTCAGCCTAAGATAAGGTCGATTCCGGAACGCCAAACATAAAAATGTTGATAACTCACGAAAAACTCTACAGACAGCTTAGATTTGATGTGCAACTACGAGAAAGACCCTTTCTGATATTGTGGGAAGTGAAAATATCATGTTCTGAGACTTTACTGCAAAGTTATGGCAAATTGCGTAAAACGCGTTTTCAGCCTGGGATAAGGTTGTTTCTGGAATGGCAAACATAAAAATGGTGTTAACTTTGGAAAAACACTTCAAACAGCTTAGATTTGATATGCAACTACTAGAAAGACCCTTTCTGCTATAGTTGGAGGTGAAAATTTCATGTTCTGAAGTTTCCCTGCAAAGTTATGGCACAATGCAGAAAACACGTTTTCAGTCTGAGATAAGGTTGATTCCGGAACGCCAAACATAAGAATGTTGATAACTTTGGAAAAACACTTCAGACAACTTAGATTTAATGTGCAACTACTAGAAATACCCTTTCTGCTATAGTGGGAGGAGAAAATTTCATGTTCTGAAGTCTCCCTGCAAAGTTGTGGCACAATGCAGAAAACGCGTTTTCAGCCAGAGATAAGGTGGGTTCCAGAACGCCAAACATAAAAATGTTGATAACTTTGGAAAAACACTTCAGACAGCTTAGATTTGATGTGCAACTACTAGAAAGACCCTTTCTGCTATAGTGGGAGGTGAAATTTTCATTTTCTGAAGCTTCCCTGCAAAGTTATGGCACAATGCAGAAAACGCGTTTTCAGCCTGAGATAAGGTCGATTCCGGAATGCCAAACATAAAAATGTTGATAACTCAGGAAAAACTCTACAGACAGCTTAGATTTGATGTGCAACTACGAGAAAGACCCTTTCTGCTATAGTGGGAAGTGAAATTTTCATTTTCTGAAGCTTCCCTGCAAAGTTATGGCACAATGCAGAAAACGCGTTTTCAGCGTGAGATAAGGTCGATTCCGGAACGCCAAACATAAAAATGTTGATAACTTTGGAAAAACACTTCAGTCAGCTTAGATTTGATGTGCAACTTCTAGAAAGACCCTTTCTGCAATAGTGGGAGGTGAAAATTTCATGTTCTGAGGCTTTCCTGCAAAGTAATGGCAAATTGCGGAAAACGCGTTTTCAGCCTGAGATAAGGTTGTTTCTGGAACGCCAAACATAAAAATGGTGTTAACTTTGGAAAAACACTTCAAACAGCTTAGATTTGATGTGCAACTACTAGAAAGACCCTTTCTGCTATAGTTGG
This sequence comes from Synchiropus splendidus, assembly GCF_027744825.2. Taxonomy (NCBI): domain Eukaryota; kingdom Metazoa; phylum Chordata; class Actinopteri; order Syngnathiformes; family Callionymidae; genus Synchiropus; species Synchiropus splendidus. The sequence continues at coordinate 34,390,615 of NC_071337.1, forward strand.
AGGTGAAAATTTCATGTTCTGAAGGTTCCCTCCAAAGTTATGGCACAATGCAGAAAAAGCGTTTTCAGCCTGAGATAAGGTCGATTGAGGAACACCAAACATAAAAATGTTGAAAACTTTCGAAAAACACTTCAGACAGCTTAGATTTGATGTGCAACTACGAGAAAGACCCTTTCTGCTATAGTGGGGAGTGAAAATATCATGTTCTGAAGCTTCCCTGCAAAGTTATGGCACAATGCAGAAAACGCGTTTTCAGCCTGAGAAAAGGTCCATTCCGGAACGCCAAACATAAGAATGTTGATAACTTTGGAAAAACACTTTAGACAGCTTAGATTTGATGTGCAACTACTAGAAAGACCCTTTCTGCTGTAGTGCGAGGTGAAAATTTCATGTTCTGAAGGTTCCCTGCAAAGTTTTGGCACAATGCAGAAAACGCGTTTTCAGCCTGAGAAAAGGTCGATTCCGGAACGCCAAACATAAGAATGTTGATAACTTTGGAAAAACACTTCAGACAGCTTAGATTTGATGTGCAACTACTAGAAAGACCCTTTCTGCTATAGTTGGAAGTGAAAATATCATGTTCTGAAGTTTCCCTGCAAAGTTATGGCACAATGCAGAAAACACGTTTTCAGTCTGAGATAAGGTTGATTCCGGAACGCCAAACATAAGAATGTTGATAACTTTGGAAAAACACTTCAGACAACTTACATTTGATGTGCAACAACTAGAAATACCCTTTCTGCTATAGTGGGAGGAGAAAATTTCACGTTCTGAAGTCTCCCTGCAAAGTTATGTCACAATCCAGAAAACGCGTTTTCAGTCTGAGAAAAGGTGGGTTCCAGAACGCCAAACATAAAAATGTTGATAACTTTGGAAAAACACTTCAAACAGCTTAGATTTGATGTGCAACTACTAGAAAGACCCTTTCTGCTATTGTGGGAGGTGAAAATTTCATGTTCTGAAGCTTCCCTCCAAAGTTACGGCACAATGCAAAAAATGCGTTTACAGCCTGAGATAAGGTCGATTCAGGAACACCAAACATAAAAATGTTGAAAACTTTCGAAAAACACTTCAGACAGCTTAGATTTGATGTGCAACTACGAGAAAGACCCTTTCTGCTATAGTGGGAGGTGAAAATTTCATGTTCTGAGGCTTTCCTGCAAAGTTATGGCAAATTGCGTAAAACGCGTTTTCAGCCTGACATAAGGTTGATTCCGGAACGCCAAACATAAGAATGTTGATAACTTTGGAAAAACACTTCAGACAACTTAGATTTGATGTGCAACAACTAGAAATACCCTTTCTGCTATAGTGGGAGGAGAAAATTTCATGTTCTGAAGTCTCCCTGCAAAGTTATGGCACAATGCAGAAAATGCGTTTTCAGCCTGAGATAAGGTGGGTTCCAGAACGCCAAACATAAAAATGTTGATAACTTTGGAAAAACACTTCAGACAGCTTAGATTTGATGTGTAACTACGAGAAAGACCCTTTCTGCTATAGTTGGAGGTGAAAATTTCATGTTCTGAAATTTCCCTCCAAAGTTATGGCACAATGCAGAAAACACGTTTTCAGTCTGAGATAAGGTTGATTCCGAAACGCCAAACATAAGAATGTTGATAACTTTTGAAAAACACTTCAAACAACTTAGATTTGATGTGCAACTACTAGAAATACCGTTTCTGCTATAGTGGAAGGTGAAAATTTAATGTTCTGAAGCTTCCCTGCAAAGTTATTGCACAATGCGTGAAACGCGTTTTCAGCCTGAGATAAGGTCGATTCCGCAACGCCAAACATAAAAATGTTGATAACTTTGGAAAAACACTTCAGACAGCTTAGATTTGATGTGCAACTACTAGAAAGACCCTTTCTGCTGTTGTGGGAGGTGAAAATTTCATGTTCTGAAGCTTCCCTCCAAAGTTATGGCACAATGCAGAAAACGCGTTTTCAGCCTGAGATAAGGTCGATTCAGGAACACCAAACATAAGAATGTTGAAAACTTTCGAAAAACACTTCAGACAGCTTAGATTTGATGTGCAACTACGAGAAAGACGCTTTCTGCTAGAGTTGGAGGTGAAAATTTCATGTTCTAAAGTTTCCCTGCAAAGTTATGGCACAATGCAGAAAACGCGTTTTCAGCCTGAGAAAAGGTCGATTCCGGAACGCCAAACAAAAAAATATCATAACTTTGGAAAAACACTTCAGACAGCTTAGATTTGATGTGCAACTACTAGAAAGATCCTTTCTGCTATAGTGGGAGGTGAAAATTTCATGTTCTGAAGCTTCCATGCAAAGTTATGGCACAATGCAGACAACCCGTTTTCAGCCTGAGATAAAGTCGATTCTGGAACGCCAAACATAAAAATGTTGATAACTTTCGAAAAACACTTCAGACAGCTTAGATTTGATGTGCAACTACGAGAAAGACCCTTTCTGCGATAGTGGGACGGGAAAATTTCATGTTCTGAAGCTTCCCTGCAAAATTTGTCACAATGCAGAAAGCGAGTTTTCAGCTTGAGATAAGGTCGATTCCGGAACGCCAAACATAAAAATGTTGATAACTTTCGAAAAACACTTCAGACAGCTTAGATTTGATGTGCAACTACTAGAAAGACCCGTTCTGCTATAGTGGGAGGTGAACATTTCATGTTCTGAAGCTTCCATGCAAAGTTATGTTACAATGCAGAAAACGCGTTTTCAGCCTGAGATAAGGTCGATTCTGGAACGCGAAACATAAAAATGTTGATAACTTTGGAAAAACACTTCAGACAGCTAAGATTTGATGTGCAACTACTAGAAAGACCCTTTCTGCTATAGTGGGAGGTGAACATTTCATGTTCTGAAGCTTCCATGCAAAGTTATGGCACAATGCAGACAACGTGTTTTCAGCCTGAGATAAGGTCGATTCTGGAACGCCAAACATAAAAATGTTGATAACTTTCGAATAACACTTCAGACAGCTTTGATTTGATGTGCAACTACTAGAAAGACCATTTCTGCTATAGTGGGAGGTGAACATTTCATGTTCTGAAGTCTCCCTGCAAAGTTGTGGCACAATGCAGAAAACGCGTTTTCAGCTTAAGATAAGGTGGGTTCCGGAACGCCAAACATAAGAATGTTGATAACTTTGGAAAAACACTTCAGACAGGTTAGATTTGATGTGCAACTACTAGAAGAGTCCTTTCTGCTATAGTGGCAGGTTAAAATTTCATGTTGTGAAGGTTCCCTCCAAAGTTATGGCACAATGCAGAAAACGCGTTTACAGCCTGAGATAAGGTGGGTTCCGGAACGCCAAACATAAAAATGTTGATAACTTTGGAAAAACACTTCAAACAGCTTAGATTTGATGTGCAACTACTAGAAAGAACCTTTCTGCTATAGTGGGAGGTGAAAATTTCATGTTCTGAAGATTCCCTGCAAAGTTATGGCACAATGCAGAAAACGCGCATTCAGCCTGAAATAAGGTCGATTCCGGAACGCCAAACATAAGAATGTTTACAACTTTGGAAAAACACTTCAGACAGCTTAGATGTGATATGCAACTACTTGAAAGACCCTTTCTGCTATAGTGGGAGGTGAAAATTTCAAGTTCTGAAGCTTCCCTGCAAAGTTATGGCACAATGCAGAAAATGCGTTTTCAATAAGGTGCGATCCGGAACGCCAAACATAAAAATGTTGATAACTTTGGAAAAACACTTCAGACAGCTTAGATTTGATGTGCAACTGCTAGAAAGACCCTTTCTGCTATAGTGGGATATGAAAATTTCATGTTCTGAAGCTTCCCTGCAAAGTTATGGCAGAATGCGTAAATCGTGCTTTCAGCCTGAGAAAAGGTCGATTCCGGAACGCCAAACATAAAAATATTGATAACTTTCGAAAAACACTTCAGACAGCTTAGATTTGTTGTGCAACTACTAGAAAGACCCTTTCTGCTATAGTGGGAGGTGAAAACTTCATATTCTGCAGCTTTCCTGCAAAGTGATGGCACAATGCAGAAAATGCGTTTTCAGCCTGAGATAAGGTTGATTCCGGAACGCCAAACATAGGAATGTTGATAACTTTGGAAAAACACTTCAGACAGGTTAGATTTGATGTGCAACTACTAGAAGGAACCTTTCTGCTATAGTGGCAGCTGAAAATTTCATGTTCTGAAGCTTCCCTGCAAAGCTATATCACAATGCAGAAAACGCGTTTTCAGCCAGAGATAAGGTCGATTCAGGAACGCCAAATATAAAAATGTTGAAAACTTTCGAAAAACACTTCAGACAGCTTATATTTGATGTGCAAGTAGGAGAAAGACCTTTTCTGCTTCAGTGGGAATTGAAAATCTCATGTTCTGAAGCTTTCCTGCAAAGTTAGGGCACAATGCGTAAATTGCGTTTTCAGCCTGAGATAAGGTTGATTCTGGAACGCCAAACATGAAAATGTTGATAACTTTGGAAAAACACTTCAAACAGCTTAGATTTGATATGCAACTACTAGAAAGACCCTTTCTGCTATAGAGGGAGGTGAACATTTCATGTTCTGAAGATTCCCTGCAAAGTTATGGCACAATGCAGAAAACGCGTATTCAGCCTGAGATAAGGTCGATTCCGGAACGCCAAACATAAGTGTTGAGAACTTAGGAAAAACACTTCAAACAGCTTCGATTTCATGTGCAACTACTAGAAAGACCCTTTCTGCTATAGTGGAAGGTGAAAATTTCATGTTCTGAAGCTTCCCTGCAAAGTTATTGCACAATGCGTAAAACGCGTTTTCAGCCTGAGATAAGGTCGATTCCGGAACTCCAAACATAAAAATGTTGATAACTTTCGAAAAACACATCAGACAGCTTAGATTTGATGTGCAACTACTAGAAAGACCCTTTCTTCTATATTGGGATGTTTAAATGTCATGTTCTGAAGCTTCCCTGCAAAGTTATGGCACAATGCAGAAAACGTGTTTTCAGCCTGAGATAAGGTGGGTTAAGGAACGCCAAACATAAAAATATTGATAACTTTGGAAAAACACTTCAGACAGCTTAGATTTGATGTGCAACTACTAGAAAGACCCTTTCTGCTACAGTGGGACGTGAAAATTTCATGTTCTGAAGCTTCCCTGCAAAGTTATGCCACAATGCAGGAAATGCGTTTTCAGCCTGAGATAAGGTCGATTCCGGAACACCAAACATAAAAATATTGATAACTTTGGAAAAACACTTTAGACAGCTTAGATTTGATGTGCAACTACTAGAATGACCTTTTCTGCTTTAGTGGGAGGTGAAATTTTCATGTTCTGAAGCTTCCCTGCAAAGTTATGGCACAATGCCTAAAACGCGTTTTCAGCCTGAGATAAGGTTGATTTCAGAACGCCAAACATATAAATGTTGAGAACTTTGGAAAAACACTTCAGACTGCTAAGATTTGAGGTGCAACTACTAGAAAGACCCATTCTGCTATAGTGGGAGGTTAAAATTTCATGTTCTGAAGCTTCCCTGCAAAGTTATGGCACAATGCAGAAAACACGTTTTCAGCCTGAGATATGGTTGATTCCGGAACGCCAAACATAAGAATCTTGATAACTTTGGAAAAACACTTCAAACAGCTTCGATTTCATGTGCAACTACCAGAAAGACCCTTTCAGCTATAGTGGGAGGTGAACATTTCATTTTCTGAAGCTTCCTTGCAAAGTTATGGCACAGTGCAGATGACGCGTTTTCAGCCTGAGATAAGGTGGGTTCCGGAACGCCAAACGTTTAATGTGGATAACTTTGGAAAAACACTTCAGACAGCTTAGATTTGATGTGCAACTACTAGAAAGACCCTTTCTGCTATAGTGGGATATGAAAATTTCATGTTCTGAAGCTTCCCTGCAAAGTTATGGCACAATGCATAAAACGCGTTTTCAGCCTGAGATAAGGTCGATTCAGGAACGCCAAACATAAAAGTGTTGATAACTTAGGATAAACACTTCAAACAGCTTAGATTTCATGTGCAACGACTAGAAAGACCCTTTCAGCTATAGTGGGAGGTGGAAATTTCATGTTCTGAATCTTCCCTGCAAAGTTATGGCACAATGCAGAATACGCGTTTTCAGCTTGAGATAAGGTCGATTCAGGAACACCAAACATAAAAATGTTGAAAACTGTCGAAAAACACTTCAGACAGCTTAGATTTGATGTGCAACTACGAGAAAGACCCTTTCTGCTATAGTGGGAGGTGAAAATTTCATGTTCTGAAGCTTCGCTGCAAAGTTATGGCACAATGCGTAAAACTCGTTGTCATCCTGAGATGAGGTTGATTTCATAACGCCAAACTTAAAAATGTTGACAACTATGGAAAAACACTTCAGACAGCTTAGATTTGATGTGCAATTACGAGAAAGACATTTTCTGCTATCGTGGGATGTGAAAATGTCATGTTCTGAAGCTTCCCTGCAAAGTTCTGTCACAATGAAGAAAACGTGTTTTCAGCCAGAGATAAGGTCGATTCCGGAACGCCAAACATAAAAATGTTTATAACTTTGGAAAAACACTTCAGACAGCTTAGATTAGATGTGCGACTAGCAGAAAGACACTTTCTGCTATAGTGGGATATGAAAATTTCATGTTATGAAGATTCCCTGCAAAGTTATGGCAGAATGCGTAAATCGCGTTTTCAGCCTGAGATAAGGTCTATTCAGGAACACCAAATATAAAAATGTTGAAAACTTTCGATAAACACTTCAGACAGCTTAGATTTGATGTGCAACTACTAGAAAGACCCTTTCTGCTATAGTGGGATATGAAAATTTCATGTTCTGAACATTCCCTGCAAAGTTATGGCAGAATGCGAAAATCGCGTTTTCAGTCTGAGAAAAGGTCGATTCCGGAACGCCAAACATAAAAATGTTGATAACTTTGGAAAAACTCTTCAAACTGCTTCGTTTTGATGTGCATTTCCTAGAAAGACCCTTTCTGCTGTAGTGGGAGTTGAAAATTTCATGTTCTGAAGTTTCCCAGCAAAGTTATGGCACAATGCTGAAAACGCGTTTTCAGCCTGAGATAAGGTCGATTCAGGAACACCAAATATAAAAATGTTGAAAACTTTGGAAAAACACTTCAGACAGCTTAGATTGTATGTGCAACTACTATAAAGACCCTTTCTGCTACAGTGGGAGGTGAAAATTTCCTGTTCTGAAGCTTCCCTGCAAAGTTATGGCACAATGCAGAAAACACGTTTTCAGCCTGAGATAAGGTGGGTTCCGGAACTCCAAACATAAAAATATAATAACTTTGGAAAAACACTTCAGACAGCTTCGTTTTGATGTGCAACTACTAGAAAGACCCTTTCTGCTACCGTGGGAGGTGAAAATTTCATGTTCTGAAGCTTCCCTGCAAAGTTATGGCACAATGCAGAAAACGCATTTTCAATAAAGTGCGATCCGGAACGCCAAACATAAAAATGTTGATGTCTTTCGAAAAACTCTACAGACAGCTTAGATTTGTTGTGAAACTACTAGAAAGACCCTTTCTGCTATAGTGGGAGGTTAAAATTTTGTGTTCTGAAGCTTCCCTCCAAAGTTATGGCACAATGCAAAAAAAGCGTTTAGAGCCTGAGATAAGGTGCGTTCCGAAACGCCTAACATAAAAATGTTGAAAACTTTGGAAAAATACTTCAGACAGCTTAGATTTGATGTGCAACTACTAGAAAGACCCTTTCTGCGATAGTGGGAGGTGAAAATTTCATGTTCTGAAGCTTCCCTGCAAAGTTATGTCACAATGCAGAAAACGCGTTTTCAGCCTCACATAAGGTCAATTCCGGAACGCCATATATAAAAATGTTGATAACTTCGGAAAAACACTTCAGACAGCTTAGATTTGATGTGCAACTACTAGAAAGACCCTTTCTGCTATAGTGGGAGGTGAAAATTTCATGTTCTGAAGCTTCCCTGCAAAGTTATGGCACAATGCAGAAAACGCGTTTTCAGCCTGAGATAAGGTCGATTCCGGAACGCGAAACATAAAAAAGTTGATAACTTTTGAAATACACTTCAGACCACTTACATTTGATGTGCAACTACTAGAAAGACCCTTTCTGCTATAGTGGGAGGTGAAAATTTCATGTTCTGAAGCTTCCCTGCAAAGTCATGGCACAATGCAGAAAACGCGTTTCCAGCCTGAGATAAGGTCGATTCTTGAACGTCAAACATAAAAATGTTGAAAACTTTCGAAAAACACTTCAGACAGCTTAGATTTGATGTGCAACTACTAGAAAGACCCTTTCTGCTATAGTGGGTGGTGAAAATTTCATGTTCTGAAGCTTCCCTGCAAAGTTATGGCACAATGCAGAAAACGCGTTTTCAGCCTGTGATAAGGTCGATTCCGAAACGCAAAAAATAAAAATGTTGATAACTTTGGAAAAATACTTTCGACAGCTTAGATTTGATGTACAACTACTAGAAAGACGTTTTCTGCTATAGCGCAAGTTTAAAATTTCATGTTCTGAAGCTTCCCTGCAAAATTATGGCACAATGCAGAAAACGCGTTTTCAGCCTGAAAAAAGGTGGGTTCCGGAACTGCAAACATAAAAATGTTGATAACTTTCGAAAAACAATTCAGACAGCTTAGATTTGATGTGCAACTACTACAAAGACCCTGCCTGTTATAGTGGGAGGTGAAAATTTCATGTTCTGAAGATTCCCTGTAAAGTTATGGCACAATGCAGAAAACGCGTTTTCAGCCTGAGATAAGGTGGGTTCCGGAACGCCAAACGTAAAAATGTTGATCACTTTGGAACAACACTTCAGACAGCTTAGATTTGATGTGCAGCTTCTAGAAAGACCCTTTCTGCTATAGTGGGAGGTGAAAATTTCATGTTCTAAAGGTTCCCTGCAAAGTTATGGCACAATGCGTAAAACGCGTTTTCTGCCTTAGATAAGGTAGATTCCGGAACGCCATACATAAAAATGTTGATAACTTTGGAAAAACAAATCAGACAGCTTAGATTTGATGTGCAACTACTAGAAAGACCCTTTCTGCTATAGTGGGAGGTTAAAATTTCATGTTCGGAAGCTTCCATGCAATGTTATGGCACAATGCAGACAACGCGTTTTCAGCCTGAGATAAGGTCGATTCTGGAACGCCGAACATAAAAATGTTGATAACTTCCGAAAAACACTTCAGACAGCTTAGATTTGATGTGCAACTACTAGAAAGACCCTTTCTGCTATAGTGGGACGTGAAAATGTCATGTTCTGAAGCTTCCCTGCAAAGTTATGGCACAATGCAGAAAACGCGTTTTCAGCTTGAGATAAAGTGGGTTCCGGAACGCCCAACATAAAAATGTTGATAACTTTCGAAAAACACTTCAGACAGCTTAGATTTGATGTGCATCTACTAGAAAGACCCTTTCTGCTATAGTGGGAGGTGAAAATTTCATGTCCTGAAGCTTCCCTGCAAAGTTATGGCACAATGCAGAAAACGCGTTCAGCCTGAGATAAGGTCGATTCAGGAACACCAAACATAAAAATGTTGAAAACTTTCGAAAAACACTTCAGACAGCTTAGATTTTATGTGCAACTACTAGAAAGACCCTTTCTGCTATAGTAGGACGTGAACATTTCACGTTCTGAAGCTTCCCTGAGAAGTTATGGCACAATACAGAAAACGCGTTTTCAGCCTGAGATAAGGTGGGTTCCGGAACGCCAAGCGTAAAAATGTTGATAACTTTGTTTCAACACTTCAGACAGCTTAGATTTGATGTGCAACTACCAGAAAGACCCTTTCTGCTATAGTGGGTGGTGAAAATTTCATTTTCTGAATCTTCCCTGCAAAGTCATGGCACAATGCAGAAAACGCGTTTTCAGCCTGAGATAAGGTTGATTCCGGAACGCCAAACATAAAAATGTTGATAACTTTGGAAAAACACTTCAGACAGCTTAGATTTGATTGGCAACTACTAGAAAGACCCTTTCTGCTATAGTGGGAGGTGAACATTTCATGTTCTGAAGCTTCCCTGCAAAGTTATTGCACAATGCGTAAAACGCGTTTTCAGCCTAAGATAAGGTCGATTCCGGAACGCCAAACATAAAAATGTTGATAACTTTGGAAAAACACATCAGACAGCTTAGGTTTGATGAGCAAATACTAGAAAGACCCTTTCTGGGGGGCGCTACTGAGCAGGCTATGGCGTAAGTCGTGTTTTTCCTCGGCTCCTCCACTTTGCATATTTAGATAAAATACATATCTCCACCATTTAATACAATACAAAAAAGAGGCAGACAAGATGGTCAAAGGCAAGAAAAAGTTGCCTGCTGAGTCGGACGTGCACTTGAGAGATGAAGAGGAGCGCCACTCTGACGAGCTAGCCAGCGTTAGCCCACAGGGCTCGCCGGCTCATGAGGCCACGTCGCAAAATACTTCGTCATCTATACTTGAAGCAATTAGACAGATGGACAAAAAGATGGACAACAGATTCCATGGATTGATGTTGTCACTGAATGCCGTAAAAGCAGCATTATCTGAAAACTCAGCCCGAATAACCGGACTGGAGGGCGCTCGGGACGACCACGAGACACGCATTGCTGACTTGGAGGGAACTTGTGAACGGCTGACGTCGCTTAACCGGAGCTTGAACACGAAACTCTGTGATTTAGAGGCTCGATCGAGGAGACAGAACATAAAAATAATGGGAATCCCGGAAAAGGCAGAAAACGGCTCCCCGACGGCGTTTGTCACAGAACTATTACTGGGAACGGACAACTTTCCTCACGGGATTAAGATTGACCGAGCGCATCGCGTGGGCCGACTGTCCAGCAAACCTCGCATCATTATCGCGAAACTACACCACGACCCAGTGAAAGAGCGAGTGCTGCAAATGGCTCGGTCCAAAACGCTGCTGAGTTACGAGGGACATTGGATCAGCATCTTCCCGGACCTGCCTGCAGAAGTGATCAAAGACCGAAAGGAATTCGATGGAATCCGACGAGTTTTGAGACAAGCTGGACTAAGACACGGATTTCTTTTTCCGGCTCGTTTAATTCTCACGCACCACGGTGACACCAAGATATTTAACTCCAGCACTGAGGCCGAGGAGTATGTCGATAAGCACATTCAGCCACGACAGACATCGACGGAGAACACTTCTGCGACATGTCAGCAATGAAGAGCGGTAGAATATAAAGTGGACAGTTTAAGTTGGTAATACTGGCGTGAGTATCTCTTCGCATACGTGTGTGTCACGAAATTACTATTTGACGAGTTATAATAATCGTGATATTGCCTGTTCTGAGTTTTATAATGCTGTTTTGTTGGGTCGGTTCCAGATACATTGTTCTATCCTTGTTTATAACCAGTAATGCCACGTTGCTGCATTTATGCTGCCTTTTCTTTATTTTATTTTTTTTTTTTTTCTTTGGCCTCTCGTTCTTTATTTATTAATTTTTTTTAACTTCATGTACCATCTAAAGAACTTGATAATTCATGAAAATAACATGAATATTGGAGACTATGCTAATAGATATTTAATCGAAGTGGAGAGGCTTGAGTTCTGTATTTGTTAGTTGTTACTCTTGACTTTAGAGAGCTGCAGTCAGGCTGAATCCAATGTGTCTTGTAAAATGGATGTTTGTTATGTTCTGGGGAGGGAGACGTTGGGGAATTCTGTTTGTTTTTTTCTTTTTTTTTTCATTGAGATGTTGCACTAATAGGATGTCTTTATTGATCAAGATCAACATTTTGACACGGAAACATTTGTGTTGACATGACGAGACCAGATGTAGTTTCAGCCACAAAGAACAATATAAATATATGCTCCTGGAATGTCAAAGGTTTAAACAACCCAACAAAAAGAGCCAAAGTATTTTCCCACATACAATCCTTACGCAGTGACATCGTTTTTCTCCAAGAAACCCATATAGTACACAAAGATTTCTTGAAGTTACAACATAGATGGAACGGTCATATTTTCCAATCCACATTCTCGGCCAAATCCCGCGGTGTAGCAATACTAATTGGTAAGGATATTCCCTTTCAGCATATTTCAACACAAAATGACCCAAATGGCCGCTACCTAATCATAACCGGAAGGATTCTAGCATTACATGTAACTCTACTCAACATTTATGCCCCGAATTTTGATAATCCAGGATTTTTCCGAGGTGTGTTCAATAATATTTTACATATATCATCAACTAATCTGATAGTTGGTGGGGATTTCAACTGTGTACTTGACACTAACATGGACAGATCCTCAACTCGTCAGAGCAAACCATCGGACTCCACCATTGTATTAAATAATATAATGAAAACATATAACCTAGTTGATATATGGAGGGCACATCACCCGGATGGGAGAGACTACTCATTCTTCTCTCCTGTCCATAAAACATATACAAGAATTGACTTCTTCCTCATTGATGGCAAATTGATGACTGAAGTTGCCTCATCCAAATATGGAAACATATTAATCTCAGACCATAGTCCAATAATCATCAATATAGATGTGGGCTGGAAACGGGCACCTTACACTTGGCGCTTTAACCCCAATCTGCTTAATGATGAAACATTTGTGGAGAGTTGTTCAGGCAGTATTCGTGATTATTTAGAATTTAATGACACAGGCAGCGTCTCAGACTCAGTAATATGGGAGGCCTTCAAGGCAGTGACGAGAGGTGTCATAATAGCATACGAAGCCATGCAAAAGAAAGTGAAAACAGCTCGACTCACGGAAATAGACCGGGAACTAAAACAAGCTGAAAAGCAGTACAGAGAGACAGTATCATGTGAAAATTTAAAAAGGGTTGCTAGATTAAAACAAGAATATAACAGTATTCTTTCCAAACACGTTAGCACTCTCTTGCTGAAAATAAAACACAAGCAATTTGAACTAGGCGACAAGCCTAGCTCACTACTGGCTCGACAGCTTAGAGGTGCACAGGCCAGCCGAGCAATCCATAAAATCAAATGTTCTGCAGGATACCTGATCACTGATCATCATAAGATTAATGAATGTTTTAAAAAGTATTATGCACAGTTATATTCCTCCCAACATGATAGGACTGATCAAGACATTCTTAGTTTTTTGCAGTCCCAATTTCTTCCAAAATTAGATGCTCACAGACAATGTCAACTAAATGCTGAACTAACCCTACAAGAGGTTCTTACAGCTATAAAGCCATTCCCAAATGGTAAGGCAGCAGGTCCCGATGGCTTTGGTATAGAATTTTATAAAACATTTGCAGATGATTTAGCACCCCTTCTTCTTAGAATGTACAAGGAGTCAATTAAGAATAAAAAACTACCAGAATCACTCTATAGGGCCAATATTTCACTCGTACTAAAAAAAGATAAAGACAACACTGACATGTCATCGTATCGACCAATATCATTGCTGAACTGCGACTTCAAAATATTCCCCATGATATTAGCCAATAGATTAAATGAGCACATCTCCACGCTTATACATCCAGATCAAGTGGGGTTTATCCCTGGACGGTTCTCATTTTTTAATGTGCGCAGACTGATGAATATAGTATATCACAAATGGGATAAGCAGTCAAAAGCTGCAGTTCTTGCTCTCGATGCCCAAAAAGCGTTCGACCAGATAGAGTGGAGGTTTATGCGGATGGTGATCAAGGAGTTTGGCCTGGGTAGCAACTTGCAACAATGCTCTATCTTTGCCCGGTAGCATCAATCATCACTAACTCACAGAAATCTCCCCCTTTTATCCTTGAGCGTGGAGTAAGACAAGGGTGCCCCCTCAGCCCTCTTCTGTTCGCTTTATGTATAGAACCTTTAGCTGCCAGCATCAGAAACACACCGGAAATTGTTCCGATACACCTCGGCAATATAAATCATAATATCTCCCTGTATGCTGATGATGTTGTTTTGTTCCTTTCTCAGGCAGAGCAAGCAATGCCAGTCCTGTTAAATCTCATAAAAAACTTTGGGAAGTTTTCAGGATATACCATCAACTGGCAGAAATCTGAATTTATGCCTTTGGGAAGTGGATAAAACAAAGAGTTTATAAAAAATCTTCCATTTAAAATATCAACGCAAATACAATATCTTGGCACCTCAATTACCAAAGATCCAAATCTTTTATTCAAAAATAATTATGCTAATTTAGTGGATAAACTGAAAAATGATATTGAATACTGGCGGACACTTCCAGTATCAATGATTGGAAGAATTGCAGCAATAAAAATGATTTCATTGCCAAGATTTCTATACATATTTCAAAATATACCTATATTTTTACCTAAAACATTCTTTAAAAAAATTGACTCAATAATTCTTCCCTTCATTTGGGGCTATAAAACCCACAGAATTGGGAAAAAACATCTATGCAAAGCAAGGCATTTGGGAGGCCTCGCACACCCAATATTTCAGCATTACTACTGGGCCGCAATATGTCGTGCGCTGACTTACTGGCAGAAAGCATTTCCTGAAGCTCCAACGCATTTAACCCCATCGTGGCTGACCATTGAACAAAACATTAAAGGAACTTCCCTCCCAGCTTTGCTGTATGCTCCAAAGGGGAATACAGGCTCTTCCAAAAAATATGGTTTCATTATCGAAAACTCTTTGAAGGTATGGCAGCAAATAAAGAAAGCCCTGGATGTAAAGCAATTCAACCGAGCCGCCCCCATTTGTTATAATCATGCATTCCCTTCCTCACTCTCAGATCCTGTGTTTCTGATTTGGAAAAGTAAAGGACTGGTTAACATTAGGGACTTATATGTTGATAATATATTCTCATCATTCACCCAGCTCCAAGATAGATTCTCACTTCTGGCATCGCACTTCTTCAGATATTTACAAATTAGAAATTATGTTAAAACTCACATAACTAATTTTGAAACCGATGATCCCCCTCACTGCATAGAGTCACTGATGATGAGCAAGCCGGATGCAAAATGCCTGGTCTCTCGCTTCGTCAATGCATTTTCAGAACAGCCAGATACGTCGACACAACATCAAAGAACATCATGGGCAACTGAAATAGGGATAGAGATATCAGATGAGACCTGGCTGAAGTGTCTGCAGGCTATGCACACATGCTCAATAAATTCCAGACATCAATTAATCCAATTTAAAGTTATTCATAGATTGCATTACTCTCGGGTTAGATTACATTCGTTTTACCCAGATTCCTCCCCAAGATGTATTAAGTGTCATCAGAGTGATGGTACACTGACCCACATGTTTTGGTCCTGCACAAATTTTTTGGACCCGTATTTTTGGGGAATTTTTGGACCCGTATTTTTCAAATTCATTCTGAGATTTTGAGATGCAATATAGAACCTGATCCCAAAGCTGCAATCTTAGGCTGGTCAGAACAACTTGCAGACCTAGGCCGTCTTAAGACCCGTGCATTTTGGTACGGAAGTATTATTGCGAAGAAAAATATATTGATGATGTGGAACAAGGAAGCAGCACCATCAGTTGACTTATGGCTAATTGACATGGCTAATCTGTTGCATATAGAAGAAATAAGATTTGAAAGACTTGGGAAAATTAGGACGTTTAAGAAAGTGTGGCAACCTTTTTTTGATTACCTTTCATCCCAGTAAAGACATCTGTGTAACTCGTCTAGATGTCTGTCATGGATGATCGTCAAAGAATAAATAGATCACTTAATCTAAAGTGCAGCAACTTTTTTTATTTTATTTTTTTTTTTTGGGTGGTTGTTTTTGTCTTTGTTTTTTGTTTATCATGTTTTCATTGTTGTCCTGTGGTATATATATACAGATGTGTATTATAATTTGTGGTTTGTCAGTTATATAAACGTATACTAGAGACCACACTCGAGTGAATTATATACTGCAATGTGATTTGTGTTTTCTATTATGTAAAATGTAAAATAAAATATTACAAAAAAAGAAAGACCCTTTCTGGTATAGTGGGAGGTGAAAATTTCATGTTATGAAGCTTCCCTGCAAAGTTATGGCACAATGCAGAAAACGCCTTTTCAGCCTGAGATAAGGTTGATTCCGGAACGCCAAACATAAAAATGTTCATAACTTTGGAAAAACACTTCAGACAGCTTACATTTGATGTGCAACTACTAGAAAGACCCTTTCTGCTATAGTGGGAGGTGAACATTTCATGTTTTGAAGCTTCCCTGCAAAGTAATGGCACAATGCGTAAAACGCGTTTTCAGCCTGAGATAAGGTCGATTCCGGAACGCCAAACATAAAAATGTTGATAACTTTCGAAAAACACTTCAGACAGCTTAGATTTGATGTGCAACTACTAGAAAGACCCTTTCTGCTTTAGTGGGATGTGAACATTTCATGTTCTGAAGCTTGCCTGCAAAGTTATTGCACAATGTGTAAAACGCGTTTTCAGACTAAGATAAGGTCGATTCCGGAACGCCAAACATAAAAATGTTGATAACTTTGGAAAAACACTTCAGACAGCTTAGATTTGATGTGCAACTACTAGAAAGACCCTTTCTGCAATAGTGGGACTTGAACATTTCATGTTCTGAAGCTTCCCTGAGAAGTTATGGCACAATACAGAAAAGCGTTTTCAGCCTGAGATAAGGAGGGTTCTGGAACGCCAAGCGTAAAAATGTTGATAACTTTGGAACAACACTTCAGACAGCTTACATTTGATGTGCAACTACTAGAAAGACCCTTTCAGCTATAGTGGGAGGTGAACATTTCATGTTCTGAAGCTTCCCTGCAAAGTTATGGCACAATGCGTGAAACGCGTTTTCAGCCTGACATAAGGTCGATTCCGGAACGCCAAACATAAAAATGTTGATAACTTTGGAAAAACACTTCAGACAGCTTAAATTTCATGTGCAACTACAAGAAAGACTCTTTCTGCTATAGTGGGAGGTGAACATTTCATGTTCTGTAGCTTCCCTGCAAAGTTATGGCACAATGCAGAAAACGCCTTTTCAGCCTGAGATAAGCTTGATTCCGGAACGCCAAACATAAAAATGTTGATAACTTTGGAAAAACACTTCAGACAGCTTAGATTTGGTGTGCAACTACAAGAAAGACCCTTTCTGCTATAGTGGGAGGTGAACATTTCATGTTCTGTAGCTTCCCTGCAAAGTTATGGCACAATGCAGAAAACGCCTTTTCAGCCTGAGATAAGGTTGATTCCGGATCGCCAAACATAAAAATGTTCATAACTTTGGAAAAACTCTTCAGACAGATTAGATTTGATGTGCAACTACTGGAAAGACCCTTTCTGCTAATGAGGGAGGTGAAAATTTCATTTTCTGAAGCTTCCCTGCAAAGTTGTGGCACAATGCGTAAAACGCGTTTTCAGCCTGAGATAAGGTCGATTCCGGAACGCCAAACATAAAAATGTTGATAACTTTGGGAAAACACTTCAGACAGCTTAGATTTGATGTGCAACTACTAGAAAGACCCTTTCTGCTATAGTGGGAGGTGAAAATGTCATGTTCTGAAGCTTCCCTGAGAAGTTATGGCACAATACAGAAAACGCGTTTTCAGCCTGAGAAAAGGTGGGTTCCGGACCGCCAAACATAAATATGTTGATAACTTTGGAAAAACACTTCAGACAGCTTAGATTTGATGTGCAACTACTAGAGAGACCCTTTATGCTATAGTGGGAGGTCAAAATTTCATGTTCTGAAGCTTCCCTGCAAAGTTATGGCACAATGCAGAAAACACGTTTTCAGCCTGAGATAAGGTGGGTTCCGGAACGCCAAACAAAAAAATATGATAACTTTGGAAAAACACTTCAGACAGCTTAGATTTGATGTGCAACTACTAGAAAGACCCTTTCTGCTATAATGGGAGTTGAAAATTTTATGTTCTGAAGCTTCCCTGCAAAGTTATGGCACAATGCAGAAAACGCGTTTTCAGCCTGAGATAAGGTTGATTCCGGAACGCCAAACATAAAAATGTTGATAACTTTGGAAAAACACTTCAGACAGCTTAGATTTGATGTGCAACTACTAGAAAGACCCTTTCTGCTACAGTGGGAGGTGAAAATTTCATGTTCTGAAGCTTCCGTGCAAAGTTATGGCACAATGCAGAAAAAGCGTTTTCAGTCTGAGATAAGGCTGATTCCGGAACGCCAAACATAAAAATGTTCATAACTTTGGAAAAACACTTCAAACAGCTTAGATTTGATGTGCAACTACTAGAAAGACCCTTTCTGCTATAGTGGGATGTGAAAATGTCATGTTCTGAAGCTTCCCTGCAAAGTTAAGGCATAAGGCAGAAAACACGTTTTCAGCCTGAGAAAAGGTGGGTTCTGGAACGTCAAACATTAAAATGTTGATAACTTAGGAAAAACACTTCAGACAGCTTAGATTTGTTGTACAACTACTAGAAAGACCCATTCTGCTATAGTGGGATATGAAAATTTCATGTTCTGAAGCTTCCCTGCAAAGTTATGGCAGAATGCGTAAATCGTGTTTTCAGCCTGAGAAAAGGTCGATTCCGGTACGCCAAACATAAAAGTGTTGATAAATTTAGACAAACACTTCAGACAGCTTAGATTAGATGTGCAACTACAAGAAAGACCCTTTCTGCTATAGTGGGAAATGAACATTTCATGATCTGAAGCTTTCCTGCAAAGTTATGTCACAATGCAGAAAACGCGTTTTCAGCCTGAGATAAGGTCGATTCAGGAACACCAAACATAAAAATGTTGAAAACTTTCGAAAAACACTTCAGACAGCTTAGATTTGAAGTGCAACTACGAGAAAGACCCTTTCCGCTATAGTGGGAGGTGAAAATTTCATGTTCTGAAGCTTCGCTGCAAAGTTATGGCACAATGCGTAAAATTCGTTTTCAGCCTGAGATGAGGTTGATTTCAGAACGCCAAACATAAAAATCTTGATAACTTTGGAAAAACACTTCAGACATCTTAGATTTGATGTGCAACTACTAGAAAGACCCTTTCTGCTATAGTGGGAGGTTAAAATTTCATGTTCTGAAGCTTCCCTGCAAAGTTATGGCAGAATGCGTTAATCGCGTTTTCAGTCGGAGATAAGGTCGATTCCGGAACGCCAAACATAAAAATGTTGATAACTGTGGAAAAACACTTCAAACAGCTTACATTTCATGTGCAACTACTAGAAAGACCCTTTCTGCTATAGTGGGATGTGAAAATGTCATGTTCTGAAGCTTCCCTGTAAAGTTATGGCACAAGGCAGAAAACGCGTTTTCAGCCTGAGATATGGCGGGTTCCGGAACGCCAAACATAAAAATGTTGATAACTTCCGAAAAACACTTCAGACAGCTTAGATTTGATGTGCAACCACTAGAAATACCCTTTCTGCTATAGTGAGAGGTGAAAATTTCATGTTCTGAAGCTTTCCTGCAAAGTTATGGCACAATGCGTCAAATGCGTTTTCAGGCTGAGATAAGGTTGATTCCGGAACGCCAAACATAAAAATGTTGATAACCTTGGACAAACACTTTTGACAGCTTAGATTTGATGTGCAATTACGAGAAAGACCCTTTCTGCTATAATGGGAGTTGAAAATTTTATGTTCTGAAGCTTCCCTGCAAAGTTATGGCACAATGCAGAAAACGCGTTTTCAGCCTGAGATAAGGTTGATTCCGGAACGCTAAACATAAAAATGTTGATAACTTTGGAAAAACACTTCAAACAGCTTAGATTTGATGTGCAACTACGAGAAAGACCCTTTCTGCTATAGTGGGAAGTGAAAATATCATGTTCTAAAGCATCCCTGCAAAGTTATGGCACAATGCATAAAACGCGTTTTGAGCCTGAGATAAGGTCGATTCCGGAACGCCAAACATAAGCATGTTGATAACTTTGGAAAAACACTTCAGACAGCTTAGATTTGATGCGCAACTACTAGAAAGACCCTTTCTGCTATAGTGGGAGTTGAAAATTTCATGTTCTAAAGCTTTCCTGCAAAGTTCTGGCACAATGCGTAAATCGCATTCTCAGCCTGAGATAATGTCGATTCCGGAACGCCAAACTTAAAAATGTTGATAACTTTGGAAAAAAACTTCAAACAGCTTAGATTTCACGTGCAACTACTAGAAAGACCCTTTCTGCTATAGTGGGATGTGAAAATGTCATGTTCTGAAGCTTCCCTTCAAAGTTATGGCACAAGGCAGAAAACGCGTTTTCAGCCTGAGATAAGGTCGATTCAGGAACACCAAACATAAAAATGTTGAAAAATTTCGAAAAACACTTCAGACAGCTTATATTTGATATGCAACTACGAGAAAGACCCTTTCTGCTATAGTGGGACGTGAAAATGTCATGTTCTGAAGCTTCCCTGCAAAGTTATGTCACAATGCAGAAAACGCGTTTTCAGCCTCACATAAGGTCAATTCCGATACGCCAAACATAAAAGTGTTGATAACTTTGGAAAAACACTTCGGACAGCTTAGATTTGTTGTGCAACTACTAGAAAGACCCTTTCTGCTATAGTGGGAGGTGAAAATTTCATGTTCTGCAGCTTTCCTGCAAAGTGATGGCAAAATGCAGAAAATGCGTTTTCAGTGTGAGATAAGGTTGATTCCGGAACGCCAAACATAAAAATGTTGAGAACTTTGTAAAAACAGTTCAGACAGCTTAGATTTGATGTGCAACTACTACAAAGACCCTTTGTGCTATAGTGGGAGGTTAAACTTTAATGTTCAGAAGCTTCCCTGCAAAGTTATGGCACAATGCAGAAAACGCATTTTGAGACTGAGATAAGGTCGAATCCGGAACGGCAAACATAAAAGTGTTGATAACTTTGTAAAAACAGTTCAGACAGCTTAGATTTGATGTGCAACTACTAGAAAGACCCTTTCTGCTATAGTGGCAGGTGAAAATTTCATGTTCTGAAGCTTGCCTCCAAAGTTATGGCACAATGCAGAAAACGCGTTTTCAGCCTGAGATAAGGTTGATTCCGGAAAGCCAAACATAAAAATGTTGTTAACTTTGAAAAAACACTTCAGACAGCTTAGATTTGATGTGCAACTACTGGAAAGACCCTTTCTGCTATAGTGGGATTTGAAAATTTCATGTTCTGAACCTTCCCTGCAAAGTTATGGCACATTGCAGAAAACGCGTTTTCAGCCTGAGATAAGGTCGATTCAGGAACGCCAAACATAAAAATGTTGAAAACTTTCGAAAAACACTTCAGACAGCTTAGATTTGATGTGCAAGTACTAGAAAGACCTTTTCTACTATAGTGGGATTTGAAAATGTCATGTTCTGAAGCTTTTCTCCAAAGGTATTGCACAATGCAGAAAACGCGTTTTTAGCCTGAGATAATCTCGATTCCGGAACGCCAAACATAAAAATGTTGAAAACTTTCGAAAAAAACTTCAGACAGCTTAGATTTGATATGGAACTACTAGAAAGACCCTTTCAGCTATAGTGGGATGTGAAAATTTCATGTTCTGAAGCTTCCCTGCAAAGTTATGGCACAATGCAGAAAACGCGTTTTCAGCCTGAGATAAGGTGGGTTCCGGAACGTCACACCTTCACCTTCACCTTCTTCTGCCGCTTATCCGGGGTCGGGTCGCGGAGGCAGCATTCGGAGCAAGGAAGCCCAAACTTCCCGGTCCGCACAAACCTCCTCCAGCTCCTCCCGGGGGATCCCGAGGCTTTCCCAGGCCAGACCGGAGACATAATCTCTCCAGCGAGTCCTGGGTCTTCCCCGGGGTCTCCTCCCGGTAGGACATGCCCGGAACACCTCCCCAGGGAGGCGTCCAGGGGGCATCCGGATCAGATGCCCGAGCCACCTCAGCTGGTTCCTCTCGATGTGGAGGAGCAGCGGCTCCACCCCGAGCTCCTCCCGGATGACCGAACTCCTCACCCTATCTCTAAGGGTGCGCCCAGCCACCCTGCGGAGGAAACTCATCTCAGCCGCTTGTATCCGCGATCTCATCCTTTCGGTCACTACCCAAAGCTCGTGACCATAGGTGAGGGTGGGAACGTAGATCGATCGGTAAATCGAGAGCTTTGTCTTGTGACTCAGCTCTCTCTTCACCACGACGGTCCGATACAGCGACCGCATCACTGCTGCCGCTGCACCAACCCGTCTATCAATCTCACGCTCCCTTTTTCCCTCACTCGAGAACAAGACCCCGAGATACTTAAACTCCGCCACTTGAGGCAAGAACTCTCCACCAACCTAAAGAGAGCAAACCACCGTGTTCCGGTCGAGAACCATGGCCTCAGACTTGGAGGTGCTGATCCCCATCCCGGCCGCTTCACACTCGGCTGCAAACCGACCCAGCGCATGCTGAAGGTCCCGGTCCGATGAGGCCAGCAGAACAACATCGTCCGCAAATAGCAGAGATGAAATTCTGTGGTTCCCGAACCGGATCCCCTCCGCCCCCTGGCTACGCCTAGAAATTCTGTCCATAAAAGTGATGAACAGAACCGGTGACAAAGGGCAGCCCTGGCGGAGACCAACATGCACCGGGAACAGGTCTGATTTCCTGCCGGCAATGCGAACCATGCTCCTGCTCCGGTCATACAAGGAGCGGACAGCCCCTAGCAGAGGGTCCCGCACCCCATATTCCCGGAGCACCCCCCACAGGACATCGCGAGGGACACGGTCGAACGCCTTCTCCAAATCCACAAAGCACATGTGGACTGGTTGGGCGAACTCCCATGAACCCTCGAGCACCCGGTGGAGGGTATAGAGCTGGTCCAGTGTTCCACGACCGGGACGAAAACCACACTGTTCCTCCTGGATCTGAGGTTCGACTATTGGCCGAAGTCTCCTCTCTAGTACCCTGGAATAGACCTTTCCAGGGAGGCTGAGGAGTGTGATCCCCCTATAGTTGGAACACACCCTCCGGTCCCCTTTCTTAACTGCAACCTTATCGTGGTGGGGGAGTTTGTGTACCTTGAATGATCCTAGGAGCTATGTTGTCGGGGGCGTTATGCTCCTGGTAGGGTCTCCCATGGCAAACAGGTCCTAGGTGACGGGTCAGACTAAGAGCAGTTCAGAAGCCCCGATGACAAAACCAAAAACATCGAGGACCGTGACGTCGCCCGGCATGGCGCAGCCGGGGCCCCACCCTGGAGCCAGGCCTGGGGTTGGGGCTCGAATGCGAGCGCCTGGTGGCCGGGCCTCTGCCCATGGGGCCCGGCCGGGCCAAGCCCGAACGAATGACATGGGCCGTCCCTCCTGCGGACCCACCACCCACAGAGGGAGTCATAGGGGTCGGGTGCATAGAGAACTAGGTAGCAGTCGAGGCAGGGGGGCCCGACGACCTGGTTCGTGTGGACATTCTCTGGCTCTTGGGACATGGAATGTCACTTCGGGTTCCGGAACGCCAAACATAAAAATGTTGATAACTTTCGAAAAACACTTCAGACAGCTTAGATTTGATGTGCAACTACTAGAAAGACCCTTTCTGCTATAGTGGGAGGTGAAAATTTCATGTTCTGAGGCTTTCCTGCAAAGTTATGACAAATTGCGTAAAACGCGTTTTCATCCTGAGATAAGGTTGTTTCTGGAACGCCAAACATAAAAATGGTGTTAACTTTTGGAAAAACACTTCAAACAGCTTAGATTTGATGTGCAACTACTAGATAGACCCTTTCTGCTATAGTGGGAGGTGAAAATGTCATGTTCTGAAGATTCCTTGCCAAGTAATGGCACAATGCAGAAAACGCGTTTTCAGCCTGAGATAAGGTTCATTCCGGAACGCCAAACATAAAAATGTTGATAACTTTGGAAAAACACTTCAGACAGCTTAGATTTGATGTGCAACTACTAGAAAAATCCTTTCTGCTATAGTGGGAGGTGAAAATTTCATTTTCTGAAGCTTCCTTGCAAAGTTATGGCACAATGCAGAAAACGTGTTTTCAGCCTGAGATAAGGTTGATTCCGGAACGCCAAACATAAAAATGTTGATAATTTTGGAAAAACACTTCAGGCAGCTTAGATTTGATGTGCAACTACTAGAAAAACCCTTTCTGCTATAGTGGGAGGTGAAAATTTCATTTTCTGATGCTTCCCTGAGAAGTTATGGCACAATGCAGAAAACGCGTTTTCAGCCTGAGATAAGGTTGATTCCGGAACGCCAAACATAAAAATGTTGATAACTTTGGAAAAACACTTCAGACAGCTTAGATTTGATGTGCAACTACTAGAAAGAACCTGTCTGCTATAGTGGGAGGTGAAAATTTCATGTTCTGAAGCTTCCTTGCAAAGTTATGGCACAATGCAGAAAACGCGTTTTCAGCCTGAGATAGGGTTGATTCCGGAACGCCAAACATAAAAATGTTGATAACTTTGGAAAAACACTTCAGACAGCTTAGATTTGATGTGCAACTACTAGAAAGACCCTTTCTGCTATCGTGGGAGGTGAACATTTCATGTTCTGAAGCTTCCCAGCAAAGTTATGGCACAATGCAGAAAACGCGTTTTCAGCTTGAGATAAGGTGGGTTCCGGAACGTCAAACATAAAAATGTTGATAACTTTTGAAAAACACTTCAGACAGCTTAGATTTGATGTGCAACTACTAGAAAGACCCTTTCTGCTATAGTGGGAGGTGAAAATTTCATTTTCTGAAGCTTCCCTGCAAAGTTATGGCACAATGCAGAAAACGCGTTTTCAGCCTGAGACAAGGTTGATTCCGGAACGCCAAACATAAAAATGTTGATAACTTTGGAAAAAAACTTCAGACAGCTTAGATTTGATGTGCAACTACTAGAAAAACCCTTTCTGCTATAGTGGGAGGTCAAAATTTCATGTTCTGAAGCTTCCCTGGAAAGTTATGGGACAATGCAGAAAACGCATTTTCATCCTGAGATAAGGTCGATTCCGTAATGCCAAACATAAAAATGTTGATAACTTTCGAAAAACACTTCAGACAGCTTAGATTTGATGTGCAACTACTAGAAAGACCCTTTCTGCTATAGTGGGAGGTGAACATTTCATGTTCTGAAGCTTCCCAGCAAAGTTATGGCACAATGCAGAAAACGCGTTTTCAGCTGGAGATAAGGTGGGTTCCGGAACGCCAAACAGAAAAATGTTGATAACTTTCGAAAAACACTTCAGACAGCTTAGATTTGATGTGCAACTACTAGAAAGACCCTTTCTGCTATAGTGGGACGTGAAAATTTCATGTTCTGAATCTTCCCTGCAAAGTTATGGGACAATGCAGAAAACGATTTATCATCCTGAGATAAGGTTGATTCCGGAACGCAAAACATAAAAATGTTGATAACTTTCGAAAAACACTACAGACAGCTTAGATTTGATGTGCAACTACTAGAAAGACCCTTTCTGCTATAGTGGGACGTGAAAATTTCATGTTCTGAAGCTTCCCTGCAAAGTTGTGGCACAATGCAGAAAACGCGTTTTCAGCCTGAGATAAGGTCGATTCTGGAACGCGAAACATAAAAATGTTGATAACTTTCGAAAAACACTTCAGACAGCTTAGATTTGATGTGCAACTACTAGAAAGACCCTTTCTGCTATAGTGGGACGTGAAAATTTCATGTTCTGAAGCTTCCCTGCAAAATTATGGCACAATGCAGAAAACGTGTTTTCAGCTTGAGATAAGGTGGGTTCCGGAACGCCAAACATAAAAATGTTGATAACTTTTGAAAAACACTTCAGACAGCTTAGATTTGATGTGCAACTACTAGAAAGACCCTTTCTGCTATAGTGGGAGGTGAAAATTTCATTTTCTGAAGCTTCCCTGCAAAATTATGGCACAATGCGTAAAACGCGTTTTCAGCCTGAGATAAGGTCGATTCCGGAACGCCAAACATAAAAATGTTGCTAACTTTGGAAAAACACATCAGACAGCTTAGATTTGATGTGCAACTACTAGAAAGACCCTTTCTGCTATAGTGGGAGGTGAAAATTTCATTTTCTGATGCTTCCCTGAGAAGTTATGGCACAATGCAGAAAACGCGTTTTCAGCCTGAGATAAGGTGGGTTCCGAAACGCCAAACATAAAAATGTTGATAACTTTGGAAAAACACTTCAGACAGCTTAGATTTGATGTGCAACTACTAGAAAGACCCTTTCTGCTATAGTGGGAGGTGAACATTTCATGTTCTGAAGCTTCCCAGCAAAGTTATGGCACAATGCGTAAAACGCGTTTTCAGCCTGAGATAAGGTCGATTCCGGAACGCCAGACATAAAAATGTTGCTAACTTTGGAAAAACACATCAGACAGCTTAGATTTGATGTGCAACTACTAGAAAGACCATTTCTGCTATCGTGAGAGGTGAAAATTTCATGTTCTTAAGCTTCCTTGCAAAGTTATGGCACAATGCGTAAAACGCGTTTTCAGCCTGAGACAAGGTTGATTCCGGAACGCCAAACATAAAAATGTTGATAACTTTGGAAAAACACTTCAGACAGCTTTGATTTGATGTGCAACTACTAGAAAGACCCTTTCTGCTATAGTGGGAGGTGAACATTACATGTTCTGAAGCTTCCCAGCAAAGTTATGGCACAATGCAGAAAACGCGTTTTCAGCCTGAGATAAGGTTGATTCCGGAACGCCAAACATAAAAATGTTGATAACTTTGGAAAAACACTTCAGACAGCTTAGATTTGATGTGCAACTACTAGAAAAACCCTTTCTGCTATAGTGGGAGGTGAAAATTTCATTTTCTGAAGCTTCCTTGTAAAGTTATGGTACAATGCAGAAAACGTGTTTTCAGCCTGAGATAAGGTTGATTCCGGAATGCCAAACATAAAAATGATGATAACTTTGGAAAAACACTTCAGACAGCTTAGATTTGATATGCAACTACTAGAGAAACCCTTTCTGCTATAGTGGGAGGTGAAAATGTCATGTTCTGAAGCTTCCTTGCAAAGTTATGGCACAATGCAGAAAACGCGTTTTCAGCCTGAGATAAGGTTCATTCCGGAACGCCAAACATAAAAATGTTGATAACTTTGGAAAAACACTTCAGACAACTTAGATTTGATGTGCAACTACTAGAAAAACCCTTTCTGCTATAGTGGGAGGTGAAAATTTCATTTTCTGATGCTTCCCTGCAAAGTTATGGCACAATGCGTAAAACGCGTTTTCAGCCTGAGATAAGGTCGATTCTGGAAGGCCAAACATAAAAATGTTGATAACTTTGGGAAAACACTTCAGACAGCTTAGATTTGATGTGCAACTACTAGAAAGACCCTTTCTGCTATAGTGGGAGGTGAAAATTTCATGTTCTGAAGCTTCCTTGCAAAGTTATGGCAGAATGCAGAAAACGCGTTTTCAGCCTGAGATAAGGTTGATTCCGGAACGCCAAACATAAAAATGTTGATAACTTTGGAAAAACACTTCAGACAGCTTAGATTTGATGTGCAACTACTAGAAAAACCCTTTCTGCTATAGTGGGAGGTGAAAATTTCATGTTCTAAAGGTTCCCTGCAAAGTTATGGCGCAAAGCGCAAAAAGCGTTTTCAGCCTGAGATAAGGTAGATTCCGGATCGCCAAACATAAAAATGTTGATAACTTTGGAAAAACACATCAGACAGCTTAGATTTGATGTGCAAGTAATAGAAAGACCCTTTCTGCTATAGTGGGAGGTTAAAATTTCATGTTCGGAAGCTTCTATGTAAAGTAATGGCACAATGCAGACAACGCTTTTTTAGCCAGAGATAATGTGGGTTCCGGAACGCCAAACACAAAAATGTTGATAACTTTCGAAAAACTCTTCAGACAGCTTAGATTTGATGTGCAGCTACAAGAAAGAACCTTTCTGCTATAGTGGGAGGTCAAAATTTCATGTTCTGAAGCTTCCCTGGAAAGTTATGGCACAATGCAGAAAACGCATTTTCATCCTGAGATGAGGTCGATTCCGGAACGCCAAACATAAAAATGTTGATAACTTTCGAAAAACACTTCAGACAGCTTAGATTTGATGTGCAACTACTAGAAAGACCCTTTCTGTTATAGTGGGAGGTGAAAATGTCATGTTCTGAAGATTCCTTGCCAAGTAATGGCACAATGCAGAAAACGCGTTTTCAGCCTGAGATAAGGTTCATTCCGGAACGCCAAACATAAAAATGTTGATAACTTTGGAAAAACACTTCAGACAGCTTAGATTTGATGTGCAACTACTAGAAAAATCCTTTCTGCTATAGTGGGAGGTGAAAATTTCATTTTCTGAAGCTTCCTTGCAAAGTTATGGCACAATGCAGAAAACGTGTTTTCAGCCTGAGATAAGGTTGATTCCGGAACGCCAAACATAAAAATGTTGATAATTTTGGAAAAACACTTCAGGCAGCTTAGATTTGATGTGCAACTACTAGAAAAACCCTTTCTGCTATAGTGGGAGGTGAAAATTTCATTTTCTGATGTTTCCCTGAGAAGTTATGGCACAATGCAGAAAACGCGTTTTCAGCCTGAGATAAGGTTGATTCCGGAACGCCAAACATAAAAATGTTGATAACTTTGGAAAAACACTTCAGACAGCATAGATTTGATGTACAACTACTAGAAAGAACCTTTCTGCTATAGTGGGAGGTCAAAATTTCATGTTCTGAAGCTTCCCTGGAAAGTTATGGGACAATGCAGAAAACGCATTTTCATCCTGAGATAAGGTCGATTCCGGAACGCCAAACATAAAAATGTTGATAACTTTCGAAAAACACTTCAGACAGCTTAGATTTTATGTGCAACTACTAGAAAAACCCTTTCTGCTATAGTGGGAGGTGAAAATTTCATTTTCTGAAGCTTCCCTGCAAATTTATGGCGCAAAGCGCAAAAAGCGTTTTCAGCCTGAGATAAGGTAGATTCCGGAACGCCAAACATAAAAATGTTAATAACTTTGGAAAAACACTTAAGACAGCTTAGATTTTATGTGCAACTACTAGAAGGACCCTTTCTGCTATAGTGGGAGGTGAAAATTTCATTTTCTGAAGCTTCCCTGCGAATTAATGGCGCAAAGCGCAAAAAGCGTTTTCAGCCTGAGATAAGGTAGATTCCGGAACGCCAAACATAAAAATGATGATAACTTTGGAAAAACACTTCAGACAGCTTAGATTTGATGTGCAACTACTAGAAAAACCCTTTCTGCTATAGTGGGTGGTCAAAATTTCATGTTCTGAAGCTTCCCTGGAAAGTTATGGGACAATGCAGAAAACACATTTTCATCCTGAGATAAGGTCGATTCCGGAACGCCAAACATAAAAATGTTGATAACTTTGGAAAAACACATCAGACAGCTTAGATTTGATGTGCAACTACTAGAAAGACCCTTTCTGCTATAGTGGGAGGTGAAAATTTCATTTTCTGATGCTTCCCTGAGAAGTTATGGCACAATGCAGAAAACGCGTTTTCAGCCTGAGATAAGGTGGGTTCCGAAACGCCAAACATAAAAATGTTGATAACTTTGGAAAAACACTTCAGACAGCTTAGATTTGATGTGCAACTACTAGAAAGACCCTTTCTGCTATAGTGGGAGGTGAACATTTCATGTTCTGAAGCTTCCCAGCAAAGTTATGGCACAATGCGTAAAACGCGTTTTCAGCCTGAGATAAGGTCGATTCCGGAACGCCAGACATAAAAATGTTGCTAACTTTGGAAAAACACATCAGACAGCTTAGATTTGATGTGCAACTACTAGAAAGACCATTTCTGCTATCGTGAGAGGTGAAAATTTCATGTTCTTAAGCTTCCTTGCAAAGTTATGGCACAATGCAGAAAAAGCGTTTTCAGCCTGAGACAAGGTTGATTCCGGAACGCCAAACATAAAAATGTTGATAACTTTGGAAAAACACTTCAGACAGCTTTGATTTGATGTGCAACTACTAGAAAGACCCTTTCTGCTATAGTGGGAGGTGAACATTACATGTTCTGAAGCTTCCCAGCAAAGTTATGGCACAATGCAGAAAACGCGTTTTCAGCCTGAGATAAGGTTGATTCCGGAACGCCAAACATAAAAATGTTGATAACTTTGGAAAAACACTTCAGACAGCTTAGATTTGATGTGCAACTACTAGAAAAACCCTTTCTGCTATAGTGGGAGGTGAAAATTTCATTTTCTGAAGCTTCCTTGTAAAGTTATGGTACAATGCAGAAAACGTGTTTTCAGCCTGAGATAAGGTTGATTCCGGAATGCCAAACATAAAAATGATGATAACTTTGGAAAAACACTTCAGACAGCTTAGATTTGATGTGCAACTACTAGAGAAACCCTTTCTGCTATAGTGGGAGGTGAAAATGTCATGTTCTGAAGCTTCCTTGCAAAGTTATGGCACAATGCAGAAAACGCGTTTTCAGCCTGAGATATGGTTCATTCCGGAACGCCAAACATAAAAATGTTGATAACTTTGGAAAAACACTTCAGACAACTTAGATTTGATGTGCAACTACTAGAAAAACCCTTTCTGCTATAGTGGGAGGTGAAAATTTCATTTTCTGATGCTTCCCTGCAAAGTTATGGCACAATGCGTAAAACGCGTTTTCAGCCTGAGATAAGGTCGATTCTGGAACGCCAAACATAAAAATGTTGATAACTTTGGAAAAACACTTCAGACAGCTTAGATTTGATGTGCAACTACTAGAAAAACCCTTTCTGCTATAGTGGGAGGTGAAAATTTCATGTTCTAAATGTTCCCTGCAAAGTTATGGCGCAAAGCGCGAAAAGCGTTTTCAGCCTGAGATAAGGTAGATTCCGGATCGCCAAACATAAAAATGTTGATAACTTTGGAAAAACACTTGAGACAGCTTAGATTTTATGTGCAACTACAAGAAAAACCCTTTCTGCTACAGTGGGAGGTTAAAATTTCATGTTCGGAAGCTTCTATGCAAAGTAATGGCACAATGCAGAAAACGCGTTTTCCGCTTGAGATAAGGTGGGTTCCGGAACGCCAAACATAAAAATGTTGATAACTTTCGAAAAACACTTCAGACAGCTTAGATTTGATGTGCAACTACTAGAAAGACCCTTTCTGCTATAGTGGGACGTCAAAATTTCACGTTCTGACGCTTCCCTGGAAAGTTATGGGACAATGCAGAAAACGATTTTTCATCCTGAGATAAGGTCGATTCCGGAACGCCAAACATAAAAATGTTGATAACTTTAGAAAAACACTTCAGACAGCTTAGACTTGATGTGCATCTACTAGAAATACCCTTTCTGCTGTAGTGGGAGGTGAAAATGTCATGTTCTGAAGCTTCCTTGCAAAGTTATCGCACAATGCAGAAAATGCGTTTTCAGCCTGAGATAAGGTTGATTCCGGAACGCCATACATAAAAATGTTGATAACTTTGGAAAAACACATCAGACAGCTTAGATTTGATGTGCAAGTAATAGAAAGACCCTTTCTGCTATAGTGGGAGGTTAAAATTTCATGTTCGGAAGCGTCTATGTAAAGTAATGGCACAATGCAGACAACGCTTTTTTAGCCTGAGATAATGTGGGTTCCGGAACGCCAAACACAAAAATGTTGATAACTTTCGAAAAACACTTCAGACAGCTTAGATTTGATGTGCAGCTACAAGAAAGAACCTTTCTGCTATAGTGGGAGGTCAAAATTTCATGTTCTGAAGCTTCCCTGGAAAGTTATGGCACAATGCAGAAAACGCATTTTCATCCTGAGATGAGGTCGATTCCGGAACGCCAAACATAAAAATGTTGATAACTTTCGAAAAACACTTCAGACAGCTTAGATTTGAGGTGCAACTACTAGAAAGACCCTTTCTGTTATAGTGGGAGGTGAAAATGTCATGTTCTGAAGATTCCTTGCCAAGTAATGGCACAATGCAGAAAACGCGTTTTCAGCCTGAGATAAGGTTCATTCCGGAACGCCAAACATAAAAATGTTGATAACTTTGGAAAAACACTTCAGACAGCTTAGATTTGATGTGCAACTACTAGAAAAATCCTTTCTGCTATAGTGGGAGGTGAAAATTTCATTTTCTGAAGCTTCCTTGCAAAGTTATGGCACAATGCAGAAAACGTGTTTTCAGCCTGAGATAAGGTTGATTCCGGAACGCCAAACATAAAAATGTTGATAATTTTGGAAAAACACTTCAGGCAGCTTAGATTTGATGTGCAACTACTAGAAAAACCCTTTCTGCTATAGTGGGAGGTGAAAATTTCATTTTCTGATGCTTCCCTGAGAAGTTATGGCACAATGCAGAAAACGCGTTTTCAGCCTGAGATAAGGTTGATTCCGGAACGCCAAACATAAAAATGTTGATAACTTTGGAAAAACACTTCAGACAGCTTAGATTTGATGTGCAACTACTAGAAAGAACCTGTCTGCTATAGTGGGAGGTGAAAATTTCATGTTCTGAAGCTTCCTTGCAAAGTTATGGCACAATGCAGAAAACGCGTTTTCAGCCTGAGATAGGGTTGATTCCGGAACGCCAAACATAAAAATGTTGATAACTTTGGAAAAACACTTCAGACAGCTTAGATTTGATGTGCAACTACTAGAAAGACCCTTTCTGCTATCGTGGGAGGTGAACATTTCATGTTCTGAAGCTTCCCAGCAAAGTTATGGCACAATGCAGAAAACGCGTTTTCAGCTTGAGATAAGGTGGGTTCCGGAACGTCAAACATAAAAATGTTGATAACTTTTGAAAAACACTTCAGACAGCTTAGATTTGATGTGCAACTACTAGAAAGACCCTTTCTGCTATAGTGGGAGGTGAAAATTTCATTTTCTGAAGCTTCCCTGCAAAGTTATGGCACAATGCAGAAAACGCGTTTTCAGCCTGAAACAAGGTTGATTCCGGAACGCCAAACATAAAAATGTTGATAACTTTGGAAAAAAACTTCAGACAGCTTAGATTTGATGTGCAACTACTAGAAAAACCCTTTCTGCTATAGTGGGAGGTGAAAATTTCATTTTTTGATGCTTCCCTGAGAAGTTATGGCACAATGCAGAATACGCGTTTTCAGCCTGAGATAAGGTGGGTTCCGAAACGCCAAACGTAAAAATGTTGATAACTATCGAAAAACACTTCAGACAGCTTAGATTTGATGTGCAACTACTAGAAAGAACCTTTCTGCAATAGTGGGAGGTCAAAATTTCATGTTCTGAAGCTTCCCTGGAAAGTTATGGGACAATGCAGAAAACGCATTTTCATCCTGAGATAAGGTCGATTCCGTAATGCCAAACATAAAAATGTTGATAACTTTCGAAAAACACTTCAGACAGCTTAGATTTGATGTGCAACTACTAGAAAGACCCTTTCTGCTATAGTGGGAGGTGAACATTTCATGTTCTGAAGCTTCCCAGCAAAGTTATGGCACAATGCAGAAAACGCGTTTTCAGCTGGAGATAAGGTGGGTTCCGGAACGCCAAACAGAAAAATGTTGATAACTTTCGAAAAACACTTCAGACAGCTTAGATTTGATGTGCAACTACTAGAAAGACCCTTTCTGCTATAGTGGGACGTGAAAATTTCATGTTCTGAATCTTCCCTGCAAAGTTATGGGACAATGCAGAAAACGATTTATCATCCTGAGATAAGGTTGATTCCGGAACGCAAAACATAAAAATGTTGATAACTTTCGAAAAACACTACAGACAGCTTAGATTTGATGTGCAACTACTAGAAAGACCCTTTCTGCTATAGTGGGACGTGAAAATTTCATGTTCTGAAGCTTCCCTGCAAAGTTGTGGCACAATGCAGAAAACGCGTTTTCAGCCTGAGATAAGGTCGATTCTGGAACGCGAAACATAAAAATGTTGATAACTTTCGAAAAACACTTCAGACAGCTTAGATTTGATGTGCAACTACTAGAAAGACCCTTTCTGCTATAGTGGGACGTGAAAATTTCATGTTCTGAAGCTTCCCTGCAAAATTATGGCACAATGCAGAAAACGTGTTTTCAGCTTGAGATAAGGTGGGTTCCGGAACGCCAAACATAAAAATGTTGATAACTTTTGAAAAACACTTCAGACAGCTTAGATTTGATGTGCAACTACTAGAAAGACCCTTTCTGCTATAGTGGGAGGTGAAAATTTCATTTTCTGAAGCTTCCCTGCAAAATTATGGCACAATGCGTAAAACGCGTTTTCAGCCTGAGATAAGGTCGATTCCGGAACGCCAAACATAAAAATGTTGCTAACTTTGGAAAAACACATCAGACAGCTTAGATTTGATGTGCAACTACTAGAAAGACCCTTTCTGCTATAGTGGGAGGTGAAAATTTCATTTTCTGATGCTTCCCTGAGAAGTTATGGCACAATGCAGAAAACGCGTTTTCAGCCTGAGATAAGGTGGGTTCCGAAACGCCAAACATAAAAATGTTGATAACTTTGGAAAAACACTTCAGACAGCTTAGATTTGATGTGCAACTACTAGAAAGACCCTTTCTGCTATAGTGGGAGGTGAACATTTCATGTTCTGAAGCTTCCCAGCAAAGTTATGGCACAATGCGTAAAACGCGTTTTCAGCCTGAGATAAGGTCGATTCCGGAACGCCAGACATAAAAATGTTGCTAACTTTGGAAAAACACATCAGACAGCTTAGATTTGATGTGCAACTACTAGAAAGACCATTTCTGCTATCGTGAGAGGTGAAAATTTCATGTTCTTAAGCTTCCCTGCAAAGTTATGGCACAATGCAGAAAACGCGTTTTCAGCCTGAGACAAGGTTGATTCCGGAACGCCAAACATAAAAATGTTGATAACTTTGGAAAAACACTTCAGACAGCTTTGATTTGATGTGCAACTACTAGAAAGACCCTTTCTGCTATAGTGGGAGGTGAACATTACATGTTCTGAAGCTTCCCAGCAAAGTTATGGCACAATGCAGAAAACGCGTTTTCAGCCTGAGATAAGGTTGATTCCGGAACGCCAAACATAAAAATGTTGATAACTTTGGAAAAACACTTCAGACAGCTTAGATTTGATGTGCAACTACTAGAAAAACCCTTTCTGCTATAGTGGGAGGTGAAAATTTCATTTTCTGAAGCTTCCTTGTAAAGTTATGGTACAATGCAGAAAACGTGTTTTCAGCCTGAGATAAGGTTGATTCCGGAATGCCAAACATAAAAATGATGATAACTTTGGAAAAACACTTCAGACAGCTTAGATTTGATATGCAACTACTAGAGAAACCCTTTCTGCTATAGTGGGAGGTGAAAATGTCATGTTCTGAAGCTTCCTTGCAAAGTTATGGCACAATGCAGAAAACGCGTTTTCAGCCTGAGATAAGGTTCATTCCGGAACGCCAAACATAAAAATGTTGATAACTTTGGAAAAACACTTCAGACAACTTAGATTTGATGTGCAACTACTAGAAAAACCCTTTCTGCTATAGTGGGAGGTGAAAATTTCATGTTCTGAAGCTTCCTTGCAAAGTTATGGCAGAATGCAGAAAACGCGTTTTCAGCCTGAGATAAGGTTGATTCCGGAACGCCAAACATAAAAATGTTGATAACTTTGGAAAAACACTTCAGACAGCTTAGATTTGATGTGCAACTACTAGAAAAACCCTTTCTGCTATAGTGGGAGGTGAAAATTTCATGTTCTAAAGGTTCCCTGCAAAGTTATGGCGCAAAGCGCAAAAAGCGTTTTCAGCCTGAGATAAGGTAGATTCCGGATCGCCAAACATAAAAATGTTGATAACTTTGGAAAAACACATCAGACAGCTTAGATTTGATGTGCAAGTAATAGAAAGACCCTTTCTGCTATAGTGGGAGGTTAAAATTTCATGTTCGGAAGCTTCTATGTAAAGTAATGGCACAATGCAGACGACGCTTTTTTAGCCAGAGATAATGTGGGTTCCGGAACGCCAAACACAAAAATGTTGATAACTTTCGAAAAACTCTTCAGACAGCTTAGATTTGATGTGCAGCTACAAGAAAGAACCTTTCTGCTATAGTGGGAGGTCAAAATTTCATGTTCTGAAGCTTCCCTGGAAAGTTATGGCACAATGCAGAAAACGCATTTTCATCCTGAGATGAGGTCGATTCCGGAACGCCAAACATAAAAATGTTGATAACTTTCGAAAAACACTTCAGACAGCTTAGATTTGATGTGCAACTACTAGAAAGACCCTTTCTGTTATAGTGGGAGGTGAAAATGTCATGTTCTGAAGATTCCTTGCCAAGTAATGGCACAATGCAGAAAACGCGTTTTCAGCCTGAGATAAGGTTCATTCCGGAACGCCAAACATAAAAATGTTGATAACTTTGGAAAAACACTTCAGACAACTTAGATTTGATGTGCAACTACTAGAAAAATCCTTTCTGCTATAGTGGGAGGTGAAAATTTCATTTTCTGAAGCTTCCTTGCAAAGTTATGGCACAATGCAGAAAACGTGTTTTCAGCCTGAGATAAGGTTGATTCCGGAACGCCAAACATAAAAATGTTGATAATTTTGGAAAAACACTTCAGGCAGCTTAGATTTGATGTGCAACTACTAGAAAAACCCTTTCTGCTATAGTGGGAGGTGAAAATTTCATTTTCTGATGCTTCCCTGAGAAGTTATGGCACAATGCAGAAAACGCGTTTTCAGCCTGAGATAAGGTTGATTCCGGAACGCCAAACATAAAAATGTTGATAACTTTGGAAAAACACTTCAGACAGCATAGATTTGATGTGCAACTACTAGAAAGAACCTGTCTGCTATAGTGGGAGGTGAAAATTTCATGTTCTGAAGCTTCCTTGCAAAGTTATGGCACAATGCAGAAAACGCGTTTTCAGCCTGAGATAGGGTTGATTCCGGAACGCCAAACATAAAAATGTTGATAACTTTGGAAAAACACTTCAGACAGCTTAGATTTGATGTGCAACTACTAGAAAGACCCTTTCTGCTATAGTGGGAGGTGAACATTTCATGTTCTGAAGCTTCCCAGCAAAGTTATGGCACAATGCAGAAAACGCGTTTTCAGCTTGAGATAAGGTGGGTTCCGGAACGTCAAACATAAAAATGTTGATAACTTTTGAAAAACACTTCAGACAGCTTAGATTTGATGTGCAACTACTAGAAAGACCCTTTCTGCTATAGTGGGAGGTGAAAATTTCATTTTCTGAAGCTTCCCTGGAAAGTTATGGCACAATGCGTAAAACGCGTTTTCAGCCTGAGATAAGGTCGATTCCGGAACGCCAGACATAAAAATGTTGCTAACTTTGGAAAAACTCATCAGACAGCTTAGATTTGATGTGCAACTACTAGAAAGACCCTTTCTGCTATCGTGGGAGGTTAAAATTTCATGTTCTGAAGCTTCCTTATAAGTTATGGCACAATGCAGAAAACGCGTTTTCAGCCTGAGACAAGGTTGATTCCGGAACGCCAAACATAAAAATGTTGATAACTTTGGAAAAAAACTTCAGACAGCTTAGATTTGATGTGCAACTACTAGAAAAACCCTTACTGCTATAGTGGGAGGTGAAAATTTCTTTTTCTGAAGCTTCCCTGCAAAGTTATGGCACAATGCAGAAAACTCGTTTTCAGCCTGAGATAAGGTGGGTTCCGGAACGCCAAACATAAAAATGTTGATAACTTTGGAAAAACACTTCAGACAGCTTTGATTTGATGTGCAACTACTAGAAAGAACCTTTCTGCTATAGTGGGAGGTGAACATTTCATGTTCTGAAGCTTCCCAGCAAAGTTATGTCACAATGCAGAAAACGCGTTTTCAGTCTGAGATAAGGTTGATTCCGGAACGCCAAACATAAAAATGTTGATAACTTTGGAAAAACACTTCAAACAGCTTAGATTTGATGTGCAACTACTAGAAAAACCCTTTCTGCTATAGTGGGAGGTGAAATTTTTTTTTCTGAAGCTTCCCTGCAAAGTTATGGCACAATGCAGAAAACGTGTTTTCAGCCTGAGATAAGGTTGATTCCGGAACGCCAAACATAAAAATGATGATAACTTTGGAAAAACACTTCAGACAGTTTAGATTTGATGTGCAACTACTAGAAAAACCCTTTCTGCTATAGTGGGAGGTGAAAATTTCATTTTTTGATGCTTCCCTGAGAAGTTATGGCACAATGCAGAATACGCGTTTTCAGCCTGAGATAAGGTGGGTTCCGAAACGCCAAACGTAAAAATGTTGATAACTATCGAAAAACACTTCAGACAGCTTAGATTTGACGTGCAACTACTAGAAAGAACCTTTCTGCAATAGTGGGAGGTCAAAATTTCATGTTCTGAAGCTTCCCTGGAAAGTTATGGGACAATGCAGAAAACGCATTTTCATCCTGAGATAAGGTCGATTCCGGAATGCCAAACATAAAAATGTTGATGACTTTCAAAAAACACTTCAGACAGCTTAGATTTGATGTGCAACTACTAGAAAGACCCTTTCTGCTATAGTGGGAGGTGAACATTTCATGTTCTGAAGCTTCCCAGCAAAGTTATGGCACAATGCAGAAAACGCGTTTTCAGCTGGAGATAAGGCGGGTTCCGGAACGCGAAACATAAAAATGTTGATAACTTTCGAAAAACACTTCAGACAGCTTAGATTTGATGTGCAACTACTAGAAAGACCCTTTCTGCTATAGTGGGACGTGAAAATTTCATGTTCTGAAGCTTCCCTGCAAAGTTATGGCACAATGCAGAAAACGCGTTTTCAGCTTCAGATAAGGTGGGTTCCGGAACACCAAACATAAAAATGTTGATAACTTTGGAAAAACACTTCAGACAACTTAGATTTGATGTGCAAATACTAGAAAGACCCTTTCTGCTATTGTGGGACGTGAAAATTTCATGTACAGAATCTTCCCTGCAAAGTTATGGGACAATGCAGAAAACGCGTTTTCAGCCTGAGATAAGGTGGGTTCCGGAACGCCAAACATAAAAATGTTGATAACTTTAGAAAAACACTTCAGACACCTTAGATTTGATGTGCAACTACTAGAAAGACCCTTTCTGCTATAGTGGGAGGTGAACATTTCATGTTCTGAAGCCTCCCTGCAAAGTTATGGCACAATGCAGAAAACCCGTTTTCAGCTTAAGATAAGGTGGGTTCCGGAACGCCAAACATAAAAATGTTGATAACTTTCGAAAAACACTTCAGACAGCTTAGATTTGATGTGCTAATACTAGAAAGACCCTTTCTGCTATAGTGGGACGTGAAAATTTCATGTTCTGAATCTTCCCTGCAAAGTTATGGGACAATGCAGAAAACGATTTATCATCCTGAGATAAGGTCGATTCCGGAACGCCAAACATAAAAATGTTGATAACTTTCGAAAAACACTTCAGACAGCTTAGATTTGATGTGCAACTACTAGAAAGACCCTTTCTGCTATAGTGGGAGGTGAAAATTTCTTTTTCTGAAGCTTCCCTGCAAAGTTATGGCACAATGCAGAAAACGTGTTTTCAGCCTGAGATAAGGTTGATTCCGGAACGCCAAACATAAAAATGATGATAACTTTGGAAAAACACTTCAGACAGTTTAGATTTGATGTGCAACTACTAGAAAAACCCTTTCTGCTATAGTGGGAGGTGAAAATTTCATTTTTTGATGCTTCCCTGAGAAGTTATGGCACAATGCAGAATACGCG
Source organism: Synchiropus splendidus (assembly GCF_027744825.2). Taxonomy (NCBI): domain Eukaryota; kingdom Metazoa; phylum Chordata; class Actinopteri; order Syngnathiformes; family Callionymidae; genus Synchiropus; species Synchiropus splendidus. Next base: position 34,429,975 of record NC_071337.1, read on the forward strand.
TTTTCAGCCTGAGATAAGGTGGGTTCCGAAACGCCAAACATAAAAATGTTGATAACTATCGAAAAACACTTCAGACAGCTTAGATTTCACGAGCAACTACTAGAAAGAACCTTTCTGCAATAGTGGGAGGTCAAAATTTCATGTTCTGAAGCTTTCCTGGAAAGTTATGGGACAATGCAGAAAACGCATTTTCATCCTGAGATAAGGTCGATTCCGGAATGCCAAACATAAAAATGTTGATAACTTTCAAAAAACACTTCAGACAGCTTAGATTTGATGTGCAACTACTAGAAAGACCCTTTCTGCTATAGTGGGAGGTGAACATTTCATGTTCTGAAGCTTCCCAGCAAAGTTATGGCACAATGCAGAAAACGCGTTTTCAGCTGGAGATAAGGTGGGTTCCGGAACGCCAAACAGAAAAATGTTGATAACTTTCGAAAAACACTTCAGACAGCTTAGATTTGATGTGCAACTACTAGAAAGACCCTTTCTGCTATAGTGGGACGTGAAAATTTCATGTTCTGAATCTTCCCTGCAAAGTTATGGGACAATGCAGAAAACGATTTATCATCCTGAGATAAGGTTCATTCCGGAACGCAAAACATAAAAATGTTGATAACTTTCGAAAAACACTACAGACAGCTTAGATTTGATGTGCAACTACTAGAAAGACCCTTTCTGCTATAGTGGGACGTGAAAATTTCATGTTCTGAAGCTTCCCTGCAAAGTTGTGGCACAATGCAGAAAACGCGTTTTCAGCCTGAGCTAAGGTCGATTCTGGAACGCGAAACATAAAAATGTTGATAACTTTCGAAAAACACTTCAGACAGCTTAGATTTGATGTGCAAATACTAGAAAGACCCTTTCTGCTATAGTTGGAGGTGAACATTTCATGTTCTGAAGCTTCCATGCAAAGTTATGGCACAATGCAGACAACCCGTTTTCAGCCTGAGATAAAGTCGATTCTGGAACGCCAAACATAAAAATGTTGATAACTTTCGAAAAACACTTCAGACAGCTTAGATTTGATGTGCAACTACTAGAAAGACCCTTTCTGATATAGTGGGACGTGAAAATTTCATGTTCTGAAGCTTCCCTGCAAAGTTATGGCACAATGCAGAAAACGCGTTTTCAGCTTCAGATAAGGTGGGTTCCGGAACACCAAACATAAAAATGTTGATAACTTTCGAAAAACACTTCAGACAGCTTAGATTTGATGTGCAAATACTAGAAAGACCCTTTCTGCTATAGTGGGACGTGAAAATTTCATGTACAGAATCTTCCCTGCAAAGTTATGGGACAATGCAGAAAACGCGTTTTCAGCCTGAGATAAGGTGGGTTCCGGAACGCCAAACATAAAAATGTTGATAACTTTAGAAAAACACTTCAGACAGCTTAGATTTGATGTGCAACTACTAGAAAGACCCTTTCTGCTATAGTGGGAGGTGAACATTTCATGTTCTGAAGCCTCCCTGCAAAGTTATGGCACAATGCAGAAAACCCGTTTTCAGCTTAAGATAAGGTGGGTTCCGGAACGCCAAACATAAAAATGTTGATAACTTTCAAAAAACACTTCAGACAGCTTAGATTTGATGTGCTAATACTAGAAAGACCCTTTCTGCTATAGTGGGACGTGAAAATTTCATGTTCTGAATCTTCCCTGCAAAGTTATGGGACAATGCAGAATACGATTTATCATCCTGAGATAAGGTCGATTCCCGAACGCCAAACATAAAAATGTTGATAACTTTCGAAAAACACTTCAGACAGCTTAGATTTGATGTGCAACTACTAGAAAGACCCTTTCTGCTATAGTGGGACGTGAAAATTTCATGTTCTGAAGCTTCCCTGCAAAGTTGTGGCACAATGCAGAAAACGCGTTTTTAGCCTGAGATAAGGTCGATTCTGGAACGCGAAACATAAAAATGTTGATAACTTTCGAAAAACACTTCAGACAGCTTAGATTTGATGTGCAACTACTAGAAAGACCCTTTCTGCTATAGTTGGAGGTGAACATTTCATGTTCTGAAGCTTCCATGCAAAGTTATGGCACAATGCAGAAAACGCGTTTTCAGCTTGAGATAAGGTGGGTTCCGGAACACCAAACATAAAAATGTTGATAACTTTCGAAAAACACTTCAGACAGCTTAGATTTGATGTGCAAATACCAGAAAGACCCTTTCTGCTATAGTGGGACGTGAAAATTTCATGTTCAGAATCTTCCCTGCAAAGTTATGGGACAATGCAGAAAACGCGTTTTCAGCCTGAGATAAGGTGGGTTCCGGAACGCCAAACATAAAAATGTTGATAACTTTCGAAAAACACTTCAGACAGCTTAGATTTGATGTGCTAATACGAGAAAGACCCTTTCTGCTATAGTGGGACGTGAAAATTTCATGTACAGAATCTTCCCTGCAAAGTTATGGGACAATGCAGAAAACGCGTTTTCAGCCTGAGATAAGGTGGGTTCCGGAACGCCAAACATAAAAATGTTGATAACTTTAGAAAAACACTTCAGACAGCTTAGATTTGATGTGCAACTACTAGAAAGACCCTTTCTGCTATAGTGGGAGGTGAACATTTCATGTTCTGAAGCCTCCCTGCAAAGTTATGGCACAATGCAGAAAACCCGTTTTCAGCTTAAGATAAGGTGGGTTCCGGAACGCCAAACATAAAAATGTTGATAACTTTCAAAAAACACTTCAGACAGCTTAGATTTGATGTGCTAATACTAGAAAGACCCTTTCTGCTATAGTGGGACGTGAAAATTTCATGTTCTGAATCTTCCCTGCAAAGTTATGGGACAATGCAGAATACGATTTATCATCCTGAGATAAGGTCGATTCCCGAACGCCAAACATAAAAATGTTGATAACTTTCGAAAAACACTTCAGACAGCTTAGATTTGATGTGCAACTACTAGAAAGACCCTTTCTGCTATAGTGGGACGTGAAAATTTCATGTTCTGAAGCTTCCCTGCAAAGTTGTGGCACAATGCAGAAAACGCGTTTTTAGCCTGAGATAAGGTCGATTCTGGAACGCGAAACATAAAAATGTTGATAACTTTCGAAAAACACTTCAGACAGCTTAGATTTGATGTGCAACTACTAGAAAGACCCTTTCTGCTATAGTTGGAGGTGAACATTTCATGTTCTGAAGCTTCCATGCAAAGTTATGGCACAATGCAGAAAACGCGTTTTCAGCTTGAGATAAGGTGGGTTCCGGAACACCAAACATAAAAATGTTGATAACTTTCGAAAAACACTTCAGACAGCTTAGATTTGATGTGCAAATACCAGAAAGACCCTTTCTGCTATAGTGGGACGTGAAAATTTCATGTTCAGAATCTTCCCTGCAAAGTTATGGGACAATGCAGAAAACGCGTTTTCAGCCTGAGATAAGGTGGGTTCCGGAACGCCAAACATAAAAATGTTGATAACTTTCGAAAAACACTTCAGACAGCTTAGATTTGATGTGCTAATACGAGAAAGACCCTTTCTGCTATAGTGGGACGTGAAAATTTCATGTTCTGAATCTTCCCTTAAAAGTTATGGGACAATGCAGAAAACGATTTTTCATCCTGAGTTAAGGTCGATTCCGGAACGCCAAACATAAAAATGTTGATAACTTTCGAAAAAGACTTCAGACAGCTTAGATTTGATGTGCAACTACTAGAAAGACCCTTTCTGCTATAGTGGGACGTGAAAATTTCATGTTCTGAAGCTTCCTTGCAAAGTTATGGCACAATGCAGAAAACGCGTTTTCAGCCTGAGATAAGGTCGATTCCGGAACGGCAAACATAAAAATGTTGATAACTTTGGAAAAACACTTCAAACAGCTTAGATTTGATGTGAAACTACTAGAAAGACCCTTTCTGCTATAGTGGGATGTGAAAATTTCATGTTCTGAAGCTTCCCTGCAAAGTTATATCACAATGCAGAAAACGCGTTTTCAGCCAGAGATAAGGTCGATTCTGGAATGCCAAACATAAAAATGTTGATAACTTTGGAAAAACACTTCAGACAGCTTAGATTTGACGTATAACTACTAGAAAGACCCTTTCTGCTGTAGTGGGAGTTGAAAATTTCATGTTCTTAAGCTCCCCTGCAAAGTTATGGCACAATGCAGAAAACGCGTTTTCAGCCTGAGATAAGGTGGGTACCAGAACGCCAAACATAAAAATGTTGATAACTTTGTAAATACATTTCAGACAGCTGAGATTTGATGTGCAACTACTAGAAAGACCCTTTCTGCTATAGTGGGTGGTGAAAATGTCATATTCTGTAGCTTTCCTGCAAAGTTATGGCACAATGCGTAGAACGCGTTTTAAGTCTGAGATTAGGTTGATTCCGGAACGCCAAACATAAAAATGTTGATAACTTTCGAAAAACACTTCAGACAGCTTAGATTTGACGTATAACTACTAGAAAGACCCTTTCTGCTGTAGTGGGAGGTGAAAATTTCATTTTTGAAGCTTTCCTGCAAAGTTATGGCACAATGCGGAAAACGCGCTTTCAGCCTGAGATAAGGTGGGTTCCGGAACGCCAAACATAGAAATGTTGATAACTTTGGAAAAACACTTCAGACGGCTTAGATTTGTTGTGCAACTACTAGAAAGACCCTTTCTGCTATAGTGGGAGGTGAAAATTTCATGTTCTGAAGCTTCAATGCAAAGTTATGGCACAATGCAGAAAATGCGTTTTCAGCCTGAGATAAGGTTGATTCCGGAACGCCAAACATAAAAATGTTGATAACTTTGGAAAAACACTTCAGACAGCTTAGATTTGATGTGCAACTACTAGAAAAACCCTTTCTGCTATAGTGGGAGGTGAAAATTTCATCTTCTGAAGCTTCCCTGCAAATTTATGGCGCAAAGAGCAAAAAGGGTTTTCAGCCTGAGATAAGGTAGATTCCGGAATGCCAAACATAAAAATGTTGATAACTTTGGAAAAACACTTCAGACAGCTTAGATTTGATGTGCAACTACTAGAAAGACCCTTTCTGCTATAGTGGGAGGTCAAAATTTCATGTTCTGAAGCTTCCCTGGAAAGTTATGGCACAATGCAGAAAACGCATTTTCATCCTGTGATTAGGTCGATTCCGGAACGCCAAACATAAAAATGTTGATAACTTTCGAAAAACACTTCAGACAGCTTAGATTTGATGTGCAACTACTAGAAAGACCCTTTCTGCTATAGTGGGAGGTGAAAATTTCATGTTCTGAAGCTTCCATGCAAAGTTATGGCACAATGCAGAAAATGCGTTTTCAGCCTGAGATAAGGTTGATTCCCGAACGCCAAACATAAAAATGTTGATAACTTTGGAAAAACACTTCAGACAGCTTAGATTTGATGTGCAACTACTAGAAAAACCCTTTCTGCTATAGTGGGAGGTGAAAATTTCATGTTCTGAAGCTTCCTTGCAAAGTTATGGCACAATGCAGAAAACGTGTTTTCAGCCAGAGATAAGGTTGATTCCGGAACGCCAAACATAAAAATGTTGATAACTTTGGAAAAACACTTCAGACAGCTTAGATTTGATGTGCAACAGAGAGAAGAAGGATACACCAAAATGTCAAAACTGTTTGATTTATGGCCCTGGAGATAATAAAACCCCTCCCCTTCCAGAGGTAATTAAACCAACCCCTCCCCCTTTTTATATAAAAAGAAATTAAAATAATAACCCCTCCCCTTTTTTATATAATAAGAAATTAAAATAATAACCCCTCCCCCTTTTTATATAAAAAGAAATTAAAATAATAACCCCTCCCCTTTTTATATAAAAAGAAATTAAAATAATAACCCCTCCCCTTTTTATATAAAAAGAAATTAAAATAATAACCCCACCCTTTTTTTTTATATCAACAGGGAATTAAAATTATAACCCTCCCCCTTGTTTTATGACAGGAAGGGTAATAATTAACCCTATCATCCCTTGTTTTATAACAGCTGCGTGACTTGTGTGTATATATATTTAACCTTCAGACCGTCACAAGGAGCAAGGAACCAGCAAACACAACCAACTCGCAATGTCTGTCCCTACAACGGCGCGTGGATCACCAGTGATCAGTGAGACAGCTGTGACTGTTATTGAGGACCCGTGGATGGGTGCTGGGGCTCCCCGTAAATCTGTAATGTACCTACGGCGTACGCAGGCGCCACCCGGGGAATCTTTGCGGGATGAGTGGTCTCTAGAGCCTTACGGTCGTCGAGGGAGATGGGGGTACGTGTTTAAGTATGAAACAGCTGAATTGTACATTTACCAACTGGATGACGACGAAACCTTGAGTGCCTATACGGAGATGGCCGTGTTATCGTCTAACGACTGGGGTGTGCTGAGAGAGGTGAAGCCGGAAAATCTTCCAAGGGCTGAAGAAGAAGAACAACAACAACAACATCGTCAGAAGGCTGGAGCCGGGTCTAACAAAGCTGATCGAATGGAGAGGAAGCCGTCCTTCGTGGCTATATGGCTGGCTAAAATCTCAGGATCAGGACGGTGGTCCTTCAGAGCCCTCCATAAAGTATCAACAGGAGTCACGAGTGAAGAAGAAGAAGATTTCGTCCTGGAGTATTTTAATTCTGATTGCGGTGTATTTCGTACTCTGTTAACCATACCTTTGGATGCTTGGAGTGAAAAAATCCGCGAGATTTCTCCAAAAATCGACGGCCTCTTCTACCATAGCCGCTTATGGGATGATACCCTTGTGTTGAAAAAAGCACTGACCTTTTAGTCCCGCCCTTTGGACCACCTACTCGCTGACGGTTGCTATAAAAGAGGGTGTTTTCCAGAGCGACACCCTGCAGACGTACCCGGCGGAACAAACGCATCCAGGACAACGATGAGGACCGAAGGTGTTCCGAGACGTATTGCCACTATCTTCCTCGGAGCTGCTACAGGCGGTGCTGGGTACGGAATGAACAACCCCACGCCGACCCGTCTACTTCCTGTGGTAGAAGACGATACAGGTGATGGTCATGAGTACGAGGGTTCTAACAACGGCATGGCGGACGGAGCCTGTCCTTCATTGACCATCAAAGACGACACAGACGACTCTGATGCAACTGAAATGGAAGACGTGGACGATGAGGAGGAACCTGTAGGGAGAGCAACAACCTCCAGTCCTGAGAACGAAACTGTCGGCGTGCATCCGCCTGCTTCATCCTCAGCTTCGCAAGACCAAGAACCAGCAGCTAATGATGAAACGGATGGATGGATAAGCGGTTTCTTCCTGAAAGCTGTAAAGACAGTTGTATTTCATCTACTAGGTAAAACCATGCGCAGATATTGGAGGGAGATCTGCTACGGCTGCCAAGTAGACCATCCCAGCCAAGTACAACACAGCTGTCTTGAAGAGATGGAGGATGATTTCTACAGCCTTAACTTCTACCCGTTGATGAAAAGACTCTGTAACAACAACTTTCTGCCTGCTATACAACACTACTTGACCGTGAATGACATACAACCGGAGAAAATGAGAACCAAGGCTACGGCTGAGACAGTCTTGCTCGAAATGAGGTCTCCAAAATCAAGCGTCTGGAACGAATACATCAAATACGAGCCAGAGGATCTTCTAATTGAACGTCTGGAATCAGCAAGTAGAATCTGGAATAGAACGCCGGTCCTGGACGATGTCACAAACACGAGATACCCTCGTATGTGATATTTTTTTTTGCTTTTACTGTCTTTGTATAACTTTACGAACGAATCCTGACATAACCTGTTTAATAAAAAACATTAAGAAGCATATTCGGATCTCGGCTCATTCATTTCTCATTTAACATGTCGGTGAAACACATCATTAAAAGAGTTTATTACAATCCTCTTCACCCCGGGAGCTACGGAGGTGCGGATCGCCTTCGTCGAGGGGTGCAGGCTGAGACTGGAAAACCAGTCAGTTCTAAATCTATTAAAGATTTTTTATCAAAACAGGATGCTTACACCCTGCATAAACCGGTCAGAGTAAACTTTCCGAGAAACAGAGTATTTGTTCACAGGCCACTTCAACAATTCCAGGCCGACCTATGCGACATGCAGGCGTTGGCTAGATATAACGACGATCAAAATTACTTGTTGACCGTTATAGATGTATTTTCAAAGAAGGCCTATGTACGCGTTTTAAAAAGAAAGACTGCGATTGAGACAATGAAGGCGTTTGAATCAGTGCTTGAGGAGAGCGGGACGCCTGCAAAGCTACAGACGGATGACGGGAAAGAATTTTTTAACAAGAGTTTCAGGGCTTTGATGGAAAGGAAGGGTATTAATCATTTTTCAACAGCGAGTGACGTTAAGGCCTCTGTGGTTGAGAGATTTAACCGCACTCTTAAAAATCGGATGTGGAGATATTTTACAGCTAAAAACACTCTACGTTACATCGAGGTTTTACAGGATCTAGTAAAGAGTTATAATCACAGCTATCACAGTAGTATAAAAATGACACCGATGGAAGTAACTAAAGAAAATACTCTGCAAGTGTTTGACAATCTTTACATTAGACCGTCGAGAGGTCGACAGAAGCCGAAATTTAAGGAGGGCGATCATGTTAGGATATCAAAACTACGAGGTGTATTTGACAAAAAGTATGAGCAGAGTTTTACAGACGAGATATTTACGATAACTGAATGTATTCACCGCAACCCGCCTGTGTATAAATTGAAAGATTTCGACGGCGAACCCATCCAGGGGTCATTTTATGATCAAGAATTACAAAAAGTACAACTCGTTAAGGATCAAGTATTTCACGTTGAAAAGATTCTCAAGGAACGCCGCGTTAAAGGAGAGAGACAGGTCTTTGTCCAGTGGAAGAACTGGCCTGAAAAATTCAACAGTTGGGTAAAAGCTTCAGATATAAAAAATATATAAGACGATCCTTCTTTACACCAGGCGTCATATCATCATGTACGGCTCAAAGAACACTGGCTTCTATGTGACTTTACCATCAAACGCCAGCGCAAAAGTTTTTAAAGACAACTCGATCGGTACTTTCCGCGTTGATTTAGCACAACATATCGATTTAAACGGGAAATGGGAGGTGGCTTTGACGGAGATTACATACCCTCACACGTGGCATAATATTCCGGAGGATGCGGCGTCATTTTACTGGAAACCGAACCCTAGAGGAACTGATTCCAACACAAACACGGCTCCCCCAAGAGGATCAGATTCAGATGCTAACACGTCGAGGCGGCATAAAGATGAATTTCATAGAGCCATGGCGAGACTTAGGGCTCCGGATCCTGACGCCAGCGCCTCACCTCAGAGGAAAAAAGACGAATCACGAGGGGTTGATCGACATTTCAAAACTGCAGGAACAGATATTTCTAAACTGAAGTTCAAGGGTGGATATTACAGCTCTATTAATCAGATTACAACCGAGTTGGAGCAAACCTTTAAAAAAACCAATAACAATATACGCTTCCTGTTTGACGGTGCACGGCAAAAAATTGATCTTCAAGGAGACGGGCAGAACCTAGTGCTTTTTAACTCGCCTTTAGCTTACATGTTAGGTGTAGAGCCTGGTCATTGGATCAATTTTTGCGAGTTCAGAGCGCCCCACCCAGTTGATTTAAAAGCGGGGTTTTACCATCTTTACTGTTACAGCGACGTTGTAAGACCTCAGCTTGTAGGGGATGCATATGCACCGCTTTTAAGAACGGTGGAAATCAAGGGTCGTTACTCAGATATTATCACACAGCATTTTAACCCTGCTTACTATTTACCAGTTGCCAAGAACCATATTGAAAATATTCAGGTACAAATTAAATCAGATCTTAACAAACCAGTCAATTTTACCTTTGGAAAAGTGGTGGTGACTCTACACTTTAGACCTGTTACTTGAGAGGATATTATATAACCCTCGTATCGTCGTCTGGAAATCCATTCATCATCACAACGCCGGAGAGAGATAACCCTCCTTTGCAGACCACGTCATAAACAAACACAATGGTACATGCAGGCTTAAGAGACGACCCGCACAGATTTGTACAATATTATGAAAAACAGGTGGGCGGAGATCTACCCGGGTTCTACGGTGCCCCGGTTATGTACGGACGAGGCATCGGTTCCCTCTTCTCAAAAATGTTTCGGTTTGTATCACCTCTGTTGAAAAGAGGTATTGCCATAGCAAAGCCTCATCTCAAATCAGCAGTGGGTAACATAGCCTCGGATATGTTCACCCGTACCGTGAGAGGAATGAGCGATCAACAGAGACAGGAAGGGTCAGGTGGTATAGCCGTCTTATCGCGAAGGACAAAGAGACGACCACCAGGACGACGTGTAACACAGAGCTCAAATAAACGTACAAACAAAAAAAGAAAGAAGCCAGTTGACAGAAGCAAACGGGCCAAGAGGAAGTCCAGAGGGAGCTCCGATATATTTTAAAAAACCTTATATACAGTAACATGGCGCTCCTACACCAGAAATCTACTGAATGCACATTGGCAGAACTGGATTTATTCACGCCGCCGATGACGCAACTTTCCATCAAAGACAAAATTTACACTGAAATTGCTCCAGTAGCCGCTATCAGCGAAGGAGGACCGATTGAGTTTTTTATACCGGGAGACGGCGAAAAGTATCTAGACCTAAACGACACCCTTCTACACGTGCGTGCAAGAATTACTAATGCCGATGGCACCCCGCTGGCTAACGACGCAGCAGTCGGCCTCATCAATTATCCTCTAAACACAATCTTTGTTCAGTGCGATGTGGTTCTGGGGGATCGGATGATTTCGCAGTCCAGTTCCACTCACCCGTACAGAGCTATGATTGAAACACTTCTCAACTTTTCCGGCGACACTCTTAAAACACAGTTTAGCGCCGGTCTTTTTTACCAAGACACACCCGGGTCGGTCGACTCGATCGTCACTGTAAACGGACCCAACGCTGGCCTTAATAAACGGGCAGAGTTCACGAGCAGATCCAGAGAAGTACACCTTCTCGGTCCTCTTCACAGCGACATATTTTTCTGCGAGAGACTGTTATTAAACTCAGTCGATTTAAGAATTAAACTCACCAGGGCGAACGATGCCTTCTGTCTGACAGGGCCCCGCGACTCCACCTTTCGTCTGAAAATCCTCGGCGCCTCTCTGTTTGTGAAGAAAGTCACTGTTTCGCCAGCTGTGAGAATAGGTCATGCAGCGGGTTTGTTAAAAGGAAATGCTCTCTACCCCCTCTCACGAGTCAACGTAAAAACATACTCCATTCCAGAAAACTCAAGAATATGTACCCAGGAGAATTTATTTCTGGGTTCAATACCTAAATACGTGGTTTTAGGGATGGTGCATCATGAGGCGTTTACCGGTAGGAGAGATCTCTCCCCGTTCAATTTTCACCATTACAACACCGAATATCTCGCCCTCTGTCAGGACGGTCGACAGATCCCCGCTAAAGCTTTTCAACCTCAGTTTAATAACGGTATGGCGGTCAGAGAGTTTTATAACATGATTCTAGCTACAGGAAGACATTTGAAGGATCTACCGCTAAGCATTGACCGCGAAGGTTTTAACGGAGGTTATTCGTTGTTTGCGTTTAATCTCAATCCAGCCGACGACAACAACGCTCTCTCCCCTGTCTCAAATGGGAATTTAAGACTGGAGATGAGATTCAGAGTACCCTTACCAAACACCGTAACACTGATTGTGTACGCTTGTTACGATTCCATTCTGGAGATTGATGCGAAAAGACAAGTGTTGGTGGACTATTATTAAAAAAAAGTTATGGATAGTCTCCAGTTACAGAGGCTGCTGAGAGGTCTCTTGGGTGACACATTTTACGGTGTATGGCCGTCGGATAAGTTGCCTCAATACACTCAACCCCTCAGACTGCCTGCATATTTCGTCGTCAACACACACCCGGCACATAAACCAGGAGAGCACTGGTTGGCTTTAACTCTCGAAGAAGACGGTAGAACAACTTTCTTTGACTCATTCGGAATGGGGCCGTACTTTTCACATTACCCTGAAAATATTTTAAAGTTTCTCAAGAAACATTCAGGCAACATCAAGTACAACAATGGCCAACTACAGCATGCTCTATCGTTTGTATGTGGTCATCATTGCGTCTTCTACCTCTGTCATCGTGCTAGAGGTCTGTCTATGGAAGAAGTATTAAGTCTATACAGCGACGATACCCTAAAAAACGACCTCATGGTATACAACTTTGTGAAAGGACATCAAAAATGTCTAAAAAGATGTGCACACTGTCCGTGGAAACAACAAAACTGTTCTCTTCTGTATTTTAAAGACTATTGTAACGTGTGACTAATCTTATTTTGTTTGTGCGTGTGTTTAAAAGAAAAATCTGTAATCACATAATAATTCAATAAAACATTTTATTGATGAAAAGACAATAACCGTGTACAAGACAATTATTCAGGAAAACCATCGAGGTGTTAGAGACAATTTCTTCCCTTTGGTCACTACACGTGTCAAGCGTCGTCGAGGTGTCGCTTTAGGATCCTTTGGGTCGGGAGACCAGCTCTCAGCTATACTTTTCTTTCGCGAGATAGAATTCGATTTAAGTCTCTGATATTGAGCCCTCGCTTCAGGATTGGACAGCAGTGTGAGAGGGATGTTTAGCTTTAATAATGTGACGAGAAACTCGGACCAGCCCTCAGGTAATGAAGAACTCGTTTTCTTATACGGTAGGGAAAGGTACTTGAATATATCAATCACATGAGAGCCTTTTACAGCATTTCCTTCATACATAAATTCGCCATTCATATTCCAACCATCACCGTTTTTGGATATCCTCTGGATAATGTATTCAGCATTTCTTCGAGCTTTTGACGGAAGGCTATTTAGAATATCCTTACCCAAGTCGTCTGTTACAGAGGGTGTTTTTAGAACACTTTCGACACGACTGTTAGAGTCGTGTGGATGATCGCTGACTCCGTCTCGTTGTAAAGTCAGAGTTACTCTCCTTTGGTCTCTCTGATCCTGTTTTGTAAAGGTTAAATATCTTTGCAATAGAGCATCGTACTTTTTAATCTTCTCATACGAGTTTAACTGAGAATCATTTAGAATGGACCTCATCTTGTCATTTAATTCATCTTCGGCAGTTTCACGGATGTCGGGGGTTGGACGTGATAACCGGTTAATTTGCTGAGGAGAGACGAGATACATTTTCTGGACAGTCTTCATGGTGTTTTACTTCTTTACAAGTCCTCCTATTAGATTTCCAATGATTGGAACGGCAGCCGCTAGCAACGGCAAAATGAATCCTCCCGATTGCTTTTTAAGAATCCTTCGTTTACGCTTCACGCACGCCTTTTTATTAGCCAAGAGTCTGATGTTTTTCTTCTGTTTTTTCAGTTTTTTGAACTGAGCCTGCGACAATGGTACATTCCCCTTCAAAACATTCAGGGCGATCTCACCGAGAGCTTGAATAAAGTCCCGAGAACTACGCATCAAAATGTCTTTACGTTTCTTTGACGGAGCATGGTATAGTTCCTTAAGTAAACCCGCGTTTCTTTTTATACGCGCTGACATAACTTAAGCAGACGTTTTTGGTATGTACACCGTGTGACGTTGATGAGGAAGTATCCCGGTCCTTAGTCTGTAGCGTTCTGGACATGAGGGTGTTAGATCAACAATTAAGTACCCGTGTGCGTCAGCTGCAGCATCTTCAAAGCTTTCAAGAAAGAAAGCTCTTTGAGACGGGTAAACCTGTTGAGCAAGAACTTTTATCTGCATTTTATCGCGAGGATTCTTAAACAGTACAAAGTAATTGCTATTCAGACTAATAGTACGACTATATTTACCACGATGAAATAAGTTTTGCGTCAGCATTATAACACTCATATTTTTATGATGTCTGTACTGTGTAAAAATGCGAACAACCTCAGGGTTTTCAGAAGCTTCAAAAATAACATCGTCAAGAATAATCAAATGTTTTCTATCAGAAGGAAATACATCTTCATTTTCAAAAGATTCAGGTAAACCTTCAATGAATTTGATATTTTTATTCATCTTTTGCAATTCACTGTACATCGGTTGAAAAGAAGTATAAATCCATACAATATTTACATTGGCATCATCCATAACATGTTCACAATTTTCAAGTATACATTTTACAAAATGGGTCTTTCCTGACCCTGATGGCCCCACCACTAGACATGAAAATGGTGTTTTCAAACGAGGATCGAAATGAATTTCTTCCATAATGACCCCTCATCCACTCAAAACTCAGAACCCGAAAGGTTTGGTTGTGCCGTCTGAAAACAAACGCCTTTTATCGTCCACGACCCGGAGTTTTTTAGTAACTGATCTGTTTTTTAAAGTGATGTTCTTTTTATCCCTCACAATGCTGAGTTGACGGGTCTCAAGCAGCCCATCAGGTGAATTCTGTAAATAGCCCTCTACAAGATCTCTGACAGAGTCAAAGTTTATCTGCTGACAAGCCTCTTTTGTTTGCGTGATACCTTTAACTTTCATCACAACCTTCTTCTGTCCTTTGGTCCTATAAGCATACGTCTTAGGACCCGCCGAAACAAAGTCCTCGATGCTATCCCCGTCGAGTTCATCAGTCAGATCACCGAGATAGTTACCTAATTTTAAAGGCGTCTCGCCGTCTTTCACCACATATATCAAGCTGTCTGTGTCAACATAGAGAACATTCTCCTGCAATTTCTCCATGTAACTGTACAACTTCAGACGTGCATAAGCAGTGGTAAAAGCTCCGATAAAAACATTGCTGCTTTTACCAGGAGGGTAGAGACCCTTGTAACGCCACTGGATCACAACTTTTTTCTCATCCAGCACGTTAAAGTAGCTGACCTCGTATTTCCCTGAAAACAAGAAACTGAAAAACTCGTTAGGGTCTGACACTACAGAAACCTGAGACATGTTCTGCCTCTGGCAGAACTTGCCCCACAGGCTATTAAGACAAGCTTTAGCCACCTGTCTCTTTGCTGGGTTGTGACAAATCTTATCAGCACAAAGCAAAATCCCCTGATGGGTTTGATAATCCTTAATGTATTTGTCGCGGCTTTCCTGATCAACGGCCTCAGCAGGGTAACCAGAAGCCTCCTGTTTGCCCTTCAGGAATGTACGGATGTAACCTGTGAAAATACAATCGCTAGAGCTATCAAAATGCCATACTTCAATAATCTTGGCCACCCTGTATCCCTTGTCCCGAGCCTTGTTGAACTCAACCGTGACCCAGACCCCTGTCAAAGCACGCTCATCATCATTATGCGTACAGCCATTGTCTTGAACATTATGACTTGAACAGATACGGCATAACGTGAAGTGTAATTTACCCCCTGGTCCTCTGTAGGGTAAAACGGGTACATATAAACCCCTAGGAGGATAGACAACCGCCTTGATAAGACCAAAGTACTGTCTGGGATCCCCAAAGTCCTTGTGAATTATTCGGGGGTGACCTAGGGGATAGGAACACGTGCTGTTGACATAAGGATACAGAGACGTGACATCAGCGTAATAAACTTTTTCACCAGGCTTAGCCGTGTAACGCAACTTTAAAGCGCTGGTTCTACCACCGTAGAGGGCATTACGAGGGTTGAGAGGCTCAGGGGTGTCAAAATCTAAGAGAAAGTCTCTGAGATCATCACACGATTGTCGAAGTGAACGCCATTCGTGTTCCCAGATGGTAATAAGACGCACCCCATGATCAGACTTTAACGCCTGCTCTCTCTCCATCGTAGCAGAGTAGAATTCACCATATGGTCTACCTCTTAACGGACAGACTGCATGAGGGTCAACACATGAGGGACAACCGTGGAAGAAACATCCATAAAACTCCCAGACCTGCTTAACACCGTCAACTTCAGCATAACCGTCAACAAAATACTGACCAAACACCATCTCCCCACGGTTCAAGGCATGTTGTATGGAAATGCCCTGTCTGTGTGATTCCCATTGCAACCACTGGATGGAAGCGTCTGAGAACCTCTTGTTACCTCTTGTTACATAATTGTTGGGACATGGTATGGCTAATGTGTCTGGTTTTAAAAAGTTGGTCCTGAAAACAGCCATACACGCAGAGGCGATTGTTACGGACGAGAGTGCATCAACACCTGTTTCTTTAAAAAACTCCTCTCTAAATATCACACACCCTCTGGCCAGAATGTCGACATCGTTTTTACAATAGTGAATAGCTTCACTCCTGAAATTGAAAGAATTCTCACACACAGATTCGTACCAGCTGTAAAAATCTCTCTGTTCAGGGTCTGACATGCCCTCAACGCCGTAGTCTGACGGAGGAGGATAGGCCCCAATGTAATGCAGACGGTCTTTCGAGCTAAACTTGTGTGGAAAAAAACCGTTGCACTGATCGGTGAAACCTAGAGCTTTAGGCATGGAGCTGAGTCGCATGGTTAGGAATGAGAGAGAGTCGATGAATTTTAGCTTGTAGTGAGGATCCTCAAGACAAAGTATCTTACTACCGGTCATGATTAACCTCTTTGGTATTAACCCTTCATCAAGCATACCTCTCAAGACAATGACACTGTCAAAACCCCTGGCATTATGCGCAACAAAAACACAGCCTCTAAACCGGTTCTTTCTGAAATATAAAAGAAACGCTCTAACACAGTCGAGACCATAAAACACCTGTTCTTCACCTCTCTGCGTCTTTGCACACACTAAAAAAGGGACATGTCTACCCTGGTCGTCTGTAAACGTTTCAAAATCGTAAAAAACCAGATCGGGATGCTCCGTCTTCCTGGCAACCGGCTGAATGTAGCACTGATGGACCTCGTTTGTCGATGATAATTTTACATTGCAGATGTTACATTTAAGCACAACGCAACAATGGTTGGGTTTACCCGTTTTTAACGGCATATACCGACACCTTCCGCATTTTTCACATTTTTTGTATCTCGGACAGAGACTTGACCCGTTAGCGCCAATCTCTTTGTGTCTCACGATGCATGATGGCGTTCTACAAACCCGACGACAGTCGCCGCAAGTTACAGGGTCTGGAACCTCTGTAGGGCAAACAGGATTGTGACAAACGCTACAATAACCTTTGCAGATGTGTTTTGATTTATCTTCATACCCCTTATGACAGCTGACGCAAAAGTAGCGTGTTCCTAAAAAACCCTTTGGATTCTTCACCCCGTAATAGTGTCCCTGAAGTAGAAACAAGTATAAGGGATCCAAACCATCAGCTAAACCTGTGACATAATGTGCTAATGGTTGGTTTGGTGTCGTTTTATGAAACACAACAATTTTACGCCTCACTATCCGTTCAAACAGGGGTATATCTGTGAATGTGATAGGTGTTTGAGAATCTAAACCAGCTTTGCTTTGTAATTCCCTCCCCAAATCAACACAATCTTGATATGTACGGTGAGGATTAAGGAGACAAGAAAGGCTGATTGCGAAGCAAAGCTGATCAGTTCCATCACCATCAACTACATAGAGATGTCGTCTTTTTTTACCGATAATTTCGGCATCCAGTGTCTTCTCGAGTTTGCGTTTAGTGCCTCCTCGAGGGTTATGTACAATTTGGACCGTTAATTCAATTCTCATACCCATAGCGATGACTCTGTCGGATTGCACGGTGTTGCTAAGGAGGTCCTCAAAAGCGGGGTAGATATTTCCCCCGTCGCCTTCAACCACAACATTAACGTGTTCTTGAACACCTTCACCAACCACTTCAAGCTGAACCACATCCTCTCGATCTGCCAGTCTCTGCGCTTCATCAGCCAGCTCTCTGACCTGTTGCATCAAACCTCTGTAGAAAGTAGCTAGATCAGGAGTGTCTGGTACAGCAGGACGTGTTAGCACCCTTCTCATCCTATCGGTGTTAAAAGCCTCTATGACTTCTGATTCAATACTGGCACCTCCAACACAGCATCCTTCCTGTACAAAATCACCGTCATCATCAACACTGTCATCGCTGCAGCTAGAGTCAGACGGGTCTATCAGAGGGTCAAGAGCAGGTGTCCCTGAATCGGTCGTCTGTAGGTTATCAACAAACCTTTCTAACCAATTGTCGTTGTCTAAAGAGGTATCAACCCTACCCTCGCATGATGATGCAGGAACCATATTTAAAATACGATTATCCTCTCTCTCAGCGAAAAAAATGGACTCCATGTTTTCATTTATACTCGGATCATAGACCGGCTCTACATCCTCCTCCTCAGACATGCCGTCAAACAAGCCAGACAGAAACATCCGTGTCGGTGAAGCACTCTGGTCAATGAGGTGTGGTGTAGTGTCCTGGTTGTGGGTGGATTCAGGGTCAGAACCAGAAGGAAAACCATCATGATCGGCCATAATTTAATAATAATAACGATAACAATGAAATAATAATTAAAAGAATTTAATAAACCAAACAGCAACCTCAAAACACAATCACCCGCAGTGCCTTTAAATAATCAGACTCCGAAGGGACCTTACTGTGGCTGAACTTCATTCAGATCAGTCCACGACGTCTGTTGCCACCAGGTCCTTGTAGTTTTAGGAGTCTCACAATTTCAGACAGTAGCGCTTTATTTGTGATCTCCTTCCTGACGTTTTCTGTAACGATGATAATAATAATATATAAGACATATGCATCACAGCTGATTACTCATTGAAAAAAAAAAAGTTGTTAATCTTACCTTCGCGTAGATTTCTCGTCAACCGTCGATATCTACGTGCTTGACGTGCTTGAAGTGCTAGACGACGTTCAAGCGTACGCACTCGGCATTCAAGCTGTTGTTTTACAGTTGTTGTAGCATAGAATGCCAATTGGGTCTGTGATGGCTGTGATGGTGGAGTCTGGGGTCGGTTTTGGGGCGATGCGACAGAGCTCTCGGGGTCTGGAAGTAGAGTCCGGGGATGGTTGAGGGGTGATGTGCCGTAAGTCGCCGGCTGTGTCCGAGGCGCTGTCCGGAGGGTGTCTGAGGCCGCTGTTGGTGTTGGTGATGTTGACGGTGGTGGTGGTGGTGGAGGTGTGGGGTGGCCGGATGCTGACGGTGAGTCCACGGTAGGGAACGATCCAGATAGTAGACCCAGTGGAACCGTAGAAACCGGTGTCGATGTCTCCCACAAAGGCCAAGACCCAGGAGGGAGAGCTGGAACAGAATATCAGCAACAATACAAAATGTAAATACAATCTCGAAGCAAGACGCCAGATAGCAGTTATTACCATATGAATATAAGCAGAGTAGTATGAAAATAAGCTGAATAAAATATGAAAAAAATACGACCTACAGAAAAACACAATTACGTAATTATATAACTGTGTAAAGCCAGGTTGTTTTCTAGCGATGACAATAATAAAAAAAATGTGTAGCATCCTTATCAATACTCATAGGAAAACCATCATCACAACAGAAGCAAATAGTGAAGAGCAGTAAAAAAAATAAATAAAATAAAATAAAATAAAATGAAAAAAATATAATAATAATAATAATAAATAGTAATTAAATAAATAATAAAATACAATAATAAATAAATGTAGGGATCTACTCAGGATCAACATTTAAAGCATAAAAAACAAATAGTAAATCACTAGTGTATACTGTCATTAAAGCACATTACAATTGGTAAAATCACGACCTCTAGTGACCGCTGTCGTTAAAGCATAGTATAAAATAGTAATCACGACCTCTAGTGGCCGCCGTCGTTAAAGCATAGTATAAAATACTAATCACGACCTCTAGTGGCCGCCGTCGTTAAAGCATAGAATAAAATAGTAATCACGACCTCTAGTGGCCGCCGTCGTTAAAGCATAGTATAAAATAGTAATCACGACCTCTAGTGGCCGCCGTCGTTAAAGCATAGTGTAAAATAGTAATCACGACCTCTAGTGGCCGTCGTCCTTAAAGCATAGTATAAAATAGTAATCACGACCTCTAGTGGCCGCCGTCGTTAAAGCATAGTATAAAATACTAATCACGACCTCTAGTGGCCGCCGTCGTTAAAGCATAGAATAAAATAGTAATCACGACCTCTAGTGGCCGCCGTCGTTAAAGCATAGTATAAAATAGTAATCACGACCTCTAGTGGCCGCCGTCGTTAAAGCAAAGTGTGAAATAGTAATCGCGACCTCTAGTGGCCACCGTCGTTAAAGCATAGTAGTAAAATCACAATGACGCTTAGCAACAGTTACTCAAACACCTTCAATAGTAAAATGACGCCGTCTAAAGCACATAGCTAGAACATAGACAAACCGCATTAGAGATAACAGACACACACACACACACACACACACACACACACACACACACACACACACACACACACACACACACACAGCAAACATACAGCCATTCAACTGATACTGAATGGTGGAGATGTGTGTTGAAAAAAATTGAGATTCACATCTTACCAAACGTTGGAGAAGGCGATGAAGTGACAGGTAGAGGGCGCGATGTACTCGTTGTCTTTGTATCTGTTTTTTCACATGAAAAAATAAATAAATACATTTGTGAACGTAAACTATCACTCTAAAAAATTTTTTTCTCACCTCCTATCAGTTGTGGTGTCTGGTGAGTGAACGGATCGCCGAGTGAACACACTACTCCTCCGACCTCTGACTGATCGTCTGTTTTCATACGCACAGACGTTGAATAAAACAAAAAAAACATAGGAAAGTTAAATATAAAGCACATCGACACAATGTGGTTAAAATACTTTTTTTTTAAATTTTTTTATTTTATTTTGACTGAACTGGATGTTTTGCTCGCACCGTCGAACAGTTGAAGCGTCCCGTCCAATGAATGACCCGACTCCGCGGTGTCCGGACGAGTTCCCAGCCGCGTCTGATTTCCTGGTTCCTGGTGGCCTTTTCATGTACACACACACACACACACACACACACACACACATCCATTATTCTTTACCTAGTTAACGTAATAATGATTAGAATTGGTGTCTCCTTCTCACCGATGGTTCGCAATGGTCCTGCCTTCTGTGATGAATTATACCGACGCTTACGACTCAGAGAGCGTTAATTTCTTCCCGACGGTTGATTTCCAGTACTCGGTCCCGGACAAGGAGTGGTGAACTCGTCCTCGCTGTCGATTATTATAATAGACGGCGTGTTCGGAGCTGCGGGAGGGTAAATCACCTCAGCGCTGCTCTCTCGAATCCTCACTCTTGGATTCACCGCCGTCGGATCCGTGTGGACGCCGTCGTATTCAAAACTTGGACGCATTAACTGCTCGAGCTCCTCAACGTCTATCAACCTCTCAGGGAAGTTATTCGAGGAGCCAATAATGTCTGAAATATAGAAGAAAGGCTGTTGTAGTACATAATTGAGATATTAACATCAAATTATAAAATAATTAAATGTT
Source organism: Synchiropus splendidus (assembly GCF_027744825.2). NCBI lineage: Eukaryota > Metazoa > Chordata > Actinopteri > Syngnathiformes > Callionymidae > Synchiropus > Synchiropus splendidus. Next base: position 34,451,228 of record NC_071337.1, read on the forward strand.
TTTACCTGTATCACTCTGTGTTAAATGAACGTCACACAGATGGGTGACGACGTCTGTGAATGAAAAGAGATGTGATAAACATGACATAACGTTTTATATAATTCTTATAATACTTGTATATGTAGATACACAGATATACTGTATACATATAGATATATTCACCTACGGAGTGCAGAGGAGGAGGCGTCCATAGCGCAATTGGAGTCCGTTTGAAAAGGAGTTGGATGGAGTTCTGGATGGTCTGGTCAGCAGCAAAGGTTACCCTGAACTGATGTAAAGCATGGTCTGGATCATGGTCACCTAAATACTCCTTAGCGTGGGAAGGGTCTAGGTGATACCTTGTTGATTTTGGATAAAACAATGTTGGAAGAGCTCAGCGTTTGCTAGATAGCTCAGAGGTGTAAACTTTTCCGTTGTTAAATGATGCAATTTTAAAAGGTGTCGTATGAAGTTGTGTAAGGCCTGGTCAACAGCAAAGGTTACACCTGAACCGTTGTAAAATGTGGTCTGATCGGTGTCATCTAAATACACCATTCGTGCGGGTAGGGGCTAGACGATACCTGTGTTGATTTTGGATTAAACAATGTTGGAAGAGCTCAGCGTTTGCTAGATAGCTCAGAGGAGTAAACTTTTCCACCGTCAAATGATGCAATTTTAAAAGGTGTCGTATGAAGTTGTGTAAGGCCTGGTCAACAGCAAAGGTTACCCCTGAACCGTTGTAAAATGCGGTCTGATCGGTGTCATCTAAATACACCATTCGTGCGGGTAGGGGCTAGACGATACCTGTGTTGATTTTGGATTAAACAATGTTGGAAGAGCTCAGCATTTGCTAGATAGCTCAGAGGAGTAAACTTTTCCGTCGTCAAATGATGCAATTTGAAAAGGAGGGGTCTACAGCCGGGTGACCTGTGTGTGTGTGTGTGTGTGTGTGTGTGTGTGTGCCTGCCTGCCTGCGTGCGTGCGTGCGTGCGTGCGTGTGTGTGTGTGTGTGTGTGTGTGCGCTCACTCAGTCTGAACAGCGAGGTTTGCCTTCAGATAGACGAATGAGGTTTGTCTTCAGACAGACCTCTCTGTCTTCAGATTGTCTCTTTTGAAGATTCAACCGGCCGGGAAAGAACTCACATCTCCTCAGCAAATTAACCGGTTACCACGGACTCTGTTTCAGTGTCTGAGAAAGAGTCAGACCTAATGACTGTTGTCCCCCCTCTGTTGACCTCATTTTTTCAAAGTATTTCCTGAGTAAGTAAAAATGCATTGTTTCAAACTCACACAGGGTATAAAATTAAATAGACTAATTCAACAGAAACTCATGCGAATTGGATAGCTGTGTCATTTGAACTAATGCTGAAAACTAAAGGTATTTCTTTCTTTTGTTTTATCCTTGTTCACTCAACCTTATTTTCTGAAAACTAAAGGTATTTCTTTCTTTTGTTTTATCCTTGTTCACTCAACCTTATTTTCTGAAAAACTAAAAAGTATTTTACAAGTATAAAATATCTGTTTTAAACACATTTTGAAAAAATGATGCATGAGTTGTGTAGCTGTGTCATTTGAACTATTAGTGAAGACTAAAAAAAAAAAAGTGTTTTCTTTCTACTGTTTTATCTTTAAGAAATATTTCAAGAATGAAAAACTGTTTCATAAGATGTTAAATAACTTCTAAAACGTTTAAAGCAGAATTAATATTGTAGCTACTATCACGTTTAGATTATTTAGTCTACAATGCAGAAACAGCTTGAACATTGACTAATGCTGAAACTTTAAAGTTTTATTTTCAATATCTTATTTTTTCTTTTTTTTTCCCCCCACATTCTTAAGGTAATCCTCCAGAGCCGCTCAAACCACTCCCTCGAGCAGACCCTACCTGACCTCCTACCAGACCTAATCGTTTGTTGCGGCTGCGAGGATGTAGCGGCCTCCCACCCGTGCATCACACAGGTTGACTTTGACCTTCGAGGGAAGGGTTATTATTTTAATTTCTTTTTATATAAAAAGGGGGAGGGGTTATTATTTTAATTTCTTTTTTATATAAAAAGGGGGAGGGGTTGGTTTTATTACCTCTGGAAGGGGAGGGGTTTTATTACCTCCAGGGCCATAAATCAAACAGTTTTGACATTTTGGTGTATCCTTCTTCTCTCTTGCAACTACTAGAAAAACCCTTTCTGCTATAGTGGGAGGTGAAAATTTCATTTTCTGATGCTTCCCTGAGAAGTTATGGCACAATGCAGAAAACGCGTTTTCAGCCTGAGATAAGGTTGATTCCGGAACGCCAAACATAAAAATGTTGATAACTTTGGAAAAACAATTCAGACAGCTTAGATTTGATGTGCAACTACTAGAAAGAACCTTTCTGCTATAGTGGGAGGTGAAAATTTCATGTTCTGAAGTTTCCTTGCAAAGTTATGGCACAATGCAGAAAACGCGTTTTCAGCCTGAGATAAGGTTGATTCCGGAACGCCAAACATAAAAATGTTGATAACTTTGGAAAAACACTTCAGACAGCTTAGATTTGATGTGCAACTACTAGAAAAACCCTTTCTGCTATAGAGGGAGGTGAAAATTTCATTTTCTGATGCTTCCCTGAGAAGTTATGGCACAATGCAGAAAACGCGTTTTAGGCCTGAGATAAGGTGGGTTCCGAAACGCCAAACGTAAAAATGTTGATAACTATAGAAAAACACTTCAGACAGCTCAGATTTGATGTGCAACTACTAGAAATACCCTTTCTGCTATAGTGGGAGGTGAAAATTTCATGTTCTGAAGCTTCCATGCAAAGTTATGGCACAATGCAGAAAATTCGTTTTCAGCCTGAGATAAGGTTGATTCCGGAACGCCAAACATAAAAATGTTGATAACTTTGGAAAAACACTTCAGACAGCTTAGATTTGATGTGCAACTACTAGAAAAACCCTTTCTGCTATAGTGGGAGGTGAAAATTTCATCTTCTGAAGCTTCCCTGCAAATTTATGGCGCAAAGAGCAAAAAGCGTTTTCAGCCTGAGATAAGGTAGATTCCGGAACGCCAAACATAAAAATGTTGATAACATTGGAAAAACACTTGAGACAGCTAAGATTTTATGTGCAACTACTAGAAAGACCCTTTCTGCTATAGTGGCAGGTTAAAATTTCATCTTCTGAAGCTTCCCTGCAAAGTTATGGCACAATCCGTAAAACGCGTTTTCAGCCTGAGATAAGCTCGATTCCGGAACGCCATACATAAAAATGTTGATAACTTTGGAAAAACACATCAGACAGCTTAGATTTGATGTGCAACTACTAGAAAGACCCTTTCTGCTACAGTGGGAGGTTAAAATTTCATGTTCGGAAGCTTCCATGTAAAGTTATGGCACAATGCAGAAAATACGTTTTCTGCCTGAGATAAGGTTGATTCCGGAATGCCAAACATAAAAATGTTGATAACTTTGGAAAAACACTTCAGACAGCTTAGATTTGATGTGCAACTACTAGAAAGACCCTTTCTGCTATAGTGGGAGGTCAAAATTTCATGTTCTGAAGCTTCCCTGGAAAGTTATGGGACAATGCAGAAAACGCATTTTCATCCTGAGATTAGGTCGATTCCGGAACGCCAAACATAAAAATGTTGATAACTTTCGAAAAACACTTCAGACAGCTTAGATTTGATGTGCAACTACTAGAAAGACCCTTTCTGCTATAGTGGGAGGTGAAAATTTCATGTTCTGAAGCTTCCATGCAAAGTTATGGCACAATGCAGAAAATGCGTTTTCAGCCTGAGATAAGGTTGATTCCCGAACGCCAAACATAAAATTGTTGATAACTTTGGAAAAACACTTCAGACAGCTTAGATTTGATGTGCAACTACTAGAAAAACCCTTTCTGCTATAGTGGGAGGTGAAAATTTCATGTTCTGAAGCTTCCTTGCAAAGTTATGGCACAATGCAGAAAACGTGTTTTCAGCCTGAGATAAGGTTGATTCCGGAACGCCAAACATAAAAATGTTGATAACTTTGGAAAAACACTTCAGACAGCTTAGATTTGATGTGCAACTACTAGAAAGAACCTTTCTGCTATAGTGGGAGGTGAAAATTTCATGTTCTGAAGCTTCCTTGCAAAGTTATGGCACAATGCAGAAAACGCGTTTTCAGCCTGAGATAAGGTTGATTCCGGAACGCCAAACATAAAAATGTTGATAACTTTGGAAAAACACTTCAGACAGCTTAGATTTGATGTGCAACTACAAGAAAGACCCTTTCTGCTATAGTGGGAGGTGAACATTTCATGTTCTGAAGCTTCCCAGCAAAGTTATGGCACAATGCAGAAAACGCGTTTTCAGCTTGAGATAAGGTGGGTTCCGGAACGCCAAACATAAAAATGTTGATAACTTTTGAAAAACACTTCAGACAGCTTAGATTTGATGTGCAACTACTAGAAAGACCCTTTCTGCTATAGTGGGAGGTGAACATTTCATGTTCTGAAGCCTCCCTGCAAAGTTATGGCACAATGCAGAAAACGCGTTTTCAGCTTGAGATAAGGTGGGTTCCGGAACGCCAAACATAAAAATGTTGATAACTTTCGAAAAACACTTCAGACAGCTTAGATTTGATGTGCAAATACTAGAAAGACCCTTTCTGCTATAGTGGGACGTGAAAATTTCATGTTCAGAATCTTCCCTGCAAAGTTATGGGACAATGCAGAAAACGCGTTTTCAGCCTGAGATAAGGTGGGTTCCGGAACGCCAAACATAAAAATGTTGATAACTTTAGAAAAACACTTCAGACAGCTTAGATTTGATGTGCAACTACTAGAAAGACCCTTTCTGCTATAGTGGGAGGTGAAAATTTCATGTTCAGAATCTTCCCTGCAAAGTTATGGGACAATGCAGAAAATGCGTTTTCAGCCTGAGATAAGGTGGGTTCCGGAACGCCAAACATAAAAATGTTGATAACTTTCGAAAAACACTTCAGACAGCTTAGATTTGATGTGCAACTACTAGAAAGACCCTTTCTGCTATCGTGGGAGGTGAAAATTTCATGTTCTGAAGCTTCCTTGCAAAGTTATGGCACAATGCAGAAAACGTGTTTTCAGCCTGAGATAAGGTTGATTCCGGAACGCCAAACATAAAAATGTTGATAACTTTGGAAAAACACTTCAGACAGCTTAGATTTGATGTGCAACTACTAGAAAGACCATTTCTGCTATAGTGGGAGGTGAATATTTCATGTTCTGAAGCTTCCCTGCAAAGTTATGGCACAATGCAGAAAACGCGTTTTCAGCTTGAGATAAGGTCGATTCCGGAACGCCAAACGTAAAAATGTTGATAACTTTCGAAAAACACTTCAGACAGCTTAGATTTGATGTGCAACTACTAGAAAGACCCTTTCTGCTATAGTGGGACGTGAAAATTTCATGTTCTGAAGCTTCACTGCAAAGTTGTGGCACAATGCAGAAAACGCGTTTTCAGCCTGAGATAAGGTCGATTCTTGAACGCGAAACATAAAAATGTTGATAACTTTCGAAAAACACTTCAGACAGCTTAGATTTGATGTGCAAATACTAGAAAGACCCTTTCTGCTATAGTGGGACGTGAAAATTTCATGTTCAGAATCTTCCCTGCAAAGTTATGGGACAATGCAGAAAATGCGTTTTCAGCCTGAGACAAGGTTGATTCCGGAACGCCAAACATAAAAATGTTGATAACTTTGGAAAAACACTTCAGACAGCTTAGATTTGATGTGCAACTACTAGAAAAACCCTTACTGCTATAGTGGGAGGTGAAAATTTCTTTTTCTGAAGCTTCCCTGCAAAGTTATGGCACAATGCAGAAAACGCGTTTTCACCCTGAGATAAGGTGGTTTCCGGAACGCCAAATATAAAAATGTTGATAACTTTGGAAAAACACTTCAGACAGCTTTGATTTGATGTGCAACTACTAGAAAGACCCTTTCTGCTATAGTGGGAGGTGAACATTTCATGTTCTGAAGCTTCCAAGCAAAGTTATGGCACAATGCAGAAAACGTGTTTTCAGCCTGAGATAAGGTTGATTCCGGAACGCCAAACATAAAAATGTTGATAACTTTCGAAAAACACTTCAGACAGCTTAGATTTGATGTGCAACTACGAGAAAGACCCTTTCTGCTATAGTGGGACGGGAAAATTTCATGTTCTGAAGCTTCCCTGCAAAGTTATGTCACAATGCAGAAAACGCGTTTTCAGCTTGAGATAAGGTCGATTCCGGAACGCCAAACATAAAAATGTTGATAACTTTCGAAAAACACTTCAGACAGCTTAGATTTGATGTGCAACTACTAGAAAGACCCTTTCTGCTATAGTTGGACGGGAAAATTTCATGTTCTGAAGGTTCCCTGCAAAGTTATGTCACAATGCAGAAAACCTGTTTTCAGCCTGAGATAAGGTGGGTTCCGGAACGCCAAACATAAAAATGTTGATAACTTCCGAAAAACACTTCGAACAGCTTAGATTTGATGTGCAGCTACTAGAAAGAACTTTTGTGCTATAGTGTGAGGTGAACATTTCATGTTCTGAAGCCTCCCTGCAAAGTTATGGCACAATGTAGAAAACGCGTTTTCAGCTTAAGATAAGGTGGGTTCCGGAACGCCAAACATAAAAATGTTGATAACTTTCAAAAAACACTTCAGACAGCTTAGATTTGATGTGCTAATACTAGAAAGACCCTTTCTGCTATAGTGGGACGTGAAAATTTCATGTTCTGAATTTTCCCTGCAAAGTTATGGGACAATGCAGAAAACGATTTTTCATCCTGAGTTAAGGTCGATTCCGGAACGCCAAACATAAAAATGTAGATAACTTTCGAAAAACACTTCAGACAGCTTAGATTTGATGAGCAACTACTAGAAAGACCCTTTCTGCTGTAGTGGGAGGTGAACATTTCATGTTCTGAAGCTTCCATGCAAAGTTATGGCACAATGCAGAAAACCCGTTTTCAGCTTGAGATAAGGTGGGTTCCGGAACGCCAAACATAAAAATGTTGATAACTTTCGAAAAACACTTCAGACAGCTTAGATTTGATGTGCTAATACTAGAAAGACCCTTTCTACTATAGTGGGAGGGGAAAATTTCATGTTCTGAATCTTCCCTGCAAAGTTATGGGACAATGCAGAAAACGATTTTTCATCCTGAAATAAGGTCGATTCCGGAACGCCAAACATAAAAATGTTGATAACTTTCGAAAAACACTTCAGACAGCTTAGATTTGATGTGCAACTACTAGAAAGACCCTTTCTGCTATAGTGGGACGTGAAAATTTCATGTTCTGAAGCTTCACTGCAAAGTTGTGGCACAATGCAGAAAACGCGTTTTCAGCCTGAGATAAGGTCGATTCTTGAACGCGAAACATAAAAATGTTGATAACTTTCGAAAAACACTTCAGACAGCTTAGATTTGATGTGCAACTACTAGAAAGACCCTTTCTGCTATAGTGGGAGGTGAAAATTTCATGTTCAGAATCTTCCCTGCAAAGTTATGGGACAATGCAGAAAATGCGTTTTCAGCCTGAGATAAGGTGGGTTCCGGAACGCCAAACATAAAAATGTTGATAACTTTAGAAAAACACTTCAGACAGCTTAGATTTGATGTGCAACTACTAGAAAGACCCTTTCTGCTATCGTGGGAGGTGAAAATTTCATGTTCTGAAGCTTCCTTGCAAAGTTATGGCACAATGCAGAAAACGTGTTTTCAGCCTGAGATAAGGTTGATTCCGGAACGCCAAACATAAAAATGTTGATAACTTTGGAAAAACACTTCAGACAGCTTAGATTTGATGTGCAACTACTAGAAAGACCATTTCTGCTATAGTGGGAGGTGAATATTTCATGTTCTGAAGCTTCCCTGCAAAGTTATGGCACAATGCAGAAAACGCGTTTTCAGCTTGAGATAAGGTCGATTCCGGAACGCCAAACGTAAAAATGTTGATAACTTTCGAAAAACACTTCAGACAGCTTAGATTTGATGTGCAACTACTAGAAAGACCCTTTCTGCTATAGTGGGACGTGAAAATTTCATGTTCTGAAGCTTCACTGCAAAGTTGTGGCACAATGCAGAAAACGCGTTTTCAGCCTGAGATAAGGTCGATTCTTGAACGCGAAACATAAAAATGTTGATAACTTTCGAAAAACACTTCAGACAGCTTAGATTTGATGTGCAAATACTAGAAAGACCCTTTCTGCTATAGTGGGACGTGAAAATTTCATGTTCAGAATCTTCCCTGCAAAGTTATGGGACAATGCAGAAAATGCGTTTTCAGCCTGAGACAAGGTTGATTCCGGAACGCCAAACATAAAAATGTTGATAACTTTGGAAAAACACTTCAGACAGCTTAGATTTGATGTGCAACTACTAGAAAAACCCTTACTGCTATAGTGGGAGGTGAAAATTTCTTTTTCTGAAGCTTCCCTGCAAAGTTATGGCACAATGCAGAAAACGCGTTTTCACCCTGAGATAAGGTGGTTTCCGGAACGCCAAATATAAAAATGTTGATAACTTTGGAAAAACACTTCAGACAGCTTTGATTTGATGTGCAACTACTAGAAAGACCCTTTCTGCTATAGTGGGAGGTGAACATTTCATGTTCTGAAGCTTCCAAGCAAAGTTATGGCACAATGCAGAAAACGTGTTTTCAGCCTGAGATAAGGTTGATTCCGGAACGCCAAACATAAAAATGTTGATAACTTTCGAAAAACACTTCAGACAGCTTAGATTTGATGTGCAACTACGAGAAAGACCCTTTCTGCTATAGTTGGACGGGAAAATTTCATGTTCTGAAGGTTCCCTGCAAAGTTATGTCACAATGCAGAAAACCCGTTTTCAGCTTGAGATAAGGTGGGTTCCGGAACGCCAAACATAAAAATGTTGATAACTTTCGAAAAACACTTCAGACAGCTTAGATTTGATGTGCTAATACTAGAAAGACCCTTTCTACTATAGTGGGAGGGGAAAATTTCATGTTCTGAATCTTCCCTGCAAAGTTATGGGACAATGCAGAAAACGATTTTTCATCCTGAAATAAGGTCGATTCCGGAACGCCAAACATAAAAATGTTGATAACTTTCGAAAAACACTTCAGACAGCTTAGATTTGATGTGCAACTACTAGAAAGACCCTTTCTGCTATAGTGGGACGTGAAAATTTCATGTTCTGAAGCTTCACTGCAAAGTTGTGGCACAATGCAGAAAACGCGTTTTCAGCCTGAGATAAGGTCGATTCTTGAACGCGAAACATAAAAATGTTGATAACTTTCGAAAAACACTTCAGACAGCTTAGATTTGATGTGCAACTACTAGAAAGACCCTGTCTGCTATAGTGGGAGGTTAAAATTTCATGTTTGGAAGCTTCCATGCAAAGTTATGGCACAATGCAGACAACGCGTTTTCAGCCTGAGATAAGTTCGATTCTGGAACGCCAATCATAAAAATGTTGATAACTTCCGAAAAACACTTCAGACAGCTTAGATTTGATGTGCAACTACTAGAAAGACCATTTTTGCTATAGTGGGAGGTGAATATTTCATGTTCTGAAGCTTCCCTGCAAAGTTATGGCACAATGCAGAAAACGCGTTTTCAGCTTGAGATAAGGTGGGTTCCGGAACACCAAACATAAAAATGTTGATAACTTTCGAAAAACACTTCAGACAGCTTAGATTTGATGTGCAAATACTAGAAAGACCCTTTCTGCTATAGTGGGACGTGAAAATTTCATGTTCAGAATCTTCCCTGCAAAGTTATGGGACAATGCAGAAAACGATTTTTCATCCTGAGTTAAGGTCGATTCCAGAACGCCAAACATAAAAATGTTGATAACTTTCGAAAAAGACTTCAGACAGCTTAGATTTGATGTCCAACTACTAGAAAGACCCTTTCTGCTATAGTGGGAGGTGAACATTTCATGTTCTGAAGCTTCCATGCAAAGTTATGGCACAATGCAGACAACGCGTTTTCAGCCTGAGATAAGGTCGATTCTGGAACGCCAAACATAAAAATGTTGATAACTTTCGAATAACACTTCAGACAGCTTAGATTTGATGTGCAACTACTAGAAAGACCCTTTCTGCTATAGTGGGAAGTTAAAATTTCATGTTCAGAAGCTTCCATGCAAAGTTATGGCACAATGCAGACAACGCGTTTTCAGCCTGAGATAAAGTCGATTCTGGAACGCCAAACATAAAAATGTTGATAACTTCCGAAAAACAATTCAGACAGCTTATATTTGATGTGCAACTACTAGAAAGACCCTTTCTGCTATAGTGGGAGGTGAACATTTCATGTTCTGAAGCCTCCCTGCTTAGTTATGGCACAATGCAGAAAACGCGTTTTCAGCTTAAGATAAGGTGGGTTCCGGAACGCCAAACATAAAAATGTTGATAACTTTCGAAAAACACTTCAGTCGGCTTAGATTTGATGTGCTAATACTAGAAAGACCCTTTCTGCTATAGTGGGACGTGAAAATTTCATGTTCTGAATCTTCCCTGCAAAGTTATGGGACAATGCAGAAAACGATTTTTCATCCTGAGTTAAGGTCGAATCCGGAACGCCAAACATAAAAATGTTGATAACTTTCGAAAAAGACTTCAGACAGCTTAGATTTGATGTGCAACTACTAGAAAGACCCTTTCTGCTATAGTGGGACGTGAAAATTTCATGTTCTGAAGCTTCCATGCAAAGTTATGGCACAATGCAGAAATGCGTTATCAGCCTGAGGTAAGGTCGATTCTGGAACGGCAAACATAAAAATGTAGATAACTTTCGAAAAACACTTCAGACAGCTTAGATTTGATGAGCAACTACTAGAAAGGCCCTTTCTGCTATAGTGGGAGGTGAACATTTCATGTTCTGAAGCTTCCATGCAAAGTTATGGCACAATGCAGAAAACGCGTTTTCAGCCTGAGATAAGGTCGATTCTGGAACGCCATACATAAAAATGTTTATAACTTTGGAAAAACACATCAGACAGCTTAGATTTGATGTGCAACTACTAGAAAGACCCTTTCTGCTATAGTGGGAGGTGAAATTTTAATGTTCTGAAGCTTCCTTGCAAAGTTATGGCACAATGCAGAAAACGCGTTTTCAGCCGAAGATAAGGTAGATTCCGGAACGCCATACATAAAAATGTTTATAACTTTGGAAAAACACATCAGACAGCTTAGATTTGATGTGCAACTACTAGAAAGACCCGTTCTGCTATAGTGGGAGGTTAAAATTTCATGTTCGGAAGCTTCCATGCAAAGTTATGGCACAATGCAGACAACGCGTTTTCAGCCTGAGATAAGTTCGATTCTGGAACGCCAATCATAAAAATGTTGATAACTTCCGAAAAACACTTCAGACAGCTTAGATTTGATGTGCAACTACTAGAAAGACCATTTCTGCTATAGTGGGAGGTGAACATTTCATGTTCTGAAGCCTCCCTGCAAAGTAATGGCACAATGCAGAAATCACGTTTTCAGCTTGAGATAAGGTGGGTTCCGGAACGCCAAACATAAAAATGTTGATAACTTTCGAAAAACACTTCAGACAGCTTAGATTTGATGTGCAACTACTAGAAAGACCCTTTCTGCTATAGTGGGACGTGAAAATTTCATGTTCTGAAGCTTCCCTGCAAAGTTATGGCACAATGCAGAAAACGCGTTTTCAGCTTGAGATAAGGTGGGTTCTGGGACGCCAAACATAAAAATGTTGATAACTTTCGAAAAACACTTCAGACAGATTAGATTTGATGTGCAACTACTAGAAAGACCCCTTCTGCTATAGTGGGACGTGAAAATTTCATGTTCTGGAGCTTCCCTGCAAAGGTGTGGCACAATGCAGAAAACGCGTTTTCAGCCTGAGATAAGGTCGATTCTGGAACGCGAAACATAAAAATGTTGATAACTTTCGAAAAACGCTTCAGACAGCTTAGATTTGATGTGCAACTACTAGAAAGACCCGTTCTGCTATAGTGGGAGGTGAACATTTCATGTTCTGAAGCTTCCATGCAAAGTTATGGCACAATGCAGAAAACGCGTTTTCAGCCTGAGATAAGGTCGATTCTGCAACGCGAAACATAAAAATGTTGATAACTTTGGAAAAACACTTCAGACAGCTTAGATTTGATGTGCAACTACTAGAAAGACCCTTTCTGCTATAGTGGGACGTGAAAATTTCATGTTCTGAAGCTTCCATGCAAAGTTATGGCACAATGCAGAAATGCGTTTTCAGCCTGAGGTAAGGTCGATTCTGGAACGGCAAACATAAAAATGTAGATAACTTTCGAAAAACACTTCAGACAGCTTAGATTTGATGAGCAACTACTAGAAAGGCCCTTTCTGCTATAGTGGGAGGTGAACATTTCATGTTCTGAAGCTTCCATGCAAAGTTATGGCACAATGCAGAAAACGCGTTTTCAGCCTGAGATAAGGTCGATTCTGGAACGCCATACATAAAAATGTTTATAACTTTGGAAAAACACATCAGACAGCTTAGATTTGATGTGCAACTACTAGAAAGACCATTTCTGCTATAGTGGGAGGTGAACATTTCATGTTCTGAAGCCTCCCTGCAAAGTAATGGCACAATGCAGAAATCACGTTTTCAGCTTGAGATAAGGTGGGTTCCGGAACGCCAAACATAAAAATGTTGATAACTTTCGAAAAACACTTCAGACAGATTAGATTTGATGTGCAACTACTAGAAAGACCCCTTCTGCTATAGTGGGACGTGAAAATTTCATGTTCTGGAGCTTCCCTGCAAAGGTGTGGCACAATGCAGAAAACGCGTTTTCAGCCTGAGATAAGGTCGATTCTGGAACGCGAAACATAAAAATGTTGATAACTTTCGAAAAACACTTCAGACAGCTTAGATTTGATGTGCAACTACTAGAAAGACCCGTTCTGCTATAGTGGGAGGTGAACATTTCATGTTCTGAAGCTTCCATGCAAAGTTATGGCACAATGCAGAAAACGCGTTTTCAGCCTGAGATAAGGTCGATTCTGGAACGCGAAACATAAAAATGTTGATAACTTTCGAAAAACACTTCAGACAGCTTAGATTTGATGTGCAACTACTAGAAAGACCCTTTCTGCTATAGTGGGAGGTGAACATTTCATGTTCTGAAGCTTCCATGCAAAGTTATGGCACAATGCAGACAACGCGTTTTCAGCCTGAGATAAGGTCGATTCTGGAACGCCAAACATAAAAATGTTGATAACATTCGAATAACACTTCAGACAGCTTAGATTTGATGTGCAACTACTAGAAAGACCCTTTCTGCTATAGTGGGAAGTTAAAATTTCATGTTCAGAAGCTTCCATGCAAAGTTATGGCACAATGCAGACAACGCGTTTTCAGCCTGAGATAAGGTCGATTCTGGAACGCCAAACATAAAAATGTTGATAACTTCCGAAAAACAATTCAGACAGCTTATATTTGATGTGCAACTACTAGAAAGACACTTTCTGCTATAGTGGGAGGTGAACATTTCATGTTCTGAAGCCTCCCTGCAAAGTTATGGCACAATGCAGAAAACGCGTTTTCAGCTTAAGATAAGGTGGGTTCCGGAACGCCAAACATAAAAATGTTCATAACTTTCGAAAAACACTTCAGACAGCTTAGATTTGATGTGCTAATACTAGAAAGACCCTTTCTGCTATAGTGGGACGTGAAAATTTCATGTTCTGAATCTTCCCTGCAAAGTTATGGGACAATGCAGAAAACGTTTTTTCATCCTGAGTTAAGGTCGAATCCGGAACGCCAAACATAAAAATGTTGATAACTTTCGAAAAAGACTTCAGACAGCTTAGATTTGATGTGCAACTACTAGAAAGACCCTTTCTGCTATAGTGGGACGAGAAAATTTCATGTTCTGAAGCTTCCCTGGAAAGTTATGGCACAATGCAGAAATGCGTTTTCAGCCTGAGGTAAGGTCGATTCTGGAACGGCAAACATAAAAATGTAGATAACTTTCGAAAAACACTTCAGACAGCTTAGATTTGATGAGCAACTACTAGAAAGGCCCTTTCTGCTATAGTGGGAGGTGAACATTTCATGTTCTGAAGCTTCCATGCAAAGTAATGGCACAATGCAGAAAACGCGTTTTCAGCCTGAGATAAGGTCGATTCTGGAACGCGAAACATAAAAATGATGATAACTTTTGAAAAACACTTCAGACAGCTTAGATTTGATATGCAACTACTAGAAAGACCCTTTCTGCTATAGTTGGAGGTGAACATTTCATGTTCTGAAGCTTCCATGCAAAGTTATGGCACAATGCAGACAACCCGTTTTCAGCCTGAGATAAAGTCGATTCTGGAACGCCAAACATAAAAATGTTGATAACTTTCGAAAAACACTTCAGACAGCTTAGATTTGATGTGCAACTACTAGAAAGACCCTTTCTGCTATAGTGGGAGGTGAAAATTTCATGTTCTGAATCTTCCTTGCAAAGTTATGGCACAATGCAGAAAACGCGTTTTCAGCCGAAGATAAGGTAGATTCCGGAACGCCATACATAAAAATGTTTATAACTTTGGAAAAACACATCAGACAGCTTAGATTTGATGTGCAACTACTAGAAAGACCCGTTCTGCTATAGTGGGAGGTTAAAATTTCATGCTCGGAAGCTTCCATGCAAAGTTATGGCACAATGCAGACAACGCGTTTTCAGCCTGAGATAAGTTCGATTCTGGAACGCCAATCATAAAAATGTTGATAACTTCCGAAAAACACTTCAGACAGCTTAGATTTGATGTGCAACTACTAGAAAGACCATTTCTGCTATAGTGGGAGGTGAACATTTCATGTTCTGAAGCCTCCCTGCAAAGTAATGGCACAATGCAGAAATCACGTTTTCAGCTTGAGATAAGGTGGGTTCCGGAACGCCAAACATAAAAATGTTGATAACTTTAGAAAAACACTTCAGACAGCTTAGATTTGATGTGCAACTACTAGAAAAACACTTTCTGCTATAGTAGGAGGTGAAAATTTCATTTTCTGAAGCTTCCCTGCAAAGTTATGGCACAAAACGTAAAAAGCGTTTTCTGCCTGAGATAAGGTCGATTCCGGAACGCCAAACATAAAAATGTTGATAACTTTCGGAAAACACTTCAGACATCTTAGATTTGATGTGCAACTACTAGAAAGACCCTTTCTGCTATAGTGAGAGGTTAAAATTTCATGTTCGGAAGCTTCCATGCAAAGTTATGGCACAATGCAGAAATGCGTTTTCAGCCTGAGGTAAGGTCGATTCTGGAACGCCAAACATAAAAATGTAGATAACTTTCGAAAAACACTTCAGACAGCTTAGATTTGATGAGCAACTACTAGAAAGGCCCTTTCTGCTATAGTGGGAGGTGAACATTTCATGTTCTGAAGCTTCCATGCAAAGTTATGGCACAATGCAGAAAACGCGTTTTCAGCCTGAGATAAGGTCGATTCTGAAACGCGAAACATAAAAATGTTGATAACTTTCGAAAAACACTTCAGACAGCTTAGATTTGATGTGCTAATACTAGAAAGACCCTTTCTGCTATAGTGGGACGTGAAAATTTCATGTTCTGAATCTTCCCTGCAAAGTTATGGGACAATGCAGAAAACGATTTTTCATCCTGAGATAAGGTCGATTCCGGAACGCCAAACATAAAAATGTTGATAACTTTCGAAAAACACTTCAGACAGCTTAGATTTGATGTGCAACTACTAGAAAGACCCTTTCTGCTATAGTGGGACGTGAAAATTTCATGTTCAGAATCTTCCCTGTAAAGTTATGGGACAATGCAGAAAAGGCGTTTTCTGCCTGAGATAAGGTGGGTTCCGGAACGCCAAACATAAAAATGTTGATAACTTTAGAAAAACACTTCAGACAGCTTAGATTTGATGTGCAACTACTAGAAAAACCCTTTCTGCTATAGTAGGAGGTGAAAATTTCATGTTCGGAAGCTTCCATGCAAAGTTATGGCACAATGCAGACAACGCGTTTTCAGCCTGAGATAAGTTCGATTCTGGAACGCCAATCATAAAAATGTTGATAACTTCCGAAAAACACTTCAGACAGCTTAGATTTGATGTGCAACTACTAGAAAGACCATTTCTGCTATAGTGGGAGGTGAACATTTCATGTTCTGAAGCCTCCCTGCAAAGTAATGGCACAATGCAGAAATCACGTTTTCAGCTTGAGATAAGGTGGGTTCCGGAACGCCAAACATAAAAATGTTGATAACTTTCGAAAAACACTTCAGACAGCTTAGATTTGATGTGCAACTACTAGAAAGACCCTTTCTGCTATAGTGGGACGTGAAAATTTCATGTTCTGAAGCTTCCCTGCAAAGTTATGGCACAATGCAGAAAACGCGTTTTCAGCCTGAGATAAGGTCGATTCTGGAACGCGAAACATAAAAATGTTGATAACTTTCGAAAAACACTTCAGACAGCTTAGATTTGATGTGCAACTACGAGAAACACCCTTTCTGCTATAGTGGGACGGGAAAATTTCATGTTCAGAATCTTCCCTGCAAAGTTATGGGACAATGCAGAAAACGCGTTTTCAGCCTGAGATAAGGTGGGTTCCGGAACGCCAAACATAAAAATGTTGATAACTTTAGAAAAACACTTCAGACAGCTTAGATTTGATGTGCAACTACTAGAAAAACACTTTCTGCTATAGTAGGAGGTGAAAATTTCATTTTCTGAAGCTTCCCTGCAAAGTTATGGCACAAAACGTAAAAAGCGTTTTCTGCCTGAGATAAGGTCGATTCCGGAACGCCAAACATAAAAATGTTGATAACTTTCGGAAAACACTTCAGACATCTTAGATTTGATGTGCAACTACTACAAAGACCCTTTCTGCTATAGTGAGAGGTTAAAATTTCATGTTCGGAAGCTTCCATGCAAAGTTATGGCACAATGCAGAAAACGCGTTTTCAGCCTGAGATAAGGTCGATTCTGGAACGCGAAACATAAAAATGTTGATAACTTTCGAAAAACACTTCAGACAGCTTAGATTTGATGTGCAACTACGACAAAGACCCTTTCTGCTATAGTGGGACGGGAAAATTTCATGTTCTGAATCTTCCCTGCAAAGTTATGGGACAATGCAGAAAACGATTTTTCATCCTGAGATAAGGTCGATTCCGGAACGCCAAACATAAAAATGTTGATAACTTTCGAAAAACACTTCAGACAGCTTAGATTTGATGAGCAACTACTAGAAAGACCCTTTCTGCTATAGTGGGACGTGAAAATTTCATGTTCAGAATCTTCCCTGCAAAGTTATGGGACAATGCAGAAAAGGCGTTTTCAGCCTGAGATAAGGTGGGTTCCGGAACGCCAAACATAAAAATGTTGATAACTTTCGGAAAACACTTCAGACATCTTAGATTTGATGTGCAACTACTAGAAAGACCCTTTCTGCTATAGTGAGAGGTTAAAATTTCATGTTCGGAAGCTTCCATGCAAAGTTATGGCACAATGCAGACAACGCGTTT
Source organism: Synchiropus splendidus (assembly GCF_027744825.2). Classification (NCBI taxonomy): domain Eukaryota; kingdom Metazoa; phylum Chordata; class Actinopteri; order Syngnathiformes; family Callionymidae; genus Synchiropus; species Synchiropus splendidus. Next base: position 34,468,691 of record NC_071337.1, read on the forward strand.
TCAGCCTGAGATAAGGTAGATTCTGAAACGCCAAACATAAAAATGTTGATAACTTCCGAAAAACACTTCAGGCAGCTTAGATTTGATGTGCAACTACTAGAAAAACCCTTTCTGCTATAGTGGGTGGTGAAAATTTCATGTTCTGAAGCTTCCCTGCAAAGTTATGGCACAATGCAGACAACGCGTTTTCAGCCTGAGATAAGGTCGATTCTGGAACGCCAAACATAAAAATGTTGATAACTTTCGAATAACACTTCAGACAGCTTAGATTTGATGTGCAACTACTAGAAAGACCCTTTCTGCTATAGTGGGAAGTTAAAATTTCATGTTCAGAAGCTTCCATGCAAAGTTATGGCACAATGCAGAAAACGCGTTTTCAGCCTGAGATATGGTTGATTCTGGAACGCCAAACATAAAAATGTTGATAACTTCCGAAAAACAATTCAGACAGCTTAGATTTGATGTGCTAATACTAGAAAGACTCTTTCTGCTATAGTGGGACGTGAAAATTTCATGTTCTGAATCTTCCCTGCAAAGTTATGGGACAATGCAGAAAACGATTTTGCATCCTGAGTTAAGGTCGAATCCGGAACGCCAAACATAAAAATGTTGATAACTTTCGAAAAACACTTCAGACAGCTTAGATTTGATGTGCAACTACTAGAAAGACCCTTTCTGCTATAGTGGGACGTGAAAATTTCATGTTCTGAAGCTTCCCTGCAAAGTTGTGGCACAATGCAGAAAACGCGTTTTCAGCCTGAGATAAGGTCGATTCTGGAACGCGAAACATAAAAATGTTGATAACTTTCGAAAAACACTTCAGACAGCTTAGATTTGATGTGCAACTACGAGAAAGACCCTTTCTGCTATAGTGGGACGGGAAAATTTCATGTTCTGAAGCTTCCCTGCAAAGTTATGTCACAATGCAGAAAACGCGTTTTCAGCTTGAGATAAGGTCGATTCAAGAACGCCAAACATAAAAATGTTGATAACATTCGAAAAACACTTCAGACAGCTTAGATTTGATGTGCAACTACGAGAAAGACCCGTTCTGCTATAGTGGGAGGTTAAAATGTCATGTTCGGAAGCTTCCATGCAAAGTTATGGCACAATGCAGACAACGCGTTTTCAGCCTGAGATAAGTTCGATTCTGGAACGCCATTCATAAAAATGTTGATAACTTCCGAAAAGCACTTCAGACAGCTTAGATTTGATGTGCAACTACTAGAAAGACCCTTTCTGCTATAGTGGGACGTGAAAATTTCATGTTCAGAATCTTCCCTGCAAAGTTATGGGACAATGCAGAAAACGCGTTTTCAGCCTGAGATAAGGTGGGTTCCGGAACGCCAAACATAAAAATGTTGATAACTTTAGAAAAACACTTCAGACAGCTTAGATTTGATGTGCAACTACTAGAAAGACCCTTTCTGCTATAGTGGGAGGTGAACATTTCATGTTCTGAAGCCTGCCTGCAAAGTTATGGCACAATGCAGAAAACGCGTTTTCAGCTTGAGATAAGGTGGGTTCTGGAACGCCAAACATAAAAATGTTGATAACTTTCGAAAAACACTTCAGACATCTTAGATTTGATGTGCAACTACTAGAAAGACCCTTTCTGCTATAGTGGGACGTGAAAATTTCATGTTCTGAAGCTTCCCTGCGAAGACATGGCACAATGCAGAAAACGCGTTTTCAGCTTGAGATAAGGTGGGTTCCGGAACGCCAAACATAAAAATGTTGATATCTTTGGAAAAACACTTCAGACAGCTTAGATTTAATGTGAAACTACTAGAAAAACCCTTTCTGCTATAGTGGGAGGTGAAAATTTCATTTTCTGATGCTTCCCTGCAAAGTTATGGAACAATGCGTAAAACGCGTTTTCAGCCTGAGATAAGGTCGATTCTGGAACGCCAAACATAAAAATGTTGATAACTTTGGAAAAACACTTCAGACAGCTTAGATTTGATGTCCAACTACTAGAAAAACCCTTTCTGCTATAGTGGGAGGTGAACATTTCATCTTCTGAAGCGTCCCTGAGAAGTTATGGCACAATGCAGAAAACACGTTTTCAGCCTGAGATACGGTGGGTTCCGAAACGCCAAACGAAAAAATGTTGATAACAATCGAAAAACACTTCAGACAGCTTAGATTTGATGTGCAACTACTAGAAAGAACCTTTCTGCTATTGTGGGAGGTCAAAATTTCATGTTCTGAAGCTTCCCTGGGAAGTTATGGGACAATGCAGAAAACGCATTTTCATCCTGAGATAAGGTCGATTCCGGAACGGCAAACATAAAAATGTTGATAACTTTGGAAAAACACTTCAGACAGCTTCGACTTGATGTGCAACTACAAGACAGACCCTTTCTGCTATAGTGGGAGGTGGAAAATTTTTGTTCTGCAGTTTTCCTGCAAAGTGATGGCACAATGCAGAAAACACGTTTTCAGCCTGAGATAAGGTTGATTCCGGAACGCCAAACATAAGAATGTTGATAACTTTGGAAAAACACTTCAGACAGCATAGATTTGATGTGCAACTATTAGAAAGACCTTATATGCTATTGTGGGAGCTGAAAATTTCATGTACTGATGCATCCCTGCAAAGTTATGGCACAATGCAGAAAAAGCGTTTTCAGCCTGAGATAAGGTTGATTTCGGAACGCCAAACATAAAAATGTTGATAAATTTGGAAAGACACTTCAGACAGCATAGATTTGATGTGCAACTACGAGAAAGACCCTTTCTACTATAGCGGCTCGTGAAAATTTCATGTTCTGAGGCTTCCCTGCAAAGTTATGGCACAATGCAGAAAACACGTTTTCAGACTGAGATAAGGTGGGTTCCAGAAAGGCAAACATAAAAATGTTGATAACTTTGGAAAAACATTTCAGACAGCTTAGATTTGATCTGCAACTACTAGAAAGACCCTTTCTGCTATAGTGGGAGGTGAAAATTTCATGTTCTTAAGCTTCCTTGCAAAGTTATGGCACAATGCGTAAAACGCTTTTTCAGCCTGAGATAAGGTCGATTCCGGAACGCCAAACATGAAAAGGTTGATAACTTTGGAAAAACACTTCAGACAGCTTAGATTTGATGTGCAACTACAAGACAGACCCTTTCTGCTATAGTGGGATGTGAAAATTTCATTTTCTGAAGTTTCCCTGCAAAGTTATGGCACAATGCGTAAAACGCGTTTTCAGCCTGACATAAGGTCGATTCTGGAACGCCAAACATAAAAATGTTGATAACTTTGGAAGAACACTTCAGACAGCTTAGATTTGATGTGCAACTACTAGAAAGACCCTTTCTGCTATAGTGGGAAGTTAAAATTTCATGTTCAGAAGCTTCCATGCAAAGTTATGGCACAATGCAGAAAACCCGTTTTCAGCTTGAGATAAGGTGGGTTCCGGAACGCGAAACGTAAAAATGTTGATAACTTTCGAAAAACACTTCAGACAGCTTAGATTTGATGTGCAACTACTAGAAAGACCCTTTCTGCTATAGTGAGAGGTTAAAATTTCATGTTCGGAAGCTTCCATGCAAAGTTATGGCACAATGCAGACAACGCGTTTTCAGCCTGAGATAAGGTCGATTCTGAAACGCCAAACATAAAAATGTTGATAACTTCCGAAAAACACTTCAGACAGCTTAGATTTGATGTGCAACTACTAGAAAGACCCTTTCTGCTATAGTGGGAGGTGAACATTTCATGTTCTCAAGCCTCCATGCAAAGTTATGGCACAATGCAGAAAACGCGTTTTCAGCTTGAGATAAGGTGGGTTCTGGAACGCCAAACATAAAAATGTTGATAACTTTCGAAAAACACTTCAGACAGCTTAGATTTGATGAGCAACTACTAGAAAGACCCTCTCTGCTATAGTGGGACGTGAAAATTTCATGTTCTGAAGCTTCCCTGCGAAGACATGGCACAATGCAGAAAACGCGTTTTCAGCTTGAGATAAGGTGGGTTCCGGAACGCCAAACATAAAAATGTTGATAACTTTGGAAAAACACTTCAGACAGCTTAGATTTGATGTGCAACAACTAGAAAAACCCTTTCTGCTATAGTGGGAGGTGAAAATTTCATTTTCTGATGCTTCCCTGCAAAGTTATGGAACAATGCGTAAAACGCGTTTTCAGCCTGAGATAAGGTCGATTCTGGAACGCCAAACATAAAAATGTTGATAACTTTGGAAGAACACTTCAGACAGCTTAGATTTGATGTGCAACTACTAGAAAGACCCTTTCTGCTATAGTGGGAAGTTAAAATTTCATGTTCAGAAGCTTCCATGCAAAGTTATGGCACAATGCAGAAAACCCGTTTTCAGCTTGAGATAAGGTGGGTTCCGGAACGCGAAACGTAAAAATGTTGATAACTTTCGAAAAACACTTCAGACAGCTTAGATTTGATGTGCTAATACTAGAAAGACCCTTTCTGCTATAGTGGGACGTGAAAATTTCATGTTCTGAATCTTCCCTGCAAAGTTATGGGACAATGCAGAAAACGATTTTTCATCCTGAGATAAGGTCGATTCCGGAACGCCAAACATAAAAATGTTGATAACTTTCGGAAAACACTTCAGACATCTTAGATTTGATGTGCAACTACTAGAAAGACCCTTTCTGCTATAGTGAGAGGTTAAAATTTCATGTTCGGAAGCTTCCATGCAAAGTTATGGCACAATGCAGACAACGCGTTTTCAGCCTGAGATAAGGTCGATTCTGAAACGCCAAACATAAAAATGTTGATAACTTCCGAAAAACACTTCAGACAGCTTAGATTTGATGTGCAACTACTAGAAAGACCCTTTCTGCTATAGTGGGAGGTGAACATTTCATGTTCTCAAGCCTCCATGCAAAGTTATGGCACAATGCAGAAAACGCGTTTTCAGCTTGAGATAAGGTGGGTTCTGGAACGCCAAACATAAAAATGTTGATAACTTTCGAAAAACACTTCAGACAGCTTAGATTTGATGTGCTAATACTAGAAAGACCCTTTCTGCTATAGTGGGACGTGAAAATTTCATGTTCTGAATCTTCCCTGCAAAGTTATGGGACAATGCAGAAAACGATTTTTCATCCTGAGATAAGGTCGATTCAGGAACGCCAAACATAAAAATGTTGATAACTTTCGAAAAACACTTCAGACAGCTTAGATTTGATGTGCAACTACTAGAAAGACCCTTTCTGCTATAGTGGGATGTTCAAATTTCATGTTCTGAAGCTTCCCTGCAAAGTTATGGCACCATGCGTAGAACGTGTTTTCAGCCTCAGATAAGGTCGATTCCGGAACGCCAAACTTAAAAGTGTTGATAACTTTGAAAAGACACTTCACACAGCTTAGATTTGATGTGCAACTACTAGAAAGACCCTTTCTGCTATAGTGGGATGTGAAAATTTCATGTTCTGAAGCTTCCCTGCAAAGTTATGGCACCATGCGTAAAACACGTTTTCAGCTTTAGATAAGGTCGATTCCGGAACGCCAAACATTAAAATGTTGATAACTATGGAAAAACACTTCAGACAGCTTAGATTTGATGTACAACTACTAGAAAGACCCTTTCTGCTGCTGCGCAAGTTTAAAATTTCATGTTCTGAAGCTTCCCTGCAAAGTTATGGCACAATGCAGAAAACGCGTTTTCAGATTGAGATAAGGTCGATTCCGGAACGCCAAACATAAAAATGTTGATAACTTTGGATAAACACTTCAGGCAGCTTAGCTTTCATGTGCAACAACTAGAAAGACCCTTTCTGCTATAGTGGGATGTGAAAATTTCATGTTCCGAAGCTTCCCGGCAAAGTTATGGCACAATTCCGAAAACGCGTTTTCAGCCTGAGATAAGGTCGTTTCCAGATGGCCAAACATAAAAATGTTGATAACTTTGGAAAAACACTTCAGACAGCTTAGATTTGATGTGCAACTACTAGAAAGACCCTTTCTGCCATTGTGGGAGGTGAAAATTTCATGTTCTGAAGCTTCCCTGGAAAGTTATGGAACAATGCGTTAAACGCGTTTTCAGCCTGAGATAAGGTCGATTCAGGAACACCAAACATAAAAAATATGATAACTTTTGAAATACACTTCAGAGAGCTTAGATTTGTTGTGCAAGTACTAGAAAGACCCTTTCTGCTATAGTGGGAGGTGAAAATTTTATGTTCTGAAGCTCCCCTGCAAAGTTATGGCACAAGGCGTGAAACGCGTTTTCAGCCTGAGATAAGGTCGATTCCGGTACGCCAAACATAAAAATGTTGATAACTTTGGGAAAACACCTCAGACTGCTCAGATTTGATGTGCAACTACTAGAAAGACCCTTTCTGATATAGTGGGAGGTGAAAATTTCATGTTCTGAGGCATCCCTGCAAAGTTATGGCGCAATGCAGAAAACGCGTTTTCAGCCTGAGATAAGGTCGATTCTGAAACGCCAAACATAAAAATGTTGATAACTTCCGAAAAACACTTCAGACAGCTTAGATTTGATGTGCAACTACTAGAAAGACCCTTTCTGCTATAGTGGGAGGTGAACATTTCATGTTCTCAAGCCTCCATGCAAAGTTATGGCACAATGCAGAAAACGCGTTTTCAGCTTGAGATAAGGTGGGTTCTGGAACGCCAAACATAAAAATGTTGATAACTTTCGAAAAACACTTCAGACAGCTTAGATTTGATGTGCTAATACTAGAAAGACCCTTTCTGCTATAGTGGGACGTGAAAATTTCATGTTCTGAATCTTCCCTGCAAAGTTATGGGACAATGCAGAAAACGATTTTTCATCCTGAGATAAGGTCGATTCAGGAACGCCAAACATAAAAATGTTGATAACTTTCGAAAAACACTTCAGACAGCTTAGATTTGATGTGCAACTACTAGAAAGACCCTTTCTGCTATAGTGGGATGTTCAAATTTCATGTTCTGAAGCTTCCCTGCAAAGTTATGGCACCATGCGTAGAACGCGTTTTCAGCCTCAGATAAGGTCGATTCCGGAACGCCAAACTTAAAAGTGTTGATAACTTTGAAAAGACACTTCACACAGCTTAGATTTGATGTGCAACTACTAGAAAGACCCTTTCTGCTATAGTGGGATGTGAAAATTTCATGTTCTGAAGCTTCCCTGCAAAGTTATGGCACCATGCGTAAAACACGTTTTCAGCTTTAGATAAGGTCGATTCCGGAACGCCAAACATTAAAATGTTGATAACTATGGAAAAACACTTCAGACAGCTTAGATTTGATGTATAACTACTAGAAAGACCCTTTCTGCTGCTGCGCAAGTTTAAAATTTCATGTTCTGAAGCTTCCCTGCAAAGTTATGGCACAATGCAGAAAACGCGTTTTCAGATTGAGATAAGGTCGATTCCGGAACGCCAAACATAAAAATGTTGATAACTTTGGGAAAACACCTCAGACTGCGCAGATTTGATGTGCAACTACTAGAAAGACCCTTTCTGATATAGTGGGTGGTGAAAATTCGATGTTCTGAAGATTCCCTCCAAAGTTATGGCACAATGCAGAAAACGCGTTTTCAGCCTGAGATAAGGTCGATTCCGGAACGCCAAACATAAAAATGTTGATAACTTTGGATAAACACTTCAGGCAGCTTAGCTTTCATGTGCAACAACTAGAAAGACCCTTTCTGCTATAGTGGGATGTGAAAATTTCATGTTCCGAAGCTTCCCGGCAAAGTTATGGCACAATTCCGAAAACGCGTTTTCAGCCTGAGATAAGGTCGTTTCCAGATGGCCAAACATAAAAATGTTGATAACTTTGGAAAAACACTTCAGACAGCTTAGATTTGATGTGCAACTACTAGAAAGACCCTTTCTGCCATTGTGGGAGGTGAAAATTTCATGTTCTGAAGCTTCCCTGGAAAGTTATGGAACAATGCGTTAAACGCGTTTTCAGCCTGAGATAAGGTCGATTCAGGAACACCAAACATAAAAAATATGATAACTTTTGAAATACACTTCAGAGAGCTTAGATTTGATGTGCAAGTACTAGAAAGACCCTTTCTGCTATAGTGGGAGGTGAAAATTTTATGTTCTGAAGCTCCCCTGCAAAGTTATGGCACAAGGCGTGAAACGCGTTTTCAGCCTGAGATAAGGTCGATTCCGGTACGCCAAACATAAAAATGTTGATAACTTTGGGAAAACACCTCAGACTGCTCAGATTTGATGTGCAACTACTAGAAAGACCCTTTCTGATATAGTGGGAGGTGAAAATTTCATGTTCTGAGGCATCCCTGCAAAGTTATGGCGCAATGCAGAAAACACGTTTTCAGCCTCAGATAACATGAGTTCCGGAACGCTAAACATAAAAATGTTGATAACTTTGGAAAAACACTTCAGACAGCTTAGCTTTGATGTGCAACTACTAGAAAGACCCTTTCTGCTATAGTGGGATGCGAAAATTTCATGTTCTGAAGTTTCCCTGCAAAGTTATGGCACCATGCGTAGAACGCGTTTTCAGCGTGAGATATGGTCGATTCCGGAACGCCAAACATAAAAGTGTTGATAACTTTGAAAAGACACTTCAGACAGCATAGATTTGATGTGCAACTACTAGACAGACCGTTTCTGCTATAGTGGGATGTGAAAATTTCATGTTCTGAAGCTTCCCTGCAAAGTTATGGCACCATGCGTAAAACGCGTTTTCAGCTTGAGATAAAGTCGATTCCGGAACGCCAAACATTAAAATGTTGATAACTATGGAAAAACACTTCAGACAGCTTAGATTTGATGAGCAAGTCGGAGAAAGACCCTTTCTGCTTTAGTGGGATATGAAAATTACATGTTCTGAAGATTCCCTGCAAAGTTATGGCACAATGCAGAAAACGCGTTTTCAGCCTGTGATAAGGTCGATTCCAAAACGCCAAAAGTAAAAATGGTGATAACTTTGGAAAAATACTTTCGACGGCTTAGATTTGATGTGCAACTACTAGAAAGACCCTTTCTGCTATAGTGGGAGGTGAAAATTTCATGTTCTGAAGCTTCCCTGGAAAGTTATGGGACAATGCAGAAAACGATTTTTCATCGTGAGATAAGGTCAATTCCGGAACGCCAAACATAAAAATGTTGATAACTTTCGAAAAACACTTCAGACAGCTTAGATTTGATCTGCAACTACTAGAAAGACCCTTTCTGCTATAGTGGGAGGTGAAGACTTCATGTTCTGAAGCTTCCCTGCAAAGTTATGGCACAATGCAGAAAACGCGTTTTCAGCCTGAGATAAGGTGGGTGCCAGAACACCAAACATAAAAATGTTGAGAACTTTGTAAAAACACTTCAGACCACTTAGATTTGATGTGCAACTGCTAGAAAGACCCTTTCTGCTATAGTGGGAGACGAAAATTTCATGTTCTGAAAATTCCCTGCAAAGTTATGGCACAATGAAGAAAACGCGTATTCAGCCTGAGATAAGATCGATTTCGGAACGCCAAACATAAAAATGTTTATAACTTTGGAAAAACACTTCAGACAGCTTAGATTTGATGTGCAACTACTTGAAAGACCCTTTATGCTATAGTGGGAGTTGAAAATTTTATGTTCTGAAGCTTCCCTGAAAAGTTATGGCACAATGCAGAAAACGCGTTTTCAGCCTGAGATAAGGTGGGTGCCAGAAGGCCAAACATAAAAATGTTGAGAACTTTGTAAAAACACTTCAGACAGCTTAGATTTGATGTGCAACTACTAGAAAGACAATTTCTGCTATAGTGGGAGATGAAAATTTCATGTTCTGAAAATTCCCTGAAAAGTTATGGCACAATCCGTAAATCGTGTTTTCAGCCTGTGAAAAGGTCGATTCCGGAACGCCAAACATAAGAGTGTTGATAACTTTGGAAAAACACTTAAAACAGCTTCGATTTGATGTGCAACTACTAGAAAGACCCTTTCTGCTATTGTGGGACGTGAAAATTTCATGTTCTGAAGCTTTCCTGCAAAGTTATGTCAAATGCAGAAAACGCGTTTTCAGCCTCACATAAGGTCAATTCCGATACGCCAAACATAAAAATGTTGATAACTTCGGAAAAACACTTCAGACAGCTTAGATTTGATGTGCAAGTAGTAGAAAGACCCTTTCTGCTATAGTGGGAAATGAACATTTCATGATCTGAAGCTTTCCTGCAAAGTTATGGCACAATGCAGAAAACGCTTTTTCAGCCTGAGATAAGGTCGATTCCGGAACGCCAAACATAAAAATGTTGATAACTTTGGAAAAACACTTCACACAGCTTCGATTTGATGTGCAACTACTAGAAAGACCCATTCTGCTATAGTGGGAGGTGAAAACTTCATATTCTGCAGCTTTCCTGCAAAGTGATGGCACAATGCAGAAAATGCGTTTTCAGCCTGAGATAATGTGGGTTCCGGAACGCCAAACATAAAAATGTTGATAACTTTGGAAAAACACTTCAGACAGCTTAGATTTGATGTGCAACTACTAGAAAGACCCTTTCTGCTATAGTGGGACGTGAAAATTTCATGTTCTGAAGCTTCCATGCAAAGTTATGGTACAATGCAGAAAACGCGTTTTCAGCCTGAGATAAGGTCGATTCTGAAACGCGAAACATAAAAATGTTGATAACTTTCGAAAAACACTTCAGACAGCTTAGATTTGATGTGCAACTACTCGAAAGACCCTTTCTGTTATAGTGGGAGGTGAACATTTCATGTTCTGAAGCTTCCATGCAAAGTTATGGCACAATGCAGACAACCCGTTTTCAGCTTGAGATAAGGTCGATTCTGGAACGCCAAACATAAAAATGTTGATACCTTTCGAAAAACACTTCAGACAGCTTAGATTTGATGTGCAACTACTAGAAAGACCCTTTCTGCTATAGTGGGAGGTGAACATTTCATGTTCTGAAGCTTCCCTGCAAAGTTATGGCACAATGAAGAAAACGCGTTTTTAGCTTGAGATAAGGTCGTTTCCGGAACGCCAAACATAAAAATGTTGATAACTTTCGAAAAACACTTCAGACAGCTTAGATTTGATGTGCAACTACCAGAAAGACCCTTTCTGCTATAGTGGGACGGGAAAATTTCATGTTCTGAAGCTTCCCTGCAAAGTTATGTCACAATGCAGAAAACCTGTTTTCTGCCTTTGATAAGGTGGGTTCCGGAACGCCAAACATAAAAATGTTGATAACTTCCGAAAAACACTTCAGACAGCTTAGATTTGATGTGCAACTACTAGAAAGACCCTTTCTGCTATAGTGGGACGTGAAAATTTCATGTTCTGAAGCTTCCCTGCAAAGTTATGGCACAATGCGTAAAACGTGTTTTCAGCCTGAGATGAGGTCGATTCCGCAACGCCAAACATAAAAATGTTGATAACTTTGGAAAAACACACCAGACAGCTTAGATTTGATGTGCAACTACTAGAAATACCCTTTCTGGTATAGTGGGAGGTGAAAATTTCATGTTCTGAAGCTTCTTTGCAAAGTTATGGCACAATGCAGAAAATGCGTTTTCAGCCTGAGATAAGGTTGATTCCGGCACGCCAAACATAAAAATGTTGATAACTTTGGAAAAACACTTCAGACAGCTTAGATTTGACGTGCAACTACTAGAAAGACCCTTTCTGCTATAGTGGGAGGTGAACATTTCATGTTCTGAAGCTTCCCAGCAAAGTTATGGCACAATGCAGAAAACGCGTTTTCAGCCTGAGATAAGGTGGGTTCCGGAAGGCCAAACATAAAAATGTTGATGACTTTGGAAAACACTTCAGACAGCTTAGATTTGATGTGCAACTACTAGAAAGACCCTTTCTGCTATAGTGGGAGGTGAAAATTTCATGTTCTGAAGCTTCCCAGCAAAGTTATGGCACAATGCGTAATACGCGTTTTCAGCCTGAGATAAGGTCGATTCCGCAACGCCAAACATAAAAATGTTGATAACTTTGGAAAAACACACCAGACAGCTTAGATTTGATGTGCAACTACTAGAAATACCCTTTCTGGTATAGTGGGAGGTGAAAATTTCATGTTCTGAAGCTTCTTTGCAAAGTTATGGCACAATGCAGAAAATGCGTTTTCAGCCTGAGATAAGGTTGATTCCGGCACGCCAAACATAAAAATGTTGATAACTTTGGAAAAACACTTCAGACAGCTTAGATTTGACGTGCAACTACTAGAAAGACCCTTTCTGCTATAGTGGGAGGTGAACATTTCATGTTCTGAAGCTTCCCAGCAAAGTTATGGCACAATGCAGAAAACGCGTTTTCAGCCTGAGATAAGGTGGGTTCCGGAAGGCCAAACATAAAAATGTTGATGACTTTGGAAAACACTTCAGACAGCTTAGATTTGATGTGCAACTACTAGAAAGACCCTTTCTGCTATAGTGGGAGGTGAAAATTTCATGTTCTGAAGCTTCCCAGCAAAGTTATGGCACAATGCGTAATACGCGTTTTCAGCCTGAGATAAGGTCGATACCGGAACGCCAAACATAAAAATGATGATAACTTTGGAAAAACACATCAGACAGCTTAGATTTGATGTGCAACTACTAGAAAGACCCTTTCTGCTATAGTGGGAGGTGAAAATTTCATGTTCTGAAGTTTCCCTGCAAAGTTATGGCACAATGCAGAAAACGCCTTTTCAGTCTGAGATAAGGTTGATTCCGGAACGCCAAACATAAAAATGTTCATAACTTTGGAAAAACACTTCAGTCAGCTAACATTTGATGTGCAACTACTAGAAAGACCCTTTCTGCTATAGTGGGAGGTGAACATTTCATGTTCTGAAGCTTCCCTGCAAAGTTATGGCACAATGCAGAAAACGCGTTTTCAGATTGAGATAAGATCGATTCCGCAACGCCAAACCTAAAAATGTTGATAACTTTGGAAAAACATTTCAGACAGCTTAGATTTGTTGAGCAACTACTAGAAAGACCCTTACTGCTACAGTGGGACCGGAAATTTTCATGTTCTGAAGGTTCCCTGCAAAGTTATGTCTCAATGCAGAAAACCTGTTTTCAGCCTGAGATAAGGTGGGTTCCGGAACACCATACATAAAAATGTTGATAACTTTGGAAAAACATTTCAGACAGCTTAGATTTGTTGAGCAACTACTAGAAAGACCCTTTCTGCTACAGTGGGAGGTGAAAATTTCATGTTCTGAAGCTTCCCTGCAAAGTTATGGCACAATGCAGAAAACGCGTTTTCAGCCTGAGTTAAGGTGGGTTCCGGAACGCCAAACATAAAAATGTTGATAACTTATGAAAAACACTTCAGACAGCTTAGATTTGATGTGCAACTTCTAGAAAGACCCTTTCTGCTATAGTGGGAGGTGAAAATTTCATTTTCTGAAGCTTCCCTGCAAAGTTATGGCACAATGCGTAATACGCGTTTTCAGACTGAGATAAGGTGGGTTCCGGAACGCCAAACATAAAAATGTTGATGACTTTGGAAAACACTTCAGACAGCTTAGATTTGATGTGCAACTACTAGAAAGACCCTTTCTGCTATAGTGGGAGGTGAACATTTCATGGTCTGAAGCTTCCCAGCAAAGTTATGGCACAATGCGTAATACGCGTTTTCAGCCTGAGATAAGGTCGATTCCGGAACGCCAAACATAAAAATGATGATAACTTTGGAAAAACACATCAGACAGCTTAGATTTGATGTGCAACTACTAGAAAGACCCTTTCTGCTATAGTGGGAGACGAAAATTTCATGTTCTGAAGTTTCCCTGCAAAGTTATGGCACAATGCAGAAAACGCCTTTTCAGTCTGAGATAAGGTTGATTCCGGAACGCCGAACATAAAAATGTTCATAACTTTGGAAAAACACTTCAGACAGCTAACATTTGATGTGCAACTACTAGAAAGACCCTTTCTGCTATAGTGGGAGGTGAACATTTCATGTTCTGAAGCTTCCCTGCAAAGTTATGGCACAATGCAGAAAACGCGTTTTCAGATTGAGATAAGGTCGATTCCGCAACGCCAAACATAAAAATGTTGATAACTTTCGAAAAACACTTCAGACAGCTTAGATTTGATGTGCAACTACTAGAAAGACCCTTTCTGCTATAGTGGGACCGGAAAATTTCATGTTCTGAAGCTTCCCTGCAAAGTTATGTCTCAATGCAGAAAACCTGTTTTCAGCCTGAGATAAGGTGGGTTCCGGAACACCATACATAAAAATGTTGATAACTTTGGAAAAACATTTCAGACAGCTTAGATTTGTTGAGCAACTACTAGAAAGACCCTTACTGCTACAGTGGGAGGTGAAAATTTCATGTTCTGAAGCTTCCCTGCAAAGTTATGCCACAATGCAGGAAACGCGTTTTCAGCCTGAGATAAGGTCGATTCCGGAAGGCCAAACATAAAAATATTGATAACTTTGGAAAAACACTTCAGACAGCTTAGATTTGATGTGCAAGTAGGAGAAAGACCCTTTCTGCTATAGTGGGGTATGAAAATTTCATGTTCTGAAGCTTCCCTGCAAAGTTATGGCACAATGCGTAAAACGTGTTTTGAGCCTGAGATAAGGTCAATTCCGGAACGCCAAACATAAAATTGTTGATAACTTTGGAAAAACACTTCAAACAGCTTAGATTTGATGTGAAACTACTAGAAAGACCCTTTCTGCTATAGTGGGAGGTGTAAATTTCATGTCCTGAAGCTTCCCTGCAAAGTTTTGGCACAATGCAGAAAACGCGTGTTCAGCCTGAGATAAGGTGGGTTCCGGAACGCCGAACATAAAAATGTTGATAACTTTGGAAAAACATTTCAAACAGCTTAGATTTGATGTGCAACTTCTAGAAAGACCCTTTCTGCTATAGTGGGAGGTGAACATTTCATGTTCTGAAACTTCCCAGCAAAGTTATGGCACAATGCAGAAAACGCGTTTTCAGCCTGAGATAAGGTGGGTTCCGGAACGCCAAATGTAAAACTGTTGATAACTTTGAAAAAACTCTTCAGACAGCTTAGATTTGATGTGCAACTTCTAGAAAGACCCTTTCTGCTATTGTGGGAGGTGAAAATTTCATTTACTGAAGCTTCCCTGCAAAGTTATGGCACAATGCGTAATATGCGTTTTCAGCCTGAGATAAGGTCGATTCCGGAACGCCAAACATAAAAATGTTGATAACTTTGGAAAAACACATCAGACAGCTTAGATTTGATGTGCAACTACTAGAAAGACCCTTTCTGGTATAGTGGGAGGTGAAAATTTCATGTTCTGAATTTTCCCTGCAAAGTTATTTCACAATGCAGAAAACGCCTTTTCAGCCTGAGATAAGGTGGGTTCCGGAACGCCAAACATAAAAATGTTGATGACTTTGGAAAAACACTTCAGACAGCTTAGATTTGATGTGCAACTACTAGAAAGACCCTTTCTGCTATAGTGGGAGGTGAACATTTCATGTTCTGAAGCTTCCCAGCAAAGTTATGGCACAATGCAGAAAACGCGTTTTCAGCCTGAGATAAGGTGGGTTCCGGAACGCCAAACATAAAAATGTTGATAACTTATGAAAAACACTTCAGACAGCTTAGATTTGATGTGCAACTTCTAGAAAGACCCTTTCTGCTATAGTGGGAGGTGAACATTTCATGTTCTGAAGCTTCCCTGCAAAGTTATGGCACAATGCAGAAAACGCGTTTTCAGATTGAGATAAGGTCGATTCCGGAACGCCAAACATAAAAATGTTGATAACTTTCGAAAAACACTTCAGACAGCTTAGATTTGATGTGCAACTACTAGAAAGACCCTTTCTGCTATAGTGGGACCGGAAAATTTCATGTTCTGAAGCTTCCCTGCAAAGTTATGTCTCAATGCAGAAAACCTGTTTTCAGCCTGAGATAAGGTGGGTTCCGGAACACCATACATAAAAATGTTGATAACTTTGGAAAAACATTTCAGACAGCTTAGATTTGTTGAGCAACTACTAGAAAGACCCTTACTGCTACAGTGGGAGGTGAAAATTTCATGTTCTGAAGCTTCCCTGCAAAGTTATGCCACAATGCAGGAAACGCGTTTTCAGCCTGAGATAAGGTCGATTCCGGAAGGCCAAACATAAAAATATTGATAACTTTGGAAAAACACTTCAGACAGCTTAGATTTGATGTGCAACTACTAGAAAGACCCTTTCTGCTATAGTGGGAGGTGAACATTTCATGGTCTGAAGCTTCCCAGCAAAGTTATGGCACAATGCGTAATACGCGTTTTCAGCCTGAGATAAGGTCGATTCCGGAACGCCAAACATAAAAATGATGATAACTTTGGAAAAACACATCAGACAGCTTAGATTTGATGTGCAACTACTAGAAAGACCCTTTCTGCTATAGTGGGAGACGAAAATTTCATGTTCTGAAGTTTCCCTGCAAAGTTATGGCACAATGCAGAAAACGCCTTTTCAGTCTGAGATAAGGTTGATTCCGGAACGCCGAACATAAAAATGTTCATAACTTTGGAAAAACACTTCAGACAGCTAACATTTGATGTGCAACTACTAGAAAGACCCTTTCTGCTATAGTGGGAGGTGAACATTTCATGTTCTGAAGCTTCCCTGCAAAGTTATGGCACAATGCAGAAAACGCGTTTTCAGATTGAGATAAGGTCGATTCCGGAACGCCAAACATAAAAATGTTGATAACTTTCGAAAAACACTTCAGACAGCTTAGATTTGATGTGCAACTACTAGAAAGACCCTTTCTGCTATAGTGGGACCGGAAAATTTCATGTTCTGAAGCTTCCCTGCAAAGTTATGTCTCAATGCAGAAAACCTGTTTTCAGCCTGAGATAAGGTGGGTTCCGGAACACCATACATAAAAATGTTGATAACTTTGGAAAAACATTTCAGACAGCTTAGATTTGTTGAGCAACTACTAGAAAGACCCTTACTGCTACAGTGGGAGGTGAAAATTTCATGTTCTGAAGCTTCCCTGCAAAGTTATGCCACAATGCAGGAAACGCGTTTTCAGCCTGAGATAAGGTCGATTCCGGAAGGCCAAACATAAAAATATTGATAACTTTGGAAAAACACTTCAGACAGCTTAGATTTGATGTGCAAGTAGGAGAAAGACCCTTTCTGCTATAGTGGGGTATGAAAATTTCATGTTCTGAAGCTTCCCTGCAAAGTTATGGCACAATGCGTAAAACGTGTTTTGAGCCTGAGATAAGGTCAATTCCGGAACGCCAAACATAAAATTGTTGATAACTTTGGAAAAACACTTCAAACAGCTTAGATTTGATGTGAAACTACTAGAAAGACCCTTTCTGCTATAGTGGGAGGTGTAAATTTCATGTCCTGAAGCTTCCCTGCAAAGTTTTGGCACAATGCAGAAAACGCGTGTTCAGCCTGAGATAAGGTGGGTTCCGGAACGCCGAACATAAAAATGTTGATAACTTTGGAAAAACATTTCAAACAGCTTAGATTTGATGTGCAACTTCTAGAAAGACCCTTTCTGCTATAGTGGGAGGTGAACATTTCATGTTCTGAAACTTCCCAGCAAAGTTATGGCACAATGCAGAAAACGCGTTTTCAGCCTGAGATAAGGTGGGTTCCGGAACGCCAAATGTAAAACTGTTGATAACTTTGAAAAAACTCTTCAGACAGCTTAGATTTGATGTGCAACTTCTAGAAAGACCCTTTCTGCTATTGTGGGAGGTGAAAATTTCATTTACTGAAGCTTCCCTGCAAAGTTATGGCACAATGCGTAATATGCGTTTTCAGCCTGAGATAAGGTCGATTCCGGAACGCCAAACATAAAAATGTTGATAACTTTGGAAAAACACATCAGACAGCTTAGATTTGATGTGCAACTACTAGAAAGACCCTTTCTGGTATAGTGGGAGGTGAAAATTTCATGTTCTGAATTTTCCCTGCAAAGTTATTTCACAATGCAGAAAACGCCTTTTCAGCCTGAGATAAGGTGGGTTCCGGAACGCCAAACATAAAAATGTTGATGACTTTGGAAAAACACTTCAGACAGCTTAGATTTGATGTGCAACTACTAGAAAGACCCTTTCTGCTATAGTGGGAGGTGAACATTTCATGTTCTGAAGCTTCCCAGCAAAGTTATGGCACAATGCAGAAAACGCGTTTTCAGCCTGAGATAAGGTGGGTTCCGGAACGCCAAACATAAAAATGTTGATAACTTATGAAAAACACTTCAGACAGCTTAGATTTGATGTGCAACTTCTAGAAAGACCCTTTCTGCTATAGTGGGAGGTGAACATTTCATGTTCTGAAGCTTCCCTGCAAAGTTATGGCACAATGCAGAAAACGCGTTTTCAGATTGAGATAAGGTCGATTCCGGAACGCCAAACATAAAAATGTTGATAACTTTCGAAAAACACTTCAGACAGCTTAGATTTGATGTGCAACTACTAGAAAGACCCTTTCTGCTATAGTGGGACCGGAAAATTTCATGTTCTGAAGCTTCCCTGCAAAGTTATGTCTCAATGCAGAAAACCTGTTTTCAGCCTGAGATAAGGTGGGTTCCGGAACACCATACATAAAAATGTTGATAACTTTGGAAAAACATTTCAGACAGCTTAGATTTGTTGAGCAACTACTAGAAAGACCCTTACTGCTACAGTGGGAGGTGAAAATTTCATGTTCTGAAGCTTCCCTGCAAAGTTATGCCACAATGCAGGAAACGCGTTTTCAGCCTGAGATAAGGTCGATTCCGGAAGGCCAAACATAAAAATATTGATAACTTTGGAAAAACACTTCAGACAGCTTAGATTTGATGTGCAAGTAGGAGAAAGACCCTTTCTGCTATAGTGGGGTATGAAAATTTCATGTTCTGAAGCTTCCCTGCAAAGTTATGGCACAATGCGTAAAACGTGTTTTGAGCCTGAGATAAGGTCAATTCCGGAACGCCAAACATAAAATTGTTGATAACTTTGGAAAAACACTTCAAACAGCTTAGATTTGATGTGAAACTACTAGAAAGACCCTTTCTGCTATAGTGGGAGGTGTAAATTTCATGTCCTGAAGCTTCCCTGCAAAGTTTTGGCACAATGCAGAAAACGCGTGTTCAGCCTGAGATAAGGTGGGTTCCGGAACGCCGAACATAAAAATGTTGATAACTTTGGAAAAACATTTCAAACAGCTTAGATTTGATGTGCAACTTCTAGAAAGACCCTTTCTGCTATAGTGGGAGGTGAACATTTCATGTTCTGAAACTTCCCAGCAAAGGTATGGCACAATGCAGAAAACGCGTTTTCAGCCTGAGATAAGGTGGGTTCCGGAACGCCAAATGTAAAACTGTTGATAACTTTGAAAAAACTCTTCAGACAGCTTAGATTTGATGTGCAACTTCTAGAAAGACCCTTTCTGCTATTGTGGGAGGTGAAAATTTCATTTACTGAAGCTTCCCTGCAAAGTTATGGCACAATGCGTAATATGCGTTTTCAGCCTGAGATAAGGTCGATTCCGGAACGCCAAACATAAAAATGTTGATAACTTTGGAAAAACACATCAGACAGCTTAGATTTGATGTGCAACTACTAGAAAGACCCTTTCTGGTATAGTGGGAGGTGAAAATTTCATGTTCTGAATTTTCCCTGCAAAGTTATTTCACAATGCAGAAAACGCCTTTTCAGCCTGAGATAAGGTGGGTTCCGGAACGCCAAACATAAAAATGTTGATGACTTTGGAAAAACACTTCAGACAGCTTAGATTTGATGTGCAACTACTAGAAAGACCCTTTCTGCTATAGTGGGAGGTGAACATTTCATGTTCTGAAGCTTCCCAGCAAAGTTATGGCACAATGCAGAAAACGCGTTTTCAGCCTGAGATAAGGTGGGTTCCGGAACGCCAAACATAAAAATGTTGATAACTTATGAAAAACACTTCAGACAGCTTAGATTTGATGTGCAACTTCTAGAAAGACCCTTTCTGCTATAGTGGGAGGTGAAAATTTCATTTTCTGAAGCTTCCCTGCAAAGTTATGGCACAATGTGTAATACGCGTTTTCAGACTGAGATAAGGTGGGTTCCGGAACGCCAAACATAAAAATGTTGATGACTTTGGAAAACACTTCAGACAGCTTAGATTTGATGTGCAACTACTAGAAAGACCCTTTCTGCTATAGTGGGAGGTGAACATTTCATGTTCTGAAGCTTCCCAGCAAAGTTATGGCACAATGCGTAATACGCGTTTTCAGCCTGAGATAAGGTCGATTCCGGAACGCCAAACATAAAAATGATGATAACTTTGGAAAAACACATCAGACAGCTTAGATTTGATGTGCAACTACTAGAAAGACCCTTTCTGCTATAGTGGGAGGCGAAAATTTCATGTTCTGAAGTTTCCCTGCAAAGTTATGGCACAATGCAGAAAACGCCTTTTCAGTCTGAGATAAGGTTGATTCCGGAACGCCGAACATAAAAATGTTCATAACTTTGGAAAAACACTTCAGACAGCTAACATTTGATGTGCAACTACTAGAAAGACCCTTTCTGCTATAGTGGGAGGTGAACATTTCATGTTCTGAAGCTTCCCTGCAAAGTTATGGCACAATGCAGAAAACGCGTTTTCAGATTGAGATAAGGTCGATTCCGGAACGCCAAACATAAGACTGTTGATTACTTTCGAAAAACACTTCAGACAGCTTAGATTTGATGTGCAACTACTAGAAAGACCCTTTCTGCTATAGTGGGACCGGAAAATTTCATGTTCTGAAGCTTCCCTGCAAAGTTATGTCTCAATGCAGAAAACCTGTTTTCAGCCTGAGATAAGGTGGGTTCCGGAACACCATACATAAAAATGTTGATAACTTTGGAAAAACATTTCAGACAGCTTAGATTTGTTGAGCAACTACTAGAAAGACCCTTACTGCTACAGTGGGAGGTGAAAATTTCATGTTCTGAAGCTTCCCTGCAAAGTTATGCCACAATGCAGGAAACGCGTTTTCAGCCTGAGATAAGGTCGATTCCGGAAGGCCAAACATAAAAATATTGATAACTTTGGAAAAACACTTCAGACAGCTTAGATTTGATGTGCAAGTAGGAGAAAGACCCTTTCTGCTATAGTGGGGTATGAAAATTTCATGTTCTGAAGCTTCCCTGCAAAGTTATGGCACAATGCGTAAAACGTGTTTTGAGCCTGAGATAAGGTCAATTCCGGAACGCCAAACATAAAATTGTTGATAACTTTGGAAAAACACTTCAAACAGCTTAGATTTGATGTGAAACTACTAGAAAGACCCTTTCTGCTATAGTGGGAGGTGTAAATTTCATGTCCTGAAGCTTCCCTGCAAAGTTTTGGCACAATGCAGAAAACGCGTGTTCAGCCTGAGATAAGGTGGGTTCCGGAACGCCGAACATAAAAATGTTGATAACTTTGGAAAAACATTTCAAACAGCTTAGATTTGATGTGCAACTTCTAGAAAGACCCTTTCTGCTATAGTGGGAGGTGAACATTTCATGTTCTGAAACTTCCCAGCAAAGGTATGGCACAATGCAGAAAACGCGTTTTCAGCCTGAGATAAGGTGGGTTCCGGAACGCCAAATGTAAAACTGTTGATAACTTTGAAAAAACTCTTCAGACAGCTTAGATTTGATGTGCAACTTCTAGAAAGACCCTTTCTGCTATTGTGGGAGGTGAAAATTTCATTTACTGAAGCTTCCCTGCAAAGTTATGGCACAATGCGTAATATGCGTTTTCAGCCTGAGATAAGGTCGATTCCGGAACGCCAAACATAAAAATGTTGATAACTTTGGAAAAACACATCAGACAGCTTAGATTTGATGTGCAACTACTAGAAAGACCCTTTCTGGTATAGTGGGAGGTGAAAATTTCATGTTCTGAATTTTCCCTGCAAAGTTATTTCACAATGCAGAAAACGCCTTTTCAGCCTGAGATAAGGTGGGTTCCGGAACGCCAAACATAAAAATGTTGATGACTTTGGAAAAACACTTCAGACAGCTTAGATTTGATGTGCAACTACTAGAAAGACCCTTTCTGCTATAGTGGGAGGTGAACATTTCATGTTCTGAAGCTTCCCAGCAAAGTTATGGCACAATGCAGAAAACGCGTTTTCAGCCTGAGATAAGGTGGGTTCCGGAACGCCAAACATAAAAATGTTGATAACTTATGAAAAACACTTCAGACAGCTTAGATTTGATGTGCAACTTCTAGAAAGACCCTTTCTGCTATAGTGGGAGGTGAAAATTTCATTTTCTGAAGCTTCCCTGCAAAGTTATGGCACAATGTGTAATACGCGTTTTCAGACTGAGATAAGGTGGGTTCCGGAACGCCAAACATAAAAATGTTGATGACTTTGGAAAACACTTCAGACAGCTTAGATTTGATGTGCAACTACTAGAAAGACCCTTTCTGCTATAGTGGGAGGTGAACATTTCATGTTCTGAAGCTTCCCAGCAAAGTTATGGCACAATGCGTAATACGCGTTTTCAGCCTGAGATAAGGTCGATTCCGGAACGCCAAACATAAAAATGATGATAACTTTGGAAAAACACATCAGACAGCTTAGATTTGATGTGCAACTACTAGAAAGACCCTTTCTGCTATAGTGGGAGGCGAAAATTTCATGTTCTGAAGTTTCCCTGCAAAGTTATGGCACAATGCAGAAAACGCCTTTTCAGTCTGAGATAAGGTTGATTCCGGAACGCCGAACATAAAAATGTTCATAACTTTGGAAAAACACTTCAGACAGCTAACATTTGATGTGCAACTACTAGAAAGACCCTTTCTGCTATAGTGGGAGGTGAACATTTCATGTTCTGAAGCTTCCCTGCAAAGTTATGGCACAATGCAGAAAACGCGTTTTCAGATTGAGATAAGGTCGATTCCGGAACGCCAAACATAAGACTGTTGATTACTTTCGAAAAACACTTCAGACAGCTTAGATTTGATGTGCAACTACTAGAAAGACCCTTTCTGCTATAGTGGGACCGGAAAATTTCATGTTCTGAAGCTTCCCTGCAAAGTTATGTCTCAATGCAGAAAACCTGTTTTCAGCCTGAGATAAGGTGGGTTCCGGAACACCATACATAAAAATGTTGATAACTTTGGAAAAACATTTCAGACAGCTTAGATTTGTTGAGCAACTACTAGAAAGACCCTTACTGCTACAGTGGGAGGTGAAAATTTCATGTTCTGAAGCTTCCCTGCAAAGTTATGCCACAATGCAGGAAACGCGTTTTCAGCCTGAGATAAGGTCGATTCCGGAAGGCCAAACATAAAAATATTGATAACTTTGGAAAAACACTTCAGACAGCTTAGATTTGATGTGCAAGTAGGAGAAAGACCCTTTCTGCTATAGTGGGGTATGAAAATTTCATGTTCTGAAGCTTCCCTGCAAAGTTATGGCACAATGCGTAAAACGTGTTTTGAGCCTGAGATAAGGTCAATTCCGGAACGCCAAACGTAAAATTGTTGATAACTTTGGAAAAACACTTCAAACAGCTTAGATTTGATGTGAAACTACTAGAAAGACCCTTTCTGCTATAGTGGGAGGTGTAAATTTCATGTCCTGAAGCTTCCCTGCAAAGTTTTGGCACAATGCAGAAAACGCGTGTTCAGCCTGAGATAAGGTGGGTTCCGGAACGCCGAACATAAAAATGTTGATAACTTTGGAAAAACATTTCAAACAGCTTAGATTTGATGTGCAACTTCTAGAAAGACCCTTTCTGCTATAGTGGGAGGTGAACATTTCATATTCTGAAACTTCCCAGCAAAGTTATGGCACAATGCAGAAAACGCGTTTTCAGCCTGAGATAAGGTGGGTTCCGGAACGCCAAACGTAAAAATGTTGATAACTTTTGAAAAACACTTCAGACAGCTTAGATTTGATGTGCAACTTCTAGAAAGACCCTTTCTGCTATTGTGGGAGGTGAAAATTTCATTTACTGCAGCTTCCCTGCAAAATTATGGCACAATGCGTAATATGCGTTTTCAGCCTGAGATAAGGTCGATTCCGGAACGCCAAACATAAAAATGTTGATAACTTTGGAAAAACACATCAGACAGCTTAGATTTGATGTGCAACTACTAGAAAGACCCTTTCTGGTATAGTGGGAGGTGAACATTTCATGTTCTGAAGCTTCCCAGCAAAGTTATGGCACAATGCAGAAAACGCGTTTTCAGCCTGAGATAAGGTGGGTTCCGGAACGCCAAACATAAAAATGTTGATAACGTTTGAAAAACACTTCAGACAGCTTAGATTTGATGTGCAACTTCTAGAAAGACCCTTTCTGCTATAGTGGGAGGTGAAAATTTCATTTTCTCAAGCTTCCCTGCAAACTTATGGCACAATGCGTAATACGCGTTTTCAGCCTGAGATAAGGTCGATTCCGGAACGCCAAACATAAAAATGATGATAACTTTGGAAAAACACATCAGACAGCTTAGATTTGATGTGCAACTACTAGAAAGACCCTTTCTGGTATAGTGGGACGTGAAAATTTCATGTTCTGAAGTTTCCCTGCAAAGTTATGGCACAATGCAGGAAACGCGTTTTCAGCCTGAGATAAGGTCGATTCCGGAAGGCCAAACATAAAAATATTGATAACTTTGGAAAAACACTTCAGACAGCTTAGATTTGATGTGAAACTACTAGAAAGACCCTTTCTGCTATAGTGGGAGGTGTAAATTTCATGTCCTGAAGCTTCCCTGCAAAGTTTTTGCACAATGCAGAAAACGCGTGTTCAGCCTGAGATAAGGTGAGTTCCGGAACGCCAAACATAAAAATGTTGATAACTTTGGAAAAACATTTCAGATAGCTTAGATTTGATGTGCAACTTCTAGAAAGACCCTTTCTGCTATAGTGGGAGGTGAAAATTTCATGTTCTGAAGCTTCCCTGAAAAGTTATGGCACAATGTAGAAAACGCGTTTTCAGCTTGAGATAAGGTGGGTTCCGGCAGGCCAAACATAAAAATGTTGATAACTTTCGAAAAACACTTCAGACAGCTTAGATTTGATGTGCAACTACAAGAAAGACACTCTCTACTATAGTGGGACGTGAACATTTCATGTTCTGAAGCTTCCCTGCAAAGTTATGGCACAATGCCGAAAACGCATTTTCAGCCTGAGATAAGGTGGGTTCCGGAACGCCAAACATAAAAATGTTGATAACTTTGGAAAAACACTTCAGACAGCTTAGATTTGATGTGCAACTACAAGAAAGAGCCTTTCTGCTATAGTGGGACGTGAACATTTCATGTTCTGAACCTTCCCTGCAAAGTTATGGCACAATGCAGAAAACGCGTTTTCAGATTGAGATAAGGTCGATTCCGGAACGCCAAACATAAAAATGTTGATAACTTTCGAAAAACACTTCAGACAGCTTAGATTTTATGTGTAACTACTAGAAAGACCCTTACTGCTACAGTGGGAGATGAAAATTTCATGTTCTGAAGCTTCCCTGCAAATTTATGCCACAATGCAGGAAACGCGTTTTCAGCATGAGATAAGGTCGATTCCGGAAGGCCAAACATAAAAATATTGATAACTTTGGAAAAACACTTCAGACAGCTTAGATTTGATGTGCAAGTAGGAGAAAGACCCTTTCTGCTATAGTGGGGTATGAAAATTTCATGTTCTGAAGCTTCCCTGCAAAGTTATGGCACAATGCGTAAAACGTGTTTTGAGCCTGAGATATGGTTGATTCCGGAACGCCAAACATAAAAATGTTGATAACTTTGGAAAAACACTTCAAACAGCTTAGATTTGATGTGCATTTACTAGGAAGACCCATTCTGCTATAGTGGGATATGAAAATTTCATGTTCTGAAGCTTCCCTGCAAAGTTATGGCACAATGCAGAAAACTAGTTTTCAGCCTCACATAAGGTCAATTCCGGAACGCCAAACATAATAATGTGGATAACTTTGGAAAAACACTTCAAACAGCTTAGATTTCATGTGCAACTACTAGAAAGACCCTTTCAGCTATAGTGGGATATGAAAATTTCATGTTCTGAAGCTTCCCTTCCAAGTTATGGCACAATGCAGAAAACTCGTTTTCAGCCTCACATAAGGTCAATTCCGGAACGCCAAACATAAAAATGTTGATAACTTTGGAAAAACACTTCAAACAGCTTAGATTTCATGTGCAACTACTAGAAAGACCCTTTCAGCTATAGTGGGAGGTGAACATTTCATTTTTTGAAGCTTCCTTGCAAAGTCATGGCACAATGCAGATGACGCGTTTTCAGCCTGAGATAAGGTGGGTTCCGGAACGCCATACGTAAAAATGTGGATAACTTTGGAAAAACACTTCAGACAGCTTAGATTTGATGTGCAACTACTAGAAAGACCCTTTCTGCTATAGAGGGAGGTGAAAATTTCATGTTCTGAAGATTCCCTACAAAGTTATGGCACAATGCAGAAAACGCGTATTCAGCCTGAGATAAGGTCGATTCCGGAACACCAAACATAAAAATGTTGATAACTTTGGAAAAACACTTCAGACAGCTTAGAATTGATGAGCAACTACTAGAAAGACCCGTTCTTCTATAGTGGGATATTAAAATTTCATGTTCTGAAGCTTCCCTGCAAAGTTATGGCAAAATGCGTAAATCGTGTTTTCAGCCTGAGAAAAGGTCGATTCCGGAACGCCAAACATAAAAGTGTTGATAACTTAGGAAAAACACTTCAAACAGCTTCGATTTGATGTGCAACTACTAGAAAGACCCTTTCTGCTATAGTGGGATGTGGAAATATCATGTTCTGAAGCATCCCTGCAAAGTTATGGCACGATGCATAAAACGCGTTTTCAGCCTGAGATAAGGTCGATTCAGGAACGCCAAACATAAAAGTGTTGATAACTTAGGATATACACTTTAAACAGCTTAGATTTCATGTGCAACGACTAGAAAGACCCTTTCAGCTATAGTGGGAGGTGAACATTTCATTTTCTGAAGCTTCCTTGCAAAATTATGGCACAATGCAGATAATGCGTTTTCAGCCTGAGATAAGGTGGGTTCCGGAACGCCAAACGTAAAAATGTGGATCACTTTGGAAAAACACTTCAGACTGCTTAGATTTGATGTGCAACTACTAGAAAGACCCTTTCTGCTTTAGTGGGAGGTGAAAATTTCATGTTCTGGAACTTACCTACAAAGTTTTGGGACAATGCAGAAAACGCGTTTTCATCCTAAGATGAGGTCGATTCCGGAACGCCAAACATCAAAATGTAGATAGCATTGGAAAAACACTTCAGACAGCTTAGATTTGATGTGGAACTACTAGAAAGACCCTTTCTGCTATAGTGGGATGTGAAAATTTCATTTTCTGAAGCTTCCCTGCAAAGTTATGGCACAATGCGTAAAACGCATTTTCAGCATGAGATAAGGTCGATTCCGGAACGCCAAACATAAAAATGTTGATAACTTTCGAAAAACACATCAGACAGCTTAGATTTGATGTGCAACTACTAGAAAGACCCTTTCTGCTATAGTGGAAGGTGAAAATTTCATGTTCTGAAGCTTCCCTGCAAAGTTATTGCACAATGCGTAAAACGCGTTTTCAGCCTGAGATAAGGTCGATTCCGGAACGCCAAACATAAAAATGTTGATAACTTTGGAAAAACACATCAGACAGCTTAGATGTGATGTGCAACTACTAGAAAGACCCTTTCTTCTATATTGGGATGTTTAAATGTCATGTTCTGAAGCTTCCCTGCAAAGTTATGGCACAATGCAGAAAACACGTTTTCAGCCTGAGATAAGGTGGGTTAAGGAACGCCAAACAAAAAAATGTTGATAACTTTGGAAAAACACTTCAGACAGCTTAGATTTGATGTGCAACTACAAGAAAGAGCCTTTCTGCTATAGTGGGACGTGAACATTTCATCTTCTGAACCTTCCCTGCAAAGTTATGGCACAATGCAGAAAACGCGTTTTCAGATTGAGATAAGGTCGATTCCGGAACGCCAAACATAAAAATGTTGATAACTTTCGAAAAACACTTCAGACAGCTTAGATTTTATGTGTAACTACAAGAAAGAGCCTTTCTGCTATAGTGGGACGTGAACATTTCATGTTCTGAAGCTTCCCTGCAAAGTTATGGCACAATGTAGAAAACGCGTTTTCATATTGAGATAAGGTCGATTCCGGAACGCCAAACATAAAAATGTTGATAACTTTGGAAAAACACTTCAGACAGCTTAGATTTGTTGAGCAACTACTAGAAAGACCCTTACTGCTACAGTGGGAGATGAAAATTTCATGTTCTGAAGCTTCCCTGCAAATTTATGCCACAATGCAGGAAACGCGTTTTCAGCATGAGATAAGGTCGATTCCGGAAGGCCAAACATAAAAATATTGATAACTTTGGAAAAACACTTCAGACAGCTTAGATTTGATGTGCAAGTAGGAGAAAGACCCTTTCTGCTATAGTGGGGTATGAAAATTTCATGTTCTGAAGCTTCCCTGCAAAGTTATGGCACAATGCGTAAAACGTGTTTTGAGCCTGAGATATGGTTGATTCCGGAACGCCAAACATAAAAATGTTGATAACTTTGGAAAAACACTTCAAACAGCTTAGATTTGATGTGCATTTACTAGGAAGACCCATTCTGCTATAGTGGGATATGAAAATTTCATGTTCTGAAGCTTCCCTGCAAAGTTATGGCACAATGCAGAAAACTCGTTTTCAGCCTCACATAAGGTCAATTCCGGAACGCCAAACATAATAATGTGGATAACTTTGGAAAAACACTTCAAACAGCTTAGATTTCATGTGCAACTACTAGAAAGACCCTTTCAGCTATAGTGGGATATGAAAATTTCATGTTCTGAAGCTTCCCTTCCAAGTTATGGCACAATGCAGAAAACTCGTTTTCAGCCTCACATAAGGTCAATTCCGGAACGCCAAACATAAAAATGTTGATAACTTTGGAAAAACACTTCAAACAGCTTAGATTTCATGTGCAACTACTAGAAAGACCCTTTCAGCTATAGTGGGAGGTGAACATTTCATTTTTTGAAGCTTCCTTGCAAAGTCATGGCACAATGCAGATGACGCGTTTTCAGCCTGAGATAAGGTGGGTTCCGGAACGCCATACGTAAAAATGTGGATAACTTTGGAAAAACACTTCAGACAGCTTAGATTTGATGTGCAACTACTAGAAAGACCCTTTCTGCTATAGAGGGAGGTGAAAATTTCATGTTCTGAAGATTCCCTACAAAGTTATGGCACAATGCAGAAAACGCGTATTCAGCCTGAGATAAGGTCGATTCCGGAACACCAAACATAAAAATGTTGATAACTTTGGAAAAACACTTCAGACAGCTTAGAATTGATGAGCAACTACTAGAAAGACCCGTTCTTCTATAGTGGGATATTAAAATTTCATGTTCTGAAGCTTCCCTGCAAAGTTATGGCAAAATGCGTAAATCGTGTTTTCAGCCTGAGAAAAGGTCGATTCCGGAACGCCAAACATAAAAGTGTTGATAACTTAGGAAAAACACTTCAAACAGCTTCGATTTGATGTGCAACTACTAGAAAGACCCTTTCTGCTATAGTGGGATGTGGAAATATCATGTTCTGAAGCATCCCTGCAAAGTTATGGCACGATGCATAAAACGCGTTTTCAGCCTGAGATAAGGTCGATTCAGGAACGCCAAACATAAAAGTGTTGATAACTTAGGATATACACTTTAAACAGCTTAGATTTCATGTGCAACGACTAGAAAGACCCTTTCAGCTATAGTGGGAGGTGAACATTTCATTTTCTGAAGCTTCCTTGCAAAATTATGGCACAATGCAGATAATGCGTTTTCAGCCTGAGATAAGGTGGGTTCCGGAACGCCAAACGTAAAAATGTGGATCACTTTGGAAAAACACTTCAGACTGCTTAGATTTGATGTGCAACTACTAGAAAGACCCTTTCTGCTTTAGTGGGAGGTGAAAATTTCATGTTCTGGAACTTACCTACAAAGTTTTGGGACAATGCAGAAAACGCGTTTTCATCCTAAGATGAGGTCGATTCCGGAACGCCAAACATCAAAATGTAGATAGCATTGGAAAAACACTTCAGACAGCTTAGATTTGATGTGGAACTACTAGAAAGACCCTTTCTGCTATAGTGGGATGTGAAAATTTCATTTTCTGAAGCTTCCCTGCAAAGTTATGGCACAATGCGTAAAACGCATTTTCAGAATGAGATAAGGTCGATTCCGGAACGCCAAACATAAAAATGTTGATAACTTTGGAAAAACACTTCAGACAGCTTAGATTAGATGTGCGACTAGCAGAAAGACCCTTTCTGCTATAGTGGGATATGAAAATTTCATGTTCTGAAGATTCCCTGCAAAGTTATGGCAGAATGCGTAAATCGCGTTTTCAGCCTGAGATAAGGTCGATTCCGGAACGCCAAACATAAAAATGTTGATAACTTTGGAATAACACTTCAGACACATTAGATTTGATGTGTAACTAGTAGAAAGACCCTTTCTGCTCCAGTGGGAGGTGAAAATTTCATGTCCTGAAGCTTCCCTGCAAAGTTATGCCACAATGCAGTAAATGCGTTTTCAGCCTGAGATAAGGTCGATTCCGGAATGCCAAACATAAAAATGTTGATAACTTAGGAATAACACTTCAGACACATTAGATTTGATGTGTAACTAGTAGAAAGACCCTTTCTGCTATAGTGGGAGGTCAAAATTTCATGTTCTGAAGTTTCCCTGCAAAGTTATGGCACAAAGCGTAGAAAGCGTATTCAGCCTGAGATAAGGTCGATTCCGGAACGCCAAACATAAAAATGTTGATAACTTTGGAAATACACTTCAGACAGCTTAGATTTAATGTGCAACAACTACAAAAACCCTTTCTGCTATAGTGGGAGGTGAAAATTTCATGTTCTGAAGCTTCCCTGCAAAGTTATGGCACAATGCAGAAAACGCGTTTTCAGCTTGAGATAAGGTGTGTTCCGGAACGCCAAACATAAAAATGTTGATAATTTTTGAAAAGCACTTCAGACAGCTTAGATTTGATGTGCAACTACTAGAAAGACCCTTTCTGCTATAGTGGGAGGTCAAAATTGCATGTTCTGAAGCTTCCCTGGAAAGTTATGGGACAATGCAGAAAACAATTTTTCAACCTGACATAAGGTCGATTCCGGGACGCCAAACATAAAAATGTAGATAACTTTCGAAAAACACTTCATACAGCTTAGATTTGATGTGCAACTACTAGAAAAACCCTTTCTGCTATAGTGGGAGGTGAAAATTTCATTTTCTGGAACTTCCCTGCAAAGTTAAGGAACAATGCAGAAAACGCGTTTTCAGCCTGAGAGAAAGTGGGTTCCGGAACGCAAAACATAAAATTGTTGATAACTTTGGAAAAAACATTTCAGACAGCTTAGATTTGATGTGCAACTACTAGAAAGACCCTTTCTGCTATAGTGGGAGGTGAAAATGTCATGTTCTGAAGCTTCCCTGCAAAGTTATGCCACAATGCAGAAAACGCGTTTTCAGCATGAGATAAGATGGTTTTCGGAACGCCAAAAATAAAAATGTTGATAACTTTCGAAAAACACTTCAGACAGCTTAGATTTGATGTGCAACTACTAGAAAGACCCTTTCTGCTATAGTGGGACGTGAAAATTTCATGTTCTGAAGCTTGACTACAAAGTTATGGCACAATGCAGAAAACGCGTTTTCAGCCTGAGATAAGGTCGATTCCGGAACGCCATACATAAAAATGTTGATAACTTTGGAAAAACACATCAGACAGCTTAGATTTGATGTGCAACTACTAGAAAGACCCTTTGTGCTATAGTGGGAGGTTAAAATTTAGTTTTCAGAAGCTTCCCTGCAAAGTTATGGCACAATGCAGAAAACGCATTTTGAGACTGAGATAAGGTCGATTCCGGAACGCCATACATAAAAATGTTGATAACTTTGGAAAAACAGTTCAGACAGCTTAGATTTGATGTGCAACTACTAGAAAGACCATTTCTGCTATAGTGGGAGGTGAACATTTCATGTTCTGAAGCTTCCATGCAAAGTTATGGCACAATGCAGAAAACACGTTTTCAGCTAGAGGTAAGGTGGGTTCCGGAACGCCAAATATAAAAATGTTGATAACTCTCGAAAAACACTTCAGTCAGCTTAGATTTGATGTGCAACTACGATAATTACCCTTTCTGCTATCGTGGGAGGTCAAAATTTCATGTTCTGAAGCTTCCCTGGAAAGTAATGGGACAATGCAGAAAACCATTTTTCATCGTGAGATAAGGTCGATTCCGGAACGCCAAACATAAAAATGTTGATAACTTTGGAAAAACACTTCAGACAGCTTGGATTTGATGTGCAACTACTAGAAAGACCCTTTCTGCTATAGTGGGTGGTCAAAATGTCATGTTCTGAAGCTTCCCTGCAAAGTTATGGGACAATGCAGAAAACGATTTTTCATCTTGAGATAAGGTCGATTCCGGAACGCCAAACATAAAAATGTTGATAACTTTTGAAAAACACTTCAGACAGCTTCGATTTGATGTGCAACTACTAGAAAGACCCTTTCTGCTATAGTGGGAGGTGAAAATTTCATTTTCTAAGGGTTCCCTGCAAAGTTATGGCACAATGCGTAAAACGCGTTTTCAGCCTGAGATAAGGTCCATTCCGGAACGCCAAACATAAAAATGTTGATAACTTTGGAAAAACACTTCAGACGGCTTAGATTTGATGTGCAACTACTAGAAAGACCATTTCTGCATTTGTGGGATGTGAAAATTTCATGTTCGGAAGCTTCCCTGCAAAGTGATGGCACAACGCAGAAAACACGTTTCCAGCCTGAGATAAGGTGGGTTCCAGAACGCCAAACATAAAATTCTTGATAACTTTGAAAAAAACATTTCAGACAGCTTAGATTTGATGTGCAACTACTAGAAAGACCCTTTCTGCTATAATGGGAGGTGAAAACGTCATGTTCTGAAGCTTCACTGCAAAATTTTGGCACAATGCAGAAAACGCGTTTTCAGCCCCAGATAAGGTGGGTTCCGGAACGCCAAACATAAAAATGTTGATAACTTTTGAAAAACACTTCAGACAGCTTATATTTGATGTGCAACTAGTAGAAAGACAATTTCTGCAATAGTGGTAGGTGAAACTTTCATGTTCTGAAGCTTTCCTTTAAAGTTATGGCACAATGCAGAAAACGTGTTTTCAGCCTGAGAGAAAGTGGGTTCCGGAACGCAAAACATAAAATTGTGGATAACTTTGGAAAAAACATTTCAGACAGCTTAGATTTGATGTGCAACTACTAGAAAGACCCTTTCTGCTATAGTGGGAGGTGAAAATGTCATGTTCTGAAGCTTCCCTGCAAAGTTATGGCACAATGCCGAAAACGCGTTTTCAGCCTGAGATAAGGTGGGTTCCAGAACGCCAAACATAAAAATGTTGATAACTTTGGAAAAACACTTCAGACAGCTTAGATTTGATGTGCAACTACTAGAAAGACCCTTTCTGCTATAGTGGGAGTTGAAAATTTCATTTTCTGAAGCTTCCCTGCAAAGTTATGGCACAATGCAGAAAGCGCATTTTGAGACTGAGATAAGGTCGATTCCGGAACGCCAAACATAAAAATGTTGATAACTTTGGAAAAACACTTCAGACAGCTTAGATTTGACCTGCAACTACCAGAAAGACCTTTTTTGCTTTAGTGGGATGTGAAAATTTCATGTTCGGAAGCTTCCCTGCAAAGTGATGGCACAACGCAGAAAACACGTTTTCAGCCTGAGATAAGGTGGGTTCCAGAACGCCAAACATAAAATTCTTGATAACTTTGGAAAAAACATTTCAGACAGCTTAGATTTGATGTGCAACTACTAGAAACACCCTTTCTGCTATAGTGGTAGGTGAAACTTTCATGTTCTGTAGCTTTCCTTCAAAGTTATTGCACAATGCAGAAAACGCGTTTTCAGCCAGAGATAAGGTGGGTTCCGGATCGGCAAACATAAAAATGTTGATAACTTTCGAAAAACACTTCAGACATCTTAGATTTGATGTGCAACTACTAGAAAGATCGTTTCTGCTACAGTGGGAGGTTAAAATTTCATGTTCTGAAGCTTCCCTGCAAAGTTATGGCACAATGCAGAAAACGCGTTTTCAGCCTGAGATAAGGAGGGTTCCGGAACGCCAAACATAAAAATGTTGATAACTTTGGAAAAACACTTCAGACAGGTGAGATTTGATGTGCAACTACTAGAAAGTCCCTTTCTGCTACAGGGGGAGGTTAAAATTTCATGTTCTGAAGCTTCCCTGCAAAGTTATGGTACAATGCAGAAAACGCGTTTTCAGCCTGAGATAAGGTGGGTTCCGGAACGCCAAACACAAAAATGTTTATAACTTTGGAAAAACACGTCAGACAGCTTAGATTTGATGTGCAACTACTAGAAAGACCCTTTCTGCTATAGTGGGAGGTGAAAATTTCTTGTTCTGAAGCTTCCCTGCAAAGTTATGGCACAATGCAGAAAACGCGTTTTCAGCCTGAAAAAAGGTGGGTTCTGGAACGGCAAACATAAATATGTTGATAACTTTGGAAAACCACTACTGACAGCTTAGATTTGATGTGCAACTACAAGAAAGACCCTTTATATTATTGTGGGATGTTAAAGTTTCATGTTCTGAAGATTCCCAGTAAAGTTATGGCACAAAGCAGAAAACGCGTTTTCAGCCAGAGATAAAGTGGATTCTGGAACGACAAACATAAAAATGTTGATAACTTTGGAAAACCACTTCAGACAGCTTAGATTTGATGTGCAACTACAAGACAGACCCTTTATATTATTGTGGGAGGTCAAAATTTCATGTTATAAAGGTTCCCTGCAAAGTTATGGCACAATGCGTAAAACGCGTTTTCAGCCTGAGATAATGTCGATTCCGGAACGCCAAACATAAAAGTGTTGACAACTTTGGAAAAACACTTCAGACAGCTTAGATTTGATGTGCAACTACTAGAAAGACCCTTTCTGCTATAGTGGGAGGTGAAAATTTCATTTTCCGAAGCTTCCCTGCAAAGTTATGGCACAATGCGTAAATCGCGTTTTCAGCCTGAGATAAGGTCGATTCCGGAACGCCAAACATAAAAATGTTGATAACTTTGGAAAAACACTTCAGACAGCTTAGATTTGATGTGCAACTACTAGAAAGACCCTTTCTGCTATAGTGGGAGGTGAAAATTTAATGTTCTAAAGGTTCCCTGCAAAGTTATGGCACAATGCGTAAAACGCGTTTTCAGCCTGAGATAAGGTCGATTCCGGAACGCCATACATAAAAATGTTGATAACTTTGGAAAAACATATCATACAGCTTAGATTTGATGTGCAACTACTAGGAAGACCCTTTCTGCTATAGTGGGAGGTTATAATTTCATGTTCGGAAGCTTCCATGCAAAGTTATGGCACAATGCAGACAACGCGTTTTCAGCTTGAGATAAGGTGGGTTCCGGAACGCCAAACATAAAAATGTTATTAACTTTCGAAAAACACTTCAGGCAGCTTAGATTTGATGTGCAACTACTACAAAAACCCTTTCTGCTGTAGTGGGAGGTGAAAATTTCATTTTCTGAAGCTTACCTGCAAAGTTATGGCACAAAGCGTAGAAAGCGAATTCAGCCTGAGATAAGGTCGATTCCGAAATGCCAAATATGAAAACGTTGATAACTTTGGAAAAACACTTCAGACAGCTTAGATTTGATGTGCAACTACTAGAACGACCCTTTCTGCTATAGTGGGAGGTCAAAATTTCATGTTCTGAAGCTTCCCTGGAAAGTTATGGGACAATGCAGAAAACGATTTTTCATCCTGAGATAAGTTCGATTCGGGAACGCCATACATAAAAATGTTGATAACTTTCGAAAAACACTTCAGACAGCTTAGATTTGATGTGCAAATACTAGAAGGACCATTTCAGCT
This sequence comes from Synchiropus splendidus, assembly GCF_027744825.2. Lineage (NCBI taxonomy): Eukaryota > Metazoa > Chordata > Actinopteri > Syngnathiformes > Callionymidae > Synchiropus > Synchiropus splendidus. The sequence goes on from NC_071337.1 coordinate 34,504,525, forward strand.
ATAGTGGGAAATGAACATTTCATGATCTGAAGCTTTCCTGCAAAGTTATGGCACAATTCAGAAAAGGCGTTTTCAGCTTGAGATAAGGTGGGTTCCGGAACGCCAAACATAAAAGTGTTGACAACTTTGGAAAAACACTTCAGACAGCTTAGATTTGATGTGCAACTACTAGAAAGACCCTTTCTGCTATAGTGGGAGGACAAAATTTAATTTTCTGAAGCTTCCCTGGAAAGTTATGGCACAATGCAGAAAACGATTTTTCATCCTGAGATAAGGTCGATTCCGGAACGCCAAACATAAAAATGTTGATAACTTTCGAAAAACACTTCAGACAGCTTAGATTTGATGTGCAACTACTAGAAATACCCTTTCTGCTGTAGTGGGAGGTGAAAATTTCATGTTCTGAAGCTTCCTTGCAAAGTTATCGCACAATGCAGAAAATGCGTTTTCAGCCTGAGATAAGGTTGATTCCGGAACGCCAAACATAAAAATGTTGATAACTTTGGAAAAACACTTCAGACAGCTTAGATTTTATGTGCAACTACTACAAGGACCCTTTCTGCTATAGTGGCTGGTTAAAATTTCATGTTCTGAAGCTTCCCATCAAAGTTATGGCACAATGCAGAAAACGCGTTTTCAGCCTGAGATAAGTTGGGTTCCGAAACGCCAAACGTAAAAATGTTGATCACTTTGGAACAACACTTCAGACAGCTTAGATTTGATGTGCAACTACTAGAAAGACCCTTTCTGCTATAGTGGGAGGTGAAAATTTCATGTTCTGAAGCTTTATGCAAAGTTATGGCACAATGCGTAAATCGCGTTTTCAGCCTGAGATAAGGTGGGTTCCCGAAGGCCAAACAAAAAAATCTTGAAAACTTTGGAAAAACACTTCAGACAGCTTAGATTTCACCTGAAACTACTAGCAAGATCCTTTCTGCTATAGTGGGAGGTGAAAATTTCATGTTCTGAAGTTTCCCTGTAAAGTTATGGCACAATGCAAAAAACGCGTTTTCAGCCTGAGATAAGTTGGGTTCCAGAACGCCAAACATAAAAATGTTGATAACTTTGGAAAAACACTTCAGACATCTTAGATTTGATGTGCAACTACTAGAAAGACCCTTTCTGCTACAGTGGGAGGTGAAAATTTCATGTTCTGAAGATTCCCTGCTAAGTTATGGCACAATGCAGAAAACGCGTATTCAGCCTGAGATAAGGTCGATTCCGGAACGCCAAACACAAAAATATTGATAACTTTGGAAAAACACTTCAGACAGCTTAGATTTGATGTGCAACTACTAGAAAGACCCTTTCTGCTATAGTGGGACGTGAAAATTTCATGTTCAGAATCTTCCCTGCAAAGTTATGGGACAATGCAGAAAACGCGTTTTCAGCCTGAGATAAGGTGGGTTCCGGAACGCCAAACATAAAAATGTTGATAACTTTAGAAAAACACTTCAGACAGCTTAGATTTGATGTGCAACTACTAGAAAGACCCTTTCTGCTATAGTGGGAGGTGAACATTTCATGTTCTGATGCCTCCCTGCAAAGTTATGGCACAATGCAGAAAACCCGTTTTCAGCTTAAGATAAGGTGGGTTCCGGAACGCCAAACATAAAAATGTTGATAACTTTCGAAAAACACTTCAGACAGCTTAGATTTGATCTGCTAATACTAGAAAGACCCTTTCTGCTATAGTGGGACATGAAAATTTCATGTTCTGAATCTTCCCTGCAAAGTTATGGGACAATGCAGAAAACGATTTATCATCCTGAGATAAGGTCGATTCCGGAACGCCAAACATAAAAATGTTGATAACTTTCGAAAAACACTTCAGACAGCTTAGATTTGATGTGCAACTACTAGAAAGACCCTTTCTGCTATAGTGGGGCGTGAAAATTTCATGTTCTGAAGCTTCCCTGCAAAGTTTTGGCACAATGCAGAAAACGCGTTTTCAGCCTGAGATAAGGTCGATTCTGGAACGCGAAACATAAAAATGTTGATAACTTTCGAAAAACACTTCAGACAGCTTAGATTTGATGTGCAACTACTAGAAAGACCCTTTCTGCTATAGTTGGAGGTGAACATTTCATGTTCTGAAGCTTCCATGCAAAGTTATGGCACAATGCAGACAACCCGTTTTCAGCCTGAGATAAAGTCGATTATGGAACGCCAAACATAAAAATGTTGATAAGTTTCGAAAAACACTTCAGACAGCTTAGATTGGATGTGCAACTACTAGAAAGACCCTTTCTGCTATAGTGGGACGTGAAAATTTCATGTTCAGAATCTTCCCTGCAAGGTTATGGGACAATGCAGAAAACGCGTTTTCAGCCTGAGATAAGGTGGGTTCCGGAACGCCAAACATAAAAATGTTGATAACTTTAGAAAAACACTTCAGACAGCTTAGATTTGATGTGCAACTACTAGAAAGACCCTTTCTGCTATAGTGGGACGTGAACATTTCATGTTCTGAGGCCTCCCTGCAAAGTTATGGCACAATGCAGAAAACGCGTTTTCAGCTTAAGATAAGGTGGGTTCCGGAACGCCAAACATAAAAATGTTGATAACTTTCGAAAAACACTTCAGACAGCTTAGATTTGATGTGCTAATACTAGAAAGACCCTTTCTGCTATAGTGGGACGTGAAAATTTCATGTTCTGAATCTTCCCTGCAAAGTTATGGGACAATGCAGAAAACGATTTTTCATCCTGAGATAAGGTCGACTCCGGAACGCCAAACATAAAAATGTTGATAACTTTCGAAAAAGACTTCAGACAGCTTAGATTTGATGTGCAACTACTAGAAAGACCCTTTCTGCTATAGTGGGACGTGAAAATTTCATGTTCTGTAGCTTCCTTGCAAAGTTATGGCACAATGCAGAAAACGCGTTTTCAGCCTGAGATAAGGTCGATTCCGGAACGGCAAACATAAAAATGTTGATAACTTTGGAAAAACACTTCAAACAGCTTAGATTTGATGTGTAACTACTAGAAAGACCCTTTCTGCTATAGTGGGATGTGAAAATTTCATGTTCTGAAGTTTCCCTGCAAAGTTATATCACAATGCAGAAAACGCGTTTTCAGCCAGAGATAAGGTCGATTCTGGAATGCCAAACATAAAAATGTTGATAACTTTGGAAAAACACTTCAGACAGCTTAGATTTGACGTATAACTACTAGAAAGACCCTTTCTGCTGTAGTGGGAGTTGAAAATTTCATGTTCTGAAGATTCCCTGCCAAGTTATGGCACAATGCAGAAAAAGCGTATTCAGCCTGAGATAAGGTCGATTCCGGAACGCCAAAGATAAAAATGTTTATAACTTTGGAAAAACACTTCAGACAGCTTAGATGTGATGTGCAACTACTAGAAAGACCCTTTCTGCGATAGTGGCATATGAAAATTTCATGTTCTGAAGCTTCCCTGCAAAGTTATGGCACTATGCAGAAAACGCATTTTCAGCCTGAGATAAGGTGGGTTCCGGAACGCCAAACATAAAATTCTTGATAACTTTGGAAAAAACATTTCAGACAGCTTAGATTTGATGTGCAACTACTAGAAAGACCCTTTCTGCTATAGTGGGAGGTTGAAATTTCATGTTCTGAAGCTTCCCTGCAAAGTTATGGCGCTATGCAGAAAACGCGTTTTCAGCCAGAGATAAGGTGGGTTCCGGAAAGCCAAACATAAAATTCTTGATAACTTTGGAAAAAACATTTCAGACAGCTTAGATTTGATGTGCAACTACTAGAAAGACCCTTTCTGCTATAGTGGGAGGTTGAAATTTCATGTTCTGAAGCTTCCCTGCAAAGTTATGGCACAATGCAGAAAACGCGTTTTCAGCCTGAGATAAGGTGGGTTCCGGAACGCCAAACATAAAAATGTTGATAACTTTGGAAAAACACTTCAGACAGCTTAGATTTGAGGTGCAACTACTAGAAAGACCCTTTCTGCTATAGTGGGAGGTGAAAATTTCATTTTTGAAGCTTTCCTGCAAAGTTATGGCACAATGCAGAAAACGCGCTTTCAGCCTGAGATAAGGTGGGTTCCGGAACGCCAAACATAGAAATGTTGATAACTTTCGAAAAACACTTCAGACAGCTTAGATTTGATGTGCAATTACTACAAAGACCCTTTCTGCTGTCGTGGGAGTTGAAAATTTAGTGTTCTGAAGTTTCCCTGCAAAGTTATATCACAATGCAGAAAACGCGTTTTCAGCCTCAGATAAGGTGGGTTCCGGAAAGCCAAACATAAAAATGTTGATAACTTTGGAAAAACACTTCAAACAGCTTTGGTTTGATGTGCAGCTACTCGATAGTCCCTTTCTGCTATAGTGGGAGGTGAAAATTTCATGTTCTGAAGATTCCCTGCAAAGTTATGGCACAATGCAGAAAACGCGTATTCAGCCTGAGATAAGGTCGATTCCGGAACGCCAAAGATAAAAATGTTTATAACTTTGGAAAAACACTTCAGACAGCTTAGATGTGATGTGAAACTACTAGAAAGACCCTTTCTGCAATAGTGGGATATGAAAATTTCATGTTCTGAAGATTCCCTGCAAAGTTATGGCAGAATGCGTAAATCGCGTTTTCAGCCTGAGATAAGGTGGGTTCCGGAACGCCAAACATAAAGATGTTGATAACTTTGGAAAAACACTTCAGACAGCTTAGATTTGATGTGCAACTACTAGAAAGACCCTTTCAGGTATAGTGGGAGGTGAAAATTTCATGTTCTGAAGCTTCCTTGCAAAGTTATGGCACAATGCAGAAAATGCGTTTTCAGCCTGAGATAATGTTGATTCCGGAATGCCAAACATAAAAATGTAGATAACTTTGGAAAAACACTTCAGACAGCTTAGATTTGATGTGCAACTACTAGAAGGACCCTTTCTGCTACAGTGGCAGGTTAAAATTTCATGTTCTGAAGCTTCCCTGCAAAGTTATGGCACAATGCAGAAAACGAGTTTTCAGCCTGAGATAAGGTGGGTTCCGAAACGCCAAACGTAAAAATGTTGATCACTTTGGAACAACACTTCAGACAGCTTAGATTTGATGTGCACCTACTAGAAAGACCCGTTCTGCTATAGTGGGAGGTTAAAATTTCATGTTCGGAAGCTTCCATGCAAAGTTATGGCACAATGCAGACAACGCGTTTTCAGCCTGAGATGAGGTCGATTCTGGAACGCCTAACGTAAAAATGTTGATAACTTTCGAAAAACACTTTAGACAGCTTAGATTTGATGTGCAACTACTAGAAAAACCCTTTCTGCTATAGTGGGAGGTGAAAATTTCATTTTCTGATGCTTCCCTGCAAAGTTATGGCACAATGCGTAAAACGCGTTTTCAGCCTGAGATAAGGTCGATTCTGGAACGCCAAACATAAAAATGTTGATAACTTTGGAAAAACACTTCCGACAGCTTAGATTTGATGTGCAACTACTAGAAAGACCCTTTCTGCTATAGTGGGAGGTGAAAATTTCATGTTCTGAAGCTTCCTTGCAAAGTTATGGCACAATGCAGAAAACGCGTTTTCAGCCTGAGATAAGGTTGATTCCGGAACGCCAAACATAAAAATGTTGATAACTTTTGAAAAACACTTCAGACAGCTTAGATTTGATGTGCAACTACTAGAAAGACCCTGTCTGCTATAGTGGGAGGTGAAAGTTTCATTTTCTGAATCTTCCCTGCAAAGTTATGGCACAATGCGTAAAAAGCGTTTTCAGCTTGAGATAAGGTGGGTTCCGGAACGCCAAACATAAAAATGTTGATAACTTTTGAAAAACACTTCAGACAGCTTAGATTTGATGTGCAACTACTAGAAAGACCCTTTCTGCTATAGTGGGAGGTGAAAATTTCTTTTTCAGAAGCTTCCCTGCAAAGTTATGGCACAATGCAGAAAACGCGTTTTCGGCCTGAGATAAGGTGGGTTCCGGAACGCCAAACATAAAAATGTTGATAACTTTGGAAAAACACTTCAGACAGCTTTGATTTGATGTGCAACTACTAGAAAGACCCTTTCTGCTATAGTGGGAGGTGAAAATTTCATTTTCTGATGCTTCCCTGAGAAGTTTTGGCACAATGCAGAAAACGCGTTTTCAGCCTGAGATAAGGTGGGTTCCGAAACGCCAAACGTAAAAATGTTGATAACTATCGAAAAACACTTCAGACAGCTTAGATTTGATGTGCAACTACTAGAAAGAACCTTTCTGCTATAGTGGGAGGTGAAAATTTCATGTTCTGAAGCGTGCTTGCAAAGTTATGGCACAATGCAGGAAACGCGTTTTCAGGCTGAGATAAGGTTGATTCCGGAACGCCAAACATAAAAATGTTGATAACTTTGGAAAAACACTTCAGACAGCTTAGATTTGATGTGCAACTACTAGAAAGACCATTTCTGCTATAGTGGGAGGTGAAAATTTCATTTTCTGAAGCTTCCCTGCAAAGTTATGGCACAATGCAGAAAACGCGTTTTCAGCCTGAGACAAGGTCGATTCCGGAACGCCAGACATAAAAATGTTGATAACTTTGGAAAAACACTTCAGACAGCTTAGATTTGATGTGCAACTACTAGAAAAACCCTTTCTGCTGTAGTGGGAGGTGAAATTTTCATTTTCTGATGCTTCCCTGAGAAGTTATGGCACAATGCAGAAAACGCGTTTTAGGCCTGAGATAAGGTGGGTTCCGAAACGCCAAACGTAAAAATGTTGATAACTATAGAAAAACACTTCAGACAGCTCAGATTTGATGTGCAACTACTAGAAAGAACCTTTCTGCTATAGTGGGAGGTCAAAATTTCATGTTCTGAAGCTTCCCTGGAAAGTTATGGGACAATGCAGAAAACGCATTTTCATCCTGAGATTAGGTCGATTCCGGAACGCCAAACATAAAAATGTTGATAACTTTCGAAAAACACTTCAGACGGCTTAGATTTGATGTGCAACTACTAGAAAGACCCTGTCTGCTATAGTGGGAGGTGAAAATTTCATTTTCTGAATCTTCCCTGCAAATTTATGGCGCAAAGCGCAAAAAGCGTTTTCAGCCTGAGATAAGGTAGATTCCGGAACGCCAAACATAAAAATGTTGATAACTTTGGAAAAACACTTGAGACAGCTTAGATTTTATGTGCAACTACTAGAAGGACCCTTTCTGCTATAGTGGCAGGTTAAAATTTCATGTTCTGAACCTTCCCTGCAAAGTTATGGCACAATCCGTAAAACGCGTTTTCAGCCTGAGATAAGCTCGATTCCGGAACGCCATACATAAAAATGTTGATAACTTTGGAAAAACACATCAGACAGCTTAGATTTGATGTGCAACTACTAGAAAGACCCTTTCTGCTACAGTGGGAGGTTAAAATTTCATGTTCGGAAGCTTCCATGTAAAGTTATGGCACAATGCAGAAAATACGTTTTCTGCCTGAGATAAGGTTGATTCCGGAATGCCAAACATAAAAATGTTGATAACTTTGGAAAAACACTTCAGACAGCTTAGATTTGATGTGCAACTACTAGAAAGACCCTTTCTGCTATAGTGGGAGGTCAAAATTTCATGTTCTGAAGCTTCCCTGGAAAGTTATGGGACAATGCAGAAAACGCATTTTCATCCTGAGATTAGGTCGATTCCGGAACGCCAAACATAAAAATGTTGATAACTTTCGAAAAACACTTCAGACGGCTTACATTTGATGTGCAACTACTAGAAAGACCCTGTCTGCTATAGTGGGAGGTGAAAATTTCATTTTCTGAATCTTCCCTGCAAAGCTATGGCACAATGCGTAAAACGCGTTTTCAGCTTGAGATAAGGTGGGTTCCGGAACGCCAAACATAAAAATGTTGATAACTTTTGAAAAACACTTCAGACAGCTTAGATTTGATGTGCAACTACTAGAAAGACCCTTTCTGCTACAGTGGGAGGTGAAAATTTCTTTTTCAGAATCTTCCCTGCAAAGTTATGGCACAATGCAGAAAACGCGTTTTCGGCCTGAGATAAGGTGGGTTCCGGAACGCCAAAGTTAAAAATGTTGATAACTTTGGAAAAACACTTCAGACAGCTTTGATTTGATGTGCAACTACTAGAAAGACCCTTTCTGCTATAGTGGGAGGTGAAAATTTCATTTTCTGATGCTTCCCTGAGAAGTTTTGGCACAATGCAGAAAACGCGTTTTCAGCCTGAGATAAGGTGGGTTCCGAAACGCCAAACGTAAAAATGTTGATAACTATCGAAAAACACTTCAGACAGCTTAGATTTGATGTGCAACTACTAGAAAGAACCTTTCTGCTATAGTGGGAGGTGAAAATTTCATTTTCTGAAGCTTCCCTGCAAAGTTATGGCACAATGCAGAAAACGCGTTTTCAGCCTGAGACAAGGTCGATTCCGGAACGCCAGACATAAAAATGTTGATAACTTTGGAAAAACTCTTCAGACAGCTTAGATTTGATGAGCAACTACTAGAAAAACCCTTTCTGCTATAGTGGGAGGTGAAAATTTCATTTTCTGAAGCTTCCTTGCAAAGTTGTGGCACAATGCAGAAAACGTGTTTTCAGCCTGAGATAAGGTTGATTCCGGAACGCCAAACATAAAAATGATGATAACTTTGGAAAAACACTTCAGACAGCTTAGATTTGATGTGCAACTACTAGAAAGACCCTTTCTGCTACAGTGGGAGGTGAAAATTTCATTTTCTGAAGCTTCCCTGCAAAGTTATGGCACAATGCAGAAAACGCGTTTTCAGCCTGAGATAAGGTTGATTCCGGAATGCCAAACATAAAAATGTTGATAACTTTGGAAAAACACTTCAGACAGCTTAGATTTGATGAGCAACTACTAGAAAAACCGTTTCTGCTATAGTGGGAGGTGAAAATTTCATTTTCTGAAGCTTCCTTGCAAAGTTGTGGCACAATGCAAAAAACGTGTTTTCAGCCTGAGATAAGGTTGATTCCGGAACGCCAAACATAAAAATGATGATAACTTTGGAAAAACACTTCAGACAGCTTAGATTTGATGAGCAACTACTAGAAAAACCCTTTCTGCTATAGTGGGAGGTGAAAATTTCATTTTCTCAAGCTTCCTTGCAAAGTTGTGGCACAATGCAGAAAACGTGTTTTCAGCCTGAGATAAGGTTGATTCCGGAACGCCAAACGTAAAAATGATGATAACTTTGGAAAAACACTTCAGACAGCTTAGATTTGATGTGCAACTACTAGAAAGACCCTTTCTGCTACAGTGGGAGGTGAAAATTTCATTTTCTGAAGCTTCCCTGCAAAGTTATGGCACAATGCAGAAAACGCGTTTTCAGCCTGAGATAAGGTTGATTCCGGAATGCCAAACATAAAAATGTTGATAACTTTGGAAAAACACTTCAGACAGCTTAGATTTGATGAGCAACTACTAGAAAAACCGTTTCTGCTATAGTGGGAGGTGAAAATTTCATTTTCTGAAGCTTCCTTGCAAAGTTGTGGCACAATGCAAAAAACGTGTTTTCAGCCTGAGATAAGGTTGATTCCGGAACGCCAAACATAAAAATGATGATAACTTTGGAAAAACACTTCAGACAGCTTAGATTTGATGTGCAACTACTAGAAAAACCCTTTCTGCTGTAGTGGGAGGTGAAATTTTCATTTTCTGATGCTTCCCTGAGAAGTTATGGCACAATGCAGAAAACGCGTTTTAGGCCTGAGATAAGGTGGGTTCCGAAACGCCAAACGTAAAAATGTTGATAACTATAGAAAAACACTTCAGAAAGCTCAGATTTGATGTGCAACTACTAGAAAGGACCTTTCTGCTATAGTGGGAGGTCAAAATTTCATGTTCTGAAGCTTCCCTGGAAAGCTATGGGACAATGCAGAAACGGCATTTTCATCCTGAGATAAGGTCGATTCTGGAACGCCAAACATAAAAATGTTGATAACTTTCGAAAAACACTTCAGACAGCTTAGATTTGATGTGCAACTACTAGAAAAACCCTTTCTGCTATAGTGGGAGGTGAAAATTTCATTTTCTGAAGCTTCCCTGCAAAGTTATGGCGCAAAGCGCAAAAAGCGTTTTCAGCCTGAGATAAGGTAGATTCCGGAACGCCAAACATAAAAATGTTGATAACTTTGGAAAAACACTTGAGACAGCTTAGATTTTATGTGCAACTACTAGAAGGACCCTTTCTGCTATAGTGGCAGGTTAAAATTTCATGTTCTGAACATTCCCTGCAAAGTTATGGCACAATCCGTAAAACGCGTTTTCAGCCTGAGATAAGCTCGATTCCCGAACGCCATACATAAAAATGTTGATAACTTTGGAAAAACACATCAGACAGCTTAGATTTGATGTGCAACTACTAGAAAGACCCTTTCTGCTACAGTGGGAGGTTAAAATTTCATGTTCGGAAGCTTCCATGTAAAGTTATGGCACAATGCAGAAAATACGTTTTCTGCCTGAGATAAGGTTGATTCCGGAATGCCAAACATAAAAATGTTGATAACTTTGGAAAAACACTTCAGACAGCTTAGATTTGATGTGCAACTACTAGAAAGACCCTTTCTGCTATAGTGGGAGGTCAAAATTTCATGTTCTGAAGCTTCCCTGGAAAGTTATGGGACAATGCAGAAAACGCATTTTCATCCTGAGATTAGGTCGATTCCGGAACGCCAGACATAAAAACGTTGCTAACTTTGGAAAAACACTTCAGACAGCTTAGATTTGATGTGCAACTACTAGAAAAACCCTTACTGCTATAGTGGGAGGTGAAAATTTCTTTTTCAGAATCTTCCCTGCAAAGTTATGGCACAATGCAGAAAACGCGTTTTCGGCCTGAGATAAGGTGGGTTCCGGAACGCCAAACATAAAAATGTTGATAACTTTGGAAAAACACTTCAGACAGCTTTGATTTGATGTGCAACTACTAGAAAGACCCTTTCTGCTATAGTGGGAGGTGAAAATTTCATTTTCTGATGCTTCCCTGAGAAGTTTTGGCACAATGCAGAAAACGCGTTTTCAGCCTGAGATAAGGTGGGTTCCGAAACGCCAAACGTAAAAATGTTGATAACTATCGAAAAACACTTCAGACAGCTTAGATTTGATGTGCAACTACTAGAAAGAACCTTTCTGCTATAGTGGGAGGTGAAAATTTCATTTTCTGAAGCTTCCCTGCAAAGTTATGGCACAATGCAGAAAACGCGTTTTCAGCCTGAGAAAAGGTCGATTCCGGAACGCCAGACATAAAAATGTTGATAACTTTGGAAAAACACTTCAGACAGCTTAGATTTGATGAGCAACTACTAGAAAAACCCTTTCTGCTATAGTGGGAGGTGAAAATTTCATTTTCTGAAGCTTCCTTGCAAAGTTGTGGCACAATGCAGAAAACGTGTTTTCAGCCTGAGATAAGGTTGATTCCGGAACGCCAAACATAAAAATGATGATAACTTTGGAAAAACACTTCAGACAGCTTAGATTTGATGTGCAACTACTAGAAAGAACCTTTCTGCTACAGTGGGAGGTTAAAATTTCATGTTCGGAAGCTTCCATGTAAAGTTATGGCACAATGCAGAAAATACGTTTTCTGCCTGAGATAAGGTTGATTCCGGAATGCCAAACATAAAAATGTTGATAACTTTGGAAAAACACTTCAGACAGCTTAGATTTGATGTGCAACTACTAGAAAGACCCTTTCTGCTATAGTGGGAGGTCAAAATTTCATGTTCTGAAGCTTCCCTGGAAAGTTATGGGACAATGCAGAAAACGCATTTTCATCCTGAGATTAGGTCGATTCCGGAACGCCAAACATAAAAATGTTGATAACTTTCGAAAAACACTTCAGACAGCTTAGATTTGATGTGCAACTACTAGAAAGAACCTTTCTGCTATAGTGGGAGGTGAAAATTTCATTTTCTGAAGCTTCCCTGCAAAGTTATGGCACAATGCGTAAAACGCGTTTTCAGCCTGAGATAAGGTCGATTCCGGAACGCCAGACATAAAAATGTTGCTAACTTTGGAAAAACACATCAGACAGCTTAGATTTGATGTGCAACTACTAGAAAGACCCTTTCTGCTATCGTGGGAGGTGAAAATTTCATGTTCTGAAGCTTCCTTGCAAATTTATGGCACAATGCAGAAAATGCGTTTTCAGCCTGAGACAAGGTTGATTCCGGAACGCCAAACTTAAAAATGTTGATAACTTTGGAAAAACACTTCAGACAGCTTAGATTTGATATGCAACTACTAGAAAAATCCTTACTGCTATAGTGGGAGGTGAAAATTTCTTTTTCTGAAGCTTCCCTGCAAAGTTATGGCACAATGCAGAAAACGCGTTTTCAGCCTGAGATAAGGTGGGTTCCGGAACGCCAAACATAAAAATGTTGATAACTTTGGAAAAACACTTCAGACAGCTTTGATTTGATGTGCAACTACTAGAAAGACCCTTTCTGCTATAGTGGGAGGTGAACATTTCATGTTCTGAAGCTTCCCAGCAAAGTTATGGCACAATGCAGAAAACGTGTTTTCAGCCTGAGATAAGGTTGATTCCGGAACGCCAAACATAAAAATGTTGATAACTTTCGAAAAACACTTCAGACAGCTTAGATTTGATGTGCAACTACGAGAAAGACCCTTTCTGCTATAGTGGGACGGGAAAATTTCATGTTCTGAAGCTTCCCTGCAAAGTTATGTCACAATGCAGAAAACGCGTTTTCAGCTTGAGATAAGGTCGATTCCGGAACGCCAAACATAAAAATGTTGATAACTTTCGAAAAACACTTCAGACAGCTTAGATTTGATGTGCAACTACTAGAAAGACCCTTTCTGCTATAGTTGGACGGGAAAATTTCATGTTCTGAAGCTTCCCTGCAAAGTTATGTCACAATGCAGAAAACCTGTTTTCAGCCTGAGATAAGGTGGGTTCCGGAACGCCAAACATAAAAATGTTGATAACTTTCGAAAAACACTTCGGACAGCTTAGATTTGATGTGCAGCTACTAGAAAGAACCTTTCTGCTATAGTGGGAGGTGAACATTTCATGTTCTGAAGCCTCCCTGCAAAGTTATGGCACAATGCAGAAAACGCGTTTTCAGCTTAAGATAAGGTGGGTTCCGGAACGCCAAACATAAAAATGTTGATAACTTTCAAAAAACACTTCAGACAGCTTAGATTTGATGTGCTAATACTAGAAAGACCCTTTCTGCTATAGTGGGACGTGAAAATTTCATTTTCTGAATCTTCCCTGCAAAGTTATGGGACAATGCAGAAAACGATTTTTCATCCTGAGTTAAGGTCGATTCTGGAACGCCAAACATAAAAATGTTGATAACTTTCGAAAAAGACTTCAGACAGCTTAGATTTGATGTGCAACTACTAGAAAGACCCTTTCTGCTATAGTGGGACGTGAAAATTTCATGTTCTGAAGCTTCCCTGCAAAGTTATGGCACAATGCAGAAATGCGTTTTCAGCGTGAGGTAAGGTCGATTCTGGAACGCCAAACATTAAAATGTAGATAACTTTCGAAAAACACTTCAGACAGCTTAGATTTGATGAGCAACTACTAGAAAGACCCTTTCTGCTATAGTGGGAGGTGAACATTTTATGTTCTGAAGCTTCCATGCAAAGTTATGGCACAATGCAGAAAACCCGTTTTCAGCTTGAGATAAGGTGGGTTCCGGAACGCCAAACATAAAAATGTTGATAACTTTCGAAAAACACTTCAGACAGCTTAGATTTGATGTGCTAATACTAGAAAGACCCTTTCTGCTATAGTTGGAGGTGAAAATTTCATGTTCTGAATCTTCCCTGCAAAGTTATGGGACAATGCAGAAAACGATTTTTCATCCTGAGATAAGGTTGATTCCGGAACGCCAAACATAAAAATGTTGATAACTTTCGAAAAACACTTCAGACAGCTTAGATTTGATGTGCAACTACTAGAAAGACCCTTTCTGCTATAGTGGGACGTGAAAATTTCATGTTCTGAAGCTTCCCTGCAAAGTTGTGGCACAATGCAGAAAACGCGTTTTCAGCCTGAGATAAGGTCGATTCTTGAACGCGAAACATAAAAATGTTGATAACTTTCGAAAAACACTTCAGACAGCTTAGATTTGATGTGCAACTACTAGAAAGACCCTTTCTGCTATAGTTGGAGGTGAACATTTCATGTTCTGAAGCTTCCATGCAAAGTTATGGCACAATGCAGACAACCCGTTTACAGCCTGAGATAAAGTCGATTCTGGAACGCCAAACATAAAAATGTTGATAACTGTCGAAAAACACTTCAGACAGCTTAGATTTGATGTGCAACTACTAGAAAGACCCGTTCTGCTATAGTGGGACGGGAAAATTTCATGTTCTGAGGCTTCCCTGCAAAGTTATGTCACAATGCAGAAAACCTGTTTTCAGCCTGAGATAAGGTGGGTTCCGGAACGCCAAACATAAAAATGTTGATAACTTTCGAAAAACACTTCAGACAGCTTAGATTTGATGTGCAACTACTAGAAAGACCCTGTCTGCTATAGTGGGAGGTTAAAATTTCATGTTCGGAAGCTTCCATGCAAAGTTATGGCACAATGCAGACAACGCGTTTTCAGCCTGAGATAAGTTCGATTCTGGAACGCCAATCATAAAAATGTTGATAACTTCCGAAAAACACTTCAGACAGCTTAGATTTGATGTGCAACTACTAGAAAGACCCTTTCTGCTATAGTGGGACGTGAAAATTTCATGTTCTGAAGCTTCCATGCAAAGTTATGGCACAATGCAGACAACGCGTTTTCAGCCTGAGATAAGGTCGATTCTGGAACGCCAAACATAAAAATGTTGATAACTTTCGAAAAACACTTCAGACAGCTTAGATTTGATGTGCAACTACTAGAAAGACCCTTTCTGCTATAGTGGGACGGGAAAATTTCATGTTCTGAAGCTTCCCTGCAAAGTTATGTCACAATGCAGAAAACACGTTTTCAGCCTGAGATAAGGTGGGTTCCGGAACGCCAAACATAAAAATGTTGATGACTTTCGAATAACACTTCAGACAGCTTAGATTTGATGTGCAACTACTAGAAAGACCCTTTCTGCTATAGAGGGAAGTTAAAATTTCATGTTCAGAAGCTTCCATGCAAAGTTATGGCACAATGCAGACAACGCGTTTTCAGCCTGAGATAAAGTCGATTCTGGAACGCCAAACATAAAAATGTTGATAACTTCCGAAAAACAATTCAGACAGCTTATATTTGATGTGCAACTACTAGAAAGACCCTTTCTGCTATAGAGGGAGGTGAACATTTCATGTTCTGAAGCCTCCCTGCAAAGTTATGGCACAATGCAGAAAACGCGTTTTCAGCTTAAGATAAGGTGGGTTCCGGAACGCCAAACATAAAAATGTTGATAACTTTCGAAAAACACTTCAGACAGCTTAGATTTGATGTGCTAATACTAGAAAGACCCTTTCTGCTATAGTGGGACGTGAAAATTTCATGTTCTGAATCTTCCCTGCAAAGTTATGGGACAATGCAGAAAACGATTTTTCATCCTGAGTTAAGGTCGAATCCGGAACGCCAAACATAAAAATGTTGATAACTTTCGAAAAAGACTTCAGATAGCTTAGATTTGATGTGCAACTACTAGAAAGACCCTTTCTGCTATAGTGGGACGTGAAAATTTCATGTTCAGAATCTTCCCTGCAAAGTTATGGGACAATGCAGAAAACGCGTTTTCAGCCTGAGATAAGGTGGGTTCCGGAACGCCAAACATAAAAATGTTGATAACTTTAGAAAAACACTTCAGACAGCTTAGATTTGATGTGCAACTACTAGAAAGACCCTTTCTGCTATAGTGGGACGGGAAAATTTCATGTTCTGAAGCTTCCCTGCAAAGTTATGTCACAATGCAGAAAACACGTTTTCAGCCTGAGATAAGGTGGGTTCCGGAACGCCAAACATAAAAATGTTGATAACTTTCGAAAAACACTTCAGACAGCTTAGATTTGATGTGCAACTACTAGAAAGACCCGTTCTGCTATAGTGGGAGGTGAACATTTCATGTTCTGAAGCTTCCATGCAAAGTTATGGCACAATGCAGAAAACGTGTTTTCAGCCTGAGATAAGGTCGATTCTGGAACGCGAAACATAAAAATATTGATAACTTTCGAAAAACACTTCAGACAGCTTAGATTTGATGTGCAACTACTAGAAAGACCCTTTCTGCTATAGTGGGAGGTGAACATTTCATGTTCTGAAGCTTCCATGCAAAGTTATGGCACAATGCAGACAATGCGTTTTCAGCCTGAGATAAGGTCGATTCTGGAACGCCAAACATAAAAATGTTGATGACTTTCGAATAACACTTCAGACAGCTTAGATTTGATGTGCAACTACTAGAAACACCCTTTCTGCTATAGTGGGAAGTTAAAATTTCATGTTCAGAAGCTTCCATGCAAAGTTATGGCACAATGCAGACAACGCGTTTTCAGCCTGAGATAAAGTCGATTCTGGAACGCCAAACATAAAAATGTTGATAACTTCCGAAAAACAATTCAGACAGCTTATATTTGATGTGCAACTACTAGAAAGACCCTTTCTGCTATAGTGGGAGGTGAACATTTCATGTTCTGAAGCCTCCCTGCAAAGTTATGGCACAATGCAGACAACGCGTTTTCAGCCTGAGATAAAGTCGATTCTGGAACGCCAAACATAAAAATGTTGATAACTTTCGAAAAACACTTCAGACAGCTTAGATTTGATGTGCTAATACTAGAAAGACCCTTTCTGCTATAGTGGGACGTGAAAATTTCATGTTCTGAATCTTCCCTGCAAAGTTATGGGACAATGCAGAAAACGATTTTTCATCCTGAGTTAAGGTCGAATCCGGAACGCCAAACATAAAAATGTTGATAACTTTCGAAAAAGACTTCAGACAGCTTAGATTTGATGTGCAACTACTAGAAAGACCCTTTCTGCTATAGTGGGACGTGAACATTTCATGTTCTGCAGCCTGCCTGCAAAGTTATGGCACAATGCAGAAAACGCGTTTTCAGCTTGAGATAAGGTGGGTTCTGGAACGTCAAACATAAAAATGTTGATAACTTTCGAAAAACACTTCAGACAGCTTAGATTTGATGTGCAACTACTAGAAATACCCTTTCTGCTACAGTGGGAGGTGAAAATTTCATTTTCTGAAGCTTCCCTGCAAAGTTATGGCACAATGCGTAAAACGCGTTTTCAGCCTGATATAAGGTCGATTCCGCAACGCCAAACATAAAAATGTTGATAACTTTGGAAAAACACATCAGACAGCTTAGATTTGATGTGCAACTACTAGAAATACCCTTTCTGGTATAGTGGGAGGTGAAATTTTCATGTTCTGACACTTCCTTGCAAAGTTATGGCACAATGCAGAAAATGCGTTTTCAGCCTGAGATAAGGTTGATTCCGGCACGCCAAACATAAAAATGTTGATAACTTTGGAAAAACACTTCAGACAGCTTCGATTTGATGTGCAACTACTAGAAAGACCCTTCTTGCTATAGTGGGAGGTGAAATTTTCATGTTCTGAAGGTTCCCTGCAAAGTTATGGCACAATGCAGAAAACGCATTTTTAGCCTGAGATAAGGTGGGTTCCGGAACGCCAAACATAAAAATGTTGATAACTTTGGGAAAACACTTCAAACACCTGAGATTTGATGTGCAACTACGAGAAAGACCCTTTGAGCTATAGTGGGAGGTTAAAATTTAATGTTAAGAAGCTTCTCTGCAAAGTTATAGCACAATGCAGAAAACGCATTTTGAGCCTGAGATAAGGTCGATTTCGGAACGGTAAACATAAAAGTGTTGATAACTTTGGAAAAACACTTTAGACAGCTTAGATTTAATGTGCAACTACTAGAAAAACCCTTTCTGCTATAGTGGGAGGTTAAAATTTCATGGTCTGAAGCTTCCCTGCAAAGTTATGGCACAAAGCAGGAAACTCATTTTCAGCCTGAGATAAGGTGGGTTCCGGAACGCCAAACATAAAAATGTTGATAACTTTGAAAAAACGCTTCAGACAGTTTAGATTTGAAGTGCAACTACTAGAAAAACCCTTTCTCCGATAGTGGGATCTGAAAAATTCATCTTCTGAAGCTTCCCTGCAAAGTTATTGCACAATGCAGAGAACGCGTTTTCAGCCTGAGATAAGGCGGGCTCCGGAACGCCAAACATAAAAATGTTGATAACTTTGTAGTGAAAGTGACGGATGGTCTAGTCACGGACGCCTGCGTCTGTGACGTGGATATTATGAAAAATAATATCTCCTCGAAAGTTTGGGGCACCACCTGAAATATAGTTTCCAGGAGACTATTAAGCTCTCTTGATTAACACTTAATTAATTAATTAACTGTGGTAACTTAATTAATTATTAGCGTAATCAATCTATTTATCTGAAGTCACTACTCGTGATGTAATGTCCTTTACTGATCAGAGGCTCTTAGATTGATTATAATACACTCCAAAGTAACGTCATCAAGACCAACGTAATTTTATAGATTTATTTAGGAATAAAAGAACAGAAAGAAACAGGAAAGATGCAGAAGTAGAATAATATGATCCCAACAATATCGCGATGGAAACGCAAACCAGTTATGAAGCAATGTCAATACTGCATCAGACGCGTATGTAACTGATGGGAAAGTTGAGACGTTCTAGTCTAACTGTGAACCTCAGGCAAGTAATGATATTACTAAACCCCAACACACCACTCTGTGCAGAGATGACAAGCAGCGGCTTACTTTGGCGATGAATGGAGGGATGAATGGGATGGATGGATGGATGAGAGGGTGATGAGTAGATGCAGAAGGTCGGTCAGGAGGTGAGGGGGGAGGCAGGCGGCTTTGGAAGGAGGCGTCCTGGTTCTCAGCGTGGTGGCTTGGAGGTGATGAGGACCCGCAGCTTCAGGCGTCGATGGCACTCTCGGATCGTCTTGGATCTTTCGTCGCAGACGGGGTGATCGTAGCTGGCAGAGAGCGGCGTAGGACCGAAGGCGTATCTTTCTCTCGTGCCAGGTGATTCACCGGTCTGAACAACCTTCTAGAGTGGTCGCCTTAATGACACACTCCAGGCAGCGGAAGGTTGTTGGAAGTTGGACTCGCGTACTCGTCACGGCCGCCGGCTGTGATCACGTGGTGTGACTGGGCCGTTCCTGAAGGAGGCTCTGGCTTGGCAGACCGCTGTAGGACGAGGGCGACGTGCAACTTTGGAGAAGTTCTCGATCACTCTCACACTTGGATGGGCAGCGAGTGGAATGCTGGCACGGCTTCAAGGGTGGAGGAGAAGCAAGAGTCTTTGCAGGAACTTGAGCAGGAACCGTCGAAGAAGTTGGTTGTAGTTGGTTGTAGGAGGCGAAGGAGCCAGAGGAAGCGGCAGAAGGAGGGCAAAGAGCGCAACCGAGGGCAACAGAGGGACAGAGGGGAGAGGAGCACAGAGGGACACAGAGGGCTGAACAGAGGGGTGAACAGAGGCTGAACCTGTGTAAACTGGGTCTTTTAAACTCTCATGAAGAGTCTCCTTGTCCAGTCTTGATTGGTTGAAGGAGTTCCATCACCTATTGCTGATTGGACGAGGATTTCCAAGCCTGGCCTTCCTCCTCCTCCTCCAACGGGGTCGTAAATTCCAGTCTTGAGATGGGAGATTTTGATCCCCCCAGTACCAGAGTTTTATTTGACAATAAAACATTACCTGAGTTGTAAAGTTGCTCACAATCTGTCAAAACTTTC
The DNA here is from genome assembly GCF_027744825.2 of Synchiropus splendidus. Classification (NCBI taxonomy): domain Eukaryota; kingdom Metazoa; phylum Chordata; class Actinopteri; order Syngnathiformes; family Callionymidae; genus Synchiropus; species Synchiropus splendidus. Next base: position 34,524,232 of record NC_071337.1, read on the forward strand.
CCATCTCAATTCAAGCATTCAAACGACACCAAACATGACCATTCTAGCACATTGTCTTCTTATAACGATCAACATAACAATCAACCATTCATGTCAAGTTTAACATCACATGTTCAGGGCATCTGGTTTGCTTGAACATCCTGTGGAAACCATGGGTTAAGTGGGAAACAAAAGTCCTTTTTCAGAAATACACATTAAGACACATTCACATACAAGTCTGTCTTTGTTCATCTGGAACCAGGAGAAGGGGGAGCTGTGTGTGTCCCCCACCAAACAGGGTTCACGAGTTGGTCAGGGTTTTTCCTCTTACGGCACAGCATCCTGGACTGTTGCTCTAGTCTCTCCCCCCTTTGACCATTCCAATGATTTATGGTCCTTATCGGAGGGTTCCGAAACCTCTGAGCTGCCAAAGGCATGGTGGGAACCCAAGGAGATGTCTCCGAGTTGAAGTTACACATTCGGGAAAAGTTCACCAGGTCCATGCTTGAATCTCTGGAGAAGGAATCACTACATATCCCCCCTCTTGGCGTCGTGTGGAATTGTCGCAGGTATTCCATCGGGGCCAAGATGAGTTGAGTCCTTCGGGTGGTCGTAGATGCCGCATGGATCCTGGTGATGAGAGTCACTCATACACTGACTGGTGTGTTCTAACATCCCCCACTCCCCTTAGTCAACTGAGAGTGAGTGAGTCAGTAGAATGACCCCCGGGGGTCGCATGCATTTAGCTAATATCACCTAGACCGAGGTTGATGGAAACTAGATTCACGAGGGAAGTGTAGTTAGGTGGGTGAAGGTGAACCCGGTTCACCTAACATTGTTTGCGGCGAAGTTTGGAGTTCGGACTTGAATTAGGGTAAGTTGAGAGGAACTGGTGAGACTACGTGAGGAAAATTGTTAGATTTATCCTTCTCAAGTTCACTTTATTTAATTTCTTGAACTAGGCATAAGACAGCTTCATAGTGAATGGAATAAGTGTGGCTTAACTGATGAGGAAAATGTTTTTTTTCAAAAAGAAGGAGAAGGAGAAGATAGAAGAAGAAGAAGAAGAAGAAACATGCAATAATCAAGATCGACACGCCTATGAACACAACTATCACAGAGACTAGATATGTTTTTTTTTTTGGTGAGAGAGATAATAGTTGACCTTTGAACTTGTATCAAGGTGGAGCCATGTTCTGCTGTTGGAGGAGCGCTTACATCATTAAGTCTTCTTGAGTGTTCTTTAGTTTTGGTTTGAACACCTAACAGCGATTAAACGAGTCCTTGAGATCTTTTATTCTTCTGAGAGAGAATGAAGCTGACGCTGACTATGGAAATTAGCAGGGTATTGGCTCCCGACCAAACACAAGTTAAAGGGGTAACCAGGTTTCTTATGGTGGTGTCGAGGTCTTGAAAGGCAGAATTGATAGGGGCCAGGTAAATGGTTTGTTCATGTTGTGTGTGTTGAACGAAACGAAACATTAGAATATTTCAGTCTTGACTCCCTAGACAGTGATTTGACGTTAATTTTTAACCGTAAAGCTTATTCTCATGCATTCATCACACATTGGCCACTTCATCTTAACAGTAACAGCAACCAAACAGCAACCAAACAACACGGATATGACACAGGTGTAAATTCAATAACTTATCATTTTTATACAGTCTGTAGTTATGCTTGATGCGGGTTTTCGTATCAGCCTATCCTACTTATTATCCGGTGTTAGTTTTTTTTTTTGGAGATGTTGGGGTGTGGTGCCGTTTAATTTGGTTTCGGTGAGCCCAGTTGCAAGAAGATTCATTGCTTCTGGTAGATTTGACCAGGGGTCCCACCCAATCGGTTTGCAGGTCTGACTATGGGGAATGTGACTCCCCTGTTTCAGATTAGGTTGAGTCGGCTGGAACTGACAGCATGTTAAGCACCCTTTTATGTAGTCAGCTACATCTTGATGCATGCATGGCCAGTAGGCTACCTGCTGTAGTGCATCAACAGTTGCTTTGACACCCCTGTGACCTGTGCATGGTGCAACATGTGCATATGCTAGCATTACCCCCCTTAGGCTCAGTGGAACTGCAAGTCTTGGCATGGCATGTTCATCTGAGACATAAACCAGCAAGCCATCAACCATGCGCAGTTTGTTTTTGACCGTGAGCCAGTGGGACAGTTCCCTGTCCGGCGGGCCGCTATTGGGATTGGGGACGTCATTGTCATGGTCAGCCGTGACGCTGCGAATGAGAGATGACAGGGTGGGATCTTGGTTCTGCCGATTTACCAGATCTGAGTTTTGAAAAACCTGGTCGCATGCCAAATGTAAAGATGTGTTACATTGTGTGGGAGTACTTCTGGATTGTTGGCGAGTTGCGGCCAACACGGCTGGCATGGACTCTGTGTGGATCCGAGCAGGTCGAACGCTCCATGGCTTCCCGTGGGGAGCACCTTCTTTGGCCAAAGTATCTGTGAGGTCATTATACTCTCTGTCTCGGCTGGGAATGTGTGATTGACCCCGTACCTTCTTCCAATGCACTCGCATGTCATGGGTGCTGACTGGGTGATCACAGACAGTGAACAAGTCTTTGTGTTTCACTGGCTTGCGTTTGGCCATGAGGAAACGGTTGCGTTTCTGGCCTGGAAGGTGGTAGAGAACGGTGTCAACATTTGAGTTTGAGGGTGTTCGTGGGTTGCTGCACGGGTCGTGTCTCGCCGAGTCACCCCCCTTTGCTACTGTATAGTAAGAAGGGTGTGAGTCATGCTCTAGCGGCAGAGGTTGACGAACTTGGGCCCAGATTTTAAGACGTTGGAAATCTATAATCGGATCAAACCTGTTGAGTAAATCTTTGCCGATAAGCAGAGGGATGTTGTTATGTGGTGACACATAGACCGGGTGGACTACAGTCATGGGTCCAATGGTCCAGTGTATTAGCGTTAAGGGGTTCAACTGTGTGCCAACGGTGGAGAATGCCCAGACATCTAATTTACATTTCTGTAATTTGAGAGTTTTATCTTGGGCGTGGGCAGCTCGCTGTAATTGGTCAAACACCTGTGTCGACATGGTAGTGATGTCTGCTGCCGTGTCAACGAGGGCTTCATAGTGAAGCAGATCTTCGAGAGTCGTGGCAAGGTAAAACTTGCGAGCCACCCCCCTTTCTGTCAACTCACCCAAAAGCTGTTGTGTGGGTTGAGCTGGGTGTTTGACCCATGAGTTTTCACCCAAGGGTGGCGAGTCCTGATCATAGTTGACGACTAGGACTGCTGGGTTTGGTGGGTTTGAGGTTAGGTTCTTGTCTGCCGGTGGTGTGGCTTGACTCTCAGTTGCCTCCAGGCCTAGTCTGGAGGGAGGCTTCTTTGGATTTTGTTCCTTGTACCACTGGGCGAACAGCTTGTACATCTGTTCCTCCTCAGGACTGGGATTTTTCTGATTGTCACTTTTCTTACGACGACGGTTAGCCTGGGAATCTGCTTGAGTGGAGGGGACCGGTTTTACGTGGCCATCTCCATGGTTAGCGTGACGACGCCAAACGTTTCCAGGGTGTGGGGGTTTGTGGAAACCCGTCTGGTTGACCACGGACTGCGGTGGCGCTGTGGAGTCATCTGACCATGCCTTCTGTGAGAAGAATGCCTTACGGGCCTGACGAGGACTCGCTTTGCGCTCTGGTTGTCGGTGTGTCTGTGACAAAGGTTTTACTTCTGGCGGGGATACTGGTGCATCCCCTTCAAGTTCCATGTGGGAACTTTGGACACCCAGTGGCAGCAGTGAGTAAGGTGGTTCACCATTTTTCCAGTTGCCCAGCATCTGTTTTGCGAAGCCTTTATCTGCGAGGTCACGCAACTGAAAGCTATTCATAGTGCGGGGGCAGGCTGTCACTCCAAGGTGGTGGCTTGTGCCAGGATGAAGATTTCGGAGGAACAGGGCTTTGAAGTTGAGGTCTTCTTCCATATTTTGCTCATTTTTGTCACCGAAGAATGCTTGTCGGAGTCGGTGATAGTATTGAGCTGGTGGCTCATTTCTCCCTTGTTTGACAGCGATAGCTGACAACAGACCTAGTGAGGGTTCGGGGCTGGAGTATTCCCTCAGCATCATTTTGGTGAGGGTGTCAAAATCATTTTGGACAGCTGGTGGCTGCCTGTCAATGAAGTTGCCTACCTCCCTGCTGGATGTGATTTTGAGGAGGTAGATTTTGTCTGGGGTGGTTGTCTCTGGGAACCGCTGAAGGTGATATTCGATGTCCCTCAGATATGACCTGGTCTCTGTATTACCTCCAGGTTTGGGCTCAAACCGAGGTATGTTGCGAGCCAGTTTGTTTAGTACATTTGTGGTCAGGCCCTGTGTTGGGGCTCTGTCGGGTGGGGCTGCGGCTGCATAACCTCCCTGGTGAGGAGGGTTATTAGGCCAGTGAAGGGAAGCAGAGTCATAGTTTGGTTGTGATCTGCTGCCTTCTGGGTGAGCGGTCCACTGAGAGAAGGGATTGAGAGATTTAAAGGTGATTGGTTGTTCCTTGGAATCTCTGAGCAGAGACCCTGGCTTAGATGGGGGCTTGTGGGCCGCGTCTCTAGCTCTTTGGGTTTGCTCTACTGTGTTTTGCAGCTCATTCTTTGTCCTGCTAAGGTCTTCTTGGAGCTGACTTACATGGTCCTCTAAGGACTTTACGTGGCGGAGGAGGTGGTAGTCCTTTTCTACTTCTTCCTCCTTTTCCGCCGTAATTGAGTCAACCTGACTTTGGAGGGACTGGACCTTTTCATTGGCTTGTTGTAACAACTGCCTGGTTTTATCATGTTCGTCCAGAAGTCGAAGGTAGAGCTCTGTTTGTCGAGGTGCTTGTTTCCTTAATGCTTCTGACAAGGTCTCCACTTCTGCAAGTGCATCAGACAGTTCTTTCTGACAAAAGGATAATCTTGCCTCCACCCGCTTGAGTTCATTCTGAGAGGTCAGTGACTCAGCCAGGGCATCTAGGAGGTCTTGCGTTTGTTGATCTCTGACGGCCTCATGGTCAGTTAGATCTTGTCTCAGTTGAGACACCTCTTGAGTAAGCTCTAGGTTGTCTTGTTTCAGCTTACTAAGTTCTGTGGTGTTTGACTGAGATTCAACCATGTCGAGTCTCTCTGTTAAGAGGGACTCCCTTTGTCTCAGCAGGGCTAGGTCCTGTTGTCCACGCTCCCATTGTCGTTCCCTGTTTTCAATTTCTTTGTCTTTAATTTTTAATTGTGCCACCAAGTTCAGGGTCATGCAACTTAGGGCTTTAACCAGGGATTTATCTTTGGGGTCCGTGGACTCCAATTGGCTCATGAGCTGAGCGATATTATCATTGATAGCGTCAGGTTGATCTGCTGCCAGGGTTGTGCTATAACCTGGGCACATCTTATCAGTGATTGTGGCGAGCAGGTGCTCTAACGAATCCAGGTTTTCGTAGTCGACCGGGGATTCTCTGCTTTCAGCCATTTAATCGTTTGTTTTGTTTTATTGCTGAATTCCTTAATTTACGCTTGTAAGCTAGTTAAAATGTTAAAGGAAAACTTATCAGCGAATTGTTCTTAAGTTATTGAAAACCAACTTAAATTATTGGGATGTTAAAAGTAACGGTTTAAGTAATTGCTATTGTTATTACTCAGGTTGTTGAGATAACCAGGGGATCACTTTAGGTGCGTTACTTTTAGCGGATTTGATTTCTAAAATTTCAATGTTAATTTAAAATTTGTTTGAATCAAATCTCAAATTGTTTAATTGTTTCTACTAATAACTCTTTAAGTTATTTAAGTGAGTAACAAGTTTTTTTTTTTTTTTTTTTTCAAATTCAATAGTTGGTTTGTCAACTTGGATGCAAGATTTAATTGTGTGGGCTATTTATGGACTGGTTGAATTATTTAATTAATAAGTAATTATTAATTAAAAAGGCAAGGTTTGTTTCTATTGTCGATGTTTCTAATTGAGTAGTGAGACAGCTATTCAATAAAAATATTCAAGTGTATCTGTGTATAAATTTGTAATCTTAATTCTTAATTAAAATTATTTTTATACACAAGTGGGGTTGGAATTACTAGGTTTGTAATTTTAAATCCAAACTGTAGTTTGACTTTGGGTTGGTGACAACAGGTGAAGCGTGTAAGCTGGACAGGTAGAGAAAGACTGTGGAGCAAGAATCTGCAAACACTGAAAAAAAAAAAAAATAGACAAAGCTTTTTTTTTTTTAAAACACACTGCACAATGGACAGGCAGCACCACAAGCATCAGCAATTTGCAGGATGGCAGAAAGCAAACAGCTAATTTGTGTGCAAAGCAAAACAAACAACACAAGCTAATCGTGGCAGATTAGCATTACCAGCTATTGCAGCTGCAGACTGTAACACCGCTAGTGGTGGCCTCGCAAGTAGCACAGCACAAACAAGGCACGGAGGCCCCAACTGTCAACTTAAACAAGTTGGCACTGTAACAAAATAAGCCAAAGACTAAAGTTATCCAACCTCAGTACCTTAGCATCTGACGTGGTAACTAAACAATAGCTTTCACCGCAGTTAGGCTATCAGTAGAAGTGAGCATCACACGCCTTAGCATTAGCAACAACAAATAGCCTTCAACAGTGTTAAACCTATTGTCAATGGCAGGCTAGCTGTTAGCCGGCTAGCCTAGCAACAGTTGCTACGCTGACGTCACTTCCTTTAACGAGGCGGGACTTCCTGTCCGCCCTCCAGTGGGGTACAATTACTACAGAGACGTGCGCTTCTTTCACTGGGAAGAAGAAGCTGCGACCACGCATGCGCGAAAGTCTTATGAGATCAAAATCTCTGCTCTACACACAGCAATAAATAAGTGAATGAGGCGGGACTTTCTGTCCGCCCTCCAGTGATGTGGAATGACTCCAGAGGTGCGCGCTTCTTCCACTGGGAAAAAGAAGCTGCGACCACGCATGCGCGAAAGTCTTATGAGATCAAAATCTCTGCTCTATGCACAGCAATACAAGAATAGGTCAATTACGCTCACCACACCCAACACAAGCTCACGTCAATTGATCACTATTGTTCCCGTAGGCAGAAACTCGTGCGCCGGGCAAATGTAAGACTCCCGTCGTGTTGGAACAACGTTTTAATAACTGGTTAGCTACGCCAATTATTAAAGTTGGAGTTGGACGTGAAGGTTCACTGTTGGTTAGACGCTCGTAACTCGGTCGTGAATTCCGTCCGCAGGCCTGATGAATTAATGCTCAGCGTTTGTCACTAGAGCAAACACATGTATATTCTCTCGATAAGACTTGTAGTCTTTTTTTTTTTTTTTTTTTTTTTTTTTCGAGGCAGTAGGTACCATCAAAGTAATTTCAGTGCTTTTGAAGCACAGACAAAGTGGTTTAAATGCGTTATTAATTTTGTTCTTATTTTTATTTATTTATTTTTCTTAATAATGTCTCAGCGCAGGCTGGGCACACGCTTTGAAGAGAGTGAGAGGGAAGAAACGGGGTGAAGCAAGGGGGGGGAACACTCTACCTTTATGGAATGGTTTACAATCAAAATTTAGCAATTAATCAGCCTCACACGGGGCACCAATAAGGCTGTAGTGAAAGTGAAGGATTGTCTGGTCACGGACGCCTGCGTCTGTGACGTGGATATTATGAAAAATAATATCTCCTCGAAAGTTTGGGGCACCACCTGAAATATAGTTTCCAGGAGACTATTTAGCTCTCTTGATTAACACTTAATTAATTAATTAACCGTGGTAACTTAATTAACTATTAGCGTAATCAATCTATTTATCTGAAGTCACTACTCGTGATGTAATGTCCTTTACTGATCAGAGGCTCTTAGATTGATTATAATACACTCCAAAGTAATGTGATCAAGACCAACGTAATTTTATAGATTTATTTAGGAATAAAAGAACAGAAAGAAACAGGAAAGATGCAAAGGAGAATGAGATGATCCCGACAATATCGCGATGGAAGCGTAAACCAGTTATGAATCAATGTCAATACCGTATCAGACACGTGTGTAACTGATGGGAAAGTTCAGACGTTCTAGTCTAACTGTCAATCTCAGGCAAGTAATAACATTACTAAACCCCAACACACCACTCTGTGCAGAGATGACAAGCAGCGGCTTACTTTGGCGATGAGTGGAGGGATGAATGGGATGGAGGGATGGATGAGAGGGTGATGAGTAGATGCAGAAGGTCGGTCAGGAGGTGAGGGAGGAGGCAGGCGGCTTTGGAAGGAGGCGTCCTGGTTCTCAGCGTGGTGGCTTGGAGGTGATGAGGACACGCAGCTTCAGGCGTCGATGGCACTCTCGGATCGTCTTCCGGACCGCCGTGGATCTTTCGTCGCAGACGGGGTGATCGTAGCTGGCAGAGAGCGGCGTAGGACCGAAGGCGTATCTTTCTCTCGTGCCAGGTGATTCACCGGTCTGAACAACCTTCTAGAGTGGTCGCCTTAATGACACACTCCAGGCAGCGGAAGGTTGTTGGAAGTTGGACTCGCGTGCTCGTCACGGCCGCCGGCTGTGATCACATGGTGTGACTGGGCCGTTCCTGAAGGAAGCTCTGGCTTGGCAGACCGCTGGAGGACGAGGGTGATGTGCAACTTTGAAAAAGTTCCTCAATCACTCTCACACTTGGATGGGCAGCGAGTGGAACGCTGGCACGGCTTCAAGGGTGGAGGAGAAGCAAGAGTCTTTGCAGGAAACTTGAGCAGGAACCGTCGAGGAAGTTGGTTGTAGTTGGTTGTAAGAGGTGAAGTATCCAGAGGAAGCGGCAGAAGGAGGGGAAAGAGGGCAACTGAGGGCAACAGAGGGACAGAGGGGAACAGAGCAGAGAGGGGAACAGAGGGCTGAACAGAGGGTCACAGAGGGCTGAACAGAGGGGAACAGAGCGCACAGAGGGCAGAACCTCTGTAGACTGGGTCTTTTGAACTCTCATGAAGAGTCTCCTTGTCCAGTTTTGATTGGTTGAAGGAGTTCCATCACCTATTGCTGATTGGACGAGGGTTTCCAAGCCTGGCCTTCCTCCTCCTCCTCCAACGGGGTCGTAAATTCCAGTCTTGAGATGGGAGATTTTGACCCCCCGCCGGTACCAGAGTTTTATTTGACAATAAAACATTACCTGAGTTGTAAAGTTGCTCGCAATCTGTCAAAACTTTCCCATCTCAATTTAAGCATTCAGACGACACCAAACATGACCATTCTAGCACATTCTCCTCTATAATGATCAATATAACAATCGACCATTCATGTCAAGTTTACCATCACATGTTCAGGGCATCTGGTTTGCTTGAACATCCTGTGGAAATCATGGGTTATTATGGGAAACAAAGTCCTTTTTAAGAAATACACATTAAGACACATTCACATACAAGTCTGTCTTTGTTCATCTGGAACCTGGAGAAGGAGGAGCTGTGTGTCCCCCCCACCAAACAGGGTTCATGAGTTGGTCAGGTTTTTTTTTCTCTTACGGCACAGCATCCTGGACTGTTGCTCTAGTCTCTCCCCCCTTTGACCATTCCAATGATTTATGGTCCTTATCGGAGGGTTCAGAAACCTCTGAGCTGCAACAGGCATGGTGGGCACCCAAGGAGATGTCTCCGAGTTGAAGTTACACATTCCAGAAAAGTCCACCAGGTCCATGCTTGAATCTCTGGAGAAGGAATCACTACAGTGATATAATAGCGTCCTATAACTTGTCATGTAACACAATGTAGGAGGGACTGAACATTCATTGAATGAACATTCATTTATACTTGATGCTATCCCTAGTCAGACAAGTAGTGTAGAAATATCCAAAGTATGTCAACCCTTAATTTTATTTTATTTTATTTTACTTATTTTTTGCCTTACCAGTGGCTTAAATGTGTATATTACAAGCCGTGCTTTTCACTGATTTAAATGTGTCTTTATTCTGTATTTTCAGGTGAAAACAGCCAAATGCGGGAGCAGTACGGTGCAACATGTTCGTTTTGTAGTGTGCATTTTGTGTTTAGCATTTTTTAAAAAGTAACTTGTGACTATTCAAAACCAGGCAACTAGTGTAGAAATAATTGAATGTTTTAACTCTTTAAAAGTTGCACCAAAGGATAAAAATAAATATCACAGTTGTTAGGTATTATCAGGATTAATCAACCAGTTATGCATGCATTACGCAATTACTCCAGCATCATATGTGGTATTTAGATCAGATCCAGAGACTAACCTGCTTCTAGCTGAGGTGAAACTATGAATGTACGAATTGAGAATTATAAAAAAAAAAGTAACCCGAGTCGAAATCGAAATGTGTTGAAATTAAATCTTTCCATTTAAAAAAAACTGTGTTTCTATTGTTCATTTTCACAAAATTTTAATGCTGAAGTAAAGCTTGTGAACAAATTCAGATATTGTATTTTCATATTTCTTCACAAGTTACAGGTGTATTCTAAGTTTTTATTTATCAACTGTGTCTCAAATTTTAAAACTTTTTCAGTGTTTTTAAAAACAAACAACTGGCAATCATTGAATTGCCAGTTGTTCAATCATTGAAGCAAGGGGGGGAACACTCTACCTTTATGGAATGGTTTACAATCAAAATTTAGCAATTAATCAGCCTCACACGGGGCACCAATAAGGCTGTAGTGAAAGTGAAGGATTGTCTGGTCACGGACGCCTGCGTCTGTGACGTGGATATTATGAAAAATAATATCTCCTCGAAAGTTTGGGGCACCACCTGAAATATAGTTTCCAGGAGACTATTTAGCTCTCTTGATTAACACTTAATTAATTAATTAACCGTGGTAACTTAATTAACTATTAGCGTAATCAATCTATTTATCTGAAGTCACTACTCGTGATGTAATGTCCTTTACTGATCAGAGGCTCTTAGATTGATTATAATACACTCCAAAGTAATGTGATCAAGACCAACGTAATTTTATAGATTTATTTAGGAATAAAAGAACAGAAAGAAACAGGAAAGATGCAAAGGAGAATGAGATGATCCCGACAATATCGCGATGGAAGCGTAAACCAGTTATGAATCAATGTCAATACCGTATCAGACACGTGTGTAACTGATGGGAAAGTTCAGACGTTCTAGTCTAACTGTCAATCTCAGGCAAGTAATAACATTACTAAACCCCAACACACCACTCTGTGCAGAGATGACAAGCAGCGGCTTACTTTGGCGATGAGTGGAGGGATGAATGGGATGGAGGGATGGATGAGAGGGTGATGAGTAGATGCAGAAGGTCGGTCAGGAGGTGAGGGAGGAGGCAGGCGGCTTTGGAAGGAGGCGTCCTGGTTCTCAGCGTGGTGGCTTGGAGGTGATGAGGACACGCAGCTTCAGGCGTCGATGGCACTCTCGGATCGTCTTCCGGACCGCCGTGGATCTTTCGTCGCAGACGGGGTGATCGTAGCTGGCAGAGAGCGGCGTAGGACCGAAGGCGTATCTTTCTCTCGTGCCAGGTGATTCACCGGTCTGAACAACCTTCTAGAGTGGTCGCCTTAATGACACACTCCAGGCAGCGGAAGGTTGTTGGAAGTTGGACTCGCGTGCTCGTCACGGCCGCCGGCTGTGATCACATGGTGTGACTGGGCCGTTCCTGAAGGAAGCTCTGGCTTGGCAGACCGCTGGAGGACGAGGGTGATGTGCAACTTTGAAAAAGTTCCTCAATCACTCTCACACTTGGATGGGCAGCGAGTGGAACGCTGGCACGGCTTCAAGGGTGGAGGAGAAGCAAGAGTCTTTGCAGGAAACTTGAGCAGGAACCGTCGAGGAAGTTGGTTGTAGTTGGTTGTAAGAGGTGAAGTATCCAGAGGAAGCGGCAGAAGGAGGGGAAAGAGGGCAACTGAGGGCAACAGAGGGACAGAGGGGAACAGAGCAGAGAGGGGAACAGAGGGCTGAACAGAGGGTCACAGAGGGCTGAACAGAGGGGAACAGAGCGCACAGAGGGCAGAACCTCTGTAGACTGGGTCTTTTGAACTCTCATGAAGAGTCTCCTTGTCCAGTTTTGATTGGTTGAAGGAGTTCCATCACCTATTGCTGATTGGACGAGGGTTTCCAAGCCTGGCCTTCCTCCTCCTCCTCCAACGGGGTCGTAAATTCCAGTCTTGAGATGGGAGATTTTGACCCCCCGCCGGTACCAGAGTTTTATTTGACAATAAAACATTACCTGAGTTGTAAAGTTGCTCGCAATCTGTCAAAACTTTCCCATCTCAATTTAAGCATTCAGACGACACCAAACATGACCATTCTAGCACATTCTCCTCTATAATGATCAATATAACAATCGACCATTCATGTCAAGTTTACCATCACATGTTCAGGGCATCTGGTTTGCTTGAACATCCTGTGGAAATCATGGGTTATTATGGGAAACAAAGTCCTTTTTAAGAAATACACATTAAGACACATTCACATACAAGTCTGTCTTTGTTCATCTGGAACCTGGAGAAGGAGGAGCTGTGTGTCCCCCCCACCAAACAGGGTTCATGAGTTGGTCAGGTTTTTTTTTCTCTTACGGCACAGCATCCTGGACTGTTGCTCTAGTCTCTCCCCCCTTTGACCATTCCAATGATTTATGGTCCTTATCGGAGGGTTCAGAAACCTCTGAGCTGCAACAGGCATGGTGGGCACCCAAGGAGATGTCTCCGAGTTGAAGTTACACATTCCAGAAAAGTCCACCAGGTCCATGCTTGAATCTCTGGAGAAGGAATCACTACAGTGATATAATAGCGTCCTATAACTTGTCATGTAACACAATGTAGGAGGGACTGAACATTCATTGAATGAACATTCATTTATACTTGATGCTATCCCTAGTCAGACAAGTAGTGTAGAAATATCCAAAGTATGTCAACCCTTAATTTTATTTTATTTTATTTTACTTATTTTTTGCCTTACCAGTGGCTTAAATGTGTATATTACAAGCCGTGCTTTTCACTGATTTAAATGTGTCTTTATTCTGTATTTTCAGGTGAAAACAGCCAAATGCGGGAGCAGTACGGTGCAACATGTTCGTTTTGTAGTGTGCATTTTGTGTTTAGCATTTTTTAAAAAGTAACTTGTGACTATTCAAAACCAGGCAACTAGTGTAGAAATAATTGAATGTTTTAACTCTTTAAAAGTTGCACCAAAGGATAAAAATAAATATCACAGTTGTTAGGTATTATCAGGATTAATCAACCAGTTATGCATGCATTACGCAATTACTCCAGCATCATATGTGGTATTTAGATCAGATCCAGAGACTAACCTGCTTCTAGCTGAGGTGAAACTATGAATGTACGAATTGAGAATTATAAAAAAAAAAGTAACCCGAGTCGAAATCGAAATGTGTTGAAATTAAATCTTTCCATTTAAAAAAAACTGTGTTTCTATTGTTCATTTTCACAAAATTTTAATGCTGAAGTAAAGCTTGTGAACAAATTCAGATATTGTATTTTCATATTTCTTCACAAGTTACAGGTGTATTCTAAGTTTTTATTTATCAACTGTGTCTCAAATTTTAAAACTTTTTCAGTGTTTTTAAAAACAAACAACTGGCAATCATTAAACTGGTTGAAATTGTAGGTTCGTGAACCTGTTTTTGTCTTGTCTGTTTTGTCTGTGTTCGCAAGTTACCATAAAAGAATAGTTTTGGTAGGCAAGCTGTTCATGCTATAAAATCTAAAAGTACATTTTTCCTTCTAATTCAAACTTTTCTCCATCCATTAGATTCTCAAATATCTGTTTCACTGTTAAAAACTCCTAATTGTCAGTACAAGAAATTGAATTGTTTGTAAAAACAACAAATTTCTTTCAGCAGTTTTCTTTCAGCACTCACTCACACACACACACACACACACACACACACACTCGTGCATCAAATTTAAGACTTTCCATTCTCACTATAAGACAACAAGCCATTTTAGCATGTGCGAGCAGCATGTTCCCAATCTTCTTAATCTTTTCATTCACCTGACACTGTCTGCTTACACAAATTGTACTAGTAATCCTGAACTAAAGCCTGACATTTTTGTACAACCATCTACGATATGGTAAATAAATGAATATTATTAGAAATGTTATTAGAAACTAGATATAGTTTTATATAATTTTGACAAACTTTTTTCATTTGTTCAGCCATTTTTCAAATTTGAAAAAAAATAAAAGATGTATAACTTTTGAGATGTCAAGAACTTTTTATTTTTCGCTACCGGTCACAACCCCACTTTTGCATGAAATAGTATGAAATATAATTTTTTTTTTTTTACAAGTAAAGCTTTTTACTACTCACTGTCAATTCTAACTGACAAACAACAAATCACAGGGTTGACATTGTAGTTTCTGACATACTTTCAGTTTTTTCATTTTTAATCATCCTAGACCTACATTTTCTTTACATATCTTCAAGCTAAAGAGTATATTATCTTTTATTTGTTTACATTCACAAGGTGTACGAATTGCGTGGAAGCATTTTTTTTTTTTTTTTTACGTTAGTAGTCTCTCAATGAGGCGCTGAATCCTGCAGAAGGCTTTTATTCCTTTTTATGAACTTGCATCTACCTATCCATCCATCAGTCAGTTAAGTTTTAAAGTGTAACTGCATAAGACGGAATATGCACACAGAAAATATTAGAACAAATAAATACGAGAATATACTTCAAAGAACAACTCTGTTCATTGAGAAGGGAGAGAATAGAAACTCCATAGAAAGAACATCTGAGAAAAACAACAACAACAACAACAACAAGAAAAACAATATAACAAAACTAACAAAGATTTTTGAAAGCAACAGTGTGATTATATCTCATTTTTCACTCAAATTAAATTTTTAACTGAGTGAATGTCTGCAAACACATGAAAGCATGTTTGTGAACATGACAACGCTTGGTGATCCAATATCCAATCCTATGGGAAGATGTCCCGGATCATACTCAGGTCTTCGTTCAACATATACAGCCAATGACTAGTTTCTCGCCCCTAAAATCAGCCTCGATGCACTTTTTAAAAACGGTGGCAAAATTCGCTGTTCTGCCCATAAGAGGGGGAAAGTGATAGAATGAGATTAAGATTTGTCTTTTTTTTCTTGAACAATTACAGTAATTGTGTGTGTCATTCTCCCTTAAATCGGTTGCTATCATTTAGCGTAAAAGTCGCGAGCCGCCCAAAATGTCGAGGGTGACCACGGTGATGAATACAATCTTGAATCTTGAGCACAGAGTGCCCCTTGTTTGTCCCGCAGTGGGGAAATGTTGGACTTGTTGGATCTACGCATACGTAGGTAAATGCGGAATTGATGAACATCTCATAAACATCTCATACGAGAACTTTAAACGGAAGGAAGGAACACATATTGGATATGAAGTTCTATGAAGCTTTTCCACTGGACCTTTGGAGTCAAAGCGTAGACTGACATTCATGTTTGCATGTTACTACAGTACTTTTTGGGTTTTATTTTGTAATTATGTATGTATTGTTTCTGTTGGTTGGGGAGAAACTCTTGAAAGTGCTGCAATTTCTGGGACCACGTTGAAATTTTCAAACGTTACTGTCAACGTTTGCGTCAAAAGGATACTTCTGCAAGGAATCTCAATTAATTCCAAAAGCAAACGGATACCTACAATATCCTTGAACAAAATCTGAAATTTTGAAAGAGTTAAATGTAATGCTGTTGTAATATATTCTCACTATGATGTGGTTTAAACATAAATGATGCAATAGTTATCTCCTGCAAAAGATAATGATGATGATGATAAAAGTTGAAAATTAAAAGTTGAATGCAGGCAAATATTTATGTTGAATGTTTGTGAGTAGCTTGTAAAATCTTCGATGTATGACTTCATTTTACCCTTTCCTCACTAGTAGCCATCACAAATTGGCGACCTCCATCTTGATCTGAGATGCACCCTCCTCCTATGAAAACCTGGCCATCAATTCAGACATATGTGACTCTGCTTGTCTGCCTGTGTAGCAGTCTCTAAGCCATACATCATGGCAGGTCCTTTGTATTGTATTGTTTGTAAAGAACAAGTACAACAATACGTGGTATCCTCAGTTTAGACAGAACGTGGGTGATTCAACAAGTTACACATGTTCAATGGTGCTCATTCAGAGAACCAATGATTGAGACCTAACAGATATTTCTTGTTGATGCCAGTGAGGAGAGAGTGACTGTACGTCTCGCAGAAGAATATAAACGCATTAATTGATAATCTGAGGATCAAAAAACTTGAACAATGACCCATCTTTCAGGATGGCCTCAAATTTTCATCCACGATCTAACAGTCATGTGTAAAGGGTTCCCGGGTTGTTTGTGGTGACATTGGATGACTTGTTTTGACATAATTCACCTGATGGGCTGCCTGAGACCCGTCAACACAGCATTGTCAGGGATAAAAAGAACATCACTTTAAAAAACAGATCAGTTACTAAAAAAACTCTGGGTCGTGTACACTAAGAGGCGATTGTTTTCAGACGCACAACCAAACCTTTTGGGTTCTGAGTTTTGAGTGGATGAGGGGTCATTATGGAAGAAATTCATTTCGATCCTCGTTTGAAAACACCATTTTCATGTCTAGTGGTGGGACCATCAGGGTCAGGAAAGACCCATTTTGTAAAATGTATACTTGAAAATTGTGAACATGTTATGGATGATGCCAATGTAAATATTGTATGGATTTATACTTCTTTTCAACCGATGTACAGTGAATTGCAAAAGATGAATAAAAATATCAAATTCATTGAAGGTTTACCTGAATCTTTTGAAAATGAAGATGTATTTCCTTCTGATAGAAAACATTTGATTATTCTTGACGATGTTTTTTGTTGATTTTTGAAGCTTCTGAAAACCCTGAGGTTGTTCGCATTTTTACACAGTACAGACATCATAAAAATATGAGTGTTATAATGCTGACGCAAAACTCATTTCATCGTGGTAAATATAGTCGCAGTATTAGTCTGAATAGCAATTACTTTGTACTGTTTAAGAATCCTCGCGATAAAATGCAGGTAAAAGTTCTTGCTCAACAGGTTTACCCGTCTCAGAGAGCTTTCTTTCTAGAAAGCTTTGAAGATGCTACAGCTGACGCACACGGGTACTTAATTGTTGATCTAACACCCTCATGTCCAGAACGCTACAGACTAAGGACCGGGATACTTCCTCATCAACGTCACACGGTGTACATACCAAAAACGTCTGCTTAAGTTATGTCAGCGCGTACAAAAAGAAACACGGGTTTACTTAAGGAACTATACCATGCTCCGTCAAAGAAACGTAAAGACATTTTGATGCGTAGTTCTCGGGACTTTATTCAAGCTCTCGGTGAGATCGCCCTGAATGTTTTGAAGGGGAATGTACCATTGTCACAGGCTCAGTTCAAAAAACTGAAAAAACAGAAGAAAAACATCAGACTCTTGGCTAATAAAAAGGCATGCGTGAAGCGTAAACGAAGGATTCTTAAAAAGCAATCGGGAGGATTCATTTTGCCATTGCTAGCGGCTGCCGTTCCAATCATTGGAAATCTAATAGGAGGACTTGTAAAGAAGTAAAACACCATGAAGACTGTCCAGAAAATGTATCTCATCTCTCCTCAGCAAATTAACCAGTTATCACGTCCAACCTCCGACATCCGTGAAACTGCCGAAGATGAATTAAATGACAAGATGAGGTCCATTCTAAATGATTCTCAGTTAAACCCGTATGAGAAGATTAAAAAGTACGATGCTCTATTGCAAAGATATTTAACCTTTGCAAAACAGGATCAGAGAGACCAAAGGAGAGTAACTCCGACTTTACAACGAGACGGAGTCAGCGATCATCCACACGACTCTGACAGTCGTGTCGAAAGTGTTCTAAAAACATCCTCTGTAACAGATGACTTGGGTAAGGATATTCTAAATAGCCTTCCGGCAAAAGCTCGAAGAAATGCTGAATACATTATCCAGAGGATATCCAAAAACGGTGATGGTTGGAATATGAATGGCGAATTTATGTATGAAGGAAATGCTGTAAAAGGCTCTCATGTGATTGATTTATTCAAGTACCTTTCCCTACCGTATAAGAAAACAAGTTCTTCATTACCTGAGGGCTGGTCCGAGTTTCTCGTCACATTATTAAAGCTAAACATCCCTCTCACACTGCTGTCCAACCCTGAAGCGAGGGCTCAATATCAGAGACTTAAATCGAATTCTATCTCGCGAAAGAAAAGTATAGCTGAGAGCTGGTCTCCCGACCCAAAGGATCCTAAAGCGACACCTCGACGACGCTTGACGCGTGTAGTGACCAAAGGGAAGAAATTGTCTCTAACACCTTGATGGGTTTCCTGAATAATTGTCTTGTACACGGTTATTGTCATTTCATCAATAAAATGTTTTATTGAATTATTATGTGATTACAGATTTTTCTTTTAAACACACGTACAAACAAAATAAGATTAGTCACACGTTACAATAGTCTTTAAAATACAGAAGAGAACCGTTTTGTTGTTTCCACGGACAGTGTGCACATCTTTTTAGACATTTTTGATGTCCATTCACAAAGTTGTATACCATGAGGTCGTTTTTTAAGGTATCGTCGCTGTATAGACTTAATACTTCTTCCATAGACAGCCCTCTAGCACGATGACAGAGGTAGAAGACGCAATGATGACCACATACAAACGATAGAGCGTGCTGTAGTTGGCCATTGTTGTACTTGATGTCGCTTGAATGTTTCTTGAGAAACTTTAAAATATTTTCAGGGTAATGTGAAAAGTACGGCCCCATTCCAAATGAGTCAAAGAAAGTTGTTCTACCGTCTTCTTTGAGAGTTAAAGCCAACCAGTGCTCTCCTGGTTTATGTGCCGGATGTGTGTTGACGACGAAATATGCAGGCGGTCTGAGGGGTTGAGTGAATTGAGGCAACTCATCCGACGGCCATACACCGTAAAATGTGTCGCCCAAGAGACCTCTCAGCAGCCTCTGTAACTGGAGACTATCCATAACTTTTTTTAATAATAGTCCACCAGCACTTGTCTTTTTGCATCAATCTCCAGAATGGAATCGTAACAAGCGTACACAATCAGTGTTACGGTGTTCGGTAAGGGTACTCTGAATCTCATCTCCAGTCTTAAATTCCCTTTTGAGACAGGGGAGAGAGCGTCGTTGTCGTCGGCTGGATTGAGATTAAACGCAAACAATGAATAACCGCCTTAAAACCTTCGCGGTCAATGCTTAGCGGTAGATCCTTCAAATGTCTTCCTGTAGCTAGAATCATGTTATAAAACTCTCTGACCGCCATACTGTTATTAAACTGAGGTTGAAAAGCTTTAGCGGGGATCTGTCGGCCGTCCTGACAGAGGGCGAGATATTCGGTGTTGTAATGATGAAAATTGAACGGGGAGAGATCTCTCCTACCGGTAAATGCCTCATGATGCACCATCCCTAAAACCACGTATTTAGGTATTGAACCCAGAAATAAATTCTCCTGGGTACATATTCTTGAGTTTTCAGGAATGGAGTATGTTTTTACGTTGACTCGTGAGAGGGGGTAGAGAGCATTTCCTTTTAACAAACCCGCTGCATGACCTATTCTCACAGCTGGCGAAACAGTGACTTTCTTCACAAACAGAGAGGCGCCGAGGATTTTCAGACGAAAGGTGGAGTCGCGGGGTCCGGTCAGGCAGAAGGCATCGTTCGCCCTGGTGAGTTTAATTCTTAAATCGACCGAGTTTAATAACAGTCTCTCGCAGAAAAATATGTCGCTGTGGAGAGGACCGAGAAGGTGTACTTCTCTGGATCTGCTCGTGAACTCTGCCCCTTTATTAAGGCCTGCGTTGGGTCCGTTTACAGTGACGATCGAGTCAACTGACCCGGGTAAAAAAGACCGGCGCTAAACTGTGTTTTAAGAGTGTCGCCGGAAAAGTTGAGAAGTGTTTCAATCATAGCTCTGTACGGGTGAGTGGAACTGGACTGCGAAATCATCCGATCCCCCAGAACCACATCGCACTGATCAAAGATTGTGTTTAGAGGATAATTGATGAGACCGACTGCTGCGTCGTTAGCCAGCGGTGTGCCATCGGCGTTAGTAATTCTTGCACGCACGTGTAGAAGGGTGTCGTTTAGGTCTAGATACTTTTCGCTGTCTCCCAGTATAAAAAACTCAATCGGTCCTCCTTCGCGGATAGCGGCTACTGGAGCAATTTCAGTGTAAATTTTGTCCTCGATGGAAAGCTGCGTCACCGGCGCCGTGAATAAATCCAGTTCTGCTAATGTGCATTCAGCAGATTTCTGGTGTAGGAGCGCCATGTTACTGTATATAAGGTTTTTTAAAATATATTGGAGCTCCCTCTGGACTTCCTCTTGGCCCGTTTGCTTCTGTCAACTGGCTTCTTTCTTTTTTTGTTTGTACGTTTATTAGAGCTCTGTGTTACACGGCGACCTGGAGGGCGTCTCTTTGTCCTTCGTGATAAGACGGCTATACCGCCTGACCCTTCCTGTCTCTGTTGATCGCTCATTCCTCTCACGGTACGGGTGAACATATCCGAGGCTATGTTACCCACCGCTTATTTGAGATGAGGCTTTGCTATGGCAATACCTCTTTTCAACAGAGGTGATACAAACCGAAACATTTTTGAGAAGAGGGAACCGATGCCTCGTCCGTACATAACCGGGGCACCGTAGAACCCGGGTAGATCTCCGCCCACCTGTTTTTCATAATATTGTACAAATCTGTGCGGGTCATCTCTTAAGCCTGCATGTACCATTGTGTTTGTTTATGACGGGTCTACACAGGGGGTTATCTCTCTCCGGCGTTGTGATGATGAATGGATTTCCAGACGACGATACGAGGGTTATATAATATCCTCTCAAGTAACAGGTCTAAAGTGTAGAGTCACCACCACTTTTCCAAAGGTAAAATTGACTGGTTTGTTAAGATCTGATTTAATTTGTACCTGAATATTTTCAATATGGTTCTTGGCAACCGGTAAATAGTAGCAGGGTTAAAATGTTGTGTGATTATATCTGAGTAACTACCCTTGATTTCCACCGTTCTTAAAAGCGGTGCATATGCATCCCCTACAAGCTGCGGTCTTACAACGTCGCTGTAACAGTAAAGATGGTAAAACCCCGCTTTTAAATCAACTGGATGGGGCGCTCTGAACTCGCAAAAATTGATCCAATGACCAGGCTCTACACCTTACATGTAAGCTAAAGGTGAGTTAAAAAGCACTAAGTTCTGACCGTCTCCTTGAAGATCAATTTTTTGCCGTGCACCGTCAAACAGGAAGCGTATATTGTTATTGGTTTTTTTAAAGGTTTGCTCCAACTCGGTTGTAATCTGATTAATAGAGCTGTAATATCCACCCTTGAACTTCAGTTTAGAAATATCTGTTCCTGCAGTTTTGAAATGTCGATCAACCCCTCGTGATTCGTCTTTTTTCCTCTGAGGTGAGGCGCTGGCGTCAGGATCCGGAGCCCGAAGTCTCGCCATGGCTCTATGAAATTCATCTTTATGCCGCCTCGACGTGTTAGCATCTGAATCTGATCCTCTTGGGGGAGCCGTGTTTGTGTTGGAATCAGGTCCTCTAGGGTTCGGTTTCCAGTAAAATAACGCCGCATCCTCCGGAATATTATGCCATGTGTGAGGGTATGTAATCTCCGTCAAAGCCACCTCCCATTTCCCGTTTAAATCAATATGTTGTGCTAAATCAACGCGGAAAGTACCGATCGAGTTGTCTTTAAAAACTTTTGCACTGGCGTTTGAAGGTAAAGTCACATAGAAGCCAGTGTTCTTTGAGTTGTACATGATGATATGACGTCTGGTGTAAAGAAGGATCGTCTTATATATTTTTTATATCTGAAGCTTTTACCCAACTGTTGAATTTTTCAGGCCAGTTCTTCCACTGGACAAAGACCTGTCTCTCTCCTTTAACGCAGCGTTCCTTGAGAATCTTTTCTACGTGAAATACTTTATCCTTATCGAGTTGTACTTTTTGTAATTCTTGATCATAAAATGACCCCTGGATGGTCTCGCCGTCGAAATCTTTCAATTTATACACAGACGGGTTGCGGTGAATACATTCAGTTATCGTAAATATCTCGTCTGTAAAACTCTGCTCATACTTTTTGTCAAATATACCTCGTAGTTTTGATATCCTAACATGATCGCCCTCCTTAAATTTCGGCTTCTGTCGACCTTTCGACGGTCTAATGTAAAGATTGTCAAACACTTGCAGAGTATTTTCTTTAGTTACTTCCATCGGTGTCATTTTTATACTACTGTGATAGCTGTGATTATAACTCTTTACTAGATCCTGTAAAACTTCGATGTAACGTAGAGTGTTTTTAGCTGTAAAATATCTCCACATCCGATTTTTAAGAGTGCGGTTAAATCTCTCAACCACAGAGGCCTTAAAGTCACTCGCTGTTGAAAAATGAATAATTCTCTTCCTTTCCATCAAAGCCCGGAAACTCTTGCTAAAAAATGCTTTCCCATCATCCGTCTGTAGCTTTGCAGGCGTCCCGCTCTCATCCAGCACTGATTCAAATGCCTTCATTGTCTCAATCGCAGTCTTTCTTTTTAAAACGCGTACATAGGCCTTCTTTGAAAATACATCTATAACGGTCAACAAGTAATTTTGATCGTCGTTATATCTAGCCAACGCCTGCATGTCGCATAGGTCGGCCTGGAATTGTTGAAGCGGCCTGTGAACAAATACTCTGTTTCTCGGAAAGTTTACTCTGGCCGGTTTATGCAGGGTGTAAGCATCCTGTTTTGATAAAAAATCTTTAATAGATTTAGAACTGACTGGTTTTCCAGTCTCAACCTGCACCCCTTGACGAAGGCGATCCGCGCCTCCGTAGCTCCCGGGGTGAAGAGGATTGTAATAAACTCTTTTAATGATGTGTTTCACCGACATGTTAAATGAGAAATGAATGAGCCGAGATCCGAATATGCTTCTTAATGTTTTTTTATTAAACAGGTTATGTCAGGATTCGATCGTAAAGTTATACAAAGACAGTAAAAGCAAAAAAAAAAAAAAAAAAAATATCACATACGAGGGTATCTCGTGTTTGTGACATTGCCCAGGACCGGCGTTCTATTCCAGATTCTACTTGCTGATTCCAGACGTTCAATTAGAAGATCCTCTGGCTCGTGTTTGATGTATTCGTTCCAGACGCTTGATTTTGGAGACCTCATTTCGAGCAAGACTGTCTCAGCCGTAGCCTTGGTTCTCATTTTCTCCGGTTGTACGTCATTCAGGGTCAAGTAGTGTTGTATAGCAGGCAGAAAGTTGTTGTTACAGAGTCTCTTCATCAACGGGTAGAAGTTAAGGCTGTAGAAATCATCCTCCATCTCTTCAAGACAGCTGTGTTGTACTTGGCTCGGATGGTCTACTTGGCAGCCGTAGCAGATCTCCCTCCAATATCTGCGCATGATTTTACCTAGTAGATGAAATACAACTGTCTTTACAGCTTTCAGGAAGAAACCGCTTATCCATCCATCCGTTTCATCATTAGCTGCTGGTTCTTGGTCTTGAGAAGCTGAGGATGAAGCAGGCGGATGCACGCAGACAGTTCCGTTCTCGGGACAGGAGGTTGTTGCTCTCCCTACAGGTTCCTCTTCATCGTCCACGTCTTCCATTTCACTTGCATCAGAGTCGTCTGTGTCGTCTTTGATGGTCAATGAAGGACAGGCTCCGTCCGCCATGCCGTTGTTAGAACCCTCGTACTCATGACCATCACCTGTAACGTCTTCTACCACAGGAAGTAGACGGGTCGGCGATGGGTTGTTCATTCCGTACCCAGCACCGCCTGTAGCAGCTCCGAGGAAGATAGTGGCAATACGTCTCGGAACACCTTCGGTCCTCATTGTTTTCCTGGATGCGTTTGTTCCGCCGGATACGTCTGCAGGGTGTCGCTCTGGAAAACACCCTCTTTATAACAACCGCCAGCCAGTAGGCGGTCCAAAGGGCGGGACTTAAAGGTCAGTGCTTTTTTCAACACAAGGGTATCAACCCATAAGCGGCTATGGTAGAAGAGGCCGTCGATTTTTGCAGAAATCTCGCGGATTTTTTCACTCCAAGCATCCAAAGGTATGGTTAACAGAGTACGAAATACACCGCAATCAGAATTAAAATACTCCAGGACGAAATCTTCTTCTTCTTCACCCGTGACTCCTGTTGATACTTTATGGAGGGCTCTGAAGGACCATCGTCCTGATCCTGAGATTTTAGCCAGCCATATAGCCACGAAGGACGGCATCCTCTCCGTTCGATCAGGTTTGTTAGACACAGCTCCAGCCTTCTGACGTTGTTGTTGTTCTTCTTCTTCTTCAGCCCTTGGAAAATTTTCCGGCTTCACCTCTCTCAGCACACCCCAGTCGTTAGACGATAACACGGCCATCTCCGTATAGGCACTCAAGGTTTCGTTGTCATCCAGTTGATAAATGTACAATTCAGCTGTTTCATACTTAAACGCGTACCCCCATCTCCCTCAACGTCCGTAAGGCTCTAGAGACCACTCATCCTGCATACGCCGTAGGTACATTACAGATTTACGGGGAGCCCCAGCACCCATCCACGGGTCCTCAATAACAGTCACAGCTGTCTCGCTGATCACTGGTGATCCACGCGCCGTTGTAGGGATAGACATTGCGAGTTGGTTGTGTTTGCCGGTTCCTTGCTCCTTGCGACGGTCTGAAGGTTACATATATATACACACAGGTCGATGTTTATTCAGCGGTCAGAACCCTCCCTTTGTTATTTTCCTTCCTGTTATAAAACAAGGAATGATAGGGTTAATTATTACCCTTCCTGTCATAAAACAAGGGGGAGGGTTATAATTTTAATTCCCTGTTGATATAAAAAAGGGGGAGGGGTATTATTTTAATTTCTTTTTATATAAAAAGGGGAGGGGTTATTATTTTAATTTCTTTTTATATAAAAAAGGGGAGGGGTTATTATTTGAATTTCTTTTTTATATAAAAAGGGGGAGGGGTGGTTTTATTACCTCCGGAAGGGGAGGTGTTTTATTATCTCCAGGGCCATAAATCAAACAATTTTGACATTTTGGTGTATCCTTCTTCTCTCTCATGACCCTTGATGAGGAAAAGTCACAAGATTTCATGAAGAAAAAGTCAGGATAACCACTACTTTTTTCAACACAAAAACGGATATCGGTCAAATTGACCCTAAGCATAATATGAGGGTTAAAGCTTTTCTAGGTCTGCTAAGCTTTTATAACAAATTCTTGCCAAACTTGTCTACTGTGCTCTCTCCATTACACAAGTTACTGAGGAAAGATGAGAAACGGAGGTGGGAGGTTGAGCAAGAAGAGGCTTTTAAGCAGGCAAAAAAGTTACAACAAAGCGTTTTAGTGTTGGTTCATTATGATGAACAAAAAGAACTGGCACTGTCATGTGATACCTCACCTTATGGGGTGGGGGCAGTCTTGGCACATAGGCTGGAAAAGGGAGCAGAAAAGCCTATTGGATATGCCTCACGCACACTCACAGCAGCACAAAAAAACTATTCGCAGTTGGATAAAGATGGGAGTTATCAGCAGTTATTTTTTGGGTGCAGTACTTCCACAAATATTTGTGTGGATGTAAATTTGTGATTTGTACACAGACCATAAGCCCTTAATCAGTCTGTTTCATGAAGGAAAAGCTGTGCCACACATGAGTTCTCAGAGGATCATGAGATGCGCTATTCTGTTAAGAGCAAATGAATATGCCGTGGTGTACCGACGTGGACAGGACAATGCAAACGCAGATGCTCTCAGTAGACTTCCACTTCCAGAGAAAACTGGGGATCCAGACTCAGAAGACCAGGTATTGATGGTAGAGCAGGATCAGAGTTCAGTGGTCAACTCGGAAGAGCTTCGTAACCATCGTGGACCAGTGAAGACCCCGTACTCGCACCAGTCCGTGAATACATACTCAGAGGGTGGCCCTGTAACCTCGATGTTGCTTTCAGGCCATACACTATGAAGCAACAGGAGCTGAATGTACAAGATGGGTGTGTACTGTGGGGGTGCTGTGTGGTGATTCCGGAAACAGGATGTGGTCTGATGTTGAAGCAGTGGTGGTGATTGATGCACATTCAAAGTGGTTGGAGGTCTACCCTGTTTCATCAGCATCTGCAGTGGCTACTGTGAACTGCTTGAGGGCCAGTTTCAGCACTCATGGTATCCCAGAAATTATAGTGTCAGATAATGCCCAGTGTTTTGTGAGCGAACACACTAAAGAGCTTTTGGCACGCAATGGGATCACTCATGTCACATCAGCACCGTATCATCCTTCTTCTAATGGGATGGCAGAGAGAGCGATACAAACGTTCAAACAGTTGATGAAAAAAACATCCGGTGATTCTCCGGAAACCAAACTGAGTAGAGCTTTATTCAGTTATCAGATGGGGAGGAAGTTGAGGTGCATGTTGGATCTGATATACCCAAATTTGAAGACGAAAGTGGAACTGAAACTGGCAAACCAGAAAGTTCAGCATGATCAACATGCTCGGTTCAGAAGTTTTCAGACAGGTGACCGGATGTTCACAAAAAACTATGGTTATGGGTCTAAGTGGGTTCCAGGGTTAATACAGGAATGCACAGGACCAGTCTCCTACACAATGGTGCTGGGAAATGGGCAAACTGCGTAGACTCGTAGACCAGGTTTTCAGTGGGAAACTGTCCATTTTAACAGGTCAGACATCCTCCGCGCCCACTGTGGAGGATGTCAAAGTGGAGAATCCACTTGGGGATGGGATCTCACTGGAGACTGAGACAAGTCAAGGGAACAGTGAAGAAGTCAGTCTAAAAAAAAAAAAAAAAAAGCAGACCGACAGTGATCTGGTATGCTCACCGTCTCAAGGAAGAGTACGACCACAAAAGAACAGGAATCCCCCAGTGTATCTGAATGACAATGTTCAAAAAGTGGAATAGGAGATAAAAGTTTTGGACCAAGGTGCTTGCAATTTTCTTATTCTTTAGCGTAAAGAGGCATGTTTTTGTTTTGTTTTGTTTTGGGTTAGTCGTTTAAGTTGCATTCTATTTTATGACTGTTTTATTATTTTATTAAGTTTTAGGCTTACCCAAGTGTTTATGGTGGTTTTGGGGACATGGGTTTTGGGAGTGAAGTTGGAAGACGTGAACAGTTTGGCGAAGAGGTGTTATGATGTGTCATGGGATTATTTGGGGTCACAACTTGGGGGCGCTCTTGTTATGTTGCCGTGTCATCATCCGGTTTGTTGGAAGTTGGAACCGTGAATAAAAGCTGCTGTGTTGATACCTCCTGTGTGTTTTCCTTTCCGCTTCGGCTATCACAGGGTGTGTCACTTCAACCCACTTGGGAGAACGAATCAAATGTCCGGACCATCATTGAGCAGTGTCACCAGGTTCGCGGACAGGACCCCAGGCGACAAGGCCCGGATTAGCGCTCGAGGCCGAGGCGCTGGAAGGAGCGAATTCAATACGAATAAAAAAATGAAAATAAAAAAAAACGCAAATACTATGCTTCAAGCAATTGTTTTATTTAAAGCAAATTTTCCACACAAACAGAAATTTCCTCCGGTCAGCTGACTGCCCGGGGAGAAGCTGCTGCCGAAGATTCCGACGTCCACGCTCGGAGCATGACAAGCGCTGAGTCACCTGCCTTTAAATCCGCTCCTGCGCTGATGCGACAAGTCTCTGCCGTGACTGCAACGAGACCTCAGTCCTACCAGAAGTTTCCGTGGTCCAGATGAGCCGCTCTGCACCTCTTCAAGTCTCAAGCTTCATCGCTTGATGTGCCAGATTCGCCGACTCCGGGTGTGCATGTGACCGGTAAGAATTTACAGGGAGACGGCGACCCTGCAGTTTACCGCATGAAGTCCGACATGCCTCGGTGCTCGACTGAAGCTAAATGGCATTGCTCCCGTGAATAGGAGGATGTCGGCATCACTAGCTATGAAAGACCAGCGCGTCACGGCACGCGGCAATCATTCTCCCCTGACTGCGATGAGACCTCAGTCCTGCCTGAAGTTTTCATGGTCCAGACAAGGCACTCCGCTCGTCTTCAGGTCTCAAGCTTCTTCTCTTGTTGTGCCAGATGCGCCAGCTTCGGCTGCAATTTCACAATTACAGAGTCACTCACTCACACCTCGGTAATTTCACAATCACATTTTGCGGAGTGCCCTGGCACTTCCAGTGAAGTAGAAAGGCTGGTGTAATATTCCTAGCAAAAATTATGAGCGGACCTCCGATCCTGGGGCGTCCCCTCAAAGTGTGGCTACTTCAAGCTTAGCAGGCAGTCCTCTGTCCCCCGAAATGCAGTTCACTATTCGAAATCCTAAAGCAACTGCAACACTCAAAGGATATAATGCCAAATGGGTGTGGACTGCCGTCTGTTGGGTAAACATCCACTGCTAGTCCAATTCAATCCGGACTATTCCCGGTGCAGCTCTGAAACTCCACTGGCACTAGGCCCGCACGTGGTCAGGTACGGAGCACCCCCTGAGGAGGGACCATCCCACCCGGCGTTGACAGAGCCACTTTCGCACAGTAGAATGGCGTCTACGCTGTCGGCAACCGGCTCATAGCACTTGAGAACATCATTGCGCACTTTATGAGCTCCATGGACAGGCTCATCCATCACAGAACCTTTCTTACTCCACCTGAGATTTTGGAGATTCAACAGTCCATCGGCGTGGTGCTCTACTCGCAGCGCTTCCTCCACACATAGCTGCTGCCCGGGAGGAACAGCCGTATAATAGCCGCGCTGATCATCGCTGCTCCTCTTGGAGAGACCAGTCGGCTGCTCTCACATCTGCTCCCTCCAAAAGCGTAGAAAGAACTTTGTATCTAAAAGTATGCATCTAAACCAAAGTCTAACTTGAATAAAAAATAAGATGCATTACTTTGGTATCGAGTCTGTTTTTTCTCTGCCCAAAATGAGGGTTTATCACCTGCCAAGTTCTCTTCCGGTTCCAGTCAGTGCGAACTCTGGCTTCATTTTTTTTTTTTTTTGTTTGACATTGTCTCAGGAGACCAAGCAGTATAGTAACAGACTCTCTGCCTCCTTATCCCTGACATCCTTTGGAAGTATCTGGAGCCAAGAAGTTATGTTTTTCCTCAGCTTCGGCACAATAAGCAGCGTAGGCGTAAAATAACTCTTTCCCGTCTCTCAACAGATTCCGTTTCCAACCAAAAGTCAGGAGAGTTTCAATTCTGCCATTAAGTCTTCTGATTCCACAGACTCGGCAGTTTCCAGCAGGGGTCGCCAGAGGACCGCGAAAGCCACCGCGCTGCGTGCGAGACCTGCTCTGTTCTCAGCTCCCTCGTGCGATGTCTGATGGGATGTCCGTCTGTGACTCTGCAGCCCTCCAAACCTCTCAGAGGCAAGCAGGACGTTGTCATCTAGAGAGTCATCTCTTTCTGAGGATGATTGGGCCGGTACCTCGGGGCTCCATCTTAGGAGAATTGCAGTGTCAGATCCAGAACAAGGTGGACAGAAGGCCTCCTATATGCCTTTCCTCCTCCTTGCCTTCTTCTTTCTCTGATGAGGAGAATTCAGCTGGAGAGAGTGAGAATGATTCTCGTGCCTCCAGAAAGCCCCAGCTCCAGCTGGTATCCGGAGATGTATCAGATGCGGATCAAAGGCCCCTGGGAGTTTCCTCCATCCAGGTCAGGGCATCTGCAAGCATCAGGAACCCCGAGGGCTCCCCCGGCTCCCCCAATACTAGGACGACCCCTCAAGGTTCGGCTTCTCCAGGGTTAACAATTAATCACATGCCCCCTGATGTTCAATTAACTCTTCAGAACGCTAAAGCTCTGTCAACCGTCAGAGCATACAATGCTAATTGGACATTTTTTTCCCGGTGGTGTGGAACCCAGTCAGCTTCCGCAGATTCAGCACCTCTTTCTCTAATCCTCTCTTTTCTCCAGTATCTGGTTAGCGAATGTTGTAGCAGCGCTACATTACGGGTTTTTGTAGCAGCCCTTTCGATGCTACACAATGGTCTGGACAGCCACCCCGTCGGTGAGCATGGTCAAGTGAGCCGTTTCATGAGAGGAGTGAAAAGGCTTAGACCGACCTCAAGACCTTTATGCCACGACTAGGACCTGCAGCTGGTCCTCAATTCACTCTCCAAAGCCACTTGATCAGGCCTCCCTGGTGCTACCAGCTGGGACACCAGTATCTGCTTCATTACAATGCTGTGGAGTGTGCAGCGACCCAAGATTCATCGGATTCCTGCATAACTTTCTGTTCTTTTGTTAATAAACTCATTCTTTCTTGCTCAGCTCAGACTAGAACCCTGACTGCAGCTGCTCAGTAAATGTTTTCTCTCTACTTATGGAGGATTGTTAATGCCACTTTCTGTTTCAGCCGTATATTGGCTAAAAGAAGGCAACACAGTTCCTACTGATCCAGAGTGTAAGTTACACTCTATATATGAGGGGTCGTTAATGCCACCTTCTATTTCAGCTTACGGTGGCAAAGGCGAGGCAGTAGCTCCTGCCACCCAGACTGTAAAATTTAACCCTATGTATTACCTCATAGGTGTTCCAGAGTCCCTGGAGGTGTTCCGGACTGCGTGACTCCGCCACCTGTGCTCACACACACACTCACACAAGGTTGTGCTGCAACCTGTTCAAGTCCTGCAAACAGTCCTGCAGGAGGGGGCAGAAATTATGAGGGGTCCGCCGATCCCGGGCCGTCCCCTCAAAGCATGGCTACTTCAAGGTTAGCAGGCAGTCCTCTGCCCCTCGAGGTGCAGTTCACTATTTGAAATGCTAAAGCACCCTTAACACTCAGCTCATATAATGCTATATGGGTGTGGACTGCTGTCCTTTGGGTAAACATCCACTGCTAGTCCAGTTCATGCAGGGATCTCGAAGACTCAGACACACCTCCAGACACATGTGACCCTATTGGGATTTTCAATTGGTATTAAAGTCTCTCTCTGAAGCTGCCTTCGAGCCACTTGAAGAGGCTCCTTTGGAGCTGGTGGCTTTCAACGGAGCTCTACTCCTGGTCCTGGCCTCCATCAGGAGGGTTTGGAGAAATTTGTGCCTTGTCGAATAGACTCTTTTCCCCAAATCTCTTTGTGTCTCTTCTGAGGTCAGCAATTTTTCAGTGAATGCTTTCTGTCCTACCCCCCACCCGGAATGGCCAAAAATGCATTTTACGCATTGTTCTCTCACTGCTCAGCGATTCCTCAGAAGATGAATATTTCGAAACCCTGATCTCCCTATCACGAGACTGACACTCTACCCACTGAGTAAAGCAGCTAAATCTTTCTTCATTATCCTTCAGGGATTTGAACCCCTCACCCCTGATGACTAGACGGACACTCTATCCACTGAGCTAGCCAGCCACTCAGCTAACCAGCCACTTCTCTCTCCATCGCAGTTCAGGCATTCAAACCCCCGACCTCCTGATCACTAGACGGACGCTCTACCCAATGAGCGACTGAGCTACTTCTTTCTCCATGGCACTACAGGGATTTGAACCCCTCACCTCTGATCACTATACGGACTCTCTGCCTTCTGAGATAATGAGCCACTGAATTAACTAGCCACTGCTGTCTCCATGTCAGTTCAGGGATTCGAACTCCCGACCCACTGATTACTTGATGGATGCTCAACCTACTGAGGTAACCTGCCACTTCTCATTCCATGGGTCTTCGGTGATTCGAGCGGCTGACCCCCGGATCACTAGACCGATGCTCTACCCACTGACCAAACCAGCCACAACTCTGACCATGGCTCTTTGGGGATTCGAAACGCTGAACCCCAATCACTAGACGGCCACTCTACCGACTTAACTAACCAGCCACTTCTCT
This sequence comes from Synchiropus splendidus, assembly GCF_027744825.2. Lineage (NCBI taxonomy): Eukaryota > Metazoa > Chordata > Actinopteri > Syngnathiformes > Callionymidae > Synchiropus > Synchiropus splendidus. The sequence continues at coordinate 34,555,934 of NC_071337.1, forward strand.
ATCGATTGCTCTTCAGTAATTCGAACAACTTACCCCCATTACTAGACGGACGCTCTACCCGCTGATCTAACAAGCCACTTCTCTCGATCACACTTCAGGGATTTAAAGCCCTGACCGTAAAAAGCCCTGAAGCGATGACTAGACGGACGCTCTACCCGCTGAGCTAACCAGGCACATCTGTCACCATGGCACTTCTGGGATTAGCACCCATCAATCCCTGATCACTAGTCTGATACTCTACCCACTGAACTAAGCAGCCACTCAGCTAACCTGCCACTTCTCTCTGCATGGCCCTTCAGTGATTCAATCCCTCGACTCCCCCGATCACTATACTTTCGCTCTACCCACTGAGCAAAGCAGCTCACTCCATGGCACTTCAGGAATTGGAACCCCTGACAACACGATCACGAGACGGATGCACTATACCCAGATCTAACCAGCCACTGTGCTAACAAGCCGCTTCTACCGCTTTGGTTCTTCAGGAATTCGAACCCCTCACGCCATGATCACTCGACAGATGCTCTACCCACTGACCTAAACTGCCACTTCTCTCTTCGGTGATTGGAGGGGCTGACCCCCCGATCACTAGACGGAGGCTCTACCCACTGAGCTAACCAGCCACTTCTCTCCATGGGTCTTCGGGGATTCGAACCGGTAAGCCCCCATACCCGATCACTTGACGGAAGCCCTACCCACTTCTCTCTCCTTGGCACTTCAGGGATTCGAACCCCTGACCAACCAATCACAAGATGGCCGCTATACCCACTGAGCAGACCTGCCAGTTCTCTGGCCATGGATCTTCAGTGATTCGCACAACTTACCCCCGATCACGAGACAGACGCTCTACCTACTGAGCTAAACAGACCCCTCTCTCACCATGGCCATTTAGGCATTGAAACGCCTGACCCCCGATCACTAGACGAACACTATACACACTGAGCTAAAGAGCCACTTCTCTCTCCATGGCTCTTCAAGGATTTGAACCCCTGACGACACGATCACTAGACGGACGCACTATACCCAGAGCTAACCAGCCACTGGGCTAACAAGATTCAATCCCTCGACCACCCGATCACAATACTTTCGCTCTAGCCACAGAGGAAAGCAGCCACTTCTCACTCCGGAGCTCATCAGGGATTCAAACCCCTGACGGCATGATCACTAGAGCGATGCTCTACCCACTGGGCTTGCCAACCACTGAGCTAATAAGCGACTTGTATCTCTTTGGCTCTTCTGGAGCTAACCTGCCACTTCTCTCTTGATGGCTCTTCAGTGGCAGGTTAGCTCAGTGGCTAGAACGTTCGTCTAGTGTTCGGGGGTTTGGGGGTTGGAATCACTGAAGTGGGTCACCGGTTCGAATCCCCGAAGAGCCATTGGAAGAGATGAGATGGAAGTGGCTTGTTAGCTCAGTGGCTGGTTAGGGTAAGCGGTTCGAATCCCTTAAGTGCCATGCAGTGAGAAATGGCTGGTTAGCTCAGTGGGTAGAGCGTCTGTGTCGTGGTCAGGGGGTGAGGTGTTCAAATCCCTGAAGAGCCAAAGAGATTGTAGTGGCTTGTTAGCTCTGTCGGTACAGCGTCCGTCTAGTGATCAGGCGGTCAGGCGTTCAAATCCCTGAAGGCCATGGTGAGAGTTGTGGCTGGTTAGCTCAGTGGGTAGAGCGCGCGATGGAGAACCGAGCAGGTCTGGCACGCAGCGGCTACTGTGTGATCCTCGCAACCTTCGCAGCAAACTGGCGAGTCTGAGGAATAGGAAGAGTTAATGGCAGAATTGAAACTCTCTTGACTTTTGGCTGGAAGCGGAATCTGTTGAGAGACGGAAAAGAGTTATTTGGGGCCGATGCTTGTTATTGTGTCGAAGCTGAGTAAAAACAGAATTTCTTGCCTCCAGAATCTTCCCCAGGGACAGTTCTGGCGTCAGGGATAAGGAGGCAGAGAGGCCGTTACTATTCTGCTCGGTCCCCTTAGACGATGTCAAACGAAAACAAAATTTTGAAGCCGGAGTTCGCATTGACTGGAACGGGAAGGAGAACTTGGAGAGTGACAAAGCCTAATTTTGGGCAGAGAAGAAATGGACCCGATACCAACGTAATGCATCTTGTTTTTTATTCAAGTTAGACTTTGGTTTCGATGCTTACTTTTAGAAATAAAGTTTTCTTCCTACGCTTTTGGAGGGAGCAGAGGTGAGAGCAGCCGACAGGTCTTTCCATAAGGAACAGCAATGATCACCGCGGCTATGATCCGGACGGCTGGGCTCACTCCGCCCCTTCGACCAGCGACGGTGTTCACCCCGGGCGGTGGCAGTGAGTGGAGGAGGGGCCGCGCACCACGCCGACGAACTGTTGAATCTCCAAAATCTCTCGTCGATTGAGAGAGGTTCTGCGATTGATGAGATTGATGGGTGGCGGATGACATGAGGCACGGGTGGAGATCAAGCGGGAACCTGCCATCCACCTCATAGCAGCGCCTGGGTTTTGTCAAACTCATCCCATGGCTTCGAAGCAGGAAATGTGGAAAGGTTCGGCTGCTAGTAGGCCGGTCGCAGCGCCTTATTCGTAGAGGTTTAGTGTTCAATATACTACAAAGAGTGTTTTTCCAATCGCTGTAGGTGATGTTTTCATGTTCTGAGGCTATTCTGATGAGCGAGTGAACAGTGCACAAAACACGTTTTCAGCCCGAGTGAGGGTGGTTTTCTGATTGACCTGAGCCTGAGATAAGTTCGGTTTCAGAAGGCCAAACATAAAAATGTGGATAACGTTCAAAAACGAGTTCAGATAGCTGAGATTTGAAGTGCAACTACTAGAAAGACAATTTCTGCTATAGTGGGAGGTGAAAATGTCATGTTCTGAAGCTTCCCTGAGAAGTTGTGGCACAATGCAGAAAATGCGTTTTCAACCTGAGATAAGGCGGGTTTCGGAACACCAAACTTAAAAATGTTGACAACGCACGAAAAACACTTCAGACAGCTTAGATTTGATGTGCAACTACTAGAAAGACAATTTCTGCTATAGTAGGAGGTGAAAATGTCATGTTCTGAAGCTTCCCTGACAAGTTATGGCACAATGCAGAAAACGCGTTTTCAGCCTGAGATAAGGTGGGTTTCGGAACGCCAAACAAAAAAATGTTGATAACTTTCAAAAAACACTTCAGACAGCTTAGATTTGATGCACAGCGATGAGAAAGACCCTTTCTTCCATAGTGGGAGGTGAAAATTTCATATTCTGAAGCTTCCCTGAGAAGTTGTTGCACAATGTAGCAAACGCGTCTTCAGCCTGAGATCAGGTGGGTTTCGGAACGCTAAATATAAAGATGTTGATAACTTTTGGAAAACACTTCAGACCGCTTAGATTTGATGTGCAACTACGAGATAGAAAGTTTCTGCTATAGCGGGATGTGAAAATTTTATGTTTTGATTCTTCGCTGAGAAGTTGTGGCACAATGCAGAAAACGCGTTTTCAGCCTGAGATAAGGTGGGTTTCGGAACGCCAAACATAAAAATGTGGATAACTTTCAAAAAACACTTCAGACAGCTTAACAACAGGTATTATGCAGGTATTATGCTTGACTCTTTCTCAGACACTGAAACAGAGTCTGTGATAATCGGTTAATTTGCAGGGGAGACGTGAGTTCTTTCCCACACGATTGAATCTTCAAAAGAGACAATTTGAAGGCAGACCTCATTGTCTTTCAGACAACGTTGTTTAGGCCGAGTTCACTCCCAGGCCGCCCCACCTGTAGACCTTCCTTTTCAAATTGTGCCATTTGGTGGAGGGTCAGTTCACACCTCTTAGCTACCTAGCAGACACTGGGCTCTTCCTCCCTATTGTTTTGAAGTATTCAAATCAACAAAGGCGTCACCTAGGCCCTGCCCACACAAACGGAGTATTTAGGTGACCCTGATTCAGACCACATTTTACACCAGTTCAGGGGTAACCTTTGCTGTTGACCAGACCTTCCAGAACCTCAGCCACCTCTCCAAACGACTCCAGACTTGGCATGGACGCCTCTTCCTCTGCACATCGTAGGTGAATATTTATCTGTCTATCTATCTATCTGTCTATCTATCTATCTATCTATATCTATACAGTATACAGTACATATATGTATATACATATATGTATATCTATGTATCTACATTTACATATATAAGTATAATAAAAACGTTACGCCATGTTTATCACGTACCATGTCTCTTTTCATTGACAGATGTCGTCACTCATCTGTGTGACATTCATTTAACGCAGAGTGATACAGGTAAAAAGATTTCATTATTCGAGCAGCTAATGCGACCAACTTTTGAAGACGGTGGCGTACACGCGGATCCGACGGCGGTGCTCCCTTCAATAGATACCTGTCTAGCCACGGATGCTTATAGGTGAATATAAAAAGCTATTATAAAAACTTTGTCATGTTGGTTTATCATATTCATCTCTACTTTTATAGGAATTATTACCCATCTGGGTGATGTTCATTTAACGCAGAGTGATACAGGTAAATATATTTAATCAATTATAAGCTGCTCTTAATATCTCATGATATTATGTACTAGATGCATTGTCTCTTCTAATATTAGATTCGAGTCAGCCGATAACCTTCTGGTGGCGATAGAAGGACTTCTGGAGCTGGAACAAACAGAGATTTTATTATTTTAAAGTTACATGATGCTGTTTCAAGTCAGACGATAAAATATAGAAACATTCTATTTTCATCAGTCGTCGCTTGACTGAGTCATGCTTTTCGAAAAAAATCTAGTCACACTAAAGGTAAAAAAACGACTACTTTTTGTTTGTACTGTACCCTGTAATTTAGGGGTAAAACAATCAAACGTGCAAGCAGTACAAAATTACTTCATCATTAGCTGTGACATTTAGATCAGACCAGACTGAGCAACACAACGTTTGAGCCTTCGAGAAGTTACTACTCAACACTAATACATACATACTGAACACAAGCACAAAATGTACTGCAACACACAACAAAGTTAACACACACACACAGCGACACGCAAACACTGTGGCAAAAATGAGGGAAAGTGAGAATAAGTTACAAGAACTGTTCTTCACTCTGCTTCTTTTCAATCCCTGTATCATGCAAGATGAAATGACTGAATGTGTTCCTGCAATGTAACAATTGTGAAGCAATGCGATATAATAGCTATACAAACGTCCTATAACTTGTCATGTAACACATCTACAATGTAGGAGGGACAGAACATTCATTGAATGAACATTCATTTATTCTTGATGCTATCACTAGTCAGACAAGTAGTGTAGAAATATCCAAAGTATGTTAACCCTTAATTTTATTTTATTTTATTTTTTTTGCCTTACGAGTGGCTAAAATGTGTATATTACAAGCCATGCTTTTCATTGATTTAAATGTGTCTTTATTCTGTATTTTCAGGTGAAAATAGCCAAATGCGGGAGCAGTACGGTGCGACATGTTAGTTTTGTAGTGTGCATTTTGTGTTCGGGGGTCGGGGTCGCGGAGGCAGCATTCGGAGCAGGGAAGCCCAAACTTTCCGGTCTGCACAAACCTCCTCCAGCTCATCCCGGGGGATCCCGAGGCGTTCCCAGGCCAGACCGGAGACATAATATCTCCAGCGAGTCCTGGGTCTTCCCCGGGGTCTCCTCCTGGTAGAACATGCCCGGAACACCTCCCCAGGGAGGCGTCCAGGGGGCATCCGGATCAGATGCCCGAGCCACCTCAACTGGTTCCTCTCCATGTGGAGGAGCAGCGGCTCCACCCCGAGTTCCTCCCGGATGACCGAACTCCTCACCCTATCTCTAAGGGTGCGCCCAGCCGGAGGAAACTCAATGACGCAATTACTCCAACATCATATGTGATATTTAGATCAGATCCAGAGACTAACATGCTTCGAGCTGAGGTGAAACTATGAATGTATGAATTGAGAATTATAAAAAAGTAACCCGAGTCGAAATCGAAATGTGTTTAAATTAAATCTTTCCATTTTAAAAAACAGTGTTTCTGTTGTTCATTTTCACAAAATTTTAATGCTGAAGTAAGGCATGTGAACAAATTCAGATATTGTATTTTCATATTTTTTCACAAGTTACAGGTGTATTCTCAGTTATTATTTATCAACTGTGTCTCAAATTTTAAAACTTTTTTTTTCAGTGTTTTAAAAACAAACAACTGGCAAATTAAACTGGTTGACATTGTAGGTTCGTGAACCTGTTTTTGTCCTGTCTGTTTTGTCTGTGTTCGCAAGTTACCATAAAAGAATAGTTTTGGTAGGCTGGTTGTTCATCTTATAAAATCTAACCGACGCACTGAAGCCTGTAAGTACATTTTTCCTTTTACTTCAAGCTTTTCTCCATCCATTAGAATCTCAAATATCTGTTTCACTGTTAAAAACTTCTAATTGTCAGTACCAGAAATTGAATTGTTTGAAAAAACAACAAATAAAGTTTTTTTCAGCACACACACACACACACACACACACACACACACACACACGTGCATCAAATTTAAGACATTCCATTCTCACTATAAGACAACAAGCCATTTTAGTATGTACGAGCATGTTGGCATGTTCCCAATCTTCTTAATCTTTTCATTTACCTGAAACTGTCTGCTTACACAAATTGTATTACTAATCCTGAACTAAAGCCTGACGTTTTTGTACAACCATCTACGATAGGATAAATAGATGAATATTATTAGAAACTAGATATAGTTTATTTAAAAATTTTAACAAACTTTTTTCATTTGTTCAGCCATTTGTCAAATTTGAAAAAATAAAAGATGTATAACTTTTGAGATGTCAAGAACTTTTTATTTTCGCTACCAGTCACAAACCCCGCTTTTTTCACGAAATAGTATGAAATATATATATAAATATGTATATTTTTTTTACAAGTAAAGCTTTTTTACTAATCACTGCCAATTCTAACTGACAAACAACAAATCACAGGGTTGACATTGTAGTTTCTGACATACATTCAGTTTTTCATTTTTAATCGTCCTAGACCTACATTTTCTTTACATATCTTCAAGCTGAATAGTGTTTTATCTTCTATTTGTTTACATTCACAAGGTGTACGGATTGCGCGGAAGCATTTTTTTTTTTTTTTTTACGCTAGTAGTCTCTCAATGAGGCACTGAATCCTGCAGAAGGCTTTTATTCCTTTTTATGAACTTGCATCTACCTATCTATCCATCAGTCAGTTAAGTTTTAAAGTGTAAATGCATACGACGGAATATGCACATAGAAAATATCAGAAAAAGTAAATATGAGAATCTACTTCAAAGAACAACTTTGTTCATAGTGAAGGGAAAGAATAGAAACTCCATAGAAAGAACACCTGAGAAACAACAACAACAACAAAAAAAAAAAACAATCTAACAAAGTTAACAAAAATTTTTGAAAGCAACAGTGTGATTATGTCTCATTTTTCACTCAAATTGAATTTTAACCGAGTGAATGTCTGCAAACGCATGAAAGCATGTTTGTGAACACATCCTGATAACACTTGGTGACCCAATATCCAATCCTATGGGAAGATGTCCCGGATCATACTCAGGCCGCCTTCGTTCAACGTATACAGCCAATGACTAGTACTTCGCTCCTAAAATAAGCCTCGATGCACTTTTTTTAAAAACGGTGGCAAAATTCGCCGTTCTGCCCATAAGAGGGCGAAAGTGATAGAATGAGATTAAGATTTTAAATGAGAAGACCCAAAATGTCGAGGGTGACTACGGTGATGAATACAATCTTGAATCTTGAGCACAGAGTGTCCCTTATTTGTCCCACAGAGGGGAAATGTTGGACTTGTTGGATCTACGCATCCGTAGGTAAATGCGGAATTGATGAACATATCACTTACAACTCCGAGACAATGCTTGTTATTGGTTTGGGTGTGTTCTTCTTGGTAGAATTTGTATGAACATCTTATAAACACCTCATCAACAACTCATACGAGAACTTTAAACGGAAGGAAGGAACACATATTGGATATGAAGTTCTATGAAGCTTTTCCACTGGACCTTTGGAGTCAAAGTGTAGACTGAGGTTCATGTTTGCATGTTACTACAGTACTTTTTGGGTTTTATTTTGTAATGATGTAGTGTTTCTGTTGGTTGGGGAGAAACTCTTGAAGGTGCTGCAATTTCCAGGACCATGTTACGATTTTCAAACGTTACTGTCAACATTTGCGTCAAAAGGATACTTCTGCAAGGAATCTCAATTAATTCCAAAAGCAAATCGATACCGACAATATCCTTGAACAAAATCTGAAATTTTGAAAGAGCTAAATCTAATGCTGTTGTAATATATTCTCACTATGATGTGCTTTAAACATAAATGATGGAATAGTTATCTCCTGCAAAAGATAGAAATGATAAAAGTTGAAAATTAAAAGTTGAATGCAGGCAAATATTTATGTTGAATGTTTGTGAGTAGCTTGTAAAATCTTTGATGTATGACTTCATTTTACCCTTTCCTCACTAGTAGCCATCACAAATCGGCGACCTCCATCTTGATCTTAGATGCTCACTCCGCCTATGAAAACCAGGCCATCAATTCAGACACATGTGACTCTGCTTGTCTGCCTGTATAGCAGTCTCTCAACAATACATCATGGCAGGTCCCTTGTATTGTATTGTTTCTAAATAACAAGTACAACAATACATGGTATCCTCAGTTTAGACCTAGAACCTGGGCGATTCAAAAAGTTACACGTGTTCAAAGGTGCTCATTCAGAGAAACAATGATTGAGTTCTGGACCAGCAGGAGACCTTACAGATATTTCTTGTTGATGCCAGTGAGGAGAGAGTAACCGTACGTCTCGCAGAAGAATATTAACACATTAATTGATAATCTGAGGATCAAAAAACTTGAACAATGATCCCTCTTTCAGGATGGCCTCAAACTTTTCATCCACAATCTAACAGTCATGTGTAAAGGGTTCCCCCATTGTTTGTGGTGACACTGGATGACTTGTTTTTACAGTATTCTCCTGACGGCGTGCTTGAGACCCGTCAACACAACATTGTCAGGGATAAAAAAGAACATCACTTTAAAAAACAGATCAGTTACGAAAAAACTCCGGGTCGTGTACGATAAGAGGCGCTTGTTTTCGGACGGCACAACCAAACCTTTCGGGTTTTGCACTGAGTTGCAAAAGATGAATAAAAATATCAAATTCATTGAAGGTTTACCTGAATCTTTTGAAAATGAAGATGTATTTCCTACTGATAGAAAACATTTGATTATTCTTGACGATGTTATTTTTGAAGCTTCTGAAAACCCAGAGGTTGTCCGTGTTTTTACGCAGTACAGACATCATAAAAATATGAGTGTTAGAATGCTGACGCAAAACTTATTTCATCGTGGTAAATATAGTCGTACTATTAGTCTGAATAGCAATTACTTTGTATTGTTTAAGAATCCTTGCGATAAAATGCAGATAAAAGTTCTTGCTCAACAGATTTACCCGTCTCAAAGAGCTTTCTTTCTAGAAAGCTTTGAAGATGCTACAGCCGACGCTCACGGGTACTTAATTGTTGATCTAACACCCTCATGTCCAGAACGCTACAGACTAAGGACTGGGATACTTCCTCACGAGCGTCACACTGTGTACATACCAAAAACGTCTGCTTAAGTTATGTCAGCGCGTATAAAAAGAAACGCTGGTTTACTTAAGGAACTATACCACGCTCCGTCAAAGAAACGTAAAGACATTTTAATGCGTAGTTCTCGGGACTTTATTCAAGCTCTTTGCGAGATCGCCCTGTATGTTTTGAAGGGGAATGTACCATTGTCGCAAGCTCAGTTAAAAAAACTGAAAAATCAGAAGAAAAACATCAGACTCTTGGCTAAAAAAAAAGCGTGCGTGAAGCGTAAACGAAGGATTCTTAAAAAGCAATCGGGTGGATTCCTGTTGCCGTTGCTAGCGGCTGCCGTTCCAATCATTGGAAATCTAATAGGAGGACTTGTAAAGAAGTAAAACGCCATGAAGACTGTCCAGAAAATGTATCTCGTCTCTCCTCAGCAAATTAACCAGTTATCACGCCCATCCTCTGACATCTGTGAAACAGCCGAAGATGAATTGAATGAGAAGATGAGGACCATTCTAAATGATTCTCAGTTAAACTCGTATGAGAAGATTAAACAGTATGATGGTCTATTGCAGAGATATTTAACCTTTACAAAACAGGATCAGAGAGACCAAAGGAGAGTAACTCTGACTTTACAACGAGACGGAGATCATCCCCACGACTCTGACAGTCGCGACCAAAGCGTTCTAAAAACACCCTCTGTAACGGACGTCGTGGGTAAGGATATTCTAAACAGCCTTCCGTCAAAAGCTCGAAGAAATGCTGAATACATTATCCAGAGGATATCCAAAAACGGCGACGGTTGGAATGGTGAATTTATGTATGAAGGAAATGCTGTAAAAGGCTCTCATGTGATTGATATATTCAAGTACCTTTCCCTACCGTATAAGAAAACAAGTTCTTCATTACCTGAGGGATGGTCCGAGTTTCTCGTCACATTATTAAAGCTAAACATCCCTCTCACCCTGCTGTCCAACCCTGAAGCGCGGCCTCAATATCAGAGACTTAAATCGAATTCTACCTCACGAAAGAAAAGTATAGCCGAGGGCTGGTCTCCCGACCCAAAGGACTCTAAAGTGACACCTCGACGACGCTTGACGCGTGTAGCGACCAAAAGGAAGAAATTGTCTCTAACACCTCGATGGGTTTCATGAATAATTACCTTGTACACGGTTATTGCCTGTTCATCAATAAAATGTTTTATTGAATTACTATAAGATTACAGATTTTCTTTTCAACACACGTACAAACAAAATAAGATTAGTCACACGTTACAATAGTCATTAAAATACAGAAGAGAACAGTTTTGTTGTTTCCACGGACAGTGGGCGCATCTTTTTAGACATTGTTGATGACCTTTCACAAAGTTGTATACCATGAGGTCATTTGTTAAGGTATCGTCGCTGTATAGACTTAATACTTCTTCGATAGACAACCCTCTAGCGCGATGACAGAGGTAGATGACGCAGTGATGACCACATACAAACGATAGGGGGTGCTGTAGTTGACCATTGTTGTACTTGATGTCGACTGAATGTTTTTTGAGAAACTTTAAAATATTTTCAGGGTAATGTGCAAAGTAGGGTCCCATTCCAAATGAGTCAAAGAAAGTTGTTCTACCGTCTTCTTCGAGAGTTAAAACCAGTGCTCTCCTGGTTTATGTGCCGGATGTGTGTTGACGATGAAATATGCAGGCGGTCTGAGGGGTTGAGTGAATTGAGGCAACTCATCCGACGGCCATACACCGTAAAATGTGTCGCCCAAGAGACCTCTCAGCAGCCTCTGTAACTGGAGACTATCCATAACTTTTATAATAATAGTCCACCAGCACTTGTCTTTTTGCATCAATCTCCAGAATGGAATCGTAACAAGCGTACACAATCAGTGTTACGGTGTTCGGGAAGGGTACTCTGAATCTCATCTCCAGTCTTAAATTCCCATTTGAGAGAGGAGAGAGAGCGTAGTTGTCGTCGGCTGGATTGAGATTAAATGCAAACAACGAATAACCGCTGCTAAAACCTTCGTGGTCAATGCTTAGAGGCAGATCCTTCAAATGTCTTCCTGTAGCTAGAATCATGTTATAAAACTCTCTGACCGCCATACCGTTATTAAACTGAGGTTGAAAAGCTTTAGCGGGGATCTGTTGGCCGTCCTGACAGAGGGCTAGATATTCAGTGTTGTAATGATGAAAATTGAACGGGGAGAGATCTCTCCTACCGGTAAATGCCTCGTGATGTACCAACCCTAAAACCACGTATTTAGGTATTGAACCCAGAAATAAATTCTCCTGGGTGCATATTCTTGAGTTTTCTGGAATGGAGTATGTTTTTACATTGACTCGTGAGAGCGGGAAGAGAGCATTTCCTTTTAACACACCCGCTGCATGACCTATTCTCACAGCTGGCGAAACAGTGACTTTCTTCACAAACAGAGAGGCGCCAAGGATTTTCAGACGAAAGGTGGAGTCGCGGGGTCCGGTCAGGCAGAAGGCATCATTCGCTCTGGTGAGTTTAATTCTTAAATCGACAGAGTTTAATAACAGTCTCTCGCAGAAAAATATGTCGCCGTGGAGAGGACCGAGAAGATGTACTTCTCTGGATCTGCTCGTGAACTCGGCCCTCTTATTAAGACCTGCGTTGGGACCGTTTACAGTGATGATCGAGTCAACTGACCCAGTTGTGTCTTGGTAAAAAAGACCGGCGCTAAACTGTGTTTTAAGAGTGTCGCCTGAAAAGTTGAGAAGTGTTTCAATCATAGCTCTGTACGGATGTGTGGAACTGGATTGTGAAATCATCCGATCGCCCAGAACCACATTGCACTGGTCAAAGATTGTGTTTAGAGGGTAATTGATGAGACCGACCGCTGCGTCGTTAGCCAGCGGTGTGCCATCGGCGTTAGTAATTCTTGCACGCACGTGTAGAAGGGTGTCGTTTAGGTCTAGATACTTTTCACCGTCTCCCGGTATAAAAAACTCAATAGGTCCTCCTTCGCTGATAGCGGCTACTGGAGCAATTTCAGTGTAAATTTTGTCTTTGATGGAAAGTTGCGTCATCGGGGGCGTGAATAAATCCAGTTCTGCCAATGTGCATTCAGCAGATTTCTGGTGTAGGAGTGCCATGTTACTGTATATAAGGTTTTTTAAAATATATCAGAGCTCCCTCTGGACTTCCTCTTGGACCGTTTGCTTCTGTCAACAGACTTCTTTCTTTTTTTGTTTGTACGTTTATTAGAGCTCTGTGTTACACATCGTCCTGGAGGGCGTCTCTTTGTCCTCCGCGATAAGACGGCTGTACCTCCTGACCCTTTCTGTCTCTGTTGATCGCTCATTCCTCTCAAGGTACGGGTGAACATATCCGTAGCTATGTTACCCACCGCTGATTTGAGATGTTGTTTCGCGATGGCAATACCTCTTTTCAAGAGCGGTGAATCAAACCGAAACATTTTCGAGAAGAGGGAACCGATGCCACGTTCGTACATAACAGGGGCACCGTAGAAACCGGGTAGATCTCCGCCCACCTGTTTTTCATAATATTGTACAAATCTGTGAGGGTCGTCTCTTAAGCCTGCATGAACCATTGTGTTTGTTTACGACTTGGCCTGCAAAGACTGGTTATCTCTCTCCGGCGTTGTGTTGGTGAATGAATTTCCACATGACGATACAAGGGTTATATAATATCCTCTCAAGTAACAGGTCTAAAGTATAGAGTCACCACGACCTTTCCAAAGGTAAAATTGACGGGTTTGTTAAGATTCGATTTAATTTGTATCTGAATATTTTCAATATGGTTCTTGGCCACCGGTAAATAGTAAGCAGGGTTAAAATGTTGTGTGATTATATCTGAGTAGCTACCCTTGATTTCCACAGTTCTTAAAAGCGGTGCATATGCATCCCCTACAAGCTGCGGTCTTACAACGTCGCTGTAACAGTAGAGATGGTAAAACCCCACTTTTAAATCAACTGGATGGGGCGCTCTGTAGTCGCAAAAATTTATCCAATTACCAGGCTCTACACCTAGCATGTAAGCCAAAGGCGAGTTAAAAAGCACTAGGTTCTGCCCGTCTCTTTGAAGATAAATTTTTTGCCGTGCACTGTTAAACAGGAAGCGTATGTCGTTATTGGTTTTTTTAAAGGTTTGCTCCAACTCGGTTGTAATCTGATTAATAGAGCTGTAATATCCTCCCTTAAACTTCAGTTTGGAAATATCTGTTCCCGCCGTTTTGAAATGTCGATCAACCCCTCGTGATTCGTCTTTTTTCCTCTGAGCAGAGGCGCTGGCATCGGGATCTGGAGCCCTAAGACGAGCCATGGCTCTATGAAATTCATCTTTATACCGTTGTGTTGTGTTAGCCTCCGAATCTGATCCTCTAGGGGGAGCCGTGTTTGTGTTGGAATCAAGTACTCTATGGTTCGGTTTCCAGGAAAATGATGCTGTATCCTCTGGAATATTATGCCACGTGTGAGGGTATGTAATCTCCGTCAAAGCGACCTCCCATTTTCCGTTTAAATCGATATGTTGTGCTAAATCAACGCGGAAAGTACCAATGGAGTTGTCTTTAAAAACATTTGCGCTGGCGTTTGATGGTAAAGTCACATAGAAGCCTGCGTTCTTTGAGTCGTACATGGTGATATGATGCCTGGTGTAAAGAAGGACCTTCTTATATATTTTTTATATCCGAAGCTTTTACCCAGCTGTTGAATTTTTCAGGCCAGTTCTTCCACTGGACAAAGACCTGTCTCTCTCCTTTAACGCAGCGTTCCATGAGAATCTTTTCAACGTGAAATACTTTATCCTTTACGAGTTGTACTTTTTGTAATTCTTGATCATAAAATGACCCCTGGATGGTCTCGCCGTCGAAATCTTTCAATTTATACACAGGCGGGGTGCGATGAATACATTCAGTTATCGTAAATATCTCATCTGTAAAACTCTGCTCATACTTTTTGTCAAATACACCTCGTAGTTTTGATATCCTAACATGATCGCCCTCCTTAAATTTTGCCTTCTGCAGATCTTTCGATGGTCTAATGTAAAAATTGCAGAGTATTTTCTTTAGTTACTTCCATCGGTGTCATTTTTATACTACTGTGATAGCTGTGATTATAACTCTTTACTAGATCCTGTAAAACCTCGATGTAACGTAATGTGTTTTTAGCCGTGAAATATCTCCACATCCGACTTTTAAGAGTGAGGTTAAATCTCTCAACCACAGAGGCCTTAACGTCACTCGCTGTTGAAAAATGATTAATACCCTTCCTTTCCATCAAAGCCCTGAAACTCTTGTTAAAAAAATCTTTCCCATCATCCGTCTGTAGCTTTGCAGGCGTCCCGCACTCCTCCAGCACTGTTTTGAACGCCTTCATTCTCTCGATCGGAGTCTTTCTTTTTAAAACGCGTACATAGGCCCTCTTTGAAAATACATCTATAACGGTCAACAAGTAATTTTGATCGTCGTTATATCTAGCCAACGCCTGCATGTCGCATAGGTCGGCCTGGAATTGTTGAACAAATACTCTGTATCTCGGAAAGTTTACTCTGGCTGGTTTATGCAGGGTGTAGGCATCCTGTTTTGATAAAAAAATCTTTAATAGATTTAGAACTGACTGGTTTTCCAGTCTCAACCTGCACCCCTGGACGAAGGCGACTCACACCTCCAGAGGTCCCGGGGTGAAGAGGATTGTAATAAACTCTTTTAATGATGTGTTTCACCGTCATGTTAAACGAGAAATGAATGAGCTGAGATCCAAATATACTTCTTAATGTTTTTTATTCCACAGGTTATGTAAGGATTCAAACGTAATGTTATACAAAGACAGTAAAAGTGTAAAAAAAAAATAAACATCACATACGAGGGAATCTCGTGTTTGTGACATTGCCCAGGACCGGCGTTCTATTCCAGATTCTACTTGCTGATTCCAGACGTTCAATTAGAAGATCCTCAGGCTCATGTTTGATGTATTCATTCCAGACAGTTGATTTTCGACACCTCATTTCGAGCAAGACTGTCTCAGCCGTAGCCTTCGTTCTCATTTTCCCCGGTTGTACGTCATTCAGGGTCAAGTAGTGTTGTACAGCAGGCAGAAAGTTCTTGTTACAGAGTCTCTTCATCAACGGGTGGAAATTAAGGCGGTAGAAATCATCCTCCATCTCTTCAAGACAGCTGTGTTGTAGTTGGCTGGGATGGTCTACTTGGCAACCGTAGCAGATCTCCCTCCAATACCTGCGTATGGTTTTACCTAGTAGATGAAATACAACTGTCTTTAAAGCTTTCAAGAAGAAACCGCTTATCCATCCATCCGTGTCATCATTAGCTGGTGGTTCTTGGTCTTGAGAAGCAGTGGATAAAGCAGGCGGATGCACGTCGACAGTTTCGTTCCTGGGGCAGGCGGTTGCTGCCTTCCCTACAGGTTCCTCCTCGTCATCCACATCTTGCATTTCAGTTGCAACAGAGTCGTCTGTGTCGTCTTTGACGTCCAATGAAGGACGGGCTCCGTCTGTCGTGTCGTTGTTAGAACCCTCGTACTTATGACCGTCAGCCGCAACGTGTTCTACCGCAGGATGTAGAGGTGACGGCGAGGAGTTGTTCATCCCGTACCCGGGGCCGCCTGTAGCAGCTCCGAGGAAGGTAGTGACGATACGTCTCGGAACACCTTCTGGCCTCATCGTTGTCTTGGACGGTCTTGTTCCAACAGGTACGTCTGCATGGTGTTGCTCTGGAAAAAATCCTCTTTATAACAGCCATCAACAAGTAGGCGGTCCAGGGTGGGGCGGTCCTAAAAGGCCAGTGCTTTTTTCAACACAAGGGCATCATTCCATAAGCGGCTATGGTAGAAGAGACCGTCGATTTTTGGAGAAATCTCCTGGATTGTCTCACTCCAAGCATCCATCGGTATGGTTAACAGAGTACGAAAAACACCACAATCGGAATTAATATACTCCAGGACGAAATCTTCTTCTTCTTCACCTGTGACTCCTGTTGATACTTTATGGATGGCCCTGAAGGACCAACGTCCTGATCCTAACATTTGAATCACATCGTCTTTTGCACCTGCACGTCACTAACATGCTGGTGCTTGACCTCGGCTTGCTTGCACCGTCACTTGAAATTACTGCATTTAATAAAAACAAGAGAAAAGAAACGCCCTTTAAACTTGACTGTAGCTTGCTGAATAAACGCATCCAACATACGCACTGGTGGATGCATTTAGACAATCATCAGCAGGTCATTTGGTCGATGCTGAGCCAGGATAATTAATAATTTAGCGATAACTTCCTTGGAGAAACATCTCACCCGTCCAGCTGGAGTTGCTGTCCTGGCAGCTGCCTCACTGTCCAGCTCATATTTGATGTCACAGCAGTGTTTCTGTGAATGGAGATGCACTGCCAGTGTCCAGCTGAATCAGGTGTAACTGGATCACACGTCACCATCTTTGTATCTGCGGCCAATTTAAGCGCAGAAAAACAAGGCGTTTGACAAATTTTATTGATGGTAAAGGCATAAAGGGAAATTTTAGGCGTGTTTTCCTTCTCCCATAGCTATTAATAGTAATATTGAAATGTTTATTTTTATCTTTGCTGAAGGGGACCCCACATATGACCTTGAAATGAATAAGGATCGGGCATGCGCATGATGTAACTTACTGAAATTCAGTGACCGTTTTCTCCCACCAACTTTCATCTATTTGAAAACCTGATTCCCTGTTGTATGCTCCTCTCGTTTTTGACCTCAATCTCATTAATATATTTCAGAAACAATTCTCTTCTAGGGCTGAGTAGATTGTTGCTGAGTCAGGAGGTAGAGAAGGAAACCTGTGAAAGTTTTTATTTTTTTATTTATTTTAGACAAAATATATGATTTGATATTGTTTTGAGAGACTATTGTACGAGCGTGACAAGCATTTCTCCAAGTAAGAGGGAGGAAACACACGATTCTCTTTTTGGGCCAGAATTCTGAGTGGCTGAATTATATTTACAGCGCTTCTGAAATTGGGAGCAAACTTTAATAGCATGGAACGTAACCTTGGGATTCTTGACATTGGTAGGTCTTTTCATAGGCAGTGAGGAATATACTGGAGCATTAATAGAGGATGAGCATGAAAACATTTCCAGTTTGGACTAAGGTAAACATCAGTAAGACAGCAGATTTTATGAATATAAGAGGCTCAATAATAAAACTGTTTTGAATTTACACTTATGGAGTAACGATCTGCTGACCCGAGGAGACTTCCCACTCCAAACAAAATCACTTGCTGTAGTTTATCAATGATTTTTTTTTTTTTCTTTTTAAATTTCTCCACCTCTGAAGGTCAGATTTGACTAGAGTCGTGCGTGAAGGTAAAGGTAGAGGATTTATTGTCAATTCTGCCATATGCATTACATATCAAGGATTGAAATGTGCAGCCACATGAACGCAGAGAGATTTAAAACAAGATTCTTTAAATCAAAGTGCAGGTTCTTGAAGCCTACCCCTTTTAATTGGATGACATATGCTTTTCTCATTTTTGACCCTATATCCTGAAAACATGAATAATAATTCACTATTGTTATGCATGATGCCTTTAAACCCTAGAGATGAGCTCTGTGTGACTCTGCTAAAGACTTAATGCCCAAGTGGTTTCCATAATACCTCTTATGAAGACCCTCCAATATTTATAACGTACAGAACATTAAGAATCACCCGTTATAATGTACTTAAATATGTAATAATAATGTATATGTAATAATGTATAATCAAAAAACATGTTTTATTAGTGCATAATTTACATTTTCCCTTTGGTTTCCTTGTTTATACATTCTGTTTATAATATGCTAATGATAATGCTAATAACAGACATATGTAGATCGTAGTTATGAGAACACAGAAGTGTAAGAGCTGTTGCCACGAAAGAGCATTACAAGGGTACTGTGCTATAAAACGGTTATTATTCATGATGCTAATGTCGAATCAGCGTAGCATTTTTGTGTGGTCATCTTTGCTAAGTATGGAAGTCAAAAGTCGTGGGACAACCTGGGAGTAAGTTCAGGTGGTCATGGAAAAGTGGACAGGAAGTTAATATACTGTAGGATTTCACAGCTTCTATTGACTGAATTGACTGATCTGCATCTTGTGACATTTATGAGACATTTATCTGAGAAACTTAAGGGAAATCAAACATATGCAGTGGCAGGAAGTAGCAATGAAAGCAATCGTGAAGCTATTTAGTGAAATCTCGCAGAAAAGCATTTCCTCCTCCCAGAGGCTCTTTGACTGTGTGTGTGATTGCAATGGCAATGATCTTGAATCCACTTTGTGGGGACTGTCTTTCCTTATTTTATACTGAACAACAAGCACGGCTCTATTTACTGTTTCGTTCAAATGAAACACAACATACCAGGGCCCATCACTGTGTTCTGAAACCTCCTTTGAGTTGGGTCTGTTTCAAGCACTGAGTCAATAAGCGTCATGCAATCTTGAGCTGCGTTTTTAATGTGTGCAGTTTTGGCGCGTGTTGCTCGCTCGGTGCCCAGAGAGTACAGAGAGCTGCAGATGGTAACAGGCAGGGAGGTGGGAAACCTTGTCTCTCTTGCACCTCAGACTGTGCTGAAACCTGATTTGTAAACATGCTCACAGGAACCATCTGCCGCTGAGTTCATGTTTTCCTCTGCATTTTTTGATTTGGGATTCTATAAATAGACAGAGAGATGAAGGAGACCACTATATGTCAAATCTGTATGATTGATGGTCCCCCGGGAGTAATAAAACCCTCCCCTTCCGGAAGTAATAAACCCCACCCCTTTTTATATCAAAAAGAAATTAAAATAATTACCCTCCCCATTTTTATATCAACAGGAAATGAAAATAATGAAGGTCCAAGGGGTAGCTTCACCCTTGTGTGATGCAGGGGGTGGGGGTCAGCTACATCCTCACAGACGCAAGGGTCAGGCAGGGTCAGCGGGAGGGTGGGTGTGTGATGAGACACCGGGAGGATTACCTTAGGGGTGTGGGTAAAAAAAAAGGGGTAAAACAAAAAGAAAGAAATACTTTTAGTTTTCAGCATTAGTCAATGTTTGAACTGTTTCTGCATTGCAGGCTAAATAATCAAAACACATTAGTAGCTACAATATTATTTCGGGTTTAAACATTTTAGAAGTTATTTAACATCTTATGAAGAAGTTTTTCATTCTTGAAATATTTCTTAAAGATAAAACAGTAGAAAGAAAACACTTGTTAGTCTTCACTAATAGTTCAAACGACGCAGCTACCCAACTCATGCACCATTTTTCAAAATGCGTTTAAACAGATAATTTGTACTTGTTTGAGAAATACTTTTAGTTTTCAGAATAGAACAAAAGAACGAAATACTTTTAGTTTTCAGAAAATAAGGTTGAGTGAACAAGGATAAAACAAAAGAAAGAAATACTTTAGTTTTCAGCATTAGTTCAAATAACACAGCTATTCAACTCATATGAGTTTCTGTTGAATCAGTCTATTTAATTTTACACCCTGTGTGAGTTTTAAACGATGCAATTTTACTTACTCAGGAAATACTTAAAAAAGGGGTAAACAGCGGTGTGACACCGAAACATACCACATTTTACATCAGTTCCGGGGTAACCTTCGCTGTTGACCAGACCTTCCAGAACTTCATCCTCCTTTCCAAAAGGACTCCAGACTACCCATGGATGCCTCTTCCTCTGCACGTCGTAGGTGAATATTTATCTATCTATCCATCTATCTATATCTATACAGTATACATATAAGTATATACATATATGTGTATCTATGTATTTACATTTACATATATAAGTATAATAAAAACGTTACGCCATGTTTATCACGTACCATGTCTCTTTTCATTGACAGACGTCGTCACTCATCTGTGTGACGTTCATTTAACGCAGAGTGATACTGGTAAAAATATTGAATTATTTTATAATTCGTTGTTAATATCTCTATTATGTGTTACAACAGCCGCACTTCTATTTTTCAGATATTATCGCCTCCGCGAATAACTTCCCGGAGACGCTGATCGGCGCTGAGGAGCTTGAGCGGTTAATGCGTGTAACTTTTGAAGACGGAGATGCCCGTGCGGATCTGTCGGCTGTGAATCCGAGAGCGAGTCTTCAAGTCAGCGGCACTGAGGCTCAGAACACGCCGTGTATTATAATAATCGACAGCGAGGACGAGTTCGTCCGGGGCCGAGTACAGGAAATCGATCGAAGGGGAGTAACCAACGCTCTCTGAGCCGTAAGCGACGATTAATTCGGCACGGAAGACAGGACCGGCGCGAGTCATTGGTGAGAAGGAGACAGCGATTCTAATCATAATTACGATAACTAGGTAAAGAATAGCGGTATTTATTAAGTGTATATACATGCGTGTGTGTGTGTGTGTGTGTGTGTGTGTGCATGAAAAGGTCACCCGGAACCCGGAAATCAGACACGACCGGGAAGTCATCCGGACCCTGCGGATGCTGATCATTCATTGAACGGGTCGCTCCAACTGTTCAACGGTGAGAGCAAAACATTCAGTTCAATAAAAAAAAAGTATTTTAACCACAGTCTGTCGATGTATTTTATATTTAACTACCTATGTTTTTTGTTTTATTCAACGCCTGTGCGTATGAAAACAGACGATCAGTCAGAGGTCGAAGGAGTAGGGCACCCGCTCGTTGATTCTTTAACTCACCAGACGCCTCAGCTGATAGGAGGTGGGAAAAAACATTTTGGAGTGATAGTTTACGTTTCATTGCTGTATTTATTTATTTATTTTTTCACATGAAAACAGATACAAAGACAACGAGCACGCCACACCTTCTACCTGTCGCTTCAACACCAACGTTTGGTAAGATACGAATCTCAATTTTTTTCAACACATCTCTACCGTTCAGTATCAGTTGAATGGTTGTATGTTCGCTATTGTGTGTGTGTGTGTGTGTGTGTGCGTACGTGCGTGCGTGTGTGTGTGTTTTATCTGTAATGCGGTTTGTCTATGTTCCGGCTGTGTGCTTTTAGACGGTGTCATTTTACTATTGAAGGTGTTTGAGTAACTGTTGCTGCTAAGCGTCATTGTGATTTTACTACTATGCTTTAACGACGACGGACACTAGAGGTCGCGATTACTATTTCACACTATGCTTTAACGACGGCGGCCACGTGAGGTCGAGATTACTATTTCACACTATGCTTTAACGACGGCGGCCACTAGAGGTCGTGATTTTACTAACTGTAATGTGCTTTAACGACGGCGGCCGCTAGAGGTCGTGATTTTACTAACGGTAATGTGCTTTAACGACGGCGGCCGCTAGAGGTCGTGATTTTACTAACTGCAATGTGCTTTAACGACGGCGGCCGCTAGAGGTCGTGATTTTACTAACTGTAATGTGCTTTAACGACGGCGGCCACTAGAGGTCGTGATTTTACTAACTGTAATGTGGTTTAACGACGGCGGCCGCTAGAGGTCGTGATTTTACTAACTGTAATGTGGTTTAACGACGGCGGCCGCTAGAGGTCGTGATTTTACTAATTGTAATGTGCTTTAACGACGGCGGCCACTAGAGGTCGTGATTTTACTAACTGAAATGTGCTTTAACGACGGCGGCCACTAGAGGTCGTGATTTTACTAATTGAAATGTGGTTTAACGACGGCGGCCGCTAGAGGTCGTGATTTTACTAACTGTAATGTGCTTTAACGACGGCGGCCACTAGAGATCGTGATTTTACTAATTGAAATGTGGTTTAACGACGGCGTCCACTAGAGGTCGTGATTTTACTAACTGCAATGTGCTTTAACGACGGCGGCCGCCAGAGGTGGTGATTTTACTAATTGTAATGTGCTTTAACGACGGCGGCCACTAGAGGTCGTGATTTTACTAACTGTAATGTGCTTTAACGACGGCGGCCACGAGAGGTCGTGATTTTACTAACTGTAATGTGCTTTAACGACGGCGGCCACTAGAGGTCGTGATTTTAATAACTGTAATGTGGTTTAACGACGGCGTCCACTAGAGGTCGTGATTTTACTAACTGTAATGTGCTTTAACGACGGCGGCCACTAGAGGTCGTGATTTTACTAATTGAAATGTGGTTTAACGACGGCGTCCACTAGAGGTCGTGATTTTACTAACTGTAATGTGGTTTAACGACGGCGGCCGCTAGAGGTCGTGATTTTACTAATTGTAATGTGCTTTAACGACGGCGGCCACTAGAGGTCGTGATTTTACTTTTTTATATTTAACTACGTATGTTTTTTGTTTTATTCAACGCCTGTGCGTATGAAAACAGACGATCAGTCAGAGGTCGAAGGAGTAGGGCACCCGCTCGTTGATTCTTTAACTCACCAGACGCCTCAGCTGATAGGAGGTGGGAAAAAACATTTTGGAGTGATAGTTTACGTTTCACTGCTGTATTTATTTATTTATTTTTTCACATGAAAACAGATACAAAGACAACGAGCACCCCACACCTTCTACCTGTCGCTTCAACACCAACACCAACACCAACGTTTGGTAAGATACGAAGGTCGTGATTTTACTAATTGTAATGTGCTTTAACGAAGGCGGCCACTAGAGGTCGTGATTTTACTAACTGTAATGTGCTTTAACGACGGCGGCCACTAGAGGTCGTGATTTTACTAACTGTAATGTGCTTTAACGACGGCGGCCACTAGAGGTCGTGATTTTACTAATTGTAATGTGCTTTAACGACGGCGGCCACTAGAGGTCGTGATTTTACTAACTGTAATGTGGTTTAACGACGGCGTCCACTAGAGGTCGTGATTTTACTTATTGTAAAGTGGTTTAATGAGACTATACACTAGTGATTTACTATTTGTTTTTACGCTTTAAATGTTGATCCTTAGTAGATCCCTACATTTACACTCTGTTTATATTAATATCATATTAACTGCTATCCGAGGTCTTGCTTCTAGATTGTATTTACATTTGTGTTGTTGTCGGTATTCTGTTTCAGCTCTCCCCTCTGGGTCTTGGCCTTTGTGGGAGACATCGACGCCGGTTTCCTCAGTACCTCTGGATCTACTATCCGGACCGTTCCCTGCTGAAGACTCGACGTCGGCAACTGGGCTATCCGCACCTCCACAGCCACCGTCGCCGACACCATCAGCACAGCCAGCAACCACAGACAAGCCGCGGACATCGCCCCGGATACCAAAACAAAAAGAAAGAAATACTTGTGTGTGTGTGTGTGTGTGTGTGCATGAAAAGATCACCCGGAACCCGGAAATCAGACACGACCGGGAAGTCATCCGGACCCTGCGGATGCTGATCATTCATTGAACGGGTCGCTCCAACTGTTCAACGGTGAGAGCAAAACATTCAGTTCAATAAAAAAAAAGTATTTTAACCACAGTCTGTCGATGTATTTTATATTTAACTACCTATGTTTTTTGTTTTATTCAACGCCTGTGCGTATGAAAACAGACGATCAGTCAGAGGTCGAAGGAGTAGGGCACCCGCTCGTTGATTCTTTAACTCACCAGACGCCTCAGCTGATAGGAGGTGGGAAAAAACATTTTGGAGTGATAGTTTACGTTTCACTGCTGTATTTATTTATTTATTTTTTCACATGAAAACAGATACAAAGACAACGAGCACGCCACACCTTCTACCTGTCGCTTCAACACCAACACCAACACCAACGTTTGGTAAGATACGAATCTCAATTTTTTTCAACACATCTCTACCGTTCAGTATCAGTTGAATGGTTGTATGTTCGCTATTGTGTGTGTGTGTGTGTGTGTGTGTGCGCGTACGTGCGTGCGTGCGTGCGTGTGTGTGTGTGTGCGTATGTGTGTGTTTTATCTGTAATGCGGTTTGTCTATGTTCCGGCTATGTGCTTTTAGACGGTGTCATTTTACTATTGAAGGTGTTTAAGTAACTGTTGCTGCTAAGCGTCATTGTGATTTTACTACTATGCTTTAACGACGACGGACACTAGAGGTCGCGATTACTATTTCACACTGTGCCTTAACGACGGCGACCACTAGAGGTCGGGATTACTATTTTACACTATGCTTTAACGACGGCGGCCACTAGAGGTCGTGATTTTACTAATTGTAATGTGCTTTAACGACGGCGGCCGCTAGAGGTCGTGATTTTACTAACTGCAATGTGCTTTAACGACGGCGGCCGCTAGAGGTCGTGATTTTACTAATTGTAATGTGCTTTAACGACGGCGGCCACTAGAGGTCGTGATTTTACTAATTGTAATGTGCTTTAACGACGGCGGCCACTAGAGGTCGATATTTTACTAATTGTAATGTGCTTTAACGACGGCGGCCACTAGAGGTCGCGATTTTACTAACTGTTATGTGCTTTAACGACGGCGGCCACGAGAGGTCGTGATTTTACTAATTGTAATGTGCTTTAACGACGGCGGCCACTAGAGGTCGTGATTTTACTAACTGTAATGTGCTTTAACGACGGCGGCCACTAGAGGTCGTGATTTTACTAACTGTAATGTGATTTAACGACGGCGTCCACTAGAGGTCGTGATTTTACTTATTGTAAAGTGGTTTAATGAGAGTATACACTAGTGATTTACTATTTGTTTTTACACTTTAAATGTTGATCCTTAGTAGATCCCTACATTTACACTCTGTTTATATTAATATCATATTAACTGCTATCCGAGGTCTTGCTTCTAGATTGTATTTACATTTGTGTTGTTGTCGGTATTCTGTTTCAGCTCTCCCCTCTGGGTCTTGGCCTTTGTGGGAGACATCGACGCCGGTTTCCTCAGTACCTCTGGATCTACTATCCGGACCGTTCCCTGCTGAAGACTCGACGTCGGCATCTGGGCTATCCGCACCTCCACAGCCACCGTCGCCGACACCATCAGCACCGCTAGCAACCCCAGACAAGCCGCGGACATCGCCCCGGATACCAAAACAAAAAGAAAGAAATACTTGTGTGTGTGTGTGTGTGTGTGTGTGCGCGTACGTGCGTGCGTGCGTGTGTGCGTGTGTGTGTGTTTTATCTGTAATGCGGTTTGTCTATGTTCCGGCTATGTGCCTTTAGACGGTGTCATTTTACTATTGAAGGTGTTTGAGTAACTGTTGCTGCTAAGCGTCATTGTGACTTTACTACTATGCTTTAACGACGACGGACACTAGAGGTCGCGATTACTATTTCACACTATGCTTTAACGATGGCGACCACAAGAGGTCGGGATTACTAATTTACACTATGCTTTAACGACGGCGGCCACTAGAGGTCGTGATTTTACTAATTGTAATGTGCTTTAACGACGGCGGCCGCTAGAGGTCGTGATTTTACTAATTGTAATGTGCTTTAACGACGGCGGCCGCTAGAGGTCGTGATTTTACTAATTGTAATGTGCTTTAACGACAGCGGCCGCTAGAGGTCGTGATTTTACTAACTGTAATGTGCTTTAACGACGGCGGCCGCTAGAGGTCGTGATTTTACTAATTGTAATGTGCTTTAACGACGGCGGCCACTAGAGGTCGTGATTTTACCAATTGAAATGTGGTTTAACGACGGCGTCCACTAGAGGTCTTGATTTTACTAATTGTAATGTGGTTTAATGACAGTATACACTAGTGATTTACTATTTGTTTTGACGCTTTAAATGTTGATCCTTAGTAGATCCCTACATTTACACTCTGTTTATATTAATATCATATTAACTGCTATCCGAGGTCTTGCTTCTAGATTGTATTTACATTTGTATTGTTGTCGGTATTCTGTTTCAGCTCTCCCCTCTGGGTCTTGGCCTTTGTGGGAGACATCGACGCCGGTTTCCTCAGTACCTCTGGATCTACTATCCGGACCGTTCCCTGCTGAAGACTCGACGTCGGCAACTGGGCTATCCGCACCTCCACAGCCACCGTCGCCGACACCATCAGCACCGCTAGCAACCCCAGACAAGCCGCGGACATCGCCCCGGATACCAAAACAAAAAGAAAGAAATACTTGTGTGTGTGTGTGTGTGTGTGTGCGCGTACGTGCGTGCGTGCGTGTGTGTGTGCGTGTGTGTGTGTTTTATCTGTAATGCGGTTTGTCTATGTTCCGGCTATGTGCCTTTAGACGGTGTCATTTTACTATTGAAGGTGTTTGAGTAACTGTTGCTGCTAAGCGTCATTGTGATTTTACTACTATGCTTTAACGACGACGGACACTAGAGGTCGCGATTACTATTTCACACTATGCTTTAACGATGGCGACCACTAGAGGTCGGGATTACTAATTTACGCTATGCTTTAACGACGGCGGCCACTAGAGGACGTGATTTTACTAACTGTAATGTGCTTTAACGACAGCGGCCACTAGAGGTAGTGATTTTACTAATTGTAATGTGCTTTAACGACGGCGGCCGCTAGAGGTCGTGATTTTACTAATTGTAATGTGCTTTAACGACGGCGGCCACTAGAGGTGGTGATTTTACTAATTGTAATGTGCTTTAACGACGGCGGCCACTAGAGGTCGTTATTTTACTAATTGTAATGTGTTTTAACGACGGCGGCCACTAGAGGTCGCGATTTTACTAACTGTTATGTGCTTTAACGACGGCGGCCACTAGAGGTCGTGATTTTACTAATTGTAATGTGCTTTAACGACGGCGGCCACTAGAGGTCGTGATTTTACTAACCGTAATGTGCTTTAACGACGGCGGCCACTAGAGGTCGTGATTTTACTAACTGTAATGTGGTTTAACGACGGCGTCCACTAGAGGTGGTGATTTTACTTATTGTAAAGTGGTTTAATGAGAGTATACACTAGTGATTTACTATTTGTTTTTACGCTTTAAATGTTGATCCTTAGTAGATCCCTACATTTACACTCTGTTTATATTAATATCATATTAACTGCTATCCGAGGTCTGGCTTCTAGATTGTATTTACATTTGTGTTGTTGTCGGTATTCTGTTTCAGCTCTCCCCTCTGGGTCTTGGCCTTTGTGGGAGACATCGACGCCGGTTTCCTCAGTACCTCTGGATCTACTATCCGGACCGTTCCCTGCTGAAGACTCGACGTCGGCATCTGGGCTATCCGCACCTCCACAGCCACCGTCGCCGACACCATCAGCACCGCCAGCAACCCCAGACAAGCCGCGGACATCGCCCCGGATACCAAAACAAAAAGAAAGAAATACTTGTGTGTGTGTGTGTGTGTTTGTGTGCGCGTACGTGCGTGCGTGCGTGTGTGTGTGCGTGTGTGTGTGTTTTATCTGTAATGCGGTTTGTCTATGTTCCGGCTATGTGCTTTTAGACGGTGTCATTTTACTATTGAAGGTGTTTGAGTAACTGTTGCTGCTAAGCGTCATTGTGATTTTACTACTATGCTTTAACGACGACGGACACTAGAGGTCGCGATTACTATTTCACACTATGCTTTAACGATGGCGACCACTAGAGGTCGTGATTTTACTAACTGTAATGTGCTTTAACGACGGCGGCCACTAGAGGTCGTGATTTTACTAATTGTAATGTGCTTTAACGACGGCGGCCGCTAGAGGTCGTGATTTTACTAATTGTAATGTGCTTTAACGACGGCGGCCGCTAGAGGTCGGGATTTTACTAATTGTAAGTGCTTTAAGGACAGTGGCCGCTAGAGGTCGTGATTTTACTAACTGTAATGTGGTTTAATGACGGCGTCCACTAGAGGTCGTGATTTTACTAACTGTAATGTGGTTTAACGACGGCGGCCGCTAGAGGTCGTGATTTTACTAATTGTAATGTGCTTTAACGACGGCGGCCACTAGAGGTCGTGATTTTACCAATTGAAATGTGGTTTATCGACGGCGTCCACTAGAGGTCGGGATTTTACTAATTATAATGTGGTTTAATGACAGTATACACTAGTGATTTACTATTTGTTTTTACGCTTTAAATGTTGATCCTTAGTAGATCCCTACATTTACACTCTGTTTATATTAATATCATATTAACTGCTATCCGAGGTCTTGCTTCTAGATTGTATTTACATTTGTATTGTTGTCGGTATTCTGTTTCAGCTCTCCCCTCTGGGTCTTGGCCTTTGTGGGAGACATCGACGCCGGTTTCCTCAGTACCTCTGGATCTACTATCCGGACCGTTCCCTGCTGAAGACTCGACGTCGGCAACTGGGCTATCCGCACCTCCACAGCCACCGTCGCCGACACCATCAGCACAGCCAGCAACCACAGACAAGCCGCGGACATCGCCCCGGATACCAAAACAAAAAGAAAGAAATACTTGTGTGTGTGTGTGTGTGTGTGCATGAAAAGATCACCCGGAACCCGGAAATCAGACACGACCGGGAAGTCATCCGGACCCTGCGGATGCTGATCATTCATTGAACGGGTTGCTCCAACTGTTCAACGGTGAGAGCAAAACATTCAGTTCAATAAAAAAAAAGTATTTTAACCACAGTCTGTCGATGTATTTTATATTTAACTACCTATGTTTTTTGTTTTATTCAACGCCTGTGCGTATGAAAACAGACGATCAGTCAGAGGTCGAAGGAGTAGGGCACCCGCTCGTTGATTCTTTAACTCACCAGACGCCTCAGCTGATAGGAGGTGGGAAAAAACATTTTGGAGTGATAGTTTACGTTTCACTGCTGTATTTATTTATTTATTTTTTCACATGAAAACAGATACAAAGACAACGAGCACGCCACACCTTCTACCTGTCGCTTCAACACCAACACCAACACCAACGTTTGGTAAGATACGAATCTCAATTTTTTTCAACACATCTCTGCCGTTCAGTATCAGTTGAATGGTTGTATGTTCGCTATTGTGTGTGTGTGTGTGTGTGTGTGTGTGCGCGTACGTGCGTACGTGCGTGCGTGCGTGCGTGTGTGTGTGTGTGCGTGTGTGTGTGTTTTATCTGTAATGCGGTTTGTCTATGTTCCGGCTATGTGCTTTTAGACGGTGTCATTTTACTATTGAAGGTGTTTAAGTAACTGTTGCTGCTAAGCGTCATTGTGATTTTACTACTATGCTTTAACGACGACGGACACTAGAGGTCGCGATTACTATTTCACACTGTGCCTTAACGACGGCGACCACTAGAGGTCGGGATTACTATTTTACACTATGCTTTAACGACGGCGGCCACTAGAGGTCGTGATTTTACTAACTGTAATGTGCTTTAACGACGGCGGCCACTAGAGGTCGTGATTTTACTAACTGTAATGTGCTTTAACGACGTCGGCCGCTAGAGGTCGTGATTTTACTAATTGCAATGTGCTTTAACGACGGCGGCCGCTAGAGGTCGTGATTTTACTAATTGTAATGTGCTTTAACGACGGCGGCCACTAGAGGTCGTGATTTTACTAATTGTAATGTGCTTTAACGACGGCGGCCACTAGAGGTCGTTATTTTACTAATTGTAATGTGCTTTAACGACGGCGGCCACTAGAGGTCGTGATTTTACTAACTGTTATGTGCTTTAACGACGGCGGCCACTAGAGGTCGTGATTTTACTAACCGTAATGTGCTTTAACGACGGCGGCCACTAGAGGTCGTGATTTTACTAACTGTAATGTGGTTTAACGACGGCGTCCACTAGAGGTCGGGATTTTACTTATTGTAAAGTGGTTTAATGAGAGTATACACTAGTGATTTACTATTTGTTTTTACGCTTAAAATGTTGATCCTTAGTAGATCCCTACATTTACACTCTGTTTATATTAATATCATATTAACTGCTATCCGAGGTCTGGCTTCTAGATTGTATTTACATTTGTGTTGTTGTCGGTATTCTGTTTCAGCTCTCCCCTCTGGGTCTTGGCCTTTGTGGGAGACATCGACGCCGGTTTCCTCAGTACCTCTGGATCTACTATCCGGACCGTTCCCTGCTGAAGACTCGACGTCGGCATCTGGGCTATCCGCACCTCCACAGCCACCGTCGCCGACACCATCAGCACCGCCAGCAACCCCAGACAAGCCGCGGACATCGCCCCGGATACCAAAACAAAAAGAAAGAAATACTTGTGTGTGTGTGTGTGTTTGTGTGCGCGTACGTGCGTGCGTGCGTGTGTGTGTGCGTGTGTGTGTGTTTTATCTGTAATGCGGTTTGTCTATGTTCCGGCTATGTGCTTTTAGACGGTGTCATTTTACTATTGAAGGTGTTTGAGTAACTGTTGCTGCTAAGCGTCATTGTGATTTTACTACTATGCTTTAACGACGACGGACACTAGAGGTCGCGATTACTATTTCACACTATGCTTTAACGATGGCGACCACTAGAGGTCGTGATTTTACTAACTGTAATGTGCTTTAACGACGGGGGCCACTAGAGGTCGTGATTTTACTAATTGTAATGTGCTTTAACGACGGCGGCCGCTAGAGGTCGTGATTTTACTAATTGTAATGTGCTTTAACGACGGCGGCCGCTAGAGGTCGGGATTTTACTAATTGTAAGTGCTTTAACGACAGTGGCCGCTAGAGGTCGTGATTTTACTAACTGTAATGTGGTTTAACGACGGCGGCCGCTAGAGGTCGTGATTTTACTAATTGTAATGTGCTTTAACGACGGCGGCCACTAGAGGTCGGGATTTTACCAATTGAAATGTGGTTTAACGACGGCGTCCACTAGAGGTCGTGATTTTACTAATTATAATGTGGTTTAATGACAGTATACACTAGTGATTTACTATTTGTTTTTACGCTTTAAATGTTGATCCTTAGTAGATCCCTACATTTACACTCTGTTTATATTAATATCATATTAACTGCTATCCGAGGTCTTGCTTCTAGATTGTATTTACATTTGTATTGTTGTCGGTATTCTGTTTCAGCTCTCCCCTCTGGGTCTTGGCCTTTGTGGGAGACATCGACGCCGGTTTCCTCAGTACCTCTGGATCTACTTACGGACCGTTCCCTGCTGAAGACTCGACGTCGGCATCTGGGCTATCCGCACCTCCACAGCCACCGTCGCCGACACCATCAGCACAGCCAGCAACCACAGACAAGCCGCGGACATCGCCCCGGATACCAAAACAAAAAGAAAGAAATACTTGTGTGTGTGTGTGTGTTTGTGTGCGCGTACGTGCGTGCGTGCGTGTGTGTGTGCGTGTGTGTGTGTTTTATCTGTAATGCGGTTTGTCTTTGTTCCGGCTATGTGCTTTTAGACGGTGTCATTTTACTATTGAAGGTGTTTGAGTAACTGTTGCTGCTAAGCGTCATTGTGATTTTACTACTATGCTTTAACGACGGCGGCCGCTAGAGGTCGGGATTTTACTAATTGTAAGTGCTTTAACGACAGTGGCCGCTAGAGGTCGTGATTTTACTAACTGTAATGTGCTTTAACGACGGCGGCCACTAGAGGCCGTGATTTTACTAATTGTAATGTGCTTTAACGACGGCGGCCGCTAGAGGTCGTGATTTTACTAATTGTAATGTGCTTTAACGACGGCGGCCGCTAGAGGTCGGGATTTTACTAATTGTAAGTGCTTTAACGACAGTGGCCGCTAGAGGTCGTGATTTTACTAACTCTAATGTGCTTTAACGACGGCGGCCACTAGAGGTCGTGATTTTACTAACTGTAATGTGCTTTAACGACGGCGGCCACTAGAGGTCGTGATTTTACTAACTGTAATGTGGTTTAACGACGGCGGCCACTAGAGGTCGTGATTTTACTAACTGTAATGTGCTTTAACGACGGCGGCCACTAGAGGTCGTGATTTTACTAACTGTAATGTGCTTTAACGACGGCGGCCACTAGAGGTCGTGATTTTACTAACTGTAATGTGGTTTAACGACGGCGTCCACTAGAGGTCGTGATTTTCCTAACTGTAATGTGGTTTAATGACGGCGGCCGCTAGAGGTCGTGATTTTACTAATTGTAATGTGCTTTAACGACGGCGGCCACTAGAGGTCGTGATTTTACTAACTGTAATGTGGTTTAACGACGGCGGCCACTAGAGGACGTGATTTTACTAACTGTAATGTGCTTTAACGACGGCGGCCACTAGAGGTCGTGATTTTACTAATTGTAATGTGCTTTAACGATGGCGGCCGCTAGAGGTCGTGATTTTACTAATTGTAATGTGCTTTAACGACGGCGGCCGCTAGAGGTCGTGATTTTACTAATTGTAATGTGCTTTAACGATAGCGGCCGCTAGAGGTCGTGATTTTACTAACTGTAATGTGGTTTAACGACGGCGTCCACTAGAGGTCGTGATTTTACTAACTGTAATGTGCTTTAACGACGGCGGCCGCTAGAGGTCGTGATTTTACTAATTGTAATGTGCTTTAACGACGGCGGCCACTAGAGGGCGTGATTTTACTAACTGCAATGTGCTTTAACGACGGCGGCCGCTAGAGGTCGTGATTTTACTAATTGTAATGTGCTTTAACGACGGCGGCCACTAGAGGTCGTGATTTTACTAATTGTAATGTGCTTTAACGACGGCGGCCACTAGAGGTCGGAATTTTACTAATTGTAATGTGCTTTAACGACGGCGGCCACTAGAGGTCGCGATTTTACTAACTGTTATGTGCTTTAACGACGGCGGCCACGAGAGGTCGTGATTTTACTAATTGTAATGTGCTTTAACGACGGCGGCCACTAGAGGTCGTGATTTTACTAACTGTAATGTGCTTTAACGACGGCGGCCACTAGAGGTCGTGATTTTACTAACTGTAATGTGGTTTAACGACGGCGTCCACTAGAGGTCGTGATTTTACTTATTGTAAAGTGGTTTAATGAGAGTATACACTACTGATTTACTATTTGTTTTTACGCTTTAAATGTTGATCCTCAGTAGATCCCTACATTTACACTCTGTTTATATTAATATCATATTAACTGCTATCCGAGGTCTTGCTTCTAGATTGTATTTACATTTGTGTTGTTGTCGGTATTCTGTTTCAGCTCTCCCCTCTGGGTCTTGGCCTTTGTGGGAGACATCGACGCCGGTTTCCTCAGTACCTCTGGATCTACTATCCGGACCGTTCCCTGCTGAAGACTCGACGTCGGCATCTGGGCTATCCGCACCTCCACAGCCACCGTCGCCGACACCATCAGCACCGCTAGCAACCCCAGACAAGCCGCGGACATCGCCCCGGATACCAAAACAAAAAGAAAGAAATACTTGTGTGTGTGTGTGTGTGTGTGTGTGCGCGTACGTGCGTGCGTGCGTGTGTGTGTGCGTGTGTGTGTGTTTTATCTGTAATGCGGTTTGTCTATGTTCCGGCTATGTGCCTTTAGACGGTGTCATTTTACTATTGAAGGTGTTTGAGTAACTGTTGCTGCTAAGCGTCATTGTGATTTTACTACTATGCTTTAACGACGACGGACACTAGAGGTCGCGATTACTATTTCACACTATGCTTTAACGATGGCGACCACTAGAGGTCGGGATTACTAATTTACACTATGCTTTAACGACGGCGGCCACTAGAGGACGTGATTTTACTAACTGTAATGTGCTTTAACGACGGTGGCCACTAGAGGTCGTGATTTTACTAATTGTAATGTGCTTTAACGACGGCGGCCGCTAGAGGTCGTGATTTTACTAATTGTAATGTGCTTTAACGACGGCGGCCGCTAGAGGTCGTGATTTTACTAATTGTAATGTGCTTTAACGACAGCGGCCGCTAGAGGTCGTGATTTTACTAACTGTAATGTGCTTTAACGACGGCGGCCGCTAGAGGTCGTGATTTTACTAACTGTAATGTGCTTTAACGACGGCGGCCACTAGAGGTCGTGATTTTACTAATTGTAATGTGCTTTAACGACGGCGGCCGCTAGAGGTCGTGATTTTACTAATTGTAATGTGCTTTAACGACGGCGGCCGCTAGAGGTCGTGATTTTACTAATAGTAATGTGCTTTAACGACAGCGGCCGCTAGAGGTCGTGATTTTACTAACTGTAATGTGCTTTAACGACGGCGGCCGCTAGAGGACGTGATTTTACTAATTGTAATGTGCTTTAACGACGGCGGCCACGAGAGGTCGTGATTTTACCAATTGAAATGTGGTTTAACGACGGCGTCCACTAGAGGTCTTGATTTTACTAATTGTAATGTGGTTTAATGACAGTATACACTAGTGATTTACTATTTGTTTTTACGCTTTAAATGTTGATCCTTAGTAGATCCCTACATTTACACTCTGTTTATATTAATATCATATTAACTGCTATCCGAGGTCTTGCTTCTAGATTGTATTTACATTTGTATTGTTGTCGGTATTCTGTTTCAGCTCTCCCCTCTGGGTCTTGGCCTTTGTGGGAGACATCGACGCCGGTTTCCTCAGTACCTCTGGATCTACTATCCGGACCGTTCCCTGCTGAAGACTCGACGTCGGCATCTGGGCTATCCGCACCTCCACAGCCACCGTCGCCGACACCATCAGCACAGCCAGCAACCACAGACAAGCCGCGGACATCGCCCCGGATACCAAAACAAAAAGAAAGAAATACTTGTGTGTGTGTGTGTGTTTGTGTGCGCGTACGTGCGAACGTGCGTGCGTGCGTGTGTGTGTGTGTGCGTGTGTGTGTGTTTTATCTGTAATGCGGTTTGTCTATGTTCCGGCTATGTGCTTTTAGACGGTGTCATTTTACTATTGAAGGTGTATGAGTAACTGTTGCTGCTAAGCGTCATTGTGATTTTACTACTATGCTTTAACGACGACGGACACTAGAGGTCGCGATTACTATTTCACACTGTGCCTTAACGACGGCGACCACTAGAGGTCGGGATTACTATTTTACACTATGCTTTAACGACGGCGGCCACTAGAGGTCGTGATTTTACTAACTGTAATGTGCTTTAACGACGGCGGCCACTAGAGGTCGTGATTTTACTAATTGTAATGTGCTTTAACGACGGCGGCCGCTAGAGGTCGTGATTTTACTAACTGTAATGTGCTTTAACGACGTCGGCCGCTAGAGGTCGTGATATTACTAACTGCAATGTGCTTTAACGACGGCGGCCGCTAGAGGTAGTGATTTTACTAATTGTAATGTGCTTTAACGACGGCGGCCACTAGAGGTCGTGGATTTACTAACTGTAATGTGCTTTAACGACGGCGGCCACTAGAGGTCGTGATTTTACTAACTGTAATGTGCTTTAATGACGGCGGCCACGAGAGGTCGTGATTTTACTAACTGTAATGTGCTTTAACGACGGCGGCCACTAGAGGTGGAGATTTTACTAATTGTAATGTGCTTTATCGACGGCGGCCACTAGAGGTCGTGAATTTACTAATTGTAATGTGCTTTAACGACGGCGGCCACTAGAGGACGTGATTTTGCTAATTGTAATGTGCTTTAACGACGGCGGCCACTAGAGGTCGCGATTTTACTAACTGTTATGTGTTTTAACGACGGCGGCCACTAGAGGTCGTGATTTTACTAATTGTAATGTGCTTTAACGACGGCGGCCACTAGAGGTCGTGATTTTACTAACTGTAATGTGCTTTAACGACGGCGGCCACTAGAGGTCGTGATTTTACTAATTGTAATGTGGTTTAACGACGGCGTCCACTAGAGGTCGTGATTTTACTAACTGTAATGTGGTTTAACGACGGCGGCCGCTAGAGGTCGTGATTTTACTAATTGTAATGTGGTTTAACGACGGCGTCCACTAGAGGTCGTGATTTTACTAACTGCAATGTGCTTTAACGACGTCGGCCGCTAGAGGTCGTGATTTTACTAACTGTAATGTGCGTTAACGACGGCGGCCACTAGAGGTCGTGATTTTACTAATTGTAATGTGCTTTAACGACGGCGGCCACTAGACGTCGTGATTTTACTAATGTAATGTGCTTTAACGACGGCGGCCACTAGAGGTCGAGATTTTACTAACTGTAATGTGGTTTAACGACGGCGTCCACTAGAGGTGGTGATTTTACTTATTGTAAAGTGGTTTAATGAGAGTATACACTAGTGATTTACTATTTGTTTTTACGCTTTAAATGTTGATCCTTAGTAGATCCCTACATTTACACTCTGTTTATATTAATATCATATTAACTGCTATCCGAGGTCTTGCTTCTAGATTGTATTTACATTTGTGTTGTTGTCGGTATTCTGTTTCAGCTCTCCCCTCTGGGTCTTGGCCTTTGTGGGAGACATCGACGCCGGTTTCCTCAGTACCTCTGGATCTACTATCCGGACCGTTCCCTGCTGAAGACTCGACGTCGGCATCTGGGCTATCCGCACCTCCACAGCCACCGTCGCCGACACCATCAGCACAGCCAGCAACCACAGACAAGCCGCGGACATCGCCCCGGATACCAAAACAAAAAGAAAGAAATACTTGTGTGTGTGTGTGTGCGTTTGTGGGCGCGTACGTGCGTGCGTGCGTGTGTGTGTGCGTGTGTGTGTGTTTTATCTGTAATGCGGTTTGTCTATGTTCCGGCTATGTGCTTTTAGACGGTGTCATTTTACTATTGAAGGTGTTTGAGTAACTGTTGCTGCTAAGCGTCATTGTGATTTTACTACTATGCTTTAACGACGACGGACACTAGAGGTCGCGATTACTATTTCACACTATGCTTTAACGATGGCGACCACTAGAGGTCGTGATTTTACTAACTGTAATGTGCTTTAACGACGGCGGCCACTAGAGGTCGTGATTTTACTAATTGTAATGTGCTTTAACGACGGCGGCCGCTAGAGGTCGTGATTTTACTAATTGTAATGTGCTTTAACGACGGCGGCCGCTAGAGGTCGGGATTTTACTAATTGTAAGTGCTTTAAGGACAGTGGCCGCTAGAGGTCGTGATTTTACTAACTGTAATGTGGTTTAACGACGGCGTCCA
This sequence comes from Synchiropus splendidus, assembly GCF_027744825.2. Classification (NCBI taxonomy): domain Eukaryota; kingdom Metazoa; phylum Chordata; class Actinopteri; order Syngnathiformes; family Callionymidae; genus Synchiropus; species Synchiropus splendidus. The sequence continues at coordinate 34,593,233 of NC_071337.1, forward strand.
CTAGAGGTCGTGATTTTACTAACTGTAATGTGGTTTAAAGACGGCAGCCGCTAGAGGTCGTGATTTTACTAATTGTAATGTGCTTTAACGACGGCGGCCACTAGAGGTCGTGATTTTACCAATTGAAATGTGGTTTAACGACGGCGTCCACTAGAGGTCGTGATTTTACTAATTATAATGTGGTTTAATGACAGTATACACTAGTGATTTACTATTTGTTTTTACGCTTTAAATGTTGATCCTTAGTAGATCCCTACATTTACACTCTGTTTATATTAATATCATATTAACTGCTATCCGAGGTCTTGCTTCTAGATTGTATTTACATTTGTATTGTTGTCGGTATTCTGTTTCAGCTCTCCCCTCTGGGTCTTGGCCTTTGTGGGAGACATCGACGCCGGTTTCCTCAGTACCTCTGGATCTACTATCCGGACCGTTCCCTGCTGAAGACTCGACGTCGGCATCTGGGCTATCCGCACCTCCACAGCCACCGTCGCCGACACCATCAGCACAGCCAGCAACCACAGACAAGCCGCGGACATCGCCCCGGATACCAAAACAAAAAGAAAGAAATACTTGTGTGTGTGTGTGTGTTTGTGTGCGCGTACGTGCGTGCGTGCGTGTGTGTGTGCGTGTGTGTGTGTTTTATCTGTAATGCGGTTTGTCTTTGTTCCGGCTATGTGCTTTTAGACGGTGTCATTTTACTATTGAAGGTGTTTGAGTAACTGTTGCTGCTAAGCGTCATTGTGATTTTACTACTATGCTTTAACGACGGCGGCCGCTAGAGGTCGGGATTTTACTAATTGTAAGTGCTTTAACGACAGTGGCCGCTAGAGGTCGTGATTTTACTAACTGTAATGTGCTTTAACGACGGCGGCCACTAGAGGCCGTGATTTTACTAATTGTAATGTGCTTTAACGACGGCGGCCGCTAGAGGTCGTGATTTTACTAATTGTAAGTGCTTTAACGACAGTGGCCGCTAGAGGTCATGATTTTACTAACTCTAATGTGCTTTAACGACGGCGGCCACTAGAGGTCGTGATTTTACTAACTGTAATGTGCTTTAACGACGGCGGCCATTAGAGGTCGTGATTTTACTAACTGTAATGTGGTTTAACGACGGCGGCCACTAGAGGTCGTGATTTTACTAACTGTAATGTGCTTTAACGACGGCGGCCACTAGAGGTCGTGATTTTACTAACTGTAATGTGCTTTAACGACGGCGGCCACTAGAGGTCGTGATTTTACTAACTGTAATGTGCTTTAACGACGGCGGCCACTAGAGGTCGTGATTTTACTAATTGTAATGTGCTTTAACGACGGCGGCCGCTAGAGGTCGTGATTTTACTAATTGTAATGTGCTTTAACGACGGCGGCCGCTAGAGGTCGTGATTTTACTAATTGTAATGTGCTTTAACGATAGCGGCCGCTAGAGGTCGTGATTTTACTAACTGCAATGTGGTTTAACGACGGCGTCCACTAGAGGTCGTGATTTTACTAACTGTAATGTGCTTTAACGACGGCGGCCGCTAGAGGTCGTGATTTTACTAATTGTAATGTGCTTTAACGACGGCGGCCACTAGAGGGCGTGATTTTACCAATTGAAATGTGGTTTAACGACGGCGTCCACTAGAGGTCGTGATTTTACTAATTGTAATGTGGTTTAATGACAGTATACACTAGTGATTTACTATTTGTTTTTACGCTTTAAATGTTGATCCTTAGTAGATCCCTACATTTACACTCTGTTTATATTAATATCATATTAACTGCTATCCGAGGTCTTGCTTCTAGATTGTATTTACATTTGTATTGTTGTCGGTATTCTGTTTCAGCTCTCCCCTCTGGGTCTTGGCCTTTGTGGGAGACATCGACGCCGGTTTCCTCAGTACCTCTGGATCTACTATCCGGACCGTTCCCTGCTGAAGACTCGACGTCGGCATCTGGGCTATCCGCACCTCCACAGCCACCGTCGCCGACACCATCAGCACCGCCAGCAACCACAGACAAGCCGCGGACATCGCCCCGGATACCAAAACAAAAAGAAAGAAATACTTGTGTGTGTGTGTGTGTGTGTGTGCGCGTACGTGCGTGCGTGCGTGTGTGTGTGTTTTATCTGTAATGCGGTTTGTCTATGTTCTGGCTATGTGCTTTTAGACGGCGTCATTTTACTATTGAAGGTGTTTGAGTAACTCTTGCTGCTAAGCGTCATTGTGATTTTACTACTATGCTTTAACGACGACGGACACTAGAGGTCGCGATTACTATTTCACACTATGCTTTAACGATGGCGACCACTAGAGGTCGGGATTACTAATTTACACTATGCTTTAACGATGGCGGCCACTAGACGTCGTGATTTTACTAACTGTAATGTGCTTTAACGACGGCGGCCACTAGAGGTCGTGATTTTACTAATTGTAATGTGCTTTAACGACGGCGGCCGCTAGAGGTCGTGATTTTACTAACTGCAATGTGCTTTAACGACGGCGGCCACTAGAGGTCGAGATTTTACTAATTGTAATGTGCTTTAACGACAGCGGCCACTAGAGGTCGTGATTTTACTAACTGTAATGTGCTTTAACGACGGCGGCCACTAGAGGTCGTGATTTTACTAACTGTAATGTGGTTTAACGACGGCGGCCACTAGAGGTCGTGATTTTACTAACTGTAATGTGCTTTAACGACGGCGGCCACTAGAGGTCGTGATTTTACTAACTGTAATGTGCTTTAACGACGGCGGCCACTAGAGGTCGTGATTTTACTAACTGTAATGTGGTTTAACGACGGCGTCCGCTAGAGGTCGTGATTTTACTAATTGTAATGTGCTTTAACGACGGTAGCCACTAGAGGTCGTGATTTTACTAACTGTAATGTGGTTTAACGACGGCGGCCACTAGAGGACGTGATTTTACTAACTGTAATGTGCTTTAACGACGGCGGCCGCTAGAGGTCGTGATTTTACTAATTGTAAGTGCTTTAACGACAGCGGCCGCTAGAGGTCGTGATTTTACTAACTGTAATGTGGTTTAATGACGGCGTCCACTAGAGGTCGTGATTTTACTAACTGTAATGTGGTTTAACGACGGCGGCCGCTAGAGGTCGTGATTTTACTAATTGTAATGTGCTTTAACGACGGCGGCCACTAGAGGTCGTGATTTTACCAATTGAAATGTGGTTTAACGACGGCGTCCACTAGAGGTCGTGATTTTACTAATTATAATGTGGTTTAATGACAGTATACACTAGTGATTTACTATTTGTTTTTACGCTTTAAATGTTGATCCTTAGTAGATCCCTACATTTACACTCTGTTTATATTAATATCATATTAACTGCTATCCGAGGTCTTGCTTCTAGATTGTATTTACATTTGTATTGTTGTCGGTATTCTGTTTCAGCTCTCCCCTCTGGGTCTTGGCCTTTGTGGGAGACATCGACGCCGGTTTCCTCAGTACCTCTGGATCTACTTACGGACCGTTCCCTGCTGAAGACTCGACGTCGGCATCTGGGCTATCCGCACCTCCACAGCCACCGTCGCCGACACCATCAGCACAGCCAGCAACCACAGACAAGCCGCGGACATCGCCCCGGATACCAAAACAAAAAGAAAGAAATACTTGTGTGTGTGTGTGTGTGTGTGCATGAAAAGATCACCCGGAACCCGGAAATCAGACATTACCGGGAAGTCATCCGGACCCTGTGGATGCTGATCATTCATTGAACGGGTCGCTCCAACTGTTCAACGGTGAGAGCAAAACATTCAGTTCAATAAAAAAAGTATTTTAACCACAGTCTGTCGATGTATTTTATATTTAACTACCTATGTTTTTTGTTTTATTCAACGCCTGTGCGTATGAAAACAGACCATCAGTCAGAGGTCGAAGGAGTAGGGCACACGCTTGTTGATTCTTTAACTCACCAGACGCCTCAGCTGATAGGAGGTGGGAAAAAACATTTTGGAGTGATAGTTTACGTTTCACTGCTGTATTTATTTATTAATTTTTTCACATGAAAACAGATACAAAGACAACGAGCACGCCACACCTTCTACCTGTCGCTTCAACACCAACACCAACACGAACGTTTGGTAAGATACGAATCTCAATTTGTTTTCAACACATCTCTACCGTTCAGTATCAGTTGAATGGTTGTATGTTCGCTATTGTGTGTGTGTGTGTGTGTGTGTGCGCGTACGTGCGAACGTGCGTGCGTGCGTGTGTGTGTGTGTGCGTGTGTGTGTGTTTTATCTGTAATGCGGTTTGTCTATGTTCCGGCTATGTGCTTTTAGACGGTGTCATTTTACTATTGAAGGTGTGTGAGTAACTGTTGCTGCTAAGCGTCATTGTGATTTTACTACTATGCTTTAACGACGACGGACACTAGAGGTCGCGATTACTATTTCACACTGTGCCTTAACGACGGCGACCACTAGAGGTCGGGATTACTATTTTACACTATGCTTTAACGACGGCGGCCACTAGAGGTCGTGATTTTACTAATTGTAATGTGCTTTAACGACGGCGGCCGCTAGAGGTCGTGATTTTACTAACTGTAATGTGCTTTAACGACGTCGGCCGCTAGAGGTCGTGATTTTACTAACTGCAATGTGCTTTAACGACGGCGGCCGCTAGAGGTAGTGATTTTACTAATTGTAATGTGCTTTAACGACGGCGGCCACTAGAGGTCGTGATTTTACTAACTGTAATGTGCTTTAACGACAGCGGCCACTAGAGGTCGTGATTTTACTAACTGTAATGTGCTTTAATGACGGCGGCCACGAGAGGTCGTGATTTTACTAACTGTAATGTGCTTTAACGACGGCGGCCACTAGAGGTCGCGATTTTACTAACTGTTATGTGTTTTAACGACGGCGGCCACTAGAGGTCGTGATTTTACTAATTGTAATGTGCTTTAACGACGGCGGCCACTAGAGGTCGCGATTTTACTAACTGTTATGTGTTTTAACGACGGCGGCCACTAGAGGTCGTGATTTTACTAATTGTAATGTGCTTTAACGACGGCGGCCACTAGAGGTCGTGATTTTACTAACTGTAATGTGCTTTAACGACGGCGGCCACTAGAGGTCGTGATTTTACTAATTGTAATGTGGTTTAACGACGGCGTCCACTAGAGGTCGTGATTTTACTAACTGTAATGTGGTTTAACGACGGCGGCCGCTAGAGGTCGTGATTTTACTAATTGTAATGTGGTTTAACGACGGCGTCCACTAGAGGTCGTGATTTTACTAACTGTAATGTGCTTTAACGACGTCGGCCGCTAGAGGTCGTGATTTTACTAACTGCAATGTGCTTTAACGACGGCGGCCGCTAGAGGTCGTGATTTTACTAACTGTAATGTGCGTTAACGACGGCGGCCACTAGAGGTCGTGATTTTACTAATTGTAATGTGCTTTAACGACGGCGGCCACTAGACGTCGTGATTTTACTAATGTAATGTGCTTTAACGACGGCGGCCACTAGAGGTCGCGATTTTACTAACTGTAATGTGGTTTAACGACGGCGTCCACTAGAGGTCGTGATTTTACTTATTGTAAAGTGGTTTAATGAGAGTATACACTAGTGATTTACTATTTGTTTTTACGCTTTAAATGTTGATCCTTAGTAGATCCCTACATTTACACTCTGTTTATATTAATATCATATTAACTGCTATCCGAGGTCTTGCTTCTAGATTGTATTTACATTTGTGTTGTTGTCGGTATTCTGTTTCAGCTCTCCCCTCTGGGTCTTGGCCTTTGTGGGAGACATCGACGCCGGTTTCCTCAGTACCTCTGGATCTACTATCCGGACCGTTCCCTGCTGAAGACTCGACGTCGGCAACTGGGCTATCCGCACCTCCACAGCCACCGTCGCCGACACCATCAGCACAGCCAGCAACCACAGACAAGCCGCGGACATCGCCCCGGATACCAAAACAAAAAGAAAGAAATACTTGTGTGTGTGTGTGTGTGTGTGCATGAAAAGATCACCCGGAACCCGGAAATCAGACACGACCGGGAAGTCATCCGGACCCTGCGGATGCTGATCATTCATTGAACGGGTCGCTCCAACTGTTCAACGGTGAGAGCAAAACATTCAGTTCAATAAAAAAAAAGTATTTTAACCACAGTCTGTCGATGTATTTTATATTTAACTACCTATGTTTTTTGTTTTATTCAACGCCTGTGCGTATGAAAACAGACGATCAGTCAGAGGTCGAAGGAGTAGGGCACCCGCTCGTTGATTCTTTAACTCACCAGACGCCTCAGCTGATAGGAGGTGGGAAAAAACATTTTGGAGTGATAGTTTACGTTTCACTGCTGTATTTATTTATTTATTTTTTCACATGAAAACAGATACAAAGACAACGAGCACGCCACACCTTCTACCTGTCGCTTCAACACCAACACCAACACCAACGTTTGGTAAGATACGAATCTCAATTTTTTTCAACACATCTCTACCGTTCAGTATCAGTTGAATGGTTGTATGTTCGCTATTGTGTGTGTGTGTGTTTGTGTGTGTGCGCGTACGTGCGTACGTGCGTGCGTGTGTGTGTGTGTGCGTGTGTGTGTGTTTTATCTGTAATGCGGTTTGTCTATCTTCCGGCTATGTGCTTTTAGACGGTGTCATTTTACTATTGAAGGTGTTTAAGTAACTGTTGCTGCTAAGCGTCATTGTGATTTTACTACTATGCTTTAACGACGACGGACACTAGAGGTCGCGATTACTATTTCACACTGTGCCTTAACGACGGCGACCACTAGAGGTCGGGATTACTATTTTACACTATGCTTTAACGACGGCGGCCACTAGAGGTCGTGATTTTACTAACTGTAATGTGCTTTAACGACGTCGGCCGCTAGAGGTCGTGATTTTACTAACTGCAATGTGCTTTAACGACGGCGGCCGCTAGAGGTCGTGATTTTACTAATTGTAATGTGCTTTAACGACGGCGGCCACTAGAGGTCGAGATTTTACTAATTGTAATGTGCTTTAACGACGGCGGCCACTAGAGGTCGTTATTTTACTAATTGTAATGTGCTTTAACGACGGCGGCCACTAGAGGTCGCGATTTTACTAACTGTTATGTGCTTTAACGACGGCGGCCACTAGAGGTCGTGATTTTACTAATTGTAATGTGCTTTAACGACGGCGGCCACTAGAGGTCGTGATTTTACTAACCGTAATGTGCTTTAACGACGGCGGCCACTAGAGGTCGTGATTTTACTAACTGTAATGTGGTTTAACGACGGCGTCCACTAGAGGTCGTGATTTAACTTATTGTAAAGTGGTTTAATGAGAGTATACACTAGTGATTTACTATTTGTTTTTACGCTTTAAATGTTGATCCTTAGTAGATCCCTACATTTACACTCTGTTTATATTAATATCATATTAACTGCTATCCGAGGTCTGGCTTCTAGATTGTATTTACATTTGTGTTGTTGTCGGTATTCTGTTTCAGCTCTCCCCTCTGGGTCTTGGCCTTTGTGGGAGACATCGACGCCGGTTTCCTCAGTACCTCTGGATCTACTATCCGGACCGTTCCCTGCTGAAGACTCGACGTCGGCATCTGGGCTATCCGCACCTCCACAGCCACCGTCGCCGACACCATCAGCACCGCCAGCAACCCCAGACAAGCCGCGGACATCGCCCCGGATACCAAAACAAAAAGAAAGAAATACTTGTGTGTGTGTGTGTGTGTTTGTGTGCGCGTACGTGCGTGTGTGTGTGCGTGTGTGTGTGTTTTATCTGTAATGCGGTTTGTCTATGTTCCGGCTATGTGCTTTTAGACGGTGTCATTTTACTATTGAAGGTGTTTGAGTAACTTGCTGCTAAGCGTCATTGTGATTTTACTACTATGCTTTAACGACGACGGACACTAGAGGTCGCGATTACTATTTCACACTATGCTTTAACGATGGCGACCACTAGAGGTCGTGATTTTACTAATTGTAATGTGCTTTAACGACGGCGGCCGCTAGAGGTCGTGATTTTACTAATTGTAATGTGCTTTAACGACGGCGGCCGCTAGAGGTCGGGATTTTACTAATTGTAAGTGCTTTAACGACAGTGGCCGCTAGAGGGCGGGATTTTACTAACTGTAATGTGGTTTAATGACGGCGTCCACTAGAGGTCGTGATTTTACTAACTGTAATGTGGTTTAACGACGGCGGCCGCTAGAGGTCGTGATTTTACTAATTGTAATGTGCTTTAACGACGGCGGCCACTAGAGGTCGTGATTTTACCAATTGAAATGTGGTTTAACGACGGCGTCCACTAGAGGTCGGGATTTTACTAATTATAATGTGGTTTAATGACAGTATACACTAGTGATTTACTATTTGTTTTTACGCTTTAAATGTTGATCCTTAGTAGATCCCTACATTTACACTCTGTTTATATTAATATCATATTAACTGCTATCCGAGGTCTTGCTTCTAGATTGTATTTACATTTGTATTGTTGTCGGTATTCTGTTTCAGCTCTCCCCTCTGGGTCTTGGCCTTTGTGGGAGACATCGACGCCGGTTTCCTCAGTACCTCTGGATCTACTATCCGGACCGTTCCCTGCTGAAGACTCGACGTCGGCATCTGGGCTATCCGCACCTCCACAGCCACCGTCGCCGACACCATCAGCACAGCCAGCAACCACAGACAAGCCGCGGACATCGCCCCGGATACCAAAACAAAAAGAAAGAAATACTTGTGTGTGTGTGTGTGTTTGTGTGCGCGTACGTGCGTGCGTGCGTGTGTGTGTGCGTGTGTGTGTGTTTTATCTGTAATGCGGTTTGTCTATGTTCCGGCTATGTGCTTTTAGACGGTGTCATTTTACTATTGAAGGTGTTTGAGTAACTGTTGCTGCGAAGCGTCATTGTGATTTTACTACTATGCTTTAACGACGACGGACACTAGAGGTGGCGATTACTATTTCACACTATGCTTTAACGATGGCGACCACTAGAGGTCGTGATTTTACTAACTGTAATGTGCTTTAACGACGGCGGCCACTAGAGGCCGTGATTTTACTAATTGTAATGTGCTTTAACGACGGCGGCCGCTAGAGGTCGTGATTTTACTAATTGTAATGTGCTTTAACGACGGCGGCCGCTAGAGGTCGGGATTTTACTAATTGTAAGTGCTTTAACGACAGTGGCCGCTAGAGGTCGTGATTTTACTAACTGTAATGTGCTTTAACGACGGCGGCCACTAGAGGTCGTGATTTTACTAACTGTAATGTGCTTTAACGACGGCGGCCACTAGAGGTCGTGATTTTACTAACTGTTATGTGCTTTAACGACGGCGGCCACTAGAGGTCGTGATTTTACTAATTGTAATGTGCTTTAACGACGGCGGCCACTAGAGGTCGTGATTTTACTAACCGTAATGTGCTTTAACGACGGCGGCCACTAGAGGTCGTGATTTTACTAACTGTAATGTGGTTTAACGACGGCGTCCACTAGAGGTCGTGATTTTACTTATTGTAAAGTGGTTTAATGAGAGTATACACTAGTGATTTACTATTTGTTTTTACGCTTTAAATGTTGATCCTTAGTAGATCCCTACATTTACACTCTGTTTATATTAATATCATATTAACTGCTATCCGAGGTCTGGCTTCTAGATTGTATTTACATTTGTGTTGTTGTCGGTATTCTGTTTCAGCTCTCCCCTCTGGGTCTTGGCCTTTGTGGGAGACATCGACGCCGGTTTCCTCAGTACCTCTGGATCTACTATCCGGACCGTTCCCTGCTGAAGACTCGACGTCGGCATCTGGGCTATCCGCACCTCCACAGCCACCGTCGCCGACACCATCAGCACCGCCAGCAACCCCAGACAAGCCGCGGACATCGCCCCGGATACCAAAACAAAAAGAAAGAAATACTTGTGTGTGTGTGTGTGTGTTTGTGTGCGCGTACGTGCGTGTGTGTGTGCGTGTGTGTGTGTTTTATCTGTAATGCGGTTTGTCTATGTTCCGGCTATGTGCTTTTAGACGGTGTCATTTTACTATTGAAGGTGTTTGAGTAACTTGCTGCTAAGCGTCATTGTGATTTTACTACTATGCTTTAACGACGACGGACACTAGAGGTCGCGATTACTATTTCACACTATGCTTTAACGATGGCGACCACTAGAGGTCGTGATTTTACTAATTGTAATGTGCTTTAACGACGGCGGCCGCTAGAGGTCGTGATTTTACTAATTGTAATGTGCTTTAACGACGGCGGCCGCTAGAGGTCGGGATTTTACTAATTGTAAGTGCTTTAACGACAGTGGCCGCTAGAGGTCGTGATTTTACTAACTGTAATGTGGTTTAATGACGGCGTCCACTAGAGGTCGTGATTTTACTAACTGTAATGTGGTTTAACGACGGCGGCCGCTAGAGGTCGTGATTTTACTAATTGTAATGTGCTTTAACGACGGCGGCCACTAGAGGTCGTGATTTTACCAATTGAAATGTGGTTTAACGACGGCGTCCACTAGAGGTCGGGATTTTACTAATTATAATGTGGTTTAATGACAGTATACACTAGTGATTTACTATTTGTTTTTACGCTTTAAATGTTGATCCTTAGTAGATCCCTACATTTACACTCTGTTTATATTAATATCATATTAACTGCTATCCGAGGTCTTGCTTCTAGATTGTATTTACATTTGTATTGTTGTCGGTATTCTGTTTCAGCTCTCCCCTCTGGGTCTTGGCCTTTGTGGGAGACATCGACGCCGGTTTCCTCAGTACCTCTGGATCTACTATCCGGACCGTTCCCTGCTGAAGACTCGACGTCGGCAACTGGGCTATCCGCACCTCCACAGCCACCGTCGCCGACACCATCAGCACAGCCAGCAACCACAGACAAGCCGCGGACATCGCCCCGGATACCAAAACAAAAAGAAAGAAATACTTGTGTGTGTGTGTGTGTGTGTGCATGAAAAGATCACCCGGAACCCGGAAATCAGACACGACCGGGAAGTCATCCGGACCCTGCGGATGCTGATCATTCATTGAACGGGTCGCTCCAACTGTTCAACGGTGAGAGCAAAACATTCAGTTCAATAAAAAAAAAGTATTTTAACCACAGTCTGTCGATGTATTTTATATTTAACTACCTATGTTTTTTGTTTTATTCAACGCCTGTGCGTATGAAAACAGACGATCAGTCAGAGGTCGAAGGAGTAGGGCACCCGCTCGTTGATTCTTTAACTCACCAGACGCCTCAGCTGATAGGAGGTGGGAAAAAACATTTTGGAGTGATAGTTTACGTTTCACTGCTGTATTTATTTATTTATTTTTTCACATGAAAACAGATACAAAGACAACGAGCACGCCACACCTTCTACCTGTCGCTTCAACACCAACACCAACACCAACGTTTGGTAAGATACGAATCTCAATTTTTTTCAACACATCTCTGCCGTTCAGTATCAGTTGAATGGTTGTATGTTCGCTATTGTGTGTGTGTGTGTGTGTGTGTGTGTGCGCGTACGTGCGTACGTGCGTGCGTGCGTGCGTGTGTGTGTGTGTGCGTGTGTGTGTGTTTTATCTGTAATGCGGTTTGTCTATGTTCCGGCTATGTGCTTTTAGACGGTGTCATTTTACTATTGAAGGTGTTTAAGTAACTGTTGCTGCTAAGCGTCATTGTGATTTTACTACTATGCTTTAACGACGACGGACACTAGAGGTCGCGATTACTATTTCACACTGTGCCTTAACGACGGCGACCACTAGAGGTCGGGATTACTATTTTACACTATGCTTTAACGACGGCGGCCACTAGAGGTCGTGATTTTACTAACTGTAATGTGCTTTAACGACGGCGGCCACTAGAGGTCGTGATTTTACTAACTGTAATGTGCTTTAACGACGTCGGCCGCTAGAGGTCGAGATTTTACTAACTGCAATGTGCTTTAACGACGGCGGCCGCTAGAGGTCGTGATTTTACTAATTGTAATGTGCTTTAACGACGGCGGCCACTAGAGGTCGTGATTTTACTAATTGTAATGTGCTTTAACGACGGCGGCCACTAGAGGTCGTTATTTTACTAATTGTAATGTGCTTTAACGACGGCGGCCACTAGAGGTCGTGATTTTACTAACTGTTATGTGCTTTAACGACGGCGGCCACTAGAGGTCGTGATTTTACTAATTGTAATGTGCTTTAACGACGGCGGCCGCTAGAGGTCGTGATTTTACTAATTGTAATGTGCTTTAACGACGGCGGCCGCTAGAGGTCGGGATTTTACTAATTGTAAGTGCTTTAACGACAGTGGCCGCTAGAGGTCGTGATTTTACTAACTGTAATGTGGTTTAATGACGGCGTCCACTAGAGGTCGTGATTTTACTAACTGTAATGTGGTTTAACGACGGCGGCCGCTAGAGGTCGTGATTTTACTAATTGTAATGTGCTTTAACGACGGCGGCCACTAGAGGTCGTGATTTTACTAACTGTAATGTGCTTTAACGACGGCGGCCACTAGAGGTCGTGATTTTACTAACTGTAATGTGCTTTAACGACGGCGGCCACTAGAGGTCGTGATTTTACTAACTGTAATGTGGTTTAACGACGGCGTCCACTAGAGGTCGTGATTTTCCTAACTGTAATGTGGTTTAATGACGGCGGCCGCTAGAGGTCGTGATTTTACTAATTGTAATGTGCTTTAACGACGGCGGCCGCTAGAGGTCGTGATTTTACTAATTGTAATGTGCTTTAACGACGGCGGCCACTAGAGGTCGTGATTTTACCAATTAAAATGTGGTTTAACGACGGCGTCCACTAGAGGTCGTGATTTTACTCATTGTAATGTGGTTTAATGACAGTATACACTAGTGATTTACTATTTGTTTTTACGCTTTAAATGTTGATCCTTAGTAGATCCCTACATTTACACTCTGTTTATATTAATATCATATTAAGTGCTATCCGAGGTCTTGCTTCTAGATTGTATTTACATTTGTATTGTTGTCGGTATTCTGTTTCAGCTCTCCCCTCTGGGTCTTGGCCTTTGTGGGAGACATCGACGCCGGTTTCCTCAGTACCTCTGGATCTACTATCCGGACCGTTCCCTGCTGAAGACTCGACGTCGGCATCTGGGCTATCCGCACCTCCACAGCCACCGTCGCCGACACCATCAGCACCGCCAGCAACCACAGACAAGCCGCGGACATCGCCCCGGATACCAAAACAAAAAGAAAGAAATACTTGTGTGTGTGTGTGTGTGTGTGCATGAAAAGATCACCCGGAACCCGGAAATCAGACACTACCGGGAAGTCATCCGGACCCTGTGGATGCTGATTATTCATTGAACGGGTCGCTCCAACTGTTCAACGGTGAGAGCAAAACATTCAGTTCAATAAAAAAAAAGTATTTTAACCACAGTCTGTCGATGTATTTTATATTTAACTACCTATGTTTTTTGTTTTATTCAACGCCTGTGCGTATGAAAACAGACGATCAGTCAGAGGTCGAAGGAGTAGGGCACCCGCTCGTTGATTCTTTAACTCACCAGACGCCTCAGCTGATAGGAGGTGGGAAAAAACATTTTGGAGTGATAGTTTACGTTTCACTGCTGTATTTATTTATTAATTTTTTCACATGAAAACAGATACAAAGACAACGAGCACGCCACACCTTCTACCTGTCGCTTCAACACCAACACCAACACCAACGTTTGGTAAGATACGAATCTCAATTTTTTTCAACAAATCTCTACCGTTCAGTATCAGTTGAATGGTTGTATGTTCGCTATTGTGTGTGTGTGTGTGTGTGTGTGCGCGCGTACGTGCGAACGTGCGTGCGTGCGTGCGTGTGTGTGTGTGTGCGTGTGTGTGTGTTTTATCTGTAATGCGGTTTGTCTATGTTCCGGCTATGTGCTTTTAGACGGTGTCATTTTACTATTGAAGGTGTTTGAGTAACTGTTGCTGCTAAGCGTCATTGTGATTTTACTACTATGCTTTAACGACGGCGACCACTAGAGGTCGGGATTACTATTTTACACTATGCTTTAACGACGGCGGCCACTAGAGGTCGTGATTTTACTAACTGTAATGTGTTTTAACGACGGCGGCCACTAGAGGTCGTGATTTTACTAATTGTAATGTGCTTTAACGACGGCGGCCGCTAGAGGTCGTGATTTTACTAACTGTAATGTGCTTTAACGACGTCGGCCGCTAGAGGTCGTGATTTTACTAACTGCAATGTGCTTTAACGACGGCGGCCGCTAGAGGTCGTGATTTTACTAATTGTAATGTGCTTTAACGACGGCGGCCACTAGAGGTCGTGATTTTACTAACTGTAATGTGCTTTAACGACGGCGGCCACTAGAGGTCGTGATTTTACTAACTGTAATGTGCTTTAATGACGGCGGCCACGAGAGGTCGTGATTTTACTAACTGTAATGTGCTTTAACGACGGCGGCCACTAGAGGTCGAGATTTTACTAATTGTAATGTGCTTTATCGACGGCGGCCACTAGAGGTCGTGATTTTACTAATTGTAATGTGCTTTAACGGCGGCGGCCGCTAGAGGTCGTGATTTTACTAATTGTAATGTGCTTTAACGACGGCGGCCACTAGAGGTCGTGATTTTACTAACTGTAATGTGCTTTAACGACGGCGGCCGCTAGAGGTGGTGATTTTACTAACTGTTATGTGGTTTTACGACGGCGACCACTAGAGGTCGTGATTTTACTAATTGTAATGTGCTTTAACGACGGCGGCCTCTAGAGGTCGTGATTTTACTAACTGTAATGTGCTTTAATGACGGCGTCCACTAGAGGTAGTGATTTTACTAACTGTAATGTGGTTAAACGACGGCGTCCAGTAGAGGTCGTGATTTTACTAATTATAATGTGGTTTAATGACAGTATACACTAGTGATTTACTATTTGTTTTTACGCTTTAAATGTTGATCCTTAGTAGATCCCTACATTTACACTCTGTTTATATTAATATCATATTAACTGCTATCCGAGGTCTTGCTTCTAGATTGTATTTACATTTGTATTGTTGTCGGTATTCTGTTTCAGCTCTCCCCTCTGGGTCTTGGCCTTTGTGGGAGACATCGACGCCGGTTTCCTCAGTACCTCTGGATCTACTATCCGGACCGTTCCCTGCTGAAGACTCGACGTCGGCATCTGGGCTATCCGCACCTCCACAGCCACCGTCGCCGACACCATCAGCACCGCCAGCAACCACAGACAAGCCGCGGACATCGCCCCGGATACCAAAACAAAAAGAAAGAAATACTTGTGTGTGTGTGTGTGTGTGTGTGTGCGCGTACGTGCGTGCGTGCGTGTGTGTGTGTTTTATCTGTAATGCGGTTTGTCTATGTTCTGGCTATGTGCTTTTAGACGGCGTCATTTTACTATTGAAGGTGTTTGAGTAACTCTTGCTGCTAAGCGTCATTGTGATTTTACTACTATGCTTTAACGACGACGGACACAAGAGGTCGCGATTACTATTTCACACTATGCTTTAACGATGGCGACCACTAGAGGTCGTGATTTTACTAACTGTAATGTGCTTTAACGACGGCGGCCACTAGAGGTCGTGATTTTACTAATTGTAATGTGCTTTAACGACGGCGGCCGCTAGAGGTCGTGATTTTACTAACTGTAATTAGCTTTAACGACGCCGGCCGCTAGAGGTCGTGATTTTACTAACTGCAATGTGCTTTAACGACGGCGGCCACTAGAGGTCGTGATTTTACTAATTGTAATGTGCTTTAACGACAGCGGCCACGAGAGGTCGTGATTTTACTAACTGTAATGTGGTTTAATGACGTCGTCCAATAGAGGTCGTGATTTTACCAATTGTAATGTGCTTTAACGACGGCGGCCACTAGAGGTCGAGATTTTACCAATTGAAATGTGGTTTAACGACGGCGTCCACTAGAGGTCGTGATTTTACTAATTGTAATGTGCTTTAACGACGGCGGCCACTAGAGGTCGTGATTTTACTAACTGTAATGTGCTTTAACGACGGCGGCCACTAGAGGTCGTGATTTTACTAACTGTAATGTGGTTTAACGACGGCGGCCACTAGAGGTCGTGATTTTACTAACTGTAATGTGCTTTAACGACGGCGGCCACTAGAGGTCGTGATTTTACTAACTGTAATGTGCTTTAACGACGGCGGCCACTAGAGGTCGTGATTTTACTAACTGTAATGTGGTTTAACGACGGCGTCCACTAGAGGTCGTGATTTTCCTAACTGTAATGTGGTTTAACGACGGCGGCCGCTAGAGGTCGTGATTTTACTAATTGTAATGTGCTTTAACGACGGCGGCCACTAGAGGTCGTGATTTTACTAACTGTAATGTGGTTTAACGACGGCGGCCACTAGAGGTCGGGATTTTACTTATTGTAAAGTGGTTTAATGAGAGTATACACTAGTGATTTACTATTTGTTTTTACGCTTTAAATGTTGATCCTTAGTAGATCCCTAAATTTACACTCTGTTTATATTAATATCATATTAACTGCTATCCGAGGTCTTGCTTCTAGATTGTATTTACATTTGTGTTTTTGTCGGTATTCTGTTTCAGCTCTCCCCTCTGGGTCTTGGCCTTTGTGGGAGACATCGACGCCGGTTTCCTCAGTACCTCTGGATCTACTATCCGGACCGTTCCCTGCTGAAGACTCGACGTCGGCATCTGGGCTATCCGCACCTCCACAGCCACCGTCGCCGACACCATCAGCACCGCCAGCAACCACAGACAAGCCGCGGACATCGCCCCGGATACCAAAACAAAAAGAAAGAAATACTTTTAGTTTTCAGCATTAGTCAATGTTTGAACTGTTTCTGCATTGTAGGCTAAATAATCAAAACACGTTAGTAGCTACAATATTATTTCGGGTTTAAACATTTTTGAAGTTATTTAACATCTTATGAAGAAGTTTTTCATTCTTGAAATATTTCTTAAAGATAAAACAGTAGAAAGAAAACACTTTTTAGTCTTCACTAATAGTTCAAACGACACAGCTACCCAACTCATGCACCATTTTTTCAAAATGCGTTTAAACAGATAATTTGTACTTGTTTGAGAAATACTTTTAGTTTTCAGAATAGAACAAAAGAAAGAAATACTTTTAGTTTTCAGAAAACAAGGTTGAGTGAACAATGATGAAACAAAAAAGAAAGAAATACTTTAGTTTTCAGCATTAGTTCAAATGACACAGCTATTCATCTCACATGAGTTTCTGTTGAATCAGTCTATTTAATTTTACACCCTGTGTGAGTTTGAAACGATGCATTTTTAGAGTCTGTGATAACCAGTTAATTTGCTGCGGAGACGCGAGTTCTTTCCTGGACGGTTGAATCTTCAAAAGAGACAGTCTGAAGGCGGACCTCATTGTCTTCAGACAACATTGTTTAGGCTGTAGGAAATACACTTCTGTACCTTCCACGTGTTCGTTTTCTCGTGAGAATGACAACCAAAAACACCCCAACTTAAAATCCAAAAGAATTTACACCCTGACAGAGGCGTCTAATTACCCTAACAGAGCTCTGGGCCCGCAACTACACCTGGCTTTGCCTCAGCTCCGATGGTGTAGAGTGACAAAGACTATCTCAGGCCCTGACCCCTTTTATTACACATTTCAGTTCATTTTGGGGGTGCAGTCTCCACTGATTGATCCTGGTCTTCTTACGGTCCAGGTCGTCATGGGTCAAATTCCAGATCTTGTGCCGTCTCCACCACATCTGGAAACACCTTTAGAATATTCATACATCTGTCTTTAATTGGCGACAATGGCAGAGCGGATGACCCAAGCCATTCTTTTTTTGGCATCCTGCTTCTGTCACCATGTCCGTTCTCCATCTGATTATTTGTTTTACGTCGCCGCGGTTCATACCTCTGAGCTACCTAGCAGACATTGATCCTGGTCTTCTTATGGTCCAGGTCGTCATGGGTCAAATTCCAGATCTTGTGCTGTCTCCACCACATCTGGAAACACCTTTAGAATATTTATACATCTGTCTTTAATTGGCGACAATGGCAGAGTGGGTGACCCGATCCAAATCAACAAAGACGTCACCGAGGACCTACCCACACGGACGGAGTATTTAGGTGACCCGATTCAGACCACATTTTACATCAGTTCCGGGGTAACCTTCGCTGTTGACCAGACCTTCCAGAACTTCATCCTCCTTTCCAAAAGGACTCCAGACTACCCATGGATGCCTCTTCCTCTGCACGTCGTAGGTGAATATTTATCTGTTTATCTATCCATCTATCTATATCTATACAGTATACATATAAGTATATACATATATGTGTATCTATGTATTTACATTTACATATATAAGTATAATAAAAACGTTACGCCATGTTTATCACGTACCATGTCTCTTTTCATTGACAGACGTCGTCACTCATCTGTGTGACGTTCATTTAACGCAGAGTGATACTGGTAAAAATATTGAATTATTTTATAATTCGTTGTTAATATCTCTATTATGTGTTACAACAGCCGCACTTCTATTTTTCAGATATTATCGCCTCCGCGAATAACTTCCCGGAGACGCTGATCGGCGCTGAGGAGCTTGAGCGGTCAATGCGTGTAACTTTTGAAGACGGAGATGCCCGTGCGGATCTGTCGGCTGTGAATCCGAGAGCGAGTCTTCAAGACAGCGGCACCGAGGCTCAGAACACGCCGTGTATTATAATCATCGACAGCGAGGACGAGTTCGTCCGGGGCCGAGTACAGGAAATCGACTGAAGGGGAGTAACCAGTCATTGGTGAGAAGGAGACAGCGATTGTAATCATAATTACGATAACTAGGTAAAGAACAGCGGTATTTATTAAGTGTATATACATGCGTATGTGTGTGTGTGCGTGTGTGTGTGTGTGTGTGTGTGTGTGTGTGTGTGTGTGTGTGTGCGCATGAAAAGATCACCCGGAACCCGGAAATCAGACACGACCGGGAAGTCATCCGGACCCTGTGGATGCTGATCATTCATTGGACGGGTCGCTCCAACTGTTCGACGGTGAGAGCAAAACAAAAAAAGTATTTTAACCACATTCTGTTGATGAGTTTTATATTTAACTACCTATGTTTTTGTTTTATTCAACACCTGTGCGTATGAAAACAGACAGCCAGTCAGAGGTCGAAGGAGTAGGGCGCCCGCTCGTGGATTCTTTCACTCACCAGACGCCTCAGCTGATAGGAGGTGGGAAAAAACATTTGGAGTGATAGTTTACGTTTCACTGCTGTATTTATTTATTTTTTTTTTCACATGAAAACAGATACAAAGGCAACGGGCACGCCACACCTTCTGCCTGTCGCTTCAACGCCACCACCACCGTTTGGTAAGATGTAAATCTCCAATTTTTTTTCAACACATCTCTACCGTTCAGTATCAGCTGAATGGCTGTATGTTCGCTATTATGTGTGTGTGTGTGTGTGTGTGTGTGTGTGAGTGTGTGTGTGTGTGTGTGTGTGTGTGTGGTTTAATGATGTGTCTGCAATTCGTTGTGTTAGAGCATCAAGGTGCCTGTTATCTGTAATGTGGTTTATCTATGTTCCGGCTTTATGCTTTTAGATAGCGTAATTTTATTATTGAAGGTGTTTGAGTAACTGTTACTGCTAAACAACATTGTGATTTTACTACTATGCTTTAACGGCGCCGGCCACTAGAGGTCGCGATTACTATTTGCACTATGCTTTAACGTCACTGGTCGCTAGAGGTCGCAATTACTATTTACACTATGCTTTAACGACGTTGACCACTAGAGGTCATGATTACTATTTGCACTATGCTTTAACGTCACCGGTCGCTAGAGGTCGCAATTACTATTAACACTATGCTTTAACGACGGCGGTCACTAGAGGTCGCGATTGCTATTTACACTGTGCTTTAACGATGATGACCACTAGAGGTAATTGTAATGTGCTTTAATACATATACACTATGTATTATACTATATACTATATATATATATATATATATATATATATATATATATATATATATATATATATATATATATATATATATAGTATTCTTATACACTAATGATTCGTGATTTGCTATTTGTTTTTATGCTTTAAATGACGGTCCTGAGTAGGTCCATACATTGAGTTTTTTATTTATTTATTTTTAACGCTCTTTAGGATATGCTTCTGTTGTGATGATGGTTTTGTCCATGAGTATTGATATGTATGCTACACGTGTTGTTGTTTTATTATAGCCATCGCTAGAAAACAACACGGCTCAACACCGGTTATATGATTACGTAATTTTGTTTTTCCGCAGGTCGTATTTTTTCATATTGTACTAGGGTTATTTTCATACTACTCTGTTTATATTAATATCATATTAACTGCTATCCGAGGTCTTGCTTCTAGATTGTATTTACATTTGTATTGTTGTCAAAATTCTGTTTCAGCTCTCCCTCCTGGGTCTTGGCCTTTGTGGGAGACATCGACGCTGGTTTCCGCAGTACCTCTGGATCTACTATCCGGATCGTTCCCTACTGAAGACTCGACGTCGGCATCTGGGCAATCCGCACCTCCACAGCCACCGTCGCCGCCACCATCAGCACCGCCAGCAACCACAGACAACCCGCGGATAGCACCCCGGACACCAACGTCGACTTGCGCCGCATCACCCCCTGACCAAACCCTGCCTCTACCCCCTGCCCCCGAGCGCTCTGTCACAGCTACCCAAGACAGACCCCACGCTCCAGTGTCGCCGACCCTATTAACGTTCCATGATGCAACGGCTGTAAAACAACAGCTTGAATTCAGAGTACGTACGCTTGAACGTCGTCTTCATCAGAGTGAAATACAGAGTCGTCGTCTAGCACGTCAAGCGCGTCAAGCACGTAAATACCGCCGTTCGGCGAGAAATATACGTGAAGGTAAGATTAACAACCATTTCAACGAGTAATCAGCAGGGATGCATATGTCTTAAATATTATGATAATCGTTACAGAACTCATCTTTAAGGACGTCACGAATAAAGCGCTGGTGTCTGAAGTTCTGAGACTCCTAAAACAACAAGGACCTGGTGGTAACAGACGTCGTGGACTGATCTGACTGAAGTTCGACCCCAGTAAGGTCCATTTGGATCCTCATTATTTAAAAGCAGTGCTGGGTGATTACGGTTTGAGGTTGCTGTTGCACTGCGGGTGATTGTGTTTTGAGGTCGCTGTTGCATCGCGGGTGATTGTGTTTTGAGACTGTTGTTTTGTTTATTAAATGTTTTTTAATTATTATTTTATTGTTATTGTTATTGTTATTATTGTTATTACGCTATGGCCAACCATGATGGTTTTCCTTCCGGTTCTGACCCTGAATCCACACACAACCAGGACACTACACCACACCTCATTGACCAGAGTGCTTCACCAACACGTATGTTTCTGTCTCACTTGTTTGACAACGTGTCTGAGGAGGACGTAGTGCAGGTCTATGATCCGAGTATAAATGAAAACATGGAGTCAATTTTTTTCGGCGAGAGAGAGGATAACCGAATTTTAAATATGGTTCCTGCATCATCTCGTGAGGGTAGGGCTGATACCTCTTTAGACAATGGCGATTGGTTAGAAAGGTTTGTTGATAATCTGCAGACGACTGATTCAGGGACAACTGCTCTTGACCCTCTGGTAGATGTGTCTGACTCTAACTGTAGTGATGACAATGTTGATGATGACGGTGATTCGCTTCAGGAAGTATGTTGTATTAGAGGTACCGGTATTGAATCAGAAGTCATAGAGCCTTTTAACACCGATAGGATAAGAAGGGTGCTAACACGTCCTGCTGTACCGGACACTCCTGATTTAGCTACTTTCTACAGAGGTTGGATGCAACAGGTCAGGGAGTTGGCTGATGAAGCGCAGAGACTGGCAGATCGAGAGGATGTGGTTCAGCTTGAAGTGGTAGGTGAAGATGTTCAAGAACACGTTAATGTTGTGGTTGAAGGCGACGGTGGAAATATCTACCCTGCTTTTGAGGACCTCCTTAGCAACACAGTGCAATCTGACAGAGTCATCGCTATGGGTAAGAGAATTGAATTAACGGTCCAAATTGTACATATCCCTCGAGGAGGCGCGAAACGCAAGCTCGAGAAGACGCTGGATGCCAAATTTTTTGTTAAAAAAAGACGACATCTCTATGTAGTTGGTGGTGACGGAACCAAGCAGCTTTGCGTCGCAATCAGCCTTTCTTGTCTCCTTAATCCTAACCGTGCGTATCAAGATTGTGTTGAGTTGGGGAGGGAATTATTAAACAAAGCTGGTTTAGATTCTCAAACACCTATCATATTCACAGATATACCCCTGTTTGAACGGATAGTGAGGCGTAAAATTGTTGTGTTTAATAAAACGACAGCAAACCAGCCATTAGCGCATTATGCCACCGGTTTTGCTGATGGTTTGGAGCCCTTATTCTTGTTTCTACTTCAGGGACACTATTACGGGGTGAAGAACCCTAAAGGTTTGTTAGGAACACGTTACTTTTGCGTCAGCTGTCATAAGGGGTATGAAGATAAATCAAAACACATATGCAAAGCTCACTGTAGCGTTTGTCACGATCCTGTTTGCCCTACAGAGGTCCCAGACCCGGTAACTTGTGACGACTGTCGCAGGGTTTGTCACAACCCAGCAAAGAGACAGGTGGCTAAGGCTTGTCTTAATAGCCTTTGGGGAAGGTTTTGTCAGAGAGTGAACATGTCTCAGGTTTCTGTAGTGTCAGACCCCAACGAGTTTTTCAGTTTCATGTTTTCAGGGAAATACGAGGTCAGCTACTTTAACGTGCTGGATGAGAAAAAAGTTGTGATCCAGTGGCGTTACAATGGTCTCTACCCTCCTGGTAAAAGCAGCAATGTTTTTATCGGAGCTTTTACCACTGCTTATGCTCGTCTGAAGTTGTACAGTTACATGGAGAAATTGCAGGAGAATGTTCTCTACGTTGACGCAGACAGCTTGATATATGTTGTGAAAGACGGCGAGACACCTTTAAAATTAGGTAACTATCTCGGTGATCTGACTGATGAACTCGATGGGGATAGCATCGAGGACATTGTTTCGGCGGGTCCTAAGACGTATGCTTATAGGACCAAAGGACAGAAGATGGTTGTGATGAAAGTTAAAGGTATCACGCAAACAAAAGAATCTTGTCAGCGGATAAACTTTGACTCCGTCAGAGATCTTGTAGAGGGCTATTTGCAGAATTCACCTGATGGGGTGCTTGAGACCCGGCAATGCAACATTGTGAGGGATAAAAAGAACATCGCAGTAAAAAACAGATCAGTTATTAAAAAACTCCGAGTCGTGTACGATAAGAGGCGATTGTTTTCGGACGGCACAACCAAACCTTTCGGGTTCTGATTTTTGAGTGGATGAGGGGTCATTATGGAAGGAATTAATTTCGATCCACGTTTGAAAACACCATTTTCATGTCTAGTGGTGGGACCGTCGGGGTCGGGAAAGACCCATTTTGTAAAATGTATACTTGAAAATTGTGAACATGTTATGGATGATGTCAATATAAATATTGTATGGATTTATACTTCTTTTCAACCTATGTACAGTGAATTGCAAAAGATGAATAAAAATATCAAATTCATTGGAGGTTTACCTGAATCTTTTGAAAACATTTGATTATTCTTGACAATGTTATTTTTGAAACTTCTGAAAACCCTGAGGCATTTTTACACAGTAGAGACATCATAAAAATATGAGTGTTATAATGCTTACGCAAAACGTATTTCATCGTGGTAAATATAGTCGTACTATTAGTCTGAATATCAATTACTTTGTATTGTTTAAGAATCCTCGCGATAAAATGTAGATAAAAGTTGTTGATCAACAGGTTTACCCGTCTCAAAGAGCTTTCTTTCTAGAAATCTTTGAAGATGTTACAGCTGGCGCTCACGGGTACTTAATTGTTGATCTAACACCCTCATGTCCAGAACGCTACAGACTAAGGACTGGGATACTTCCTCATCAACGTCACACTGTGTCCATACCAAAAACGTCTGCTTAAGTTATGTCAGTGCGTATAAAAAGAAACGCGGGTTTACTTAAGGAACTATAGCATGCTCCTTCAAAGAAACGTAAAGACATTTTGATGCATAGTTCTCGGGACTTTATTCAAGCTCTCGGTGAGATCGCCCTGAATGTTTTGAAGGGGACTGTACCATTGTCGCAGGCTCAGTTCAAAAAACTGAAAAAACAGAAGAAAAACATCAGACTCTTGGCTAATAAAAAAGTGTGCGTGAAGCGTGAAGGATTCTTAAAAAGCTGTTGCCGTTGCTATTGGCAGCTGTTCCAATAGGACGACTTGTAAAGAAGTAAAACACGATGAAGACTGTCCAGAAAATGTATCTCGTCTTTCCTCAGCAAATTATCCAGTTATGACGTCCAACCACCGACATCCGTGAAACTGCCAAAGATGAATTGAATGAGATGATGAGGACCATTCTAAATGATTCTCAGTCTAACTCGTATGAGAAGATAAAAAAGTATAATGCTCGATTGCAGAGATATTTAACCTTTACTAAAGAGGATCAGAGAGACCAAAGGAGAGTAACTCTGACTTTACAATGAGATGGAGTCAGCGATCATCCCCACGACTCTGACAGTCGTGTCGAAAGTGTTCTAAAAACACCCACTGTAACAGATGACTTGGGTAAGGATATTCTAAATAGCCTTCCGTCAAAAGCTCGAAGAAATGCTGAATACATTATCCAGAGGATATCCAAAGACGGTGGTGGTTGGAATATGAATGGTGAATTTATGTATGAAGGAAGTGCTGTAAAAGGCTCTCATGTGATCGATATATTCAAGTACCTTTCCCTACCGTATAAGAAAACAAGTTCTTCGTTACCTGAGGGATGGTCCGAGTTTCTCGTCACATTATTAAAGCTAAAATGCCTCTCACACTGCTGTCCAATCCTGAATCGAGGGCTCAATATCAGAGACTTAAATCGAATTCTATCTTACGAAAGAAAAGTATAGCTGAGAGCTGGTCTCCCGACCCAAAGGACCCTAAAGTGACACCTCAACGACGCTTGACGCGTGCAGTGACCAAAGGGAAGAAATTGTCTCTAACACCTCGATGGGTTTCCTGAATAATTGTCTTGTACACAGTTATTGTCTTTTCATCAAAGAAATGTTTTATTGAATTACTATGAGATTACAGATTTTTTTTAAATACACACACGCACAATAAGATTAGTCACACGTTACAATAGTCTTTAAAATACAGAAGAGAACAGTTTTGTTGTTTCCATGGACAGTGTGCACATCTTTTTAGACATTGTTGATGTCCTTTCACAAAGTTGTATAGCATGAGGTCGTTTTTTAAGTTATCGTCACTGTATAGACTTAATACTTCTTCGATAGACAGCCCTCTAGCACGATGACAGAGGTAGAAGACGCAATGATGACCACATACAAACGATAGAGGGTGCTGTAGTTGACCATTGTTGTACTTGATGACCTCTGAATGTTTCTTGAGGAACTTTAAAATATTTTCAGGGTAATGTGCAAAGTAGGGCCCCATTCCAAACGAGTCAAAGAAAGTTGTTCTCCCGTCTTCTTTGAGAGTTAAAGCCAGCCAGTGCACTTCTGGTTTATGTGCCGGATGTGTGTTGACGATGAAATATGCAGGCAGTCTGAGGGGTTGTGTCAATTGAGGCAACTTATCCGACGGCCACACACCGTAAAATGTGTCGCCCATGAGACCTCTCAGCAGCCTCTGTAACTGGAGACTATCCATAACTTTTATAATAATAGTCCACCAGCACTTGTCTTTTTGCATCAATCTCCAGAATGGAATCATAACAAGCGTACACAATCAGTGTTAGGGTGTTTGGTGAAGCAACTCTGAATCTCATCTCCAGTCTTAAATTCCCTTTTGAGACAGCTGAGAGAGCGTCGTTGTCATCGGCTGGATTGAGATTAAATGCAAACAGCGAATATCCGCTGTTAAAACCTTCGCGGTCAATGCTTAGATACTTCAAATGTCTTCCTGTAGCTAGAATCATGTTATAAAACTCTTTGACCGCCATACCGTTGTTAAAGTGAGGTTGAAAAGCTTTAGCGGGGATCTGTCGACCGTCCTGACAGAGGGCTAGATATTCATGTTGAATGGGCAGAGATCTTTCCTACCGGAAAATGCCTCATGACGCACCATCCCTAAAACCACGGATTTAGGTCTTGAACCCAGAAATAAACTCTCCTGGGTACATATTCTCGAGTTCTCTGGAATGGAGTATGTTTTTACGTTGACTCGTGAGAGGGGGTAGAGAGCATTTCCTTTTAACTAACCCGCTGCATGACGTATTCTCACAGCTGGCGAAACAGTGACTTTCTTCACAAACAGAGAGGTGCCAAGGATTTTCAGACGAAAGGTGGAGTTGCGAGGTCCGGTCAGGCAGAAGGCATCATTCGCCCTGGTGAGTTTAATTCTTAAATCGACCGAGTTTAATAACAGTCTCTCACAGAAAAATATGTCGCTGTGCAGAGGACTGAGAAGATGTACTTCTCTGGACCTGCTCGTGAACTCAGCCCTGAAAAGCCTGAAAAGTTGAGAAGTGTTTCGATCATAGCTCTGTACGGGTGAGTGGAACTGGACTGCGAAATCATCCGATCCCCCAGAACCACATCGCACTGGTCAAAGATTGTGTTTAGAGGATAATTGATGAGACCGACTGCTGCGTCGTTAGCCAGCGGTGTGCCATCGGCGTTAGTAATTCTTGCACGCACGAGTAGAAGGGTGTCGTTTAGGTCTAGATACTTTTCGCCGTCTCCTGGTATAAAAAACTCAATCGCTGATCGCGGCTACTGGAGCAATTTCAGTGTAAATTTTGTCCTCGATGGAAAGCCGTGTCATCGGCGGCGTGAATAAATCCAGTTCTGCCAATGTGCATGTGCATTCAGCAGATTTCTGGTGTAGGAGTGCCATGTTACTGTATATAAGGTTTTTTAAAGTATATCAGAGCTCCCTCTGGACTTCCTCTTGGCCCGTTTGCTTCTGTCAACTGACTTCTTTCTTTTTTTGTTTGTACGTTTATTAGAGCTCTGTGTTACATGTCGTCCTGGAGGGCGTCTCTTTGTTCTTCGTGATAAGACAGCTATACCTCCTGACCCTTCCTGTCTCTGTTGATCGCTCATTCCTCTCATGGTACAGGTGAACATATCTGTGGCTATGTTACCCACTGCTGATTTGAGATGGGGTTTCGCTATGGCGATACCTCTTTTCAACAAAGGTGATATAAACCGAAACATTTTTGAGAAGAGGGAACCGATGCCTCGTCCGTACATAACCGGGGCACCGTCAAAACCGGGTAGCTCTCCGCCCACCTGTTTTTCATAATATTGTACAACTCTGTGCGGGTCGTCTCTTAAGCCTGCATGAACCATTGTGTTTGTTTTTGACTTGGTCTGCAAAGGCTGGTTATCCCTTTGGTGTTGTGGTGATCAATGAATTTCCAGACGTCGATGCAAGGGTTATATAATATCCTCTCAAGTAACAGGTCTAAAGTGTAGAGTCAACACCACCTTTCCAAATGTAAAATTGACTGGTTTGTTAAGATCTGGTTTAATCTGTGTCTGAATATTTTCAATATGGTTCTTGGCAACCGGTAAATAGTAAGCAGGGTTAAAATGCTGTGTGATTATATCTGAGTAACTACCCTTGATTTCCACCGTTCTTAAAAGCGGTGCATATGCATCCTCTACAAGCTGCGGTCTTACAACGTCAGTAGAGATGGTAAAACCCCACTTTTAAATCAACAGGATGGGGCGCTCTGAACTCGCAATAAATGATGCAATTAGCAGGATCTACACCTAACATGTAAGCCAAAGGCGAGTTAAAAAGCACTAGGTTCTGACTGTCTCCTTGAAGATCAATGTTTTGCCGTGCACGGTCAAACAGGAAGCGTATATTCTCATTGTTTTTTTTTTAAAGTTTGCTCCATCTCGGTTGTAATCTGATTAAGTGAGCTGTAATATCCAACCGTCTTTTTTCCTCTGAGCTGAGGCGCTGGCGTCAGGATCCGGAGCCCAAAGTCTCGCCATGGCTCTATGAAATTCATCTTTATGAAGCCGCGACGTGTTACCATCTGAATCTGATCCTCTCGGAGCAGCCGTGTTGGTGTTGGAGTCAGCTCCTCTATGGTTTGGTTTCCAGTAAAGTGACGACGTATCCTCTGGAATATTATGTCACGTGTGAGGGTATGTAATCTCCGTCAAAGCAACCTCCCATTTTCCGTTTAAATCGATATGTTGTGCTAAATGCGGAAAGTACCAATTGAGTTGTCTTTAAAAACTTTTGCACTGGCGTTTGATGGTAAAGTCACATAGAAGCCCCATTCTTTGAGCCCTACATGATGATATGATGCCTGGTGTCAAGGAGGATCGTCTTATATATATTTTACATCTGAAGCTTTTACCCAGCTGTTGAATTTTTCAGGCCAGTTCTTCCACTGGACAAAGACCTGTCTCTCTCCTTTAACGGCGCGTTCCTTGAGAATCTTTTCAACGTGAAATACGTTATCCTTTACGAGTTGTACTTTTTGTAATTCTTGATCATAAAATGACCCCTGGATGGGTTTGCCATCGAAATCTTTCAATTTATACACAGGCGGGTTGCGATGAATACATTCAGTTATTGTAAATATCTCATCTGTAAAACTCTGCTCGTACTTTTTGTCAAATACACCTCGTAGTTTGGATATCCTAACATGATCGCCCTCCATAAATTTGGCTTCTGCCGACCTTTTGACGGTCTAATGTAAAGATTGTCAAACACCAATCTAAAGAAATTTCGACAGGAGGCAAAATTTATTTACTTACTTCCATCGGTGTCATTTTTATACGACTGTGATAGCTGTGATTATAACTCTTTACTAGATCCTGTAAAACCTCGATGTAACGTTTGTGTAATGTAATGTTTTTAGCTGTAAAATATCTCCACATCAGATTTTTAAGAGTGCGGTTAAATCTCTTTACCACAGGGGCCTTAACGTCACTTGCTGTTGAAAAATTTCCATCAAAGCCCGGAAACTCTTCTTAAAAAAATTATTTACCGTCATCCGTCTGTAGCTTTGCAGGCGTCTCGCTCTCCTCCAGCACTGATTCGAACGCCTTCACTGTCTCAATCGCAGTCTTTCTTTTTAAAACGCGTACATAGGCCTTTTTTGAAAATACATCGATAACGGTCAACAAGTAATTTTGATCGTCGTTATATCTAGCCAATGCCTGCATGTCTTCTGTTCATCACTTTTATGGACAGAATTTCTAGGCGTAGCCAGGGGTTGGAGGGGATGCAGTTCGGGAACCACAGAATTTCATCTCTGCTATTTGCGGACGATGTTGTTCTGCTGGCCTCATCGGACCGGGACCTTCAGCATGCACTGGGGGGGTTTGCAGCCGAGTGTGAAGCGGCCGGGATGAGGATCAGCACCTCCAAGTCTGAGGCCATGGTTCTCGACCGGAATAAGGTGGTTTGCTTTCTCCGGGTCGGTGGAGAGTTCTTGCCCCAAGTGGTGGAATTTAAGTATCTCGGGGTCTTGTTCTCGAGTGAGGCAAAAGGGGAGCGTGAGATTGATAAACGGGTCGGTGCAGCGGCAGCAGTGATGCGGTCGCTGTATCGGACCGTCGTGGTGAAGAGGGAGCTGAGTCGCAAGAGGAAGCTCTCGATTTACCGATCGATCTACGTTCCCACCCTCACCTATGGTCACGAGCTTTGGGTAATGACCGAAAGGATGAGATCGCGGATACAACCGGCTGAAATGAGTTTCCTCCGCCCGGTGGCTGGGCGCACCCTTAGACATAGGGTGAGGAGTTCGGTCATCCGGGAGGAGCTCGGGGTGGAGCCGCTGCTCCTCCACATCGAGAGGAACCAGTTGAGGTGGCTCGGGCATCTGATCCTGGACGCTTCCCTGGGGAGGTGTTCGGGGCATGTCCTACCGGGAGGCGAAGGCGATCCACCCCTCCATAGCTCCCGGGGTGAAGAGGATTGTAATAAACTCTTTTAATGATGTGTTTCACCGACATGTTAAACGAGAAATGAATGAGCTGAGATCCGAATATGCTTCTTAATGTTTTTTATTCAACAGGTTATGTCAGCATTCGAACGTAATGCTATACGAAGATATAAGATATAAAAAGATATTAAATATATATACATATATACAGATAAAAAATGTATATATATATATATATATATATATATATATATATATATATATATATATATATATATATATATATATATATATATTCTTGCATTTCACAAAACAGGTACTTGTTTTACTGTCAGATCTGGCA
Organism: Synchiropus splendidus; assembly: GCF_027744825.2. Taxonomy (NCBI): domain Eukaryota; kingdom Metazoa; phylum Chordata; class Actinopteri; order Syngnathiformes; family Callionymidae; genus Synchiropus; species Synchiropus splendidus. The sequence goes on from NC_071337.1 coordinate 34,623,523, forward strand.
TCTTTTCCGTTTCTTCACAACTGTATCCAATGCATCCATTGCAGATTGGTTGGGTGATGTGAGCTTGACCTTTTCAATGACGGCAGTTGCTGGGCATCGAGGTGGCCTGGCTCGACTCTGCAGCTTGGTAGTGACAAGTGACTTCGTTATTTTCCTTCCAGTTATAAAACAAGGTAGGATAGGGTTAATTATTCCCCTTCCTGTCATAAAACAAGCGGGGTGGTTACTATTTTAATTTCCTTTTGATATAAAAAAGGGAGAGGGGTATTATTTTAATTACTTTTTGATATAAAAAGGGGGAGGGGTTGTTATTTTAATTTCTTTTTTATATAAAAAAGGGGCGGGAGGGGTTTTATTACCTCCGGGGGACCATAAAGCAATACAGGTTTGACATTTTGGTGTATGCTTCTACTCTCTCACACCCTTATTTTACAAACCCAGGTCGGTTTCATTTGCCATTAAAAGAAAAGTGGAAATGGAACTTCAAAGTCTCCACGACCGAACAGCATCCGATTCCAAGAATGGAGGATATGATGTCAAGCCTGGCAGGGGGACAGAAGTTCACAAAACTCAATATGAGCCATGCATATCAGCAAATAGTCCTTGAGGAGGAATCAAGGAAGTTTGTGAGTGTCAGCACTCACAAAGGTCTTTTTACATATACACGTCTGCCTTTTGGAGTAAACTCCAGTCCTGCTATTTTCCAACGCACCATGGAGAATGTACTTCAAGGCATGGCAAATGTGGCAGTGTATTTAGAGGACATTATATTGAGAGGAAGAGATGACAGCATCTGCAAACACTCAACGAAGTGCTGCAGAGGTTGGAGGATAAAGGGCTGTGGTTGAAACGGAGCAAGCGTCAGTTCATGGAAAACAAAGTAACATTCTTGAGTAATCAAGTGGACAGGACAGGCCTGCATCCAATGTCAGCGAAGGTCAAAGCAGTCCAGGATGCTCTGGTACCATATCTGCCCCATTTTTCAATGTTCATCTTGTTCAATGCTCTCCACATAATGGACAGAATGTAACAGATGTTATTCTTGCATTTCACAAAACAGGTACTTGTTTTACTGTCAGATCTGGCATCTTTTCCGTTTCTTCACAATTGTATCCAATGCATCCATTGCAGATTGGTTGGGTGATGTGAGCTTGACCTTTTCAATGACAGCAGTTGCTGGGCATCGAGGTGGCCTGGCTCGACTCTGCAGCTTGGGAGTGACAAGTGCTTTGCCAAGTTCTTCCAGGAAAAGCCGACGTCGGTTCCGTTTGAGCACATATTGAGCAATGCAGAGGTCTGCCCTGCACCTTCAGAATTTCCTTGGGAAGTTCTGGCTTATTTTTTCTGACTGTTCCCGCTGTTCAGCTTTCTATTCTGCAGTTCATCTCCAAGGCGATAGGATGTAAATGTAAATGTGACGTCACGTGATTTTATGACATTGCAGCCCTTTATTCATCTCCAGCACCACACGCATCCCCTGATTCTTCTCGGCTGCTCCTCCAGGTAGCTTTCCACTGTATACGTGCATATTCCCGGCATAGCTAGATTTTGCTTCACAGGCCACCCATATTTTGATGCCATACTTGGCGGGCTTGTTAGGCATGTACTGTAAACCTTCTGGAGCTCATTTTTGGTGTGTTTGTCAAAGAGACTACATGAGAACACTGACAAGAACAAGGTAGAGAAAGTTTCCCCTCTACACACAGCTGGGTCTGAATGGCTATTCAGACAATCAAATCAATCAAAATACACATAGCTGGGCAGTCTAAATAGGTATATCAGAGAGACATGTTTATTTTGGGTCTGAACAGCCACTTACCCACATTAAAGAATCCGGGTCAAAATGACCTGCAACATCATCTTTGTGTACCAAAAGTACTGCACCCCAAAAATAACTGCTAAGCCCTCTTTATCCAACTGTGAATAGTTTTTTTCTGCTGCTGTGAGTGTGTGTGACGCATGAGTTCTCAGAGGATCATGAGATGGGCTATTCTGTTAAGAGCAAATGAATATGCCATGGTGTACCGACGTGGACAGGACAATGCAAACGCAGATGCTCTCAGTAGACTTCCACTTCCAGAGAAACTTGGGCATCCAGACTCAGAAGACCAGGTATTATTGGTAGAGCAGGATCAGAGTTCAGTGGTCAACTCGGAAGAGCTTTGTAGGTGGACCAGTAAAGACCCCGTACTCGCCCGAGAGAATAAATACATACTCAGAGGGTGGCCCTGTAACCTGGATGTTGCTTTCAGTCCATACACTATGAAGCAACAGGAGCTGAGTGTACAAGATGGGTGTGTACTGTGGGTGTGCCGTGTGGTGATTCGGGAAAAAGGATGTGGTCTTACGTGGAAGCAGCATCAATTGCACCCTGAAATGAGTTAAATGAAGGGTTTGGCTCGTAGCTATATGTGGTGGCCTAATATAGACAGTGATATTGAAAGTTCGGTCAAATCGTGTTCCACTTGTCAGGAACACCAGAACGCTTCGGCCTGTGCACCGCTACACCCGTGGGAGTGACCTGACCAACGGTGACGACGACTTTATGTTGATTATGCTGGGCCGTTCATGGGAAAGATGTTCTTGGTGGTGATTGATTCACATTCAAAGTGGTTGGAGGTCTACCCTGTTTCGACAGTAGAGTTTTATTCAGTTATCGGATAACTTCATAGTCAACAACAGGACTGTCTCCTGCAGAAATGTTGATGGGGAGGAAGTTGAGGTGCATGTTGGATCTGCTACACCCAAATTTGAAGAAGAAAGTGGAACTGAAACAGTCAAACCAGAAAGTTCAGCATGATCAACATGCTCGGTTCAGAAGTTTTCAGAATAGGCGACCAGGCCCGGAAGAGCGCTCGAGGCCGAGGCGTTGGAAGGAGCGAATTCAATACGAATAATAATAAAAAAAAAGTCAGCCAACTACCCCGGGAGAAGCTGCTGCCGATGATCGTCCACGCACAGAGCGGCACAAGCGCTGAGTCTCCTGCTGTTAAATCCACTCCTGCGGTGATGCGACAAGTCTCTGCCGTCACTGCGATGAGACCTCAGTCCTGCCTGAAGTTTCCGTGGTCCAGATGAGCCGCTCCACACCCCTTCAAGTCTCAAGCTTCTTCTCTTGATGTGCCAGATGCGCCGGCTCCAGCTTTAATTTCACAATTACAGAGTCACTCATTCACGCCTCTGTAATTTCACAATCACATTTTGCGGAGTGCCCTGGCACTTCCAGTGAAGTAGAAAGGCTGGTGTAATATTCCTGGAATATGTTTGTGTCCAGCTGTCCGTGGAGCCTGCCTCCCTCGCAAACAGTCCTTTAGCACGGGGCAGAAATTTTGAGCGGACCTCCAATCCTGGGGCGTCCCCCCAAAGCATGGCTACTTCAAGGCTAGCAGGCAGTCCTCTGCCCCCCTAAGTGCAGTTCACTATTCGAAATGCTAAAGCACCCGCAACACTCAAAGCAAATAATGCCAAATGGGTGTGGACAGCCGTCTGTTGGGTAAACATCCACTGCTAGTCTCATTCAATCCGGACTATTTCCCGGCGCAGTTCTGACACTCTACTGGCACGAGGACCGCACGTGGTCAGGTACGGAGCTTAATAGGTGGAGGGTTTGGATTTGTGGCGCAGCGTTCCCTCTCACTCAGCGGTCATGCGCGATGCCCTCGCACCTGGAGCTTGACCTCCCCCTTGAGGAGTGACCATCCCACCCGGCGCTGACAGAGCCGCCATCGCGCAGTAGAATGGTGTCTGCACTGTCGGCAACCGGCTCATAGCGCTTGAGAACATCATTGCGCTCTTTATGAGCTCCGTGGACTCCCACAGAGATTTTGGAGACACAATAATCCGTGGTGCTCTGCTCGCGGCGCCTCCTCCACACACAGCCGCCGCCTGGGGGGAACAGCCGTATAATAGCCGAGCTGATCATCGCCACTCCTCTTGGAGAGACCAGTCGTCTGCTCTCACCTCTGCTCCCTCCAAAAGCGTAGGAAGAACTTTGTATCTAAAAGTATGCATCTAAACCTAGTCTAACTTGGAAAAAAAATAAGATGCATTACTTTGGTATCGGGTCTGTTTCTTCTATGCCCAAAATTAGGGTTTATCATCCGCCAAGTTCTCTTCCGGTTCCAGTCAGTCCGAACTCCGGCTTCAAAATTTTTTTTTTGTTTGACATCGTCTCAGGAGACCGAGCAGTATAGTAACGGTCTCTGCCTCCTTATACCTGATGCCAGAACTGTCCCTGGGGAAGTTTATGGAGCCAAGACGTTATGTTTTTCCTCAGTTTCGCCACAATAAGAAGCATAGGCGTCAAATAACTCTTTGCCGTCTCTCAACAGATCCCGGTTCCAGCCAAAAGTCAGGGGAGTTTCAATTCTGCCATTAACTCTTCTGATTACTCAGACTCGCCAGTTTTTAGCAGGGGTCGCCACAGGACCGCGAAAGCCACCACTTCAGAGGATCACTCAGTAGGAACTGCGTGCCAGACCTGCTCTGTTCTCAGCTCCCTCGTGTGATGTCTGAAGCGATGTGTGTCTGTGATTCTGTTCAGAGGCAAGCAGGACATCGTCATCTACAGAGTCATCTCTTTCTGAGGCTGATTGGGCCGGTCCCTCGGGTCTCCATCTTAGGAGAATCTTGATCAGATCTTGATCTTTGTACACTGCAAGTTTGGGGAACCGAATTCCTCTGACGGCTCAGCTGACAAAAGCGAGTGTGTTTTTGAAGAACCAGCGGGACTTGAAGTTCCCAGAGGAGTGGGCACTGTGCACCGATGACCCTTTCGTCCTAGACCCGCCCCGGAGTCCGGGTCCGCTCCTGTGCTCAAGGCTCCTATCTTGAAAGAGTATCTTCCGAATTGAAAGAGCCTGTCTCCTCACCTGCCCATATGGATCGAGAAAATACACGGTCATTGAAACGGCCTTCAGTTACACAGTCAACCTCCAGGTTCTGCGTCACCACATGGACCTGAGTGAACTCAGAGAACCAGCGGTCATGTCTGATGGAGGAGGACAGCGCTCTCCTGACAAAGCAAATAATTGAGCTACTGCCAAAGCAATCCTCCTACACTGGATTTTACTCCAGATACTTTCTGGAACCCAAGAAGACAGGAGAGTGGAGACCTGTTCTGAATCTCAGTCTCCTCAACCAATTCATGACCAGACAGCGGTTCCGGACTACCAGCAGACTCCTGGAGTGTGAGAGTGGATGACCTCCATAGATCTTGCAGAGGCCTACTTCCACAACACGGTCTCTAGTGTCTAGTGCCTCGTTTTTTCACCAAGTGCGTGGAGGAGTGGCTCGAACCACTAAGAAGACAGGGTCTGCGGATTCTGACGTACTTGGACTACTGGTTGATTGAGTCCAAACAGGATTCATGAGCGCCCACCAGCTTAGCTTAAGGGGTGTTTCTCGTAGCTGCAGAACAAATTCAATGTCTCCAAAGGGGTTTCAGAGAGTTATCAACATTTTTATGTTTGTTGGTCTGAAAGGTACAGGTCCCGCGGACTGAAAACACGTTTTCTGCACTGTTTAATCTCTGCTCAGGGCTGTCTCAGAACATGAAAATTTCGCCTGGCACGATAGCTGAAGCGGTCATTCTAGTAGGTGCTGAACTAATTCAACATTTCTGAAGTGGTTGCAGAGTGATAACATTTTTATGTTTGTCAATTCTGAAAACCACCGTCACTCGGGTGAAAACCTGTTTTTCTGAACAGTTCACTCACTGCTCAGAATAGTGCCAGAACATGAAAATATCAGCTGCAACTGTTGGAAAAAGAGTCTTTCGAGTATATTCGGCACTAAATCCACGTTTTTGGACTATTTTCAGGGTGGAATCAACAATTTTTATTCTTCCTGGTCAGAAACCGAACCTCTCTCGGGCTGAAAACGCATTTTTGCACTGTTCACTCACTGCTCAGCGATGCCTCAGAACATGAAAATTTCACCTGACACTGTAGCAGAAGCTGTCTTTCTAGCAGCAGCAGAACTAATTCAACCTCTCTGTGTGGTTTCAGAGAGTTATCAGGATTTTAATGCTTGTTCGTCTGAAAACCACCTTTTCGTGGCCTGAATACGTGTTTTCTGCTCGGTTCACTTACTGCTTAGGCGGGACTCAGAACATGAAAATGTCACCTCAAACTATAGCAGAAGTGGTATTTCTAGTAGTTGCAGAATTTAATCACGATGTCTGAAGTGGTTTCAGAGGTAAGTACATTATTATGTTTGTAAAAATGTAATTACCACAGTCACTTGCGCTGAAAATGCGTTTTCTGCACTGTTCACTCACTGCTAAGGACTGACTCAGAACATAAAAATTTCACCTGCTACTAAAGCAGACCGGGGTCTTATTAGTAGGTGCCGATCTAATTCAACATGTTAAAATGTTGACTCGTTCCTGCCTCCTGTGACTTTCACCACTGCACTTGGGTCCTGCTCCACATCTTGACCCGTGACAGTCAGAAGTGGTTTCAAAGATGTAACAAAATCTTTATCTTTTTCGGTGTGAAACGCAGCTTCTCTCGGGCAGAAAACGCATTTTTTGCGCTGTTCACTCACTGATCAGAAAAGCCTCGGAACTTGACAATATCACCTGCAACTATAGGCAAAACGTTTTTAGAGGGTTATCAACTATTGTATTTTTGACAGTCTGAAACCAAGCTTCTCTCAGGCTGAAAATGCATATTCTGCACTGTTCACTGACTGATCAGAATAATCTCAGAACATAAAAATATCACCTGCCTCTATTCCAGAAGGGGTCTTTCTCATAGCTGCAGAACGAATTCAACCTGTCAGAAGAGTTATCAACATTTTTATGTTTGTCGGACAAAAAAACACAATCCCTCGGGCTGAAAACGCGTTTTCTGCACTGTTCACTCACTGCTCAGTGATGCCTCAGAACATGAAAGTTTCGCCTGCAACTACAGAAAAAACACTCTTTCGACTATATTCAACACTAATCCCATACGAATAGGGCGCTGCGACTGGCCTACAAGCAGCCGTTCCACATTTCCTGCTTCCAAGCCATGGGATGAGTTTGACGAGAGCCAGGTGCTGCTATGAGGTGGATCTGGAGACTCTGTTCCCAGAGTTGGCTGAGTTCCGTGTGGTGGAGTCAAGTACGTTCCCGCTTGATCTTCTCCTGCGCCTCATGTCATCCGCCGCCGTCGTATCGAAGTTGAGCTCTCTCTCCGCCGCCAGCTCAAGAATCATCCCACTTCACTAACGGCCTGCTGGCGTTGGATGGCGAGACTACACCAAGGGCACGACCGCATGTTGTCTGACCACAACTGGAAGAAATCTGGACTATTCCCAGCGCGGTTCTTACACTCCACTGGCACTAGGACCGCACTTGGTCAGGTACGGAGCTTACTGCCTGGTGGAGGGTTTGGATTCCCACCGCGGCGTTCCCGCTCATTCAGCCGTCATGCACTATGCATGATGCGTTCGCCCCGGGAGGAGTGACCATCCCACCCATGTTTACACCGTCGGCAACCAGCTCATAGTGCTTGAGAACATCACGCGCTCTTTATGAGCTCCGTGGACAGGCTCATACATCGCAGATCCTCTCTCACTTTACCAGAGATTTTGGAGTTTCAACAGTCTGTCGGCGTGGTGCTACGCTCGTGGCGCCTCCTCCACACACAGCCACTGCCCGGGGGGGAACACCGTCACTGGTCGAAGGGGCGGGGTGACCTCAGCCGTCCAAATCATAGCTGTGCTGATCATCGCTTCTCATCTTGGAGAGACCAGTCCGCTGCTCTCACCTCTGCTCCATCCAAAAGCGTGAAGAAAACTTTGTATCTGAAACTATGCATCTGTAACAGGTCTGAATACTGTGACCTTGTCTTCAGTTCAAACGTGGCGTCTCAATGTGGTCAGTAGAACGCCGTCCGAAACAAAATGCGGACAGAGCCACACAAAGCTTTCACATTTGTCGATGGTGAGAAAAGCAATCCAAGGGATTCTGTTTTTTCTTTGTGGTAACCCACACCACAATTAGATGTCTTTCTGAAACATCACTCCCAAACATCTCACTTTGTCATACAACAACTGTCATACATCATGAACCACATGCATAATTTATTTTCATCTGAATGTATAACTCTGCCATTAAACCTTTTGGCTAGTGTTGGGAAATAATAAAACTTTACTTTTCACCGTTATTCACCACAAGGAAACCGAACTCCACACAACTCAATCACCCGTGCCATGTCAGCGTAGGTTGTCAGTATGAGCTTACAAGTGCCACATCCACACAGAGCGAACTCAAAGTACGAAGGAAAAACAGTATACTTAAAAACCATGTCACCATCCACACACTCAGACCCCCAATCAATCAATCCCAAGTGGAACAAACATTATAAACAAATGGATTTGACTAACCTGAAACTAAATGAGGACAGAGTCACACTAGGCTTCCACATTTGTCGATGGTGAGAAAAGTAATAAAAAAAGTGTCACTTCCTATTTACCCACACATCTTCAATGCCTAACCTCTGTCCTTTCCTGCCCTCTACTGACCTAATTATATACCTGCCGGTTAATCAACTCCATTAAATTATTTAATTAAAATAATTAAATGACATCTAACACATACTCTGTGACCACACATAAATGGCCGTCACACTAGAAAGGCAGTTTTTTGTCATCAAATTGTCATGTTCTGAGGCCTTCACTGAGCAGTGACTGAACATTGCAGAAAACGCTTTTTCAGCCCGAGGGACTGTGGTTTTGAGACAGATAGACATGAAAATGTTGTAACCTCTCTGAAACCACTTCAGACAAGTTGAATTAGTTTGGCACTTACTAAAAACACTCCTTCTGCTTATATTGGCACGTGAAATGTTTATGTTCTGAGGCATCCCTGTGCAGTGAGTGAACAGTGCATAAAACATGTTTTCAGGCTGAGAGAAGCTCGGTTTCTGACCAGGAAAAAAGAAGTTGATAACACACTGATAAACAGTTCAGAAAGGTACATTTAGTGCTGAATATACTAGAAAGAGAGTTTTTCCTATTGTTGCAGTTGAAGTTTTCATGTTCTGAGTCACGACTGAGCAGTGTTTGAACAGTGCAGTGAACGCCATTTTCAAAATATAAAATCGCTTTGAATGTGTGAGTGCTGAATATACTAGAAATAGTCTTTTTGCTATATTTACACTTGATATTTTCACTGCTCTCAGGCTATTCTGATTAGTCAGTGAAGAGTGCAGAAAATGCTTTTTCTCCCGAGGGACAGTGGTTTTCAGACCGACAATCATTAAAATGTTGATAACTCATTGAAACCACTTCAGAGAGGTTGAATTAGTTCTGCAGCTACTAGAAAGACTATAGCAGATTCTGCTATAGTATTAGTTGAAATTTTCATGTTCTGAGGCATCGCTGAGAAAAAGTCTAAAAAAAGTTCTGAAATGTACGTTTAGTGTTGAATATACTAGAAGAGTGCCTTTCCTATAGTGGCAAGTGAAATTTTCATGTTGTGAGGCATCCCTGAGCAGTGAGTAAACAGTGCATAAAACGTGTTTTCAGCCAAAGGAATAATAGTAATAGAGATAGAAGTAAAAATGTTGATAACTCTCTTAAATCACTTTAGACAGGTTGAGTTAGTTCTGCACCTTGTCGAAATACCTTTTCTGCTATAGTGGCAGGTGAAATTTTCATCTTCTGGGGAATCGCTGAGCAGTGAGTGAACAGTGCGTAAAATGCGTTTCCGGCCAAAGAGAATGTAGGTTTCGGAACGGCAAAAATAAAATTGTTGATAACCCTCTAAAAACAGTTCAAAAATGTAGGTTTAGTGTTGAATATATTAGAAAGACTGTTTTTGCAGGTAATATTTTCAGGTTCTTAAAATATTCTGATCAGTGAGTGAACAGTGCAAGAAAACACGTTTTCAGCTCGAGAGAAGCTCGGTTTCTAAAACAGGAAAAAAAATAGTTGATAACCCCCTGAAATACAGTTCAGAAATGTAGGTTCAGTGTTTATTTTACGAGAAAGAGTGTTTCTCCTATAGCTGCTCGAGAAATTTTCATGTTATCTGGCATCCCTGAGCAGTGAGTGAACAGTGCATAAAATGCGTTTTCACCCAAAGAAAACGTGGTTTACAGACCGACAAAAATAAATGTTAACACTCTTAAAACACTTCAGACAGGTTGAGTTAGTTCTGCACCTTGTAGTAATACCGTTTCTGCTATAGTGGCAGGTGAAAATTTCATTTTCTGGGGCATCGCTCTGCAGTGAGTGAACAGTGCGTAAAACGCGTTTTCGTCTGAAGAGATTGTGGGTTTGGGACCGGCAAAAATAAAATTGTTGATAACCCTCTAAAAACAGTTCAGACAGCGTAGATTTCTGCTGCAACTACAAAAAAGACCCTTTCTGCTGTCGTGGGAGGTGAAAATTTTATCTTCTGAAGCTTCCCTCAGAAGTTGTGGCACAATGCAGAAAACGCGTTTTCAGTCTGAGATAAGGTGGGTTTCGGAACGCCAAACCTAAAATGTTGATAACTTTCGAAAAACACTTCAAACAGCTTAGATTTGATGTGCAACTACTAGAAAGACCCATTCTGCTATACTGGGAGGTCAAAATGTCATGTTCTGAAGATTCCCTGAGACGTTATGGCACAATGCAGAAAATGCTTTTTCAGTCTGAGATAAGGTTGGTTTCGGAACGCCAAGCACCTTTATCTGCCCTTTATCTTCTCTTTATCTGCTTTCAATCGTTCCTTATTTCCATCTCTCTTTGACCGTAGTCCGAGTGTAGGAGAAATGGAAGGAATATTGAGATCAGGAGGCAAAGCCCTTGCTTCGCCTGCTGGTCTCTCCCTCTGGCCAAGAACTTGACCGTGCAGAAGAGGAGACCACATGGCGATGGATTGCTCCGTCGCTTCTCCCATCCATCAATGACCGAAGTCCGGGTGTAGCAGAGATGGGAGAACCTTTGGCTAATGTGGAGATGCGCTAGTCGGGGCTCCGCCCGTAACTCCAGGTTCGCCAGGCAGGTCAACTTGACTAGGTGGAGAGAGAATCCTCACCACATAGACTGTCCTGAGATAAACAATGCGGAGTGCAAACAGGAAAGAACTACAACGTCCAGACGCCTTAATGATTGGAGCTGGACCTTGTGTGGGGAGCAACACTGCGGATAAGTGCGCAGGAGAAGCGTCACCAAATTAGGTGAAGATTCACCGGTGGCCTGTCTCTAATCACAGAGGGGTGGCGTGCCAAGAGACCTGCTGCTATCTCCAAACGCCAGGTCTCACGCCAGTGCGGTCTACTCGATGTCTTACGGCAATGACCTCACCCCCAAGGTCGCGCAAAATGTTGTTAGTCCGAATGTAGTGAAGTTTCACGAGTAACCCTCCATACAGCGGGTATGGGTGTCCCCCTGGGGCCCTCTTGTTGCCAAACCAGGTACTTCCCTGCTCCGGCGACTACACAGGGGAACCTGACGCCATCCCATGGCCACAGCACTAGTTTGAGCCCAACATGGAAGAACTAGGCACTAATAACCGTCCATATTTGGAGGGAGAATTCGCCAGTGGAGACACGTTTGGCCCATGACAAAGCGCTGCCAAAGAGAGCGATTCTCTCATCTATTGTCCAGAGCTGCTGGAAGCACCTGTAAACAGGACAACGTGAGGCAAAGAAGAAGGTGCTCCGTCAGACAAATAGAAATCTGCAAAAGATGAGGCAGAAGCCGAGGAGGCTGCTTGGCAGGTTTCTGCCAAGGAAACTCCTCTGATGGCAGCTATGGATGTTGTCCCTTTTTACCACCTGCCAGAGCCACCCACAGCTTATCTGTTTTCCTGAAGGCTCTCACTGCAAGCGCCAGTGATTCTCATCCGGGTGGCGGGTAAGACAGAAAGCCTTCACTGAAAAATTGCTGACCTTGGCACAAAGAAATTTGTGAAAAAAGACTAATCGAGAAGGCACATAGTTCTCCAAACCCTCCTGATGGAGGCCAGGCCCAGGAGGAGAGCTGCTCCAAAGGAGCCTGATCAAGGGGCTTGAAGGGAGCTTCAGAGAGAGTATTATATACCAATTGAAGATCCCAATAGGGGCAGATGCGTCTGGAGATAGGTCTGAGTCTTCGAGATCCCTGCATGAACTGGACTAGCAACGGACAACAGTCCACACCCATTTAGCATTACATGCTTTGAGTGTTGAGGGTGATTTAGCATTTAGGACCACCTGCTAGCCTTGAAGTAGCCCCCTGCTGCAGGACTGTTTGCAGGACATGAACTGGTTGCAGCACACCCTTGTGTGAGTGTGTGTGTGAGCACAGGTGGCAGAGTTACGCAGTCCAGAACACCTCCCGGGACTCTGGAACACCTATGAGGTCATCTTGAGCACAAAGCTTAAACCCCAGCCTTGCAATGTGGCCTGACCTGAGAACCATGAGCAATTACCATGGCCATCCATACCGGACGTCTGACTGGCACCGCTGGCTCCTTTGCAGACAGCCTTCAAGGAGATGCACGTTTTACTGCACTGAACCGCCTGTAATGTCACCGGCGATGTTGCTTTGGTATGACGGAAGGTGGTGTGCCGATGGTCCTGTCAATATCTCCGATGGCCAGGGCCTCACACGGGACCGGCCTATTAGACTTCTTATGCAACCGCCATGCCCAGGGTCTATCCAGCGTGAATGAATTAATGAATGGGTTGTGAAGATGTAGCATTAACAACCCCTCATACATAGAGTGTAATTTTACACTCTGGGTGGCAGGAGCTGCCGCCTCATCTTTGTCACCTTAAGCTGATATAGAAGGTGGCGTTTACAACCCCTCATATATGGTGTGTACCCTACACTGTGGATCAGCAGGAACTGCGTTGCCCTCGTTTAGCCACTCTGCGGCTGAAATAGAAAGTGGCATTAACAGTCCTCCAAACCTATAGGGAAAACATTTACTGAGCAGCTACAGTCAGGGTTCTAGTCTGAGCTGAGCAAGAAAGAGGGAGTTTATTCACAAATGAATAAACAGTCATGCAGGAATCCGGTGGATCTCGGGACGCTGCACTCTGCACAGCACTGTAATGAAGCAGATACTGGTGCCCCAGAGCCAGTGCTGTGAATGAGGGCCGACGGTTTGCAGGGTTCGGCTGCTCCTGAAGACAGAATGACATGAGACATGAGATACTCCCTTGAAAGCAGCCACAGATGTTGCCAGGCATCTCGTCAAGTGTGCTCTCAGGGATTCCGGTGCCCGTTTTTTCGCAGTCTCATAGGCTTTCATGATGGCAATTCTAAGCCAATGTGAAAACCTGTGAGTGGACAGCGCCTGCCCCTTCTTACCACCAGGGAGAGCCACCCACAGACTGTCCGTCTTTCCGAAGGGTTGGACTCAATCCAGTTAAGCTTTTAGCGCTGCTCGTATGAATGGGGAGGAGGGCAGAAAGTCTTTACTGATAAGGTGCTGACCTGTGAAGAAGAAGAGAGACATTTAGGTGTGATGGCAGGGTTGGGTCTAAGTGATACCGCCGAGTCATCGACACCAAAAGAGATGCAATCAGGGCTGATCGAAAAAGAGCTACTAGCTCCTTGGAGGCCTGATCAAGTGGCTCAAAAGGGGCTTCGGAGAGTGAATTGAGTACCAGCTGCAGGTCCCAGTAATGACATAAAGGTCTTGAGGTTGGTCTAAGCCTTTTCACTCATCTCATGAAACGGCTCACTTGACGATGCTTGCCGAAGGGGTGGCCGTCCAGACCATTGTGTAGCATGGAAAGGGCTGCTACATAAACCCGTAATGTAGGGCTGCTCCGACCTTGGTTAACCAGATGCTGCAGAAACAATAGGATGAGAGAAATAGTTGCCGATAATGGGCAGGCTGACTGGGTTCCACACCACCGGGGAAACATGTCCAATTAGCATTGTATACTCTGAGGGTTGGCAGAGCTTAAACGTTCTGAAAAGTCAATTGGACATCAGGGGGCAAGTGACTGATTGTTAACCCTGGAGAAGCCAAACCTTGAGGGGTGGTTCTAGACCTCAGGGTTCCTGATGTTTGCAGAAGCGCTGACCTCGATGGAGGGAACTCCCAGTGGCCTTTGATCCGCATATGACACATCTCCGGATACCAGCTGGAGCTGGGGCTGTTTGGATTAAGGGAAGGAGGGGGAAAGGCATACAGGAGGCCTTTTGGCCACCTTGGATGAGCCAGGGCGTCCACATCCAGTGGAAGGTCATCAGATCTACGGGGAGAGAACCAGAGAGGACATTTGAAGCTCTATCTGCTGGCAAAGACATCAGCCACTGGGTGGCCGAAAAACTCGCTGATCATGTTTGCCATCTCCTGAGATAAACTCCATTAATCTGGCAGAGCCCTCAATGAGGCTAAATGTACATCAGCCCAGAGAAAAAATCTTTGTGGCGAGGTTGTGTGACACAGACGACCTCACGCCACCCTGACGGTTGATGTAGGCCACTGTGGTGGCGCTGTCTGATCTCACCATAACGTCGTTCCCAATTAGATGGAGAGAAAGGGCCACCAACACTCTAAAACTGCCAACAGTTCCATCCGGTTCATGTGACGACCTTCGGAACTGCTCCAGATCCCGCTGACGCAGATCTGATCCAGGTGGCCTCCCCCGCCGGACAGAGATGCATCTGTAAAGACTTGTAGGAATTGTTGGATCCTGAAAAGCGCGCTGAGTCCCAGTCAGAGCACGACTTTCCTGGGGGTCATGCTGGACTCAGTCTCCGGTCAGGCCCGACACTCGAGATTTGTCTTCTGGTCTTTGGTCTGGAGTCGGGTGAGGGTGCAGACCGCGAAACCACTTCTGAAGACCTCGCATGTTGAGCAGACCAAGGCGTGGGCCCCTGCCTCAATCGCGCGATGTGGTCCAACACCAATCTGGTGTGTGCTCATGACTCCTGTTTGGACCTGGCTAGAATCAACCAGTAGTCCAAGTACGTCAGAATCCGCACACCCTGTCTCCTTAGTGGTTCGAGCCCCGCCTTCATGCACTTGGCGAAGGTGCGAGGCACAAGACACTAGAAACTGTGTTGTGGAAGTAGGCGTGTGCAAGATCTATGGAGGTCATCCACTCTCACACTCTGACGCACTCCAGGAGTCTCCTGCTGGTCCGGAACCGCTATCTGGTCATGAATTGGTTGAGGAGACTGAGGTGCAGAACATGTCTCCACTGTGTCTTTTTGGGTCCTAGAAAGTACCTGGAGTAAAACCCAGCGTATCTGGATCGCTTTGCCACTCGTACAATTACTTCCTTTGACAGGAGAGCGCGGTCCTCCTCCATCAGACACGACAGCTGGTTCTCTGAGTTCACCCAGGTCCACGTGGTGTCGCAGAACCTCGGGGTTGACTGTGAATCTGAAAGACGTGTCAATGACCGAATATCTTCTCGATCCATATGGGCAGGTGAGGAGACAGGCGCTTTCAATTCAGAAGATACTCTTTCAAGACTGGCGACCTGACCACAGGAGAGGACTCCGGGTAGGGTCCAGGATGACAGGGTCGTCGGTGCACAGCGCACACTCCTCTGGGCACTTCAAGTCCCGCTGGTTGTTCAAAAACAGACTTGCTTTTTTCAGCTGAGCCATCAGAGGAAGTAGGGCCACCAAACTTGTATTGTACCTTGATCTGACACAGCAATTCTTCTGAGATGGACACCCGAGGGACCGGCCCAATCTCAGAAAGAGATGACTAGGCAGGACGATGTCCTGCTTGCCTCTGAGAGGCTTGGAGGGCTGCAGAGAACAGAATCACAGACAGACATCGCATCAGACATCGCGTGAGGGAGCTGAGAACAGAGCAGGTCTGGCACGCAGCGCCTACTGTGAGAGCCTCTCAAGTGGTGGCTTTCACAGTCCTGTGGCGACCCCTGCTAAAAACTGGCGAGTCTGAGGAATAAGAAGAGTTAATGGCAGAATTGAAACTCCCCTGACTTTTGGCTAGAACGAAACGTGAGAGAGTGGAAAGAGTTATCTGACACCTATGCTTCTAATTGTGGAGAAGCTAAGGAAAAACATAACTTCTTGGCTCCTGAAACCTCCTCGTCTCCTGAGACAACGTCAAACAAAAACACATTTTTGAAGCCGGAGTTCGCACTGACTGGAACCGGAGGTGAACTTGGCGGTGATAAGCCCTAATTTTGGGCAGACAGGAAACAGACCCGATACCAATGTAATGCAGCTTATTTTTTATTTTACATACAATGATTTATTTGTAGGCTTTTGGAGGGAGCGGAGGTGAGAGCAGCCGACTGGTCTCTCCAAGAGGAGCTGCGAGGATCAGTGCAGCTACGATCCAGATGGCTGTGCTCACCCCGCCCCTTCGACCAGCGACAGTGTTCCTGGGCGGCGGCTGTGTGTGGAGGAGGCGCCGCGAGCAGAGCACCACGCCAACGGGCTGTTGGATCTCCAAAATCTCTGGTGGAGTGAGAGAGGTTCTGCGATGGATGAGTCTGTCCATGGAGCTCATAAAGAGCGCGATGATCTTCTCAAGCGCTATGTGCTGGTTGCCGACTGCGTTGACACCATTCCACTGCGCGATGCTAGGATGGTCACTCCTCAGGGGAGAAGTCGAGCTCAAGGGGCGGGGGTATCGCGCATCGCAAATCGCGCACGACTTCTGAGTGAGAGGGAACACAGCGCCACAATTCCAAACCCTCCACCTAAGCAGTAAACTCCTTACCTGACCATGTGTAGTGCTAGTGCCACCGGAGTGTCAGAACTGCGCCAGGAATAGTCCGGATATCTTCCAGAATCAGAATCAGAATCAGAATCAGAATCAGAATGAGATTTATTGCCATGGTCAGTGGGGAGCCCACTGACTAGGAAAGTGCCTTGGAATAAAGTGCAACAAAAAACAAATAAAATAAAATAAAATAAAATAAATAGAATAACATAACAACAAGGCTGTTCACAAATTTAACAGTCTGATGGCCGAGGGGAAGAAGCTGTTCCTGTGACGGGAGGTTCTGGTCGGGATGGACCGTAGCCTCCTGCCAGAGGGAAGAGGAACAAACAGTCCATGTCCAGGGTGAGAAGGGTCGGCTCTGATCCGACCTGCACGTCTCTGGGTCCTAGAGGCATAGAGGTCCTGAAGAGGTGGCAGGCTGCAACCGATCACCTTCTCAGCAGAACGTACGATGCGCTGCAGTCGGCTCTTGTCCCTGGAGGTGGTGCTGTTGTACCAGACGGTGATAGAGGAGGTGAGGATGGACTGGATGATGGCCGTATAGAACTCCACCAGCAACTTCGTCGGCAGTCGTAGTTTCCGTACCTGCCTCAGAAAGAACATTCTCTGCTGGGCCTTCCTGATGAGGGACCTGATGGTTGGCTCCCATTTGAGGTCCTCATTGATGGTGGTTCCCAGGAAGTAGAAGGAGTCCACAATAGGAATAGGTAAACCAGCCAACATGAGAGGGGACCGAGAAACTGTGACTCTCCTGAAGTCTATGACCATCTCCACTGTCTTCTGGGCATTGAGTTCCAGGTTGTTGTGGCTGCACCAGGACACTAGCCGCTCCACCTCCCTCCTGTAAGCCGACTCATCTCCATCTTAGATGAGCCCAATGATGGTGGTGTCATCCGCAAACTTGATCAGCTTCACGGACTCGTAGCTGGAGGTGCAGCAGTTAGTGTACAGAGAGAAGAGCCATGGTGAGAGAACACAGCCCTGAGGAGACCCGATGTTGAGGGTCCGAGTGTCGGAGACAGTCGTCCCCAGCCTCACACGCTGACTTCGGCTGGTCAGGAAGTCTGTAATCCATCTGCAGAGGGAGTCAGGCACGTCCAGCTGGCCAAGCTTGTCTTCAAGCAGAGCTGGAAGAATTGTGTTAAAGGCAGAGCTGAAGTCCACAAACAGGATCCTGGCATAGGTTCCTGGGCAGTCCAGATGCTCCAGAACGAAATGAAGGGCCTGGTTCACTGCATCGTCCGCAGATCTGTTGGCTCTGTAGCCAAACTGCAATGAGTGCAGGTGAGAAGCAGTGATCGATTTCAGGTGGGACAGAACCAGGCGCTCAAAGGACTTCATGACCACAGACGTCAGTGCCACCAGTCTGTAGTCATTCAGTCCTGTGATCCTGGCCTTCTTGGGAACAGGGATGATAGTGGTGGACTTAAAGCAGGCAGGTACATGACAGGACACCAAGGAAGCATTGAAGATGTCCGTGAACATTGGAGCCAGCTCAGCAGCACAATGCCTCAGGATGGTAGGGGAAACTCTGTCCGGACCCGCCGCCTTCTGAAGGTTCAGCCTCCTGAACTGAGTGCGCACGTCCTGCTCCATGATGTCAAGAGAAAGAGGAAGAGGGGGGAGGTGAGGGGGTGACTCATCAAAAGTGTCTGTGATCGACTTTGCTGTCTCAGTGACATCGTTCATCTTAGTTGTGTCACTAAGAGACAGCATAGTCCTTTGTTGTAAAGTGGAACATGGGGCTGGAGAGACCGCAGAGGTGTTGGTGCAAAAGGGCTGCTCAAAGCGACAATAGAAGTTGTTCAAGTCCTGTGCAAGAGCGAGGTTGTTCAGAGTGTGGGGGGCACGTGGCTTGTAGTTAGTGGGCACCTTGAGCCCTCTCCACACCACAGCCGAGTCATTGGCTGAGAACTGCTGCGTTAGTTTGTCAGAGTATGCGGCCTTAGCTTTCTTCAGCTCCCTCTGAAACCGATACTTCATCTCTTTGTAGCAGTTCCTGGCCCCACTCTTGCGAGCTGCCACCTTCTCCTGTCTGATCTGGTTGAGTTTAGTTGTGAACCAAGGTTTGTCATTTGCATAACTCACCTTGGTGCGGGTTGGAACTATGCACTCTTCACAGTAGCTGATCCATGAAGTCACAGTGTCTGTATACTCATCCAGATTGTTGGTGGCAGCCCTGAACACTTCCCAGTCTGTGGTCTCCATGCAAGACTGCAGCTCCTCTTTAGCTTCACTTGTCCAGATCTTCATGCTCCTCACAACAGGCTTTGCCAGCTTCAGCTTCTGCTTGTATGTAGGAACAAGATGAACCATCAAGTGTTCAGAGAGACCCAGTGCAGCTCGAGGGAGGGCGGTATAAGAGTTGCGGAGCGATGAGTAATAGTGATCCAGCACGCTCTGCTCTCTGGTGGAACATTTTACAACCTGACTGTACCTGGGAAGCTCCTCACTCAGAGTCGCCTTGTTGAAGTCACCAAGCACAATCACAGGAGAGTCCGGGAAAGTTCGCTCCACATGCAGAACCTGATCCGCGAGCGCACTCTGAGCCTCACGTACATTCGCGCTGGGCGGGATATATATGGGAGCCAGAATGAATGAAGCGAACTCACGTGGGGAGTAAAACGGCTTACAGTTCACGATCAGACATTCCAGAGAGGGAGAGCAGTGCTGAAAGATCACCGTCACGTCCGTACACCAGCTCCTGAACCCGGTCTGCGCGGTGAAGCTGGAAACCCTCCAGATGAAGCGCAGTGTCCGGGATGAGATCGCTCAACCACGTCTCCGTGAAACACAAAACACAAGAGGAGGAGAAGTCTCTGTTCCGTCTCAACATCAGCGCCAGTTCATCCATCTTATTGCTGAGCGACCGGACGTTGGAGAGGATTATCCCGGGAAGCGGAGTGCGCGATCCTCTTCGACGAAGGCGAACGAGTGCACCGGCACGTTTCCCTCTCCTCCTCAGTTTCTTCCGCCCAGCCAAAAGATGAACTAACTCCGTAACTGACACCACAAATACTGGTAGTAAGTCAGACGGAGTCAGAGCCCTGATGTTCATCAACTGATCTCGTGTGTAAAAACACGCAGATGCTCCATCAAAACACAAAAATAAACAAAATAACATGCACGATAATTCCAGGTCAGCCTTCGTCGGCGCCATCTTGTCAGCATTACCTCTTACCTGCAGTTATGGGCAGACAACACGCGGTCGTGCCCTGTGTGTAGTCTCGCCATTCAACGCCAGCGGGCCGTTAGTGAAGTGGGATGATTCTTGAGATGGCGGTGGAGAGAGAGCTCAACTTCGATACGACGGGCAGCGGATGTGCTTGACTCCACCACACGGAACTCAGCTAACTCTGGGAACAGAGTCTCCAGATCAACCTCATAGCAGCGGCTGGCTCTCGTCAAACTCATCCCATGGCTTGGAAGCAGGAAATGTGGAACGGTTCAGCTGCTTGTAGGCCAGTCGCAGCGCCCTATTCGTCGAGGTTTAGTGTTGAATATAATAGAAAGAGTGTTTCTCCTATAGCTGTAGGTGAAATTCTCATATTCTAAGTCACCCCTCTAAGCAGTGAGTGAACAGCGCAGAAAACATGTTTTCAGCCGGAGGGACTGTGGTTTTCAGACCAACAAAAATAGAAATCTTGATAACTCTCTGAAACCACTTGAATTAGTTCTGAGGTTGAATTAGTCCTGCAGCTACTAGAATGAAGGCTTCTGCTGTGAAGTCAGGATAAATTTTCATGTTCTCAGGCTTCCCTGAGCAGTGACTGAACAGTACAGAATATAATATATATAATATAATAATATAGAGTTTTCAGCAAGAAAGAAAGTGGGTTTCGGACTGGCAAAAATAAAATTGTTGATTACCCTCAAAAAACACACGTTTAGTGTTGTATATACTAGAAAGAATTTTTTTCCTATAGTTGCTGGTGATATTTTCATGTTCTGAGGCACTTTTGATCAGTGAGTGAACAGTGCAGAAAACGTTTTCAGCCTGAGTGAAGCTGGTTTTCAGACCGACTTAAATAATAAAACAATTAATATAAATAATCTTGATAACTCTCTTAAATCACTTTAGACAGGTTGAATTAGTTCTGCAACCAGTAGAAATACCTTTTCTGCTGTAGTGGCAGGTGAAATTTTAATCTTCTGAGAAATCGCTGGGCAGTGAGTGAACAGTGTGTTCACTCACTGTCACAAATGCGTTGTCGGCCAAAGAAAAAGTGGGTTTCGGACAGTCAAAGATAAAAATGTTAATAACCCTCTAAAAACAGTTCAAAATGTAGGTTTAGTGTTGAATATACTCGAAAGAGTGAAATCAGTAACAGTTGCAGGAGACATTTTTATGTTCGGAGTCTATTCTGATAAGTGAGTGTACGGTGCAGAAAACGCGTTCTCAGCCCGAGTGATTGTGGTTTTCAGACCAACAACGATAAAAATGTTGATAACTCTCTGAAACCACTCTGAGTGGTTGAATTAGTTCTGCAGCTCCAAGAAAGACGCCTTCTGCTATAGAGTCAGGTGAAATTTTCATGTTCTTTGGCATCGATGAGAGTGAACAGAGCAGAAAAAGCCTTTTCAGGCTGAGAGAAGCTCGGTTTCTGACCAGGAAAAAAAAAAAAAAAAGTTGATAACCCCCTGAAATTTTGTTCAGAAATGTAGGATTCGTGTTAATTATACTAGATAGAGAGTTTTTCCTATAGTTGCAGGAGAAATTTTCATGATCTCAGGCATCCGTGAGCAGTGAGTGAACGGTGCGTAAAACGCGTTTTCGGCCAAAAAAAGGTGGTTTAAAGACCGACACAAATAAAAATGTTGATTGCTCTCTTCAATCACTTCAGACAGGTTGAATTAGTTCTGCACCCAGGAGAAATACCTTTTCTGCTAAAGTGGCAGGTCAAATTTTCATCTTCTGAGGAATCGCTCAGCAGTGAGTGAACAGTGCGTAAAATGCGTTTTCGGACCGGCAAAAATTAAATTTTTGATAACCCTCTAAAAACATGTCAGAAATGTAGGTTTACTGTTGAATATACCAGGAAGAATGTTTTTCCTATAGTTGCAGGTGATATTTTCATGTTCTGAGACTATTCTGAGCAGTGGGTGAACAGGGCAGAAAACGCGTTTTCAGCCCGAGAGAGGCTGAGCAGGAAAAAAAAAAACTTTATAACCCCCTGAAATACAGTTCAGAAATCTTGGTGTTGGTGGTGGTGTTAATTATACTAGAAAGAGTGTTTTTCCTTTAGTTGCAGGAAAAAAATTTCATTATCTCAAGCATACATGAGCAGTGAGTGAACAGTGCATAAAACGCATTGTCAGCCAAAGAAAAGGTGGTTTACAGATCGTCGAAAATAAGTGTTCATAACTCTGTTAAATCACTTTAGACAGGTTGAATTAGTTCTGCACCCAGTACAAAGACCCTTTCTGCTATAGTGGCAGGTGAAATTTGCATCTTCTGAGGAACACTCTATGTATGAGGGGCTGTTAATGCTACATCTTCACAACCCATTCATTCATTCAGGCTGAATAGACCACGGGCGAGGTGTTCCGGACTGCGCGAATCTGCCACCTGTGCACACACTCACACGAGGGTGTGCTGCAACCTGTTCATGCGAGGGGTTTGTTGGTCGCAGTGTTATCCAGTTTCATATACTGCTGGTGCCTTCGCATATAATTGGAAGTGGATTAGGTGCAATAAAATGCGCATTACCTTGACGGCCATCCGGCAAAGAAGACAGCGCTGCCAGTCAGGACGCCGGTTAAGGATGGCCATGGTTTTGTCCCATGGATTCCTGGTCAGTCCGCAAAGCCATGTGCTCAAGATGACTTCATGGGTGATTCAGAATTCCAGATGGGTTCTTGACATACGGCGACCCTGCAGTTTACCAGATCATGACTACATGCTTTGGTGGTCGGCAGAAGCTAAACGGCGTTGCTCCCGTAACTAGAAGGATGATGGCATCACTAGCTATGAATGACTGGCGCGTCAGGGCCCACGGCAATCCTTCTCCCCTGAGTGTGATGACACCTCAGTCCTGCCTGACGTTTCCGTGGTCCAGAGGAGGCGCTCCGCTCGTCTTCAGATCTCAAGATTCTTCGCTTCATGTGCCAGATGTGCCGGCTCCAGCTGTAATTTCACAATTGTAATTTCACAATTACAGAGTCACTGACTCACTCCTCTCTAATTTCACAATCATATTTTGCAGAGTGCCCTGGCACTTCCAGTGAAGTAGACAGGCTGGTGTAATATTCCTTGTGATGAGTGGGGTTTGTCATAGGACATGGTGGACATGATTTGGGCCAAGTTTGGGCTCCCACTGGCGGACCTCTTTGCCAACAGTGTTTGTTGCCGGAGGGCCTCCTTCACACCTTCCCTCCACCTCGCCTCCTCCTTCAGTTGATGAGGAGGATTCAGAAGGTGAGAGTGATTCTATTGGCGGCAGATAACCCCAGCTCGATCTGGTACCCAGAGATGTCGCAGATGTGAGCCTGCAGCAGGTAGTAGAAATTATGAGGGGTCCACACCCGTTTAATGCTGAACGGGTGTGGACTGCTGTCTGTTGGGTAAACATCCACTGCTAGTCCAGTTAAAGCAGGGAGACAAGACAAAGACCCACCTCGCATCTGCCCCTATTGGGATCTTCAATTGGTATTAAGTCTGACTCTGAAGCTCTCTTGGAGCCACTTGATCAGACTCCTTTGGAGCTGGTGGCTTACAAAACAGCTCTTCTCCTGGCTCTGGCCTCCATCAGGAGGGTTTGGAGAACTATGTGCCTTCTCGATTAGTCCTGACTGTATTTCATGTATTCCTGTGAGGGCACTGAGAGCTTATCTAAATGCAGTCAAGGCCTTCAGGAAAACAGAGAAGCTGTGGGTGGCACTGGCAGGTGGTAAAATGGGGCAACATCCATAGCAGCCTTCAGAGGAGTTTCTTTGGCAGAAATCTGCCACGCTGCCTCCTGGGCTTCCGTCTCAACTTTTGCAGAATTCTATTTATCTGAAGTAGCTGCTTCTTCGTTGCCTCACTTTGTCCTGTCTTCAGGTGCTTCCAGCAGCTCTGGCCAATAAATGAGAGAATTGTTAGTGTAGTCCGGCCAGTGGGGTACACTTCTCAGGGCGTCGAGTCGGGAGCAGAAGAAACCACAGAAGTAGTGGGATACAAGCTTTGTTTTATTCCACATCAGCGTAACATAATTTCATCGCTTGACATCGCTCAGTATCAAATTGTTCAAAGTACAAACACATTAGGTAGGGGCTGGATCAAGGGCGTTCCTTGTACCAGATACACATTGTCACAAACATGCATGTCCACCTTTGGCCTCCTGGCTGAATCACAAAAACAAGAGCTTCTGGCAGCTCCAGAGAAAACATACATTCCTGTTTTCACTTCAAGGGTACCATCTCTGGCGTATTTGGAATACAGAGTGGGTGGATATCTGTTCAACATTCCATTGGTACTGAAAAACAAGTTATCATTGTAACCCTAATGACACAGGTCAAATTATTCCACAACATATCTCCCCTTTGTGGGTCTCAGACCCACACACCGAATTTAGCAAACTATCCCATTTTATTTTATTGAAGATTATTTCGTACTGTAACAGAGCAGTGACAATATACTGGATATAAGTATGTAGAAAATGTTAACTAAATGATTCATATAGCTGTAGTTAGTTCAATATGTTTACTGCTGTCTGGTTAAATAAAAATCTCAACCGCGTCGCAGGAAAATGTTAGTCAGTTCGTTTCCGGAAGCATCAAAAGTTTTCCCCAATTGTTTTTTGTTGTCACTTTTCGTCATAGGTGAAATTTTCTTTTTTTTTTTTTTTTTTTAGTGAAACAATAATCAAGTAATTATACTGGCAAAGAAACATAGGATCATGATTTAAACACATTTGTCATGTAATCATAACAACACCTCATTCTTCAGTCACCTCTGGAGTATGATCAGAGTCCTCCAATTAATCAGGTGATGGCTACAGATGTGGTCTCTCAGTCACCACGAGAGCCAGTTGTTCAGCAGGCATCATGTTCAGCATCTCTGCGTTCCAAAGTCCCGCCGTGACCGCTAACTGCTTCTCAGTCATTCGCAGACACAGTTTCCTCATCATGGGTACGATGCAACATGCCAGAAGAAAAATGACGATGAGTATGATTGCAGTAGTCATCCTCACTTCTGCAAAAAATGCTCCACATTTTCTTCGGTGTCCATCTAACCAATCCCAGGCCCAACTTATAGCTCCTGCATGCTCTTTTATCTCATTTTTTGAATCTCTAAGTTTATCCATTGCAATGGCAAATGTTCCATCAGGCGCGGTGTTGTTGGAATGTAAGTGCAACACTGATCTGCAAACATGTGACACACACCAACCAATCTAACACCTGACGATTTCGTAACACCATTTTACCAGTTTCATGCAGTTGTTCTCCCAGTAGTTTAAATATTTCATAGGTATGGTTTGTGTAAATAGTAAATATAATTAATCGAATAATGTGGTTTTATTACAGAGAGGACTAGTGGTGGTCAAAACTGGACGGTCATCTTCGTTTCCTTTTTTTTGACTGTGGTGTGGTTCCAAGTTTGGCAGACAATGTTTTACCTAGAGCTCCCTGACCTCTGACATGGATCCCACTTTTACTCCGCCTGTCCTGCACCAATACGCTTAACGTTTTGTGTTTCTGGGCATTTTTCACACAACGGGTGATCGCATCGTACTTAACTGAGTCCCTGTTATGCTCGAGTTTTTTAGCTGGAACTTAGGGTGTCACGGTCTGGACTTTGGTCGGCTGCTGCGGTCTCGCAAGCTGCGCGAGCTCGTCTCCTGGTGACAACCAAACCAGACAACTTATTATCACAGCAAGCCTTGTCATCAACATTTTGACTATCTAAATCATTGACTTCACTGCCTGTTTTATTACCTCTTTGGTTGTGATGGCCTTGGGCCTTTGTGCAATGGCTCAGATGGTACCAAGTGGCGCTGCCTTCGACTTGGACAGCTGTTGGTGTTGCTCGGACCACGGTGTATGGACCTTCACATCTCGGCTGGTGCCACTTCCTTCGGAAGACCTTGATATACTCCTGGTCGCCGGGAACCACCAAATGCCCGGCCTCACGATCGGCCTCAAGCTCCCGTTTTCTCTCCTGCAGATAGATAGTCTTATGGATAGAAGTTAGTTGCTTCGTATAACTTCTAAGTTCAGATTGTAGTTGCTCAAGTGGAGGCCCCTTGTAGGGTCCCCTCAAGTGTGGTGCCGGCATCGGCC
The DNA here is from genome assembly GCF_027744825.2 of Synchiropus splendidus. Lineage (NCBI taxonomy): Eukaryota > Metazoa > Chordata > Actinopteri > Syngnathiformes > Callionymidae > Synchiropus > Synchiropus splendidus. The sequence continues at coordinate 34,649,432 of NC_071337.1, forward strand.
ATCCCGTCAACATCTTGTGTGGTGTCAAATGCGTGCTTTGATGAGTTTGCATGCGATAACTCATCAGTGCTAATGGTAACGCATCAACCCAGTTTAGCTTCGTGCTAGCACAGATCTTATTCAGTTTCGCTTTCAGGGTTCCATTTATCCCCTCAACCATTCCCTGACTCTGGGGGTGATAAACGGCACCCAATCGTTGTTTGATTCGAAGTTGCTGCAAGATGCCCTTCACAACCTTTTGTACAAATGCAGCACCGTTGTCTGAGCTTATTTCTGACGGAATGCCAACTCGAGGAATGATTTATCTGGTCAGGAATTTGATTACTGTTTCAGCACTCAAGTCTTTAGATGGTGCTGCTTCAACCCAGCAGCTTAACCGATCAATTACCACCAACATGTTGCGTCTCCCTTGAACCGTTTTTATCATGTCAACGTAATCGATCACAAGATGTTTAAATGGACCTTCTGGGACTGGAATATGACCTATTGGTATCTTGATGTTTTTTCGTTGTTTTCTTCACAAATCTCACATTGATTCAGCACTTCATCTGTTGTTGTCTGCAAAAATGGGGACCAATATCCCTGCTGTCTGATTTTCTTCACCACTTCCCCCCTTGCGTGCAGTGCAGATCACTGTGCACCTCCGAAATCAAGATGGTCAAAAGTGCAGTTGGAGCTACGAGCTTGCCTTCATGTGATCGCCAGAGACCCTGATTGTCCACAGTAGCTCCTTTTTGTTTCCACAAAACCTTTTTATTTTCATCTGCATTTTCTTGGATCAAGATTATGTCTTCAGGTGTGACTGAGGGTTCAAATGTCACCATAGGTGACAAAATGGCTATTTTGCATCTTGACACTTCTTTTGCTGCCTCGTCAGAGAGAAGAAGAATACACCAAAATGTCAAACCTGAAAACTGAATTGTACATTTATCAGCTGGATGATGACAAAACCTACGGAGATGGCTGTGTTATCAGTCTAACGACTGTGGTGTGCTAATAGAGGTGAAGCCAGAAAATTTTCCAAGGGCTGAAGAAGAAGAAGAAGAAGAACAACAACAACGTCAGAAGGCTGGAGCCGTGTCTAACAAACCTGATCGAATGGAGAGGAAGCCGTCCTTCGTGGCTATATGGCTGGCTAAAATCTCAGGATCAGGACGATGGTCCTTCATGGCCATCCATAAAGTATCGACAGGAGTCACGGGTGAACAAGAACAAGATTTCGTACTGGAGTATTTTAATTCTGATTGCGGTGTATTTCGTACTCTGTTAACCATACCAATGGATGCTTGGAGTAAGAAAATTCAGGAGTTTCTCCGAAAATCGACGGCCTCTTCTAGCATAGCCGCTGATGGAATGATGCCCTTGTGCCGAAAGAGGCACTGACCTTTTAGTCCTGCCCCCTTTGGACCGCCTACTCACTGATGGCTGCTATAAAGAGGATTTTTTCCAGAGCGACACCCTGCAGACGTACCTGTCGAAACAAGAGCAACTAAGACAACGATGAGGACCGAAGGGAAGAGAGGTATTGGCACTATCTTCCTCGGAGCTGCTACAGGCGGCACTGGGTACGGAATGAACAACTCCTCGACGAGCCCTCTATTTCCTGTGGTAGAACACGTAACTGGTGATGGTCATGAGTACGATGGTTCTAACAACAACACGACAGATGGAGCCTGTCCTTCAGCGACCATCAAAGACGACACAGACGACTTTGATGCAACTGAAATGGAAGATGTGGATGATGAGGAGGAACCTGTAGGGAGAGCACCAACCTCCTACCCCAAGAACGAAACTGTCGGCGTGCATCCGCCTGCTTCATCTTCAGCTTCTCAAGACCAAGAACCAGCAGCTAATGATGACACGGATGGATGGATAAGCGGTTTCTTCTTGAAAGCTTTAAAGACAGTTGTATTTCATCTACCAGGTAAAACCATGCGCAGGTATTGGAGGGAGATCTGCTACGGTTGCCAAGTAGACCATCCCAGCCAACTACAACACAGCTGCCTTGAAGAGATGGAGGATGATTTATACAGTCTTAACTTCCACCCGTTGATGAAGAGACTCTGTAACAAGAACTTTCTGTCTGCTATCCAACACTACTTGACCCTGAATGACGTACAACCGGAGAAAATGAGAACCAAGGCTACGGCTGAGACAGTCTTGCTCGAAATGAGGTCTCCAAAGTCAAGTGTCTGGAATGAATACATCAAACATGAGCATGAGGATCCTCTAATTGAACGTCTGGATTCAGCAAGTAGAATCTGGAATAGAACGCCGGTCCTGGTCGATGTCACAAACACGAGATTCCCTCGTATGTGATACTTTTTTTATTTTTTTTTTACTCTTTTACTCTCTTTGTATAACATTACGTTTGAATCCTTACATAACCTGTGGAATAAAAAACATTAAGAAGTATATTTGGATCTCAGCTCATTCATTTCTCGTTTAACATGACGGTGAAACACATCATTAAAAGAGTTTATTACAATCCTCTTCACCCCGGGACCTCTGGAGGTGTGAGTCGCCTTCGTCCAGGGGTGCAGGATGAGACTGGAAAACCAGTCAGTTCTAAATCTATTGAAGATTTTTCATCAAAACAGGATGCTTACACCGTGCGTAAACCAGCCGAGAAGCAGAGTATTTGTTCACAGGCCTCTTCAACAATTCCAGGCCGACTGATGGGACATGCAGGCATTGGCTAGATATAACGACGATCAAAATTACTTATTGACCGTTATAGATGTATTTTCAAAGAAGGCCTATTTACGCATTTTAAAAAGAAAAACTGCGATTGAGACAATGAAGGCGTTTGAATCAGTGCTGGATGAGAGCGGGACGCCTGCAAAGCTACAGACGGATGATGGGAAAGCATTTTTTAGCAAGAGTTTCCGGGCTTTGATGGAAAGGAAGAGAATTATTCATTTTTCAACAGCGAGTGACTTTAAGGCCTCTGTGGTTGAGAGATTTAACTGCACTCTTAAAAATCGGATGTGGAGATATTTTACAGCTAAAAAGATTACATTACATCGAGGTTTTACAGGATCTAGTAAAGAGTTATAATCACAGCTATCACAGTAGTATAAAAATGACACCGATGGAAGTAACTAAAGAAAATAGTCTGCAAGTGTTTGACAATCTTTACATTAGACCGTCGAAAGGTCGGCAGAAGCCAAAATTTAAGGAGGGCGATCATGTTAGGATATCAAAACTATGAGGTGTATTTCACAAAAAGTATGAGCAGAGTTTTACAGAAGAGATATTCACGATAACTGAATGTATCCACCGGAACCCGCCTGTACATAAATTGAAAGATTTCGACGGTGAACCCATCCAGAGGTCATTTTATGATCAAGAATTACAAAGAGTGCAACTGGTTAAGGAAGTATTTCACGCTGAAAAGATTCTCAAGGAACGCGTCGTTAAAGGAGAAAGACAGGTCTTTGTCCAGTGGAAGAACTGGCCTGAAAAATTCAAAAGGTGGGTAAAAGCTTCAGGTATAAAAAATATATAAGACGATCCTCCTTTACAACAGGCATCATATCATCATGTACGGCTCAAAGAACGCACGCTTCTATGTGACTTTACCATCAAAGGCCAGTGCAAAAGTTTTTAAAGACAACTCGATTGGTACTTTCCGCGTTGATTTAGCACAACATATCGATTTAAACGGAAAATGGGAGGTTGCTTTGACGGAGATTACATACCCTCACACATGGAATAATATTCCGGAGGATGCGGCATCATTTTACTGGAAACCGAACCCTAGAGGACCTGATTCCAACACAAACACGACTCCCCCGAGGGGATCAGAATCAGATGCTAACAGGTTGCGGCGCTATAAAGATGAATTTCACAGAGCCATGAGACGCCAGCGCCTCAGCTCATAGGACAAAAGACGAATCGCGAGTGGTTGATTGACATTTCAAAATGGCGGGAAGAGATATTTCCAAACTGAAGTTCAAGGGTGGATATTATAACTCTATTAATCAGATTTCAACCGAGTTGGAGCAAACCTTTAAAAAAACCAATGACGATATACGCTTCCTGTTTGACGGTGCACAGCAAAAAATTGATCTTCAAGGAGACGGTCAGAACCTAATGCTTTTTAAGTGAGTTCAGAGCGCCCCATCCTGATTTAAAAGCGGGGTTTTACCATCGCTACTGTTACAGCGACGCTGTAAGACCGCAGCTTGTAGGGGATGCGTATGCACCGCTCTTAAGAATGGTGGAAATCAAGGGTAGTTACTCAGATATAATCACACAGCATTTTAACCCTGCTTACTATTTACCGGTTGCCAAGAGCCATATTGAAAATATTCAGTTACAAATTAAATCAGATCTTAACAAACCAGTCAATTTTACCTTTGGAAAGGTGGTGGTGACTCTACACTTTAGACCTGTTACTTGAGAGGATATTATATAACCCTTTAATCGTCGTCTGGAAATCCATTCATCATCACAACACCAGAGAGATAACCAGCCTTTGCAGACCAAGTCATAAACAAACACAATGGTCCACACAGGCTTAAGAGACGACCCGCACAGATTTGTACAATATTATGAAAAACAGGTGGGCGGAGATCTACCCGGTTTCTACGGTGACCCGGTTATGTACGGACGAGGCATCCGTTCCCTCTTCTCAAAAATGTTTTGGTTTGTATCATGGATCATCAGGAATTGTCAAAGCGAAACCCCATCTCAAATAAGACGTGGGTAACATAGCCTTGGATATGTTCACCCATACCGTGAGAGGAATGAGCGATCAACAGAGACAGGAAGGGTCAGGCGGTATAGCCGTCTTATCACGAAGGACAAAGAGACGCCCTCCAGGACGACGTGTAAGACAGAGCTCAAATAAACGTCCAAACAAAAAAAGAAAGAAGTCAGTTGACAGAAGCAAACGGGCCAAGAGGAAGTCCAGAGGGAGCTCTGATATATTTTAAAAAACCTTATATACAGTAACATGGCACTCCTACACCAGAAATCTGCTGAATGCACATTGGCAGAACTGGATTTATTCACGCCGCCAATTACGCAGCTTTCCAATTTACACTGAAATTGCTCCAGTAGCCGCTATCAGCGAAGGAGGACCGATTGAGTTTTTTTATAGCAGGAGACGGTGAAAAGTATCTAGACCTAAACGACACCCTTCTACACGTGCGTGCAAGAATTACTAACACTGATAGCACACCGCTGGCTAACGACGCAACAGTCGGTCTCATGAATTATCCTCTAAACACCATCTTTGACCAGTGTGATGTGGTCCTGGGGGATCGGAGGATTTCGCAGTCCAGTTCCACTCACCCGTACAGAGCTATGATCAAAACACTTCTCAACTTTTCAGGCGACACTCTTAAAACACAGTTTAGCGCCGGTCTTTTTTACCAAGACACACCTGTGTTGGTTGACTGTAAACGGTCCCAACGCAGGCCTGAATAAACGGGCAGAGTTCACGAGCAGATCCAGAGAAGAACATCTTCTCGGTCCTCTCCACGGCGACATATTTTTCTGTGAGACACTGTTATTAAACTCACTAGGGCGAATGATGCCTTCTGCCTGACCGGACCCCGCGACTCCACCTTTCGTCTGAAAATCCTTGGCGCCTCTCTGTTTGTGAAGAAAGTCTGTCACAACCTCTTCCGCTGACGTCACCGCCCAACCCACCTAGTCACATCCATACCTGCCTCCAATCTCCTGAAGGTATAAAGACCCGACCAACCTGCCAGTCCTCGCCTGTTCGTCAACCCTTCATGGTTTGTCTTCAAGCGAGATATTCCGCTATTTGCCACTGCCTGGATATTGCATTATCTGAGTTATTTCAGTCGGTCTTTTCTGCCTTAGAACTTCAGCCTGCCTGCACCTCTACTCCACAACCTTCACCTCCTTCATTGCCATAGCGCAGCCAGCTGGACTCCTGGACCCTCACCAGCCACTTGTCTGGGATCTCCACCACGGCATCAGAAGACTCTTCCTGTTCTGCACAATTAAATACCCATCTTCTGATTCCAATCTGCGTTTGAGTCACCTGCTTAAATCAACGTTACAAAGTCACTGTTTCGCCAGCTGTGAGAATAGGTCATGCAGAGCGTTTCTTTAAAGGAAATGCTCTCTGCCCACTCTCACGAGTCAATGTAAAAACATACTCCATTCCAGAAAACTCATTAATATGTACCCAGGATAATTTATTTCTGGGTTCAATACCTAAATACGTGGTTTTAGGGATGGTGCATCATGAGGCATTTACCGGTATGAGAGATCTCTCCCCGTTCAGTTTTCATCATTACAACACTGAATATCTCGCCCTCTGTCAGGACGGCCAACAGATCCCCGCTAAAGCTTTTCAACCTCAGTTTAATCACGGTATTTCAGTCAGTGAGTTTTATACCATGATTTTAGCTACAGGAAGACATTTGAAGGATCTACCTCTAAGCATTGACTGCGAAGGTTTTAACAGCGGTTATTCACTGTTTGCATTTAATCTCAATCCAGCCGACGACAACGACGCTCTCTCCCCTGTCTCAAATGGGAATTTAAGACTGGAGATGAGATTCATAGTACCCTTACCAAACACCGTAATACTGATTGTGTACGCTTGTTATGATTCCATTCTGGAGATTGATGCGAAAAGACAAGTGCTGGTGGACTATTATTAAAAAGTTATGGACAGTCTCCAGTTACAGAGGCTGCTGAGAGGTCTCTTGAGCGACACATTTTACGGTGTATGGCCGTCGGATAAGTTGCCTCAATTTACACAACCCCCTCAGACCGCCTGAATATTTAATCGTCAACACACATCCGGCACATAAACCAGGAGAGCACTGGCAGAGTTTAACTCTCGAAGAAGACGGTAGAACAACTTTCTTTGACTCATTTGGAATGGGGCCCTACTTTGCACATTACCCTGAAAGTATTTTAAAGTTTCTCAAGAAACATTCAGGCAACATCAAGTACAACAATGGTCTACTACAGAACCCTCTATCGTTTGTATGTGGTCATTGTAAGTGCCAAAGTAAGTTTCACTTGATATTGTTTACACTGTTAGGTAGTCGTTTTGTGGTTTAGTGCTTTACATAAATATATGTGGGTTTTAATTTGAAGGCCACTTTTGTCTTTTGAAAAAAACGGCGGATGCGCAAGGTAAGCTCGTGGTTGATTTGTGTTGGGTTGTTAAGAACAACATGGACATATAGGTTTTGACCGTTAAGTTTGGATTTTTGGATGTTCCTGAGACCATTACTTTCAATAAAGGAGGATCAAGTTCCACGGCACAAGCTTCAGTTAGTTTTTTATGTTTTTTTGATTCCCGTCCAGGAGAAGCTCGGGGAAAATATATTCGTACGGATGTACTGGTGAGAACGATGAAAATGGAAACATTCGGGGCAAAGGAGGAACAAGTCAGAAACTAACGTCGTTCACAACAATAGAGGTAGCAAACTATTGGAGTTTGCAATCACAGTCATCATTGCATCTTCTACCTCCATCATCGTGCTAGAGGGCTGTGTATCCAAGAAGTATTAAGTCTATACAGTGACGATACCTTAAAATATGACCTCATGGTATACAACTTTGTGAAAGGACATCAACAATGTCTAAAAAGATGTGCACACTGTCCGTGGAAACAACATACTCTGTTCTCTTCAGTATTTTAAAGACTATTGTGACTAATCCTATTTTGTTTGTTCGTGTGTTAAAAAAAATCTGTAATCAGGAGACCAGCTTTCAGCTATACTTTTCTTTCGCAAGATAGAATTCGATTTAAGTCTCTGATATTGAGCCCTCGCTTCAGGATTGGACAGCAGTGTGAGAGGGATGTTTAGCTTTAATAATGTGACGAGAAACTAGGACCATCCCGCAGGTAATGGAGAACTTCTTTTATTATGCGGTAGGGAAAGGTACTTGAATATATCAATCACATGAGAGCCTTTTACAGCATTTCCTTCATACATAAATTTGCCATTCATATTCCAACCATCACCATTTTTGGATATCCTCTGGATAATGTATTCAGCATTTCTTCGAGCTTTTGACGGAAGGATATTTAGAATATCCTGACCCAAGTCATCTGTTACAGTGGGTGTTTTTAGAACACTTTCGACACGACTGTCAGAGTCGTGGGGGTGATCGCTGACTCTGTCTCGTTGTAAAGTCAGAGTTACTCTCCTTTGGTCTCTCTGATCCTGTTTTGTAAAGGTTAAATATCTCTGCAATAGAGCATCATACTTTTTAATCTTCTCATACGAGTTTAACTGAGAATCATTCAGAATGGTCCTCATCTTCTCATTCAATTCATTTTTGGCAGTTTCACAGATGTCGGAGGTTGGACTTGATAACTGGTTAGTTTGCTGAGGAGAGACCAGATACATTTTCTGGACAGTCTTCATCGTGTTTTACTTCTTTACAAGTCCTCCTATTAGATTTCCAATGATTGGAACGGCAGCCGCTAGCAACGGCAACAGGAATCCTCCCGATTGCTTTATAAGAATCCTTCATCTACGCTTCACGCACGCCTTTTTATTAGCCAAGAGTCTGATGTTCTCATGATTCCGCTTTTATTTTGTCATGCGAGTCTTGTTTTGTTTTCTTCCTCCGTTCTTCCTTTTTGTGTGGCACATGGCTGGAGCCAATCAACCCCAGATCACCTGAGTATTAGAGCACCTGGACTCCAGCACCGTGTGCCAGATCGTCCCCTATTATTCCCTGTGATCGACTCCTCTAGTTCCTGCAGATGGAGTCCTTTGTTCCCTGTGATTTCTTCTCTAGTTTCTGTGACGCTCTCCTTTGTTCCCTGTGGTAACTCCTCGTTCTCTTGGCTCTCCTTGTTCGTTCTCTTGTTCTGTGCGCTAGTTAGCTTATTTTGGATTTCTTTGTCTTAAACCCTGGTGCCTGAGTTAGTGTTCGGTTTCTTCCTGTTTCCGCCTTTCCTGGTTTCTTTTGTCTCTATCTCTGTTCATTGTACTTTCGTCTCTCCGTTCCCAAATTTAAGTTGGTTTGATTCTCCCAGTTTGGTGACGCTTTCTGTTTGGTCTCTTATTCTTGTATATGGACTTCGGCTCGTTTGGTTACTCTGTTTTGGACATTTAGACTTTATCTTGTGTCTCCCGGTTCGGTGACGCTTTCTGTCGTGATTTTGTTGTTTAATTATTAAAATATTGTTTTTGACTCGGTCCTGCCTTTTGTGACTTTCACCACTGCGCTTGGGTCCCGCTCCACGTCCTTGACCCGTGACAGATGTTTTTCTTCTGTTTTTTCAGTTTTTTTTAACTGAGCCTGCGACAACAGTACATTCCCCTTCAAAACGTTCAGGGCGATCTCACCGAGAGCTTGAATAAAGTCCCGAGAACTATGCATCAAAATGTCTTTACGTTTCATTTAAGGAGCATGGTATAGTTCCTTAAGTAAACCTGCGTTTCTTTTTATATGTGCTGACATGACTTAAGCAGACGTTTTTGGTATGGACACAGTGTGACGTTGATGAGGAAGTATCCCAGTCCTTAGTCTGTAGCGTTCTGGACATGAGGGTGTTAGATCAACAATTAAGTACCCGTGAGCGCCAGCTGTAGCATCTTCAAAGCTTTCTTGAAAGAAAACTCTTTGAGACGGGTAAACTTGTTGAGCAAGAACTTTTATCTGCGTTTTATTGCGAGGATACAACTATATTTACTACGATGAAATAAGTTTTGCGTCACCATTATAACACTCATATTTTTATGATGTCTGTCAAATGTTTTCTATCAGAAGGAAATACATCTTCATTTTCAAAAGATTTAGGTAAACCTTCAATGAATTTGATATTTTTATTCATCTTTTGCAATTCACTGTACATAGGTTCAAAAGACGTATACATACATACAATCTTTATTTACAATTGACATCATCCATCACAAGTATACATGGGTCTTTCCTAACCCTGATGGTCCCACCACTAGACATGAAAATGATGTTTTCAAGCGCGGATCAAAATGAATTTCTTCCATAATGACCCAGTCATCCACTCAAAACTCAGAACCCAAAAGGTTTGGTTGTGCCGTACAAAAAAAATCGTCTCTTATCGCACATGTCTCTTATCAAGTTTTGTAGGAACTAATCTGTTTTTTAAAGTGATGTTCTTTTTATCCCTCACAATATTGTGTTGATGGGTCTCAAGCACCCCATCAGGTGAATTCTGTAAATAGCCCTCTACACGATCTCTGACGGAGTCAAAGTTTATCTGCTGAAAAGACTCTTTTGTTTGCATGATACCTTTAACTTTCATCACAACCTTCTTCTGTCCTTTGGTCCTATAACCATATGTCTTAGGACCCGCCGAAGCGAAGTCCTCGATGCTATCCCCGTTGAGTTCATCAGTCAGATCACTGAGATAGTTACCTAATTTTAAAGGCGTCTTGCTGTCTTTCACCACATATATCAAGCTGTCTGTGTCAACATAGAGAACATCCTTCTGCAAGTAAAAGCTCCCATAAAAACATTGGTGCTTTTACCAGGAGGGTAGAGACCCTTGTAACGCCACTGGATCACAACTTTTTTCTCATCCAGCATGTTAAAGTAGCTGACCTCGTATTTCCCTGAAAGCAAGAAACTGAAAAACTCGTTGGGGTCTGACACTACAGAAACCTGAGACATGTTCTCTTTCTGACAGAACTTGCCTCAAAGGCTATTAACCAAAGCCTTAGCCACCTGTCTCTTTGCAGGGTTGTGACAAATCTTATCAGCACAAAGCAAAATCCCCCGATGTGCTTGATAATCCTAAATGTATTTGTCGCGGCTTTCCTGATCAACGGCCTCAGCAGGGTAACCAGAAGCCTCCTGCTTGCCCTTCAGGAATGTACGGATGTAACCTGTGAAAATACAATCGCTAGATCTATCAAAATGCCATACTTCGATAATCTTGGCCACCTTGTATCCCTTGTCCAGAGCCTTGTTGAACTCAACCGTGACCCAGACCCCTGTCGAAGCACGCTCATCATCATTATGCGTACAGCCACTGTCTTGGACAATACGACTTGAACAGATACTGCATAACGTGAAGTGTAATTTACCGCCTGGTCCTCTGTAGGGTAAAGCGGGTAATATAAAACCCGAGGAGGATAGACAACCGCCTTGATAAGACCAAAGTACTGTCTGGGATCCCCAAAGTCCTTGTGAATTTTTCGGGGGTGACCTAGGAACACGTGCTGTTGACGTAAGGATACAGAGGTGACATCAGCGTAATCAACTTTTTCACCAGGTTGGCCGTGTAACGCAGCTTTAAAGCGCTGGTTCTACCACCGTAGAGGGCATTACGAGGGTTGAGAGGCTCAGGGGTGTCAAAATCTAAGAGAAAATCTCTGAGATTATCACACGATTGTCGAAGTGAACGCCATTCGTGTTCCCAGATGGTAATAAGATGCACCTCATGATCAGACTTTAACGCCTGCTCTCACTCCATCGTAGCAGAGTAGAATTCACCATATGGTCTACCTCTTAACAGACAGACTGCATGTGGGTCGACACATGAAGGACAACCGTGGGAGAAACATCCATAAAACTCCCAGACCTGCTTAACACCGTCAACTTTAGCATAACCGTCAACAAAATACTGGCCAAACACCATCTCCCCACGGTTCAAGGCATGTTGTATCAAAATGCCCTGTCTGTGTGATTCCCATAGCTACCAATGGATGGAAGCATGTGAGAACCTCTTGTTACCTTTTATTACATAATTGTTGGGACATGGTATTGCTAATGTGTCTGGTTTTAAAAAGTTGGTCCTGAAAACAGCCATACACGCAGAGGTGATTGTTATGGACGAGAGTGCAACACCTGTTTCTTTAAAAAACTCCTCTCTAAATATCATGCATCCTCTGGCCAGAATGTCAACATCATTTTTACAATAGTGAATAGCTTCACTCCTGAAATTGAAAGAATTATCACGCACAGTATCATACCAGCTTTAAAAATCTTTCTGTTCAGGGTCTGACATGCCCTCGAAGCCGTAGTCTGATGGAGGAGGATACACCCCTATGTAATGCAGACGATCTTTCAAGCTCAACTTGTGTGGAAAAAAAACCCTTGCACTGCTCGGTGAAACCTAGAGCTTTATGCATGAAGCTGAGTCGCATGGCTAGGAATGAGAGAGAGTCGATAAATTTTAGCTTGTAGTGAGGATCCTCAAGACAAATATCTTACTACCGGTCATGATTATCCTCTTACGTATTAACCCTTCGTCAAGCATACCTCTCAAGACAATGACGCTGTCAAAGCCCCTGGCATTATGTGCAACAAAAACACAACTCTAAACCAATTCTTTCTGAAATATAAAAGAAACGCTCGAACACATTCGAGACCATTAAACATCTATTCTTCACCTCTCTGCGTCTTTACACACACTAAAGAAGGGACATGTCTACCTTGGTCGTCTGTAAACGTTTCAAAATCACAACAAAACAGATCAGGATGCTCAGTCTTCCTGGCAATGGGCTGAATGTAGCACTGGTGGACCTCGTTTGTCGATGATAATTCTACATTGCAGATTTTACATTTAAGCACACCGCAACAACTGTTAGGTTTACCCTGTTTTAATGGGATATACCGGCACCTTCCGCATTTTTCACATTTTTTGTATATCTGGCAGAGACTGCTCCCATTAGCGCCAATCTCTTTGTGTCTCACAATGCAGGAAGGTGTTCTACAAACCCGGCAACCATCGCCACAAGTTACAGGCTTTGGGACCTCTGTAGGGCAAACAGGATTGTGACAAACGCTACGGTGAGCTTTGCAGATGTGTTGTGATTTATCTTCATACCCCTTATGACAGCTGACGCAAAAGTGACGTCTTCCTAAAAAACCCTTTGGGTTTTTTACCCCGCAATAGTGTCCCTGAAGTAGAAACAAGTATGAAGGATCCGAACCATCAGCAAAACCTGTGGCATAATGCGCTAATGGTTGGTTTGCTGTTGTTTTATGAAACACAACAATTTTACGCCTCACTATCCATTCAAACAAGGGTATATCTGTGAATGTGATAGGTGTTTGAGAATCTAAACCAGCTTTGTTTTGTAATTCCCTCCCCAACTCAACACAATCTTGATACGTACGGTTAGGATTAAGGAGACAAGAAAGGCTGATTGCAAAGCAAAGCTGATCAGTTCCATCACTACCAACTAGAGACTGTAGAGATGTCATCATTTTTTACCAATAATTTTGGCATGCAGTGTCTTCTTGAGTTTGCGTTTAGCGCCACCTCGAGGGTTATGCACAATTTGGACCGTTAATTCAATTATCTTACCCATAACTATGACTCTGTCAGATTGCATGGTGTTGCTCAGGAGGGCCTCAAAAGCAGGGTAGATATTTTCCCCGTCACCTTCAACCACAACATTAACATGTTCTTGAACATCTTCACCAACCACTTCAAGCTGAACCACATCCTCTCGATGTGCTAGTCTCTGCGTTTCATCTGCCAACTCTCTGACCTGTTGCATCAAACCTCTGTAGAAAGTTGCTAAATCAGGAGTGTCGGGTACAGCAGGACGTGTTAGCACCCTTCTCATCCTATCGGTGTTAAAAGGCTCTATGACTTCTGATTCAATACCGGTACCTCTTACACAGCATCCTTCCTGAACCGAATCACCGTCATCATCAACATTGTCATCGCTACAGCTGGAGCCGGACACATCTATCAGAGGGTCAAGAGCTGGTGTCCCTGAATCAGCCGTCTGTTGATTATCAACAAACCTTTCTTACCAATCGCCATTGTCTAAAGAGGTATCAGCCCTACCTTCCCGAGATGATGCAGGAACAATATTTAAAATACGATTATCCTCTCTCTCAGCGAAAAAAAAAATGGACTCCATGTTTTCATTTATACTCGGATCATAGACCAGCTCTACATCCTCCTCAGACATGCCGTCAAACAAGCCAGACAGAAACATGCGTGTCGGTGAAGCACTCTGGTCAATGAGGTGTGGTGTAGTGTCCTGGTTGTGGGTGGATTCAGGGTCAGAACCAGAAGGAAAACCATCATGGTTGGCCACAATTTAATAATAATAACAATAAAATAATAATTTAAAATAATTAATAAACAAAACAGCAACCTCAAAACACAATCACCCACGGTGCTTTTAAATATTCAGGCTCCAAATGGACCTTACTGTGGTTGAACTTCAGTCAGGTCAGTCCACGACGTCTGTTACCACCAGGTCCTTGTAGTTTTAGGAGCCTCACGACTACAGACACCAGCGCTTTATTCGTTATGTCCTTCCTGACGATTTCTGTAACGTCACCTTACCTTCACCTTCACCTTCTTCTACCGCTTATCAGGGGGCGGGTCGCGGAGGCACTATTCGGAGCACGGAAGCCCAAACTTCCCGGTCCGCACAAACCTCCTCCAGCTCATCCCTGGGGATCCTGAGGCGTTCCCAGGCCAGACCGGAGACATAATCTCTCCAGCGAGTCCTGGGTCTTCCCCGGGGTCTCCTCCCGGTAGGACATGCACGGAACACCTCCCCAGGGAGGCGTCCAGGGGGCATCCGGATCAGATGCCCGAGCCACCTCAACTGGTTCCTCTCGATGTGGAGGAGCAGCGGCTCCACCCCGAGCTCCTCCCGGATGACCGAACTCCTCACCCTATCTCGAAGGGTGCGCCCAGCCACCCTGCGGAGGAAACTCATCTCAGCCGCTTGTATCCGCGATCTCATCCATTCGGTCATTACCCAAAGCTCGTGACCATAGGTGAGGGTGGGAACGTAGATGGGTAAATCGAGAGCTTCGTCTTGTGACTGAGCTCCCTCTTCACCACGACGGTCCGATACAGCGACCGCATCACTGCTGCAGCTGCACCAACCCGTCTATCAATCTCACGCTCCCCTTTTCCCTCACTCGAGAACAAGACCCTGAGATACTTAAACTCCGCCACTTGGGGCAAGAACTCTCCACCTACCTGGAGAGAGCAAACCACCTTATTCCGGTGAAGAACCATGGCCTCAGACTTGTAGGTGGTGATCAATAGATAAAAGGCCTTTAGGCCAAGTTGGTTGCTATTTTCTTATTCTTTAGCATAAATAGGCATGTTTTTGTTTTGTTTTGTTTTGGTTTCGTCGTTTAAGTTCCACACTATTTTATGACTATTTTATTATTTTATTTTAGACTTAAGTTTTAGACTTATTTGGGGACAAGAGTTTTGGGAGTGAAGTTGGAAGACGTGAACATTTTGAGGGAGACGAGATGTTATGACGTGTCATGGGATTATTTGGGGTCACAACTTGGGGGCGCTCTTGTTATGTTGCCGTGTCACCATCCGGTTTGTTGGAAGTTGGAACCGTGCATAAAACCTGCTGTGTTGATACATCCTGTGTGTATTCCTTTCAGCTTTGGCTACCACAGGGCGTGTCTCTTCAACCCACTTGGGAGAACGAATCAAATGTCCGGACCATCATTGTGCAGTGTCGCCAGGTTCACGGACAGGGCCCCAGGCTACCAGGCCCAGTGGAGCGCTCGAGGCCGAGGCACTGGAAGGAGCGAATTCAATATGAATAATAATAATAAAAAAAAAATAAAATAAAATAAAATAAAAAAAACGCAAATACTATGCTCCAAACAATGCTTTTATTTAAAACAAATTTCCGCACAAACAGAAATTTCCTCAGGTCAGCCGACTGCCCCGGGGGAACTGCCGAAGTCCCGATGTCCACGTATGGAGTTCCACAAGCACCGAGTCTCCTGCGGTTAAATCCACTGCTGTGGTGATGAGACAAGTCTCTCCCGTGACTGCGACGAGACCTCAGCCCTGCCTGAAGTTTCCGTGGTCCAGATGAGCCGCTCCGCACCTCTTCAAGTCTCAAGCTTCTTCTCTTGTTGTGGCAGATGCGCCGGCTCCGGCTGTAATTTCACAATGACAGAGTCAGTCACTCACGCCTCTGTAATTTCACAATCACATTTTGCGGAGTGCCCTGGCACTTCCAGTGAAGTAGAAAGGCTGGTGTAATATCCCTGGAATATGTTTGTGTCCAGCTGTCCCTGGAGCCTGCCTGCCTCCCAAACAGTCCTGTAACACGGGGCAGAAATTACTCTATTAAGAACTCTGATCCTGGGGCATGACTACTTCAAGGCTAGCAGGCAGTCCTCTGCCCCCTAAGTGCAGTTCACTATTCGAAATGCTAAAGCACCCACAACACTCAAAGCATATAATGCCAAATGGATGTGAACTGCCGTCTGTTAGGTAAACATCCGCTTCTAGTCCAATTCAATCCGGACTATTCCCAGCGCAGTTCTGACACTCCACAGAAGGACCGCACGTGTTCAGGTACGGAGCTTAATAGGTGGAGGGCTTGGATTTGCAGCGCAGCGTTCCCTCTCAATCAGCCGTAATGCGCGATGCCCTCGCCCCTGGAACTTGACCTCCCCCATGAGGAGTGACCATCCCACCCGGCGCTGACAGAGCCACCATCGCTCAGTAGAATTGTGTCTATGCTGTCGTCAAACGGCTCATAGCGCTTGAGAACATCATCGCGCTCTTTAAGAGCTCCATGGAGTCCACCAGAGATTTTGGAGACATAACAGTCCGCCGCCGTGGTGCTCTGCTCGCGGGGCCTCCTCCACACACAGCCGCCGGCTTTGGGGAACAGCCGTATAATAGCCGCGCAGATCATCGCCGCTCCTCTTGGAGAGACCAGTCGGCTGCTCTCACCTCTGCTCCCTCCAAAAGCATAGGAAGAACTTTGTATCTAAAAGTATGCATCTAAACCAAAGTCGAACTTGGAAAAAAAGATGCATTACTTTGGTATCGGGTCTGTTTCTTCTCTGCCCAAAATAAAGGTTTCTCACTCGCCAAATTCTCTTCCGGCTCCAGTCAGTCCGAACTCCGGCTTCAAAAATTTGTTTTTGTTTGACATCGTCTCAGGAGACCGAGCAGTATAGTAACAGGCTCTCTGCCTCCTTATACCTGACGCCAGAACTGTCCCTGGGGAAGTTTCTGGAGCCAAGACGTTATGTTTTTCCTCAGATTCGCCACAATATGAAGCACAGACATCAAATAACTCTTTCCCGTCTCTCAAAAGATCCTGGTACCAGCCAAAAGTCAGGGGAGTTTCAATTCTGCCATTAACTCTTCTTATTCCTCAGACTCGCCAGTTTTTAGCAGGGGTCGCCACAGGGCCGCGAAAGTCACCACTTCAGAGGAACACTGAGTAGGCGCAGCGTGCCAGACATGCTCGGTTCTCAGCTCCCTCGTGCAACGTCTGATAGGATGTGTGTCTGTGATTCTGTTCTCTGCAGCCCTGCAAACCTCTCAGAGGCAGGTAGGACATCGTCATCTACAGAGTCATCTCTTTCTGAGGATGATTGGGCCAGTCCCTCGGGTGTACATCTTAGGAGAATTGCAGTGTCAGATCAAGGTACACTGCAAGTTTGGGGAACCGAATTCCTCTGACGGCTCAGCTGACAAAAGCGAGTCTGTTTTTGAAGAACCAGCGGGACTTGAAGTCCCCAGAGGAGAGGGCGCTGTGCACCGACGACCCTTTCGTCCTAGACCCGCCCCGGAGGCCGGGTCTGTTCTTGTGCTCTGGGCACGTGTCTTGACAGAATATCTTCCGAACTGAAAGCGTCTGTATCCTCACCTGCCCATATGGATCGAGAAAATACACGGTCATTGACACGTCCTTCAGTTTCACAGTCAACCCCCAGGTTCTGCGTCACCACATGGACCTGAATGAACTCAGAGAACCAGCTGTCATGTCTGATGGAGGAGGACCGCGCTCTCCTGACAATGGGAATAATCGAGTTAGTTCCTAAGCGATCCTCCTACACTGGGTTTTACTCCGGGTACTTTCTGGAACCCAAGAAGACAGGAGAGTGGACACCTGTTCTGGATCTCAGTCTCCTCAACCAATTCATGACCAGACAGCGGTTCCGGACTACCAGGAGACTCCTGGAGTGTGTCAGAGTGTGAGAGTGGATGACCTCCATAGATCTTGCAGAGGCCTACTTCCACAACACGGTCTCTAGTGTCGAGTGCCTCGTTTTTTTGCCAAGTGCGTGGAGGAGTGGCTCAAACCACTAAGGAGACAGGGTCTGCGGATTCTGACGTACTTGGACTCCTGTTTGATTCTAGCCAGAGTCCAAACAGGAGTCATGAGCGCACACCAGCTTAGCAGAAGGGGTCTGTCTCGTAGCTGCAGAACAAATTCAATGTCTCCGAAGTGGTTTCAGAGAGTTATCAACATTTTTATGTTTGTTGGTCTGAAAGGTACAGGTCCCACGGGCTGAAAACGCGTTTTATGCACTGTTTACTCTCTGCTCAGGGCTGTCTCAGAACATTAAAATTTCACCTGGCACTATAGCTAGAGTGGTCATACTAGCAGGTGCTGAACTAATTCAACATTTCTGAAGTGGTTGCAGAGTGATAACATTTTTATGTTTGTCGATTCTGAAAACCATCCTCACTCAGGTGAAAACCCGTTTTCTGCACTGTTCATTCACTGCTCAGAATAGTGCCAGAACTTGAAAATATCAGCTGCGACTGTTGGAAAAATGCTCTTTCGAGTATATTCGGCACTAAATCCACGTTTCTGGACTATTTTCATGGTGTAATCAACAATATTTTTTTTTCCTCGTCAGAAACCAAGCCTCTCTCGGGCTGAAAACGCGTTTTCTGCACAGTTCAGTCACTGCTCAGCGATCCCTCAGAACATGAAAATTTCACCTGACTGTATAGCAGAAGCGTTATTTCTTGTAGCAGCAGAACTAATTAAACCTCTCTGTGTGGTTTCTGAAAGTAATCAACATTTTAATCCTTGTTGGTCTGAAAACCACCTTTTCGTGGGCTGAATACGTGTTTTCTGCTCTGCTTAGGCGGGACTCAGAAGATGAAAATATCACCTGCAACTACAGGCAAAACGTTTTTTCTCCTGCAACTATAGGGAAAACACTCTCTCTAGCATATTCAACACTAAACCTACATTTCTGAACTGTTTTTAGAGGGTTATCAACTATTGTATTTTTGACAGTCCGAAACCCAGCTTCTCTCAGGCTAAAAATGCATATTCTGTACTGGTCACTCACTGATCAGAAAAGCCTCAGAACATGAAAACATCACCTGCAACTATAGCAGAAGGCGTCTTTGTCGTAGCTGAGGACGAATTCAACCTGTCTGAAGTAGTTTCACAGAGTTATCAACATTTTTATGTTTGTCGGACAAAAAAACACAATCCCTCGGGCTGAAAACGCGTTTTCTGTACTGTTCACTCACTGCTCAGCGATGCCTCAGAACATGAAAGTTTCACCTGCAACTATAGGAAAAAAAAACTTTCTCGTATATTCAACACTAAACCTCTACGAATAGGGCGCTGCTACTGGGCTACAAGCAGCCAAACCGTTTTCATTCCATCCACATTTCCTGCTTCCAAGCCATGGGATGAGTTTGACGAGAGCCAGGCGCTTCTATGAGGTGCGTCTGGAGACTTCCCAGAGTTGGATGAGTTCCGTGTGGTGGAATCAAGCACGTTCCCGCTTGATCTTCTCCTGCGCCTCATGTCATCCGCCTCCGTCGTATCAAAGTTGAGCTCTCTCTCCACCGGCAGCTCAAGAATCATACCACTTCACTAACGGCCAGCTGGCGTTGGATGGCGAGACTACACCAAGGGCAGGACCGCATGTTGTCTGCCCACAACTGGAAGAAATCCGGACTATTCCCGGCACGGTCCTTACACTCCACTCCCACTAGGACCGCACTTGGTCAGGTACGGAGCTTACTGCCTGGTGGAGGGTTTGGATTGGCGGCTCACCGTTCCCGCTCACTCAGCCGTCATGCGCCATGCCTGATGCGTTCGCCCCGGGAGCTCGACCTCCCCCCTGAGGGGTGACCATCCCACCCACCGCTGACAGAGTCTCCATTGCGCAGTGGAATGGTGTTTACGCCGTCGGCAACCAGCTCACAGCGCTTGAGAACATCATTGCGCTCTTTTTGTGCTCCGTGGACCGGCTCATCCATCACAGATCCTTTCTCACTCTACAGAGATTTTGAGTTTCAACAGTCCGTCGGCGTGGTTCTCCGCTCGTGGCGCCTCCTCCTCACACAGCCGCTGCCCCGGGGGGGGGGAACACCGTCGCTTGTCGAAGGGGCGGGGTTATCCCAGCTGTCCAAATCATAGCCGTGCTGATCATTGCTGCTCATCTTGGAGAGACCAGTCGACTGCTCTCACCTCTGCTCCATCTAAAAGCGTAGGAAGAAAACTTCTATCTAAAACTATGCATCTGTAACAGGTCTGAATACTGTGACCTTGTCCACAGTTAAAAAGTGGTGTCTTAATGTGGTCAGTAG
Organism: Synchiropus splendidus; assembly: GCF_027744825.2. Taxonomy (NCBI): domain Eukaryota; kingdom Metazoa; phylum Chordata; class Actinopteri; order Syngnathiformes; family Callionymidae; genus Synchiropus; species Synchiropus splendidus. Next base: position 34,669,725 of record NC_071337.1, read on the forward strand.
AATGCCGTCTGAAACAAAATGCGGACAGTCACACACGGCTTCCACATTTGTCGATGGTGAGAAAAGTAATCCAAGGGATTATGTTTTTTTATTGTGGTAACCCACACCACAATTAAATGTCTTTCTGAAACATCACTCACAAACATCTCACTTTGTCATACAACAACTGTCAGACATCATGAACCACATGCATAATTGCTTTTCATCTGAATGTATAATTCTGCCATTAAACCTTTTGGCTAGTGTTGAGAAATAATAAAACCTTACTTTTTACCAAACACCGTTATTCACCACAAGCAAACTGAACTCCACACAACTCAATCACCCGTGCCATGTCAACGTCGGTTGTCAGTATTAGCTTACAAGCGCCACATCTACACAGAGAGAACTCAACGTACGAAGGAAAAACAGTATACTTAAAAACTGAATCACCATCCTCACACTCAGACTCAGAATCAGTCAATCCCAAGTGGAACAAACATTATAAAAAAATGGATTTGACTAACCTGAAACAGAATGTGGACAGAGTCATACGAGGCTTCCACATTTGTCGATGGTGAGAAAAGCAATGAAAAAAAGTGTCACCTCCTATTTACCCACACATCTTCAATGCCCAACCTCTGTCCTACCCTTCCCTCTACTGACCGAATTATATACCTGCCGGTTAATCAACTCTTCAAAAACCACCCATGAAACACATCATTAAACCGGCTGCTGCATATTGGCCCTTTTAAGCGTCTCTAGTCTGATGACTTGGGAGGCAGCATGGAGATAAACTGCGTTTTTGGGCCCCCGGTGATGAGGCCCCTGACGCAGCCGACCAAGCTTGCATCACAGTGACGTTTGCATATTGGCAATGGAAAACATGAAGCAGTAGTTTGTGGGAGCAGTTTTCATCTGCACTTTTTTCCCTCCGGCGTTTCTACATGTTGATGGATGGAGCTTCATTTGTGTTGGGCGTGGGGTCTGCTGACAGGAAATCCACAGTCCTATAGGCAGGAAATGCTGCTGTAGACCGAGTGAGAAGTAAACAAGACGTGCTAATGACCCTGCTGCTGCAGATCACATCTGCTTAACAAGCTGTCGTTCTGAATCATGTCAATGACGTTTGCACTTCACATTTCCATCTGTTTTTATCAAACAATTCAAATAAAAGTAGAACATGACATGTATTTCGCTCTGATTTTACATTTAAATGATAAAGTTTTTGTACAATGTAAACACTTGATTCTTATGATTGTAAATTACTCTTTTAAACATTTTGCAAAATAATCATTTTACTGCCTTACATCCAGTAAAATCATATTTATCTTGTTTGAAACTCAGTGTCACAGATGTGATGAGTATTTATATAGATGATACATTCGATTTTCTCGTTTGAACGGTTGAACCAGGACCTCAGTGCAATGTAATTATTCGCTTTCATGGAACAAAACACGGTCCTTGCACTCTCCTGAAGCCACTTTGGTCGACAAAACTACTGTACAATGCAATCACAAAAAACTATATTCTGATATGACAACCATATAATCAACTAACCTGAAACAAAATGTGGACAGATTCATGTGAGGCTTCCACATTTTTCGATGGTGAGAAAAGTAATGAAAAAATGTCACTTCCTATTTACCCACACATCTTCAATGCCCAACCTCTGTCCTATCCTGCTCTCTACTGACCTAATTATATACCTGCCGGTTAATCAACTCCACGCTGAACAATTAAATGACATCTAACACACACTCTGTGACCACACATAAGTGGGCGTCACACTAGAAAGGCTGTTTTTCCTATAGTTGTATGTGATATTTTCATGTTCAGAAGCTTTTCCATTCAGTCAGTGAACAGTGCAGAAAACGCCTTTTCAGCCCGTCAAAAGCTGGTATTCAGACCAGAAAAAAAAAGTTAACCACCTGAAATACCGTTCAGAAATGTAGGTTTAATGTTGAATATATGAGAAAGAGTGTTTATCCTATCGTTGCAGGTGAAATTTTCATGTTGTGAGTAATGCCTGAGCAGTGAGTGAAGAGAGCAGAAAACGCGTTTTCAGCCAAAGCAAAGATAGTTTACAGACCGACACAAATAAAAATGTTGATAACTCTCTTAAATCACTTTAGACAAGTTGAGTTAGTTCTGCACCTTGTAGAAATACCTTTTCTGCTATAGTGGCAGGTGAAAACTTCATCTTCTGGGGCATCGCTGAGCAGTGAGTGAACTGTCCGTAAAACCTGTTTTCGTCCAAAGATAAAATTGTTGATAACCCTCTAAAAACGGTTCAGACAGCTTAGATTTGTTCTGCAACTACTAGAAAGACCCTTTCTGCTTAAGTGGGAGGTGAAAATTTCATGTTCTGAAGCTTCCCTGAGAAGTTATGGCACAATGCAGAAAACACTTTTTCAGCCTGAGATAAGGTGGGTTTTGGAACGGCAAACATTAAAATGTTGATAACCTTTGAAAAACAAGTCAGACAGCTTAGATTTGTGCTTTGACTACTAGAAAGATCCTTTATGCTATAGTGAGAGGTGAAAATTTCATGTTCTGAAGCTTCGCGGAGAAGTTGTGGCCGAATGCAGAAAACGCGTTTTCAGCCTGAGATAAGGTGGGTTTCGAAACGCCAAACATAAAATGTTGTTAACTTTAAAAAACACTTCAGACAGCTTAGATTTGATGTGCAACTATTAGTAAGACCCTTTCTGCTATAGTGGGAGAAGAAAATTTCATTTTTTTGAAGTTTCCCTGAGAAGTTGTGGCAGCGTGCAGAAAACGCATTTTTATGGGTTTCGGAACCAAACCATGAAAATGTTAACAACTCTGAAAAAAGTTCAGAAATATAGATTTAGTCCTGAATTCATTAGAATGAGTCTTTCTGCTATGGTTTGACATTTTCAAGTTCTGAGACTTTTCTGGTCACTGAGTGAACAGTGTAGAAAACGTTTGATAAGAGTGAGAGAAATTGGATTTCCGACAGAAAACATTATGTTGACGGATGATATGATGGTGATGGATATACCGCCACCGGTCCCCTACCTATGACCTATCGTGAGAGATTTCAATCGTTCCTTATTTCCATCAATCTTTGACCATAATCCGACTGTAGCAGAAATGGGAGGAAAGTTGAGATCAGGAGTCAAAGCCATCGCTTCGCCTGCTGGTCTCTCCCACGGACCAAGAACTTGACCGTGTAGAAGAGGAGACCACATGGCGAAGGATGCACCACCTCCAGGAACCTCGCGGGACCCAGCTGGCACATAGTTCTCCAAACCCTCCTGATGGAGGCCAGGACCAGGAGGACAGCTGCTCTCTAAGCCACCAGCTCCAAAGGAGCCTGACCAAGTGGCTCAAAGGGAGCTTCACAGAGAGACTTTAATACCAATTGTAGATCCCCATAGGGGCAGATGCGTCTGGAGGTCTGAGTCTTCGAAATCCCTGCATGAACTGGACTAGCAGTGGATGTTTACCCAACGGACAGCAGTCCACACCCATTTAGCATGATATGCTTTGAGTGTTACCGGTGATTTTGTATTTCGAATAGTTAACTCTACCTCGGTGGGCAGAGGACCACCTGCTAGCCTTGAAGTAGCCATGCATTGAGGGGATGCCCCAGGATAGGCGGTCCCCTCATAATTTCTGCCCCCTGCTGCAGGACTTTTTGCAGGACTTGAACAGGTTGCAGCACACCCTTGTGTGAGTGTATGTGTGAGCACAGGTGGCAGAGTTGCTCAGTCCAGAACACCTCCCGGGACTCTGGAACACCTATGAGGTCATCTTGATCACAAAGCTTAACCCCCAGCCTTGCAATGTGGCCTGACCTGAGAACCACGGGCAATTACCATGGCCGCCCATACCGGACGTCTGACTTGCACCGCTGCCTCCTTTGCAAGACGGTCGTCAAGGAGATGCACGTTTTACAGCACTAAAACACCTGCAATGTCACCGGCGATGTTGCTTTGGTATGACGGAAGGTGGTATGCCCAGTGTCCTGTCGCTATCTCGGATGGCCAGGGCCTCATACGGGACCGGCCGATGAGACTTCCTATGCCACCGCCACGCCCGGGGTCTATCCAGCCTGAATGAATTAATGAATGGGTTGCGAAGATGTAGCATTAACAACCCCTCATACGTAGAGTGTAATTTTACACTCTGGGTGGTAGGCCTCGCCTTTGCCACCGTAAGCTGATATAGAAGGTGGCGTTAACAACCCCTCATATATGTGTACCCTACACTGTGGATCAGCAGGAACTGCGTTGTCCACTTTTAACCACTATATGACTGAAATAGAAAGTGGCATTAACAATCCTCCACACCTATAGAGAAAACATTTACTGAGCAGCTACAGCCAGGGTTCTAGTCTGAGCTGAGCAAGGAAGAGGGAGTTTATTCGCAAATGAATAGACAGTTATGTAGGAATACGGTGGATCTTGGGACGCTGCACACTCCACTGCACTGAAATGAAGTTGATACCAGTGTCCCAAAGCTAGTGCTGTGAATGAGGGCCTACTGGTCGCAGGGTTCGGCTGCTCCTGAAGACAGATTGAGATGAGGGAAGGAGGATGCAGACACATTAGACACATAGTGGTCAGCAAAAGTAGACATTGATGATCAAGAAGCTGCCTGGCAGTTTTCTTTAAGAGATACTCTCTTGAAAGCAGCAACAGCTGTTTCCAGGGATTCCTGTTTTCTCATAGGCTTTCATGATGGAAATTCTAAGCCAATTTTACAACCTGTGAGGGGACAGTGCCTGCCGCTTCTTTCCACCAGGGAGAGCCATCCACAGAGTGTCCGACTTTCTGAAGGGTGGGACTCGATCCAATTAAGCTTTTAGCTTTCTAACCGGACACATTTTGTGTAAACTGTCATGCTCCTCGTCTGAATGTGGAGGAGGTCAGAAAGCCTTTGCTGATAAGGTGCTGACCTGTGTAGAAGAAGAGAGACATTTAGGTGCGAAGTCAGTCATAGAACCAGCGTTCTATGAGTTCACCCAGGTCCACGTGGTGTCGCAGAATCTCGGGGTTGACTGTGAAACTGAAGGACGTGTCAATGACGGAGTATCTTCTTGATCTATATGGGCAGGTGAGGAGACAGGCACTTTCAATTCGGAAGATACTCTGTCAAGACAGGCGACCTGAGCACAGGAGAGCACCAGGCCTCCGGAGCGGATCTAGGATAGAAGGGTCATCGTTCTCAGCGCCCACTCCTCAGGGCACTTCAACTCCGGTGGTTCTTCAAAAACAGACTTGCTTTTGTCAGTTGAGCTGTGAGTGGAAGCAGGGCCCCCAAACTTGCAGTGTACTTTGATCTGACAAAAACAAATTTTTGAAGCCAGAGTTCGCACTGACTGGAACCGGAAGAGAACTTGTCCAGTGAGAAACTGTAATTTTGGGCAGAGAGGAAACAGACCCGATACCAAAGTAATCCATCTTATATTTTATTCAACTTAGACTTTGGTTTAGATGCATACTTTTAGATACAAAGTTTTCTTCGTACACTTTTGGAGGGAGCAGAGGTGAGAGCAGCCGACTGGTCTCTCCAAGAGGAGCAGCGATGATCTGTGCGGCTATGATCCAGACAGCTGGGCTCTCCGCGCCCCTTCAACCAGCGATGGTGTTCGACCCGGGCGGCGGCTGTCTGTGGAGGAGGCGCCGCGAGCAGAGCACCACACCGACGGACTGTTGAATCTCCAAAATCTCTGGTGGAGTGACAGAGGTTCTGGAATGGATGAGCCTGTCCACGGAGCTCATAAAGACCACAATGATGTCTGCAAGCGCTATGAGCTGGTTGCCGATAGTGTAGACACCATTCCACTGCGTGATGGTGGGATGGTCACTCCTCAGGGGAGAAGTCCAGCTCCAGGGGCGAGGGCATCGCGCATCGCAAATCGGGCATGACTTCTGAGTGAGAGGGAACACAGCGCTGCAAATCCAAACCCTCCACCTGGCAGTAAGCTCCGTACCTGATCACGTGCGGTGCGAGTGCCAGTGGAGTGTCAGAACTGCGACGGGAATAGTCCAGATTTCTTCCAGATGTGGGCAGACAACATGCGGTAGCGCCACGTGTGTAGTCTCGCCAACCACCGCCAGTGGGCCGTCAGTGAAGTGGGATGATTCTTGAGCAGGAGGTGGAGAGAGAGCTCAACTTCGATACGACGGCCGGCGGATGCCATGAGGCACAGGTGAAGATCAAGCGGGAACTTGCCTGACTCCACCACAAGGAACTCAGCCAAGTCTGGGAACACAGTCTACAGATCCACCTCATAGCAGTGCCTGGCTCTCGTCAAACTCATCCCATGGCTTGGAAGCAAGCGCCCTATTCGTAGAGGTTTAGTGTTGATCACACTAGAAAGAGTGTTATTCCTATTGCTGTAAGTAAAAATTTCATGTTCTCAGTCACCCCTCTAACTGCGGTCCTCCTCCATCAGACATGATCGCTGGAACTCTGAGTTCACTCAGGTCCACATGGTGTCGCAGAACCTGGGGGTTGACTGTGAAACTGAAGGGCGTGTCAAAGACTGTGTATTTTTTCGATCCATATGGGCTGGTGAGGAGACAGGCGCTTTCAATTCGGAAGATACTCTGTCAAGACAGGCGCCCTGAGCACAGGAGCGGACCCGGCCTCCCGGGAGGGCCGAGAATGAAAGGCTCGTCGGTGCTCAGCGCCCACTCCTCTGGGCACTTCAAGTCCTGCTGGTTCTTCAAAAACAGACTCGCTTTTGTCAGTTGAGCCGTCAGAGGAATTCGGTTCCCCAATCTTGCAGTGTACCTTGATCTGACGCTGCAATTCTCCTAAGATGAAGACCCGAGGGACCGGCCCAATCATCCTCAGAAAGAGATGACTCTGTAGATGACGATGTCGTGCTTGCCTCTGAGAGGTTTGGAGGGCTGCAAAGAACAGAATCGCAGACAGACATCGCAGACAGACATCGCAGACAGACATCGCATCAGACATCGCGTGAAGGAGCTGAGAACAGAGCAGGTCTGGCACGCAGCGCCTACTGTGAGATCCTCTGAAGAGGTGGCTTTCGTGGTCCTGTGGCGACCCCTGCTGGCGAGTCTGAGGAATAAGAAAAGTTAATGGCAGAATTGAAACTCTCCTGACTTTTGGCTGCAACCGGGATCTGTAGAGAGACGGGAAAGTGATATTTGATGCCTATGCTTCCTATTGTGGCTAATCTGAGGAAAACCACCAAGCTCCAGAAACTTCCCCAGGTACAGTTCTGACGTCAGGGATAACGTGGCAGATAGACCATTACTTTACTGCTCTGTCTCATGAGACGATGTCAAACAAAAACACATTTTTTAAGCCGGAGTTCGGACTGACTGGAACCGGAAGAGATCTTGGCGGGTGATGATCCTTAATTTTAGGCAGAGAAGAAGCGGACCCGATACCAAAGTAATGAATCTTATTTTTTTACAAGTTAGACTTTGGTTTAGATGTATGCTTTTAGATACAAAGCATACAGCAGAGGTGAGAGCAGCCGACTGGTCTCTCCAAGAGAAGCAGCGATGATCAGCGCGGCTATTATACGGTGTTCCCCCCGGGCGGCTGTGTGTGGAGGAGGCGCCGCGAGCAGAGCACCATGCCGACGGACTGTTGAATCTCTGGTGGACTGAGAGAGGTTCTGCGATGGATGAGCCTGTCCACGGAGCTCATAAGGAGTGCGATGATGTTCTCAAGCGCTATGAGCCGGTTGCCGACGGCTGAGACACCATTCTACTGCGCGATGGTGGCTCTGTCACGCTGGGTGTGATGGTCACTCCTCATGTGGGATGTCAAGCTCCAGGGGCGAGGGAATCGCACATTACGGCTGAGTGAGAGCGAGCGTCGTGCCGCAAAATCCAAACCCTCCACCTGGCAGAAAGCTCCGTACCTGACCACGTGCGTTCCGAGTGCCAGTGGAGTGTCAGAACTGCGCCGGGAATAGTCCGGAATGAATTGGACGAGCAGTTGATGTTTACCCAACAGACGGCAGTCCACACTCATTTGGGATTATATACTTTGAGTGTTGCGGGTACTTTAGCATTTCGAATAGTGAACTGCACTTCGGGGGGCAAAAGACTGCCTGCCAGCCTTGAAGTAGCCATGCTTTGAGGGGACGCCCCAGGATCAGAGGTCCGCTCATAATTTCTGCCCCGTGTTAAAGGACTGTTTGGGAGGGAGGCAGGCTCCAGGGACAGCTGGACACAAACATATTCCAGGAATATTACACCAGCCTTTCTACTTCACTGGAAGTGCCAGGGCACTCCACAAAATCTGATTGTGAAATTAAAGAGGCGTGAGTGAGTGACTCTGTAATTGTGAAATTACAGCCGGCGCATCTGGCACATCAAGAGAAGAAGAGGTGCGGAGCGGCTCATCTGAACCACGGAAACTTCATGCAGGACTGAAGTCTCATCGCAGTCAGGGGAGAACGATTGCCGCGCTTCCTGGCAAACCGATCCACTCAAATATTTGTGAAAGTGCTGCACCCCAAAAATGACTGCTAAGCCCTCTTTATCCAACTGTGAATAGTTTTTTTCTGCTGCTGTGGGTGTGCGCGAGGCATAACCCACAGGCTTTTCTGCTCCCCCTTCCAGCCTGTGTGCCAAGACTGCCCCCACCCCATAAGGTGAGGTATCATATGACAGCAGTAAGTTTTTGTTCATCATAATGAACCAACACTTGACTGCTTTGTAGTAACTTCTTTGCCTGCTTAAAAGCCTCTTCTTGCTCAACCTCCCACCTCCGTTTGTCATCTTTCCTCAGTAACTTGTGTAATGGAGCCGGCACAGTAGACAAGTTCGGCAAGTTATAAAAGTTTAGCAGACCTAGAAAAGCTTTAACCCTCGTATTATGCTTAGGGTCAATTTGACCGATATCCGTTTTTGTGTTCATAAAAGTAGTGGTTATCCTGACTTTTTCTTCATAAAATTTTGTGACTTTTCCTCATCAAGGGTAATGAACAGGTGTGTAAAATCTGGACACTTTGATGTCAAGTGGCATGTCTGTACAGAGCTTGTATACAAAGATGATGTTGCGGGTCATTTTGACCCGGATTCTTTAATGTGGGTAAGTGGCTGTTCAGATCCAAAATAAACATGTCTCTTTGATATACCTATTTAGACTGCCCAGCTATGTGTATTTTGATTGATTTGATTGTCTGAATAGCCATTCAGACCCAGCTGTGTGTAGAGGGATAACTTTCTCTCCCTTGTTCTTGTCAGTGTTCTCATGTAGTCTCTTTGACAAACAAAAAATGAGCTACAGAAGGTTTACAGTACGTGCCCAACAAGCCCGCCAAGTATGGCATCAAAATATGGGTGGCCTGTGATGCAAAATCTAGCTATGCCTGTAATATGAAAGTATACGCTGGAAAGCTACCTGGAAGAGCACCCGAGAACAATCAGGGGATGCGTGTAGCGATGGACATGAGTGAAGGGCTTACATTCTATCTCCTTGGAGATGAACTTCAGAAGAGAAAGCTGGACAGCGGGAACAGTCAGAAGAAAGAAGCCAGACCTTCCCAAGGAAATTCTGAAGGTGCAGGGCAGACCTCTGCATTGCTCAATATTTGCTTTCAGTGACAAGGCAACAGTTGTTTCATACTGCCCAAAGAGAAACAAGAATGTTCTTGTAATGAGCACAATGCACAGAGATGCATCTCTAAGCACAAGAGAAGACATGCAGCCACACATGATCCTGGACTGAAACTGCACCAAAAAAGGAGTTGACAAAGTCACAGCAACATACAGCTGCCAGCGCAAGACTGCCCATTGGCCCTTGGTGATTTTCTGCAACATCGTTGTTGTGTCTGCTTACAATGCCTATGTCCCGTCACTCCCAAGCTGCAGAGTCAAGCCAGGCCACCTCGATGCCCAGCAAGTGCTGCTGTCATTGACAAAGGTCAAGCTCACATCACCCTACCAATCTGCCAAGGATGCATTGGATACAGGTGTGAAGAAACGGAAAAGATGCGAGATCTGACAGTAAAACAAGTACCTGTTTTGTGAAATGCAAGAATTGCATCTACAAAACACACAGTTACAGTCTGTCCATCATGTGGAGAGCATTGAACATATTGAACATTGAAAAATGGGTCAAGTTAAATGAAAATAAAAGTGTTTGTGAGGAGGGAAAAACTGAAATTGCTCTTAAATATAGGGTTGAAATTGAAAATGTGTTCTATGTCTGTTTTACAAATTTTTATATAATCTAAAATGAAGATGTTTTGAAGATTGAAGATTGGTTCAATCTGTTTTTTGACTGTTTTGAGTGGATTTACACAGTGTGTGTCAAAATGACCCCCAACATAATCAATGTAATTTTTTTTCATCATAATACGAGGGTTAAGTTCACTTACAGACCGTGGCACCAGAGCCTCCTGGACTGCTTTGACCTTCGCTGGCATTGGATGCAGGCCTGTCCTGTCCACCTGATGACCCAAGAATGTTACTTTGTTTTCCATGGACTGACGCTTTCTCCGTTACAACTTCAGGCCTTTATCCTCCAACCTCTGCAGCACTTCGTTGAGTGTTTGCAGATGAGAGCTGTCATCTCTTCCTCTCAATATAATTTCATGTAAATACACTGCCACATTTAACATACCTTGAAGTACATTCTCCATGGTGCGTTGGAAAATAGCAGGACTGGAGTTTACTCCAAAAGGCAGACGTGTATATGTTAAAAGACCTTTGTGAGTGTTGACACTCACAAAATTCCTTGATTCCTTTTCAAGGACTATTTGCTGATATGCTTGGCTCATATCGAGTTTTGTGAACTTCTGTCCCCCTGCAGGCTTGCCATCATATCCTCCATTCTTGGAATCGGATACTGTTCGGTCGTGGAGACTTTGTTCACTGTTAATTTATAATCTCCACAAATCCTCACACTACCATCAGGTTTGAACACAGGCACAATAGGTGCTGCCCATTCAGAGAACATCACAGGTTCCAATATTCTTTCCTCTGCTAGTCTCTGAAGTTCGATTTCCACTTTTCTTTTAATGGCAAATGGAACCGACCTGGGTTTGTAAAATAAGGGCGTGGCATCCTGAGCCACATGAATCTTGGCTGTGGCCCTTAATGACCCTAACTCTTCTTTGAATACCTTCTCATGTCGGGAGAGAACCTCTTGCAGGGAACTGTCCACCTCATCTGTTTTGTGGACAAACTGCCCCTCTATCTGGAATGCTTTCATCCTGCCTCTGCCCAGAAGACTTGCTCCTGAACCTTTCACCAACCTTTCAACAATGACAGGCAGCCATTTGATCTGATCATTGTGTTCAACCTTGACCTTAATTGCCCCCACCACTGGAACCTGATGACCTCCATATGTTTTTAACTTTATCTTGCAGTCCACAAGTTTAGTGTAGGTTCTGTTTTGTCAACCATCTGTTGAGCCATAATAGTGTAACTGCAGCCGGTGTCTACCTCAAAAACCACCTTCTTTCCATTTACCCTCAACGGCTCTACTCTAGGAATGTCCAGTTCCTCACTGCTGCATCTTCTTTTATCTGTCACTGTAAACATCTCTTCATTTTCACTGTCATCCTTCTCCTGCATGAAATTTGTTCGACGGCGTTGTACCTTTCCCCCTTTTTCTTGTTTGTTTTGTCTCCCTCACCTCTGTCATACTTTTACGTACTGTCTTTAAGTGATCCACTTTTCCACAGTTATGACATTTGACCTCAGCAAACCGGCAATCACTGGCCAAGTGAGTCTCTCCACCACATCTATAGCACCTTCTCGACTCCATGGACACTACTGCCCTCGTCTCTTCCACTTTGTTGACCGGTGATGATCCACTTCCTTGGAGTGAGTCCTTCACACCTCGTGGGTTCATCAAGTCTCTATCTGCAGCTTCCATCGCTAAGGCCACTTTGAACGCTCTGTCAAATGTCAGTCCATCCTGCGACAGCAGCTTCCTCTGTATCCTGTCGTCGTTGAACCCACACACCAAGCGGTCTCTCAGCATCACAGTCAGTGTCTCACCATAGTTACAATCATGAGCCAGTTCCTCAACTCCGCCACGTAGTCACAAACGGTCTCTTCAGTCCTTCTATTCTTCTTCCATCATTGCATAATCTCACTCGGTTTCAGATGGAAATGATTCCTCAAAAGGATGACCATTTCAGCATACAAACGATCCCCTGGTTTTTCCGGTCTCAACAGGTTCCTCAAATGCTCCGCATATGCCTGGGCCCCGACACTGCTGAGCAACACTGCGCGCTGTATATCCTCATCTTCAATGATGTTTGCAATAAAAAAATGTTCCAAAATTTCACAATAGTCCTCCCATGAATGCTAACTAGCTTCGAAAGGCGTCACTGTACCCACAGTAGCCGCCATGATTATCGCTATGATGAACAAACTACACAAAAACGCCGTCAGTTACCACAGTGACCGGTTTGCAAAAAGTCTCGTTCTTTATCCTCGTCGCTAACAGTGATGGCCGAAACTGAAAGGACTCACAGGAGGTATCAACACAGCAGGTTTTATTCACGATTCCAACTTCCAACAAACCGGATGGTGACACGGCAACATAACAAGAGCGCCCCCAAGTTGTGACCCCAAATAATCCCATGACACATCACAACACGTCCATTGAAGAACTTCTTTTCCGGTTTGCTGTGCAGTCTGAATATGAGGCCTGAGGCATTCTGAGGACTCATGCGCTGACTCCTCCGAGAGGCGCACTGGACCCTGGAGCAGAGGATGGTCCGATGTTGGCAGTCAGCTGCACCTGGGTCACCTCATCCCCCGGACAGAGTTGTCTTGAGAGCACAAAAAGCCCAAACTGTTGGCCATCGCTCTGATCTGTGCAGCTCCCTTCCCCCCATGCAGGTCCGGTAGTAGAGGGGAGCCGTCGTACGATCTCCGGACACTGAGAGGGTTCCGTCCCAGCCAGGTTTTGGCCGAACCCCGGCATCAGCGTGGCTCTCATTACGTCGGTGATGGACGTTGCACTTTCTTCTTACCCCTCAAATGCGCCGCCGGAGCCGATGCACCTGGCACATCAAGCGAGGAAGCTTGAGAAATGAAGATGAGCGGAGTGCCTCATCTGGACCACGGAAACTTCAGCAGAGACTGACGTCTCATCGCAGTCATGGGAGAACGATTGCCGCACGCCATGACGCACCGGTATTTCATAGCTCGTGATGCCGACATCCTCCTATTTAAGGGAGCAACGCCGTTTAGCTTCAGCCAAGCACAGAGGCATGTCGGACTTGATCGGGTAAACTGGATGGTCGCCATCTGCCTGTAAATTGTTACCGGTCACATGCGCCGCCGGAATATAGGCACGATTCACACTCTCATCCCACCCCGTTGAAGTAAGATGGAGAGAGAAGTGTTGTGATGGCTTTACAAATCACTCCCAATGTTTCAAAAGAAACTAGCCTCATAACTGTGCTGGATTTGAGATCGTAGAACAACCTATATGCTTATTAACGTTGTCTTTGTTTGAATGAACCGAAGGAGACAAGTGATCCAAACACTAAAGCACAGCATGGCACAAAAAGTGCAAGAAGCAACGCAGTCCTTGGCCACTCCGGGGCCAGGAGGCGATGAGTTAATCTCGTCCATCCTGCAGTGACTGGAATCCGAGTGTAGCCAGGATGAAGGGGGAGCTCAGGTGAGCAATCCGGAACCCATCCGGAACTCTGAATCACCCAAGAGGTCATCTTGACCACAAAGCTTAACCCCCAGCCTTGCAACATGGCCTGACCTGAGAACCATGGGCCGTCCAGACCGGAAGTCTGACTGGCACAGCTGGCTCTTTTGCCAGACTGCTGTCAATGAGATGCACGTTTTGCTGCACTGAACCGCCTGCAATGTCACCAGCGATGTTGCTTCGGTATGACGGACGGAGGTGAGGCCAGAGTCCTGTCGATATCTCGGATGGGCCATCTTATGATAGTCCCTACGCCACCAGCCTGTCTGTCCAGCCTGATTGAATGAATGGGTTGTGAAGATGTAGCATTAACAACCCCTCATACATAGAGTGTAATTTTACACTCAAGGTGGCAGGAGCTGCCGCCTCGCCTTTACCACCGTAAGCTGAAATAGAGGGTGGCGTTAACAACCCCTCATATATAGAGTGAAACTTACACTCTGAATCAGCAGGAACTGCGTTGCCCTCTTTTAGCCACGATACGGCTGAAATAGAATGTGGCATTAACAATCCTCCATACCTGGAGATAAATCATTTACTGAGCAGCTGCAGTGAGGGTTTTAGTCACCCACGCATCTTCAATGCCCAACCTCTGTCCTATCCTGCCCTCTACTGACCTAATCATATACCTGCCGGTTAATCAACTCCATGCTGAACAATTAAATGACATCTAACACACACTCTGTGACCACACATGAGTGGGCGTCACACTAGAAAGGCTGTTTTTCCTATAGTTGTATGTGATATTTTCATGTTCAGAAGCTTTTCCATTCAGTCAGTGAACAGTGCAGAAAACGCCTTTTCAGCCCGTCAAAAGCTGGTATTCAGACCAGAAAAAAAAAGTTAACCACCTGAAATACCGTTCAGAAATGTAGGTTTAATGTTGAATATATGAGAAAGAGTGTTTATCCTATCGTTGCAGGTGAAATTTTCATGTTGTGAGTAATGCCTGAGCAGTGAGTGAAGAGAGCAGAAAACACGTTTTCAGCCAAAGCAAAGATGGTTTACAGACCGACACAAATAAAAATGTTGATAACTCTCTTAAATCACTTTAGACAAGTTGAGTTAGTTCTGCACCTTGTAGAAATACCTTTTCTGCTATAGTGGCAGGTGAAAACTTCATCTTCTGGGGCATCGCTGAGCAGTGAGTGAAATGTCCGTAAAACCTGTTTTCGTCCAAAGATAAAATTGTTGATAACCCTCTAAAAACGGTTCAGACAGCTTAGATTTGATGTGCAACTACTCGAAAGACCCTTTCTGCTATAATGGTAGGTGAAAATTTCATGTTCTGAAGCTTCCCTGAGAAGTTATGGCACAACGCACAAAACGCTTTTTCAGCCTGAGATAGGGTGAGTTTCGGAACGCCAAACATAAAAATGTTGATAGCTTTGGTAAAACACTTCAGACAGCTTAGATTTGATGTGCAACTACGAGAAAGACCCTTTCTGCGATAGTGGGATGTGAAAATTTCATGTTCTGAAGCTTCCCTGCAAAGTTATGGCACAATGCAGAAAACGCGTTTTCAGCCTGAGATAAGGTCGATTCCGGAACGCCTAACACAAAAATATTGATAAGTTTGGAAAAACACTTCAGACAGCTTAGATTTGATGTGCAACTACTAGAAACACCCTTTCTGTTATAGTGGGTGGTGATAATTTAATGTACTGAAGCTTCCCTGCAAAAATATGGCACAATGCAGAATTCGCATTTTCGGACTGAGATAAGGTCGATTCCAGAACGCCAAAAATAAAAAAAGTTGATAACTTAGGAAAAACACTTCAGACAGCTTAGATTTGATGTGCAACTACTAGAAAGACCCTTTCTGCGATAGTGGGAGGTGAAAATTTCATGTTCTGAAGCTTCCCTGCAAAGTTATGGCACAATGCAGAAAACGCGTTTTCAGCGTGAGATAAGGTGGGTTCCGGAATGTCAAACATAAAAATGTTAATAACTTTGGAAAAACAATTCAGACAGCTTAGATTTGATGTGCAATTTCTAGAAAGACCATTTCTGCTATAGTGGGGGTGAAAATTTCATGTTCTGAAGCTTCCCTGCAAAGTTATGGCACAGTGCAGAAAACGCGTTTTCAGCGTGAGATAAGGTGGGTTCCGGAACGCCAAACATAAAAATGTTGATAACTTTGGAAAAGCAATTCAGACAGCTTAGATTTGATGTGCAACTACTAGAAAGACCCTTTCTGCTATAGTGGGTGGTGATAATTTCATGTTCTGAAGCTTCCTGCAAAGTTATGGCACAATGTGTAAAACACGTTTTCAGCCTGAGATAAGGTCGATTCCAGAACGCCAAACATAAAAATGTTGATAACTTTGGAAAAACACTTCAGACAGCTTAGATTTGATGTGCAACTACTAGAAAGACCCTTTCTGCTATAGTGGGATGTGAAAATTTCATGTTCTGAAGCTTCCCTGCAAAGTCATGGCACAACGCAGAAAACGCGTTTTCAGCCTGAGATAAGGTCGATTCCGGAACACCAAACATAAAAAAGTTGACAACTTTGGAAAAACACTTCAGACAGCTTACGTTTGATGTGCAACTACTAGAAAGACCCTTTCTGCTATAGTGGGAGGTGAAAATTTCATGTTCTGAAGCTTCCCTGCAAAGTCATGTCACAATGCTGAAAATGCGTTTTCAGCCTGTGATAAGGTGGGTTCCGGAACGCCAAACATAAAAATGTTGATAACTTTGGAAAAACAATTCAGACAGCTTAGATTTGATGTGCAACTACTAGAAAGACCCTTTCTGCTATAGTGGGTGGTGATAATTTCATGTTCTGAAGCTTACCTGCAAAGTTATGGCACATTGCAGAAAACGCGTTTTCAGCCTGAGATAAGGTCGATTCCAGAACGCCCAACATAAAAATGTTGATGACTTTGGAAAAACACTTCAGACATCTTAGATTTGATGTGCAATTTCTAGAAAGACCCTTTCTGCTATAGTGGGTGGTGATAATTTCATGTTCTGAAGCTTCCCTCCGAAGTTATGGCACAATGCAGAATTCGCGTTTTCAGCCTGAGATAAGGTCGATTCCAGAACGCCAAACATAAAAATGATGATAACTTTGGAAAAACAATTCAGACAGCTTAGATTTGATGTGCAACTACTAGAAAGACCCTTTCTGTTATAGTGGGATGTGAAATTTTCATGTTCTGAAGCTTCCCTGCAAAGTTATGGCACAATGCAGAAAACGTGTTTTCATCGTGCGATAAGGTGGGTTCCGGAACGCCAAACATAAAAATGTTAATAACTTTGGAAAAACAATTCAGACAGCTTAGATTTGATGTGCAATTTCTAGAAAGACCCTTTCTGCTATAGTGGGAGGTGAAACTTTCATGTTCTGAAGCTTCCCTGCAAAGTTATGGCACAATGCAGAAAACGCGTTTTCAGCCTGAGATAAGGTCGATTCCGGAACGCCAAACATAAAAAAGTTGACAACTTTGGAAAAACACTTCAGACAGTTTACGTTTGATGTGCAACTACTAGAAAGACCCTTTCTGCTATAGTGGGAGGTGAAAATTTCATGTTCTGAAGCTTCCCTGCAAAGTCATGGCACAATGCAGAAAATGCGTTTTCAGCCTGAGATAAGGTGGGTTCCGGAACACCAAACATAAAAATGTTGATAACTTTGGAAAAACAATTCGGACAACTTAGATTTGATGTGCAACTACTAGAAAGACCCTTTCTGCTATAGTGGGTGGTGATAATTTCATGTTCTGAAGCTTACCTGCAAAGTTATGGCACAATGCAGAAAACGCGTTTTCAGCCTGAGATAAGGTGCGTTTCGGAACGCCAAACATAAAAATGTTGATAGCTTTGGTAAAACACTTCAGACAGCTTAGATTTGATGTGCAATTTATAGAAAGACCCTTTCTGCTATAGTGGGAGGTGAAATTTTCATGTTCTGAAGCTTCCCTGCTAAGTTATGGCACAATGCAGAAAACGCGTTTTCAGAGTGAGATAAGGTGGGTTCCGGAACGCCAAACATAAAAATGTTGATAACTTTGGAAAAACAATTCAGACAGCTTTGATTTGATGTGCAACTACCAGAAAGACCCTTTCTGCGATAGTGGGATCTGAAAATGTCATGTTCTGAAGCTTCCCTGCAAAGTTATGGCACAACGCAGAAAACGCGTTGTCAGCCTGAGATAATGTGGATTCCGGAAGGCCAAACATAAAAATGTTGATAACTTTGGAAAAACTCTTTAGACAGCTTAGATTTTATGTGCAACTACTAGAAAAACCCTTTCTGCTATAGTGGGATGTGCAAAATTCATGTTCTGAAGCTTCCCTGCAAAGTTATGGCACAATGCAGAAAATGCGTTTTCAGCCTGAGATAAGGTCGATTCCGGAATGCCAAACATAAAAATGTAGATAACTTTGGAAAAACACTTCAGACAGCTTAGATTTGATGTGCAACTACTAGAAACACCCTTTCTGTTATAGTGGGTGGTGATAATTTAATGTACTGAAGCTTCCCTGCAAAAATATGGCACAATGCAGAATTCGCATTTTCAGCCTGAGATAAGGTCGATTCCGGAATGCCAAACATAAAAATGTAGATAACTTTGGAAAAACACTTCAGACAGCTTAGATTTGATGTGCAACTACTAGAACGACGCTTTCTGCTATAGTGGGAGGTTAAAACTCGATGTTCTGAAGCTTCCCTGCAAAGTTATGACACAAAGCAGGAAACGCGTTTTCAGCCTGAGATAAGGTGGGTTCCGGAACACCAAACATAAAAATGTTGATAACTTTGGAAAAACCCTTCAGACAGCTTACATTTGATGTGCAACTACGAAAAAGACCCTTTCTGCTATAGTCGGAGGTGAAAATGTCATGTTCTGAAGCTTCCCTGAGAAGTTATGGCACAAAGAAAGAAACAAGTTTTCAGCCTGAGACAAGGCAGGTTCTGGAATGCCAAATATAAAAATGTTGATAACTTTGGAAAATCACTTCAGACAGCTTAGATTTGATGTGCAACTACTAGAAAGACCCTTTCTGCTCTCGTGGGAGGTGAAAATTTCATGTTCTGAAGTCTCCCTGCAAAGTTATGGCACAATGCAGAAAACGCGTTTTCAGCCTGAGATAAGGTGGGTTCCAGAACGCCAAACATAAAAATGTTGATAACTTTGGAAAAACACTTCAGACAGCTTAGATTTGATGTGCAACTAGTAGAAAGACCCTTTCTGCTATAGTGGGAGGTGAAAATTTAATGTTCTGAAGTCTCCCTGCAAAGTTATGGCACAATGCAGAAAACGCGTTTTCAGCCTGAGATAAGGTGGGTTCCAGAACGCCAAACATAAAAATGTTGATAACTTTGGAAAAACACTTCAGACAGCTTAGATTTGATGTGCAACTACTAGAAAGACCCTTTCTGCTACAGTGGGAGGTGAAAATTTCATGTACTGAAGCTTACCTGCAAAGTTATGCCACAATGTAGGAAACGCGTTTTCAGCCTGAGATAAGGTCAATTCCGGAACGCCAAACATAAAAATATTGATAACTTTGGAGAAACACTTCAGACAGCTTAGATTTGATGTGCAACTACTAGAAAGACCCATTCTGCTCTAGTGGGAGGTGAAAATTTCATGTTCTAAAGCTTCCCTGCAAAGTTATGGCACAATGCAGAAAACGCGTTTTCAGCCGGAGATAAGGTCGATTCCGAAACGCCAAACATAAAAATGTTGATAACTTTGGAAAAACACTTCAGACAACTTAGATTTGATGTGAGACTACTAGAAAGACCCATTCTGCTGTAGTGGGAGGTGAAAATATCATGTTGTGAAGCTTCCCTGCACAGTTATGGCACAATGCGTAAAACGCGTTTTCAGCCTGAGATGAGGTTGATTTCAGAACGCCAAACATAAAAATGTTGATAACTCAGGAAAAACTCTACAGACAGCTTAGATTTGATGTGCAGCTACTAGAAATACCCTTTCTGCTCTAGTGGGAGCTGAAAATTTCATGTTCTAAAGCTTCCCTGCAAAGTTATGGGACAATGCAGAAAACGCGTTTTCAGCCTGAGATAAGGTGGGTACCAGAACGCCAAACATAAAAATGGTGATAACTTTTCAAATACACTTCAGACAGCTTAGATTTGATGTGCAACTACTAGAAATACCCTTTCTGCTATAGTGGGAGGAGAAAATTTCATGTTCTCAAGCTTCCCTGCAAAGTTATGGCACAATGCAGAAAACCTGTTTTCAGCCTGAAATAACGTGGTTTCCAGAACGCCAAACATAAAAATGTTGATAACTTTGGAAAAACACTTCAGACAGCTAAGATTTGATGTGAGACTACTGGAAAGACCCTTTCTGCTATAGTGGGATATGAAAATTTCATGTTCTGAAGCTTCCCTGCAAAGTTATGGCAGAATGCCTAAATTGTGTTTTCAGCCTGAGATAAGGTCGATTCCGGAACGCCAAACGTAAAAATGTTGATAACTTTGGAAAAACACTTCAGACAGCTTAGATTTGATGTGCAACTACGAGAAAGACCCTTTCTGCTACAGTGGGAGGTGAAAATTTCATGTTCTGAAGCTTTCCTACAAAGTTATGGCACAATGCGTAAAACGCGTTTTCAGCCTAAGATAAGGTTGATTCCGGAACGCCAAACATAAGAATGTTGATAACTTTAGAAAAACACTTCAGACAGCTTAGATTTGATTTGCAACTACTAGAAAGACGCATTCTGCTATAGTGGGAGGTGAAAATTTCATGTTCTGAAGCTTCCCTGCAAAGTTAAGGCACAATGCAGAAAACGCATTTTCAGCTTGAGATGAGGTGGGTTCCGGAACGCCAAACATAAAAATGTTGATAACTTTGGAAAAACACTTCAGACAGCTTCGATTTGATGTGCAACTACCAGAAAGACCCTTTCTGCGATAGTGGGATCTGAAAATGTCATGTTCTGAAGCTTCCCTGCAAAGTTATGGCACAACGCAGAAAACGCGTTGTCAGCCTGAGATAATGTGGATTCCGGAAGGCCAAACATAAAAATGTTGATAACTTTGGAAAAACTCTTTAGACAGCTTAGATTTTATGTGCAACTACTAGAAAAACCCTTTCTGCTATAGTGGGATGTGCAAAATTCATGTTCTGAAGCTTCCCTGCAAAGTTATGGCACAATGCAGAAAATGCGTTTTCAGCCTGAGATAAGGTCGATTCCGGAATGCCAAACATAAAAATGTAGATAACTTTGGAAAAACACTTCAGACAGCTTAGATTTGATGTGCAACTACTAGAACGACGCTTTCTGCTATAGTGGGGGGTTAAAACTCGTTGTTCTGAAGCTTCCCTGCAAAGTTATGACACAAAGCAGGAAACGCGTTTTCAGCCTGAGATAAGGTGGGTTCCGGAACACCAAACATAAAAATGTTGATAACTTTGGAAAAACCCTTCAGACAGCTTACATTTGATGTGCAACTTCGAAAAAGACCCTTTCTGCTATAGTCGGAGGTGAAAATGTCATGTTCTGAAGCTTTCCTGCAAAGTTATGGCACAATGCGTAAAACGCGTTTTGAGCCTGAGATAAGGTTGATTCCGGAACGCCAAACATAAGAATGTTGATAACTTTTGAAAAACACTTCAGACAGCTTAGATTTGATGGGCAACTACTAGAAAGACCCTTTCTGCTATAGTGGGATGTTAAAATTTCATGTTCTGAAGCTTCCCTGCAAAGTTATGGCAAAATATGTAAAACGAGTTTTCAGGCTGAGATAAGGTGGGTTCCAGAACGCCAAACATAAAAACGTTGATAACTTTGGAAAAACACTTCAGACAGCTTAGATTTGATGTGCAACTACTAGAAAGACCCTTTCTGCTATAGTGGGAGGTGAAAATTTCATGTTCTGAAGCTTCCCTGCAAAGTTATGGCACAATACAGAAAACACGTTTTCAGCCTGAGATAAGGTGGGTTCCAGAACGCCAAACATAAAAATGTTGATAACTTTGGAAAAAGACTTCAGACAGCTTAGATTTGATTTGAGACTACTAGAAAGACCCTTTCTGCTATAGTGGGATATGAAAATTTCATGTTCTGAAGCTTCCCTGCAAAGTTATGGCAGAATGCGAAAATCGTGTTTTCAGCCTGAGATAAGGTCGATTCCGGAACGCCAAACATAAAAGTGTTGATAACTTTGGAAAAACACTTCAAACAGCTTTGATTTGATGTGCAGCTACTAGAAATACCCTTTCTGCTCTAGTGGGAGGTGAAATTTTCATGTTCTGAAGCTTCCCTGCAAAGTTATGGCACAATGCAGAAAACGAGTTTTCGGCCTGAGATAAGGTCGATTCAGGAACACCAAACATAAAAATGTTGAAAACTTTTGAGAGCTTCCCTGCAAAGTTATGGCACAATGCAGAAAACGCGTTTTCAGCCTGAGATAAGGTGGGTACCAGAACGGCAAACATAAAAATGTTGAAAACTTTGGAAATACACTTCAGACAGCTTAGATTTGATGTGCAACTACTATAAATACCCTTTCTGCTATAGTGGGATGTGCAAAATTCATGTTCTGAAGCTTCCCTGCAAAGTTATGGCACAATGCAGAAAATGCGTTTTCAGCCTGAGATAAGGTCGATTCCGGAATGCCAAACATAAAAATGTAGATAACTTTGGAAAAACACTTCAGACAGCTTAGATTTGATGTGCAACTACTAGAACGACGCTTTCTGCTTTAGTGGGGGGTTAAAACTCGATGTTCTGAAGCTTCCCTGCAAAGTTATGACACAAAGTAGGAAACGCGTTTTCAGCCTGAGATAAGGTGGGTTCCGGAACACCAAACATAAAAATGTTGATAACTTTGGAAAAACCCTTCAGACAGCTTACATTTGATGTGCAACTACGAAAAAGACCCTTTCTGCTATAGTCGGAGGTGAAAATGTCATGTTCTGAAGCTTCCCTGAGAAGTTATGGCACAAAGAAAGAAACAAGTTTTCAGCCTGAGACAAGGCAGGTTCTGGAATGCCAAATATAAAAATGTTGATAACTTTGGAAAATCACTTCAGACAGCTTAGATTTGATGTGCAACTACTAGAAAGACCCTTTCTGCTCTCGTGGGAGGTGAAAATTTCATGTTCTGAAGTCTCCCTGCAAAGTTATGGCACAATGCAGAAAACGCGTTTTCAGCCTGAGATAAGGTGGGTTCCAGAACGCCAAACATAAAAACGTTGATAACTTTGGAAAAACACTTCAGACAGCTTAGATTTGATGTACAACTACTAGAAAGACCCTTTCTGCTATAGTGGGTGGTGATAATTTCATGTTCTGAAGCTTCCCTGCAAAGTTATGGCACAACGCAGAAAACGCGTTTTCAGCCTGAGATAAGGTGGGTTCCAGAACGCCAAACATAAAAATGTTGATAACTTTGGAAAAACACTTCAGACAGCTTAGATTTGATGTGCAACTACTAGAAAGACCCTTTCTGCTACAGTGGGAGTTGAAAATTTCATGTTCTGAAGCTTTCCTGCAAAGTTATGGCACAATGCGTAAAACGCGTTTTGAGCCTGAGATAAGGTTGATTCCGGAACGCCAAACATAAGAATGTTGATAACTTTAGAAAAACACTTCAGACAGCTTAGATTTGATGTGCAGCTACTAGAAACACCCTTTCTGCTCTAGTGGGAGGTGAAATTTTCATGTTCTGAAGCTTCCCTGCAAAGTTATGGCACAATGCAGAAAACGAGTTTTCGGCCTGAGATAAGGTCGATTCAGGAACACCAAACATAAAAATGTTGAAAACTTTTGAGAGCTTCCCTGCAAAGTTATGGCACAATGCAGAAAACGCGTTTTCAGCCTGAGATAAGGTGGGTACCAGAACGGCAAACATAAAAATGTTGAAAACTTTGGAAATACACTTCAGACAGCTTAGATTTGATGTGCAACTACTATAAATACCCTTTCTGCTATAGTGGGAGGAGAAAATTTCATGTTCTGAAGACTCCCTGCAAAGTTATGGCACAATGCAGAAAACGCGTTTTCAGCCTGAGATAAGGTGGGTTCCAGAACGCCAAACATAAAAATGTTGATAACTTTGGAAAAACACTTCAGACAGCTTAGATTTGATGTGCAACTAGTAGAAAGACCCTTTCTGCTATAGTGGGAGGTGAAAATTTCATGTTCTGAAGCTTCCCTGCAAAGTTATGGCACAATGCAGAAAACACGTTTTCAGCCTGAGATAAGGTGGGTTCCAGAACGCCAAACATAAAAATGTTGATAACTTTGGAAAAACACTTCAGACAGCTTAGATTTGATGTGCAACTACTAGAAAGACCCTTTCTGCTACAGTGGGAGGTGAAAATTTCATGTACTGAAGCTTACCTGCAAAGTTATGGCACAATGCAGAAAACGAGTTTTCGGCCTGAGATAAGGTCGATTCAGGAACACCAAACAAAAAAATGTTGAAAACTTTTGAGAGCTTCCCTGCAAAGTTATGCCACAATGTAGGAAACGCGTTTTCAGCCTGAGATAAGGTCAATTCCGGAACGCCAAACATAAAAATATTGATAACTTTGGAGAAACACTTCAGACAGCTTAGATTTGATGTGCAGCTACTAGAAATACCCTTTCTGCTCTAGTGGGAGCTGAAAATTTCATGTTCTAAAGCTTCCCTGCAAAGTTATGGGACAATGCAGAAAACGCGTTTTCAGCCTGAGATAAGGTGGGTACCAGAACGCCAAACATAAAAATGTTGATAACTTTGCAAATACACTTCAGACAGCTTAGATTTGATGTGCAACTACTAGAAATACCCTTTCTGCTATAGTGGGAGGAGAAAATTTCATGTTCTCAAGCTTCCCTGCAAAGTTATGGCACAATGCAGAAAACCTGTTTTCAGCCTGAAATAACGTGGTTTCCAGAACGCCAAACATAAAAATGTTGATAACTTTGGAAAAACACTTCAGACAGCTTAGATTTGATGTGAGACTACTGGAAAGGCCCTTTCTGCTATAGTGGGATATGAAAATTTCATGTTCTGAAGCTTCCCTGCAAAGTTATGGCAGAATGCCTAAATTGTGTTTTCAGCCTGAGATAAGGTCGATTCCGGAACGCCAAACGTAAAAATGTTGATAACTTTGGAAAAACACTTCAGACAGCTTAGATTTGATGTGCAACTACGAGAAAGACCCTTTCTGCTACAGTGGGAGGTGAAAATTTCATGTTCTGAAGCTTTCATACAAAGTTATGGAACAATGCGTAAAACGCGTTTTCAGCCTGAGATAAGGTTGATTCCGGAACGCCAAACATAAAAATGTTAATAACTTCCGAAAAACACTTCAGACAGCTTAGATTTGATGTGCAAGTACTAGAAAGACCCTTTCTGGTATAGTGGGAGGTGAAAATTTCATGTTCTGGAGCTTACCTGCAAAGTTTTGGCACAACGCAGAAAACGCGTTTTCATCGTCAGATAAGGTCGATTCCGGAACGCCAAACATCAAAATGTTGATAACTTTGGAAAAACACTTCAGACAGCTTAGATTTGATGTGCAACTACGAGAAAGACCCTTTCTGGTATAGTGGGAGGCGAAAATTTCATGTTCTGAAGCTTCCCTGCAAAGTTAAGGCACAATGCAGAAAACGCGTTTTCAGCCGGAGATAAGGTTGATTCCGGAACGCCAAACGTAAAAATGTTGATAACTTTGGAAAAACACTTCAGACAGCTTAGATTTGATGTGCAACTACGGGAAAGACCCTTTCTGCTACAGTGGGAGGTGAAAATTTCATGTTCTGAAGCTTTCCTGCAAAGTTATGGCACAATGCGTAAAACGCGTTTTCAGCCTGAGATGAGGTTGATTTCAGAACGCCAAACATAAAAATGTTGATAACTTTGGAAAAACACTTCAGACAGCTTAGATTTGATGTGAGACTACTAGAAAGACCCTTTCTGCTATAGTGGGATATGAAAATTTCATGTTCTGAAGTTTCCCTGGAAAGTTATGGCAGAATGCGTAAATCGTGTTTTCAGCCTGAGATAAGGTCGATTCCGGAACGCCAAACATAAAAGTGTTGATAACTTTGGAAAAACACTTCAGACAGCTTAGATTTGATGTGTAACTACTAGAAAGACCCTTTCTGCTATAGTGGGAGGTGAAAATGTCATGTTCTGAAGTTTCCCTGCAAAGTTATGGCAAAATATGTAAAGCGCGTTTTCAGGCTGAGATAAGGTCGATTCCGAAACGCCAAACATAAAAATGTTGATAACTTTGGAAAAACACTTTCGACAGCTTAGATTTGATGTGCAACTACTAGAAAGACGCATTCTGCTATAGTGGGAGGTTACAATTTCATGTTCTGAAGCTTCCCTGCAAAGTTATGGCACAATGCGTAAATCGTGTTTTCAGCCTGAGATAAGGTCGATTCCGGAACGGCAAACATAAAAGTGTTGATAATTTTGGAAAAACACTTCAGACAGCTTCGATTTGATGTGCACCTACAAGAAAGACCCTTTCTGCTATAGTGGGAGGTGAAATTTTCATGTTCTGAAGCTTCCCTGCAAAGTTATGGCACAATGCAGAAAACTCGTGTTCAGCCCCACATAAGGTCAATTCCGGAACGCCAAACATAAAAATGTTAATAACTTCCGAAAAACACTTCAGACAGCTTAGATTTGATGTGCAAGTACTAGAAAGACCCTTTCTGGTATAGTGGGAGGTGAAAATTTCATGTTCTGGAGCTTACCTGCAAAGTTTTGGCACAATGCAGAAAACGCGTTTTCATCGTCAGATAAGGTCGATTCCGGAACGCCAAACATCAAAATGTTGATAACTTTGGAAAAACACTTCAGACAGCTTAGATTTGATGTGCAACTACGAGAAAGACCCTTTCTGGTATAGTGGGAGGCGAAAATTTCATGTTCTGAAGCTTCCCTGCAAAGTTATGGCACAATGCAGAAAACGCGTTTTCAGTCTCACATAAGGTCGATTCCGGAACGCCAAACATAAAAATGTTGATAACTTTGGAAAATCACTTCAAACAGCTTAGATTTGATGTGCAACTACTAGAAAGACCCTTTCTGCAATAGTGGGATGTGGAAATTTCATGTTCTGAAGCTTGCCTACAAAGTTATGGCACAATGCAGAAAACATGTTTTCAGCCTGAGATGAGGTTGATTTCGGAACGCCAAACATAAGAATGTTGATAACTTTGGAAAAACACTTCAGACAGCTTAGATTTGATGTGCAACTACTAGAAAGACCCTTTCTGCTATAGTGGGAAATGAACATTTCATGATCTGAAGGTTACCTGCAAAGTTATGGCACAATGCAGAAAACGCGTTTTCAGCCTGAGATAAGGTCGATTCAGGAACACCAAACATAAAAATGTTGAAAACTTTCGAAAAACACTTCAGACAGCTTAGATTTGATGTGCAACTACGAGAACGACCCTTTCTGCTATAGTGGGAGGTGAAAATTTCATGTTCTGAAGCTTCGCTGCAAAGTTATTGCACAATGCGTAAAACTCGTTTTCAGCCTGAGATGAGGTTGATTTCAGAACGCCAAACATAAAAATGTTGATAACTTTGGAAAAACACTTCAGACAGCTTAGATTTGATGTGCAACTACGAGAAAGACCCTTTCTGCTATAGTGGGAGGTGAAAATTTCATGTTCTGAAGCTTCCCTGCAAAGTCATGGCACAATGCAGAAAACCTGTTTTCAGCCTGAGATAAGGTGGTTTCCAGAACGCCAAACATCAAAAATGTTGATAACTTTGGAAAATCACTTCAGACAGCTTAGATTTGATGTGTAACTACTCGAAAGACCCTTTCTGCTGTCGTGGCAGGTGAAAATTTCATGTTCTGAAGCTTCCCTGCAAAGTTATGGCACAATGCAGAAAACGCATTTTCAGCCTCACATAAGGTCGATTCCGGAACGCCAAACATAAAAATGTTGATAACTTTGGAAAAACACTTCAAACTGCTTAGATTTGATGTGCAACTACGAGAAAGACCCTTTCTGCTATAGTGGGATGTGGAAATTTCATGTTCTGAAGCTTGCCTACAAAGTTATGGCACAATGCAGAAAACATGTTTTCAGCCTGAGATAAGGTTGATTCCGGAACGCCAAACATAAGAATGTTGATAACTTTGGAAAAACACTTCAGACAGCTTAGATTTGATGTGCAACTACTAGAAAGACCCTTTCTGCTATCGTGGGAAATGAACATTTCATGATCTGAAGCTTCCCTGCAAAGTCATGGCACAATGCAGAAAACCTGTTTTCAGCCTGAGATAAGGTGGTTTCCAGAACGCCAAACATAACAATGTTGATAACTTTGGAAAAACACTTCAGACAGCTTAGATTTGATGTGCAACTACTAGAAAGACCCTTTCTGCTATAGTGGGAGGTGAAAATTTCATGTTCTGAAGCTTCCCTGCAAAGTTATGGCACAATGCAGAAAACGCGTTTTCAGCCTCACATAAGGTCAATTCCGGAACGCCAAACATAAAAATGTTAATAACTTCCGAAAAACACTTCAGACAGCTTAGATTTGATGTGCAAGTACTAGAAAGACCCTTTCTGGTATAGTGGGAGGTGAAAATTTCATGTTCTGGAGCTTACCTGCAAAGTTTTGGCACAATGCAGAAAACGCGTTTTCATCGTCAGATAAGGTCGATTCCAGAACGCCAAACATCAAAATGTTGATAACTTTGGAAAAACACTTCAGACAGCTTAGATTTGATGTGCAACTACGAGAAAGACCCTTTCTGGTATAGTGGGAGGCGAAAATTTCATGTTCTGAAGCTTCCCTGCAAAGTTATGGCACAATGCAGAAAACGCGTTTTCAGTCTCACATAAGGTCGATTCCGGAACGCCAAACATAAAAATGTTGATAACTTTGGAAAATCACTTCAAACAGCTTAGATTTGATGTGCAACTACTAGAAAGACCCTTTCTGCAATAGTGGGATGTGGAAATTTCATGTTCTGAAGCTTGCCTACAAAGTTATGGCACAATGCAGAAAACATGTTTTCAGCCTGAGATATGGTTGATTCCGGAACGCCAAACATAAGAATGTTGATAACTTTGGAAAAACACTTCAGACAGCTTAGATTTGATGTGCAACTACTAGAAAGACCCTTTCTGCTATAGTGGGAAATGAACATTTCATGATCTGAAGGTTACCTGCAAAGTTATGGCACAATGCAGAAAATGCGTTTTCAGCCTGAGATAAGGTCGATTCAGGAACACCAAACATAAAAATGTTGAAAACTTTCGAAAAACACTTCAGACAGCTTAGATTTGATGTGCAACTACGAGAAAGACCCTTTCTGCTATAGTGGGAGGTGAAAGTTTCATGTTCTGAAGCTTCGCTGCAAAGTTATTGCACAATGCGTAAAACTCGTTTTCAGCCTGAGATGAGGTTGATTTCAGAACGCCAAACATAAAAATGTTGATAACTTTGGAAAAACACTTCAGACAGCTTAGATTTGATGTGCAACTACGAGAAAGACCCTTTCTGCTGTCGTGGCAGGTGAAAATTTCATGTTCTGAAGCTTCCCTGCAAAGTTATGGCACAATGCAGAAAACGCATTTTCAGCCTCACATAAGGTCGATTCCGGAACGCCAAACATAAAAATGTTGATAACTTTGGAAAAACACTTCAAACAGCTTAGATTTGATGTGCAACTACGAGAAAGACCCATTCTGCTATAGTGGGATGTGGAAATTTCATGTTCTGAAGGTTGCCTACAAAGTTATGGCACAATGCAGAAAACATGTTTTCAGCCTGAGATATGGTTGATTCCGGAACGCCAAACATAAGAATGTTGATAACTTTGGAAAAACACTTCAGACAGCTTAGATTTGATGTGCAACTACTAGAAAGACCCTTTCTGCTATAGTGGGAAATGAACATTTCATGATCTGAAGCTTCCCTGCAAAGTCATGGCACAATGCAGAAAACCTGTTTTCAGCCTGAGATAAGGTGGTTTCCAGAACGCCAAACATAACAATGTTGATAACTTTGGAAAAACACTTCAGACAGCTTAGATTTGATGTGCAACTACTAGAAAGACCCTTTCTGCTATAGTGGGAGGTGAAAATTTCATGTTCTGAAGCTTCCCTGCAAAGTTATGGCACAATGCAGAAAACGCGTTTTCAGCCTGAGATAAGGTCGATTCCGGAACGCCAAACATAAAAATATTGATAACTTTGGAAAAACACTTCAGACAGCTTAGATTTGATGTGCAACTACTAGAAAGACCCTTTCTGCTGCAGTGGGAGGTGAACATTTCATGTTCTGAAGCTTCCCTGCAAAGTTGTGCCACAATGCAGGAAACGCGTTTTCAGCCTGAGATAAGGTCGATTCCGGAACGCCAAACATAAAAATATTGATAACTTTGGAAAAACACTTCAGACAGGTTAGATTTATGTGCAACTACTAGAAAGACCCTTTCTGCTATAGTGGGAGGTGAAAATTTGATGTTCTGAAGCTTCCCTGCAAAGTTATGGCACAATGCAGAAAACGCGTTTTCAGCCTGAGATAAGGTGGGTTCCAGAACGCCCAACATAAAAATGTTGATAACTTTGGAAAAACACTTCAGACAGCTTAGATTTTATGTGCAACTACTAGAAAGACCCTCTCTGCTATAGTTGGAGGCGAATATTTCATGTTCTGAAGCTTCCCTGCAAAGTTATGGCAGAATGCGTAAATCGTGTTTTCAGCCTGAGATAAGGTCGATTCCGGAACGCCAAACATAAAAGTGTTGGTAACTTTGGAAAAACACTTCAAACAACTTTGATTTGATGTGCACCTACTAGAAAGACCCTTTCTGCTATAGTGGGAGGTGAAATTTTCATGTTCTAAAGCTTCCCTGCAAAGTAATGGCACAATGCAGAAAACGCGTTTTCGGCCTGAGACAAGGTCGATTCAGGAACACCAAACATAAAAATGTTGAAAACTTTCGAAAAACACTTCACACAGCTTAGATTTGATGTGCAACTACGAGAAGGACCCTTTCTGCTATAGTGGGAGTTGAAAATATCATGCTCTGAAGCTTCCCTGCAAAGTTATGGCACAATGCGTAAAACGCGTTTTCAGCCTGAGATGAGGTTGATTTCAGAACCCCAAACGTAAAAATGTTGATAACTTTGGAAAAACTCTACAGACAGCTTAGATTTGATGTGCAACTACTAGAAAGACCCTATCTGCTACAGTGGGAGGTGAAAATTTCATGTTCTGAAGCTTCACTGCAAAGTTTTGCCACAATGCAGGAAACGCGTTTTCAGCCTGAGATAAGGTCGATTCCGGAACGCCAAACATAAAAATATTGATAACTTTGGAAAAACACTTCAGACAGCTTAGATTTGATGTGCAACTACTAGAAAGACCCTTTCTGCTATAGTGGGAGTTGAAAATTTCATGTTCTGAAGCTTCACTGCAAAGTTATGCCACAATGCAGGAAACGCGTTTTCAGCCTAAGATAAGGTCGATTCCGGAACGCCAAACATAAAAATATTGATAACTTTGGAAAAACACTTCATACAGCTTAGATTTGATGTGCAACTACTAGAAAGACCCTTTCTGCTATAGTGGGAGGTGAAAATGTCATGTTCTGAAGCTTCCCTGCAAAGTTATGGCAAAATATGTAAAGCGCGTTTTCAGGCTGAGATGAGGTTGATTTCAGAACGCCAAACATAAAAACGTTGAGAACTTTGGAAAAACACTTCAGACAGCGAAGATTTGATGTGCAACTACGAGAAAGACCCTTTCTGCTATAGTGGGAGGTCAAAATTTCATGTTCTGGAGCTTACCTTCAAAGTTTTGGCACAATGCAGAAAACGCGTTTTCAGCCTGAGATAAGGTGGGTTCCAGAACGTCAAACAAAAAAATGTTGATAACTTTGGAAAAACACTTCAGACAGCTTAGATTTGATGTGCAACTACTAGAAAGACCCTTTCTGCTACAGTGGGAGGTGAAAATGTCATGTTCTGAAGCTTCCCTGCAAAGTTATGCCACAATGCAAGAAAGGCGTTTTCAGCCTGAGATAAGGTCGATTCAGGAACGCCAAACATAAAAGTGTTGATAACTTTGGAAAAACACTTCAGACAGCTTAGATTTGATGTGCAACCACTAGAAAGACCCTTTCAGCTATAGTGGGAGTAGAAAATTTCATGTTCTGAAGCTTTCCTGCAAAGTTATGGCACAATGCGTAAAACGCGTTTTCAGCCTGAGATAAAGTTGATTCCGGAACGCCAAACATAAGAATGTTGATAACTTTGGAAAAACACTTCAGACAGCTTACATTTGATGTGCAACTACTAGAAAGACCCTTTCTGCTATAGTGGGATGTTAAAATTTCATGTTCTGAAGTTTCCCTGCAAAGTTATGGCATAATGCAGAAAATGCGTTTTCAATAAGGTGCGATCCGGAACGCCAAACATAAAAATGTTGATAACTTTCGAAAAGCACTTCAGACAGCTTAGATTTGTTGTGCAACTACTAGAAAGACCCTTTCTGCTATAGTGGGAGGTGAAAATTTCATATTCTGCAGCTTTCCTGCAAAGTGATGACGCCAAGCAGAAAACGCGTTTTCAGCCTGAGATAAGGTTGATTCCGGAACGCCAAACATAAGAATGTTGATAACTTTGGAAAAACTCTACAGACAGCTTAGATTTGATGTGCAACTACTAGAAATACCCTTTCTGCTGAAGTGGGAGGTGAAAATTTCATGTTCTGAAGCTTCCCTGCAAAGTTATGGCACAATGCAGACAACGCGTTTTCAGCTTGAAACAAGGTCGATTCTGGAACGCCAAACATAAAAATGTTGATAAATTTCCAAAAAACACTTCAGACAGCTTAGATTTGATGTGCAACTACTAGAAATACCCTTTCTGCTATAGTGTTAGGTCAAAATTTCATGTTCTGAAGCTTCCCTGGAAAGTTATGGAACAATGCAGAAAACAATTTTTCATCCTGAGATAAGGTCGATTCTGTAACGCCAAACATAAAAATGTTTATAACTTTGGAAAAACACTTCAGACAGCTTAGATTTGATGTGGAACTTCTAGAAAGACCCTTTGTGCTATAGTGGGAGGTGAACATTTCATGTTCTGAAGCGTCCCTGAGAAGTTATGGCACAATGCAGAAAACGCGTTTTCAGCCTGAGATAAGGTCGATTTAGGAACGCCAAACATGAAAATGTTGATATCTATGGAAAAACACTTCAGACAGCTTAGATTTGATGTGCAACGACTAGAAAGACCCTTTCTGCTATAGTGGGAGGTGAACATTTCATGTTCTGAAGCTTCCCTGAGAATTATGGCACAATGCAGAAAACGCGTTTTCAGCGTGAGATAAGGTGGGTTCCGAAACGCCAAACGTAAAAATATTGATCACTTTGGAACAATACTTCAGACAGCTTAGATTTGATGTGCAAGTACTAGAAAGACCCTTTCTGCTATAGTGGGAGGTGAACATTTCATTTTCTGAAGCTTCCCTGAGAAGTTATGGCACAATGCAGAAAACGCGTTTTCGACCTGAGATAAGGTCGATTCAGGAACGCCAAAGATAAAAATGTTGATAACCTTGGAAAAACACTTCAGACAGCTTAGATTTGATGTGGAACTACGAGAAAGACCCTTTCTGCTATAGTGGGAGGTGAAAATATCATGTTCTGAGGCTTTCCTGCAAAGTTATGGCAAATTGCGTAAAACGCGTTTTCAGCCAGAGATAAGGTCGATTCCGGAACGCCAAACATAAAAATGTTGATAACTTTTGAAAAACACATCAGACAGCTTAGATTTGATGTGCAACTACTAGAAAGACCCTTTCTGCTATATTGGGAGGTCAAAATTTCATGTTCTGAAGCTTCCCTGCAAAGTTGTGGGACAATGCAGAAAACGATTTTTCATCCAGTGATAAGGTCGATTCCGGAACGCCAAACATAAAAATGTTGATAACTTTCGAAAAACACTTCAGACAGCTTAGATTTGATGTACAACTACTAGAAATACCCTTTTTGCTCTAGTGGGACTTGAAAATTTCGTGTTCTAAAGCTTCCTTGCAAAGTTATGGCACAATGCAGAAAACGCGTTTTCAGCCTGAGAAAAGGTCGATTCCGGAACGCCAAACATAAGAATGTTGATAACTTTGGAAAAACACTTCAAACAGCTTAGATTTGATGCGCAACTACTAGAAATACCCTTTCTGCTATATTGGGAGGTCAGAATTTCATGTTCTGAAGCTTCCCTGCAAAGTTATGGGACAATGCAGAAAACGATTTTTCATCCTGAGATAAGGTCGATTCCGGAACGCCAAACATAAAAATGTTGATAACTTTCGAAAAACACTTCAGACAGCTTAGATTTGTTGTGCAACTACTAGAAATACCCTTTCTGCTCTAGTAGGAGGTGAAAATATCATGTTCTGAAGCTTCCCTGAAAAGTTTTGGCACAATGCAGAAAACGCGTTTTCATCCTGAGATAAGGTCGATTCCGGAACGCCAAACATAAAAATGTTGATAACTTTCGAAAAACACTTCAGACAGCTTAGATTTGTTGTGCAACTACTAGAAATACCCTTTCTGCTCTAGTGGGAGGTGAAAATTTCATGTTCTAAAGCTTCCCTGCAAAGTTATGGCACAATGCAGAAAACGCGTTTTCTGCGTGAGATAAGGTGGGTTCCAGAACGCCAAACATAAAAATGTTGATAACTTTGGAAAAACACTTCAGACAGCTTAGAGTTGATGTGCAACTACTAGAAAGACCCTTTCTGCTACAGTGGGAGGTGAAAATTTCATGTTCTGAAGCTTCGCTGCAAAATTATGCCACAATGCAAGAAACGCGTTTTCAGCCTGAGATAAGGTCGATTCAGGAACGCCAAACATAAAAATATTGATAACTTTGGAAAAACACTTCAGACAGCTTAGATTTGATGTGCAACTACTAGAAATACCCTTTCTGCTATAGTGGGAGGAGAAAATTTCATGTTCTGAAGTCTCCCTGCAAAGTTATGGCACAATGCAGAAAACGAGTTTTCAGCATGAGATAAGGTGGGTTCCAGAACGCCAAACATAAAAATGTTGACAACTTTGGAAAAACACTTCAGACCGCTTAGATTTGATGTGCAACTACTAGAAAGACCCTTTCTGCTATAGTGGGAGGTGAAAATTTCATGTTCTGAAGCTTCCCTGCAAAGTTATGGCACAATGCAGAAAACACGTTTTCAGCCTGAGATAAGGTGGGTTCCAGAACGCCAAACATAAAAATATTGATAACTTTGGAGAAACACTTCAGACAGCTTAGATTTGATGTGCAACTACTAGAAAGACCCATTCTGCTCTAGTGGGAGGTGAAAATGTCATGTTCTAAAGCTTCCCTGCAAAGTTATGGCACAATGCAGAAAACGCGTTTTCAACCGGAGATAAGGTCGATTCCGAAACGCCAAACATAAAAATGTTGATAACTTTGGAAAAACACTTCAGACAACTTAGATTTGATGTGAGACTACTAGAAAGACCCATTCTGCTGTAGTGGGAGGTGAAAATATCATGTTCTGAAGCTTCCCTGCAAAGTTATGGCACAATGCGTAAAACGCGTTTTCAGCCTGAGATGAGGTTGATTTCAGAACGCCAAACATAAAAATGTTGATAACTCAGGAAAAATTCTACAGACAGCTTAGATTTGATGTGCAGCTACTAGAAATACCCTTTCTGCTATAGTGGGAGGAGAAAATTTCATGTTCTGAAGCTTCCCTGCAAAGTTATGGCACAATGCAGAAAACCTGTTTTCAGCCTGAAATAAGGTGGTTTCCAGAACGCCAAACATAAAAATGGTGATAACTTTGGAAAAACACTTTAGACAGCTTAGATTTGATGTGAGACTACTGGAAAGACCCTTTCTGCTATAGTGGGATATGAAAATTTCATGTTCTGAAGCTTCCCTGCAAAGTTATGGCAGAATGCGTAAATCGTGTTTTCAGCCTGAGATAAGGTCGATTCCGGAACGCCAAACATAAAAATGTTGATAACTTTGGAAAAACACTTCAGACAGCTTAGATTTGATGTGCAACTACTAGAAAGACGCATTCTGCTATAGTGGGAGGTAAAAATTTCATGTTCTGAAGCTTCCCTGCAAAGTTATGGCAGAATGCGTAAATCGTGTTTTCAGCCTGAGATAAGGTCGATTCCGGAACGCCAAACATAAAAATGTTGATAACTTTGGAAAAACACTTCAGACAGCTTAGATTTGATGTGCAACTACTAGAAAGACGCATTCTGCTATAGTGGGAGGTAAAAATTTCATGTTCTGAAGCTTCCCTGCAAAGTTATGGCACAATGCGTAAAACGCGTTTTCAGCCTGAGATAAGGTTGATTGCGTAACGCCAAACATAAGAATGTTGATAACTTTAGAAAAACACTTCAGACAGCTTAGATTTGATGTGCAACTACTAGAAAGACCCTTTCTGCTATAGTGGGAAGTAAAAATTTCATGTTCGGAGGCTTCCCTGCAAAGTTATGGCACAATGCGTAAAACGCGTTTTCAGCCTGAGATGAGGTTGATTTCAGAACGCCAAACATAAAAATGTTGATAACTTTGGAAAAACACTTCAGACAGCTTAGATTTGATGTACACCTACTCGAAAGACCCTTTCTGCTATAGTGGGAGGTGAAATTTTCATGTTCTGAAGCTTCCCTGCAAAGTTATGGCACAATGCAGAAAACGAGTTTTCGGCCTGAGATAAGGTCGATTCAGGAACACCAAACATAAAAATGTTGAAAACTTTCGAAAAAAACTTCAGACAGCTTAGATTTGATGTGCAACTGCGAGAAAGACGCTTTCTGCTGTAGTGGGAGGTGAAAATATCATGTTCTGAAGCTTCCCTGCAAAGTTATGGCACAATGCGTAAAACGCGTTTTCAGCCTGAGATGAGGTTGATTTCAGAACGCCAAACATAAAAATGTTGATAACTCAGGAAAAAATCTACAGACAGCTTAGATTTGATGTGCAACTACTAGA
Organism: Synchiropus splendidus; assembly: GCF_027744825.2. NCBI lineage: Eukaryota > Metazoa > Chordata > Actinopteri > Syngnathiformes > Callionymidae > Synchiropus > Synchiropus splendidus. Next base: position 34,706,343 of record NC_071337.1, read on the forward strand.
AAGACCCTTTCTGCTATAGTGGGAGGTGAAAATGTCATGTTCTGAAGCTTCCCTGCAAAGTTATGGCAAAATATGTAAAGCGCGTTTTCAGGCTAAGATAAGGTCGATTCCGAAACGCCAAACATAAAAATGTTGATAACTTTGGAAAAACGCTTTCGACAGCTTAGATTTGATGTGCAACTACTAGAAAGACGCATTCTGCTATAGTGGGAGGTTAAAATTTCATGTTCTGATGCTTCCCTGCAAAGTTATGGCACAATGCAGAAAACTCGTGTTCAGCCTCACATAAGGTCAATTCCGGAACGCCAAACATAAAAATGTTAATAACTTCGGAAAAACACTTCAGACAGCTTAGATTTGATGTGCAAGTACTAGAAAGACCCTTTCTGGCATAGTGGGAGGTGAAAATTTCATGTTCTGGAGCTTACCTGCAAAGTTTTGGCACAATGCAGAAAACGCGTTTTCATCGTCAGATAAGGTCGATTCTGGAACGCCAAACATCAACATGTTGATAACTTTGGAAAAACACTTCAGACAGCTTAGATTTGATGTGCAACTACTCGAAAGACCCTTTCTGCTGTCGTGGCAGGTGAAAATTTCATGTTCTGAAGCTTCCCTGCAAAGTTATGGCACAATGCAGAAAATGCGTTTTCAGCCTCACATAAGGTCGATTCCGGAACGCCAAACATAAAAATGTTGATAACTTTGGAAAAACACTTCAAACAGCTTAGATTTGATGTGCAACTACTAGAAAGACCCTTTCTGCTATAGTGGGATGTGGAAATTTCATGTTCTGAAGCTTGCCTACAAAGTTATGGCACAATGCAGAAAACATGTTTTCAGCCTGAGATATGGTTGATTCCGGAACGCCAAACATAAGAATGTTGATAACTTTGGAAAAACACTTCAGACAGCTTAGATTTGATGTGCAACTACTCGAAAGACCCTTTCTGCTATAGTGGGAAATGAACATTTCATGATCTGAAGGTTACCTGCAAAGTTATGGCACAATGCAGAAAACGCGTTTTCAGCCTGAGATAAGGTCGATTCAGGAACACCAAACATAAAAATGTTGAAAACTTTCGAAAAACACTTCAGACAGCTTAGATTTGATGTGCAACTACTAGAAAGACCCTTTCTGCTATAGTGGGAGGTGAAAATTTCATGTTCTGAAGCTTAGCTGCAAAGTTATGGCACAATGCGTAAAACTCGTTTTCATCCTGAGATGAGGTTGATTTCAGAACGCCAAACATAAAAATGTTGATAACTTTGGAAAAACACTTCAGACAGCTTAGATTTGATGTGCAACTACGAGAAAGACCCTTTCTGCTATAGTGGGAGGTGAAAATTTCATGTTCTGAAGCTTCCCTGCAAAGTCATGGCACAATGCAGAAAACCTGTTTTCAGCCTGAGATAAGGTGGTTTCCAGAACGCCAAACATAAAAATGTTGAGAACTTTGGAAAAACACTTCAGACAGCTAAGATTTGATGTGCAACTACTAGAAAGACGCATTCTGCTATAGTGGGAGGTTAAAATTTCATGTTCTGAAGCTTCCCTGCAAAGTTATGGAACAATGCAGAAAACGCGTTTTCAGCCTGAGATAAGGTCGATTCCGGAACGCCAAACATAAAAATTTGATAACTTTGGAAAAACACTTCAGACAGCTTAGATTTGATGTGCAACTACTAGAAAGACCCTTTCTGCTATAGTGGGATATGAAAATTTCATGTTCTGAAGCTTCCCTGCAAAGTTATGGCAGAATGCGTAAATCGTGTTTTCAGCCTGAGATAAGGTCGATTCCGGAACGCCAAACATAAAAGTGTTGATAACTTTGGAAAAACACTTCAGACAGCTTCGATTTGATGTGCAACTACTCGAAAGACCCTTTCTGCAATAGAGGGAGGTGAAAATTTCATGTTCTGAAGCTTCCCTGCAAAGTTATGGCACAATGCGTAAAACGCGTTTTCAGCCTGAGATGAGGTTGATTTCAGAACCCCAAACATAAAAATGTTGATAACTCAGGAAAAACTCTACAGACAGCTTAGATTTGATGCGCAACTACTAGAAAGACCCTTTCTGCTATAGTGGGAGGTGAAAATTTCATGTTCTGAAGCTTCCCTGCAAAGTTATGGCACAATGCAGAAAACGCGTTTTCAGCCTGAGATAAGGTCGATTCCGGAACGCCAAACATAAAAATATTGATAACTTTGGAAAAACACTTCAGACAGCTTAGATTTGATGTGCAACTACTCGAAAGACCCTTTCTGCTACAGTGGGAGGTGAAAATTTCATGTTCTGAAGCTTCCCTGCAAAGTTGTGCCACCATGCAGGAAACGCGTTTTCAGCCTGAGATAAGGTCGATTCCGGAACGCCAAACATAAAAATATTGATAACTTTGGAAAAACACTTCAGACAGGTTAGATTTGATGTGCAACTACTAGAAAGACCCTTTCTGCTATAGTGGGAGGTGAAAATTTCATGTTCTGAAGCTACCCTGCAAAGTTATGGCACAATGCAGAAAACGCGTTTTCAGCCGGAGATAAGGTGGGTTCCAGAACGCCAAACATAAAAATGTTGATAACTTTGGAAAAACATTTCAGGCAGCTTAGATTTTATGTGCAACTACTAGAAAGACCCTCTCTTCTATAGTGGGAGGCGAATATTTCATGTTCTGAAGCTTCCCTGCAAAGTTATGGCAGAATGCGTAAATCGTGTTTTCAGCCTGAGATAAGGTCGATTCCGGAACGCCAAACATAAAAGTGTTGATAACTTTGGAAAAACACTTCAAACAGCTTTGATTTGATGTGCACCTACTAGAAAGACCCTTTCTGCTATAGTGGGAGGTGAAATTTTCATGTTCTAAAGCTTCCCTGCAAAGTAATGGCACAACGCAGAAAACGCGTTTTCGGCCTGAGATAAGGTCGATTCCGGAACGCCAAACATAAAAATATTGATAACTTTGGAAAAACACTTCAGACAGCTTAGATTTGATGTGCAACTACGAGAAGGACCCTTTCTGCTATAGTGGGAGTTGAAAATATCATGCTCTGAAGCTTCCCTGCAAAGTTATGGCAGAATGCGTAAAACGCGTTTTCAGCCTGAGATGAGGTTGATTTCAGAACCCCAAACATAAAAATGTTGATAACTTTGGAAAAACTCTACAGACAGCTTAGATTTGATGTGCAACTACTAGAAAGACCCTATCTGCTACAGTGGGAGGTGAAAATGTCATGTTCTGAAGCTTCACTGCAAAGTTATGCCAAAATGCAGGAAACGCGTTTTCAGCCTGAGATAAGGTCGATTCCGGAACGCCAAACATAAAAATATTGATAACTTTGGAAAAACACTTCAGACAGCTTAGATTTGATGTGCAACTACTAGAAAAACCCTTTCTGCTATAGTGGGAGTTGAAAATTTCATGTTCTGAAGCTTCACTGCAAAGTTATGCCACAATGCAGGAAACGCGTTTTCAGCCTAAGATAAGGTCGATTCCGGAACGCCAAACATAAAAATATTGATAACTTTGGAAAAACACTTCAGACAGCTTAGATTTGATGTGCAACTACTAGAAAGACCCTTTCTGCTATAGTGGGATATGAAAATTTCATGTTCTGAAGCTTCCCTGCAAAGTTATGGCAGAATGCGTAAATCGTGTTTTCAGCCTGAGATAAGGTCGATTCCGGAACGCCAAACATAAAAGTGTTGATAACTTTGGAAAAACACTTCAGACAGCTTCGATTTGATGTGCAACTACTCGAAAGACCCTTTCTGCAATAGAGGGAGGTGAAAATTTCATGTTCTGAAGCTTCCCTGCAAAGTTATGGCACAATGCGTAAAACGCGTTTTCAGCCTGAGATGAGGTTGATTTCAGAACCCCAAACATAAAAATGTTGATAACTCAGGAAAAACTCTACAGACAGCTTAGATTTGATGTGCAACTACGAGAAAGACCCTTTCTGCTATAGTGGGAGGTGAAAATGTCATGTTCTGAAGCTTCCCTGCAAAGTTATGGCACAATGCAGAAAACGCGTTTTCAGCCTGAGATAAGGTCGATTCCGGAAAGCCAAACATAAAAATATTGATAACTTTGGAAAAACACTTCAGACAGCTTAGATTTGATGTGCAACTACTAGAAAGACCCTTTCTGCTACAGTGGGATGTGAAAATTTCATGTTCTGAAGCTTCCCTGCAAAGTTGTGCCACAATGCAGGAAACGCGTTTTCAGCCTGAGATAAGGTCGATTCCGGAACGCCAAACATAAAAATATTGATAACTTTGGAAAAACACTTCAGACAGGTTAGATTTGATGTGCAACTACTAGAAAGACCCTTTCTGCTATAGTGGGAGGTGAAAATTTCATGTTCTGAAGCTTCCCTGCAAAGTTATGGCACAATGCAGAAAACGCGTTTTCAGCCGGAGATAAAGTGGGTTCCAGAACGCCAAACATAAAAATGTTGATAACTTTGGAAAAACATTTCAGGCAGCTTAGATTTTATGTGCAACTACTAGAAAGACCCTCTCTGCTATAGTGGGAGGCGAATATTTCATGTTCTGAAGCTTCCCTGCAAAGTAATGGCACAATGCAGAAAACGCGTTTTCGGCCTGAGATAAGGTCGATTCAGGAACACCAAACATAAAAATGTTGAAAACTTTCGAAAAACACTTCAGACAGCTTAGATTTGATGTGCAACTACGAGAAGGACCCTTTCTGCTATAGTGGGAGTTGAAAATATCATGCTCTGAAGCTTCCCTGCAAAGTTATGGCACAATGCGTAAAACGCGTTTTCAGCCTGAGATGAGGTTGATTTCAGAACCCCAAACATAAAAATGTTGATAACTTTGGAAAAACTCTACAGACAGCTTAGATTTGATGTGCAACTACTAGAAAGACCCTATCTGCTACAGTGGGAGGTGAAAATTTCATGTTCTGAAGCTTCACTGCAAAGTTATGCCACAATGCAGGAAACGCGTTTTCAGCCTGAGATAAGGTCGATTCCGGAACGCCAAACATAAAAATATTGATAACTTTGGAAAAACACTTCAGACAGGTTAGATTTGATGTGCAACTACTAGAAAGACCCTTTCTGCTATAGTGGGAGTTGAAAATTTCATGTTCTGAAGCTTCACTGCAAAGTTATGCCACAATGCAGGAAACGCGTTTTCAGCCTAAGGTAAGGTCGATTCCGGAACGCCAAACATAAAAATATTGATAACTTTGGAAAAACACTTCAGACAGCTTAGATTTGATGTGCAACTACTAGAAAGACCCTTTCTGCTATAGTGGGAGGTGAAAATGTCATGTTCTGAAGCTTCCCTGCAAAGTTATGGCAAAATATGTAAAGCGCGTTTTCAGGCTGAGATAAGGTCGATTCCGAAACGCCAAACATAAAAATGTTGATAACTTTGGAAAAACACTTTCGACAGCTTAGATTTGATGTGCAACTACTAGAAAGACCCTTTCTGCTATAGTGGGAGGTTAAAATTTCATGTTCTGAAGCTTCCCTGCAAAGTTATGGCACAATGCATAAAACGCGTTTTCAGCCTGAGATGAGGTTGATTTCAGAACGCCAAACATAAAAATGTTGAGAACTTTGGAAAAACACTTCAGACAGCTAAGATTTGATGTGCAACTACTAGAAAGACCCTTTCTGCTATAGTGGGAAGTGAAATTTTCATGTTCTGGAGTTTACCTTCAAAGTTTTGGCACAATGCAGAAAACGCGTTTTCAGCCTGAGATAAGGTGGGTTCCAGAACGTCAAACATAAAAATGTTGATAACTTTGGAAAAACACTTCAGACAGCTTAGATTTGATGTGGAACTACTAGAAAGACCCTTTCTGCTACAGTGGGAGGTGAAAATTTCATGTTCTGAAGCTTCCCAGCAAAGTTATGCCACAATGCAAGAAACGCGTTTTCAGCCTGAGATAAGGTCGATTCAGGAACGCCAAACATAAAAGTGTTGATAACTTTGGAAAAACACTTCAGACAGCTTAGATTTGATATGCAACTACTAGAAAGACCCTTTCTGCTACAGTGGGAGTAGAAAATTTCATGTTCTGAAGCTTTCCTGCAAAGTGATGACACCAAGCAGAAAACGCGTTTTCAGCCTGAGATAAGGTTGATTCCGGAACGCCAAACATAAGAATGTTGATAACTTTGAAAAAACACTTCAGACAGGTTAGATTTGATGTGCAACTACTAGAAGGACCCTTTCTGCAATAGTGGCAGGTTAAAATTTCATGTTCTGAAGCTTCCCTCCAAAGTTATGGCACAATGCAGAAAACGCGTTTACAGCCTGAGAAAAGGTCGATTCCGGAACGCCAAACATAAAAATGTTGATAACTCAGGAAAAACTCTACAGACAGCTTAGATTTGATGTGCAACTACTAGAAATACCCTTTCTGCTATAGTGGGAGGTGAAAATATCATGTTCTGAAGCTTCCCTGCAAAGTTATGGCACAATGCAGAAAACGCGTTTTCGGCCTGAGATATGGTCGATTCAGGAACGCCAAAGATAAAAATGTTGATAACCTTGGAAAAACACTTCAGACAGCTTAGATTTGATGTGCAACTACGAGAATGACCCTTTCTGCTATAGTGGGAGGTGAAAATATCATGTTCTGAGGCGTTCCTGCAAAGTTATGGCAAATTGCGTAAAACGCGTTTTCAGCTTGAGATAAGGTTGATTCCGGAACGCCAAACATAAGAATGTTGATAACTTTGGAAAAACACTTCAGACAGCTTAGATTTGATGTGCAACTACTAGAAAGACCCTTTCTGCTATAGTGGGAGGTGAAAATGTCATGTTCTGAAGCTTCCCTGCAAAGTTATGGCAAAATATGTAAAGCGCGTTTTCAGGCTGAGATAAGGTCGATTCCGAAACGCCAAACATAAAAATGTTGATAACTTTGGAAAAACACTTTCGACAGCTTAGATTTGATGTGCAACTACTAGAAAGACCCTTTCTGCTATAGTGGGAGGTTAAAATTTCATGTTCTGAAGCTTCCCTGCAAAGTTATGGCACAATGCATAAAACGCGTTTTCAGCCTGAGATGAGGTTGATTTCAGAACGCCAAACATAAAAATGTTGAGAACTTTGGAAAAACACTTGAGACAGCTAAGATTTGATGTGCAACTACTAGAAAGACCCTTTCTGCTATAGTGGGAAGTGAAATTTTCATGTTCTGGAGTTTACCTTCAAAGTTTTGGCACAATGCAGAAAACGCGTTTTCAGCCTGAGATAAGGTGGGTTCCAGAACGTCAAACATAAAAATGTTGATAACTTTGGAAAAACACTTCAGACAGCTTAGATTTGATGTGGAACTACTAGAAAGACCCTTTCTGCTACAGTGGGAGGTGAAAATTTCATGTTCTAAAGCTTCCCTGCAAAGTTATGGCACAATGCAGAAAACGCGTTTTCAGCCTGAGAAAAGGTCGATTCCGGAACGCCAAACATAAGAATGTTGATAACTTTGGAAAAACACTTCAACCAGCTTAGATTTGATGTGCAACTACTAGAAAGACCCTTTTTGCTGTAGTGGGAGGTGAAAATTTCATGTTCTGAAGCTTCCCTGCAAAGTTATGGCACAATGCAGAAAACGCGTTTTCAACCTGAGATAAGGTGGGTTCCACAACGCCAAACATGAAAATGTTGATAACTTTGGAAATACACTTCAGACAGCTTAGATTTGATGCGCAACTACTAGAAAGACCCTTTCTGCTATATTGGAAGGTCAGAATTTCATGTTCTGAAGCTTCCCTGCAAAGTTATGGGACAATGCAGAAAACGATTTTTCATCCTGAGATAAGGTCGATTCCGGAACGCCAAACATAAAAATGTTGATAACTTTCGAAAAACACTTCAGACAGCTTAGATTTGTTGTGCAACTACTAGAAATACCCTTTCTGCTGTAGTGGGACGTGAAAATATCATGTTCTGAAGCTTCCCTGCAAAGTTATGGCACAATGCGTAAAACGCGTTTTCAGCCTTAGATGAGGTTGATTTCAGAACGCCAAACATAAAAATGTTGATAACTCAGGAAAAACTCTACAGACAGCTTAGATTTGATGTGCAACTACTAGAAATACCCTTTCTGCTATAGTGGGACGTGAAAATTTCATATTCTGAAGCTTCCCTGAAAAGTTTTGGCACAATGCAGAAAACGCGTTTTCATTCTGAGATAAGGTCGATTCCGGAACGCCAAACATAAAAATGTTGATAACTTTCGAAAAACACTTCAGACAGCTTAGATTTGTTGTGCAACTACTAGAAATACCCTTTCTGCTCTAGTGGGAGGTGAAAATTTCATGTTCTAAAGCTTCCCTGCAAAGTTATGGCACAATGCAGAAAACACGTTTTCTGCGTGAGATAAGGTCGAATCCGGAACGCCAAACATAAAAATGTTGATAACTTTGGAAAAACACTTCAGACAGGTTAGATTTGATGTGCAACTACTAGAAAGACCCTTTCTGCTATAGTGGAAGGTGAAAATTTCATGTTCTGAAGCTTCCCTGCAAAGTTATGGCACTATCCAGAAAACGCGTTTTCAGCCTGAGATAAGGTGGGTTCCAGAACGCCAAACATAAAAATATTGATAACTTTGGAAAAACACTTCAGACAGCTTAGATTTGATGTGCAACTACTAGAAAGACCCTTTCTGCTATAGTGGGAGGTGAAAATGTCATGTTCTGAAGCTTCCCTGCAAAGTTATGGCAAAATATGTAAAGCGCGTTTTCAGGCTGAGATAAGGTCGATTCAGGAATGCCAAACATAAAAATATTGATAACTTTGGAAAAACACTTCAGACAGCTTAGATTTGATGTGCAACTACTAGAAAGACCCCTTCTGCTATAGTGGGAGGTGAAAATTTCATGTTCTGGAGCTTACCTACAAAGTTTTGGCACAATGCAGAAAACGCGTTTTCAGCCTGAGATAAGGTGGGTTCCAGAACGCCAAACATAAAAATGTTGATAACTTTGGAAAAACACTTCAGACAGCTTAGATTTGATGTGCAACTACTAGAAAGACCCTTTCTGCTACAGTGGGAGGTGAAAATTTCATGTTCTGAAGCTTCCCTGCAAAGTTATGCCACAATGCAAGAAACGCGTTTTCAGCCTGAGATAAGGTCGATTCAGGAACGCCAAACATAAAAATATTGATAACTTTGGAAAAACACTTCAGACAGCTTAGATTTTATGTGCAACTACTAGAAAGACCCTCTCTGCTATAGTGGGAGGTTAAAATTTTATGTTCTGAAGCTTCCCTGAAAAGTTATGGCACAATGCACAAAAACGCTTTTCAGCCTGAGATAAGGTGGGTTTCGGAACGCCAAACATAAAAGTGTTGATAACTTTCGAAAAACACTTCAGACAGCTTAGATTTGATGTGCAACTACTAGAAAGACCCTCTCTGCTATAGTGGGAGGTGAAATTTTCATGTTCTGAAGCTTCCCTGCAAAGTTATGGCACAATGCAGAAAACGCGTTTTCAGCCTGAGATAAGGTGGGTTCCAGAACGCCAAACATAAAAATGTTGATAACTTTGGAAAAACACTTCAGACAGCTTAGATTTTATGTGCAACTACTAGAAAGACCCTCTCTGCTATAGTGGGAGGCGAATATTTCATGTTCTGAAGCTTCCCTGCAAAGTTATGGCAGAATGCGTGAATCGTGTTTTCAGCCAGAGATAAGGTCGATTCCGGAACGCCAAACATAAAAGTGTTGATAACTTTGGAAAAACACTTCAAACAGCTTTGATTTGATGTGCACCTACTAGAAAGACCCTTTCTGCTATAGTGGGAGGTGAAATTTTCATGTTCTAAAGCTTCCTTGCAAAGTAATGGCACAATGCAGAAAACGCGTTTTCAGCCTGAGATGAGGTTGATTTCAGAACCCCTAACATAAAAATGTTGATAACTCAGGAAAAACTCTACAGACAGCTTAGATTTGATGTGCAACTACTAGAAAGACCCTATCTGCTACAGTGGGAGGTGAAAATTTCATGTTCTGAAGCTTCACTGCAAAGTTATGCCACAATGCAGGAAACGCGTTTTCAGCCTGAGATAAGGTCGATTCCGGAACGCCAAACATAAAAATATTGATAACTTTGGAAAAACACTTCAGACAGCTTAGATTTGATGTGCAACTACTAGAAAGACCCTTTCTGCTATAGTGGGAGATTAAAATTTCATGTTCTGAAGCTTCCCTGCAAAGTTATGGCACAATGCGTAAAACGCGTTTTCAGCCTGAGATGAGGTGGGTTCCAGAACGTCAAACATAAAAATGTTGATAACTTTGGAAAAACACTTCAGACAGCTTAGATTTGATGTGCAACTACTAGAAAGAACCTTTCTGCTACAGTGGGAGGTGAAAATTTCATGTTCTGAAGTTTCCCTGCAAAGTTATGGCACAATGCAGAAAATGCGTTTTCAATAAGGTGCGATCCGGAACGCCAAACATAAAAATGTTGATAACTTTCGAAAAGCACTTCAGACAGCTTCGATTTGTTGTGCAACTACTAGAAAGACCCTTTCTGCTATAGTGGGAGGTGAAAATTTCATATTCTGCAGCTTTCCTGCAAAGTGATGACACCAAGCAGAAAACGCGTTTTCAGCCTGAGATAAGGTTGATTCCGGAACGGCAAACATAAGAATGTTGATAACTCAGGAAAAACTCTACAGACAGCTTAGATTTGATGTGCAACTACTAGAAATACCCTTTCTGCTGAAGTGGGAGGTGAAATTTTCATGTTCTGAAGCTTCCCTGCAAAGTTATGGCACAATGCAGAAAACGCGTTTTCGACCTGAGATAAGGTCGATTCAGGAACGCCAAAGATAAAAATGTTGATAACTTTCGAAAAACACTTCAGACAGCTTAGATTTGATGTACAACTACTAGAAATACCCTTTCTACTCTAGTGGGACGTGAAAATTTCATGTTCTAAAGCTTCCTTGCAAAGTTATGGCACAATGCAGAAAACGCGTTTTCAGCCTGAGAAATGGTCGATTCCGGAACGCCAAACATAAGAATGTTGATAACTTTGGAAAAACACTTCAAACAGCTTAGATTTGATGTGCTACTACTAGAAAGACCCTTTCTGCTATAGTGGGAGGTGAAAATTTCATGTTCTGAAGCTTCCCTGCAAAGTTATGGCACAATGCAGAAAACGCGTTTTCAGCCTGAGATAAGGTGGGTTCCACAACGCCAAACATAAAAATGTTGATAACTTTGGAAATACACTTCAGACAGCTTAGATTTGATGCGCAACTACTAGAAATACACTTTCTGCTGACGTGGGAGGTGAAAATTTCATGTTCTGAAGCTTCCCTGCAAAGTTATGGCACAATGCAGAAAACGCGTTTTCGGCCTGAGATAAGGTCGATTCAGGAACGCCAAAGATAAAAATGTTGATAACCTTGGAAAAACACTTCAGACAGCTTTGATTTGATGTGCAACTACGAGAATGACCCTTTCTGCTATAGTGGGAGGTGAATATATCATGTTCTGAGGCTTTCCTGCAAAGTTATGGCAAATTGCGTAAAACGCGTTTTCAGCTTGAGATAAGGTTGATTCCGGAACGCCAAACATAAGAATGTTGATAACTTTGGAAAAACACTTCAGACAACTTAGATTTGATGTGCAACTACTAGAAATACCCTTTCTGATATGGTGGGAGGAGAAAATTTCATGTTCTGAAGTCTCCCTGCAAAGTTATGGCACAATGCAGAAAACGCGTTTTCAGCCTGCGATAAGGTGGGTTCCAGAACGCCAAACATAAAAATGTTGATAACTTTGGAAAAACACTTCAGACAGCTTAGATTTGATGTGCAACTACGAGAAAGACCATTTCTGCTATAGTGGGAGGTGAAAATATCATGTTCTGAGGCTTTCCTGCAAAGTTATGGCAAATTTCGTAAAACGCGTTTTCAGCCTGAGATAAGGTCGATTCCGGAACGCCAAACATAAAAATGTTGATAACTTTCGAAAAACACTTCAGACAGCTTAGATTTGATGTACAACTACTAGAAATACCCTTTCTGCTCTAGTGGGACGTGAAAATTTCATGTTCTGAAGCTTCCCTGCAAAGTTATGGCACAATGCAGAAAACGCGTTTTCAGCCTGAGATAAGGTGGGTTCCACAACGCCAAACATAAAAATGTTGATAACTTTGGAAATACACTTCAGACTGCTTAGATTTGATGCGCAACTACTAGAAATACCCTTTCTGCTGAAGTGGGAGGTGAAAATTTCATGTACTGAAGCTTCCCTGCAAAGTTATGGCACAATGCAGAAAACGCGTTTTCGGCCTGAGATAAGGTCGATTCAGGAACGCCAAAGATAAAAATGTTGATAACCTTGGAAAAACACTTCAGACAGCTTAGATTTGATGTGCAACTACGAGAATGATCCTTTCTGCTATAGTGGGAGGTGAATATATCATGTTCTGAGGCTTTCCTGCAAAGTTATGGCAAATTGCGTAAAACACGTTTTCAGCTTGAGATAAGGTTGATTCCGGAACTCCAAACATAAGAATGTTGATAACTTTCGAAAAACACTTCAGACAACTTAGATTTGATGTGCAACTACTAGAAATACCCTTTCAGCTCTAGTGGGACGTGAAAATTTCATGTTCTAAAGCTTCCCTGCAAAGTTATGGCACAATGCAGAAAACGCGTTTTCAGCCTGAGAAAAGGTCGATTCCGGAACGCCAAACATAAGAATGTTGATAACTTTGGAAAAACGCTTCAAACAGCTTAGATTTGATGTGCAACTACTAGAAAGACCCTTTCTGCTGTAGTGGGAAGTGAAAATTTCATGTTCTGAAGCTTCCCTGCAAAGTTATGGGACAATGCAGAAAACGATTTTTCATCCTGAGATAAGGTCGATTCCGGAACGCCAAACATAAAAATGTTGATAACTTTCGAAAAACACTTCAGACAGCTTAGATTTGTTGTGCAACTACTAGAAATACCCTTTCTGCTCTAGTGGGAGGTGAAAATATCATGTTCTGAAGCTTCCCTGCAAAGTTATGGCACAATGCGTAAAACGCGTTTTCAGCCTGAGATGAGGTTGATTTCAGAACGCCAAACATAAAAATGTTGATAACTCAGGAAAAACTCTACAGACAGCTTAGATTTGATGTGCAACTACTAGAAATACCCTTTCTGCTATAGTGGGACGTGAAAATTTCATATTCTGAAGCTTCCCTGAAAAGTTTTGGCACAATGCAGAAAACGCGTTTTCATCCTGAGATAAGGTCGATTCCGGAACGCCAAACATAAAAATGTTGATAACTTTCGAAAAACACTTCAGACAGCTTAGATTTGTTGTGCAACTACTAGAAATACCCTTTCTGCTCTAGTGGGAGGTGAAAATTTCATGTTCTAAAGCTTCCCTGCAAAGTTATGGCACAATGCAGAAAACACGTTTTCTGCGTGAGATAAGGTCGATTCCGGAACGCCAAACATAAAAATGTTGATAACTCAGGAAAAACTCGACAGACAGCTTAGATTTGATGTGCAACTACTAGATATACCCTTTCTGCTGAAGTGGGAGGTGAAAATTTCATGTTCTAAAGCTTCCCTGCAAAGTTATGGCACAATGCAGAAAACGCGTTCTAAGCGTGAGATAAGGAGAGTTCCGGAACGCCAAACATAAAAATGTTGATAACTTTGGAAATACACTTCAGACAGCTTAGATTTGATGCGCAACTACTAGAAATACCCTTTCTGCTGAAGTGGGAGGTGAAAATTTCATGTTCTGAAGCTTCCCTGCAAAGTTATGGCACAATGCAGAAAACGCGTTTTCGGCCTGAGATAAGGTCGATTCAGAAACGCCAGTGATAAAAATGTTGATAACCTTGGAAAAACACTTCAGACAGCTTAGATTTGATGTGCAACTACTAGAAATACCCTTTCTGCTATAGTGGGACGTGAAAATTTCATATTCTGAAGCTTCCCTGAAAAGTTTTGGCACAATGCAGAAAACGCGTTTTCATCCTGAGATAAGGTCGATTCCGGAACGCCAAACATAAAAATGTTGATAACTTTCGAAAAACACTTCAGACAGCTTAGATTTGTTGTGCAACTACTAGAAATACCCTTTCTGCTCTAGTGGGAGGTGAAAATTTCATGTTCTAAAGCTTCCCTGCAAAGTTATGGCACAATGCAGAAAACACGTTTTCTGCGTGAGATAAGGTCGATTCCGGAACGCCAAACATAAAAATGTTGATAACTCAGGAAAAACTCGACAGACAGCTTAGATTTGATGTGCAACTACTAGATATACCCTTTCTGCTGAAGTGGGAGGTGAAAATTTCATGTTCTAAAGCTTCCCTGCAAAGTTATGGCACAATGCAGAAAACGCGTTCTAAGCGTGAGATAAGGAGAGTTCCGGAACGCCAAACATAAAAATGTTGATAACTTTGGAAATACACTTCAGACAGCTTAGATTTGATGCGCAACTACTAGAAATACCCTTTCTGCTGAAGTGGGAGGTGAAAATTTCATGTTCTGAAGCTTCCCTGCAAAGTTATGGCACAATGCAGAAAACGCGTTTTCGGCCTGAGATAAGGTCGATTCAGAAACGCCAGTGATAAAAATGTTGATAACCTTGGAAAAACACTTCAGACAGCTTAGATTTGATGTGCAACTACGAGAATGACCCTTTCTGCTATAGTGGGAGGTGAATATATCATGTTCTGAGGCTTTCCTGCAAAGTTATGGCAAATTGCGTAAAACGCGTTTTCAGCTTGAGATAAGGTTGATTCCGGAACGCCAAACATAAGAATGTTGATAACTTTGGAAAAACACTTCAGACAACTTAGATTTGATGTGCAACTACTAGAAATACCCTTTCTGATATGGTGGGAGGAGAAAATTTCATGTTCTGAAGTCTCCCTGCAAAGTTATGGCACAATGCAGAAAACGCGTTTTCAGCCTGAGAAAAGGTCGATTCCGGAACGCCAAACATAAGAATGTTGATAACTTTGGAAAAACACTTCAAACAGCTTAGATTTGATGTGCTACTACTAGAAAGACCCTTTCTGCTATAGTGGGAGGTGAAAATTTCATGTTCTGAAGCTTCCCTGCAAAGTTATGGCACAATGCAGAAAACGCGTTTTCAGCCTGAGATAAGGTGGGTTCCACAACGCCAAACATAAAAATGTTGATAACTTTGGAAATACACTTCAGACAGCTTAGATTTGATGCGCAACTACTAGAAATACCCTTTCTGCTGAAGTGGGAGGTGAAAATTTCATGTTCTGAAGCTTCCCTGCAAAGTTATGGCACAATGCAGAAAACGCGTTTTCGGCCTGTGATAAGGTCGATTCAGGAACGCCAAAGATAAAAATGTTGATAACCTTGGAAAAACACTTCAGACAGCTTAGATTTGATGTGCAACTACGAGAATGACCCTTTCTGCTATAGTGGGAGGAGAAAATTTCATGTTCTGAAGTCTCCCTGCAAAGTTATGGCACAATGCAGAAAACGCGTTTTCAGCCTGCGATAAGGTGGGTTCCAGAACGCCAAACATAAAAATGTTGATAACTTTGGAAAAACACTTCAGACAGATTAGATTTGATGTGCAACTACTAGAAAGACCCTTTCTGCTATAGTGGGACGTGAAAATTTCATATTCTGAAGCTTCCCTGAAAAGTTTTGGCACAATGCAGAAAACGCGTTTTCATCCTGAGATAAGGTCGATTCCGGAACGCCAAACATAAAAATGTTGATAACTTTCGAAAAACACTTCAGACAGCTTAGATTTGTTGTGCAACTACTAGAAATACCCTTTCTGCTCTAGTGGGAGGTGAAAATTTCATGTTCTAAAGCTTCCCTGCAAAGTTATGGCACAATGCAGAAATCACGTTTTCTGCGTGAGATAAGGTCGATTCCGGAACGCCAAACATAAAAATGTTGATAACTCAGGAAAAACTCTACAGACAGCTTAGATTTGATGTGCAACTACTAGAAATACCCTTTCTGCTATAGTGGGACGTGAAAATTTCATATTCTGAAGCTTCCCTGAAAAGTTTTGGCACAATGCAGAAAACGCGTTTTCATCCTGAGATAAGGTCGATTCCGGAACGCCAAACATAAAAATGTTGATAACTTTCGAAAAACACTTCAGACAGCTTAGATTTGTTGTGCAACTACTAGAAATACCCTTTCTGCTCTAGTGGGAGGTGAAAATTTCATGTTCTAAAGCTTCCCTGCAAAGTTATGGCACAATGCAGAAAACACGTTTTCTGCGTGAGATAAGGTCGATTCCGGAACGCCAAACATAAAAATGTTGATAACTCAGGAAAAACTCGACAGACAGCTTAGATTTGATGTGCAACTACTAGATATACCCTTTCTGCTGAAGTGGGAGGTGAAAATATCATGTTCTGAAGCTTCCCTGCAAAGTTATGGCACAATGCAGAAAACGCGTTTTCGGCCTGAGATAAGGTCGATTCAGAAACGCCAAAGATAAAAATGTTGATAACCTTGGAAAAACACTTTAGACAGCTTAGATTTGATGTGCAACTACGAGAATGACCCTTTCTGCTATAGTGGGAGGTGAATATATCATGTTCTGAGGCTTTCCTGCAAAGTTATGGCAAATTGCGTAAAACGCGTTTTCAGCTTGAGATAAGGTTGATTCCGGAACGCCAAACATAAGAATGTTGATAACTTTGGAAAAACACTTCAGACAACTTAGATTTGATGTGCAACTACTAGAAATACCCTTTCTGATATGGTGGGAGGAGAAAATTTCATGTTCTGAAGTCTCCCTGCAAAGTTATGGCACAATGCAGAAAACGCGTTTTCAGCCTGAGAAAAGGTCGATTCCGGAACGCCAAACATAAGAATGTTGATAACTTTGGAAAAACACTTCAAACAGCTTAGATTTGATGTGCTACTACTAGAAAGACCCTTTCTGCTATAGTGGGAGGTGAAAATTTCATGTTCTGAAGCTTCCCTGCAAAGTTATGGCACAATGCAGAAAACGCGTTTTCAGCCTGAGATAAGGTGGGTTCCACAACGCCAAACATAAAAATGTTGATAACTTTGGAAATACACTTCAGACAGCTTAGATTTGATGCGCAACTACTAGAAATACCCTTTCTGCTGAAGTGGGAGGTGAAAATTTCATGTTCTGAAGCTTCCCTGCAAAGTTATGGCACAATGCAGAAAACGCGTTTTCGGCCTGTGATAAGGTCGATTCAGGAACGCCAAAGATAAAAATGTTGATAACCTTGGAAAAACACTTCAGACAGCTTAGATTTGATGTGCAACTACGAGAATGACCCTTTCTGCTGAAGTGGGAGGTGAAAATTTCATGTTCTAAAGCTTCCCTGCAAAGTTATGGCACAATGCAGAAAACGCGTTTTAAGCGTGAGATAAGGAGAGTTCCGGTACGCCAAACATAAAAATGTTGATAACTTTGGAACAACACATCAGACCGCTTAGATTTGATGTGCAACTACTAGAAAGACCCTTTCTGCTATATTGGGAGGTCAGAATTTCATGTTCTGAAGCTTCCCTACAAAGTTATGGGACAATGCAGAAAACGATTTTTCATCCTGAGATAAGGTCGATTCCGGAACGCCAAACATAAAAATGTTGCTAACTTTCGAAAAACACTTCAGACAGCTTAGATTTGTTGTGCAACTACTAGAAATACCCTTTCTGCTCTAGTGGGAGGTGAAAATATCATGTTCTGAAGCTTCCCTGCAAAGTTATGGCACAATGCGTAAAACGCGTTTTCAGCCTGAGATGAGGTTGATTTCAGAACGCCAAACATAAAAATGTTGATAACTCAGGAAAAACTCTACAGACAGCTTAGATTTGATGTGCAACTACTAGAAATACCCTTTCTGCTATAGTGGGACGTGAAAATTTCATATTCTGAAGCTTCCCTGAAAAGTTTTGGCACAATGCAGAAAACGCGTTTTCATCCTGAGATAAGGTCGATTCCGGAACGCCAAACATAAAAATGTTGATAACTCAGGAAAACTCTACAGACAGCTTAGATTTGATGTGCAACTACAAGAAAGACCCTTTCTGCTGAAGTGGGAGGTGAAAATTTCATGTTCTAAAGCTTTCCTGCAAAGTTATGGCACAATGCAGAAAACGAGTTTTAAGCGTGAGATAAGGAGAGTTCCGGAACGCCAAACATAAAAATGTTGATAACTTTGGAAAAACTCTACAGACAGCTTAGATTTGATGTGCAACTACAAGAAAGACCCTTTCTGCTATAGTGGGAGGTGAAAATATCATGTTCTGAAGCTTCCCTGCAAAGTTATGGCACAATGCGTAAAATGCATTTTCAGCATGAGATGAGGTTGATTTCAGAACGCCAAACATAAAAATGTTGATAACTCAGGAAAAACTCAACAGACAGCTTAGATTTTATGTGCAACTACTAGAAAGACCCTTTCTGCTATAGTGGGAGATGAAAATTTCATGTTCTGATGCTTCCCTCCAAAGATATGGCACAATGCGTAAAACGCGTTTTCAGTCTGAGATAACGTCGATTCCGGAACGCCAAACATAAAAATGTTGATAACTTTGGAAAAACACTTCAGACAGCTTAGCTCTGATGTGCAACTACTAGAAAAACCCTTTCTGCTATAGTGGGATGTGAAAATTTCATGTTCTGAAGCTTCCCTGTAAAGTTATGGCACAATTAAGAAAACGCGTTTTCAGACTGTGATAAGGTGGGTTCCGGAACGCCAACCATAAAAATGTTGATAACTTTCGAAAAACACTTCAGACAGCTTAGATTTGTTGTGCAACTACTAGAAATACCCTTTCTGCTCTAGTGGGAGGTGAAAATTTCATGTTCTAAAGCTTCCCTGCAAAGTTATGGCACAATGCAGAAAACACGTTTTCTGCGTGAGATAAGGTCGATTCCGGAACGCCAAACATAAAAATGTTGATAACTCAGGAAAAACTCTACAGACAGCTTAGATTTGATGTGCAACTACTAGAAAGACCCTTTCTGCTATAGTGGGAGGTGAAAATATCATGTTCAGAAGCTTCCCTGCAAAGTTATGTCACAATGCGTAAAATGCATTTTCAGCCTGAGATGAGGTTGATTTCAGAACGCCAAACAGAAAAAAGTAGATAACTTTGGAAAAACATATCAGACAGCTTAGATTTGATGTGCAACTACGAGAAAGACCCTTTTTGCTATAGTGGGAGGTGGAAATTTCATGTTCTGAAGCTTCCCTGCCAAGTTATGGCACAATTCCGAAAACGCGTTTTCAGCCTGAGATAAGGTCGATTCCGGAACGCCAAACATAAAAAAGTAGATAACTTTGGAAAAACACTTCAGACAGCTTAGATTTGATGTACAACTACGAGAAAGACCTTTTCTGCGATTGTGGGAGGTGAAAATTTCATGTTCTGAAGCTTCCCTGCAAAGTTATGGAACAATGCGTTAAACGCGTTTTCAGCCTGAGATAAGGTCGATTCAGGAACGCCAAACATAAAAAATATGATAACTTTTGAAATACAATTCAGACAGCTTAGATTTGCAAGTACTAGAAAGACCCTTTCTGCTATAGTGGGAGGTGAACATTTCATGTTCTGAAGCTTCCCTGCAAAGGCATGGCACAATGCAGAAAACGCGTTTTCAGCCTGAGATAAGGTGGGTTCCGGAACGCCAAACATGAAAGTGTTAATAACTTTGGAAAAACACTTCAGACAGCTTAGATTTGATGTGCAAGTACTATAAAGACCTTTTCTGCTATTGTGGAACTTTAAAATGTCATTTTCTGATGCATCCCTGCAAAGTTATGGCACAATGCAGAAAACGGGGTGTTCAGCCTGAGATAAGGTTGATTCCGGAACGTCAAACATAAAAATGTTGATAACGTTGGAAAGCCACTTCAGACAGCTTAGATTTGATGTGCAACTACTGGAAAGACCCTTTCTGCTATAGTGGGAGGTGAAAATTTCATGTTCTGAAGCTTCCCTGCAAAGTTATGCCACAATGCAGGAAACGCGTTTTCAGCCTGAGAAAAGGTGGGTTCCGGAACGCCAAACATAAAAATGTTGATAACTGTTGAAAAACACTTCAGACAGCTCAGATTTGATGTGCAACTACGAGAAAGACCTTTTCTGCTACAGTGGGAGGTGAAAATATCATGTTGTGAAGCTTCCCTGCAAAGTTATGGCACAATGCGTAAAACGCGTTTTCAGCCTGAGATGAGGTTGATTTCAGAACACCAAACATAAAAATGTTGAGAACGTTGGAAGAACACTTCAGACAGCTAAGATTTGATGAGCAACTACTAGAAAGACCCTTTCTGCTACAGTGGGAAATGAAAATTTCATGTTCCGAAGCTTCCCTGCAAAGTTATGCCACAATGCAGGAAACGCGTTTTCAGCCTGAGATATGGTCGATTCCGGAACGCCAAACATAAAAATGTTGATAACTTCGGAAAAACACTTCAGACAGCTTAGATTTGATGTGTAAGTACGAGAAAGACCCTTTCAGCTATAGTGGGAGGTGAACATTTCATGTTCTGATTCTTCCCTGCAAAGTTATGGCACAATGCAGAAAACGCGTTTTCAGCCTGAGATAAGGTTGATTCCGGAACGCCAAACATAAAAATGTTGATAACTTTGGAAAAACACTTCAAACAGCTTAGATTTGATGTGTAACTAATAGAAAGACCCTTTCTGCTATAGTTGGAGGTGAAAATTTCATATTCTGCAGCTTTCCTGCAAAGTTATGGCACAATGCAGATAACGCGTTTTCAGCCTGAGATAAGGTGGGTTCCAGAACGCCAAACATAAGAATGTTGAGAACTTTGGAAAAACACTTCAGACAGCTTAGATGTGATGTGCAACTACTAGAAAGATCCTTTCTGATATAGTGGGAGGTGAAAATTTCATGTTCTGAAGCTTCCCTGCAAAGTTATGGCACAATGCAGAAAACACGTTTTCAGCCTGAGATGAGGTGGGTTCCGGAACGCCAAACATAAAAATGTTGAAAACTTTGGAAAAACACTTCAGACAGCTTAGATTTGACGAGCAACTACTAGAAAGACCATTTCTGCTATAGTGGGAGGTGAAAATTTCATCTTCTTAAGCTTCCCTGCAAAGTTAAGGCACAATGCAGAATACGCGTTTTCAGCCTGATATATGGTCGATTCCGGAACGCCAAACATAAAAATCTTGAAAACTTTGGAAAAACACATCAGACAGATTAGATTTGATGTGCAACTACTAGAAAGACCCTTTCTGCTATAGTGGCATATGAAAATTTCATGTTCTGAAGCGTGCCTGCAAAGTTATGGCACAATGCAGAAAATGCGTTTTCAGCCTGAGATAAGGTGGGTTCCAGAACGGCAAACATGAAAATGTTGATAACTTTGGAAAAACACTTCAGACAGCTTCGATTTGATGTGCAACTACAAGACAGACCCTTTCTGCGACAGTGGGAGGTTAAAATTTCTTATTCTGAAGTTTCCTGCAAAGTTATGGCACAATGGGGAAAAAAAGGTTTTCAGCCTGAGATAAAGTCGATTCCGGAACGCCAAACATAAAAATGTTGATAACTTTGGAAAAACACTTCAGACAGCTTAGATTTCACGTGAAACTACTAGAAAGACCCTTTCTGCTATAGTGTTAGGTCAAAATTTCATGTTCTTAAGCTTTATGCATAGTTGTGGCACAATGCTTAAAACGCGTTTTCAGCCTGAGATAAGGTCGATTCCGGAACGCCAAACATAAAAATGTTGATAACTTTGGAAAAACACTTCAGACAGCTTAGATTTCACGTGCAACTACTAGAAAGACCCTTTCTGCCATTGTGGGAGGTGAAAAATTCATGTTCTGAAGCTTCACGGCAAAGTTATGGAACAATGCGTGAAACGCGTTTTCAGCCTGTGAGCAGGTCGATTCACGAACGTCAAACATAAAAAAGTTGTAAACTTTTGAAATACACTTCAGACCGCTTACAATTGATGTGCAACTACAAGAAAGACCGTTTCTGCTATAGTGGGAGGTGAAGATTCGATGTTCTGAAGCTTCCCTGCAAAGTTATGGCACCATGCGTAAAACGCGTTTTCAGCCTGAGATAAGGTCGATTCCGGAACGCCAAACATAAACATGTTCATAATTCTGGAAAAACACTTCAGACAGCTTAGATTTGATGTGCAACTACTAGAAAGACAATTTCTGCCATTGTGGGAGGTGAAAATTCGATGTTCTGAAGCTTCCCTGCAAAATTATGGCACAATGCAGGAAACGCGTTTTCAGCCTGAGATAAGGTCGATTCCGGAACGCCAAACATAAAAATATTGATAACATTGGAAAAACACTTCAGACAGCTTAGATTTGACGAGCAACTACTAGAAAGACCATTTCTGCTATAGTGGGAGGTGAAAATTTCATGTTCTGAAGCTTCCCTGCAAAGTTAAGGCACAATGCAGAATACGCGTTTTCAGCCTGATATATGGTCGATTCCGGAACGCCATACATAAAAATCTTGAAAACTTTGGAAAAACACATCAGACAGATTAGATTTGATGTGCAACTACTAGAAAGACCCTTTCTGCTATAGTGGGAAGTAAAAATTTCATGTTCTGAAGCTTCCCTGCAAAGTTATGCCACAATGCAGGAAACGCGTTTTCAGCCTGAGATAAGGTCGATTCCGGAACGCCAAACATAAAAATATTGATAACTTTGGAAAAACTCTTTAGACAGCTTAGATTTGATGTGCAACTACTAGAAAGAGCCTTTCTGCTATAGTGGGAGTTGAAAATTTCATGTTCTGAAGCTTTCCTGCAAAGTTATGGCACAATGCGTAAAACGCGTTTTCAGCCTCAGATAAGGTTGATTCCGGAACACCAAACAAAAAAGGGTTGATAACTTTGGAAAAATAATTCAAACAGCTTCGATTTGATGTGCAACTACTAGAAAGACCCTTTCTGCTATCGTGGGAGGTTAAAATTTCATGTTCTGAAGCTTCCCTGCAAAGTTATGTCACTATGCAGAAAACGCGTTTTCAGCCTGACATAAGGTCAATTCCGGAACGCCAAACATAAAAATGTTGATAACTTCGGAAAAACACTTCAGACAGCTTAGATTTGATGTACAAGTACGAGAAAGACCCTTTCTGCTATAGTGCGAGGTGAAAATTTAATGTTATGAAGCTTTCCTGCAAAGTTATGGCACAATGCGTAAAATGCGTTTTCAGCCTGAGATAAGGTTGATTCCGGAACGCCAAACTTAAAAATGTTGATTACTTTGGAAAAACACTTCAAACAGTTTAGATTTGATGTGCAACTACGAGAAAGACCCTTTCTGCTATAGTGGGATGTGAAAATTTCATGTTCTGAAGCTTCCCTGCAAAGTTATGGCACAATGCAGAAAACGCGTTTTCAGACTGTGATAAGGTGGGTTCCAGAACGCCAAACAGAAAAAAGTAGATAACTTTGGAAAAACATATCAGACAGCTTAGATTTGATGTGCAACTACGAGAAAGACCCTTTCTGCTATAGTGGGAGGTGGAAATTTCATGTTCTGAAGCTTCCCTGCCAAGTTATGGCACAATTCCGAAAACGCGTTTTCAGCCTGAGATAAGGTCGATTCCGGAACGCCAAACATAAAAAAGTTGATAACTTTTGAAATACACTTCAGACAGCTTAGATTTGATGTGCAAGTACTAGAAAGACCCTTTCTGCGATAGTGGGAGGTGAAAATTTCATGTTCTGAAGCTTCCCTCCAAAGTTATGGCACAATGGAGAAAACGGGTTTTCAGCCTGAGATATGGTCGATTCCGAAACGCCAAACGTAAAAATGTTTATCACTTTGGAACAACACTTCAGACAGCTTAGATTTGATGTGCAACTACTAGAAAGACCCTTTCTGCTATAGTGTTAGCTCAAAATTTCATGTTCTGAAGCTTCCCTGGAAAGTTATGGGACAATGCAGAAAACTATTTTTCATCCTGAGATACGGTCGATTCTGTAACGCCAAACATTAAAATGTTGATAACTTTGGATAAACACTTCAGACAGCTTAGATTTGAAGTGCAACAACTAGAAAGACCCTTTCTGCTATAGTGGGAGGCCGAAATTTCATGTTCTGAAGCTACCCTGAGAAGTTATGGGACAATGCAGAAAACGATTTTTCATCCTGAGATACGGTCAATTCCGGAACGCCAAACATAAAAATGTTGATAACTTTCGAAAAACACTTCAGACAGCTTAGATATCATGTGCAACTACTAGAAAGACCCTTTCTACTATACTGGGAGGTGAAAATTTCATGTTCTGAAGCTTCCCTGCAAAGTTATGGCACAATGCGTAAAATGCGTTTTCAGCCTGTGATAAGGTCGATTCCGGAACGCCAAACATAAAAATGTTGATAACTTTCGAAAAAACACTTCAGACAGCTTAGATTTGAAGTGTAACTACTAGAAATACCCTTTCTGCTATAGTGGGAGGTGAAAATTTCATGTTCTGAAGATTCCCTGCAAAATTATGGCACAATGCAGAAA
The DNA here is from genome assembly GCF_027744825.2 of Synchiropus splendidus. NCBI lineage: Eukaryota > Metazoa > Chordata > Actinopteri > Syngnathiformes > Callionymidae > Synchiropus > Synchiropus splendidus. Next base: position 34,730,849 of record NC_071337.1, read on the forward strand.
ACGCGTTTTCAGCCTGATATAAGGTGGGTTCAGGAACGAGAAACATAAAAATGTTGATAACTTTGGAAAAACACCAGACAGCTTAGATTTGAAGTGTAACTACTAGAAATACCCTTTCTGCTATTGTGGGATGTGAAATTTTTATGTTCTGAAGCTTCCTTGCAAAGTTATGGCACAATGCGTAAAACGCGTTTTCAGCCTGAGATAAGGTTGATTCCGGAACGCCATACATAACAATGTTGATAACTTTGGAAAAACACATCAGACAGCTTAGATTTGATGTGCAACTACTAGAAAGACCCTTTCTGCTATAGTGGGAGGTGAAAATTTCATGTTCTGAATCTTCCTTGCAAAGTTATGGCACAATGCAGAAAATGCGTTTTCAGCCTGAGATACGGTCGATTCTGTAACGCCAAACATAAAAATGTTGATAACTTTGGAAAAACACTTCAAACAGCTTAGATTTGATGTGCAACTACTACAAAGACCCTTTCTGCTATAGTGGGAGGTCGAAATTTCATGTTCTGAAGCTTCCCTGCAAAGATATGGCACAATGCAGAAAACGCGTTTTCAGCCTGAGATAAGGTGGGTTCCGGAACGCCAAACATAAAAATGTTGATAACTTTGGAAAAACACTTCAGACAGCTTAGATTTGATGTGCAACTATGAGAAAGACCCTTTCTGCTATATTGGGAGGTCGAAAATTCATGTTCTGAAGCTTCCCTGGAAAGTCATGGGACAATGCAGAAAACGATTTTTCATCCTCAGATAAGGTCGATTCAGGAACGCCAAACATAAAAATATTGATAACTTTGGAAAAACACTTCAGACAGCTTAGATTTTATGTGCAACTACTAGAAAGACCCTCTCTGCTATAGTGGGAGGTTAAAATTTCATGTTCTGAAGCTTCCCTGAGAAGTTATGGCACAATGCAGAAAATGCGTTTTCAGCCTGAGATAAGGTGGGTTCCGGAACGCCAAACATAAAAATGTTGATAACTTTGGAAAAACACCTCAGACAGCTTAGATTTGATGTGCAACTACTAGGAAGACCCTTTCTGTTATAGTGGGAGGTGAAAATTTCATGTTCTGAAGCTTCCCTGCAAAGTTATGGCACAATGCGTAAAACGTGTTTTCAGCCTGAGATAAGGTCGATTCCGGAACGCCAAACGTAAAAATGTTGATAACTTTGGAACAACACTTCAGACAGCTTAGATTTGATGTGCAACTACTAGAAAGACCCTTTCTGCTATAGTGGGAGGTAAAAATTTCATGTTCGGACGCTTCCATGTAAAGTTATGGCACAATGCAGACAACGCGTTTTCAGCCTGAGATAAGGTCGATTCTGGAACGCCAATCATAAAAATGTTGATAACTTTCGCAAAACACTTCAGACAGCTTAGATTTGATGTGCAAGTACAAGAAAGACCCTTCCTGCTAGAGTGTTAGGTCAAAATTTCATGTTCTGAAGCTTCCCTCCAAAGTTATGGCACAATGCAGAAAACGCTTTTACAGCCTGAGATAAGGTGGGTTCCGGAACGCCAAACATAAAAATGTTGATAACTTTGGAAAAACACTTCAAACAGCTTAGATTTGATGTGCAACTATTAGAAAAACCCTTTCTGCTATAGTGGGAGGTGAAAATTTCATGTTCTGAGGCTTCGCTGCAAAGTTATGGCACAATGCAGAAAACGCGTTTTCAGCCTGAGACAAGGTGGGTTCCGGAACGCCAAAAATAAAAATGTTGATAACTTTGGAAAAACACTTCAGACAGCCTAGATTTGATGTGCAACTACTGGAAAAAGCCTTTCTACTGTAGTGGGAGTTGAAAATTTCATGTTCTGAAGCTTCCCTGCAAAGTTATGGCACAATGCAGAAAACGCGTTTTCAGCATGAGACAAGGTCAATTACGGAACGCCAAACATAAAAATATGATAACTTTGAAAAAACACTTCAGACAGCTTAGATTTGATGTGCAACTACTAGAAAGACCCTTTCTGCTATAGTGGGAGGTGAAAATTTCATGTTCTGAAGTTTCCCTGCAAAGTTATGGCACAATGCAGAAAACGCGTTTTCACCCAGAGATAAGGCGGGTTCAGGAACGCCAAATATAAAAATGTTTAAAACTATCGAAAAACACTTCAGACAGCTTAGATTTGATGTGCAAGTAGGAGAAAAACCCTTTCTGCTTTAGTGGGAATTGAAAATTTCATGTTCTGAAGGTTTCCTGCAAAGTTATGGCACAATGCGTAAAACGCGTTTTCAGCCTGAGATAAGGTCGATTCCGGAACGCCAAACATAAAAATGTTGATAACTTTGGAAAAACACTTCAGACAGCTTAGATTTGATGTGCAACTACTAGAAAGACCCATTCTGCTATAGTGGGAGTTGAAAATTTCATGTTCTGAAACTTCCCTGCATAGTTATGGCACATTGCAGAAAACGCAATTTCAGCCTGAGATAAGGTCGATTCAGGAACGGCAAACATAAAAATGTTGAAAACTTTCAAAAAACACTTCATACAGCTTAAATTTGATGTGCAAGTACCAGAAAGACTGTAAATGTGAATGTTAATTGGTTGTGCATTGTTGTTGTTGTATTTTATTTTGAAAGTCTTTACCGGAAAGTACGTTTTTTATTGATGTTGCTTGAAAAAGACGAAAGAAAGTTTGTTTCCAGTCATCCATTTTTTGTTGAGGTATTTTTACTTTGCTGTTGCTGTTCACGATCCAAGTCTGCCGTCGATGCAAAGGAGACCAAAGTGGTTCGTTTGTCTATATTTGCGTTATTTTTCCGTGACAATTGAAGTTGTTCTTTGACCGAGCGAATGCTAATGACTGTGTCTGTTCAAATGCAATAAACATCAGTGAAGACGCTGACGACTCTCTTCATTCCATCGACGGCATAGTAGAACACTCCGGTGCTTAAGTAGACGACTGCGGTGCAGAAGCAGATGACTCCGGTGCAGAAGTACTACACTCGTGCAGAAAAGGAAACACGAGTTGACGACGCTAGCAAGCAAGCGAAGTGCAACATCGGGACCGAATCCTGAAGCCAAGGTGATCTCTGGGCAAGGCCACACAAGCAAACACATCGAGAGGGTTGTGCTGAAGGTATCAAAGCAATCCCTGACCACGGAGGTCTGTTTTTCTGTAATACGTGGACGAGGCAGTGTCCAGTCAGTGATCATCCGGCAAAGTAAAGTTGAACTAGACAATTAGTATTTAAGTTCTACAGCACTCAGTCTGATTTGATGTTAATTGTTTCATTGTATCTTTTGTTTGTGGTGACTACATTTGGGTGTAACTATAGATCTATTTTATGTGTTATTACAGAATAGGGAAAGGAACGTTTAGTTCAAATACCATCCCACTGACAAATTTAACATGTCACACACTCAGGAAAGTGCGTCTGCGCTAACTGAAGAGGTTACCTCACTGTCACATCAAGCTAGATCAGGTGAGGAAGATGTGCAATCCCAGGTGAATGTGAACAACACGCAGTAACCTCCTAACATAAGAAGAAGCACACGCATACGGAAACCTACTGAGAAAGGGCAAGCCTTGATGGATGGAAAGCTGAGATATTTATATCAGGACTTTCTGAAGATCTACAGTAGATGGAAATATCACCTTAATGGACTGAAAAGAGCTATGAAGAACAAGGATGCGACCGATTTAGTCGATGAAGTTATGACAGTAATCAACAGTATCCAAGTAGACATAGACAACATTTACCTGGAAATCAGAGCTATCTCAAGTCCTGAACCTGACATTAGGAGGATAAATGACACGTGCCATGCATTCACAAAGATTGCTAATATAAAGGTGCAACAACTCTGCAGTGGTGAGAGTGTAGAAGATATCCCTTGGCCTGACTCCAAGTCAGTGTTTGAAAGCTCTGTCTCCAGCGTCTCAACAAATCAAACAAGCAACTCTAGGGCATCATCTGTATTGTCTAGACACGCTTCTGTTCTGTCATTAAGTGCTAAACAAGCAGCAGCTGAAGTTGCAGCAACACAAGAGGTGATAAAGATAATGGATGCTCAACATCAGCAAGAAGAAGAAATTAAAAAACTTGAAAAGGAGGATATCATCTTACAGGCTGAGAGAGAAGCTGAAGCAGAAAGTGCAGATCGAAAAATGAAGTTGGATGGGAAAAGGAAAGAGTTAGGACGACTGGAAGAACTCAAAAGACACAATGCAGCACAAGCAAGGCTACAAGTGTATTCAGATTCTTTACGTCCGTCACTTAAACTGGACCCTTCATGTGAACCCTTCTTTCCCTCACAACAAGATGCACACGTAGAAGCTACTCCTGTCCAACTTGCTCAGCCGATTCAAGCTCACACTCAAGCAAATGTTCCTACTCACACTCAAGAGACTGCTAATGACCTGGTGAGAGCACTTGCTGAAGCAATCACAGCTAACAGAGTCCCTATCGCAGAGCCTGAAATCTTCAAAGGAGATCCTTTAATGTACAATGATTGGAAACTTTCCTTCAGTACTCTAATTGATCGAAAAAACTTGCCCGCTCAAGAAAGGCTCTTCTTTTTACGAAAGTATGTGGGAGGCTCAGCAAAGAGGGCTATCGAAGGACATTTCCTGGTCGGAACGGAGGCAGCGTATCGGGCTGCTTTGGATACACTTGAAGACAGATTTGGTCATCCGTTTGTAGTTGCCAAGTCGTATCGTGACAAGATACATTCATGGCACAAAATCAACCCCAGAGATAGTGAAGATCTCCGTGAGTTTGCTGATTTTCTGAGCAGTGTTGAGTCAGCCATGCCATATCTTCAAGGACTACAAACGCTTGACGATTGTGTGGAGAATCAAAGGATTGCAGCCAAGCTTCCAGAGTGGTTAACTGCACGATGGAATAGAGAAGTCACTGTGTTCTTGGATGAGCACAAGATGTTCCCTGACTTCAAATATTTTGTGAGATTTCTAAACATGGAGGCTCGCATTGCATGCAATCCGATTACTTCATTTCAGGCTATGAAGTCAAAGGACTTCGAAAAACCAAGAGTGTCAGACAAAGAGACATCCAAGTCTAACAGACATGCCAGTTTCAGTGTTAAAACATTTACTACAAGTACACGTGAGAAAACGAGTCTCATGTGTGTCTTTTGCGATAAAAAAGGTCATACCATACAATACTGCCGCAAGATGATGAAAACCCCCATTGAAGCAAGAGTTAAGTTTGTACAACAGGCCAGACTGTGTTTTGGTTGCCTCAAGGTTGGTCACAACTCCAAGGCATGTCCATCCAGAAGTGAGTGCAACTTGTGTGGAAAACAACATCCAACTTGCTTGCACCAAGATCGTGTAAAGAAAGAAGAAAGAGAAGGAAGCCAACAAGAAAGGTTTGAAGTTAACATGAGAAATACAGATCAAGAGTCTGAATCTCATGAAACACATGTTGCTACCTCAAACAGAGTCATTCAAGGCAAGAGTTGTACTCATACATCATCTATTGTTCCAGTTTATGTCTCTACCACACAGGAACCGAACAAAGAAGTTTTAATGTATGCGCTGCTTGACAGTCAGAGTGATACAACGTTCATCTTGAAGGATGTAGCTAAAGGAAGTACTGCATGCAGAAAGTGACCCGGTCAAGCTCAAGGTATCAACAATAACCTCCAGAAGTAAAGTGGTGAGTAGCCAGAGGGTGCAAGGACTGCAAGTTAGAGGAATTAAGTCGAACATTAAAATCAAGCTCCCAACAACTTACACAAGAGAATATATACCTGCGAATAGGTCTCATATACCTACAAGTACTACAGCAAGATCCTGGCCGCACTTGCAACATCTAGAAGGTGAAATGTCTCCAGAGCTTGACTGCGAAGTAGGATTGCTTATAGGTTATAACTGTCCCCAAGCCTTGCAACCAAGAGACGTCATCACTGGCACTGAAGACCAGCCATATGCACAAAAATCCTTGTTAGGTTGGAGCATCATTGGCTACAGCAACGCAAACGTTGATCAAGATGAGGAAGATGAAATTGGTGTCAGTCACCGCATCATTATAAAGCAAGTTTTGCCAGTGACCACAGCTACCTCTGAGCTTAAGTCGGAGGTACACTTTGTTTGTAGAACTCAAGTAAAGGAAATCATCTCTCCTACAGACATACTCAAAGCTTTTGAGTCTGACTTCACTGAAAAATACAACGAAGAAATTTCAATCTCACAGGAAGATCTTAACTTTCTAACAATAATGAACGACAGCATAAAGCAAATGCCAAACGGACATTATGAAATGCCACTTCCTTTCAAGGAAAAAAGACCAAATTTGCCAAATAACAAAGTGTGTGCCGAACATCGACTGAGATGCCTGGAGAGGCGTCTGAAGAAAAATGATCAGTACCACAAGGACTATGTGGCATTTATGGAGGACATGATATCAAGAGGTGATGCAGAACGGGTCCCAGAGACAGAACTTGACAATGAGAATGTATGGTATATCCCACACCATGGGGTTTATCATCCTCAAAAACCAGGAAAGATTCGTGTGGTGTTCGACTGCTCAGCCAGATTCCAGAATACTTCACTCAATGAACATCTGCTCACTGGACCAGACCTTACAAATACCCTTGTGGGTGTCTTGTGCCGCTTTCGGAAGGGGAGGATTGGCTTCATGTGTGATGTAGAAAGAATGTTTCACCAGTTTAATGTGACAAAGAAGGATCAAGACTACCTCAGATTTCTGTGGTGGGAAAAGGGCAGGATGGAAAGTTCACCTTGTGTATTTCGGATGAAAGTTCACCTGTTTGGTGCCGCATCCTCACCTGGATGCGCAAACTTTGGGCTTCAGCATATTGCTACAAAAGGATCAGACAAGTTCAGTCAAGCTACAGTGACATTCATACACCGCAACTTTTATGTTGATGATGGCTTAACAAGTGTGGATAGTGAAGTAGAAGCCATTCAGCTCATTCAAAAGTCAGTTGATCTCTGCAAAGGTGGTGGACTCCATCTACACAAATTTATAAGCAACAGCAATGTTGTGCTTGACTCAATTCCGAAGAATGAGTGTGTACAAGGTGTAACTGATCTGAACATGGCATTGGGAGAAGCGAAAATTGAACGAGCGCTTGGTGTTCAATGGTGCATCCGTTCAGATAAGTTCCAGTTCAGAGTGGTAGTGAAAGATCATGCATTCACCAGAAGAGGTGTACTATCAACAGTGGCTTCAATTTTTGATCCACTTGGGTTTGTTGCACCCTTCATTTTGAAAGGCAAACAGATTTTACAAAGAATGTGTCAAGACAAAGCTGGCTGGGATGAGCCACTTCCAGACAACCTGAGGCAATGTTGGGAAGAATGGCTACAAGATCTCCACAATCTGTCCGCACTGGAAATACCCAGAGCCTACATTCCTCTAACTGCCAGTGAAGTTGAACAATATGAGATTCATCATTTTTCTGATGCCAGTGTCTCTGGTTATGGAGTGTGTTCCTATCTTAGAGCTATTGCAAAATCAGGAGAAGCATATTGCTCTCTAGTTATGGGGAAGACGAGAGTTGCGCCAACAAAGATAACAACTATTCCCAGACTAGAGCTCTCAGCTGCTGTGGTGGCTGCAAGAACAGGTGATCTGCTGAAAAGAGAAATGGAAATGAAAGATCTGAAGGAGTATTTTTGGACTGACTCAAAGATTGTTCTAGGTTACATTAGCAACGATGAAAAGCGGTTTCATGTGTTTGTAGCCAACCGAATCCAGCAGATTAAATCAAGCTCAGAGCCGAGTCAGTGGCATTATGTTCCATCAGAAAAGAATCCGGCTGATCATGCCTCTCGTGGTCTCACCATAACAGAGCTTGTTAAATCCAACTGGCTAACAGGGCCTGACTTCCTGTGGCAGAAGGAACTCCCTGAGGAAGAGGTTATGGTGGGAGAGCCTTTTGAGGAATATCCAGAAGTCAAAACCACACATGTTTGCGCGACGCAGGAGAGATCTCTGTCAGACCGTCTTCCAAGGTTTTCTGATTGGAGTAGAGTTGTAAGAGCCATTGCAAGATTGAAGCGCTTTGCAAAGAAGGTGAAAGGTCTTGAACATAGATCCAACAGATCTACAACTATTGAAGAAAGACTGGAGGCTGAAGAGTTCATAATCCAAGTCGTTCAGAAGGAAACATTCAGTCAAGAAATCCGCTGTTTAAATCAAAGGTTACAGATTCAAAGGATCAAGTCAAATGAGCTGCAAAGGCTAAACCCATTTGTGGACAGTCATGGCACCATGAGGGTAGGAGGTAGATTGACGCAAGCATCAATCCATCCCTATGTCAAACACCCTGCTATTCTGCCAAAAGGACATCACATATCTCGACTGCTAATAAAGCATTACCATGAGAAGGTCAAACATCAAGGTCGTGGGATGACTATCAATGAAATACGTTCCAATGGTATTTGGATTTTGGGATGTAGCAGTGAGGTTTCTTCCTTCATCTTCAAGTGTGTTAAGTGCAGGAAACTCAGAAGATCCTACCAGGAACAAAAAATGGCTGATCTTCCACTAGAAAGAATGGAAGCTACTCCTCCATTTACATATAGTGGTATGGATTGTTTTGGGCCTTTTTATGTGAAGGACGGAAGAAAGGAAGTCAAACGATATGGGCTTCTGTTCACCTGCATGTGCTCACGTGCAATCCACATTGAGCTATTGGATGACCTTTCCACAGATGCCTTTCTCAACGCATTGCGCTGTTTTATCGCAATTAGAGGCAAAGTAAGTCAACTTCACAGTGACCAAGGCACAAACTTTGTGGGTGCACGTAACGAGTTCCATGAACTGATGAAAAGAATGGATCAAGATTGCATGAAGGAATTCGGGTGCACATTCGTCATGAACCCACCAGCTTCAAGTCACATGGGTGGTGTCTGGGAGAGGCAGATACGCACGATCAGAGCAGTACTCACATCCATTTTGGATCAGTCTGCTGGAAGATTGGACAGCTCATCACTTAGAACCTACTTCAATGAAGTCATGGCAATAGTGAATAGTCGACCGTTGACGACAGAAAATCTCAATGATCCAGTGGGACCAGAGCCCCTCACTCCAAATCACATTTTGACAATGAAATCATCAATCATTGCACCACCTCCTGGAGAATTTGTGAGAGAAGACCTCTACCTTCGGAAGAGATGGAAAAGGGTTCAATTCTTGTCAAATGAATTTTGGAACAGGTGGAGGAAGGAGTTTTTGTTAAATATTCAACAGAGGAGTAAATGGACCAAAGACAGAAGAAATGCAAAAGTGAATGATATCGTCCTGTTGAGTGATGACACTGTGCCAAGAAATCAATGGAAGTTGGCGAGGGTTGTTGAAGTCTGTCCTGGAAGGGTCAGAAAACTCAGGCTGTTAGTCGGTGTCACTACACGAAACAGTGCAGGCACTTGTTCAACAAAACCAGTTTATTTAGAAAGATCCATACACAAAACCGTGCTATTGCTAGAAGCTGATTAAGGGTTTTTATTTCAAGTACTTCGATTAATATCAGTTGTATAAGTTGTAATTAACCACCTGAAGTTCTTAGAGATTCACAATAGTTGTGAATGGTGGGAGTGTAAATGTGAATGTTTTGGGTGCTTTGTTAATTGGTTGTGCATTGTTGTTGTTGTATTTTATTTTGAAAGTCTTTACCGGAAAGTACGTTTTTTATTGATGTTGCTTGAAAAAGACGAAAGAAAGTTTGTTTCCAGTCATCCATTTTTTGTTGAGGTATTTTTACTTTGCTGTTGCTGTTCACGATCCAAGTCTGCCGTCGATGCAAAGGAGACCAAAGTGGTTCGTTTGTCTATATTTGCGTTATTTTTCCGTGACAATTGAAGTTGTTCTTTGACCGAGCGAATGCTAATGACTGTGTCTGTTCAGTTCTACGGTGGCAATAAACATCAGTGAAGACGCTGACGACTCTCTTCATTCCATCGACGGCATAAAGACCCTTTCTGCTATAATGGGAATTGAAAATTTCATGTTCTGAAGCTTTCCTCCAAAGTTATGCCACAATGCAGAAAACGCGCTCACAGCCTGAGATAAGGTGGGTTCCGGAACGCCAAACATAAAAATGTTGATACTTTGGAAGAACACTTCAGACAGCTTAGATTTGATGTGCAACTACTAGAAAGACCCTTTCTGCTATAGTGGGATTTGAAAATTTCATGTCCTGAAGCTTCCCTGCAAAGTTATGGCACAATGCGTAAAACGCGTTTTCAGCCTGAGATAAGGTCGATTCCGGAACGCCAAACATAAAAATGTTGATAACTTTGGAAAAACACTTCAGACAGCTTAGATTTGATGTGCAACTACTAGAAAGACCCTTTCTACTATAGTGGGAGGTGAAAATTTGATGTTCTGAAGCTTCCCTGCAAAGTTATGAAACAATGTGTAAAAGACGTTTTCAGCCTGAGATAAGGTCGATTCTGGAACGCCAAACAAAAAAATGTTGATAACTTATGAAAGACACTTCAGACTGCTTAGATTTGATGTGCAACTACTAGAAAGACCCTTTCTACTATAGCGGTAGGTGAAAATTTCATGTTCTGAGGCTTCCCTGCAAAGTTATGGCACAATGCAGAAAACACGTTTTCAGACTGAGATAAGGTGGGTTCCAGAACGGCAAACATAAAAATGTTGATAACTTTGGAAAAACATTTCAGACAGCTTAGATTTGATCTGCAACTACTAGAAAGACCCTTTCTGCTATAGTGGGAGGTTAAAATTTCATATTCTGAAGTTTCCTGCAAAGTTATGGCACAATGCAGAAAACGCGTTTTCAGCTTGAGATAAGGTGGGTTCCCGAACGCCAAACGTAAAAATGTTGAAAAGTTTGGAAAAACACTTCGGACAGCTTAGATTTGATCTGCAACTACTTGAAAGACCCTTTCTGTGATAGTGGGAGGTGAAAATTTCATGTTCTGAAGCTTTATGCAAAGTTATGGCACAATGCGTAAAACGCGTTTTCAGCCTGAGATAAGGTCAATTCCGGAACGCCAAACATTAAATTGTTGATAACTTTGGAAAAAAATTCAGACAGCTTAGATTTGATGTACAACCACGAGAAAGACCTTTTCTGCTATAGCGCAAGTTTAAAATTTCATGTTCTGAAGCTTTCCTCCAAAGTTATGCCACAATGCAGAAAACGCGCTCACAGCCTGAGATAAGGTGGGTTCCGGAACGCCAAACATAAAAATGTTGATACTTTGGAAGAACACTTCAGACAGCTTAGATTTGATGTGCAACTACTCGAAAGACCCTTTCTGCTATAGTGGGATTTGAAAATTTCATGTTCTGAAGCTTCCCTGCAAAGTTATGGCACAATGCGTAAAACGCGTTTTCAGCCTGAGATAAGGTCGATTCCGGAACGCCAAACATAAAAATGTTGATAACTTTGGAAAAACACTTCAGACAGCTTAGATTTGATGTGCAACTACTAGAAAGACCCTTTCTACTAGAGTGGGAGGAGAAAATTTGATGTTCTGAAGCTTCCCTGCAAAGTTATGAAACAATGTGTAAAAGACGTTTTCAGCCTGAGATAAGGTCGATTCTGGAACGCCAAACAAAAAAATGTTGATAACTTATGAAAGACACTTCAGACTGCTTAGATTTGATGTGCAACTACTAGAAAGACCCTTTCTACTATAGCGGTAGGTGAAAATTTCATGTTCTGAGGCTTCCCTGCAAAGTTATGGCACAATGCAGAAAACACGTTTTCAGACTGAGATAAGGTGGGTTCCAGAACGGCAAACATAAAAATGTTGATAACTTTGGAAAAACATTTCAGACAGCTTAGATTTGATCTGCAACTACTAGAAAGACCCTTTCTGCTATAGTGGGAGGTTAAAATTTCATATTCTGAAGTTTCCTGCAAAGTTATGGCACAATGCAGAAAACGCGTTTTCAGCTTGAGATAAGGTGGGTTCCCGAACGCCAAACGTAAAAATGTTGAAAAGTTTGGAAAAACACTTCGGACAGCTTAGATTTGATCTGCAACTACTTGAAAGACCCTTTCTGTGATAGTGGGAGGTGAAAATTTCATGTTCTGAAGCTTTATGCAAAGTTATGGCACAATGCGTAAAACGCGTTTTCAGCCTGAGATAAGGTCAATTCCGGAACGCCAAACATTAAATTGTTGATAACTTTGGAAAAAAATTCAGACAGCTTAGATTTGATGTACAACCACGAGAAAGACCTTTTCTGCTATAGCGCAAGTTTAAAATTTCATGTTCTGAAGCTTTCCTCCAAAGTTATGCCACAATGCAGAAAACGCGCTCACAGCCTGAGATAAGGTGGGTTCCGGAACGCCAAACATAAAAATGTTGATACTTTGGAAGAACACTTCAGACAGCTTAGATTTGATGTGCAACTACTCGAAAGACCCTTTCTGCTATAGTGGGATTTGAAAATTTCATGTTCTGAAGCTTCCCTGCAAAGTTATGGCACAATGCGTAAAACGCGTTTTCAGCCTGAGATAAGGTCGATTCCGGAACGCCAAACATAAAAATGTTGATAACTTTGGAAAAACACTTCAGACAGCTTAGATTTGATGTGCAACTACTAGAAAGACCCTTTCTACTAGAGTGGGAGGAGAAAATTTGATGTTCTGAAGCTTCCCTGCAAAGTTATGAAACAATGTGTAAAAGACGTTTTCAGCCTGAGATAAGGTCGATTCTGGAACGCCAAACAAAAAAATGTTGATAACTTATGAAAGACACTTCAGACTGCTTAGATTTGATGTGCAACTACTAGAAAGACCCTTTCTGCTATAGTGGGAGGTTAAAATTTCATATTCTGAAGTTTCCTGCAAAGTTATGGCACAATGCAGAAAACGCGTTTTCAGCTTGAGATAAGGTGGGTTCCCGAACGCCAAACGTAAAAATGTTGAAAAGTTTGGAAAAACACTTCGGACAGCTTAGATTTGATCTGCAACTACTTGAAAGACCCTTTCTGTGATAGTGGGAGGTGAAAATTTCATGTTCTGAAGCTTTATGCAAAGTTATGGCACAATGCGTAAAACGCGTTTTCAGCCTGAGATAAGGTCGATTCCGGAACGACAAACATTAAAATGTTGATAACTTTGGAAAAACACTTCAGACAGCTTAGATTTGATGTGCAACTACTAGAAAGACCGTTTCTACTATAGTGGGAGGTGAAAATTTGATGTTCTGAAGCTTCCCTGCAAAGTTATGGCACAATGCAGAAAACACGTTTTCAGACTGAGATAAGGTGGGTTCCAGAACGGCAAACATAAAAATGTTGATAACTTTGGAAAAACATTTCAGACAGCTTAGATTTGATCTGCAACTACTTGAAAGACCCTTTCTGTGATAGTGGGAGGTGAAAATTTCATGTTCTGAAGCTTTATGCAAAGTTATGGCACAATGCGTAAAACGCGTTTTCAGCCTGAGATAAGGTCAATTCCGGAACGCCAAACATTAAATTGTTGATAACTTTGGAAAAAAATTCAGACAGCTTAGATTTGATGTACAACCACGAGAAAGACCTTTTCTGCTATAGCGCAAGTTTAAAATTTCATGTTCTGAAGCTTCCCTGCAAAGTTATGGCACAATGCAGAAAACGCGTTTTCAGGCTGAGATAAGGTCGATTCCGGAACGCCAAACATAAAAATGTTGATAACTTTGGATAAACACTTCAGACAGCTTAGATTTGATGTGCAACTCCTAGAAAGACCATTTCTGCTATTGTGGGATGTGAAAATTTCATGTTCTGAATCTTGCCTGCAAAGTTATGGCACAATGCAGAAAACACGTCTTCAGCCTGAGATAAGATAGATTCCGGTACGCCAAACATAAAAATGTTGATAACTTTGGAAAAACACTTCAGACTGCTTCGATTTTATGTGCAACTACTAGAAAGACCCTTTCTGATATAGTGGGTGGTGAAAATTCGATGATCTGAAGCTTCCCACCAAAGTTATGGCACAATGCGTAAAACGCGTTTTCAACCTGAGATGAGGTCGATTCCGGAACGCCAAAAATAAAAATGTTGATAACTTTGGAAAAACATTTCAGACAGCTGAGATTTGATGTGCAACTACAAGACAGACCCTTTCTGCTATAGTGGGAGGTGAAAATTTCATGTTCTGAAGCTTTATGCAAAGTTATGGCACAATGCGTAAAATGCGTTTTAAGCCTGAGATAAGGTGGGCTCCGGAACGCCAAACATAAAAATGTTGATAACTTTGGAAAAACACTTCAGACAGCTTAGATTTGATGCGCAACTACTAGAAAGACCCTTTCTGCTATATTGTTTGGTCAGAATTTCATGTTCTGAAGCTTCCCTGCAAAGTTATGGCACAATGCAGAAAACGCGTTTAAAGCGTGAGATAAGGTGAGTTCCGGAACGCCAAATATAAAAATGTTGATAACTTTGGAACAACTCATCAGACAGCTAAGATTTGATGTGCAACAACTGGAAAGACCCTTTCTGCTATAGTGGGAGGTGAAACTTTCATGTTCTGAAGCTTCCCTGCAAAGTTATGGCACAATGCAGAAAACGCGTTTTCGGCCTGAGATAAGGTCGATTCAGGAACACCAAACATAAAAATGTTGAAAACTTTCGAAAAACACATCAGGCAGCTTAGATTTGATGTGCAACTACGAGAAAGACCCTTTCTGCTATAGTGGGAGGTGAAAATTTCATGTTCTAAAGCTTCCCTGCAAAGTTATGGCACAATGCAGAAAACACGTTTTCTGCCTGAGATAAGGTGGGTTCCAGAACGGCAAACATAAAAATGTTGATAACTTTGGAAAAACATTTCAGACAGCTTAGATTTGATCTGCAACTACTTGAAAGACCCTTTCTGTGATAGTGGGAGGTGAAAATTTCATGTTCTGAAGCTTTATGCAAAGTTATGGCACAATGCGTAAAACGCGTTTTCAGCCTGAGATAAGGTCAATTCCGGAACGCCAAACATTAAATTGTTGATAACTTTGGAAAAAAATTCAGACAGCTTAGATTTGATGTACAACCACGAGAAAGACCTTTTCTGCTATAGCGCAAGTTTAAAATTTCATGTTCTGAAGCTTCCCTGCAAAGTTATGGCACAATGCAGAAAACGCGTTTTCAGGCTGAGATAAGGTCGATTCCGGAACGCCAAACATAAAAATGTTGATAACTTTGGATAAACACTTCAGACAGCTTAGATTTGATGTGCAACTCCTAGAAAGACCATTTCTGCTATTGTGGGATGTGAAAATTTCATGTTCTGAATCTTGCCTGCAAAGTTATGGCACAATGCAGAAAACACGTCTTCAGCCTGAGATAAGATAGATTCCGGTACGCCAAACATAAAAATGTTGATAACTTTGGAAAAACACTTCAGACTGCTTCGATTTTATGTGCAACTACTAGAAAGACCCTTTCTGATATAGTGGGTGGTGAAAATTCGATGATCTGAAGCTTCCCACCAAAGTTATGGCACAATGCGTAAAACGCGTTTTCAACCTGAGATGAGGTCGATTCCGGAACGCCAAAAATAAAAATGTTGATAACTTTGGAAAAACATTTCAGACAGCTGAGATTTGATGTGCAACTACAAGACAGACCCTTTCTGCTATAGTGGGAGGTGAAAATTTCATGTTCTGAAGCTTTATGCAAAGTTATGGCACAATGCGTAAAATGCGTTTTAAGCCTGAGATAAGGTGGGCTCCGGAACGCCAAACATAAAAATGTTGATAACTTTGGAAAAACACTTCAGACAGCTTAGATTTGATGCGCAACTACTAGAAAGACCCTTTCTGCTATATTGTTTGGTCAGAATTTCATGTTCTGAAGCTTCCCTGCAAAGTTATGGCACAATGCAGAAAACGCGTTTAAAGCGTGAGATAAGGTGAGTTCCGGAACGCCAAATATAAAAATGTTGATAACTTTGGAACAACTCATCAGACAGCTAAGATTTGATGTGCAACAACTGGAAAGACCCTTTCTGCTATAGTGGGAGGTGAAACTTTCATGTTCTGAAGCTTCCCTGCAAAGTTATGGCACAATGCAGAAAACGCGTTTTCGGCCTGAGATAAGGTCGATTCAGGAACACCAAACATAAAAATGTTGAAAACTTTCGAAAAACACATCAGGCAGCTTAGATTTGATGTGCAACTACGAGAAAGACCCTTTCTGCTATAGTGGGAGGTGAAAATTTCATGTTCTAAAGCTTCCCTGCAAAGTTATGGCGCAATGCAGAAAACGCGTTTACAGCCTGAGATAAGGTGGGTTCCGGAACGCCAAACATAAAAATGTTGAAAACTTTGGAAAAACACTTCAGACAGCTTAGATTTGATGTGCAACTACTAGAAATACCCTTTCTACTATAGCGGCAAGTGAATATTTCTTGTTCTAAAGCTTCCCTGCAAAGTTATGGCACAATGCAGAAAACACGTTTTAAGCGTGAGATAAGGAGAGTTCCGGAACGCCAAACATAAAAATGTTGATAACTTTGGAACAACACATCAGACCGCTTAGATTTGATGTGCAACTACTAGAAAGACCATTTCTGCTATAGTGGGAGGTGAAAATTTCATGTTCTGAAGTTTCCCTGCAAAGTTATGGCACAATGTAGAAAATGCGTTTTCAATAAGGTGCGATCCGGAACGCCAAACAAAAAAATGTTGATAACTTTCGAAAAGCACTTCAGACAGCTTAGATTTGTTGTGCAACTACAAGAAAGACCCGTTCTGCTATAGTGGGAGGTGAAAATTTCATATTCTGCAGCTTTCCTGCAAAGTGATGACACCATGCAGAAAACGCGTTTTCAGCCTGAGATAAGGTTGTTTCCGGAACGCCAAACATAAAATTGGTGATAACTCAGGAAAAACTCTACAGACAGCTTAGATTTGATGTGCAACTACTAGAAATACCCTTTCTGCTATAGTGGGACGTGAAAATTTCATATTCTGAAGCTTCCCTGAAAAGTTTATGCACAATGCAGAAAACGCGTTTTCATCCTGAGATAAGGTCGATTCCGGAACGCCAAACATAAAAATGTTGATAACTTTCGAAAAACACTTCGGACAGCTTAGATTTGTTGTGCAACTACTAGAAATACCCTTTCTGCTCTAGTGGGAGGTGAAAATTTCATGTTCTAAAGCTTCCCTGCAAAGTTATGGCACAATGCAGAAAACACGTTTTCTGCCTGAGATAAGGTCGATTCCGGAACGCCAAACATAAAAATGTTGATAACTCAGGAAAAACTCTACAGACAGCTTAGATTTGATGTGCAACTACTAGAAAGACCCTTTCTACTATAGCGGCAAGTGAATATTTCATGTTCTAAAGCTTCCCTGCAAAGTTATGGCACAATGCAGAAAACACGTTTTAAGCGTGAGATAAGGAGAGTTCCGGAACGCCAAACATAAAAATGTTGATAACTTTGGAACAACACATCAGACCGCTTAGATTTGATGTGCAACTACTAGAAAGACCATTTCTGCTATAGTGGGAGGTGAAAATTTCATGTTCTGAAGTTTCCCTGCAAAGTTATGGCACAATGCAGAAAATGCGTTTTCAATAAGGTGCGATCCGGAACGCCAAACAAAAAAATGTTGATAACTTTCGAAAAGCACTTCAGACAGCTTAGATTTGTTGTGCAACTACGAGAAAGACCCTTTCTGCTATAGTGGGAGGTGAAAATTTCATATTCTGCAGCTTTCCTGCAAAGTGATGACACCATGCAGAAAAAGCGTTTTCACCCTGAGATAAGGTTGTTTCCGGAACGCCAAACATAAGAATGTTGATAACTTTGGAAAAACACTTCAGACAGGTTAGATTTGATGTGCAACTACTAGAAGGACCCTTTCTGCAATAGTGGCAGGTTAAAATTTCATGTTCTGAAGCTTCCCTCCAAAGTTATGGCGCAATGCAGAAAACGCGTTTACAGCCTGAGATAAGGTGGGTTCCGGAACGCCAAACATAAAAATTTTGAAAACGTCCGAAAAACACTTCAGACAGCTTAGATTTGATGTGCAAGTACGAGAAAGACCCTTTCTGCTATAGTGGGAGGTGAAAATTTCATGTTCTGAAACTTCCCTGCATAGTTATTGCACAATGCGTAAAACGCGTTTTCAGCCTGAGATAAGGTGGGTTCCCGAAGGCCAAACGTAAAAATGTTGATAACTGTAGAAAAACACTTCAAGACAGCTTATATTTGATGTGCAACTACGAGAAAGACCCTTTCTGCTATAGTGGGAGGTGAAAATATCATGTTCTGAAGCTTCCCTGCAAAGTTATGGCACAATGCGTAAAACGCGTTTTCAGCCAGAGATGAGGTTGATTTCAGAACACCAAACATAAAAATGTTGAGAACTTTGGAAGAACACTTCAGACAGCTAAGGTTTGATGAGCAACTACTAGAAAGACCCTTTCTGCTACAGTGGGAAATGAAAATTTCATGTTCTGAAGCTTCCCTGCAAAGCTATGCCACAATGCAGGAAACGCGTTTTCAGCCTGAGATAAGGTCGATTCCAGAACGCCAAACATAAAAATGTTGATAACTTTGGAAATACACTTCAGACAGCTTAGATTTGATGTGCAACTACTAGAAAGACCCTTTCTGCTATAGCGGGAGGTGAAAATTTCATGTTCTGAGGCTTTCCTGCAAAGTTATGGCACAATGCAGAAAACGCGTATTCAGCCTGAGATAAGGTCGATTCCGGAACGCCAAACATAAAAAAGTTGATAACTTTTGAAATACACTTCAGACAGCTTAGATTTGATGTGCAAGTACTAGAAATACCCTTTCTGCTATAGTGGGAGGTGAAAATTTCATGTTCTGAAGCTTCCCTGCAAAGTTATGGCACAATGGAGAAAACGCGTTTTCAGCCTGAGATAAGGTGGGTTCCGGAACGCCAAACATAAGAATGTTGATAACTTTGAAAAGACACTTCAGACAGCTTACATTCGATGTGCAACTACTAGAAAGACCCTTACTGCTATAGTGGGAGGTTAAAATTTCATGTCCTGAAGCTTTATGCAAATTTGAGGCACAATGCGTAAAACGCGTTTTCAGCCTGAGATAAGGTCGATTCCAGAACGCCAAACATTAAAATGTGGATAACTTTGGAAAAACACTTCAGACAGCATAAATTTGATGTACAACTACTAGAAAGACCTTTTCTGCTATAGCGCAAGTTTAAAATTTCATGTTCTGAAGCTTCCCTGCAAAGTTATGGCACAATGCAGAAAACGCGTTTTCAGCCTGAGATAAGGTCGATTCCGGTACGCCAAACATAAAAATGTTGATAACTTTGGAAAAACACTTCAGACTGCTTAGATTTGATGTGCAACTACTAGAAAGACCCTTTCTGATATAGTGGGTATTGAAAATTCGATGTTCTGAAGCTTCCCTCCAAAGTTATGGCGTAATGCGTAAAATCCGTTTTCAGTCTGAGATAAGGTCGATTCCGTAACGCCAAACATAAACATGTTCATAATTCTGGAAAAACACTTCAGACAGCTTAGATTTGATGTGCAACTACTAGAAAGACACTTTCTGCTATAGTGGGAGTTGAAAATTTCATGATCTGAAGCTTTCCTGCAAAGTTATGGCACAATGCGTCAAACGCATTTTCAGCCTCAGATAAGGTTGATTCCGGAACACCAAACATAAACATGTTCATAATTCTGGAAAAACACTTCATACAGCTTAGATTTGATGTGCAACTACTAGAAAGACCGTTTCTGCTATAGTGGGTGGTGAATATTCGATGATCTGAAGCTTCCCACCAAAGTTATGGCACAATGCGTAAAACGCGTTTTCTGCCTGAGATAAGGTCGATTCCGGAACGCCAAACATAAAAATGTTGATAACTTTGGAAAAACTCTTTAGACAGCTTAGATATGATGTGCAACAACTAGAAAGACCCTTTCTGCTATAGTGGGATGTAGAAATTTCATGTTCTGAAGCTTCCCTGCAAAGTTATGGCACAATGCAGAAAACGCGTTTTCAGCCTGAGATAAGGTGGGTTCCAGAACGCCAAACATAAAAATGTTGATAACTTTGGAAAAACAATTCAAACAGCTTCGATTTGATGTGCAACTACTAGAAAGACCCTTTCTGCAATCGTGGGAGGTGAAAATTTCATGTTCTGAAGCTTCCCTGCAAAGTTATGTCACAATGCAGAAAACGGGTTTTCAGCCTCACATAAGGTCAATTCCGGAACGCCAAACATAAAAATGTTAATAACTTCGGAAAAACACTTCAGACAGCTTAGATTTGATGTGCAAGTACTAGAAAGACCATTTCTGCTATAGTGGGAGCTGAAAATTTCATGTTCTGAAGCTTTCCTGCAAAGTTATGGCACAATGCGTAAAACGCGTTTTCAGCCTGAGATAAGGTTGATTCCGGAACGCCAAACATAAAAATGTTGATAACTTTGGAAAAACACTTCAAACAGCTTAGATTTGATGTGCAACTACTAGAAAGACCCTTTCTGATATAGTGGGTGGTAAATATTCGATGATCTGAAGCTTCCCTGCAAAGTTATGCGACAATGCAGGAAACGCGTTTTCAGCCTGAGATAAGGTCGATTCCGGAACGCCAAACATAAAAATGTTGATAACTTTGGGAAAACACTTCAGACAGCTTAGCTTTGATGTGAAACTACTAGAAAGACCCTTTCTGCTATTGTGGAAGTTTAAAATGTCATGTTCTGAAGCTTCCCTGCAAAGTTATGGCACCATGCGTAAAACGCGTTTTCAGCCTGAGATAAGGTCGATTCCGGAACACCAAACATAATAGTGTTGATAACTTTGAAAAGACACTTCAGACAGCTTAGATTTTATGTGCAACTACTAGAAAGGCCCTTTCTACTATAGCGGGAGGTGGAAAATTTCATGTTATGAGGTTTCCCTTCAAAGTTACGGCACAATGCAGAAAACACGTCTTCAGCCTGAGATAAGATAGATTCTGGTACGCCAAACATAAAAATGTTGATAACTTTGGAAAAACACTTCGTACTGCTTAGATTTGATGTGCAACTACTAGAAAGACCCTTTCTGCTATAGTGGGAGGTGAAAATTTCATGTTCTGAAGCTTCCCTGCAAAGTTATGGCACAATTCAGAAAACGCGTTTTCAGCCTGAGAAAAGGTCGATTCAGGAACACCAAACATAAAACTGTTGAAAACTTTCGAAAAACACTTCAGACAGCTTAGATTTGATGTGCAACTACGAGAAAGACCCTTTCTGCTATAGTGGGAGGTGAAAATTTCATGTTCTGAAGCTTCGCTGCAAAGTTATGGCACAATGCGTAAAACTCGTTTTCAGCCTGAGATGAGGTTGATTTCAGAACGGCAAACATAAAAATGTTGATAACTTTGGAAAAACACTTCAGACAGCTTAGATTTGATGTGCAACTACTAGAAAGAACCTTTCTGCTATAGTGGGAGGTTAAAATTTCATGTTCTGAAGCTTCGCTGCAAAGTTATGGCACAATGCGTAAAACTCGTTTTCAGCCTGAGATGAGGTTGATTTCAGAACGCCAAACATAAAAATGTTGATAACTTTGGAAAAACACTTCAGACAGCTTAGATTTGATGTGCAACTACTAGAGAGACCCTTTATGCTATAGTGGGATGTGAAAATGTCATGTTCTGAAGCTTCCCTGCAAAGTTATGGCACAATGCAGAAAACGCGTTTTCAGCCTGAGATAAGGTTGATTCCGGAACGCCAAACATAAAAATGTTGATAACTTTGGAAAAACACTTCAAACAGCTTAGATTTGATGTGCAACTACTAGAAAGACCCTTTCTGCTATAGTGGGAGGTGGAAAATTTTTGTTCTGAAGCTTCCCTGCAAAGTTATGGCACAATGCAGAAAACGCGTTTTCAGCCTGAGATAAGGTCGATTCCGGAACGCCAAACATAAAAATGTTGATAACTTCGGAAAAATACTACAGACAGCTTAGATTTGATGTGCAACTACTAGAAAGACCCTTTCTGCTATAGTGGGAAATGAACATTTCATGATCTGAAGCTTCCCTGCAAAGTTATGGCACAATGCAGAAAACGCATTTTCAGCCTGATATATGGTGGGTTCAGGAAGGAGAAACATAAAAATGTTGATAACTTTGGAAAAACACTTCAGACAGCTTAGATTTGATCTGCAACTACTACAAAGACCCTTTCTGTTATAGTGGGTGGTGAAAATTTCATGTGCTGAAGCTTTATGCAAAGTTATGGCACAATGCGTAAAACGCGTTTTCAGCCTGAGATAAGGTCGATTCCGGAACGTCAAACATAAAAATGTTGATAACTTTGTAAAAACACTTCAGACAGCTTAGATTTGATGTGCAACTACAAGACAGACCCTTTCTGCAACAGTGGGAGGTGAAAATTTCATGTTCTGAACCCTCCCTTAGAATACATGGCACAAAGCAGAAAACGCGTTTTCAGCCTGAGATAAGGTCGATTCCGGTACGCCAAACATAAAAATGTTGATAACTATGGAAAAACATTTCAGACAGTTTAGATTTGATGTGCAACTACTTGAAAGACCCTTTCTGCCATTGTGGGAGGTGAAAATTCGATGTTCTGAAACTTCCCTGCAAAGTTATGGCACCATGCGTAAAACACGTTTTCAGCCTGAGATAAGGTCGATTCCGGAACGCCAAACATAAAAGTGTTGATAACTTTGAAAAGACACTTCAGACAGCTTAGAGTTGATGTGCAACTACTAGAAAGACCCTTTATGATATAGTGGGTGGTGAAAATTCGATGTTCTGAACCTTCCCTTAGAATATATGGCACAATGCAGAAAACGCGTTTTGAGCCTCAGATAAGGTGGCTTTCGGAACGCCAAAAATAAAAATGTTGATAACTTTGGAATAACACTTCAGACAGCTTAGATTTGATGTGCCACTACTAGAAAGTACCTTTCTGCTATAGTTGGAGGTGAAAATTTCATGTTCTGAAGTTTCCCTCCAAAGTTGTGGCACAATGCAGAAAACGCGTTTTCAGCCTGAGATAAGGTGGGTTCCAGAACGCCAAACATAAAAATGTTGATAACTTTGGAAAAACACTTCAGACAGCTTAGATTTGATGTGCAACTACTAGAAAGACCCTATCCGCTATAGTGGTAGGCGAACATTTCATGTTCTGAAGCTTCCCTGAAAAGTTATGGCACAATGCAGAAAACGCGTTTTCAGCCTGAGATTAGGTGCGTTCCAGGACGCCAAACATAAAAATGTTGATAACTTTGGAAAAACACTTCAGACAGCTTAGATTTGATGTGCAACTACTAGAAAGACCCTTTCTGCTGAAGTGGGATGTTAAAATTTCATGTTCTGAAGCTTCCCTGCAAAGTTATGGCACAATGCAGAAAACGCGTTTTCAGGCTGAGATAAGGTTGTTTCTGGAACGCCAAACATAAAAATGGTGTTAACTTTGGAAAAACACTTCAAACAGCTTAGATTTGATGTGCAACTACTAGAAAGAACCTTTCTGCTATAGTTGGAGGTGAAAATTTCATGTTCTGAAGTTTCCCTCCAAAGTTATGGCACAATGCAGAAAACACGTTTTCAGTCTGAGATAAGGTTGATTCCGTAACGCCAAACATAAGAATGTTGATAACTTTGGAAAAACACTTCAGACAACTTAGATTTGATATGCAACTACTAGAAATACCCTTTCTGCTATAGTGGGAGGAGAAAATTTCATGTTCTGAAGTCTCCCTGCAAAGTTATGGCACAATGCAGAAAATGCGTTTTCAGCCTGAGATAAGTTGGGTTCCAGAACGCCAAACAAAAAATGTTGATAACTTTGGAAAAACACTTCAGACAGCTTAGATTTGATATGCAACTACTAGAAATACCCTTTCTGCTATAGTGGGAAATGAACATTTCATGATCTGAAGCTTCCCTGCAAAGTTATGGCACAATGCAGAAAACGCATTTTCAGCCTGATATATGGTGGGTTCAGGAAGGAGAAACATAAAAATGTTGATAACTTTGGAAAAACACTTCAGACAGCTTAGATTTGATCTGCAACTACTACAAAGACCCTTTCTGTTATAGTGGGTGGTGAAAATTTCATGTGCTGAAGCTTTATGCAAAGTTATGGCACAATGCGTAAAACGCGTTTTCAGCCTGAGATAAGGTCGATTCCGGAACGTCAAACATAAAAATGTTGATAACTTTGTAAAAACACTTCAGACAGCTTAGATTTGATGTGCAACTACAAGACAGACCCTTTCTGCAACAGTGGGAGGTGAAAATTTCATGTTCTGAACCCTCCCTTAGAATACATGGCACAAAGCAGAAAACGCGTTTTCAGCCTGAGATAAGGTCGATTCCGGTACGCCAAACATAAAAATGTTGATAACTATGGAAAAACATTTCAGACAGTTTAGATTTGATGTGCAACTACTTGAAAGACCCTTTCTGCCATTGTGGGAGGTGAAAATTCGATGTTCTGAAACTTCCCTGCAAAGTTATGGCACCATGCGTAAAACACGTTTTCAGCCTGAGATAAGGTCGATTCCGGAACGCCAAACATAAAAGTGTTGATAACTTTGAAAAGACACTTCAGACAGCTTAGAGTTGATGTGCAACTACTAGAAAGACCCTTTATGATATAGTGGGTGGTGAAAATTCGATGTTCTGAACCTTCCCTTAGAATATATGGCACAATGCAGAAAACGCGTTTTGAGCCTCAGATAAGGTGGCTTTCGGAACGCCAAAAATAAAAATGTTGATAACTTTGGAATAACACTTCAGACAGCTTAGATTTGATGTGCCACTACTAGAAAGTACCTTTCTGCTATAGTTGGAGGTGAAAATTTCATGTTCTGAAGTTTCCCTCCAAAGTTGTGGCACAATGCAGAAAACGCGTTTTCAGCCTGAGATAAGGTGGGTTCCAGAACGCCAAACATAAAAATGTTGATAACTTTGGAAAAACACTTCAGACAGCTTAGATTTGATGTGCAACTACTAGAAAGACCCTATCCGCTATAGTGGTAGGCGAACATTTCATGTTCTGAAGCTTCCCTGAAAAGTTATGGCACAATGCAGAAAACGCGTTTTCAGCCTGAGATTAGGTGCGTTCCAGGACGCCAAACATAAAAATGTTGATAACTTTGGAAAAACACTTCAGACAGCTTAGATTTGATGTGCAACTACTAGAAAGACCCTTTCTGCTGAAGTGGGATGTTAAAATTTCATGTTCTGAAGCTTCCCTGCAAAGTTATGGCACAATGCAGAAAACGCGTTTTCAGGCTGAGATAAGGTTGTTTCTGGAACGCCAAACATAAAAATGGTGTTAACTTTGGAAAAACACTTCAAACAGCTTAGATTTGATGTGCAACTACTAGAAAGAACCTTTCTGCTATAGTTGGAGGTGAAAATTTCATGTTCTGAAGTTTCCCTCCAAAGTTATGGCACAATGCAGAAAACACGTTTTCAGTCTGAGATAAGGTTGATTCCGTAACGCCAAACATAAGAATGTTGATAACTTTGGAAAAACACTTCAGACAACTTAGATTTGATATGCAACTACTAGAAATACCCTTTCTGCTATAGTGGGAGGAGAAAATTTCATGTTCTGAAGTCTCCCTGCAAAGTTATGGCACAATGCAGAAAATGCGTTTTCAGCCTGAGATAAGTTGGGTTCCAGAACGCCAAACAAAAAATGTTGATAACTTTGGAAAAACACTTCAGACAGCTTAGATTTGATGTGCAACTACTAGAAAGACACTTTCTGCTATAGTGGGAGGTGAAAATTTCATGTTCTGAAGCTTTCCTGCAAAGTTAGGGCAAATTGCGTAAAACGCGTTTTCAGCCTGAGATAAGGTTGTTTCTGGAAAGCCAAACATAAGAATGTTGATAACTTTGGAAAAACACTTCAGACAACTTAGATTTGATGTGCAACTATTGGAAATACCCTTTCTGCTATAGTGGGACGAAAAAATTTCATGTTCTGAAGTCTCCCTGCAAAGTTACGGCACAATGCAGAAAACGCGTTTTCAGTCTGAGATAAGGTGGGTTCCAGAACGCCAAACATAAAAATGTTGATAACTTTGGAAAAACACTTCAGACAGCTTAGATTTGATGTGCAACTACTAGAAAGACCCTATCCGCTATAGTGGTAGGCGAACATTTCATGTTCTGAAGCTTCCCTGAAAAGTTATGGCACAATGCAGAAAACGCGTTTTCAGCCTGAGATTAGGTGGGTTCCAGGACGCCAAACATAAAAATGTTGATACATTTGGAAAAACACTTCAGACAGCTTAGATTTGATGTGCAACTACTAGAAAAACCCTTTCTGCTATAGTGGGAGGTGAAAATTTCATGTTCTGAAGCATCCCTGCAAAGTTATGCCACAATGCAGGAAACACGTTTTCAGCCTGAGATAAGGTCGATTCCGGAAAGCCAAACATAAAAATGTTGACAACTTTGGAAAAACACTTCAGATAGCTTAGATTTGATGTGCAACTACTAGAAAGACCCTTTCTGCTATTGTGGGAGTTGAAAATTTCATGTTCTGAAGCTTTCCTGCAAAGTTATGGCACAATGCGAAAAACGTGTTTTCAGCCTGAGATTAGGTGGGTTCCAGGACGCCAAACATAAAAATGTTGATACATTTGGAAAAACACTTCAGACAGCTTAGATTTGATGTGCAACTACTAGAAAAACCCTTTCTGCTATAGTGGGAGGTGAAAATTTCATGTTCTGAAGCATCCCTGCAAAGTTATGCCACAATGCAGGAAACACGTTTTCAGCCTGAGATAAGGTCGATTCCGGAAAGCCAAACATAAAAATGTTGACAACTTTGGAAAAACACTTCAGACAGCTTAGATTTGATGTGCAACTACTAGAAAGACCCTTTCTGCTATTGTGGGAGTTGAAAATTTCATGTTCTGAAGCTTTCCTGCAAAGTTATGGCACAATGCGAATAACGCGTTTTCAGCATGAGACAAGGTCAATTACGGAACGCCAAACATAAAAATATGATAACTTTGGAAAAACACTTCAGACAGCTTAGATTTGATGTGCAACTACTAGAAAGACCCTTTCTGCTATAGTGGGAGGTGAAAATTTCATGTTCTGAAGCATCCCTGCAAAGTTATGCCACAATGCAGGAAATGCGTTTTCAGCCTGAGATAAGGTCGATTCCGGAAAGCCAAACATAAAAATGTTGACAACTTTGGAAAAACACTTCAGACAGCTTAGATTTGATATGCAACTACTAGAAATACCCTTTCTGCTATAGTGGGAGGAGAAAATTTCATGTTCTGAAGTCTCCCTGCAAAGTTATGCCACAATGCAGGAAATGCGTTTTCAGCCTGAGATAAGGTCGATTCCGGAAAGCCAAACATAAAAATGTTGACAACTTTGGAAAAACACTTCAGACAGCTTAGATTTGATATGCAACTACTAGAAATACCCTTTCTGCTATAGTGGGAGGAGAAAATTTCATGTTCTGAAGTCTCCCTGCAAAGTTATGGCACAATGCAGAAAATGCGTTTTCAGCCTGAGATAAGCTGGGTTCCAGAACGCCAAACATAAAAATGTTGATAACTTTGGAAAAACACTTCAGACAGCTTAGATTTGATGTGCAACTACAAGAAAGACCCTTTATGCTATTGTGGGAGGTTAAATTTTCATGTTCTGAAGCTTCCCTGCAAAGTTATGGCAAATTGCGTAAAACGCATTTTCAACCTGAGATAAGGTTGTTTCTGGAACGCCAAACATAAAAATGGTATTATCTTTGGAAAAACACTTCAAAAAGCTTAGATTTGATGTGCAACTACTAGAAAGACCCTTTCTGCTATAGTGGGAGGTGAAAATTTCATGTTCTGAAGCTTCTCTGCAAAGTGATGGCACAATGCTGAAAACGCGTTTTCAGCCTGAGATAAGGTTGATTCTAGAACGCCAAACATAAGAATGTTGATAACTTTGGAAAAACACTTCAGACAGGTTAGATTTGATGTGCAACTACTCGAAGGACCCTTTCTGCTATAGCGGCAGGTTAAAATTTCATGTTCTGAAGCTTCCCTCCAAAGTTATGGCACAATGCAGAATACGCTTTTACAGCCTGAGATAAGGTGGGTTCCGGAACGCCAAACATAAAAATGTTGATAACTTTGGAAAAACACTTCAAACAGCTTAGATTTGATGTGCAACTATTAGAAAAACCCTTTCTGCTATAGTGGGAGGTGAAAATTTAATGTTCTGAAGCTTCCCTGCAAAGTTATGGCACAATGCAGAAAACGCGTTTTCAGCCTGAGATAAGGTCGATTCCGGAAAGCCAAACATAAAAATGTTGATAACTTTGGAAAAACACTTCAGACAGCTTAGATTTGATGTGCAACAACTGGAAAAAGCCTTTCTGCTATAGTGGGAGTTGAAAATTTCATGTTCTGAAGCTTCCCTGCAAAGTTATGGCACAATGCAGAAAACGCGTTTTCAGCATGAGACAAGGTCAATTACGGAACGCCAAACATAAAAATATGATAACTTTGGAAAAACACTTCAGACAGCTTAGATTTGATGTGCAACTACGAGAAAGACTCTTTCTGCTATAGTGGGACGTGAAAATTTCATGTTCTGAAGCATCCCTGCAAAGTTATGCCACAATGCAGGAAACGCGTTTTCAGGCTGAGATAAGGTCGATTACGGAAAGCCAAACATAAAAATGTTGACAACTTTGGAAAAACACTTCAGACAGCTTAGATTTGATGTGCAACTACTAGAAAGACCCTTTCTGCTATTGTGAGAGTTGAAAATTTCATGTTCTGAAGCTTTCCTGCAAGGTTATGGCACAATGCGTAAAACGCGTTTTCAGCCTGAAATAAGGTTGATTCCGGAAAGCCAAACAAAAAAATGTTGATAACTTTGGAAAAACACTTCAGACAGCTTAGATTTGATGTGCAACGACTGGAAAAAGCCTTTCTGGTATAGTGGGAGTTGAAAATTTCATGTTCTGAAGCTTCCCTGCAAAGTTATGGCACAATGCAGAAAACGCGTTTTCAGCATGAGACAAGGTCAATTACGGAACGCCAAACATAAAAATATAACTTTGAAAAAACACTTCAGACAGCTTAGATTTGATGTGCAACTACGAGAAAGACCCTTTCTGCTATAGTGGGATGTGAAAATTTCATGTTCTGAAGTTTCCTTGCAAAGTTATGGCACAATGCAGAAAACGCGTTTTCAGCCAGAGATAAGGTCGATTCTGGAACGCCAAACATAAAAATATGATAACTTTGAAAAAACACTTCAGACAGCTTAGATTTGATGTGCAACTACTAGAAAGACCCTTTCTGCTATAGTGGGAGGTGAAAATTTCGTGTTCTGAAGTTTCCGTGCAAAGATATGGCACAATGCAGAAAACGCGTTTTCAGCCAGAGATAAGGTCGATTCTGGAATGCCAAACATAAAAATGTTGATAACTTTGGAAAAACACTTCAGACAGCTTAGATTTGATGTGCAAGTAGGAGAAAAACCCTTTCTGCTTTAGTGGGAATTGAAAATTTCATGTTCTGAAGCTTTCCTGCAAAGTCATGGCACAATGCGTAACACGCGTTTTCAGCCTGAGATAAGGTTGATTCCGGAACGCCAAACATAAAAATGTTGATAACTTTGGAAAAACACTTCAGACAGCTTAGATTTGATGTGCAACTACTAGAAAGACACTTTCTGCTATAGTGGGAGGTGAAAATTTCATGTTCTGAAGCTTTCCTGCAAAGTTAGGGCAAATTGCGTAAAACGCGTTTTCAACCTGAGATAAGGTTGTTTCTGGAACGCCAAACTTAAAAATGGTATTATCTTTGGAAAAACACTTCAAAAAGCTTAGATTTGATGTGCAACTACTAGAAAGACCCTTTCTGCTATAGTGGGAGGTGAAAATTTCATGTTCTGAAGCTTCCCTGCAAAGTGATGGCACAATGCTGAAAACGCGTTTTCAGCCTGAGATAAGGTTGATTCTGGAACGCCAAACATAAGAATGTTGATAACTTTGGAAAAACACTTCAGACAGGTTAGATTTGATGTGCAACTACTCGAAGGACCCTTTCTGCTATAGTGGGAGGTTAAAATTTCATGTTCTGAAGCTTCCCTCCAAAGTTATGTCACAATGCAGAAAACGCTTTTACAGCCTGAGATAAGGTGGGTTCCGGAACGCCAAACATAAAAATGTTGATAACTTTGGAAAAACACTTCAAACAGCTTAGATTTGATGTGCAACTATTAGAAAAACCCTTTCTGCTATAGTGGGAGGTGAAAATTTAATGTTCTGAAGCTTCCCTGCAAAGTTATGGCACAATGCAGAAAACGCGTTTTCAGCATGAGACAAGGTCAATTACGGAACGCCAAACATAAAAATATGATAACTTTGGAAAAACACTTCAGACAGCTTAGATTTGATGTGCAACTACTAGAAAGACCCTTTCTGCTATTGTGGGAGTTGAAAATTTCATGTTCTGAAGCTTTCCTGCAAGGTTATGGCACAATGCGTAAAACGCGTTTTCAGCCTGAGATAAGGTTGATTCCGGAAAGCCAAACAAAAAAATGTTGATAACTTTGGAAAAACACTTCAGACAGGTTAGATTTGATGTGCAACTACTAGAAGGACCATTTCTGCTATAGTGGCAGGTTAAAATTTCATGTTCTGAAGCTTCCCTCCAAAGTTATGGCACAATGCAGAAAACGCTTTTACAGCCTGAGATAAGGTGGGTTCCGGAACGCCAAACACAAAAATATTTGATAACTTTGGAAAAACACTTCAAACAGCTTTAATTTGATGTGCAACTACTGGAAAAAGCCTTTCTGCTATAGTGGGAGTTGAAAATTTCATGTTCTGAAGTTTCCCTGCAAAGATATGTCACAATGCAGAAAACGCGTTTTCAGCCAGAGATAAGGTCGATTCTGGAATGCCAAACATAAAAATGTTGATAACTTTGGAAAAACACTTCAGACAGCTTAGATTTGATGTGCAAGTAGGAGAAAAACCCTTTCTGCTTTAGTGGGAATTGAAAATTTCATGTTCTGAAGCTTTCCTGCAAAGTCATGGCACAATGCGTAAAACGCGTTTTCAGCCTGAGATAAGGTTGATTCAGGAACGCCAAACATAAAAATGTTGATAACTTCGGAAAAACACATCAGTCAGCTTAGATTTGACGTGCAACTACGAGAAGGACGCTTTCTGCTATAGTGGGATATGAAAATGTAATGTTCTGAAGCTTTATGCAAAGTTATGGCACAATGCGTAAAACGCGTTTTCAGCCAGAGATAAGCTCGATTCCGGAACGCCAAACATAAAAATGTTGATAACTTTGGAATAACACTTCAGACAGCTTAGATTTGATGTGCAACTACTAGAAAGACCCATTCTGCTATAGTGGGAGTTGAAAATTTCATGTTCTGAAACTTCCCTGCAAAGTTATGGCACATTGCAGAAAACGCATTTTCAGCCTGAGATAAGGTCGATTCAGGAACGCCAAACATAAAAATGTTGAAAACTTTCAGAAAACACTTCATACAGCTTAGATTTTATGTGCAAGTATGAGAAAAACCCTTTCTGCTATAATGGGAATTGAAAATTTCATGTTCTGAAGCTTCCCTGCAAAGTTATGAAACAATGTGTAAAAGGCGTTTTCAGCCTGAGATAAGGTCGATTCTGGAATGCCAAACAAAAAAATGTTGATAACTTTGGAAAAACACTTCAGACAGCTTAGATTTGATGTGCAACTATTAGAAAGACCCTATATGCTATTGTAGGAGGTGAAAATTTCATGTACTGATGCATCCCTGCAAAGTTATGGCACAATGCCGAAAAAGCGTTTTCAGCCTGAGATAAGGTTGATTCCGGAACGCCAAACATAAAAATGTTGATAACTTATGAAAAACACTTCAGACTGCTTAGATTTGATGTGCAACTACTAGAAAGACCATTTCTACTATAGCAGTAGGTGAAAATTTCATGTTCTGAGGCTTCCCTGCAAAGTTATGGCACAATGCAGAAAACACGTTTTCAGACTGAGATAAGGTGGGTTCCAGAACGGCAAACATAAAAATGTTAATAACTTTGGAAAAACATTTCAGACAGCTTAGATTTGATCTGCAACTACTAGAAGGACCCTTTCTGCTATAGTGGGAGGTGAAAATTTCATGGTCTGAAGCTTTATGCAAAGTTATGGCACAATGCATATAACGCGTTTTCAGCCTGAGAAAAGGTCGATTCCGGAACGCCAAACTTGAAAATGTAGATAACTTTGGAAAAACACTTCAGACAGCTAAGATTTGATGTGCAACTACTAGAGAGACCCTTTCTGCTATAGTGGGAGGTGAACATTTCATGTTCTGAAGCTTCCCTGCAAAGGTATGGCACAATGCAGAAAACGCGTTTTCAGCCTGAGATAAGATGGGTTCCGGAACGCCAAACATAAAAATGTTGATAAGTTTGGGAAAACACTTCAGACAGCTTAGCTTTAATGTGCAACTACTAGAAAGACCCTTTCTGCTATAGTGGGATGAGAAAATTTCATGTTCTGAAGCTTCCCTGCAAAGTTATGGCACAATGCAGAAAACGCGTTTACAGCCTGAGATAAGGTCGATTCCGGAATGCCAAACATAAAACTGTTGATAACTTTGGAAAAACATTTCAGACAGCTTAGTTTTGATCTGCAACTACTAGAAAGACCCTTTCTGCTATCGTGGGAGGTGAAAATTTCATGTTCTGAAGCTTTATGCAAAGTTATGGCACAATGCGTAAAACGCGTTTTCAGCCTGAGATAAGGTCGATTCCGGAACGCCAAACATTAAAATGTGGATAACTTTGGAAAAACACTTCAGACAGCTTAGATTTGATGTACAACTACGAGAAAGACCTTTTCTGCTATAGCACAATTTTAAAATTTCATGTTCTGAAGCTTCCTTGCAAAGTGATGGCACAATGCAGAAAATGCGTTTTCAGCCTGAGATAAGGTCGATTCCTGTACGCCAAACATAAAAAGGTTGTTAACTTTGGAAAAACTCTTCAGACTGGTTAGATTTGATGTGCAACTACTAGAAAGACCCTTTCTGCAATAGTGGGAGGTGAAAATTTCATTTCTGAAGCTTTATGCAAAGTTATGGCACAATGCGTAAAACGCGTTTTCAGTCTGAGATAAGGTCGATTCCGGAACGCCAAACATAAAAATGTTGATAACTTTGGAAAAACACTTCAGACAGCTTAGATTTGATGTGCAACTACTAGAAAGACCCTTTCTGCAATAGTGGGAGGTGAAAATTTCATTTCTGAAGCTTTATGCAAAGTTATGGCACAATGCGTAAAACGCGTTTTCAGCCTGAGATAACGTCGATTCTTGAACGCCAAACATGAAAATGTTCATAACTTTGGAAAAACACTTCAGACAGCTTCGATTTGATGTGCAACTACAAGACAGACCCTTTCTGCAACAGTGGGAGATTAAAATTTCTTATTCTGAAGTTTCCTGCAAAGTTATGGCACAATGCAGAAAACCCGTTTTCAGCTTGAGAAAAGGTGGGTTCCCGAACGCCAAACAAAAAAATGTTGAAAACTTTGGAAAAACACTTCAGACAGCTTAGATTTGATGAGCAACTGCTAGAAAGACCCTTTCTGCTATAGTGGAAGTTTAAAATTTCATGTTCTGAAGCTTCCTTGCAAAGTTATGGAACAATGCGGAAAAAAAGGTTTTCAGCCTGAGATAAAGTCGGTTCCGGAACGCCAAACATAAAAATGTTGATAACTTTGGAAAAACACTTCAGACAGCTTAGATTTCAGGTGAAACTACTAGAAAGACCCGTTCTGCTATAGTGGGAGGTGAAAGTTTCATGTTCTGAAGCTTCCCTGCAAAGGTATGGCACAATGCAGAAAACGCGTTTTCAGCCTGAGATAAGATGTGTTCCGGAACGCCAAACATAAAAATGTTGATAAATTTGGAAAAACACTTCAGACAGCTTAGATTTGATGTGCAACTACTAGACTACTTTCTACTATAGTGGGAGGTGAAAATTTCATGTTCTGTGGCATCCCTGCAAAGTTATGGCACAATGCAAAAAACACGTTTTCAGACTGAGATAAGGTGGGTTCCAGAACGCCAAACATAAAAATGTTGATGACTTTGGAAAAACAATTCAGACAGCTTAGATTTGATGAGCAACTGCTAGAAAGACCCTTTCTGCTATAGTGGAAGTTTAAAATTTCATGTTCTGAAGCTTCCTTGCAAAGTTATGGCACAATGCGGAAAAAAAGGTTTTCAGCCTGAGATGAAGTCGATTCCGGAACGCCAAACATAAAAGTGTTGATAACTTTGAAAAGACACTTCAGACAGCTTAGATTTGATGTGCAACTACTAGAAAGACCCTTTCTACTATAGCGGGAGGTTGAAATTTTCATGTTCTGAGGTTTCCCTGCAAAATTACGGCACAATGCAGAAAACACATTTTCAGACTGAGATAAGG
Organism: Synchiropus splendidus; assembly: GCF_027744825.2. NCBI lineage: Eukaryota > Metazoa > Chordata > Actinopteri > Syngnathiformes > Callionymidae > Synchiropus > Synchiropus splendidus. Next base: position 34,765,279 of record NC_071337.1, read on the forward strand.
TGGGTTCCAGAACGCCAAACATTATAATGTTGATAACTTTGGAAAAACACTTCATACTGCTTAGATTTGATGTGCAACTACTAGAAAGACCATTTCTGATATAGTGGGTGGTGAATATTCGATGATCTGAAGCTTCCCACCAAAGTTATGGCACAATGCGTAAAACGCGTTTTCAGCCTGAGATAAGGTCGATTCCGGAACGCCAAACATAAAAATGTTGATAACTTTGGAAAAACACTTCAGACAGCTTAGATTTGTTGTGCAACTACTAGAAAGACCGTTTCTGCTATAGTGGGAGGTGAAAATTCGATGTTCTGAAGCTTCCCTCCAAAGTTATGCCATAATGCAGGAAACGCGTATTCAGCTTGAGATAAGGTTGATTTCGGAAAACCAAAAATGAAAGTGTTGATAACTTTGGAAAAACAATTCAAACAGCTTCGATTTGATGTGCAACTACAAGAAAGACCCTTTCTGCTATAGTGGGTGGTTAAAATTTCATGTTCTGAAGCTTCCCTGCAAAGATATGTCACAATGCAGAAAACACGTTTTCAGCCTCACATAAGGTCAATTCCGGAACGCCAAACGTAAAAATATTGATAACTTCGGAAAAACACTTCAGACAGCTTAGATTTGATGTACAAGTACTAGAAAGATCCTTTCTGCTATAGTGGGAGGTGAAAATTTCATGTTCTGAAGATTTCCTGCAAAGTTATGGCACAATGCGTAAAACGCATTTTCAGCCTGAGATAAGGTCGATTCCGGAACGCCAAACATAAAAAGGTTCATAATTCTGGAAAAACACTTCAGACAGCGTAGATTGGATGTGCAACTACTAGAAAGACCATTTCTGCCATTGTGGAAGTGAAAATTCGATGTTCTGAAGCTTCCCTGCAAAGTTAAGCCACAATGCAGGAAACGCGTTTTCAGCCTGAGATAAGGTCGATTCCGGAACGCCAAACATAAAAATATTGATAACTTTGTAAAAACTCTTTAGACAGCTTAGATTTGATGTTTAACTACTAGAATGACCCTTTCTGCTATCGTGGGAGCTGAAAATTTCATGTTCTGATGCTTCCCTGCAAAGTTATGTCACAATGCAGAAAACGGGTTTTCAGACTCACATAAGGTCAATTCCGGAACGCCAAACATAAAAATGTTGCTAGTTTTCGAGAAACACTTCAGACAACTTATATTTGATGTGCAACTACTACAAAGACCCTGTCTGTTATAGTGGGAGTTGAAAATTTCATGTTCTGAAGCTTCCCTGCAAAGTTATGGAACAATGCGGAATACGCATTTTCAGCCTGAGATAAGGTGGGTTCCGGGACGCGAAACTTGAAAATGTTGATAACTTTGGAAAAACTCATCAGACAGCTTAGATTTGATGTGCAACTACTAGAAAGACACTTTCTGCAATAGTGGAAGGTGAAAATTTCATGTTTTGAAGCTTCCCTGCAAAGTTATGGCACAATGCAGAAAACGCGTTTTCAGCCTGAGATACGGTGGGTTCCGGAACGCCAAACATAAAAATGTTGATAACTTTGGAAAAACACTTCAGACGGCTCAGATTTGATGTGCAACTACTAGAAAGTACCTTTCTGCTATAGTGGGATGTCAAAATTTCATTTTCTGAAGCTTCCCTGTAAAGTTATGGCACAATGCGTAAAACACGTTTTCAGCCTGAGATAAGGTCAATTCCCGAACGCCAAACATAAAAATGTTGATAACTTTGGAAAAACACTTCAGACAGCTTATATTTGATGTGCAACTACTAGAAAGACCCTTTCTGCTATAGTGGGAGGTGAAAATTTCATTTTCTGAATCTTCCCTGAGAAGTTATGGCACAATGCACAAAGCGCGTTTTCAGCCAGTGATAAGGTCGATTCCGGAACGCCAAACATAAAAATGTTGATAACTTTCGAAAAACACTTCAAACAGCTTAGATTTGATGTGCAACTACTAGAAATACCCTTTCTGCTCTAGTGGGACGTGAAAATTTCATGTTCTGAAGCTTCCCTGCAAAGTTATGGCACAATTCCGAAAACGCGTATTCAGCGTTACATAAGGTCGATTCCGGAACGCCAAACATAAAAATGTTGATAACTTTGGAAAAACTCTTTAGACAGCTTAGATTTGATGTTTAACTACTAGAAAGACCCTTTCTGCTATCGTGGGATGTGAAAATTTCATGTTCTGAAGCTTCCCTGCAAAGTTATGTCACAATGCAGAAAACGCGTTTTCAGCCTCACATAAGGTCAATTCCAGAACGCCAAACATAAAAGTGTTGATAACTTTGGAACAACACTTCAGACAGCTTAGATTTGATGTGTAACTACGAGAAAGACCCTTTCTGCTATAGTGGGAGGATAAAATTTCATGTTCGGAAGCTTCCATGCAAAGTTATGCCACAATGCAGACAACGCGTTTTCAGCCTGAGATAAGGTCGATTCCGGTTGATGTGCTACTACTAGAAAGACCCTTTCTGCTATATTGGGACGTGAAAATTTCATGTTCTGAAGCTTCCCTGCAAAGCTATGGCACAATGCAGAAAACAATTTTTCATCCTGAGATAAGGTCAATTCCGGAACGCCAAACATAAAAATGTTGATAACTTTGGAAAAACACTTCAGACAGCTTAGATTTGATGTGCAACTACTAGAAAGACCCTTTCTGCTATAGTGGGAGGTTAAAATTTCATGTTCTGAAGCTTCCCTGCAAAGTTAAAGAACAATGAAGAAAACGCGTTTTCAGCCTGAGATAAGGTGGGTTCCGGAACGCCAAACATTAAAATCTTGATAACTTTGGAAAAACACTTCAGACAGTTTATATTTGATGTGCAACTACTAGAAAGACAATTTCTGCTATAGTGGTAGGTGAAACTTTCATGTTCTGAAGCTTTCCATCAAAGTTAAGGAACAATGCAGAAAACGCGTTTTCTGTCTGAGATAAGGTGGGTTCCGGAACGCCAAACTTGAAAATGTTGATAACTTTGGAAAAACTCATCAGACAGCTTAGATTTGATGTGCAACTACTAGAAAGACACTTTCTGAAATAGTGGAAGGTGAAAATTTCATGTTCTGAAGCTTCTCTGCAAAGTTATGGCACAATGCAGAAAACGCGTTTTCAGCACGAGATAAGGTCGTTTCCGGAAAGCCAAACATAAAAATGTTGATAGCTTTCGAAAAACACTTCAGACAACTTAGATTTTATGTGCAACTACAAGAAAGACCCTTTCTGCTATAGTGGGAGGTGAAAATTTCATGATCTGAAGCTTCCCTGCAAAGTTATGGCACAATGCAGAAAACGCGTTTTCAGCCTGAGATAAGGTCGATTCCGGAACTCCAAACATAAAAATGTTGATAACTTTGGAAAAACACTTCAGACAGCTTAGATTTGATGTGCGACTACTAGAAAGACCCTTTCTGCTATAGTGGGAGGTGAAAATTTCATGATCTGAAGCTTCCCTGCAAAGTTATGGCACAATGCAGAAAACGCGTTTTCAGCCTGAGATAAGGTCGATTCCGGAACTCCAAACATAAAAATGTTGATAGCTTTCGAAAAACACTTCAGACAACTTAGATTTGATGTGCAACTACAAGAAAGACCCTGTCTGTTATAGTGGGAGTTGAAAATTTCATGTTCTGAAACTTTATGCAATGTTAAAGAACAATGAAGAAAACGCGTTTTCAGCCTGAGATAAGGTGGGTTCCGGAACGCCAAACATAAAAAAGTTGATAACTTTGGAAAAACATTTCAGACAGCTTAGATTTAATCTGCAACTACTAGAAAGACCCTTTCTGCTATAGTGGGAGGTGAAAATTTCATGTTCTAAAGCTTTATGCAAAGTTATGGCACAATGCGTAAAACGCGTTTTCAGCCTGAGATAAGGTGGGTTCCCGAAGACCAAAAATAAAAATGTTGAAAATTTTGGAAAAACACTCCAGACAGCTTAGATTTGATGTGCAACGACAAGAAAGACCCTTTCTGCTACAGTGGGAGGTGAAAATTTCGTGTTCTGAAGATTCCCTGCAAAGTTATGCCACAATTCAGGAAATGCGTTTTCAGCCTGAGATAAGGTCGATTCCGGAACGCCAAACACAAAAATATTGATAACTTTGGAAAAACACTTCAGACAGCTTAGATTTGATGTGCAACTACTAGAAAGACCATTTCTGCTATAGTGGGAGGTGAAAATTTCATGTTCTGATGCTTTCCTGCAAAGTTATGGTACAATGCGTAAAACGCGTTTTCAGCCTGAGATAAGGTTGATTCCGGAACGCCAAACATAAAAATGTTGATAACTTTGGAAAAACACTTCAGACAGCTTAGATTTGATGTGCAACTACTAGAAAGACCCTTTCTGCTATAGTGGGAGGTGAAAATTAATTATTCTGCAGCTTTCCTGCAAAGTGATGGCACAGTGCAGAAAACGCGTTTTCAGCGTGAGATAAGATTGATTCCAGAACGCCAAACATAAGAATGTTGATAACTTTGGAAAAACACTTCAGACAGGTTAGATTTGATGTGCAACTACTAGAAAGACATTTTCTGCTATAGTGGGAGGTGAAAATTTCGTGTTCTGAAGCTTCCCTCCAAAGTTATGGCACAATGCAAAAAAAGCGTTTACAGCCTGAGAAAAGGTGGATTCCGGAACGCCAAACATAAAAATGTTGATAACTTTGGAAAAACACTTCAGACAGCTTAGATTTGATGTGCAACAACTACAAAAGACCCTTTCTGCTATAGTGGGAGGTGAAATTTTCATTTTCTGAAGCTTTCCTTCAAAGTCAAGGAACAATGCAGAACACGCGTTTTCAGCCTGAGATAAGGTGGGTTCCGGAACGCCAAACATAAAAATGTTGATAACTTTGGAAAAACACTTCAGACAGCTTAGATTAGATGTGCAACTACAAGAAAGACCCTTTATGCTATTGTGGGAGGTTAAAATTTCATGTTCTGAAGATTCCCAGCAAAGTTATGGCACAAAGCAGAAAACGCGTTTTCAGCCAGAGATGAGGTGGGTTCCGGAACGCCAAACATAAAAATGTTGATAACTTTGCAAAAACACTTCAGACAGCTTAGATTTGATGTGCAACTACTAGAAAGACCCTTTCTGCTATAGTGCGATATGAAAATTTCATGTTCTGAAGCTTCCCTGCAAAGTTATGGCACAATGCAGAAAATGCGTTTTCAGCCTGATATTAGTTGGGTTCGGGAGCGGCAAACATAAAAGTGTTGATAACTTTGGAAAAACACTTCAGACAGCTTAGATTTGATATGCAACTACTAGAAAAACCCTTTCTGCTATAGTGGGAAGTGAAAAATTCATGTTCTGAAGCTCCCCTGCAAAGTTATGGTACAATGCAGAAAACGCGTTTTCAGCCTGAGATAAGGTCTATTCCGGAACGCTAAACATAAAAGTGTTGATAACTTTGGAAAAACACTTCAGACAGCTTAGATTTGATGTGCAACTACTAGAAAGACCTTTTCTGCTATAGTGTGAAGTGAAAATTTCATGTTCTGAAGCTTCCCAGCAAAGTTATGGCACATTGCAGAAAACGCGTTTTCAGGCTGAGATAAGGTGGGTTCCGGAATGCCAAACATATAAATGTTGATAATTTTGGAAAAACACTTCAGACAGCTTAGATTTGATTTGCAACTACTAGAAAGACCCTTTCTGCTATAGTGGGAGGTGAAAATTTCATGATCTGAAGCTTCCCAACAAAGTTATGGCACATTGCAGAAAACGCGTTTTCAGGCTGAGATAAGGTGGGTTCCGGAATGCCAAACGTAAAAATGTTGATAACTTCGGAAAAACACTTCAGATAGCTTAGATTTGATGTGCAACTACGAGAAAGACCCTTTCTGCTATAGTGGGACGTGAAAATTTCATGTTCTGAAGCTTCCCTGCAAAGTTATTGCACAATGTGGAAAACCCGTTTTCAGCCTGAGAAAAGGTGGGGTCCGGAACGCCAAACATAAATATGTTGATAACTTTGGAAAAACACTTCAGACAGCTTAGATTTGATGTGCAACTACAAGAAAGACCCTTTATGCTATTGTGGGAGGTTAAAATTTCATGTTCTGAAGATTCCCAGCAAAGATATGGCACAAAGCAGACAATGCGTTTTCAGCAAGAGAAAAGGTGGGTTCCGGAACGCCAAACATAAAAATGTTGATAACTTTGGAAAAACACTTCAGACAGCTTAGATGTGATGTGCAACTACAAGAAAGACCCTTTATGCTATTGTGGGAGGTTAAATTTTCATGTTCTGAAGCTTCCCTGCAAAGTTATGGGACAATGCAGAAAACGCGTTTTCAGACTGAGATAAGGTGGGTTTCGGAACGCCAAACATAAAAATGTTGATAACTTTGGAAAAAACATTTCAGACAGCTTAGATTTGATGTGCAACTACTAGAAAGACCCTTTCTTCTATAGTGGGAGGTGAAAATTTCATGTTCTGAAGCTTACCTGCAAAGTTATGGCACAATGCAGAAAATGCGTTTTCAGCCTGATATTAGTTGGGTTCGGGAGCGGCAAACATAAAAGTGTTGATAACTTTGGAAAAACACTTCAGACAGCTTAGATTTGATATGCAACTACTAGAAAGACCCTTTCTGCTATAGTGGGAAGTGAAAAATTCATGTTCTGAAGCTCCCCTGCAAAGTTATGGTACAATGCAGAAAACGTGTTTTCAGCCTGAGATAAGGTCTATTCCGGAACGCCAAACATAAAAGTGTTGATAACTTTGGAAAAACACTTCAGACAGCTTAGATTTGATGTGCAACTACTAGAAAGACCTTTTCTGCTATAGTGTGAAGTGAAAATTTCATGTTCTGAAGCTTCCCAGCAAAGTTATGGCACATTGCAGAAAACGCGTTTTCAGGCTGAGATAAGGTGGGTTCCGGAATGCCAAACATATAAATGTTGATAATTTTGGAAAAACACTTCAGACAGCTTAGATTTGATTTGCAACTACTAGAAAGACCCTTTCTGCTATAGTGGGAGGTGAAAATTTCATGATCTGAAGCTTCCCAACAAAGTTATGGCACATTGCAGAAAACACGTTTTCAGGCTGAGATAAGGTGGGTTCCGGAACGCCAAACATAAAAATGTTGATAACTTTGGAAAAACACTTCAGACAGCTTATATTTGATGTGCAACTACTACAAAAGACCCTTTCTGCTATAGTGGGAGGTGAAACTTTCATTTTCTGAAGCTTTCCTTCAAAGTTATGGCACAATGCAGAAAACGCGTTTTCAGCCTGAGATAAGGTAGGTTCCGGAACGCCAAACGTAAAAATGTTGATAACTTTCGAAAAACACTTCAGACAGCTTAGATTTGATGTGCAACTACTACAAAGACCCTGTCTGTTATAGTTGGAGTTGAAAATTTCACGTTCTGAAGCTTCCCTGCAAAGTTAAGGAACAATGCAGAAAACGCGTTTTCAGCCGGAGATAAGGTGGGTTCCGGAACGCCAAACATAAAAATGTTGATAACTTTGGAAAAACACTTCAGACAGCTTAGATTTGATGTGCAACTACTAGGAAGACCCTTTCTGCTATAGTGCGAAGTGAAAAATTCATGTTCTGAAGCTTCCCAGCAAACTTATGGCACATTGCAGAAAACGCGTTTTCAGGCTGATATAAGGTGGGTTCCGGAATGCCAAACGTAAAAATGTTGATAACTTTGGAAAAACACTTCAGATAGCTTAGATTTGTTGTGCAACTACGAGAAAGATCCTTTCTGCTATAGTGGGAGGTGAAAATTTCATGTTCTGAAGCTTCCCTGCAAAGTTATGGCACAATGTGGAAAACCCGTTTTCAGCCTGAGAAAAGGTGGGGTCCGGAACGCCAAACATAAAAATGTTGATAACTTTGGAAAAACACTTCAGACAGCTTAGATTTGATGTGCAACTACTAGAAAGACCCTTTCTGCTATAATGCGAAGTGAAAAATTCATGTTCTGAAGCTTCCCAGCAAAGTTATGGCACATTGCAGAAAACGCGTTTTCAGGCTGAGATAAGGTGGGTTCCGGAATGCCAAACGTAAAAATGTTGATAACTTTGGAAAAACACTTCAGATAGCTTAGATTTGATGTGCAACTACGAGAAAGACCCTTTCTGCTATAGTGGGAGGTGAAAATTTCATGCTCTGAAGCTTTCCTTCAAAGTTATGGCACAATGCAGAAAACGCGTTTTCAGCCTGAGACAAGGTGGGTTCCGGAACGCCAAACATAAAAATGTTGATAACTTTCTGTCGCTCGGGTTTTGGATTTCAAGGTTTTGTGTACAGGGCAATTGGCTGTAACAAGCCGTCCCTAGTTCCGAGTACACTACCTCCCTCTGCCTCTCTGGTAAAGGGCCCCCTCGTGTGGTCAACTCAGTCAGCCTCTTGTTGCAGACACGGTTCTAAAACTATAATAGATGTATCAACTTCACCTATTATATTAGTGAGTAGTGTCGGCGCTTCACTGAGCGGGTTATTTAATTCGCCCGACCTGTTGAGAAACAGGTTCTTGACCTTACAATGCTACACCTTCTACCGTAGTCTCTTTACTTAGCTTCGTTTAGGGACACATGATTAGATCCTCAATCCATTCCTTCAATAAAATATTACCTCAGCCTTCTGAACTACCACTTTATCATTGACATAATAATTCAGGATGGAATAATGCTACCAGTCGAGACATTCACTGCATGTGCACAGGAAAGGGAATCAAACATTAATTCAATCCAGCATTAACTCACCTATAACCCAGTTGATGGTAGTACAGGAGCCAGTCGATTCTTAGTAGTCAGGGATCAATGCCGTTGTGCCTTTTCAGTACTTAATTCGTACTCAGTTTTATTTTGTTTTTATGTCAAAAGTATTTCTCCAAAAAATTGATAAAAAGGATAACAAAACAGTGAAATCAATAAAGAATCAAATTCAATACAAAAATGATAAAAGGGTAATAAAACAATAAAATTCAATACAAAAATGATAAAAGGGTAATAAAACAATAAAATTCAAAAAAGGATAATGAAAACAATAAAATCAATAAACATCAATAAACTCAAGGGTATTGCCAGACGCTAATACCCAACAAAGTCAAAGGCACTGCCAGACGCTAGTGCACATACATAAATGTCAAAAATCATATAATCAAAATGCGAACAATAAAAAGGATTAAGTCAAAGATCCTAAAAAATATATTCAAAGTATATGCAATAAAAGAGATAAGTCAAAAGAATTAATCATAAAAATCAACCAATCAATAATAAAAAAAAACCATAAGAGAACAACAAAAAGAGTTAAATCAAATGGCCTAAGAGCAAGAGCAAGAGCACCGTCCCAAGTTAAGATACAAGACCTTACAGCAAACGGATGAAGCCAAAAGCGTGGATCAAGAGCGAGAGCGAGAGGTCAGTTTATCCTAGACCTTTATAGCAACATTGCCGATTTCAATAAACAATCCCCCAATGCGTCATTAATGGGTGACGTGTTCTTGTGATCTTCAGTGGAAAGTTTTAACTTTCATCACGTGTTCTAGCTGTCGTCCTTAGTGGAAAGTTTTAACTTCATTAGAGACACCCCTTATGTCTTATGCAGATGTTTTAGATTCATTGAACATGCTGAGTGTTAGTTTCATTGTTTTGATAAATGTAACTTATGTTCTAAGTGAAGACCACAATGTTCTATTAATACAACGTTCCTTCTAAGTGTTAACCATAATCGCAAGCTCGGCTTAAAAACATGTTCTGCTTACAAATTCACCCTGAGGTTAGAGCATGCCCTGCAAGTTCAAAAGTGCAAAGCATACAGATTCAATAAGTGCTCATAATAAGTGCAAAGCATACAGATTCAATAAGTGCTCATAATAAGTGTAAAGCATGGTTATAATATTTTCGATTTTCCAGTATATACAACACTTTCGAAAAACACTTCAGACAGCTTAGATTTGATGTGCAACTACAACAAAGACCCTGTCTGTAATTGTGGGAGGTGAAAATTTCGTGTTCTGAAGCTTCCCTGCAAAGTTAAGGAACAATGCAGAAAACGCATTTTCAGCCTGAGATAGGGTTGGTTCCGGAACGCCAAACATAAAAATGTTGATAACTTTGGAAAAACACTTCAGACAGCTTAGATTTGATATGCAACTACTAGAAAGAGCCTTTCTGCTACAGTGGGTGGTTAAAATTTCATGTTCTGAAGCTTCGCAGCAAAGTTATGGCACAATGCAGAAAACGCGTTTTCAGACTGAGATAAGGTGGGTTCCGGAACGCCAAACATAAAAATGTTGATAACTTTGGAAAAAACATTTCAGACAGCTTAGATTTGATGTGCAACTACAAGAAAGACCCTTTATGCTATTGTGGGAGGTTAAAATTTCATGTTCTGAAGATTCCCAGCAAAGTTATGGCACAAAGCAGAAAACGCGTTTTCAGAAAGAGAAAAGGTGGGTTCCGGAACGCCAAACATAAAAATGTTGATAACTTTGGAAAAACACTTCAGACAGCTTAGATTTGATGTGCAACTACTAGAAAGTCCCTTTCTGCTATATTGGGTGGTGAAAATTTCATTTTTGAACCTTTCCTGCAAAGTTATGGCACAATGAAGTAAACGCGTTTTCAGCCCGAGATAAGGTGGGTTCCGGAACGCCAAACTTAAAAATGTTGATAACCTTGGAAAAACACTTCAGACAGCTTAGATTTGATGTGCAACTACTAGAAAGGCCCTTTCTTCTATTGTGGGAGGTGAAAATTTCATGTTCTGAAGCTTCCCTGCAAAGTTATGGCACAATGCAGAAAATGCGTTTTCAGCCTGATATTAGTTGGGTTCGGGAGCGGCAAACATAAAAGTGTTGATAACTTTGGAAAAACACTTCAGACAGCTTATATTTGATATGCAACTACTAGAAAGACCCTTTCTGCTATAGTGGGAAGTGAAAAATTCATGTTCTGAAGCTCCCCTGCAAAGTTATGGTACAATGCAGAAAACGCGTTTTCAGCCTGAGATAAGGTCTATTCCGGAACGCCAAACATAAAAGTGTTGATAACTTTGGAAAAACACTTCAGACAGCTTAGATTTGATGTGCAACTACTAGAAAGACCCTTTCTGCTAAAGTGCGAAGTGAAAATTTCATGTTCTGAAGCTTCCCAGCAAAGTTATGGCACATTGCAGAAAACGCGTTTTCAGGCTGAGATAAGGTGGGTTCCAGAATGCCAAACATATAAAATGTTGATAATTTTGGAAAAACACTTCAGACAGCTTAGATTTGATTTGCAACTACTAGAAAGACCCTTTCTGCTATAGTGGGAGGTGAAAATTTCATGATCTGAAGCTTCCCAACAAAGTTATGGCACATTGCAGAAAACGCGTTTTCAGGCTGAGATAAGGTGGGTTCCGAATTGCCAAACGTAAAAATGTTGATAACTTCGGAAAAACACTTCAGATAGCTTAGATTTGATGTGCAACTACGAGAAAGACCCTTTCTGCTATAGTGGGACGTGAAAATTTCATGTTTTGAAGCTTCCCTGCAAAGTTTTGGCACAATGTGGAAAACCCGTTTTCAGCCTGAGAAAAGGTGGGGTCCGGAACGCCAAACATAAAAATGTTGATAACTTTGGAAAAACACTTCAGACAGCTTATATTTGTTGAGCAACTACTACAAAAGACCCTTTCTGCTATAGTGGGAGGTGAAACTTTAATTTTCTGAAGCTTTCCTTCAAAGTTATGGCACAATGCAGAAAACGCGTTTTCAGCCTGAGATAAGGTGGGTTCCGGAACGCCAAACGTAAAAATGTTGATAACTTTCGAAAAACACTTCAGACAGCTTAGATTTGATGTGCAACTACTACAAAGACCCTGTCTGTTATAGTTGGAGTTGAAAATTTCACGTTCTGAAGCTTCCCTGCAAAGTTAAGGAACAAAGCAGAAAACGCGTTTTCAGCCGGAGATAAGGTGGGTTCCGGAACGCCAAACATAAAAATGTTGATAACTTTGGAAAAACACTTCAGACAGCTTAGATTTGATATGCAACTACTAGAAAGAGCCTTTCTGCTACAGTGGGTGGTTAAAATTTCATGTTCTGAAGCTTCGCAGCAAAGTTATGGCACAATGCAGAAAACGCGTTTTCAGCCTGAGATAAGGTGGGTTCCGGAACGCCAAACATAAAAATGTTGATAACTTTGGAAAAAACATTTCAGACAGCTTAGATTTGATGTGCAACTACAAGAAAGACCCTTTAAGCTATTGTGGGAGGTTAAAATTTCATGTTCTGAAGATTCCCAGCAAAGTTATGGCACAAAGCAGAAAACGCGTTTTCTGCAAGAGAAAAGGTGGGTTCCGGAACGCCAAACATAAAAATGTTGATAACTTTCGAAAAACACTTCAGACAGCTTAGATTTGATGTGCAACTACTACAAAGACCCTGTCTGTTATAGTTGGAGTTGAAAATTTCACGTTCTGAAGCTTCCCTGCAAAGTTAAGGAACAAAGCAGAAAACGCGTTTTCAGCCGGAGATAAGGTGGGTTCCAGAACGGAAAACATAAAAATGTTGATAACTTTGGAAAAACACTTCAGACAGCTTAGATTTGATATGCAACTACCAGAAAGAGCCTTTCTGCTACAGTGGGTGGTTAAAATTTCATGTTCTGAAGCTTCGCAGCAAAGTTATGGCACAATGCAGAAAACGCGTTTTCAGCCTGACATAAGGTGGGTTCCGGAACGCCAAACATAAAAATGTTGATAACTTTGGAAAAAACATTTCAGACAGCTTAGATTTGATGTGCAACTACAAGAAAGACCCTTTATGCTATTGTGGGAGGTTAAAATTTCATGTTCTGAAGATTCCCAGCAAAGTTATGGCACAAAGCAGAAAACGCGTTTTCAGCAAGAGAAAAGGTGGGTTCCGGAACGCCAAACATAAAAATGTTGATAACTTTGGAAAAACACTTCAGACAGCTTATATTTGATGTGCAACTACTACAAAAGACCCTTTCTGCTATAGTGGGAGGTGAAACTTTCATTTTCTGAAGCTTTCCTTCAAAGTTATGGCACAATGCAGAAAACGCGTTTTCAGCCTGAGATAAGGTGGGTTCCGGAACGCCAAACGTAAAAATGTTGATAACTTTCGAAAAACACTTCAGACAGCTTAGATTTGATGTGCAACTACTACAAAGACCCTGTCTGTTATAGTTGGAGTTGAAAATTTCACGTTCTGAAGCTTCCCTGCAAAGTTATGGCACAATGCGTAAAACGCGTTTTCAGCCTGAGATAAGGTCGATTCCGGAACGCCAAACATAAAAATGTTGATAACTTTGGAAAAACACTTCAGACAGCTTAGATTTGATGTGCAACTACTAGAAAGTCCCTTTCTGCTATAGTGGGTGGTGAAAATTTCATTTTTGAACCTTTCCTGCAAAGTTATGGCACAATGAATTAAACGCGTTTTCAGCCCGAGATAAGGTGAGTTCCGGAACGCCAAACTTAAAAATGTTGATAACCTTGGAAAAACACTTCAGACAGCTTAGATTTGATGTGCAACTACTAGGAAGGCCCTTTCTGCTGCAGTGGGGGGTTAAAATTTCATGTTCTGAAGCTTCCCTGCAAAGTTATGGCACAATGCAGAAAACGCGTTTTCAGCCTGAGATAATGTGGGTTCCGGAAGGGGAAACATAAAAGTGTTGATAACTTTTGAAAAGCAATTCAGATAGCTTAGATTTGATGTGCAACTACGAGAAAGACCCTTTCTGCTATAGTGGAGGTGAAAATTTCATGTTCTGAAGCTTTCCTTCAAAGTTATGGCACAATGCAGAAAACGCGTTTTCAGCCTGAGACAAGGTGGGTTCCGGAACGCCAAACATAAAAATGTTGATAACTTTCGAAAAACACTTCAGACAGCTTAGATTTGATGTGCAACTACTACAAAGACCCTGTCTGTTATAGTGGGAGGTGAAAATTTCGTGATCTGAAGCTTCCCTGCAAAGTTAAGGAACAATGCAGAAAACGCGTTTTCAGCCTGAGATAGGGTGGGTTCCGGAACGCCAAACATAAAAATGTTGATAACTTTGGAAAAAACATTTCAGACAGCTTAGATTTGACGTGCAACTACGAGAAAGACCCTTTCCACTATAGTGGCAGGTGAAAATTTGATGTTCTGAAGCTTCCCTACAAAGTTATGCCACAATGCGTAAAAGGCGTTTTCTGCCTGAGATAAGGTCGTTTCCGGAACGCCAAACATACAAATGTTGATAACTTCGGAAGAAAACATCAGACAGCTTAGATTTGACGTGCAACTACGAGAAAGACCCTTTCTGCTATCGTGGGAGGTGAAAATTTCATGTTCTGAAGCTTCCCTGCAAAGTTATGGCACAATTCCGAAAACGCGTATTCAGCGTTAGATAAGGTCGATTCCGGAACGCCAAACATAAAAATGTTGATAACTTTGAATAAACACTTCAGACAGCTTAGATATGATGTGCAACTACTAGAAAGACCCTTTCCGCAATAGTGGGATTTGAAAATTTCATGTTCTGAAGCTTCCCTGCAAAGTTATGGCACAATGCATAAAACGCGTTTTCAGCCTGAGATAAGGTCGATTCCGGAACGCCAAACATAAAAATGTTGATAACTTTGGAAAAACACTTCAGACAGCTTAGATGTGATGTGCAACTACGAGAAAGATCCTTTCCGATATAGTGGGAGGTGAAAATTTCATGTTCTGAAGCTTCCCTGCAAAGTTATGGCACAATTCCGAGAACGCGTATTCAGCGTTAGATAAGGTCGATTCCGGAACGCCAAACATAAAAATGTTGATAACTTGGAATAAACACTTCAGACAGCTTAGATATGATGTGCAACTACTAGAAAGACCCTTTCCGCAATAGTGGGATTTGAAAATTTCATGTTCTGAAGCTTCCCTGCAAAGTTATGGCACAATGCATAAAACGCGTTTTCAGCCTGAGATAAGGTCGATTCCGGAACGCCAAACATAAAAATGTTGATAACTTTGGAAAAACACTTCAGACAGCTTAGATGTGATGTGCAACTACGAGAAAGATCCTTTCCGATATAGTGGGAGGTGAAAATTTCATGTTCTGAAGCTTCCCTGCAAAGTTATAGCACAATGCAGAAAACACGTTTTCAGCCTGAGATGAGGTCGATTCCGGAACGCCAAACATAAAAATGTTGATAACTTTCGAAAAACACTTCAGACAGCTTAGATTTGACGTGCAACTACTAGAAAGACCCTTTCTGCAATAGTGGGAGGTTAAAATTTCATGTTCGGAAGCTTCCCTGCAAAGTTATGGCACAATGCGTAAAACGCGTTTTCAGCCTGAGATGAGGTCGATTCCGGAACGCCAAACATAAAAATGTTGATAAATTTCGAAAAACACTTCAGACAGCTTAGATTTGATGTGCAACTACGAGAAAGACCCTTTCTGCAATAGTGGGATTTGAAAATTTCATGTTCTGAAGCTTCCCTGCAAAGTTATGGCACAATGCATAAAACGCGTTTTCAGCCTGAGATAAGGTCGATTCCGGAACGCCAAACATAAAAATGTTCATAACTTTGGAAAAACACTTCAGACAGCTTAGATTTGATGTGCAACTACTGGAAAGACCCTTTCTGCTATA
The DNA here is from genome assembly GCF_027744825.2 of Synchiropus splendidus. Classification (NCBI taxonomy): domain Eukaryota; kingdom Metazoa; phylum Chordata; class Actinopteri; order Syngnathiformes; family Callionymidae; genus Synchiropus; species Synchiropus splendidus. Next base: position 34,780,903 of record NC_071337.1, read on the forward strand.
GTGGGAGGTGAAAATTTCATGTTCGGAAGCTTCCATGCAAAGTTATGGCACAATGCAGAGAACGCGTTTTCAGCCTGAGATAAGGTCGATTCTGGAACGCCAAACATAAAAATGTTGATAAATTTCGAAAAACACTTCAGACAGCTTAGATTTGATGTGCAACTACTAGAAAGACCCTTTCTGATAAAGTGGGAGTTGAAAATTTCATGTTCTGAAGCTTCCCTGCCATGTTATGGCAAAATGCGTAAAACGCGTTTTCAGCCTGAGATAAGGTCGATTCCGGAACGCCAAACATAAAAATGTTGCGAACTTTAAAAAAACACTTCAGACAGCTTAGATTTGATTTGCAACTACTAGAAAGACCGTTTCTGCTACAGCGGGTGGTGAAATTTTCATGTTCTGAAGGTTCCCTGCAAAGTTATGGCACAATGCGTAAAACGCGATTTCAGCCTGAGATAAGGTCGATTCCGGAACGCCAAACATAAAAATGTTGATAACTTTGACAAAACAATTCAGAGAGCTCAGATTTGATGTGCAACTACGAGAAAGACCCTTTCTGCAATAGTGGGAGGTAAAAATTTCATGTTCAGAAGCTTCCCTGCAAAGTTATGGGACAATGCGAAAAACGCGTTTTCAGCCTGAGATAAGGTCGATTCCGGAACGCCAAACATAAAAAAGTTGATAACTTTGGAAAAACACTTCAGACAGCTTAGATTTGATGTGCAACTACGAGAAAGACCGTTTCTGCTATAGTGGGAGGTGAAATTTTCATGTTCTGAAGCTTCCCTGCAAAGTTATAGCACAATGCAGAAAACACGTTTTCAGCCTGAGATGAGGTCGATTCCGGAACGCCAAACATAAAAATGTTGATAACTTTCGAAAAACACTTCAGACAGCTTAGATTTGACGTGCAACTACTAGAAAGACCCTTTCTGCAATAGTGGGAGGTTAAAATTTCATGTTCGGAAGCTTCCCTGCAAAGTTATGGCACAATGCGTAAAACGCGTTTTCAGCCTGAGATGAGGTCGATTCCGGAACGCCAAACATAAAAATGTTGATAAATTTCGAAAAACACTTCAGACAGCTTAGATTTGATGTGCAACTACTAGAAAGACCCTTTCTGCAATAGTGGGATTTGAAAATTTCACGTTCTGAAGCTTCCCTGCAAAGTAAAGGAACAATGCAGAAAACGCGTTTTCAGCCGGAGATAAGGTGGGTTCCGGAACGCCAAACATAAAAATGTTGATAACTTTGGAAAAACACTTCAGACAGCTTAGATTTGATGTGCAACTACTAGGAAGGCCCTTTCTGCTGCAGTGGGGGGTTAAAATTTCATGTTCTGAAGCTTCCCTGCAAAGTTATGGCACAATGCAGAAAACGCGTTTTCAGCCTGAGATAATGTGGGTTCCGGAAGGGGAAACATAAAAGTGTTGATAACTTTGGAAAAACAATTCAGATAGCTTAGATTTGATGTGCAACTACGAGAAAGACCCTTTCTGCTATAGTGGAGGTGAAAATTTCATGTTCTGAAGCTTTCTTTCAAAGTTATGGCACAATGCAGAAAACGCGTTTTCAGCCTGAGACAAGGTGGGTTCCTGAACGCCAAACATAAAAATGTTGATAACTTTCGAAAAACACTTCAGACAGCTTAGATTTGATGTGCAACTACTACAAAGACCCTGTCTGTTATAGTGGGAGGTGAAAATTTCGTGATCTGAAGCTTCCCTGCAAAGTTAAGGAACAATGCAGAAAACGCGTTTTCAGCCTGAGATAGGGTGGGTTCCGGAACGCCAAACATAAAAATGTTGATAACTTTGGAAAAAACATTTCAGACAGCTTAGATTTGACGTGCAACTACGAGAAAGACCCTTTCTGCTATCGTGGGAGGTGAAAATTTCATGTTCTGAAGCTTCCCTGCAAAGTTATGGCACAATTCCGAAAACGCGTTTTCAGCAAGAGAAAAGGTGGGTTCCGGAACGCCAAACATAAAAATGTTGATAACTTTGGAAAAACACTTCAGACAGCTTATATTTGATGTGCAACTACTACAAAAGACCCTTTCTGCTATAGTGGGAGGTGAAACTTTCATTTTCTGAAGCTTTCCTTCAAAGTTATGGCACAATGCAGAAAACGCGTTTTCAGCCTGAGATAAGGTGGGTTCCGGAACGCCAAACGTAAAAATGTTGATAACTTTCGAAAAACACTTCAGACAGCTTAGATTTGATGTGCAACTACTACAAAGACCCTGTCTGTTATAGTTGGAGTTGAAAATTTCACGTTCTGAAGCTTCCCTGCAAAGTTATGGCACAATGCGTAAAACGCGTTTTCAGCCTGAGATAAGGTCGATTCCGGAACGCCAAACATAAAAATGTTGATAACTTTGGAAAAACACTTCAGACAGCTTAGATTTGATGTGCAACTACTAGAAAGTCCCTTTCTGCTATAGTGGGTGGTGAAAATTTCATTTTTGAACCTTTCCTGCAAAGTTATGGCACAATGAATTAAACGCGTTTTCAGCCCGAGATAAGGTGAGTTCCGGAACGCCAAACTTAAAAATGTTGATAACCTTGGAAAAACACTTCAGACAGCTTAGATTTGATGTGCAACTACTAGGAAGGCCCTTTCTGCTGCAGTGGGGGGTTAAAATTTCATGTTCTGAAGCTTCCCTGCAAAGTTATGGCACAATGCAGAAAACGCGTTTTCAGCCTGAGATAATGTGGGTTCCGGAAGGGGAAACATAAAAGTGTTGATAACTTTTGAAAAGCAATTCAGATAGCTTAGATTTGATGTGCAACTACGAGAAAGACCCTTTCTGCTATAGTGGAGGTGAAAATTTCATGTTCTGAAGCTTTCCTTCAAAGTTATGGCACAATGCAGAAAACGCGTTTTCAGCCTGAGACAAGGTGGGTTCCGGAACGCCAAACATAAAAATGTTGATAACTTTCGAAAAACACTTCAGACAGCTTAGATTTGATGTGCAACTACTACAAAGACCCTGTCTGTTATAGTGGGAGGTGAAAATTTCGTGATCTGAAGCTTCCCTGCAAAGTTAAGGAACAATGCAGAAAACGCGTTTTCAGCCTGAGATAGGGTGGGTTCCGGAACGCCAAACATAAAAATGTTGATAACTTTGGAAAAAACATTTCAGACAGCTTAGATTTGACGTGCAACTACGAGAAAGACCCTTTCCACTATAGTGGCAGGTGAAAATTTGATGTTCTGAAGCTTCCCTACAAAGTTATGCCACAATGCGTAAAAGGCGTTTTCTGCCTGAGATAAGGTCGTTTCCGGAACGCCAAACATACAAATGTTGATAACTTCGGAAGAAAACATCAGACAGCTTAGATTTGACGTGCAACTACGAGAAAGACCCTTTCTGCTATCGTGGGAGGTGAAAATTTCATGTTCTGAAGCTTCCCTGCAAAGTTATGGCACAATTCCGAAAACGCGTATTCAGCGTTAGATAAGGTCGATTCCGGAACGCCAAACATAAAAATGTTGATAACTTTGAATAAACACTTCAGACAGCTTAGATATGATGTGCAACTACTAGAAAGACCCTTTCCGCAATAGTGGGATTTGAAAATTTCATGTTCTGAAGCTTCCCTGCAAAGTTATGGCACAATGCATAAAACGCGTTTTCAGCCTGAGATAAGGTCGATTCCGGAACGCCAAACATAAAAATGTTGATAACTTTGGAAAAACACTTCAGACAGCTTAGATGTGATGTGCAACTACGAGAAAGATCCTTTCCGATATAGTGGGAGGTGAAAATTTCATGTTCTGAAGCTTCCCTGCAAAGTTATGGCACAATTCCGAGAACGCGTATTCAGCGTTAGATAAGGTCGATTCCGGAACGCCAAACATAAAAATGTTGATAACTTGGAATAAACACTTCAGACAGCTTAGATATGATGTGCAACTACTAGAAAGACCCTTTCCGCAATAGTGGGATTTGAAAATTTCATGTTCTGAAGCTTCCCTGCAAAGTTATGGCACAATGCATAAAACGCGTTTTCAGCCTGAGATAAGGTCGATTCCGGAACGCCAAACATAAAAATGTTGATAACTTTGGAAAAACACTTCAGACAGCTTAGATGTGATGTGCAACTACGAGAAAGATCCTTTCCGATATAGTGGGAGGTGAAAATTTCATGTTCTGAAGCTTCCCTGCAAAGTTATAGCACAATGCAGAAAACACGTTTTCAGCCTGAGATGAGGTCGATTCCGGAACGCCAAACATAAAAATGTTGATAAATTTCGAAAAACACTTCAGACAGCTTAGATTTGATGTGCAACTACGAGAAAGACCCTTTCTGCAATAGTGGGATTTGAAAATTTCATGTTCTGAAGCTTCCCTGCAAAGTTATGGCACAATGCATAAAACGCGTTTTCAGCCTGAGATAAGGTCGATTCCGGAACGCCAAACATAAAAATGTTCATAACTTTGGAAAAACACTTCAGACAGCTTAGATTTGATGTGCAACTACTGGAAAGACCCTTTCTGCTATAGTGGGAGGTGAAAATTTCATGTTCGGAAGCTTCCATGCAAAGTTATGGCACAATGCAGAGAACGCGTTTTCAGCCTGAGATAAGGTCGATTCTGGAACGCCAAACATAAAAATGTTGATAAATTTCGAAAAACACTTCAGACAGCTTAGATTTGATGTGCAACTACTAGAAAGACCCTTTCTGATAAAGTGGGAGTTGAAAATTTCATGTTCTGAAGCTTCCCTGCCATGTTATGGCAAAATGCGTAAAACGCGTTTTCAGCCTGAGATAAGGTCGATTCCGGAACGCCAAACATAAAAATGTTGCGAACTTTAAAAAAACACTTCAGACAGCTTAGATTTGATTTGCAACTACTAGAAAGACCGTTTCTGCTACAGCGGGTGGTGAAATTTTCATGTTCTGAAGGTTCCCTGCAAAGTTATGGCACAATGCGTAAAACGCGATTTCAGCCTGAGATAAGGTCGATTCCGGAACGCCAAACATAAAAATGTTGATAACTTTGACAAAACAATTCAGAGAGCTCAGATTTGATGTGCAACTACGAGAAAGACCCTTTCTGCAATAGTGGGAGGTAAAAATTTCATGTTCAGAAGCTTCCCTGCAAAGTTATGGGACAATGCGAAAAACGCGTTTTCAGCCTGAGATAAGGTCGATTCCGGAACGCCAAACATAAAAAAGTTGATAACTTTGGAAAAACACTTCAGACAGCTTAGATTTGATGTGCAACTACGAGAAAGACCGTTTCTGCTATAGTGGGAGGTGAAATTTTCATGTTCTGAAGCTTCCCTGCAAAGTTATAGCACAATGCAGAAAACACGTTTTCAGCCTGAGATGAGGTCGATTCCGGAACGCCAAACATAAAAATGTTGATAACTTTCGAAAAACACTTCAGACAGCTTAGATTTGACGTGCAACTACTAGAAAGACCCTTTCTGCAATAGTGGGAGGTTAAAATTTCATGTTCGGAAGCTTCCCTGCAAAGTTATGGCACAATGCGTAAAACGCGTTTTCAGCCTGAGATGAGGTCGATTCCGGAACGCCAAACATAAAAATGTTGATAAATTTCGAAAAACACTTCAGACAGCTTAGATTTGATGTGCAACTACTAGAAAGACCCTTTCTGCAATAGTGGGATTTGAAAATTTCACGTTCTGAAGCTTCCCTGCAAAGTAAAGGAACAATGCAGAAAACGCGTTTTCAGCCGGAGATAAGGTGGGTTCCGGAACGCCAAACATAAAAATGTTGATAACTTTGGAAAAACACTTCAGACAGCTTAGATTTGATGTGCAACTACTAGGAAGGCCCTTTCTGCTGCAGTGGGGGGTTAAAATTTCATGTTCTGAAGCTTCCCTGCAAAGTTATGGCACAATGCAGAAAACGCGTTTTCAGCCTGAGATAATGTGGGTTCCGGAAGGGGAAACATAAAAGTGTTGATAACTTTGGAAAAACAATTCAGATAGCTTAGATTTGATGTGCAACTACGAGAAAGACCCTTTCTGCTATAGTGGAGGTGAAAATTTCATGTTCTGAAGCTTTCTTTCAAAGTTATGGCACAATGCAGAAAACGCGTTTTCAGCCTGAGACAAGGTGGGTTCCTGAACGCCAAACATAAAAATGTTGATAACTTTCGAAAAACACTTCAGACAGCTTAGATTTGATGTGCAACTACTACAAAGACCCTGTCTGTTATAGTGGGAGGTGAAAATTTCGTGATCTGAAGCTTCCCTGCAAAGTTAAGGAACAATGCAGAAAACGCGTTTTCAGCCTGAGATAGGGTGGGTTCCGGAACGCCAAACATAAAAATGTTGATAACTTTGGAAAAAACATTTCAGACAGCTTAGATTTGACGTGCAACTACGAGAAAGACCCTTTCTGCTATCGTGGGAGGTGAAAATTTCATGTTCTGAAGCTTCCCTGCAAAGTTATGGCACAATTCCGAAAACGCGTATTCAGCGTTAGATAAGGTCGATTCCGGAACGCCAAACATAAAAATGTTGATAACTTTGAATAAACACTTCAGACAGCTTAGATATGATGTGCAACTACTAGAAAGACCCTTTCCGCAATAGTGGGATTTGAAAATTTCATGTTCTGAAGCTTCCCTGCAAAGTTATGGCACAATGCATAAAACGCGTTTTCAGCCTGAGATAAGGTCGATTCCGGAACGCCAAACATAAAAATGTTGATAACTTTGGAAAAACACTTCAGACAGCTTAGATGTGATGTGCAACTACGAGAAAGATCCTTTCCGATATAGTGGGAGGTGAAAATTTCATGTTCTGAAGCTTCCCTGCAAAGTTATGGCACAATTCCGAAAACGCGTATTCAGCGTTAGATAAGGTCGATTCCGGAACGCCAAACATAAAAATGTTGATAACTTTGAATAAACACTTCAGACAGCTTAGATATGATGTGCAACTACTAGAAAGACCATTTCCGCAATAGTGGGATTTGAAAATTTCATGTTCTGAAGCTTCCCTGCAAAGTTATGGCACAATGCATAAAACGCGTTTTCAGCCTGAGATAAGGTCGATTCCGGAACGCCAAACATAAAAATGTTGATAACTTTGGAAAAACACTTCAGACAGCTTAGATGTGATGTGCAACTACGAGAAAGATCCTTTCCGATATAGTGGGAGGTGAAAATTTCATGTTCTGAAGCTTCCCTGCAAAGTTATAGCACAATGCAGAAAACACGTTTTCAGCCTGAGATGAGGTCGATTCCGGAACGCCAAACATAAAAATGTTGATAACTTTCGAAAAACACTTCAGACAGCTTAGATTTGACGTGCAACTACTAGAAAGACCCTTTCTGCAATAGTGGGAGGTTAAAATTTCATGTTCGGAAGCTTCCCTGCAAAGTTATGGCACAATGCGTAAAACGCGTTTTCAGCCTGAGATGAGGTCGATTCCGGAACGCCAAACATAAAAATGTTGATAAATTTCGAAAAACACTTCAGACAGCTTAGATTTGATGTGCAACTACTAGAAAGACCCTTTCTGCAATAGTGGGATTTGAAAATTTCATGTTCTGAAGCTTCCCTGCAAAGTTATGGCACAATGCATAAAACGCGTTTTCAGCCTGAGATAAGGTCGATTCCGGAACGCCAAACATAAAAATGTTGATAACTTTCGAAAAACACTTCAGACAGCTTAGATTTGACGTGCAACTACTAGAAAGACCCTTTCTGCAATAGTGGGAGGTTAAAATTTCATGTTCGGAAGCTTCCCTGCAAAGTTATGGCACAATGCGTAAAACGCGTTTTCAGCCTGAGATGAGGTCGATTCCGGAACGCCAAACATAAAAATGTTGATAAATTTCGAAAAACACTTCAGACAGCTTAGATTTGATGTGCAACTACTAGAAAGACCCTTTCTGCAATAGTGGGATTTGAAAATTTCATGTTCTGAAGCTTCCCTGCAAAGTTATGGCACAATGCATAAAACGCGTTTTCAGCCTGAGATAAGGTCGATTCCGGAACGCCAAACATAAAAATGTTGATAACTTTGGAAAAACACTTCAGACAGCTTAGATGTGATGTGCAACTACGAGAAAGATCCTTTCCGATATAGTGGGAGGTGAAAATTTCATGTTCTGAAGCTTCCCTGCAAAGTTATGGCACAATTCCGAAAACGCGTATTCAGCGTTAGATAAGGTCGATTCCGGAACGCCAAACATAAAAATGTTGATAACTTTGAATAAACACTTCAGACAGCTTAGATATGATGTGCAACTACTAGAAAGACCATTTCCGCAATAGTGGGATTTGAAAATTTCATGTTCTGAAGCTTCCCTGCAAAGTTATGGCACAATGCATAAAACGCGTTTTCAGCCTGAGATAAGGTCGATTCCGGAACGCCAAACATAAAAATGTTGATAACTTTGGAAAAACACTTCAGACAGCTTAGATGTGATGTGCAACTACGAGAAAGATCCTTTCCGATATAGTGGGAGGTGAAAATTTCATGTTCTGAAGCTTCCCTGCAAAGTTATAGCACAATGCAGAAAACACGTTTTCAGCCTGAGATGAGGTCGATTCCGGAACGCCAAACATAAAAATGTTGATAACTTTCGAAAAACACTTCAGACAGCTTAGATTTGACGTGCAACTACTAGAAAGACCCTTTCTGCAATAGTGGGAGGTTAAAATTTCATGTTCGGAAGCTTCCCTGCAAAGTTATGGCACAATGCGTAAAACGCGTTTTCAGCCTGAGATGAGGTCGAATCCGGAACGCCAAACATAAAAATGTTGATAAATTTCGAAAAACACTTCAGACAGCTTAGATTTGATGTGCAACTACTAGAAAGACCCTTTCTGCAATAGTGGGATTTGAAAATTTCATGTTCTGAAGCTTCCCTGCAAAGTTATGGCACAATGCATAAAACGCGTTTTCAGCCTGAGATAAGGTCGATTCCGGAACGCCAAACATAAAAATGTTCATGACTTTAGAAAAACACTTCAGACAGCTTAGATGTGATGTGCAACTACGAGAAAGATCCTTTCCGATATAGTGGGAGGTGAAAATTTCATGTTCTGAAGCTTCCCTGCAAAGTTATAGCACAATGCAGAAAACACGTTTTCAGCCTGAGATGAGGTCGATTCCGGAACGCCAAACATAAAAACGTTGATAACTTTCGAAAAACACTTCAGACAGCTTAGATTTGACGTGCAACTACTAGAAAGACCCTTTCTGCTATGGTGGGAGGTTAAAATTTCATGTTCGGAAGCTTCCCTGCAAAGTTATGGCACAATGCGTAAAACGCGTTTTCAGCCTGAGATGAGGTCGATTCCGGAACGCCAAACATAAAAATGTTGATAACTTTGGAAAAACACTTCAGACAGCTTAGATTTGATGTGCAACTACTGGAAAGACCCTTTCTGCTATAGTGGGAGGTGAAAATTTCATGTTCGGAAGCTTCCATGCAAAGTTATGGCACAATGCAGAGAACGCGTTTTCAGCCTGAGATAAGGTCGATTCTGGAACGCCAAACATAAAAATGTTGATAAATTTCGAAAAACACTTCAGACAGCTTAGATTTGATGTGCAACTACTAGAAAGACCCTTTCTGATAAAGTGGGAGGTGAAAATTTCATGTTCTGAAGCTTCCCTGCAAAGTTATGGCACAAAGTAGAAAACGCGTTTTCAGCCTGAGATAAGGTGGGTTCCGGAACGGCAAAAAAAAAAAAAGTTGATAACTTTGGAAAAACACTTCAGACAGCTTAGATTTGATGTGCAACTACGAGAAAGACCGTTTCTGCTATAGTGGGAGGTGAAATTTTCATGTTCTGAAGCTTCCCTGCAAAGTTATGGCAAAATCCAGAAAACGCGTTTTCAGCCTGAGATAAGGTCAATTACGGAACGCCAAACATAAAAATGGTGATAACTTTGGAAAAACAATTCAGACAGCTTAAATTTGATGTGCAACTACTAGAAAGACCCTTTCTGATACAGTGGGAGGTGAAAATTTCATGTTCTGAAGCTTCCCTGCAAAGTTATGGCACAAAGCAGAAAACGCGTTTTCAGCCTGAGATAAGGTGGGTTCCGGAACCGCAAAAAAAAAAATGATGATAACTTTGGAAAAACACTGCAGACAGCTTAGATTTGATGTGCAACTACTAGAAAGACCCTTTCTGCTATAGTGGGAGGTGAAATTTTCATGTTCTGTAGCTTCCCTGCAAAGTTATGGCAAAATGCGTAAAACGCGTTTTAAGCCTGAGATAAGGTCGATTCCGGAACGCCAAACATAAAAATGTTGATAACTTTGGAAAAACACTTCAGACAGCTTAGATTTGATGTGCAACTACGAGAAAGACCCTTTCTGAAATAGTGGGAGGTAATAATTTCATGTTCTGAAGCTTCCCTGCAAAGTTATGGGACAATGCGAAAAATGCGTTTTCAGCCTGAGATAAGGTCAATTACGGAACGCCAAACATAAAAATGGTGATAACTTTGGATAAACAATTCAGACAGCTTACATTTGATGTGCAACTACGAGAAAGACCGTTTCTGCTATAGTGGGTTGTGAAATTTTCATGTTCTGAAGCTTCCCCGCAAAGTTATGGCAAAATGAGTAAAACGCGTTTTCAGCCTGAGATAAGGTCGATTCCGGAACGCCAAACATAAAAATGTTGATAACTTAGGAAAAACATTTCAGACAGCTTAGATTTGATGTGGAACTACTAGAAAGACCCTTTCTGCTATAGTGGGAGGTGAAATTCTCATGTTCTCAAGGTTCCCTGCAAAGCTATGGCACAATGCGTAAAACACGATTTCAGCCTGAGATAAGGTCGATTCCGGAAGGCCAAACATAAAAATGGTGATAACTTTGGAAAAACACTTCAGACAGCTTAGATTTGATGTGCAACGACTAGAGAGTCCCATTCTCTTATAGTGGGAGGTGAAAATTTCATGTTCTGAAGCTTCCCTGCAAAGTTATGGCATAATGCAGAAAACGAGTTTTCAGCCTGAGATAAGGCCGATTCTCGAACGCCAAACATGAAAATGGTGATAACTTTGGAAAAACAATTCAGACAGCTTAAGTTTGATGTGCAACTACTAGAAAGACCCTTTCTGCTACAGTGGGAGGTGAAAGTTTCATGTTCTGAAGCTTCCCTGGAAAGTTATTGCACAATGCAGAAAACGCGATTTCAAACTGAGATTAGGTCGATTCCGGAACGCCAAACATAAAAATGTTGATAACTTTGGAAAAACACTTAAGGCAGGTTAGATTTGATGTGCAACTACGAGAAAGACCCTTTCTGCTATAGTGGGGGGTGAAATTGTCATGTTCTGAAGCTTCCCTGCAAAGTTATGGCACAATGCAGAAAACGCGTTTTCAGTCTGAGATAAGGTCGATTCCGGAACGCCAAACATAAAAATGTTGATAACTTTAACAAAACACTTCAGACAGCTTAGATTTGATGTGCATCTACTAGAAAGACCCTTTCTGCTATCGTGGGAAGTGAAAATTTCATGTTCTGAAGCTTCCCTGCAAAGTTATGGAACAATGCAGAAAACGCGTTTTCAGCCTGAGAAAAGGTCGATTCCGGAACGCCAAACATAAAAATGGTGATAACTTTGGAAAAACACTTCAGACAGCTTAGATTTGATGTGCAACTACTAGAAAGACCCTTTCTGCTATAGTCGGAGGTGAAATTTTCATGTTCTGAAGGTTCCCTGCAAAGTTATGGCACAATGCGTAAAACGCGATATCAGCCTGATTCCGGAATGCATAACATAAAAATGTTGATAACTTGGACATAACACTTCGGAGAGCTTAGAATTGATGTGCAACTACGAGAAAGACCCTTTCTGATATAGTGGGAGGTAATAATTTCATGTTTTGAAGCTTCCCTGCAAAGTTATGGGACAATGCGAAAAACGCGTTTTCAGCCTGAGATAAGGTCAATTACGGAACGCCAAACATAAAAATGGTGATAACTTTGGAAAAACACTTCAGACAGCTTACATTTGATGTGCAACTACTAGAAAGACCCTTTCTGCTATAGTGGGCTGTGAAAATTTCATGTTCTGAAGCTTCCCTGCAAAGTTTTGGCACAAAGCTGAAAACGCGTTTTCAGCCTGAGATAAGGTGGGTTCCGGAACGCCAAACATAAAAATGTTCATAACTTAGGAAAAACACTTCAGACAGCTTAGATTTGATGTGCAACTGCTAGAAAGACCATTTCTGCTCTCGTGGGAGGTGAAAATTTCATGTTCTAAAGCTTCCCTGCAAAGTTGTGGCACAATGCAAAAAACGCGTTTTCAGCCTGAGATAATGTGAGTTCCAGAACGGCAAACATAAAAATGTTGATAACTTTGGAAAAACACTTAGGCAGCTTAGATTTGAGGTGCAACTACTAGAAAGACCCTTTCTGCTATAGTGGGCTGTGAAAATTTCATGTTCTGAAGCTTCCCTGCAAAGTTTTGGCACAATGCGTAAAACACGTTTTCAGCCTGAGATATGGTCGATTCCGGAACAGCAAACATAAAAATGTTGATAACTTTCGAAAAACACTTCAGACAGCTTAGATTTGATGTGCAACTACTAGAAAGAACGTTTCTGCTATAGTGGGAGGTGAAAATTTCATGTTCTAAATCTTCCCTGCATAGTTATGGCACAATGCGTAAAACGCGTTTTCAGCCTAGGATAAGGTTGATTCCGGAACACCAAACATAAAAATGTTGATAACTTTGGAAAATCAATTCAGACAGCTTAGATTTGATGTGCTACTACGAGAAAGACCCTTTCTGATATAGTGGGAGGTGAAAATTTCATGTTCTGAAGCTTCCCTGCAAACTTATGGCACAATCCAGAAAACGCGTTTTCAGCCTGAGATAAGGTCAATTACGGAACGCCAAACATAAAAATGGTGATAACTTTGGAAAAACAATTCAGACAGCTTAAATTTGATGTGCAACTACTAGAAAGACCCTTTCTGATATAGTGGGAGGTGAAAATTTCATGTTCTGAAGCTTCCCTGCAAAGTTATGGCACAAAGCAGAAAACGCGTTTTCAACCTGAGATAAGGTGGGTTCCGGAACCGCAAAAATAAAAATGTTGATAACTTTGGAAAAACACTGCAGACAGCTTAGATTTGATGTGCAACTACTAGAAAGACCCTTTCTGCTATAGTGGGAGGTGAAATTTTCATGTTCTGTAGCTTCCCTGCAAAGTTGTGGCAAAATGCGTAAAACGCGTTTTCATCCTGAGATAAGGTCGATTCCGGAACGCCAAACATAAAAATGTTGATAACTTAGGAAAAACACTTCAGACAGCTTAGATTTGATGTGGAACTACTAGAAAGACCCTTTCTGCTATAGTGGGTGGTGAAATTTTCATGTTCTGAAGCTTCCCTGCAAAGTTGTGGCAAAATGCGTAAAACGCGTTTTCATCCTGAGATAAGGTGGGTTCCGGAACGCCAAACATAAAAATGTTGATAACTTGGGAAAAACACTTCAGACAGCTTAGATTTGATGATTAGATTTCTGCTATAGTGGGAGGTGAAAATTTCATGTTTTGAAGCTTCCCTGCAAAGTTGTGGCACAATGCAAAAAACGCATTTTCAGCCTGAGATAATGTGAGAAAACGCGTTTTCAGCCTGAGATAAGGTCAATTACGGAACGCCAAACATAAAAATGGTGATAACTTTGGAAAAACACTTCAGACAGCTTACATTTGATGTGCAACTACTAGAAAGACCCTTTCTGCTATAGTGGGCTGTGAAAATTTCATGTTCTGAAGCTTCCCTGCAAAGTTTTGGCACAAAGCTGAAAACGCGTTTTCAGCCTGAGATAAGGTGGGTTCCGGAACCGCAAAAAAAAAAAATGTTGATAACTTTGGAAAAACACTGCAGACAGCTTAGATTTGATGTGCAACTACTAGAAAGACCCTTTCTGCTATAGTGGGACGTGAAAATTTCATGTTCTGAAGCTTCGCTGCAACGTTAATGCACAATGCAGAAAAAACGTTTTCTGCCTGAGATAAGGTGGGTTCCGGAACGCCAAACATAAAAATGGTGATAACTTTGGAAAAACACTTCAGACAGCTTAGATTTGATGTGCAACTACTAGAAAGACCCTTTCTGCTATAGTCGGAGGTGAAATTTTCATGTTCTGAAGGTTCCCTGCAAAGTTATGGCACAATGCGTAAAACGCGATTTCAGCCTGATTCCGGAATGCATAACATAAAAATGTTGATAACTTGGACATAACACTTCGGAGAGCTTAGAATTGATGTGCAACTACGAGAAAGACCCTTTCTGATATAGTGGGAGGTAATAATTTCATGTTTTGAAGCTTCCCTGCAAAGTTATGGGACAATGCGAAACATGCGTTTTCAGCCTGAGATAAGGTCAATTACGGAACGCCAAACATAAAAATGGTGATAACTTTGGAAAAACAATTCAGACAGCTTAGATTTGATGTGCAACTACGAGAAAGACCGTTTCTGCTATAGTGGGTGGTGAAATTTTCATGTTCTGAAGCTTCCCCGCAAAGTTATGGCAAAATGCGTAAAACGCGTTTTCAGCCTGAGATAAGGTCGATTCCGGAACGCCAAACATAAAAATGTTGATAACTTAGGAAAAACACTTCAGACAGCTTAGATTTGATGTGGAACTACTAGAAAGACCCTTTCTGCTATAGTGGGTGGTGAAATTTTCATGTTCAGAAGCTTCCCTGCAAAGTTATTGTAAAATGCGTAAAACGCGTTTTCAGCCTGAGATAAGGTGGGTTCCGGAACGCCAAACATAAAAATGTTCATAACTTAGGAAAAACACTTCAGACAGCTTAGATTTGATGTGCAACTGCTAGAAAGACCATTTCTGCTCTCGTGGGAGGTGAAAATTTCATGTTCTAAAGCTTCCCTGCAAAGTTGTGGCACAATGCAAAAAACGCGTTTTCAGCCTGAGATAATGTGAGTTCCAGAACGGCAAACATAAAAATGTTGATAACTTTGGAAAAACACTTAGGCAGCTTAGATTTGAGGTGCAACTACTAGAAAGACCCTTTCTGCTATAGTGGGCTGTGAAAATTTCATGTTCTGAAGCTTCCCTGCAAAGTTTTGGCACAATGCGTAAAACACGTTTTCAGCCTGAGATATGGTCGATTCCGGAACAGCAAACATAAAAATGTTGATAACTTTCGAAAAACACTTCAGACAGCTTAGATTTGATGTGCAACTACTAGAAAGAACGTTTCTGCTATAGTGGGAGGTGAAAATTTCATGTTCTAAATCTTCCCTGCATAGTTATGGCACAATGCGTAAAACGCGTTTTCAGCCTAGGATAAGGTTGATTCCGGAACACCAAACATAAAAATGTTTATAACTTTGGAAAATCAATTCAGACAGCTTAGATTTGATGTGCTACTACGAGAAAGACCCTTTCTGATATAGTGGGAGGTGAAAATTTCATGTTCTGAAGCTTCCCTGCAAACTTATGGCACAATCCAGAAAACGCGTTTTCAGCCTGAGATAAGGTCAATTACGGAACGCCAAACATAAAAATGGTGATAACTTTGGAAAAACAATTCAGACAGCTTAAATTTGATGTGCAACTACTAGAAAGACCCTTTCTGCTATAGTGGGAGGTGAAATTTTCATGTTCTGTAGCTTCCCTGCAAAGTTGTGGCAAAATGCGTAAAACGCGTTTTAAGCCTGAGATAAGGTCGATTCCGGAACGCCAAACATAAAAATGTTGATAACTTTGGAAAAACACTTCAGACGGCTTAGATTTGATGTGCAACTGCTAGAAAGACCCTTTCTGCTATTGTGGGATGTGAAAAGTTCATGTTCTGAAGCTTCCCTGCAAAGTTATGGCACAAAGCAGAAAACTCGATTTCAGCCTGAGATCAGGTGGGTTCCGGAACGCCAAACATAAATATGTTGATAACTTTGGAAAAACACTTCAGACAGCTTAGATTTGATGTGTGACTACTAGAAAGACCCTTTCTGCTATAGTGGGAGGTGAAAATTTCATGTTCTGAAGATTCCCTGCAAGTTATGGCACAATGCAGAAAACACGTTTTCAGACTGAGATCAGGTCGATTCCTGAACGCCAAACATAAAAATGTTGATAACTTTGGAAAAAAACTCTTCAGACAGCTTAGATTTGATGTGCAACTACTAGAAAGACCCTTTCTACTATAGTGGGAGGTGAAAATGTCATGTTCTTAGGCTTCCCTGGAAAGTTATGGCACAACGCAGAAAACACGTTTTCAGCCTGAGATAAGGTCGATTCCGGAACGCCAAACATAAAAATGTTGATAACTTTGGAAAAACAATTCAGACAGCTTAGATTAGATGTGCAACTACAAGAAAGACCCCTTCTGCTATAGTGGGAGGTGAAAATTTCATGTTCTGAAGCTTCCCTGCAAAGTTATGGCACAATGCAGAAAACGCGTTTTCAGCCTGAGATAAGGTCGATTCTGGAACACCAAACATAAAAATGTTGATAACTTTGACAAAACACTTCAGACAGCTTAGATTTGATGTGTATCTAGTAGAAAGACCCTTTCTGCTCTAGTGGGAGGTGAAAATTTCATGTTCTGAAGCTTCCCTGCAAAGTTATTGCACAATTCAGAAAACGCGTTTTCGAACTGAGATTAGGTGGATTCCGGAACGCCAAACATAAAAATGTTGATAACTTTGGAAAAATACTTCAGACAGCTTAGATTTGATATGCAACTACTAGAAATACCCTTTCTGCTATAGTGGGAGGTGAAAATTTCATGTTCTGAAGCTTCCCTGCAAAGTTATGGCACAATGCAGAAAACGCGTTTTCAGCCTGAGATAAGGTCGATTCCGGAACACCAAACCTAAAAATGGTGATAACTTTGGAAAAACACTTCAGACAGCTTAAATTTAGAGATAAGGTCGATTCCATGTGCTACTAACTACTAGATGCTCTGAACTCAGGGTGAACTTGTAAGCAGACAATGTTTTTAAGCTGAGCTTGCAATTATGGTTAACGCTTAGAAGGTACTTCGTATTAATAGAACATTGCGGTCTTCACTTAGAAGATAAGTTACATTTATCAAAACAATGAAAGTAACACTCAGCATGTTCAATAAATCTAAAACATTTGCATAAGACATGATGGGTGTCTCTAATGAAGTTAAAACTTTCCACAAAGGACGACAGCTAGAACACGTGATATAAATTAAAACTTTCCACTGAAGATGACAAGAACTCGTCATCCATTAATGACGCATTGGGGGATTGTTTATTGAAATCAGCAATGTTACTATAAATGTCTAGGATAAACTGACCCCTCTCTCTCTTGCTCTCTCGCTTTTGGCTTCATCCGTTTGCTGTAAGGTCTTGTATCTTAACTTGGGACGGTGCTCTTTCTCTTGCTCTTAGGCAATTTGATTTAACTCATTTTGTTGTTCTCTTATGGTTTTTATTATTGATTGGCTGATTTTTATTATTGATTCTTTTGACTTAATCTCTTTTATTGCATATACTTTGAATATATTTTTATGATCTTTGACTTAATCCTTTTTATTGTTCGCATTTTGATTTTATGATTTTTTGACATTTATGTATGTGCACTAGCGTCTGGCAGTGCCTTTGACTTTGTTGGGTATTAGCGTCTGGCAATACCCTTGAGTTTATTGATGTTTATTGATTTTATTGTTTTTATTATCCTTTTTTTGAATTTTACTGTTTTGTTATCCTTTTTATCATTTTTTGAAGAAATACTTTTGATATAAAAACAAAATAAAACTGAGTACGAATTAAGTACTGAAAAGGCACAACGGCATTGATCCCTGACTACTAAAGAATCGACTGGCTCCTGTACTACCATCAACTGGGTTATAGGTGAGTTAATGCTGGATTGAATTAATGTTTGATTTCCTTCCCTGTGCACATGTAGTGAATGTCTCGACTGGTAGCATTATTCCATCCTGAGTTATTATGTCAATGATAAAGTGGTAGTTCAGAAGGCTGAGGTAATATTTCATTTAAGGAATGGATTGAGGATCTAATCATGTGTCCCTAAACGAAGGTAAGTACAGAGACTACGGTAGAAGGTGTAGCATTGTAAGGTCAAGAACCTGTTTCTCAACAGGTCGGGCGAATTAAATAACCCGTTCAGTGAAGCGCCGACACTACTCACTAATATCATCAGATGAAGTTGATACATCTATTATAGTTTTTGAACCATGTCTGCAACAATAGGCTGACTGAGTTGACCACACGAGGGGGCCCTTTACCAAAAAAGGCAAAGGGAGGTAGTGTACTCGGAACTTGGGACGGCTTATGTTATTGCCAATTGCCCTGTACACAAAACCTTGAAATCCAAACCCGACGACATGGCGCCCGAACAGGGACATGATTGAAAAACGTACAATCTATTTGTGAGTAACTGGACACCAGAGTGAAACTCTGACCGGAAAAGTTCGGTAGTAAATACATAGATCCTACTATCTCTGAGTTTTGAATCAATGATATAGATTCAGACTCTATCACTCGACATAGTACGATTTAGTTGACTCTGTAATTTACCAAATTGTCTAAGGTGACCCTTGACCTCAATCCTCCTGAATCATTGGGGGTTGTCACAAATACGCAATTAGCACGATGGATGACGGCTACTTATGCGACGCTGGCCTCACTGGGTTATTTTGAAACAGTTAAGTGTCTGGTAGGAAACCGACAGCTGGCAAAACCACTCTATGACACAGTATTACTTTTAAAACAGGATAACTTTGCAATGTATCTAGATAATTCTCCTCAGCTGCAGCGTGGCCTAGAGGAGGAGGAGCGCAGAGAGCCAGAGGAGCCTCGGGTTTTCTTCCGACCCTCCTCTGCGTCTACACCATGCCCCCCAACTTCTCTACCCAGGTCCCCACGTGACGAACGCCCCTCAACCCCTCTACCCAGGTCCCCACAGGGCGAACGACCATCAACGCCCCCTGTTAACCGCCAGCCCACCCGAATGGTTCGAGCAAAAGACTCTAGAGGGCGTAGGATAACCTGGGGAGAGTACGACGCCACCAAGTGGCCGTGCGACCCCGGCGAGGAAGAATTAAGAGAACACCCTATGGCTCATCAGTATGATCTGCTGGTACACCAGCAGCCTCCGGAGCCAGGGTGGAATAAAGAAATAATTACACCCCAGTGGTTTCCTCATGATAGGAAGGAAAGGGCCCGGAGAATGCGATCTCCCTCAGCAGAGGAAACAGGTGAGTGGCAAGGAGTGTCAAAATCTTTTAAGCAAGGAGTGTCAAAATCTTTTTAGCGGGCGTATCTTGCACGAGGGTATGATGCACACCGAGATTCATTAACTGATATTTACTCTCATATGCCCAGGGCCACTCGCCAGCCGACGGAGCCCTGGGAGGGACAGTCTCCATGTCCCTCTGAACCCGACGATCAGAGTAGCGATGAATCCGGCAGCGATAGTGACTCGCCTCTGGGTCCGCAGCCAGATCCCCCAACTCCCCCAAGACAGGGTGGCAGGATGGCCCCCACAGGTAGGATAGGACGGCAGCGCACCCAGCTGGCAGTGTTGATTCTTGCAGGAGGCCCCCTATCGGAGCCCAGGCAAGACAGTGATGTCAGGGTGTCGAATAAAATTACCCTGGCAGACCTATGCAAAGCACTCCCAAAAAGAAGAGATAAAGAATCCAACTGTGAGTATGTCAGGAGATTGAATAAGGAGTTATCTCCTGCTCAAATGACTGACCCGTTTATTAGCAAATATGTCTCCAGAGAGAATGGATTAGATTTAGTCCAAGGGCAGACATTAATGGATTTGTTAACCTCCAATGTGGCTACTTTACTTACTAGTCAGGTAGAAGCAACCATACGAGATCTGGTTGATAAAGTAAATAGAGGAGAAATGTCTCTTTTACAGGCTTATTCTTTTCTGGCAGAAGAGGGGGCCGATGAGTCACAGGTTAAGAGTTTTCTGATTCAGATTAACTGCCCTGAGCAAGCAAAATTAGTTCTGGAGTTCCTCCAAAGCGAAAGGACTCGATGCAAAAACTGAGGTTATCACACGTCACAGCTCCCTCATGGGTGTGAGAAGAGCCCTTAGACAGCAAAAAGAGAAACAGGATGTATCTGAACCTCGACAGCCAAAAAACGAGCAGAGGGGGAAGTCCCTTCCCCCTACCGAATCGAAACTAGCAAACCAACAGCGCGCCCCGCCTCGCACTCGATCTTCCTTCCCACCCAGGAAGGATCGAAACCAGCAAGACATCAGACCCGAGAGACAGGGTGGGGCCAAGCGCCCTCCATTCAACAAGAATATGAATAGCTCAGGCATGAATACCCACAGGCAGCCTCGCTGGAGGCAGAATCATGCCGACAATCGACCCCAAACAAAGGGGCAAGATCGCCCCCGTCCGAAACCAGTGTCCGACGAGGACTGGAAAACGATGACCCAAGAGCAAAAAGAAGCGGTAATACTTGCAGCGGCAGGGCGAAATCAGGATCAGGGAAGGGAACTGACCGCAGCCCAGAGGAAAGTGTTAGAGAAATACGAACCCAAAACCCAAT
Organism: Synchiropus splendidus; assembly: GCF_027744825.2. NCBI lineage: Eukaryota > Metazoa > Chordata > Actinopteri > Syngnathiformes > Callionymidae > Synchiropus > Synchiropus splendidus. The sequence continues at coordinate 34,801,433 of NC_071337.1, forward strand.
AATGAGGCCTTATAAAGTGCAGATATGGGTTAAAGATCAAAAAAGAGATTGCTATTATGATACTGGAACAGATATATCCATATTACCGAGAGAATGGATAGATGAAGAACTCGATCGATATTTAATGGAAAAACTGTGGCAATAGGGCCTAACCCTTTATTTTCTCCGAATGATTCAGAATGGATTATTGATGCCCCTTCCTCAAATTGGATGAGAGAACAGGATTACGGCCATAGAAAAATTAGTATGTGCCTCGCACATAAAAGACAAGGCACGCTTAGAAAAGATTCTCTATTCGGCCGAAAGGGCTCGATTTAAAAATGATGTAGGATTAATGAAAACAGAACCATATGTCATTAGGGGTGGTCTCCCCGGTAAACATAAACAATACCCATTAGGAAAATATGAAGATCAACTGCTGGCAGTGTTTAAAGAATTAGAACAATTAGGGGTCATTGAGAAAATTAAAGAACCACCCTGCTTAATGCCAGTGCAGGCAGTACCAAAAAAGGACGGTACCGTTAGGCCTGTCCATAATCTGAAAATGTTAAATGACGTGACAGTGAAAGATACTAGACAAATAATCAATCCCCGACAAACCATGTTAAAAATACGCCCGGGAGAATATAACTCCAGTATTGACCTCGCCAATGGATTCTGGTCAGTGCCACTGGCGGAGGAGAGCAGGCCAAAAACTTGTTTTATGATAAAAGGACAGGGCTACATGTGGACCAGGCTGCCCCAAGGATTTGTAAATTCCCCAAACGCATTTCAGGAAAGAATGGAGAAATTGTTGCATGACTTGCCAGTCACGTGTTATATAGACGATATATTTATCTCCACAGAGACAGAAGAAAAACATCTCGAGCTTTTAGAGGAAGTGATCCGGAGACTGAAAGATCATGGAATGAAGATTGGAATTGCTAAATGTGAGATAGGAGTACCGCAAGTTAAGTATCTGGGTGTTTTGGTTACAAAGCCCGCGATAACTTCCACTAACGAATATCTCCAACATGTGCACCCTACTACGCTTAAAGAGCTAGAAAAATGCTTTGGAAAATCGGGGTGGCTGCGAAGCATGATTCCTTATTACTCTACTTTAGCGAGACCTGTTGAGATAATTAAAAATAAGGTCACGTCATTCGACAAGCGGTCCCTAAAATTAATAGAGCACAATAGAATGCTAACGCCGGAAGAAACAGAAACCTGGAACTGTCTTATTCAACACATTCTTACAGATGGGGTGAAGCTCGCTCCGTATCGAGATGGACAGAATATCTCCGTGGTAGTGTTGGAGGAAAAGGAAAATGGGGGATACTCGGCAGTCTACGAGGAAAGTAATGACACACCGATTTGCTACGTATCTGTTAGATATTCACCCACTGAAAGTCGATTTGCCCCAGCAGAAAGAGAACTGAGGTTATTATGGAAAGTCAATACTGAACTGCCTTCTAACTTAGGCCAGGTTTATGTAAAATGTACAGTACAGAATGACCTCACCAAAGAAATGGTCAAGGACACGGTGGAGTTTGCTAAAGCTTATGCCTCTAGATGGGGAAAGTGGAAGCAAATGCTTCTAGATCCAAATTGGTCATTTGTAATGGCTAAGTCTAGGCAGCAGCCTAAAATCCCTACGATGTCTCAACCAGACTATATAGGGATATACACACTTTTTCCCGAGGGATATTGGGGTTTTCTGTTATACAAACGAGACAACCCGATATATCAGGAAAAAGGAAGAATAGGCAAAACAGCACAGGAAGCCGTGCTACAGGCAGTTGTCAGCGGGCTACAATATGTGAAAAAGAAGGGAATAAAATCCATACGGATTGTGAAAGTGTGAAAGATAACCTTAAATACTGGCAGCAACGAGACTTCCAGAATTATAAAGGTAAAGAGCTGGAGCACCGTGACTTATGGACAGTGGTGAACCAGGTGCTGGAACATATAAAATTGTGGGTGACACATGTCAATAGTCACATGGGACTACAAGATTTTGATCACATGGGAAATGATGTGGTCGACAGACTAGTGCAGACGAGAGCAGTTGTAGTGGGCACCTTGATTTTTCCTGATAAATGGAAGAATGATCAAGGGAAGCTTGTCATCCCTCAGGAAGAGAGGCTGGATTATGTCCAGCATATATATTGCGCTTTGCTACATGTTGGTAATGAGAGAACGCGGCGATGGATGGTTGATAACGGGATTGAGGCCGGCCCTCTCAAAGACACAATATCGCTGGTTAGACATAATTGTGAGATATGCATGGAGAAGGGATTGTTACCTATCCCTTCTCCCCTATTTTGCCTTCTTGATAAGCAATAGCTTATCAAGAAGGCAAAATAGCTGAAGAATTCCCAGGCGTCTATGGACGTAGGTGTCCTGGGGAGTCACTTTGGTCATTATAAAAAATTCCTGGTAATAGCTGATAATGGGGGAGGACACACCCGAGTCTACCCCATCAAAAAAGAAACCACAACGACAGCAAAATAGTGTGTGATGTCATTTATTCAGGGGAACCCAGTCAGAAGCCTCAGATCGGATAATGCCGCCATGTTTACTTCTCAACACTTTCGTTCGTGGTTGGAACAGGAGGGGATACGACATGTCTTATCTATCCCGCACCAATCCAACACTAATGGAGTCGCGGAAGGAGGAGCTGAAAACCTGGTGGGCGGGGTTGAATTAATGAGATCTGCCCCTTTCACGTTCTGCATGTGGTGCTGGGAGTCGATACCAAATATTACGTAAAGACACCAACTGCAAGCCATGCATCTGTGGCCGAAGTGCGGGGGACTGGGCCGTGTGTGATACAGGCACCCCCTGGCAGATAAACCCAGCACAATTTTTGGCGCTACGGCATCGTTTTCATTCAAACGATCACCTCATGCAGCTCCCGCTTGCCTTAAGGGCCAGTACTGTTGATTCCTGGAACTGCCCCATCCTGATATATCAGACTATGATGTCTACTAGTGATGATAAATTGTCATCGAAGCTGAAAAGGAAACTTTCATTGATCCCCAAGGATACCACCATGAAATGGGAAGACTTCCTCCCGTGGAAGTGGGAGAATGGCTTACATCTGTCTAGAGACGGAAACCTATCTTTGCCAGGCTTTAGTTGGAGAAATTGGGAATCCACCTCTTTGGGAAGGTGGTGGACCGAACAATTATGGCCCCACAATAAGGAGGTTAAGGGGAAAGTGTACCACCCTGATGTGTACAACTACCCCCATTTATCCAACAATAAAAGGATTTTTACAACTTCTGGGACCTTGCCCAGACATCCTAATGAAGCAAAAGAAGTTAGGGTCTGCACTATTAAGCGTACTCTTTTTCTTGTTACTGAAGGTGGCCCTCGAACAGTGTCCGGGGCGGCCCATGTCCTTATTGCGTCCACCCGCATCGCATGGTACCCGTTGGGGGTCTTCATAGAGGTAAAGACTGGGGATTTGATGATTTTGACCAATGTCTCGATCCCGGTTGTGCCCTTAGCAAAAGAAAAATTGACTTGGTGGAGGTCAGCTTGGCTGAGGAAAAAATCTAAGCTAAGTCGTACTGGATTTTCTGAGGCTGTTCTGGATCTGGAGATGCCAGGCAGCACATTTTTCCAGCAGCACCTGAGGCCCCGCCTAGCTGTACATGAGATTGGTCCAGAGGGGGAGAGGAATAATCCCAAAAACAACTCGGCTATTATGAACCAATCAGGAGAAAAAAGGGAGTCCGAGTTGCAAGAATTAATGCCACCGCCCACTTCTCACCCGCAGGATCTCGATAATCCTGGGTCAGAAGAGGGAGGGCCCTTAAAAAACGCGATAAAATTAAAAACAGTACACTGTAAAAACTGCACCATTCTGACTCCAGAAACTAGAGAAATACCCCTACCAATTGCAACAGAGAAAAATGGCACTCAATTTGATCAAGCTTTATGGATGAGACAAGCAGTTGTCTACCTAATATACACGGAGCTGTAAGTGGCACGTGTCAATATGCTGAGCAAAAATCTGCTGAACAGGAAATGACAGGTCGGGCTGTCACCGCAAAACCCAGACAGAGACAGCGCCGGAGTGTGAAAAGCTCTGTGAACAAAATCACAGAAGCAGCTACTATTTGGACAGCTACCATCATGACAATTACCCCCACTATAAATAGTCAGAAACAAAATGCCAATACTACTCAAAACCAAATGACCACTAGCACAGCTACTTCTGAATCTGAAAGCACCACCATGGCGATAACAGACGGACAAAATCAGGAAGTCACGACCACGGCCCCGACAAATCCTGTAGCTACACCTATCTCCACCCTGATCTCTGACCAAATAGAAACCTATGTTTCCCCGCCTGCTATTAATAAGACAATCCCATTATCAAACCACATTGAAATTAATAATGACACTTCAGAATCTGCGAGTCCAGATAAGAAGGACACCGCAGATTGTGATATCCAATTTAAAAGTGCCAACGTGTCAGATTGTGATAAAGGACTCATGAGCTGGCTTCTTCAGGCATCTCAGGCAGCATATGAAAGGCTGTGTAGATACAAGGCTCAGTGTGGTCAGCAGAACGAAACCTTATGTAGTTACAATACCTGGGAGGATATAGTATCTCGTTATGGACCCACATCCAAGGAATTCGTAACAGTAAAAGTAAAGCTAATAAATCATGAGGAGATGAGACTCTCTGGATGGTCCATCGGCATTAGCCCTGTTAAAACCTGCCATTATAGAGTTTTTGCCCAACAGACGAGACGAGGCTGGACGATGGGAGAAGATAGGTATTATCAGACGAAAACATGTCAGAAGATTAATGCTACCCATATATGGGATGCCCCGATTATCAAAAGAATTGAACCAGACAGCTATGATAATAAGACATGGGAACAAGAACTGTGGGCAACCACGGAAACGCATGGAAATGATGAATGGGATAAATGTAATCAAATAGGACAGCTCCTGTTAGATATAGCCCCCCTGCCTTTTTCGGCCAACCCTGACCCCGATGTGTTAAACACTGATCCGTCTGACCCTGCTCCTAGAAGAGTGAGAAGAGGGCAGGAGTACACACTTGAGAGCCTATGCACTAAAGGAATGTTCCAAAAGGTAGAGGCATAAACCACGTTGTTATCATCTAGTGTTATTTTTGCCTCTATAGTAGCAGCGAATCAAACTAAACACAAAGGAAAGAAGAAACAACAAATTGCGTTCCTTCTCTCCAAACACGAAGACAGACAATTTGAGAATTGTTTTTATTTGATGGCAAATGGTTCCAGACCATGGTCGGACGGCAAGCCTCCCCCTGACACTCATTTCAGAGAAGAGGAGGTTTATCCGAGGTGTCAACCAGGAAAAAATTGCAGAAACAGAGGACCTGAAAATGATGGAGATGATGCCGACGCACGAGACACCGGATTACGCAATGTTTATTGGAGATGGCATTTGCTATCCACCACCAGTGAACTAAATAAGAACAAAATTAACGGGACAGGAAAGGCGTACATTGCAGATCAGCACTCAGATAGTAAATTTTGGAAATTATGGCTAAAATACCCTGTCGTGCAGCGAAGGGTCATGTGGTACAAATTAGGGGCGCTGCAAGAAAATGGTATATTTTGCCATAACATGCAGTTTAATGATAAAGGAATGGAAGAAGGAAATGATTGTCACAAAGAGCCCTGTGAGTGTCGAAGGGATCAGATAGGACTAGCAATTCCCATGATGACTCAACAACCCTGGAGGAATTGGGTCAATAATAATCAGTCGACCTGGTGGGCTGAGGCTAAGCAATGTTTGTCCAAAGTACTAAGGATAAACATTACTCATGTAAGATATGCATATCAGCTCATTAATGAAAAACCTAACAATACAGAAAACAGAATATTTTATCCTATGAGGGGAGAAGATTGGGCAAGAGCAATGGAGGACTGTACCAAAGACCTACCGGTCAATCTATCCTGTCCACTCCCATCTAGAAACTCCATTGGTCGACGACCTAGTGGTCAAGGGCAAGGAGACCATAAGTATACTATTTCTCCGACATGTCTAAATAATGAGGCTGAAAAAGACCCCACGGTTTTCTTTAAAGCATGGGAATGGTCTCAGTTAGCCGGCCTTTTGTTAGGAAAAGGATTAGGATGGAACTCGTTTGACACAGAAAGCTTAGGAATGCTGATATGGCCCCATATTGTGTCATATAAAGAACTAAAAGAAAATACTCTTACTGCTCACCAGAAAGGAAAAAAGAATACTACGATAATACATCAATTTCTGGTGGGCTCCGGACTCCCACATCTAACAAACCCATTGAACAATTTGAAGGAAAGAGCTAAAAAATATGAGATAGAAGTACAGACTGAGCAAGGGATGTGGGGTTACGACTCAGTGTTCCAAGAAAATATTACTGAATGGAAGAGACCATCTACGGAAGGACTCCGAGATAATGACCAAAGGACGTGGTATGCTACACTTAAAGAAGCAACATTATTGTTTAACCCAAGCCAATTGTGGGGAGATATTACACAAATTACAGGAGGTGAAAGAACCTCGGGAATGGCCCTTCAGGATCAATTAGCTAATTATCAGAACTTTCTCAGAAGGAAAGAAGTCTCCTGGAATGATTCCAATGGAGAAGTGTCTATTCGGGCCTGGCCCCATTTTAATAACATGATAATTGTCCCGGGGAAAAATAGTGTACAAAAGGAGGGAATGGGGGTAGAACCTCCCATGAAGTACACAGCGCAGTTTCTGTTGCCCAATCATCTGAAAACAGTCAGACAATATTTTAAATGATACTCGGAATGGCACCGCGTAAGAACAATTCAGTCATCATTCCCGTTTGTCCACACTACTCTAATGACTACGGAGAGGTTTTTAATAGCAGGTCTAGACCTCTTTGAGATCAATAATATGAAGAAGACAAAAAACAAAAGATTTGACAAAACTGAATTTAGGAAAACCTGGTTCCCCATCCTAAGCAACATTCAGTACCCACAGCTCAGATGGCAACCCAATGACCCTGAGTATTTTAATTTAAGTATTACAGGATACCAAAAATGCTTTCGTGCACCTAATTTGAAACCTGAGGCGGTATACAGTCATGATTCTAATCCATGCGATCCACACCTCTGGGGTTATATTCCGTGTAATACCTCCAGATGTTTTAATGGATCTCGAATAGCTAAACAATTAAAAAGAAAACATGAGTCCTATTTTACCACAAGGTGGAGGACACATGGTATACTGTCGAAAAATAGGGAAGAAATGTGTGGACGACTAGGAGTCCATGTAGCCGTACCACACTGGCCAAAAGTAGCAGCTCCATTCGGGTTTCTGGAAAGCATAAACCCGGGATTCTTAATGTACAATCGCTATGAAACATACCGGGATCAGCTATGTGATAAAGACAATGTGCATGCTAAATCACGGACACAGGTATACTCTATAGATGATAGGATTCTTTCAAAAATATCCTATGCCGAAACATCCCCACTAGGAAATAGGAGTTGTGTCTATGAAGATTATAGGGCCCTAAGATTGATACAACTCAAGATATATTTGCTTGTGAAAAATTGGACGACTATTGGCATATTGTACGTGATTTCCGCACTAAAACCCCGACAGCAGGATGGTTAGGATTCATAGGTATGGTAGCAGAAGCGACGGTGTATGGGGTAGGACAAGGAGTTCTAGACACGGTAGACGCCGTGTGGGAAATAATTGAATTAATGTGGTGGTACATAAAATGGATACTTATTGTGTTAGCAGTCCTCATAGGTCTTGCTGCAATCTCTAAAGTAGTCACCTCATGTCGGTGTTTTAACAGTATATGCTGCTATCCGTGCCGTGCAGCCAGCAGACGAAAAGATAGACAAGAAAGAGAGTTCTTGAAGAAAGCTCTTCGAGACGTTAAGGAAGACATAAGGAAAAAGAAACAAGGAAAATGGAAAAAATCATCGGACGAAGGCTATAGTGAGGTTTAACTCAGGGACCTTGCTTATGTCTTACAGATATGAAGACCAAGGTATCGGCTACAAAAGTACCTGAGGGGGAAGCGAATAAGGAAAACCTCAGGATTAAATTTATGACCTTAATATGGGTGTTCGGCACCATCATAATAATATATGAATCACTTAATTTTAAAATTACCTACTTCTCCAACAGAGAAGATTGGTGTCAGAGAACAAACATTACTCTTTGTAGATCCATAACCACTCAGAGTACTTATAGATCTCTACTGGAATGGAGAAAGGTTGAAACAACCACTATAATAACAGAAAAATACATCCTAATCAGTGCCAAGGCATTGGTTTAAGACATCACTGTAGGATTGACTAAATGGCAAAATGATACAATGTTACAGAACGATACACTGAGCTCCATGGCTTATTACCCACGTTACATTAAACACCCAAAAGTGTTTGAACACTGCACGGATCCAGGAGATAGTGTTTGGACTATCATCTGGATGATGCTGACATGGGCATACATTGGAGCAGACATGCTGATGTTCCATCTACGTCAACAGGAAACTGAAGGTAACACCTCCATCTACAAGCACACAGGCAAAGCTGTGCAGGAAGTATCTCACATTTAGTCGCACTGAGCATGGCAAGCAACCAGACGAACAACACCGGGTATGACCCAGCAAATCCTCCTCAGGTAGGGACAGATTTTATTGATCTTATGATACTGTCCATGTTACAAGTAGTATTTGTTCCTCCATTACACAAGCAAAAAACTTGCCTAGGGTGCATCTTCGGATTAGTAGTAGGATGCATTCGTTTTTTAGTTAGGAAAGTAACCCCTTTACACACATCATTCGGCCTCATTGGAGTCGCTGCATTGAATCTTAATCCTCAGAAACCGTGGCTTTGGCCGACCGCGGTCACCGTAGTATACATTCTGGACAGTTTGTACACCGAATTGACTTTACTATTTTGCACCGATTCTCAGTGCACCTATTGCAATATAGCAGGGACAGTGATATATCTTATACTCATAGGTTTATTGCTGACATTAATTTGGTCAACCCTAGGGAGGTATAAACAGGCAGCACTAAATCTTACAGGACAATGGATGATTCTGATGATATGGGTCCTGATTAAAAAATTAGCTGGAGGAACTTCCTTGTATGTCTCTATGTTTTATATAGGTTATCTGATGGGGACTTGTTATCCCATGAAACTATGGAAAACTCCTAACGACATTAGGTTGTTTGGAATGGCGTCTGCTGTTAGTAGACCTTCTCAAAATTGACATTTTGTAATGTTTCTGCAGGGCCCAATTGTGATTACGGACGGGAACGACAAGGCGGATCAATGGGATCCATGGGGCACAAAGGAGACGAATGTGCTGTTAGCTCTGGATGTGATCATGGAGCCCCTTGATCCTAAAACCAAAGTCCGCCCTGCAGACATAGGACGCCGTAGGGTTTTTAGTTGGGGACCCTCCACCAAAATGATTGAATATTGGAGGAATAAGCCCCTCATGAGATTTACAGCAAAAGTATCACGCGGTGTCGTCACCCAAGAACAACGAAAGAAGGTCCAAAAGATATGGGTGCCCCTGGAAATCAAACCAACGAGAAAGATCGTGTGGTCATTTGAAAAAGAGACCCCGTTCATCCTCCAGGCATGGCCACGTTTCGTGGTAATGTGCCAGGAGAATGAGCCATTAGTACACTGGCTTCCAGTGGTATGTGCCGAACACTGGGAGTTCACGTTCCCAGGGGATGATAAGCTGCCCCCATTGACCACGTACGCCCTTAGGGTGTACCACTGTACTATAGGACCTGGGCAGACATCCTGGATTGAACAGGGAGGATTTAATCCTCCATATGTGGTGCAGGGAATGTTGTTGAAAACGGAACAGGTGGGAGAAGTGTATGATAAAGATTTGGGGTTCATTAGTCCCGCTAGACCTTGGGGGCCGGGAAACATACAGCCAGGTTACCGACGTCCAGGGGACCAGATTCACCTCTGTGACCCAAACTTACTGATGGTGACTCAGTGGCAAAGAGACGCTGTGAGCGTGTATGAGGACTGGGAGGACTTGATACTCAGTGAACATGGTAGATTATGGCATGGGGGGTATAGTCTACACCATTATCAGGGAGGATTTTGCCCTCGTGGTTACTTCGAGTGGATGAGCGAATTATTGAAAAATAGAACAACAGTGCCCACCGCATTGGGGTGGCATGTTCAAGGACCAGTCTCATGGCAGAATTGGTAATAAGCGGAAATGAGAAAGAAGCTCTGGCTGTGTTGAAGGGAGAACGTGACTGGAAGCGCCCTGCTATGCTCGAGCAGCACAAGCAGAGATTTAGGCGCGGTGGGAGGCCCTTTCCTCGGAGAACAAATCCGGCGAGACGCTGGGTAGAGAGAGCTGCGACATCCAGAAGCGGTTGGGTATTTCAGTTTGCTTCGCCTCCTGGGCAGGGGAACAACTGTCTGCCTGATAAAGGACCATCTGCTAACTCGGATTCGGGAGCTACTCCCGCCCCAAGGGCACCCAGACGTCCAAGGGCCTCCGTGTCCGTACCAACGTACGTACACCTGCAGTCCTTTCCCTGATCACAGCAGAGTGACACCTCGCTAACTGAAGGTGAGGCGGATGAAGAAAATCCGAAAGATCAATCAAAATCTCCGGAAGACACCGGTGCAACAAATTGCAACTATTGTGAAGGTAATGTAATGACTCTCAAAAATCTACTCCTATGTAAACATGAGGGCCATGTCCTGAAAAATTGTCATCAATGTGGGTTAAATATGATAAAAAACAAATTTGTCTTCCCAGACTCAAAACAGCTCACAGATGTCCCAGCTAATGTTACCTCCACAGGGTCGGCTGACCCTGTGAACACATCTTCAGGGTCGGCTGATCCTGTGAACACATCATCTCCGGTGCGTCCGAATACCCCCAGAGTTTCGACCCCTGTTACGCCTGAGCGGAACGAATACTCTCCTACCACCCCCCGAGATGAGAGTCCAGATCCCACCATGCCTAATCGTCCGAGCAGAGGAAGCGACCTCACTCCTCCTTCAACGCACGCCGCCGCGACATCTACCGGTCGAGGCAAGGAGTCTGCACAGAAATTGTTCGATTACTATATGAATGTGCTGAGAAGGCTGAAGGAGGAAGATTTGAAGGAGCTTGAGTCCCGAATGAATGAAAGAGATGAAAAAGATGAAGAAGATGAATCAATGGACTTAGACAAATGGTGAAGGAGGATATTTTGGGAGGGGGATATTGTATATACTGGAAAATCGAAAATATTATAACCATGCTTTGCACTTATTATGAGCACTTATTGAACCTGTATGCTTTGCACTTTTGAACTTACAAGCAGGGCATGCTCTAACCTCAGGGTGAATTTGTAAGCAGAACATGTTTTTAAGCCGAGCTTGCGATTATGGTTAACACTTAGAAGGAACGTTGTATTAATAGAACATTGTGGTCTTCACTTAGAACATAAGTTACATTTATCAAAACAATGAAACTAACACTCAGCATGTTCAATGAATCTAAAACATCTGCATAAGACATAAGGGGTGTCTCTAATGAAGTTAAAACTTTCCACTAAGGACGACAGTTAGAACACGTGATGAAAGTTAAAACTTTCCACTAAGGACGACAGCAAGAACACGTGATGAAAATTAAAACTTTCCACTGAAGATGACAAGAACACGTCACCCATTAATGACGCACTGGGGGATTGTTTATTGAAATCGGCAATGTTGCTATAAAGGTCTAGGATAAACTGACCTCTCGCTCTCGCTCTTGTTCCACGCTTTTGGCTTCTTTCTTTTTACTGTAAGGTCTTGTATCTTAACTTGGGACGGTGCTCTTGCTCTTGCTCTTAGGCCATTTGATTTAACTCTTTTTGTTGTTCTCTTATGGTTTTTTATTATTGATTGGTTGATTTTTATGATTAATTCTTTTGACTAAATCTCTTTTATTGCATATACTTTGAATATATTTTTAGGATCTTTGACTTAATCCTTTTTATTGTGTATGCATTTTGATTATATGATTTTTGACATTTATGTATGTGCACTAGCGTCTGGCAGTGCCTTTGACTTTGTTGGGTATTAGCGTCTGGCAATACCATTGAGTTCATTGATGTTTATTGATTTTATTGTTTTTATTATCCTTTTTTGAATTTTATAGTTTTATTACCCTTTTATCATTTTTGTATTGAATTTTGTTCTTTATTGATTTTACTGTTTTGTTATCCTTTTTATCAATTTTTTGGAGAAATACTTTTGATATAAAAACAAAATAAAACTGAGTACGAATTAAGTACTGAAAAGGCACAACGGCATTGATCCCTGACTACTAAAGAATCGACTGGCTCCTGTACTACCATCAACTGGGTTATAGGTGAGTTAATGCTGGATTGAATTAATGTTTGATTCCCTTTCCTGTGCACATGTAGTGAATGTCTCGCCTGGTAGCATTATTCCATCCTGAATTATTATGTCAATGATAAAGTGGTAGTTCAGAAGGCTGAGGTAATATTTTATTGAAGGAATGGATTGAGGATCTAATCATGTGTCCCTAAACGAAGCTAAGTAAAGAGACTACGGTAGAAGGTGTAGCATTGTAAGGTCAAGAACCTGTTTCTCAACAGGTCGGGCGAATTAAATAACCCGCTCAGTGAAGCGCCGACACTACTCACTAATATAATAGGTGAAGTTGATACATCTATTATAGTTTTAGAACCGTGTCTGCAACAAGAGGCTGACTGAGTTGACGAGACGAGGGGGCCCTTTACCAGAGAGGCAAAGGGAGGTAGTGTACTCGGAACTAGGGACGGCTTGTTACAGCCAATTGCCCTGTACACAAAACCTTGAAATCCAAACCCGAGCGACATGAGATAAGGTGGATTCCGGAACGCCAAACATAAAAAAGTTGATAACTTTGGAAAAACACTTCAGACAGCTTAGATTTGATGTGCAACTACTAGAAAGACCCTTTCTGCTATAGTGGGAGGTGAAAATTTAATGTTCTGAAGCTTCCCTGCAAAGTTATGGCACAATGCAGAAAACGCGTTTTCAGCCTGAGATAAGGTGGGTTCCAAAACTCCAAACGTAAAAATGTTGATAACTTTCGAAAAACACTTCAGACAGCTTAGATTTGATGTGCAACTACTAGAAAGACCCTTTCTGCTGTAGTGGGATCTGAAAATTTCATGTTCTGAAGCTTCCCTGCAAAGTTATGGCTCAATGCAGAAAACGCGTTTTCAGCCTGAGATAAGGTGGGTTCCGGAATGCCAAACATAAAAATGTTAATAACTTTGAAAAAACACTTCAGACAGCAGAGATTTGATGTGCAACTACTAAAAAGACCCTTTCTGCTATAGCGGGAGGTTAAAATTTCATGTTCTGAATCTTCCCCGCAAAGTTATGCCACAATGCAGAAAACACGTTTTCAGCCTGAGATAAGGTGGGTTCCGGAATGCCAAACATAAAAATGTTGATAACCTTGGAAAAACACTACAGACAGCTTAGATTTGATGTGCAACTACTAGAAAGACCCTTTCTGCTATAGTGGGAGGTTAAAATTTCATGTTCTGAAGCTTCCCTGCAAAGTTATGGCACAATGCAGAAAACGCGTTTTCAGCCTGAGATAAGGTCGATTTCGGAACGCAAAATATAAAAACGTTGAAAACTTTGACAAAACACTTCAGACAGCTTAGATTTGATGTGCAACTACTAGAAAGACCCTTTCTGCGAAAGTGGGAGGTGAAAATTTCATGTTCTGAAGCTTTATGCAAAGTTATGGCACAATGCGTAAAACACGTTTTCAGCCTGAGATAAGGTCGATTCTGGAACGCCAAACATAAAAATGTTGATGACTTCTGAAAAACAATTCAGACCGCTTAGATTTGATGTGCAACTACTAGAAAGACCCTTTCTGCTATGGTGGGAGGTAAAAATTTCATGTTCTGAAGCTTCCCTACAAAGTTATAGCACAATTCAGAAAACGCGTTTTCAGCCGGAGATGAGGTCGATTCCGGAACGCTAAACATAAAAATGGTGTTGACTTTGGAAAAATACTTCAGACAGCTTAGATTTGATGTGCAACTACCAGAAAGACCCTTTCTGCTATAGTGGGAGGTGAAAATTTCATGTTCTGAAGCTTCCCTGCAAAGTTATGGAACAATGCAGAAAACGTGTTTTCAGCCTGAGATAAGGTCGATTCCGGAACGCCAAACATAAAAATGTTGATAACTTCTGAAAAACACTTCAGACCACTTAGATTTGTTGTACAACTACTAGAAAGACCCTTTCTGCTATAGTGGGAGGTGAAAATTTTATGTTCTGAAGCTTCCCTGCAAAGTTATAGCACAATTCAGAAAACGCGTTTTCAGCCGGAGATAAGATCGATTCCGGAGCGCCAAACATAAAAATGTTGATAACTTTGGAAAAACACTTCAGACAGCTTAGATTTGATGTGCAACTACTAGAAAGACCCTTTCTGCTATAGTGGGAGGTGAAAATTTCATGTTCTGAAGCTTCCCTGCAAAGTTATGGCACAAAGCAGAAAACGCGTTTTCAGCCTGAGATTAGGTCGATTCTGGAACGCCAAACATAAAAATGGTGATAACTTTGGAAAAACACTTCATACAGTTTAAATTTGATGTGCAACTACCAGAAAGATCCTTTCTGCCATAGTGGGAGGTGAAAATTCCATGTTCTGAAGCTTCCCTGCAAAGTTATGGCACAATGTAGAGAATGTGTTTTCAGCCTGAGATAAGGCGGGTTCCGGAACGCCAAACATGAAAATGTTGATAACTTTGGAAAAACACTTGAGGCAGCTTTGATTTGATGTGCAACTACTAGAAAGACCCTTTCTACTATAGTGGCTGGTGAAAATTTCATGTTCTGAAGCTTTATGCAAAGTTATGGCACAATGCGTAAAAAACGTTTTCAGCCTGAGATAAGATCGATTCCAGAACGCCAAACATAAAAATGTTGATAACTTTGGAAAAACACTTCAGAGAGCTTAGATTTGATGTGCAACTACTAGAAAGACCCATTCTGCTATAGTGGGAGGTGAAAATTTCATGTTCTGAAGCTTCCCTGCAAAGTTATGGCACAATGCAGAAAACGCGTTTTCAGCCTGAGATAAGGTCGATTCCGGAACGCCTAACATAAAAATGTTGATAACTTCTGAAAAACACTTCAGACCGCTTAGATTTGATGTGCAACTACTAGAAAGACCCTTTCTGATATAGTGGGAGGTGAAAATTTCATGTTCTGAAGCTTCCCTGCAAAGTTATGGCACAATGCGTAAAACGCGTTTTCTGCCTGAGATAAGGTCGATTCCGGAACGCCAAACATAAAAATGTTGATAACGATGGAAAAACACTTCAGACAGCTTACATTTGATGTGCAACTACTGGAAATATCCTTTCTGCCATAGTGGGAGGTGAAAATTTCATGTTCTCAAGCTTCCCTGCAAAGTTATGGCACAATGTAGAAAACACGTTTTCAGCCTGAGATCAGGTGGGTTCCGGAACGCCAAACATAAAAATGTTGCTAACTTTGGAAAAACACTTCAGACAGCTGAGATTTGATGAACAACTACTAGTAAGACCCATTCTGCTATAGTGGGAGGTGAAAATTTCATGTTCTGAAGCTTCCCTGCAAAGTTATGGCTCAATGCAGAAAACGCGTTTTCAGCCTGAGATAAGGTGGGTTCCGGAATGCCAAACATAAAAATGTTGATAACTTTGAAAAAACACTTCAGACAGCTTAGATTTGATGTGCAACTACGAGAAAGACCCTTTCTGCTATAGAGGAGGTGAACATTTCATGTTCTGAAGCTTCCCAGCAAAGTTATGGCACAATGCAGAAAACGCGTTTTCAGCCTGAGATAAGGTGGGTTCCAAAACTCCAAACGTAAAAATGTTGATAACTTTCGAAAAACACTTCAGACAGCTTAGATTTGATGTGCAACTACTAGAAAGACCCTTTCTGCTGTAGTGGGATCTGAAAATTTCATGTTCTGAAGCTTCCCTGCAAAGTTATGGCTCAATGCAGAAAACGCGTTTTCAGCCTGAGATAAGGTGGGTTCCGGAATGCCAAACATAAAAATGTTAATAACTTTGAAAAAACACTTCAGACAGCTGAGATTTGATGTGCAACTACTAAAAAGACCCTTTCTGCTATAGCGGGAGGTTAAAATTTCATGTTCTGAATCTTCCCCGCAAAGTTATGGCACAATGCAGAAAACACGTTTTCAGCCTGAGATAAGGTGGGTTCCGGAATGCCAAACATAAAAATGTTGATAACCTTGGAAAAACACTACAGACAGCTTAGATTTGATGTGCTACTACTAGAAAGACCCTTTCTGCTATAGTGGGAGGTTAAAATTTCATGTTCTGAAGCTTCCCTGCAAAGTTATGGCACAATGCAGAAAAAGCGTTTTCAGCCTGAGATAATGTCGATTCCGGAACGCCAAACATAAATAAGTTGATAACTTTGGAAAAACACTTCAGTACGTTTAGATTTGATGTGCATCTACTAGAAAGACCCTTTCTGCTATAGTGGGTGCTGAAAATTTCATGTTCTGAAGCTTTATGCAAAGTCATGGCACAATTCGTAAAACGCGTTTTCAGCCTGAGATAAGGTCGATTCCGGAACGCCAAACATAAAAATGTTGATAACTTTGGAAAAACACTTCAGACAGCTTAGATTTGAAGTGCAACTACTAGAAAGACCCTTTCTGCTATAGCGGGAGGTTAAAATTTCATGTTCTGAATCTTCCCCGCAAAGTTATGGCTCAATGCAGAAAACGCGTTTTCAGCCTGAGATAAGGTGGGTTCCGGAATGCCAAACATAAAAATGTTAATAACTTTGAAAAAACACTTCAGACAGCTGAGATTTGATGTGCAACTACTAGAAAGACCCTTTCTGCTATAGCGGGAGGTTAAAATTTCATGTTCTGAATCTTCCCCGCAAAGTTATGGCACAATGCAGAAAACACGTTTTCAGCCTGAGATAAGGTGGGTTCCGGAATGCCAAACATAAAAATGTTGATAACCTTGGAAAAACACTACAGACAGCTTAGATTTGATGTGCAACTACTAGAAAGACCCTTTCTGCTATAGTGGGAGGTTAAAATTTCATGTTCTGAAGCTTCCCTGCAAAGTTATGGCACAATGCAGAAAACGCGTTTTCAGCCTGAGATAATGTCGATTCCGGAACGCCAAACATAAATAAGTTGATAACTTTGGAAAAACACTTCAGTACGTTTAGATTTGATGTGCATCTACTAGAAAGACCCTTTCTGCTATAGTGGGTGCTGATAATTTCATGTTCTGAAGCTTTATGCAAAGTCATGGCACAATGCGTAAAACGCGTTTTCAGCCTGAGATAAGGTGGGTTCCGGAACGCCAAATGTAAAAATGTTGATAACTTTGGAAAAACATTTCAGACAGCTTAGATTTGATGTGCAACTACTAGAGAGACCCTTTCTGCTATAGTGGGAAGTGAAAATTTCATGTTCTGATGCTCGCCAGCAAAGTTATGGCACATTGGGTCAAACGCATTTTCAGCCTGAGATAAAGTCGATTCCGGAACGCCAAGCAAAAAAATGTTGATAACTTTGGAAAAACACTTCAGACCGCTTAGATTTGATGTGCAACTACTAGAAAGACCCTTTCTGCTATAGTGGGAGGTGAAAATTTGATGTTCTGAAGCTTCCCTGCAAAGTTATGGAAAAATGCGTGAAACGCGTTTTTAGCCTGAGATAAGGTGGGTTCCGGAATGCCAAACATAAAAAAGTTGATAACTTTGGAAAAACACTTCAGACACCTGAGATTTGAAGTGCAAGTACTAGAAAGACCCTTTCTGGTATAGTGGGAGGTGAAAGTTTCATGTTCTGAAGCTTCCCTGCAAAGGTATTGCGCAATGCAGAAAACGCGTTTTCAAACTGAGATTAGGTCGATTCCGGAACGACAAACATAAAAATGTTGATAACTTTGGAAAAACACTTCAGACAGCTTAGATTTGACGTGCAACTACGAGAAAGACCCTTTCTGCTATAGTGGGAGGTGAAAATTTCATTTTCCGAAGCTTCCCTGCAAAGTTATGGAACAATGCAGAAAACGCGTTTTCAGCCTGAGATAAGGTCGATTCCGGAACGCCAAACATAAAAATGGTGATAACTTTGGAAAAACAATTCAGACAGCTTAAATTTGATGTGCAACTATTAGAAAGACCCTTTCTGCTATAGTGGGTGCTGAAAATTTCATGTTCTGAAGCTTTATGCAAAGTTATGGCACAATGCAGATAACACGTTTTCAGCCAGAGATAAGGTGGGTTCCGGAACGCCAAACATAAATATGTTGATAACTTTGGAAAAACACTTCAGACAGCTTAGATTAGATGTGCATCTACTAGAAAGACCCGTTCTGCTATCGTGGGAGGTGAAATTTTCATGTTCTGAAGCTTCCCTGCAAAGTCATGGCAAGATGCGTAAAACGCGTTTTCAGCCTGAGATAAGGTCGATTCCGGAACGCCAAACATAAAAATGTTGATAACTTTTGAAAAACACTTCAGACAGCTTAGATTTGATGTGCAACTACTAGAAAGACCCTTTCTGCTATAGTGGGAGGTGAAATTTTCATGTTCTGAAGGTTCCCTGCAAAGTTATGGCACAATGCGAAAAACGCGATTTCAGCCTGAGATAAGGTCAATTCCGGAACGCCAAACATAAAAATTGTGATAACTTTGATAAAACACTTCAGATAGCTTAGATTTGAAGTGCAAGTACTAGACAGACCCTTTCTGCTATAGTGGGAGGTGAAAGTTTTATGTTCTGAAGCGTCCCTGCAAAGTTATAGCACAATGCGTAAAACGCGTTTTCAAACTGAGATTAGGTCGATTCCGGAACGCCAAACATAAAAATGTTGATAACTTTGGAAAAACACTTCAGACAGCTTAGATTTGATGTGCAACTACTAGAAAGACCCTTTCTGCTATAGGGTGAGGAGAAAATTTCATGTTCTGAAGCTTCCCTGCAAAGTTTTGGCACAATGCAGAAAACGCGTTTTCAGCCTGAGATAAGGTTGGTTCCGGAACGCCAAACATAAAGATGTTGATAACTTTGAAAAAACACTTCAGACAGGTTGGATTTGTTGTGCAACTACTAGAAAAACCCTTTCTGCTATAGTGGGATCTGAAAAATTCATGTTCTGAAGCTTCCCTGCAAAGTTATTGCACAATGCAGATAACTCGTTTTCAGCCTGAGAAACGGTGGGTTCCGGAACGCAAAACAAAAAAATGTTGATAACTTAGGAAAAACACTTCAGTCAGCTTAAATTTCATGTGCAACTACTAGAAAGACCCTTTCTGCTATAGTGGGAGGTGAAATTTTCATTTTCTGAAGCTTCTCTGCAAAGTTATGGCACAATGCAGAAAACGCATTTTCAGCCTGAGATAAGGTGGGTTCCGGAACGCCAAACATAAACATGTTGATAACTTTGAAAAAACGCTTCAGACAGATTATATTTGAAGTGCAACAACTAGAAAAACCCTTTCTCCGAATAGTGGGATCTGAAAAATTCATCTTCTGAAGCTTCTCTGCAAAGTTATTGCACAATGCAGAAAACGCGTTTTCAGCCTGAGATAAGGCGGGCTCCGGAACGCCAAACATAAAAATGTTGATAACTTTCGAAAAACACTTCAGACAGCTTAGATTTGATGTACAACTACTAGAAAGACCCTTTCTGCTATAGTGGGTGGTTAAAATTTCATGTTCTGAAGCTTCCCTGCAAAGTTATGGCACAATGCAGAAAACGCGTTTTCAGCCTGAGATAAGGTCGATTGTCGAACGCCAAATATAAAAATGTTGATAACTATGGGAAAACACTTCAGACAGCTTAGATTTGATGTGCAACTACTAGAAAGACCCTTTCTGCTATAGTGGGAGGTGAAAATGTCATGTTCTGAAGCTTCCCTGCAAAGTTTACGCACGATGCAGAAAACTCGTTTTCAGCCTGAGACAACGTGGGTTCCGGAACGCCAAACGTAAAAATGTTGATAACTTTGGAAAAAAAACTTTAGACAGCTTAGATTTGATGAGCAACTACTAGTAAGACCCTTTCTGCTATCGTGGGACCTGAAAATTTCATGTTCTGAAGCTTCCCTGCAAAGTTATGGCACAAAGCAGAAAACTCGTTTTCAGCCTGAGAAACGGTGGGTTCCGGAACGCCAAATATAAAAATGTTGATAACTTTGAAAAAACACTTCAGACAGCTTAGATTTGATGTGCAACTACTAGAAAGACCCTTTCTGCTATAGTGGGAGGTGAAAATGTCATGTTCTGAAGCTTCCCTGCAAAGTTTACGCACGATGCAGAAAACTCGTTTTCAGCCTGAGACAACGTGGGTTCCGGAACGCCAAACATAAAAATGTTCATAACTTTGGAAAAAAAACTTTAGACAGCTTAGATTTGATGAGCAACTACTAGTAAGACCCTTTCTGCTATCGTGGGACCTGAAAATTTCATGTTCTGAAGCTTCCCTGCAAAGTTATGGCACAAAGCAGAAAACTCGTTTTCAGCCTGAGAAACGGTGGGTTCCGGAACGCCAAACATAAAAATGTTGATAACTTTGAAAAAACTCTTCAGACAGATTAGATTTGATGTGCAACTACTAGAAAAACCCTTTCTACTGTCATGGGAGGTGAAAATGTCATGTTCTGAAGCTTCCCTGCAAAGTTATTGCACAATGCAGAAAACGCGATTTCAAACTGAGATTAGGTCGATTCCGGAACGCCAAACATAAAAATGTTGATAACTTTGGAAAAACACTTCAGGCAGCTTAGATTTGATGTGCAACAACGAGAAAGACCCTTTCTGCTATAGTGGGAGGTGAAAATTTCATGTTCTGAAGCTTCCCTGCAAAGTTATGGCACAATGCAGAAAACGCGTTTTCAGCCTGAGATAAGGTGGGTTTCGGAACGTCAAACATAAAAATGTTGATAACTTTGGAAAAACACTGCAGACAGCTTAGATTTGATGTGCAACTACTAGAAAGACCCTTTCTGCTAAAGTGGGAGGTGAAATTTTCATGTTCTGAAGCTTCCCTGGAAAGTCATGGCAAAATGCGTAAAACGCGTTTTCAAACTGAGATTAGGTCGATTCCGGAACGCCAAACATAAAAATGTTGATAACTTTGGAAAAACACTTCAGACAGCTTAGATTTGATGTGCAACTACTAGAAAAACCCTATCTGCTATAGTGGGAGGTTAAAATTTCATGTTCTGAAGCTTCTCTGCAAAGTTAAAGAACAATGAAGAAAACGCGTTTTCAGCCTGAGATAAGGTTGGTTCCGGAACGCCAAACATAAAGATGTTGATAACTTTGAAAAAACACTTCAGACAGGTTGGATTTGTTGTGCAACTACTAGAAAAACCCTTTCTGCTATAGTGGGATCTGAAAAATTCATGTTCTGAAGCTTCCCTGCAAAGTTATTGCACAATGCAGATAACTCGTTTTCAGCCTGAGAAACGGTGGGTTCCGGAACGCAAAACAAAAAAATGTTGATAACTTAGGAAAAACACTTCAGTCAGCTTAAATTTCATGTGCAACTACTAGAAAGACCCTTTCTGCTATAGTGGGAGGTGAAATTTTCATTTTCTGAAGCTTCTCTGCAAAGTTATGGCACAATGCAGAAAACGCATTTTCAGCCTGAGATAAGGTGGGTTCCGGAACGCCAAACATAAACATGTTGATAACTTTGAAAAAACGCTTCAGACAGATTATATTTGAAGTGCAACAACTAGAAAAACCCTTTCTCCGAATAGTGGGATCTGAAAAATTCATCTTCTGAAGCTTCTCTGCAAAGTTATTGCACAATGCAGAAAACGCGTTTTCAGCCTGAGATAAGGCGGGCTCCGGAACGCCAAACATAAAAATGTTGATAACTTTCGAAAAACACTTCAGACAGCTTAGATTTGATGTACAACTACTAGAAAGACCCTTTCTGCTATAGTGGGTGTTTAAATTTCATGTTCTGAAGCTTCCCTGCAAAGTTATGGCACAATGCAGAAAACGCGTTTTCAGCCTGGGATAAGGTCGATTGTCGAACGCCAAATATAAAAATGTTGATAACTATGGGAAAACACTTCAGACAGCTTAGATTTGATGTGCAACTACTAGAAAGACCCTTTCTGCTATAGTGGGAGGTGAAAATGTCATGTTCTGAAGCTTCCCTGCAAAGTTTACGCACGATGCAGAAAACTCGTTTTCAGCCTGAGACAACGTGGGTTCCGGAACGCCAAACATAAAAATGTTGATAACTTTGGAAAAAAAACTTTAGACAGCTTAGATTTGATGAGCAACTACTAGTAAGACCCTTTCTGCTATCGTGGGACCTGAAAATTTCATGTTCTGAAGCTTCCCTGCAAAGTTATGGCACAAAGCAGAAAACTCGTTTTCAGCCTGAGAAACGGTGGGTTCCGGAACGCCAAACATAAAAATGTTGATAACTTTGAAAAAACTCTTCAGACAGATTAGATTTGATGTGCAACTACTAGAAAAACCCTTTCTACTGTCATGGGAGGTGAAAATGTCATGTTCTGAAGCTTCCCTGCAAAGTTATTGCACAATGCAGAAAACGCGATTTCAAACTGAGATTAGGTCGATTCCGGAACGCCAAACATAAAAATGTTGATAACTTTGGAAAAACACTTCAGGCAGCTTAGATTTGATGTGCAACAACGAGAAAGACCCTTTCTGCTATAGTGGGAGGTGAAAATTTCATGTTCTGAAGCTTCCCTGCAAAGTTATGGCACAATGCAGAAAACGCGTTTTCAGCCTGAGATAAGGTCGATTCCGGAACGCCAAACATAAAAATGTTGATAACTTTGACAAAACACTTCAGACAGCTTAGATTTGAAGTGCAAGTACTAGAAAGACAGTTTCTGCTATAGTGGGAGGTGAAATTTTCATGTTCTGAAGGTTCCCTCCAAAGTTATAGCACAATGCGTAAAACGCGTTTTCAGCCTGAGATAAGGTCGATTCCGGAACGCCAAACATAAAAATTGTGATAACTTTGACAAAACACTTCAGACAGCTTAGATTTGATGTGCATCTACTAGAAAGACCCTTTCTGCTATAGTGGGAGGTGAAAATTTCATGTTCTGAAGCTTCCCTGCAAAGTTATTGCACAATGCAGAAAACGCGATTTCAAACTGAGATAAGTTCGATTCCGGAACGCCAAACATAAAAATGTTGATAACTTTGGAAAAACACTTCAGACAGCTTAGATTTGATGAGCATCTACGAGAAAGACCCTTTCTGCTATTGTGGGAGGTGAAAATTTCATGATCTGAAGCTTCCCTGCACAGTTATTGCACAATGCAGAAAACGCGTTTTCAAACTGAGATTAGGTCGATTCCGGAACGCCAAACATAAAAATGTTGGTAACTTTGGAAAATCACTTCTGACAGCTTAGATTTAATGTCCAACTACGAGAAAGACCCTTTCTGATATAGTGGGAGGTGAAAATGTCATGTTCTGAAGCTTCCCTGCAAAGTTATGGGACAATGCGAAAAATGCGTTTTCAGCCTGAGATAAGGTCGATTCCGGAACGCCAAACATAAAAATGTTGATAACTTAGCAAAAACACATCAGACAGCATAGATTTGATATGCAACTACTTGAAAGACCCTTTCTGCTATAGTGGGAGGTGAAATTTTCATGTTCTGAAGCTTCCCTGCGAAGTTATTGCTCAATGCAGAAAACGCGTTTTCAAACTGAGATAAGGTCGATTCCAGAACGCCAAACATAAAAATGTTGATAACTTTGGAAAAACACTTCAGACAGCTTAGATTTGAAGTGCAAGTACTATAAAGACCATTTCTGCTATAGTGGGAGGTGAAATTTTCATGTTCTGAAGGTTCCCTCCAAAGTTATGGCACAATGCGTAAACCGCGATTTCAGCATGAGATAAGGTCGATTGCGGAACGCCAAACATAAAAATTGTGATAACTTTGACAAAACACTTCAGACAGCTTAGATTTGATGTGTGACTACTAGGAAGACCCTTTCTGCTATAGTGGGAGGTGAAAATTTCATGTTCTGAAGGTTCCCTGCAAAGTTATGGCACAAAGCGTAAAACGCGATTTCAGCCTGAGATAAGGTCGATTCCGGAACGCCAAACATAAAAATTGTGATAACTTTGACAAAACACTCATACAGCTTAGATTTGATGTGCATCGACTAGTAAGATGCTTTCTGCTATAGTGGGAGGTGAAAATTTCATGTTCTGAAGCTTCCCTGTAAAGTTATTGCACAATGCAAAAAACGCGTTTTCAAACTGAGATAAGGTCGATTCCGGAACGCCAAACATAAAAATGTTGATAACTTTGGAAAAACACTTCAGACACCTGAGATTTGAAGTGCAAGTACTAGAAAGACCCTTTCTGGTATAGTGGGAGGTGAAAGTTTCATGTTCTGAAGCTTCCCTGCAAAGGTATTGCGCAATGCAGAAAACGCGTTTTCAAACTGAGATTAGGTCGATTCCGGAACGACAAACATAAAAATGTTGATAACTTTGGTAAAACACTTCAGACAGCTTAGATTTGATGTGCAACTACGAGAAAGACCCTTTCTGCTATAGTGGGAGGTGAAAATTTCATTTTCCGAAGCTTCCCTGCAAAGTTATGGAACAATGCAGAAAACGCGTTTTCAGCCTGAGATAAGGTCGATTCCGGAACGCCAAACATAAAAATGGTGATAACTCACGAAAAACACTTCAGACAGCTTAGATTTGATGTGCAACTACTAGAAAGACCCTTTCTGCTATAGTGTGAGGTGAAATTTTCATGTTCTGAAGGTTCCCTGCAAAGTTATGGCACAATGCGAAAAACGCGATTTCAGCCTGAGATAAGGTCGATTCCGGAACGCCAAACATAAAAATGTTGATAACTTTGGAAAAACACTTCAGACACCTGAGATTTGAAGTGCAAGTACTAGAAAGACCCTTTCTGGTATAGTGGGAGGTGAAAATTTCATGTTCTGAAGCTTCCCTGCAAAGGTATTGCGCAATGCAGAAAACGCGTTTTCAAACTGAGATTAGGTCGATTCCGGAACGACAAACATAAAAATGTTGATAACTTTGGTAAAACACTTCAGACAGCTTAGATTTGATGTGCAACTACGAGAAAGACCCTTTCTGCTATAGTGTGAGGTGAAATTTTCATGTTCTGAAGCTTCCCTGCAAAGTCATGGCAAAATGCGTAAAACACGTTTTCAGCCTGAGATAAAGTTGATTCCAGAACGCCAAACATAAAAATGTTGATAACTTTTGAAAAACACTTCAGACAGCTTAGATTTGATGTGCAACTACTAGAAAGACCCTTCTTGCTATAGTGGGAGGTGAAATTTTCATGTTCTGAAGCTTCACTGCAAAGTTATGGCACAATGCGTAAACCGCGTTTTCAGCCTGAGATAAGGTTGGTTCCGGAACGCCAAACATAAAAATGTTGATAACTTTGGAAAAACACTTCAGACAGCATAGATTTGATGTGCAACTACTAGAAAGACCCTTTCTGCTATAGGGTGAGGAGAAAATTTCATGTTCTTAAGCTTCCCTGCAAAGTTTTGGCACAATGCAGAAAACGCGTTTTCAGCCTGAGATAAGGTTGGTTCCGGAACGCCAAACATAAAAATGTTGATAACTTTGAAAAAACACTTCAGACAGGTTGGATTTGAAGTGCAACTACTAGAAAAACCCTTTCTGCTATAGTGGGATCTGAAAAATTCATGTTCTGAAGCTTCCCAGCAAAGTTATTGTAAAATGCAGAAAACGTGTTTTCAGCCTGAGATGAGGCGGGCTCCGGAACGCCAATCATAAAAATGTTGATGACTTTGGAAAAACACTTCAGTCAGCTAAAATTTGATGTGCAACTACTAGAAAGATCCTTTCTGCGACTGTGGCAGGTGAAAATTTAATGTTAAGAATCTTCTCTGCAAAGTTATAGCACAAAGCAGAAAACACATTTTGAGCCTGAGATAAGGTCGATTTCGGAACGGCAAACTTGAAAGTGTTGATAACTTTGGAAAATCTCTTCAGACAGCTTAGATTTGATGTGCAACTACTAGAAAGACCCTTTCTGCTATAGTGGGAGGTTAAATTTCCATGTTCTGAAGCTTCCCTGCAAAGTTAAGGCACAAAGCAGGAAACACATTTTCAGCCTGAGATAAGGTGGGTTCCGGAACGCAAAACAAAAAAATGTTGATAACTTTGGAAAAACACTTCAGACAGCTTAGATTTGATGTGCAACTACGAGAAAGACCCATTCTGCTATAGTGGGAAGTAAAAATGTCATGTTCTGAAGCTTCCCTGCAAAGTTATGGCACAATGCAGAAAAACGCTTTTCAGCCTGAGATAAGGTGGGTTTCGGAACGCCAAACATAAAAATGTTGATAACTTTGGAAAAACACTTCAGACAGCTTCGATTTAATGTGCAAATACTAGAAAAAACTCTGTTTGCTATAGTGGAATGTGAAAAATTCATGTTCTGAAGCTTCCAAGCAAATTATGGCACTAAGCAGAAAACGCGTTTTCAGCCTTAGATAAGGTTTGTTCCGGAACGCCAAACATAAAAATGTTGATGACTTTGGAAAAACACTTCAGTCAGATTAAATTTCATGTGCAACTACTAGAAAGACCCTTTCTGCTATAGTGGTAGGTGAAATTTTCATTTTCTGAAGCTTCTCTGCAAAGTTATGGCACAATGCAGAAAACGCCTTTTCAGCCTGAGATAAGGTGGGTTCCGGAACGCCAAACATAAAAATGTTGATAACTTTGGGAAAACACTTCAAACACCTGAGATTTGATGTGCAACTACGAGAAAGACCCTTTGTGCTATAGTGGGAGGTTAAAATTTAATGTTAAGAAGCTTCTCTGCAAAGTTATAGCACAATGCAGAAAACGCATTTTGAGCCTGAGATAAGGTCGATTTCAGAACGGTAAACATAAAAGTGTTGATAACTTTGGAAAAACACTTTAGACAGCTTAGATTTAATGTGCAACTACTAGAAAAACCCTTTCTGCTATAGTGGGAGGTTAAAATTTCATGGTCTGAAGCTTCCCTGCAAAGTTATGGCACAAAGCAGGAAACTCATTTTCAGCCTGAGATAAGGTGGGTTCCAGAACGCCAAACATAAAAATGTTGATAACTTTGAAAAAACGCTTCAGACAGTTTAGATTTGAAGTGCAACTACTAGAAAAACCCTTTCTCCGATAGTGGGATCTGAAAAATTCATCTTCTGAAGCTTCCCTGCAAAGTTATTGCACAATGCAGAAAACGCGTTTTCAGCCTGAGATAAGGCGGGCTCCGGAACGCCAAACATAAAAATGTTGATAACTTTGTAGTGAAAGTGACGGATTGTCGGGTCACGGACGCCTGCGTCTGTGACGTGGATATTATGAAAAATAATATCTCCTCGAAAGTTTGGGGCACCACCTGAAATATAGTTTCCAGGAGACTATTAAGCTCTCTTGATTAACACTTAATTAATTAATTAACTGTGGTAACTTAATTAATTATTAGCGTAATCAATCTATTTATCTGAAGTCACTACTCGTGATGTAATGCCCTTTACTGATCAGAGGCTCTTAGATTGATTATAATACACTCCAAAGTAACGTGATCAAGACCAACGTAATTTTATAGATTTATTTAGGAATAAAAGAACAGAAAGAAACAGGAAAGATGCAGAAGTAGAATAATATGATCCCAACAATATCGCGATGCTAACGCAAACCAGTTATGAAGCAATGTCAATACTGCATCAGACGCGTATGTAACTGATGGGAAAGTTGAGACGTTCTAGTCTAACTGTGAACCTCAGGCAAGTAATGATATTACTAAACCCCAACACACCACTCTGTGCAGAGATGACAAGCAGTGGCTTACTTTGGCGATGAATGGAGGGATGAATGGGATGGATGGATGGATGAGAGGGTGATGAGTAGATGCAGAAGGTCGGTCAGGAGGTGAGGGAGGAGGCAGGCGGCTTTGGAAGGAGGCGTCCTGGTTCTCAGCGTGGTGGCTTGGAGGTGATGAGGACCCGCAGCTTCAGGCGTCGATGGCACTCTCGGATCGTCTTCCGGACCGCCGTGGATCTTTCGTCGCAGACGGGGTGATCGTAGCTGGCAGAGAGCGGCGTAGGACCGAAGGCGTATCTTTCTCTCGTGCCAGGTGATTCACCGGTCTGAACAACCTTCTAGAGTGGTCGCCTTAATGACACACTCCAGGCAGCGGAAGGTTGTTGGAAGTTGGACTCGCGTACTCGTCACGGCCGCCGGCTGTGATCACGTGGTGTGACTGGGCCGTTCCTGAAGGAGGCTCTGGCTTGGCAGACCGCTGTAGGACGAGGGCGACGTGCAACTTTGGAGAAGTTCTCGATCACTCTCACACTTGGATGGGCAGCGAGTGGAATGCTGGCACGGCTTCAAGGGTGGAGGAGAAGCAAGAGTCTTTGCAGGAACTTGAGCAGGAACCGTCGAAGAAGTTGGTTGTAGTTGGTTGTAGGAGGCGAAGGAGCCAGAGGAAGCGGCAGAAGGAGGGCAAAGAGCGCAACCGAGGGCAACAGAGGGACAGAGGGGAGAGGAGCACAGAGGGACACAGAGGGCTGAACAGAGGGGTGAACAGAGGCTGAACCTCTGTAAACTGGGTCTTTTAAACTCTCATGAAGAGTCTCCTTGTCCAGTCTTGATTGGTTGAAGGAGTTCCATCACCTATTGCTGATTGGACGAGGATTTCCAAGCCTGGCCTTCCTCCTCCTCCTCCAACGGGGTCGTAAATTCCAGTCTTGAGATGGGAGATTTTGATCCCCCCAGTACCAGAGTTTTATTTGACAATAAAACATTACCTGAGTTGTAAAGTTGCTCACAATCTGTCAAAACTTTCCCATCTCAATTCAAGCATTCAAACGACACCAAACATGACCATTCTAGCACATTGTCTTCTTATAACGATCAACATAACAATCAACCATTCATGTCAAGTTTAACATCACATGTTCAGGGCATCTGGTTTGCTTGAACATCCTGTGGAAACCATGGGTTAAGTGGGAAACAAAAGTCCTTTTTCAGAAATACACATTAAGACACATTCACATACAAGACTGTCTTTGTTCATCTGGAACCAGGAGAAGGGGGAGCTGTGTGTATCCCCCACCAAACAGGGTTCACGAGTTGGTCAGGGTTTTTCCTCTTACGGCACAGCATCCTGGACTGTTGCTCTAGTCTCTCCCCCCTTTGACCATTCCAATGATTTATGGTCCTTATCGGAGGGTTCCGAAACCTCTGAGCTGCCAAAGGCATGGTGGGAACCCAAGGAGATGTCTCCGAGTTGAAGTTACACATTCGGGAAAAGTTCACCAGGTCCATGCTTGAATCTCTGGAGAAGGAATCACTACATATCCCCCCTCTTGGCGTCGTGTGGAATTGTCGCAGGTATTCCATCGGGGCCAAGATGAGTTGAGTCCTTCGGGTGGTCGTAGATGCCGCATGGATCCTGGTGATGAGAGTCACTCATACACTGACTGGTGTGTTCTAACATCCCCCACTCCCCTTAGTCAACTGAGAGAGAGTGAGTCAGTAGAATGACCCCCGGGGGTCGCATGCATTTAGCTAATATCACCTAGACCGAGGTTGATGGAAACTAGATTCACGAGGGAAGTGTAGTTAGGTGGGTGAAGGTGAACCCGGTTCACCTAACATTGTTTGTGGCGAAGTTTGGAGTTCGGACTTGAATAAGGGTAAGTTGAGAGGAACTGGTGAGACTACGTGAGGAAAATTGTTAGATTTATCCTTCTCAAGTTCACTTTATTTAATTTCTTGAACTAGGCATAAGACAGCTTCATAGTGAATGGAATAAGTGTGGCTTAACTGATGAGGAAAATGTTTTTTTTCAAAAAGAAGGAGAAGGAGAAGATAGAAGAAGAAGAAGAAGAAGAAAAATGCAATAATCAAGATCGACACGCCTATGAACACAACTATCACAGAGACTAGATATGTTTTTTTTTTTTGGTGAGAGAGATAATAGTTGACCTTTGAACTTGTATCAAGGTGGAGCCATGTTCTGCTGTTGGAGGAGCGCTTACATCATTAAGTCTTCTTGAGTGTTCTTTAGTTTTGGTTTGAACACCTAACAGCGATTAAACGAGTCCTTGAGATCTTTTATTCTTCTGAGAGAGAATGAAGCTGACGCTGACTATGGAAATTAGCAGGGTATTGGCTCCCGACCAAACACGAGTTAAAGGGGTAACCAGGTTTCTTATGGTGGTGTCGAGGTCTTGAAAGGCAGAATTGATAGGGGCCAGGTAAATGGTTTGTTCATGTTGTGTGTGTTGAACGAAACGAAACATAGAATATTTCAGTCTTGACTCCCTAGACAGTGATTTGATGTTAATTTTTAACCGTAAAGCTTATTCTCATGCATTCATCACACATTGGCCACTTCATCTTAACAGTAACAGCAACCAAACAGCAACCAAACAACACGGATATGACACAGGTGTAAATTCAATAACTTATCATTTTTATACAGTCTGTAGTTATGCTTGATGCGGGTTTTCGTATCAGCCTATCCTAGTTATTATCCGGTGTTAGTTTTTGCTTCTGGTAGATTTGACCAGGGGTCCCACCCAAGCGGTTTGCAGGTCTGACTATGGGGAATGTGACTCCCCTGTTTCAGATTAGGTTGAGTCGGCTGGAACTGACAGCATGTTAAGCACCCTTTTATGTAGTCAGCTACATCTTGATGCATGCATGGCCAGTAGGCTACCTGCTGTAGTGCATCAACAGTTGCTTTGACACCCCTGTGACCTGTGCATGGTGCAACATGTGCATATGCTAGCATTACCCCCCTTAGGCTCAGTGGAACTGCAAGTCCACTTGCAGTTGGACTTGCTGCAAGACTTACCGCAGTCTCCGCAGTCTTCCTGCGGTCCTTCAACATCTGCAGTAAACTGCTGCAGATGTTCTACCAGTCTGTGGTTGCCAGCGTCCTTTTCTACACCGTGGTGTGCTGGGGGGCAGCATATCCAAGAAGGACACTTCCAGACTGGACAAACTGATCAGGCGGGCCGGCTCTGTGGTCGGCATGAAGCTGGACTCTCTGGTGACCGTGGCAGAGTTGAGGACTCTGGACAAACTGCTGGATATTATGGACAACACCAGCCACCCTCTGCACACCGTCATCAGCAACCAGAGGAGCTTGTTCAGTGAAAGGCTGCTGCTCCCCAAGTGTCGGACCAACAGACTTAAGAACTCCTTTGTACACCACGCCATCGTACTCTACAACTCCTCACTTGGGGGGAGGAAGTAGTAGGGTACACCACGCTTTACCACATAGAAATGGACACCTGCTCTTACAATGTGCAATACCCATCTCAATGTGCAATAACCATCCCTACGGTGCAATAACCCTTTTTAACCTAGTTTAATTTTTAACTTTTTTATTTTTTTTATTTGATTTTATTTGATTTTATTATATATATATATATATATATATATATATATATATATATATATATATATATATATATATATATATATATATATATATATATATATATATATATATATTTTTTTTTTTTTTTAAATCTTATTTTATTTTCAATTGTATTTTTACTTCCAGGTTATTAGTATTATTATTTTTATTTCATTTGTATTTTCTTTCTTATTCTCTGTGTGATGCTCTTCCTAACTGCATGCCCTTCCTTGCCTCTATTGTTACTGGAAACGTAAATTTCCTGGAGGGAGTCATCCCAAAGGGATCAATAAAGTCAAGTCTAAGTCTAAGTCTAAGTCTAAGTCTAAGTCTAAGTCTAAGTCTTGGCGTGGCATGTTCATCTGAGACATAAACCAGCAAGCCATCAACCATGCGCAGTTTGTTTTTGACCGTGAGCCAGTGGGACAGTTCCCTGTCCGGCGGGCCACTATTGGGATTGGGGACGTCATTGTCATGGTCAGCCGTGACGCTGCGAATGAGAGATGACAGGGTGGGATCTTGGTTCTGCCGATTTACCAGATCTGAGTTTTGAAAAACCTGGTCGCATGCCAAATGTAAAGATGTGTTACATTGTGTGGGAGTACTTCTGGATTGTTGGCGAGTTGCGGCCAACACGGCTGGCATGGACTCTGTGTGGATCCGAGCAGGTCGAACGCTCCATGGCTTCCCGTGGGGAGCACCTTCTTTGGCCAAAGTATCTGTGAGGTCATTATACTCTCTGTCTCGGCTGGGAATGTGTGATTGACCCCGTACCTTCTTCCAATGCACTCGCATGTCATGGGTGCTGACTGGGTGATCACAGACAGTGAACAAGTCTTTGTGTTTCACTGGCTTGCGTTTGGCCATGAGGAAACGGTTGCGTTTCTGGCCTGGAAGGTGGTAGAGAACGGTGTCAACATTTGAGTTTGAGGGTGTTCGTGGGTTGCTGCACGGGTCGTGTCTCGCCGAGTCACCCCCATTTGCTACTGTATAGTAAGAAGGGTGTGAGTCATGCTCTAGCGGCAGAGGTTGACGAACTTGGGCCCAGATTTTAAGACGTTGGAAATCTATAATCGGATCAAACCTGTTGAGTAAATCTTTGCCGATAAGCAGAGGGATGTTGTTATGTGGTGACACATAGACCGGGTGGACTACAGTCATGGGTCCAATGGTCCAGTGTATTAGTGTTAAGGGGTTCAACTGTGTGCCAACAGTGGAGAATGCCCAGACATCTAATTTACATTTCTGTAATTTGAGAGTTTTATCTTGGGCGTGGGCAGCTCGCTGTAATTGGTCAAACACCTGTGTCGACATGGTAGTGATGTCTGCTGCCGTGTCAACGAGGGCTTCATAGTGAAGCAGATCTTCGAGAGTCGTGGCAAGGTAAAACTTGCGAGCCACCCCCCTTTCTGTCAACTCACCCAAAAGCTGTTGTGTGGGTTGAGCTGGGTGTTTGACCCATGAGTTTTCACCCAAGGGTGGCGAGTCCTGATCATAGTTGACGACTAGGACTGCTGGGTTTGGTGGGTTTGAGGTTAGGTTCTTGTCTGCCGGTGGTGTGGCTTGACTCTCAGTTGCCTCCAGGCCTAGTCTGGAGGGAGGCTTCTTTGGATTTTGTTCCTTGTACCACTGGGCGAACAGCTTGTACATCTGTTCCTCCTCAGGACTGGGATTTTTCTGATTGTCACTTTTCTTACGACGACGGTTAGCCTGGGAATCTGCTTGAGTGGAGGGGACCGGTTTTACGTGGCCATCTCCATGGTTAGCGTGACGACGCCAAACGTTTCCAGGGTGTGGGGGTTTGTGGAAACCCGTCTGGTTGACCACGGACTGCGGTGGCGCTGTGGAGTCATCTGACCATGCCTTCTGTGAGAAGAATGCCTTACGGGCCTGACGAGGACTCGCTTTGCGCTCTGGTTGTCGGTGTGTCTGTGACAAAGGTTTTACTTCTGGCGGGGATACTGGTGCATCCCCTTCAAGTTCCATGTGGGAACTTTGGACACCCAGTGGCAGCAGTGAGTAAGGTGGTTCACCATTTTTCCAGTTGCCCAGCATCTGTTTTGCGAAGCCTTTATCTGCTAGGTCACGCAACTGAAAGCTATTCATAGTGCGGGGGCAGGCTGTCACTCCAAGGTGGTGGCTTGTGCCAGGATGAAGATTTCGGATATTTTGCTCATTTTTGTCACCGAAGAATGCTTGTCGGAGTCGGTGATAGTATTGAGCTGGTGGCTCATTTCTCCCTTGTTTGACAGCGATAGCTTGCAACAGACCTAGTGAGGGTTCGGGGCTGGAGTATTCCCTCAGCATCATTTTGGTGAGGGTGTCAAAATCATTTTGGACAGCTGGTGGCTGCCTGTCAATGAAGTTGCCTACCTCCCTGCTGGATGTGATTTTGAGGAGGTAGATTTTGTCTGGGGTGGTTGCCTCTGGGAACCGCTGAAGGTGATATTCGATGTCCCTCAGATATGACCTGGTCTCTGTATTACCTCCAGGTTTGGGCTGAAACCGAGGTATGTTGCGCGCCAGTTTGTTTAGTACATTTGTGGTCAGGCCCTGTGTTGGGGCTCTGTCGGGTGGGGCTGCGGCTGCATAACCTCCCTGGTGAGGAGGGTTATTAGGCCAGTGAAGGGAAGCAGAGTCATAGTTTGGTTGTGATCTGCTGCCTTCTGGGTGAGCGGTCCACTGAGAGAAGGGATTGAGAGATTTAAAGGTGATTGGTTGTTCCTTGGAATCTCTGAGCAGAGACCCTGGCTTAGATGGGGGCTTGTGGGCCGCGTCTCTAGCTCTTTGGGTTTGCTCTACTGTGTTTTGCAGCTCATTCTTTGTCCTGCTAAGGTCTTCTTGGAGCTGACTTACATGGTCCTCTAAGGACTTTACGTGGCGGAGGAGGTGGTAGTCCTTTTCTACTTCTTCCTCCTTTTCCGCCGTAATTGAGTCAACCTGACTTTGGAGGGACTGGACCTTTTCATTGGCTTGTTGTAACAACTGCCTGGTTTTATCATGTTCGTCCAGAAGTCGAAGGTAGAGCTCTGTTTGTCGAGGTGCTTGTTTCCTTAATGCTTCTGACAAGGTCTCCACTTCTGCAAGTGCATCAGACAGTTCTTTCTGACAAAAGGATAATCTTGCCTCCACCCGCTTGAGTTCATTCTGAGAGGTCAGTGACTCAGCCAGGGCATCTAGGAGGTCTTGCGTTTGTTGATCTCTGACGGCCTCATGGTCAGTTAGATCTTGTCTCAGTTGAGACACCTCTTGAGTAAGCTCTAGGTTGTCTTGTTTCAGCTTACTAAGTTCTGTGGTGTTTGACTGAGATTCAACCATGTCGAGTCTCTCTGTTAAGAGGGACTCCCTTTGTCTCAGCAGGGCTAGGTCCTGTTGTCCACGCTCCCATTGTCGTTCCCTGTTTTCAATTTCTTTGTCTTTAATTTTTAATTGTGCCACCAAGTTCAGGGTCATGCAACTTAGGGCTTTAACCAGGGATTTATCTTTGGGGTCCGTGGACTCCAATTGGCTCATGAGCTGAGCGATATTATCATTGATAGCGTCAGGTTGATCTGCTGCCAGGGTTGTGCTATAACCTGGGCACATCTTATCAGTGATTGTGGCGAGCAGGTGCTCTAACGAATCCAGGTTTTCGTAGTCGACCGGGGATTCTCTGCTTTCAGCCATTTAATCGTTTGTTTTGTTTTATTGCTGAATTCCTTAATTTACGCTTGTAAGCTAGTTAAAATGTTAAAGGAAAACTTATCAGCGAATTGTTCTTAAGTTATTGAAAACCAACTTAAATTATTGGGATGTTAAAAGTAACGGTTTAAGTAATTGCTATTGTTATTACTCAGGTTGTTGAGATAACCAGGGGATCACTTTAGGTGCGTTACTTTTAGCGGATTTGATTTCTAAAATTTCAATGTTAATTTAAAATTTGTTTGAATCAAATCTCAAATTGTTTAATTGTTTCTACTAATAACTCTTTAAGTTATTTAAGTGAGTAACAAGTTTTTTTTGTTTTTTTTTTTCAAATTCAATAGTTGGTTTGTCAACTTGGATGCAAGATTTAATTGTGTGGGCTATTTATGGACTGGTTGAATTATTTAATTAATAAGTAATTATTAATTAAAAAGGCAAGGTTTGTTTCTATTGTCGATGTTTCTAATTGAGTAGTGAGACAGCTATTCAATAAAAATATTCAAGTGTATCTGTGTATAAATTTGTAATCTTAATTCTTAATTAAAATTATTTTTATACACAAGTGGGGTTGGAATTACTAGGTTTGTAATTTTAAATCCAAACTGTAGTTTGACTTTGGGTTGGTGACAACAGGTGAAGCGTGTAAGCTGGACAGGTAGAGAAAGACTGTGGAGCAAGAATCTGCAAACACTGAAAAAAAAAAAAAATAGACAAAGCTTTTTTTTTTTTAAAACACACTGCACAATGGACAGGCAGCACCACAAGCATCAGCAATTTGCAGGATGGCAGAAAGCAAACAGCTAATTTGTGTGCAAAGCAAAACAAACAACACAAGCTAATCGTGGCAGATTAGCATTACCAGCTATTGCAGCTGCAGACTGTAACACCGCTAGTGGTGGCCAGCACAAACAAGGCACGGAGGCCCCAACTGTCAACTTAAACAAGTTGGCACTGTAACAAAATAAGCCAAAGACTAAAGTTATCCAACCTCAGTACCTTAGCATCTGACATGGTAACTAAACAATAGCTTTCACCGCAGTTAGGCTATCAGTAGAAGTGAGCATCACACGCCTTAGCATTAGCAACAACAAATAGCCTTCAACAGTGTTAAACCTATTGTCAATGGCAGGCTAGCTGTTAGCCGGCTAGCCTAGCAACAGTTGCTACGCTGACGTCACTTCCTTTAATGAGGCGGGACTTCCTGTCCGCCCTCCAGTGGGGTACAATTACTACAGAGACGTGCGCTTCTTTCACTGGGAAGAAGAAGCTGCGACCACGCATGCGCGAAAGTCTTATGAGATCAAAATCTCTGCTCTACACACAGCAATAAATAAGTGAATGAGGCGGGACTTTCTGTCCGCCCTCCAGTGATGTGGAATGACTCCAGAGGAGCGCGCTTCTTCCACTGGGAAAAAGAAGCTGCGACCACGCATGCGCGAAAGTCTTATGAGATCAAAATCTCTGCTCTATGCACAGCAATACAAGAATAGGTCAATTACGCTCACCACACCCAACACAAGCTCACGTCAATTGATCACTATTGTTCCCGTAGGCAGAAACTCGTGCGCCGGGCAAATGTAAGACTCCCGTCGTGTTGGAACAACGTTTTAATAACTGGTTAGCTACGCCAATTATTAAAGTTGGAGTTGGACGTGAAGGTTCACTGTTGGTTAGACGCTCGTAACTCGGTCGTGAATTCCGTCCGCAGGCCTGATGAATTAATGCTCAGCGTTTGTCACTAGAGCAAACACATGTATATTCTCTCGATAAGACTTGTAGTCTTTTTTTTTTTTTTTTTTTTCGAGGCAGTAGGTACCATCAAAGTAATTTCAGTGCTTTTGAAGCACAGACAAAGTGGTTTAAACGCGTTATTAATTTTGTTCTTATTTTTATTTATTTATTTTTCTTAATAATGTCTCAGCGCAGGCTGGGCACACGCTTTGAAGAGAGTGAGAGGGAAGAAACGGGGTGAAGCAAGGGGGGGGAACACTCTACCTTTATGGAATGGTTTACAATCAAAATTTAGCAATTAATCAGCCTCACACGGGGCACCAATAAGGCTGTAGTGAAAGTGAAGGATTGTCTGGTCACGGACGCCTGCGTCTGTGACGTGGATATTATGAAAAATAATATCTCCTCGAAAGTTTGGGGCACCACCTGAAATATAGTTTCCAGGAGACTATT
This sequence comes from Synchiropus splendidus, assembly GCF_027744825.2. NCBI lineage: Eukaryota > Metazoa > Chordata > Actinopteri > Syngnathiformes > Callionymidae > Synchiropus > Synchiropus splendidus. The sequence continues at coordinate 34,838,827 of NC_071337.1, forward strand.
TAGCTCTCTTGATTAACACTTAATTAATTAATTAACCGTGGTAACTTAATTAACTATTAGCGTAATCAATCTATTTATCTGAAGTCACTACTCGTGACGTAATGTCCTTTACTGATCAGAGGCTCTTAGATTGATTATAATACACTCCAAAGTAATGTGATCAAGACCAACGTAATTTTATAGATTTATTTAGGAATAAAAGAACAGAAAGAAACAGGAAAGATGCAAAGGAGAATGAGATGATCCCGACAATATCGCGATGGAAGCGTAAACCAGTTATGAATCAATGTCAATACCGTATCAGACACGTGTGTAACTGATGGGAAAGTTCAGACGTTCTAGTCTAACTGTCAACCTCAGGCAAGTAATAACATTACTAAACCCCAACACACCACTCTGTGCAGAGATGACAAGCAGCGGCTTACTTTGGCGATGAGTGGAGCGATGAATGGGATGGAGGGATGGATGAGAGGGTGATGAGTAGATGCAGAAGGTCGGTCAGGAGGTGAGGGAGGAGGCAGGCGGCTTTGGAAGGAGGCGTCCTGGTTCTCAGCGTAGTGGCTTGGAGGTGATGAGGACACGCAGCTTCAGGCGTCGATGGCACTCTCGGATCGTCTTCCGGACCGCCGTGGATCTTTCGTCGCAGACGGGGTGATCGTAGCTGGCAGAGAGCGGCGTAGGACCGAAGGCGTATCTTTCTCTCGTGCCAGGTGATTCACCGGTCTGAACAACCTTCTAGAGTGGTCGCCTTAATGACACACTCCAGGCAGCGGAAGGTTGTTGGAAGTTGGACTCGCGTGCTCGTCACGGCCGCCGGCTGTGATCACATGGTGTGACTGGGCCGTTCCTGAAGGAAGCTCTGGCTTGGCAGACCGCTGGAGGACGAGGGTGATGTGCAACTTTGAAAAAGTTCCTCAATCACTCTCACACTTGGATGGGCAGCGAGTGGAACGCTGGCACGGCTTCAAGGGTGGAGGAGAAGCAAGAGTCTTTGCAGGAAACTTGAGCAGGAACCGTCGAGGAAGTTGGTTGTAGTTGGTTGTAAGAGGTGAAGTATCCAGAGGAAGCGGCAGAAGGAGGGGAAAGAGGGCAACCGAGGGCAACAGAGGGACAGAGGGGAACAGAGCAGAGAGAGGAACAGAGGGCTGAACAGAGGGTCACAGAGGGCTGAACAGAGGGGAACAGAGCGCACAGAGGGCAGAACCTCTGTAGACTGGGTCTTTTGAACTCTCATGAAGAGTCTCCTTGTCCAGTTTTGATTGGTTGAAGGAGTTCCATCACCTATTGCTGATTGGACGAGGGTTTCCAAGCCTGGCCTTCCTCCTCCTCCTCCAGCGGGGTCGTAAATTCCAGTCTTGAGATGGGAGATTTTGACCCCCCCCGGTACCAGAGTTTTATTTGACAATAAAACATTACCTGAGTTGTAAAGTTGCTCGCAATCTGTCAAAACTTTCCCATCTCAATTTAAGCATTCAGACGACACCAAACATGACCATTCTAGCACATTCTCCTCTATAATGATCAATATAACAATCGACCATTCATGTCAAGTTTACCATCACATGTTCAGGGCATCTGGTTTGCTTGAACATCCTGTGGAAATCATGGGTTATTATGGGAAACAAAGAAATACACATTAAGACACATTCACATACATGTCTGTCTTTGTTCATCTGGAACCTGGAGAAGGAGGAGCTGTGTGTGTCCCCCACCAAACAGGGTTCATGAGTTGGTCAGGTTTTTTTTTCTCTTACGGCACAGCATCCTGGACTGTTGCTCTAGTCTCTCCCCCCTTTGACCATTCCAATGATTTATGGTCCTTATCGGAGGGTTCAGAAACCTCTGAGCTGCAACAGGCATGGTGGGCACCCAAGGAGATGTCTCCGAGTTGAAGTTACACATTCCAGAAAAGTCCACCAGGTCCATGCTTGAATCTCTGGAGAAGGAATCACTACAGTGATATAATAGCGATACAAACGTCCTATAACTTGTCATGTAACACAATGTAGGAGGGACTGAACATTCATTGAATGAACATTCATTTATACTTGATGCTATCCCTAGTCAGACAAGTAGTGCAGAAATATCCAAAGTATGTCAACCCTTAATTTTATTTTATTTTATTTTATTTGGTGCAACATGTTCGTTTTGTAGTGTGCATTTTGTGTTTAGCATTTTTTAAAAAGTAACTTGTGACTATTCAAAACCAGGCAACTAGTGTAGAAATAATTGAATGTTTTAACTCTTTAAAAGTTGCACCAAAGGATAAAAATAAATATCACAGTTGTTAGGTATTATCAGGATTAATCAACCAGTTATGCATGCATTACGCAATTACTCCAGCATCATATGTGGTATTTAGATCAGATCCAGAGACTAACCTGCTTCTAGCTGAGGTGAAACTATGAATGTACGAATTGAGAATTATAAAAAAAAAAAAAAACCCGAGTCGAAATCGAAATGTGTTGAAATTAAATCTTTCCATTTTAAAAAAACTGTGTTTCTATTGTTCATTTTCACAAAATTTTAATGCTGAAGTAAAGCTTGTGAACAAATTCAGATATTGTATTTTCATATTTCTTCACAAGTTACAGGTGTATTCTAAGTTTTTATTTATCAACTGTGTCTCAAATTTTAAAACTTTTTCAGTGTTTTTAAAAACAAACAACTGGCAATCATTAAACTGGTTGACATTGTAGGTTCGTGAACCTGTTTTTGTCTTGTCTGTTTTGTCTGTGTTCGCAAGTTACCATAAAAGAATAGTTTTGGTAGGCAAGCTGTTCATGCTATAAAATCTAAAAGTACATTTTTCCTTCTAATTCAAACTTTTCTCCATCCATTAGATTCTCAAATATCTGTTTCACTGTTAAAAACTCCTAATTGTCAGTACAAGAAATTGAATTGTTTGTAAAAACAACAAATTTCTTTCAGCAGTTTTCTTTCAGCACTCACTCACACACACACACACACACACACACACTCGTGCATCAAATTTAAGACTTTCCATTCTCACTATAAGACAACAAGCCATTTTAGCATGTGCGAGCAGCATGTTCCCAATCTTCTTAATCTTTTCATTCACCTGACACTGTCTGCTTACACAAATTGTACTAGTAATCCTGAACTAAAGCCTGACATTTTTGTACAACCATCTACGATATGGTAAATAAATGAATATTATTAGAAATGTTATTAGAAACTAGATATAGTTTTATATAATTTTGAAAACTTTTTTCATTTGTTCAGCCATTTTTCAAATTTGAAAAAAAATAAAAGATGTATAACTTTTGAGATGTCAAGAACTTTTTATTTTTCGCTACCGGTCACAACCCCACTTTTGCATGAAATAGTATGAAATATAATTTTTTTTTTTTTTACAAGTAAAGCTTTTTACTACTCACTGTCAATTCTAACTGACAAACAACAAATCACAGGGTTGACATTGTAGTTTCTGACATACTTTCAGTTTTTTCATTTTTAATCGTCCTAGACCTACATTTTCTTTACATATCTTCAAGCTAAAGAGTATATTATCTTTTATTTGTTTACATTCACAAGGTGTACGAATTGCGTGGAAGCATTTTTTTTTTTTTTTTTACGTTAGTAGTCTCTCAATGAGGCGCTGAATCCTGCAGAAGGCTTTTATTCCTTTTTATGAACTTGCATCTACCTATCCATCCATCAGTCAGTTAAGTTTTAAAGTGTAACTGCATAAGACGGAATATGCACACAGAAAATATTAGAATAAATAAATACGAGAATATACTTCAAAGAACAACTCTGTTCATTGAGAAGGGAGAGAATAGAAACTCCATAGAAAGAACATCTGAGAAAAACAACAACAACAACAACAACAAGAAAAACAATATAACAAAACTAACAAAGATTTTTGAAAACAACAGTGTGATTATATCTCATTTTTCACTCAAATTAAATTTTTAACTGAGTGAATGTCTGCAAACACATGAAAGCATGTTTGTGAACATGACAACGCTTGGTGATCCAATATCCAATCCTATGGGAAGATGTCCCGGATCATACTCAGGTCTTCGTTCAACATATACAGCCAATGACTAGTTTCTCGCCCCTAAAATCAGCCTCGATGCACTTTTTAAAAACGGTGGCAAAATTCGCTGTTCTGCCCATAAGAGGGGGAAAGTGATAGAATGAGATTAAGATTTGTCTTTTTTTTCTTGAACAATTACAGTAATTGTGTGTGTCATTCTCCCTTAAATCGGTTGCTATCATTTAGCGTAAATGTCGCGAGCCGCCCAAAATGTCGAGGGTGACCACGGTGATGAATACAATCTTGAATCTTGAGCACAGAGTACCCCTTGTTTGTCCCGCAGTGGGGAAATGTTGGACTTGTTGGATCTACGCATACGTAGGTAAATGCGGAATTGATGAACATCTCATAAACATCTCATACGAGAACTTTAAACGGAAGGAAGGAACACATATTGGATATGAAGTTCTATGAAGCTTTTCCACTGGACCTTTGGAGTCAAAGCGTAGACTGACATTCATGTTTGCATGTTACTACAGTACTTTTTGGGTTTTATTTTGTAATTATGTACGTATTGTTTCTGTTGGTTGGGGAGAAACTCTTGAAAGTGCTGCAATTTCTGGGACCACGTTGAAATTTTCAAACGTTACTGTCAACGTTTGCGTCAAAAGGATACTTCTGCAAGGAATCTCAATTAATTCCAAAAGCAAACGGATACCTACAATATCCTTGAACAAAATCTGAAATTTTGAAAGAGTTAAATGTAATGCTGTTTTAATATATTCTCACTATGATGTGGTTTAAACATAAATGATGCAATAGTTATCTCCTGCAAAAGATAATGATGATGATGATAAAAGTTGAAAATTAAAAGTTGAATGCAGGCAAATATTTATGTTGAATGTTTGTGAGTAGCTTGTAAAATCTTCGATGTATGACTTCATTTTACCCTTTCCTCACTAATAGCCATCACAAATTGGCGACCTCCATCTTGATCTGAGATGCACCCTCCTCCTATGAAAACCTGGCCATCAATTCAGACATATGTGACTCTGCTTGTCTGCCTGTGTAGCAGTCTCTAAACCATACATCATGGCAGGTCCTTTGTATTGTATTGTTTGTAAAGAACAAGTACAACAATACGTGGTATCCTCAGTTTAGACAGAACGTGGGTGATTCAACAAGTTACACATGTTCAATGGTGCTCATTCAGAGAACCAATGATTGAGACCTAACAGATATTTCTTGTTGATGCCAGTGAGGAGAGAGTGACTGTACGTCTCGCAGAAGAATATAAACGCATTAATTGATAATCTGAGGATCAAAAAACTTGAACAATGACCCATCTTTCAGGATGGCCTCAAATTTTCATCCACGATCTAACAGTCATGTGTAAAGGGTTCCCGGGTTGTTTGTGGTGACATTGGATGACTTGTTTTGACATAATTCACCTGATGGGCTGCCTGAGACCCGTCAACACAGCATTGTCAGGGATAAAAAGAACATCACTTTAAAAAACAGATCAGTTACTAAAAAAACTCTGGGTCGTGTACACTAAGAGGCGATTGTTTTCAGACGCACAACCAAACCTTTTGGGTTCTGAGTTTTGAGTGGATGAGGGGTCATTATGGAAGAAATTCATTTCGATCCTCGTTTGAAAACACCATTTTCATGTCTAGTGGTGGGACCATCAGGGTCAGGAAAGACCCATTTTGTAAAATGTATACTTGAAAATTGTGAACATGTTATGGATGATGCCAATGTAAATATTGTATGGATTTATACTTCTTTTCAACCGGTGTACAGTGAATTGCAAAAGATGAATAAAAATATCAAATTCGTTGAAGGTTTACCTGAATCTTTTGAAAATGAAGATGTATTTCCTTCTGATAGAAAACATTTGATTATTCTTGACGATGTTTTTTGTTGATTTTTGAAGCTTCTGAAAACCCTGAGGTTGTTCGCATTTTTACACAGTACAGACATCATAAAAATATGAGTGTTATAATGCTGACGCAAAACTCATTTCATCGTGGTAAATATAGTCGCAGTATTAGTCTGAATAGCAATTACTTTGTACTGTTTAAGAATCCTCGCGATAAAATGCAGGTAAAAGTTCTTGCTCAACAGGTTTACCCGTCTCTAGAAAGCTTTGAAGATGCTACAGCTGACGCACACGGGTACTTAATTGTTGATCTAACACCCTCATGTCCAGAACGCTACAGACTAAGGACCGGGATACTTCCTCATCAACGTCACACGGTGTACATACCAAAAACGTCTGCTTAAGTTATGTCAGCGCGTACAAAAAGAAACACGGGTTTACTTAAGGAACTATACCATGCTCCGTCAAAGAAACGTAAAGACATTTTGATGCGTAGTTCTCGGGACTTTATTCAAGCTCTCGGTGAGATCGCCCTGAATGTTTTGAAGGGGAATGTACCATTGTCACAGGCTCAGTTCAAAAAACTGAAATAACAGAAGAAAAACATCAGACTCTTGGCTAATAAAAAGGCATGCGTGAAGCGTAAACGAAGGATTCTTAAAAAGCAATCGGGAGGATTCATTTTGCCATTGCTAGCGGCTGCCGTTCCAATCATTGGAAATCTAATAGGAGGACTTGTAAAGAAGTAAAACACCATGAAGACTGTCCAGAAAATGTATCTCGTCTCTCCTCAGCAAATTAACCAGTTATCACGTCCAACCTCCGACATCCGTGAAACTGCCGAAGATGAATTAAATGACAAGATGAGGTCCATTCTAAATGATTCTCAGTTAAACCCGTATGAGAAGATTAAAAAGTACGATGCTCTATTGCAAAGATATTTAACCTTTGCAAAACAGGATCAGAGAGACCAAAGGAGAGTAACTCCGACTTTACAACGAGACGGAGTCAGCGATCATCCACACGACTCTGACAGTCGTGTCGAAAGTGTTCTAAAAACACCCTCTGTAACAGATGACTTGGGTAAGGATATTCTAAATAGCCTTCCGGCAAAAGCTCGAAGAAATGCTGAATACATTATCCAGAGGATATCCAAAAACGGTGATGGTTGGAATATGAATGGCGAATTTATGTATGAAGGAAATGCTGTAAAAGGCTCTCATGTGATTGATTTATTCAAGTACCTTTCCCTACCGTATAAGAAAACAAGTTCTTCATTACCTGAGGGCTGGTCCGAGTTTCTCGTCACATTATTAAAGCTAAACATCCCTCTCACACTGCTGTCCAACCCTGAAGCGAGGGCTCAATATCAGAGACTTAAATCGAATTCTATCTCGCGAAAGAAAAGTATAGCTGAGAGCTGGTCTCCCGACCCAAAGGACTCTAAAGCGACACCTCGACGACGCTTGACGCGTGTAGTGACCAAAGGGAAGAAATTGTCTCTAACACCTTGATGGGTTTCCTGAATAATTGTCTTGTACACGGTTATTGTCATTTCATCAATAAAATGTTTTATTGAATTATTATGTGATTACAGATTTTTCTTTTAAACACACGTACAGACAAAATAAGATTAGTCACACGTTACAATAGTCTTTAAAATACAGAAGAGAACCGTTTTGTTGTTTCCACGGACAGTGTGCACATCTTTTTAGACATTTTTGATGTCCATTCACAAAGTTGTATACCATGAGGTCGTTTTTTAAGCTATCGTCGCTGTATAGACTTAATACTTCTTCCATAGACAGCCCTCTAGCACGATGACAGAGGTAGAAGACGCAATGATGACCACATACAAATGATAGAGCGTGCTGTAGTTGGCCATTGTTGTACTTGATGTCGCTTGAATGTTTCTTGAGAAACTTTAAAATATTTTCAGGGTAATGTGAAAAGTACGGCCCCATTCCAAATGAGTCAAAGAAAGTTGTTCTACCGTCTTCTTTGAGAGTTAAAGCCAACCAGTGCTCTCCTGGTTTATGTGCCGGATGTGTGTTGACGACGAAATATGCAGGCGGTCTGAGGGGTTGAGTGAATTGAGGCAACTCATCCGGCGGCCATACACCGTAAAATGTGTCGCCCAAGAGACCTCTCAGCAGCCTCTGTAACTGGAGACTATCCATAACTTTTTTTAATAATAGTCCACCAGCACTTGTCTTTTTGCATCAATCTCCAGAATGGAATCGTAACAAGCGTACACAATCAGTGTTACGGTGTTCGGTAAGGGTACTCTGAATCTCATCTCCAGTCTTAAATTCCCTTTTGAGACAGGGGAGAGAGCGTCGTTGTCGTCGGCTGGATTGAGATTAAACGCAAACAATGAATAACCGCCTTAAAACCTTCGCGGTCAATGCTTAGCGGTAGATCCTTCAAATGTCTTCCTGTAGCTAGAATCATGTTATAAAACTCTCTGACCGCCATACTGTTATTAAACTGAGGTTGAAAAGCTTTAGCGGGGATCTGTCGGCCGTCCTGACAGAGGGCGAGATATTCGGTGTTGTAATGATGAAAATTGAACGGGGAGAGATCTCTCCTACCGGTAAATGCCTCATGATGCACCATCCCTAAAACCACGTATTTAGGTATTGAACCCAGAAATAAATTCTCCTGGGTACATATTCTTGAGTTTTCAGGAATGGAGTATGTTTTTACGTTGACTCGTGAGAGTGGGTAGAGAGCATTTCCTTTTAACAAACCCGCTGCATGACCTATTCTCACAGCTGGCGAAACAGTGACTTTCTTCACAAACAGAGAGGCGCCGAGGATTTTCAGACGAAAGGTGGAGTCGCGGGGTCCGGTCAGGCAGAAGGCATCGTTCGCCCTGGTGAGTTTAATTCTTAAATCGACCGAGTTTAATAACAGTCTCTCGCAGAAAAATATGTCGCTGTGGAGAGGACCGAGAAGGTGTACTTCTCTGGATCTGCTCGTGAACTCGGCCCTCTTATTAAGACCTGCGTTGGGACCGTTTACAGTGACGATCGAGTCAACTGACCCGGGTAAAAAAGACCGGCGCTAAACTGTGTTTTAAGAGTGTCGCCGGAAAAGTTGAGAAGTGTTTCAATCATAGCTCTGTACGGGTGAGTGGAACTGGACTGCGAAATCATCCGATCCCCCAGAACCACATCGCACTGATCAAAGATTGTGTTTAGAGGATAATTGATGAGACCGACTGCTGCGTCGTTAGCCAGCGGTGTGCCATCGGCGTTAGTAATTCTTGCACGCACGTGTAGAAGGGTGTCGTTTAGGTCTAGATACTTTTCGCTGTCTCCCGGTATAAAAAACTCAATCGGTCCTCCTTCGCGGATAGCGGCTACTGGAGCAATTTCAGTGTAAATTTTGTCCTCGATGGAAAGCTGCGTCACCGGCGCCGTGAATAAATCCAGTTCTGCTAATGTGCATTCAGCAGATTTCTGGTGTAGGAGCGCCATGTTACTGTATATAAGGTTTTTTAAAATATATCGGAGCTCCCTCTGGACTTCCTCTTGGCCCGTTTGCTTCTGTCAACTGGCTTCTTTCTTTTTTTGTTTGTACGTTTATTAGAGCTCTGTGTTACACGGCGACCTGGAGGGCGTCTCTTTGTCCTTCGTGATAAGACGGCTATACCGCCTGACCCTTCCTGTCTCTGTTGATCGCTCATTCCTCTCACGGTACGGGTGAACATATCCGAGGCTATGTTACCCACCGCTTATTTGAGATGGGGTTTCGCTATGGCAATACCTCTTTTCAACAGAGGTGATACAAACCGAAACATTTTTGAGAAGAGGGAACCGATGCCTCGTCCGTACATAACCGGGACACCGTAGAACCCGGGTAGATCTCCGCCCACCTGTTTTTCATAATATTGTACAAATCTGTGCGGGTCGTCTCTTAAGCCTGCATGTACCATTGTGTTTGTTTATGACGGGTCTACACAGGGGGTTATCTCTCTCCGGCGTTGTGATGATGAATGGATTTCCAGACGACGATACGAGGGTTATATAATATCCTCTCAAGTAACAGGTCTAAAGTGTAGAGTCACCACCACTTTTCCAAAGGTAAAATTGACTGGTTTGTTAAGATCTGATTTCATTTGTACCTGAATATTTTCAATATGGTTCTTGGCAACCGGTAAATAGTAGCAGGGTTAAAATGTTGTGTGATTATATCTGAGTAACTACCCTTGATTTCCACCGTTCTTAAAAGCGGTGCATATGCATCCCCTACAAGCTGCGGTCTTACAACGTCGCTGTAACAGTAAAGATGGTAAAACCCCGCTTTTAAATCAACTGGATGGGGCGCTCTGAACTCGCAAAAATTGATCCAATGACCAGGCTCTACACCTAACATGTAAGCTAAAGGCGAGTTAAAAAGCACTAAGTTCTGACCGTCTCCTTGAAGATCAATTTTTTGCCGTGCACCGTCAAACAGGAAGCGTATATTGTTATTGGTTTTTTTAAAGGTTTGCTCCAACTCGGTTGTAATCTGATTAATAGAGCTGTAATATCCACCCTTGAACTTCAGTTTAGAAATATCTGTTCCTGCAGTTTTGAAATGTCGATCAACCCCTCGTGATTCGTCTTTTTTCCTCTGAGGTGAGGCGCTGGCGTCAGGATCCGGAGCCCGAAGTCTCGCCATGGCTCTATGAAATTCATCTTTATGCCGCCTCGACGTGTTAGCATCTGAATCTGATCCTCTTGGGGGAGCCGTGTTTGTGTTGGAATCAGGTCCTCTAGGGTTCGGTTTCCAGTAAAATAACGCCGCATCCTCCGGAATATTATGCCATGTGTGAGGGTATGTAATCTCCGCCACCTCCCATTTCCTGTTTAAATCAATATGTTGTGCTAAATCAACGCGGAAAGTACCGATCGAGTTGTCTTTAAAAACTTTTGCACTGGCGTTTGATGGTAAAGTCACATAGAAGCCAGTGTTCTTTGAGTTGTACATGATGATATGACGTCTGGTGTAAAGAAGGATCGTCTTATATATTTTTTATATCTGAAGCTTTTACCCAACTGTTGAATTTTTCAGGCCAGTTCTTCCACTGGACAAAGACCTGTCTCTCTCCTTTAACGCAGCGTTCCTTGAGAATCTTTTCTACGTGAAATACTTTATCCTTATCGAGTTGTACTTTTTGTAATTCTTGATCATAAAATGACCCCTGGATGGGTTCGCCGTCGAAATCTTTCAATTTATACACAGACGGGTTGCGGTGAATACATTCAGTTATCGTAAATATCTCGTCTGTAAAACTCTGCTCATACTTTTTGTCAAATATACCTCGTAGTTTTGATATCCTAACATGATCGCCCTCCTTAAATTTCGGCTTCTGTCGACCTTTCGACGGTCTAATGTAAAGATTGTCAAACACTTGCAGAGTATTTTCTTTAGTTACTTCCATCGGTGTCATTTTTATACTACTGTGATAGCTGTGATTATAACTCTTTACTAGATCCTGTAAAACTTCGATGTAACGTAGAGTGTTTTTAGCTGTAAAATATCTCCACATCCGATTTTTAAGAGTGCGGTTAAATCTCTCAACCACAGAGGCCGTAAAGTCACTCGCTGTTGAAAAATGAATAATTCTCTTCCTTTCCATCAAAGCCCGGAAACTCTTGCTAAAAAATTCTTTCCCATCATCCGTCTGTAGCTTTGCAGGCGTCCCGCTCTCATCCAGCACTGATTCAAACGCCTTCATTGTCTCAATCGCAGTCTTTCTTTTTAAAACGCGTACATAGGCCCTCTTTGAAAATACATCTATAACGGTCAACAAGTAATTTTGATCGTCGTTATATCTAGCCAACGCCTGCATGTCGCATAGGTCGGCCTGGAATTGTTGAAGCGGCCTGTGAACAAATACTCTGTTTCTCGGAAAGTTTACTCTGGCCGGTTTATGCAGGGTGTAAGCATCCTGTTTTGATAAAAAATCTTTAATAGATTTAGAACTGACTGGTTTTCCAGTCTCAACCTGCACCCCTTGACGAAGGCGATCCGCGCCTCCGTAGCTCCCGGGGTGAAGAGGATTGTAATAAACTCTTTTAATGATGTGTTTCACCGACATGTTAAATGAGAAATGAATGAGCCGAGATCCGAATATGCTTCTTAATGTTTTTTTATTAAACAGGTTATGTCAGGATTCGATCGTAAAGTTATACAAAGACAGTAAAAGCAAAAAAAAAAAAAAAAAAATATCACATACGAGGGTATCTCGTGTTTGTGACATTGCCCAGGACCGGCGTTCTATTCCAGATTCTACTTGCTGATTCCAGACGTTCAATTAGAAGATCCTCTGGCTCGTGTTTGATGTATTCGTTCCAGACGCTTGATTTTGGAGACCTCATTTCGAGCAAGACTGTCTCAGCCGTAGCCTTGGTTCTCATTTTCTCCGGTTGTACGTCATTCAGGGTCAAGTAGTGTTGTATAGCAGGCAGAAAGTTGTTGTTACAGAGTCTCTTCATCAACGGGTAGAAGTTAAGGCTGTAGAAATCATCCTCCATCTCTTCAAGACAGCTGTGTTGTACTTGGCTCGGATGGTCTACTTGGCAGCCGTAGCAGATCTCCCTCCAATATCTGCGCATGATTTTACCTAGTAGATGAAATACAACTGTCTTTACAGCTTTCAGGAAGAAACCGCTTATCCATCCATCCGTTTCATCATTAGCTGCTGGTTCTTGGTCTTGAGAAGCTGAGGATGAAGCAGGCGGATGCACGCAGACAGTTCCGTTCTCGGGACAGGAGGTTGTTGCTCTCCCTACAGGTTCCTCTTCATCGTCCACGTCTTCCATTTCACTTGCATCAGAGTCGTCTGTGTCGTCTTTGATGGTCAATGAAGGACAGGCTCCGTCCGCCATGCCGTTGTTAGAACCCTCGTACTCATGACCATCACCTGTAACGTCTTCTACCACAGGAAGTAGACGGGTCGGCGAGGGGTTGTTCATTCCGTACCCAGCACCGCCTGTAGCAGCTCCGAGGAAGATAGTGGCAATACGTCTCGGAACACCTTCGGTCCTCATTGTTTTCCTGGATGCGTTTGTTCCGCCGGATACGTCTGCAGGGTGTCGCTCTGGAAAACACCCTCTTTATAACAACCGCCAGCCAGTAGGCGGTCCAAAGGGCGGGACTAAAAGGTCAGTGCTTTTTTCAACACAAGGGTATCAACCCATAAGCGGCTATGGTAGAAGAGGCCGTCGATTTTTGCAGAAATCTCGCGGATTTTTTCACTCCAAGCATCCAAAGGTATGGTTAACAGAGCACGAAATACACCGCAATCAGAATTAAAATACTCCAGGACGAAATCTTCTTCTTCTTCACCCGTGACTCCTGTTGATACTTTATGGAGGGCTCTGAAGGACCATCGTCCTGATCCTGAGATTTTAGCCAGCCATATAGCCACGAAGGACGGCATCCTCTCCGTTCGATCAGGTTTGTTAGACACAGCTCCAGCCTTCTGACGTTGTTGTTGTTCTTCTTCTTCTTCAGCCCTTGGAAAATTTTCCGGCTTCACCTCTCTCAGCACACCCCAGTCGTTAGACGATAACACGGCCATCTCCGTATAGGCACTCAAGGTTTCGTTGTCATCCAGTTGATAAATGTACAATTCAGCTGTTTCATACTTAAACGCGTACCCCCATCTCCCTCAACGTCCGTAAGGCTCTAGAGACCACTCATCCTGCAAAGATTCCCCGGGCGGCGCCTGCGTACGCCGTAGGTACATTACAGATTTACGGGGAGCCCCAGCACCCATCCACGGGTCCTCAATAACAGTCACAGCTGTCTCGCTGATCACTGGTGATCCACGCGCCGTTGTAGGGATAGACATTGCGAGTTGGTTGTGTTTGCCGGTTCCTTGCTCCTTGCGACGGTCTGAAGGTTACATATATATACACACAGGTCGATGTTTATTCAGCGGTCAGAACCCTCCCTTTGTTATTTTCCTTCCTGTTATAAAACAAGGAATGATAGGGTTAATTATTACCCTTCCTGTCATAAAACAAGGGGGAGGGTTATAATTTTAATTCCCTGTTGATATAAAAAAGGGGGAGGGGTATTATTTTAATTTCTTTTTATATAAAAAGGGGAGGGGTTATTATTTTAATTTCTTTTTATATAAAAAAGGGGAGGGGTTATTATTTGAATTTCTTTTTTATATAAAAAGGGGGAGGGGGTGGTTTTATTACCTCCGGAAGGGGAGGTGTTTTATTATCTCCAGGGCCATAAATCAAACAATTTTGACATTTTGGTGTATCCTTCTTCTCTCTCATGACCCTTGATGAGGAAAAGTCACAAGATTTCATGAAGAAAAAGTCAGGATAACCACTACTTTTTTCAACACAAAAACGGATATCGGTCAAATTGACCCTAAGCATAATATGAGGGTTAAAGCTTTTCTAGGTCTGCTAAGCTTTTATAACAAATTCTTGCCAAACTTGTCTACTGTGCTCTCTCCATTACACAAGTTACTGAGGAAAGATGAGAAACGGAGGTGGGAGGTTGAGCAAGAAGAGGCTTTTAAGCAGGCAAAAAAGTTACAACAAAGCGTTTAAGTGTTGGTTCATTATGATGAACAAAAAGAACTGGCACTGTCATGTGATACCTCACCTTATGGGGTGGGGGCAGTCTTGGCACATAGGCTGGAAAAGGGAGCAGAAAAGCCTATTGGATATGCCTCACGCACACTCACAGCAGCACAAAAAAACTATTCGCAGTTGGATAAAGATGGGAGTTATCAGCAGTTATTTTTTGGGTGCAGTACTTCCACAAATATTTGTGTGGATGTAAATTTGTGATTTGTACACAGACCATAAGCCCTTAATCAGTCTGTTTCATGAAGGAAAAGCTGTGCCACACATGAGTTCTCAGAGGATCATGAGATGCGCTATTCTGTTAAGAGCAAATGAATATGCCGTGGTGTACCGACGTGGACAGGACAATGCAAACGCAGATGCTCTCAGTAGACTTCCACTTCCAGAGAAAACTGGGGATCCAGACTCAGAAGACCAGGTATTGATGGTAGAGCAGGATCAGAGTTCAGTGGTCAACTCGGAAGAGCTTCGTAACCATCGTGGACCAGTGAAGACCCCGTACTCGCACCAGTCCGTGAATACATACTCAGAGGGTGGCCCTGTAACCTCGATGTTGCTTTCAGGCCATACACTATGAAGCAACAGGAGCTGAATGTACAAGATGGGTGTGTACTGTGGGGGTGCTGTGTGGTGATTCCGGAAACAGGATGTGGTCTGATGTTGAAGCAGTGGTGGTGATTGATGCACATTCAAAGTGGTTGGAGGTCTACCCTGTTTCGTCAGCATCTGCAGTGGCTACTGTGAACTGCTTGAGGGCCAGTTTCAGCACTCATGGTATCCCAGAAATGATAGTGTCAGATAATGCCCAGTGTTTTGTGAGCGAACACACTAAAGAGCTTTTGGCACGCAATGGGATCACTCATGTCACATCAGCACCGTATCATCCTTCTTCTAATGGGATGGCAGAGAGAGCGATACAAACGTTCAAACAGTTGATGAAAAAAACATCCGGTGATTCTCCGGAAACCAAACTGAGTAGAGCTTTATTCAGTTATCAGATGGGGAGGCAGTTGAGGTGCATGTTGGATCTGATATACCCAAATTTGAAGACGAAAGTGGAACTGAAACTGGCAAACCAGAAAGTTCAGCATGATCAACATGCTCGGTTCAGAGGTTTTCAGACAGGTGACCGGATGTTCACAAAAAACTATGGTTATGGGTCTAAGTGGGTTCCAGGGTTAATACAGGAATGCACAGGACCAGTCTCCTACACAATGGTGCTGGGAAATGGGCAAACTGCGTAGACTCGTAGACCAGGTTTTCAGTGGGAAACTGTCCATTTTAACAGGTCAGACATCCTCCGCGCCCACTGTGGAGGATGTCAAAGTGGAGAATCCACTTGGGGATGGGATCTCACTGGAGACTGAGACAAGTGAAGGGAACAGTGAAGAAGTCAGTCTAAAAAAAAAAAAAAAAAAGCAGACCGACAGTGATCTGGTATGCTCACCGTCTCAAGGAAGAGTACGACCACAAAAGAACAGGAATCCCCCAGTGTATCTGAATGACAATGTTCAAAAAGTGGAATAGAAGATAAAAGTTTTGGACCAAGGTGCTTGCAATTTTCTTATTCTTTAGCGTAAAGAGGCATGTTTTTGTTTTGTTTTGTTTTGGGTTAGTTGTTTAAGTTGCATTCTATTTTATGACTGTTTTATTATTTTATTAAGTTTTAGGCTTACCCAAGTGTTTATGGTGGTTTTGGGGACATGGGTTTTGGGAGTGAAGTTGGAAGACGTGAACAGTTTGGCGAAGAGGTGTTATGATGTGTCATGGGATTATTTGGGGTCACAACTTGGGGGCGCTCTTGTTATGTTGCCGTGTCATCATCCGGTTTGTTGGAAGTTGGAACCGTGAATAAAACCTGCTGTGTTGATACCTCCTGTGTGTTTTCCTTTCCGCTTCGGCTATCACAGGGTGTGTCACTTCAACCCACTTGGGAGAACGAATCAAATGTCCGGACCATCATTGAGCAGTGTCACCAGGTTCGCGGACAGGACCCCAGGCGACAAGGCCCGGATTAGCGCTCGAGGCCGAGGCGCTGGAAGGAGCGAATTCAATACGAATAAAAAAATAAAAATAAAAAAAAACGCAAATACTATGCTTCAAGCAATTGTTTTATTTAAAGCAAATTTTCCACACAAACAGAAATTTCCTCCGGTCAGCTGACTGCCCGGGGAGAAGCTGCTGCCGAAGATTCCGACGTCCACGCTCGGAGCATGACAAGCGCTGAGTCACCTGCCTTTAAATCCGCTCCTGCGCTGATGCGACAAGTCTCTGCCGTGACTGCAACGAGACCTCAGTCCTACCAGAAGTTTCCGTGGTCCAGATGAGCCGCTCCGCACCTCTTCAAGTCTCAAGCTTCATCGCTTGATGCGCCAGATTCGCCGACTCCGGGTGTGCATGTGACCGGTAAGAATTTACAGGGAGACGGCGACCCTGCAGTTTAGCGCATGAAGTCCGACATGCCTCGGTGCTCGACTGAAGCTAAATGGCGTTGCTCCCGTGAATAGGAGGATGTCGGCATCACTAGCTATGAAAGACCAGCGCGTCACGGCACGCGGCAATCATTCTCCCCTGACTGCGATGAGACCTCAGTCCTGCCTGAAGTTTTCATGGTCCAGACAAGGCACTCCGCTTGTCTTCAGGTCTCAAGCTTCTTCTCTTGTTGTGCCAGATGCGCCAGCTTCGGCTGCAATTTCACAATTACAGAGTCACTCACTCACGCCTCGGTCATTTCACAATCACATTTTGCGGAGTGCCCTGGCACTTCCAGTGAAGTAGAAAGGCTGGTGTAATATTCCTAGCAAAAATTATGAGCGGACCTCCGATCCTGGGGCGTCCCCTCAAAGTGTGGCTACTTCAAGCTTAGCAGGCAGTCCTCTGTCCCCCGAAATGCAGTTCACTATTCGAAATCCTAAAGCAACTGCAACACTCAAAGGATATAATGCCAAATGGGTGTGGACTGCCGTCTGTTGGGTAAACATCCACTGCTAGTCCAATTCAATCCGGACTATTCCCGGTGCAGCTCTGAAACTCCACTGGCACTAGGCCCGCACGTGGTCAGGTACGGAGCCCCCCCTGAGGAGGGACCATCCCACCCGGCGTTGACAGAGCCACTTTCGCACAGTAGAATGGCGTCTACGCTGTCGGCAACCGGCTCATAGCACTTGAGAACATCATTGCGCTCTTTATGAGCTCCATGGACAGGCTCATCCATCACAGAACCTTTCTTACTCCACCTGAGATTTTGGAGATTCAACAGTCCATCGGCGTGGTGCTCTACTCGCAGCGCTTCCTCCACACATAGCTGCTGCCCGGGAGGAACAGCCGTATAATAGCCGCGCTGATCATCGCTGCTCCTCTTGGAGAGACCAGTCGGCTGCTCTCACATCTGCTCCCTCCAAAAGCGTAGAAAGAACTTTGTATCTAAAAGTATGCATCTAAACCAAAGTCTAACTTGAATAAAAAATAAGATGCATTACTTTGGTATCGAGTCTGTTTTTTCTCTGCCCAAAATGAGGGTTTATCACCTGCCAAGTTCTCTTCCGGTTCCAGTCAGTGCGAACTCTGGCTTCATTTTTTTTTTTTTTTGTTTGACATTGTCTCAGGAGACCAAGCAGTATAGTAACAGACTCTCTGCCTCCTTATCCCTGACATCCTTTGGAAGTATCTGGAGCCAAGAAGTTATGTTTTTCCTCAGCTTCGGCACAATAAGAAGCGTAGGCGTAAAATAACTCTTTCCCGTCTCTCAACAGATTCCGTTTCCAACCAAAAGTCAGGAGAGTTTCAATTCTGCCATTAACTCTTCTGATTCCACAGACTCGGCAGTTTCCAGCAGGGGTCGCCAGAGGACCGCGAAAGCCACCGCGCTGCGTGCGAGACCTGCTCTGTTCTCAGCTCCCTCGTGCGATGTCTGATGGGATGTCCGTCTGTGACTCTGCAGCCCTCCAAACCTCTCAGAGGCAAGCAGGACGTTGTCATCTAGAGAGTCATCTCTTTCTGAGGATGATTGGGCCGGTACCTCGGGGCTCCATCTTAGGAGAATTGCAGTGTCAGATCCAGGTACACTGCAAGTTTGGGGTACTTCCTCTGACGGCTCAGCTGACAAAAGCGAATCTATTTTTGAAGAACCAGCCGGACCTGAAGTCCCCAGAGGAGTAGGCGCTGATCATCGACGACCCTTTCGTCTTGTACCCGCCCTGGAGGCCGGGTCCGCTCCTGTGCTCAGGCCGCCTATCATGACAGAGTATCTTCTGAATTGAAAGCGCCTGTGTCCTCACCTGCCCATATGGATCAAGAATATACTCGATCATTGACACGCCCTTCAGTTTCACAGTCAACCTCCAGGTTCTGCGACACCACGTGGACCTGAGTGAACTCAAAGAAACAACATGTCTGATGGAGGAGGACCACGCTCTCCTGTCAAAGGAAATAATCGAGCTAGTACCAATGCGATCCTCTTACACTGGCTATTACTCCAGGTACTTCCTGGAACCCAAGAAGACAGGAGAGTGGAGACCTGTTCTGGATCTCAGTCTCCTCAACCAATTTATGACCAGACAGCGGTTCCGGACTACCAGCAGACTCCTGGAGTGTGTCAGAGTGTGAGAGTGGATGACCTCCATAGATCTTGCAGACTCCTACTTCCACAACACGGTCTCCAGTGTCTTGTGCCTCGTAAATTCGCCAAGTGCGTGGAGGCGTTGCTCGAACCACTTAGAAGACAGCGTCTGCGGATTCTGACATACTTGGACTACTCGTTGATTCTAGACAGGTCCAAACAGGAGTCATGAGCGCACACCAGCTTAGCAGAAGGGGTCTTTTTCGTAGCTGCAGAACAAATTCAACGTCTCTGAAGTGGTTTCAGAGAGTTATCAACAATTTTATGTATGTTGTTCTGAAAGACACAGGTCCCTCGTGCTGAAAACGCGTTTTCTGCACTGTTCACTCACTGCTCAGGGCTGTCTCAGAACATAAAAATTGGTATCGAGTCTGTTTTTTCTCTGCCCAAAATGAGGGTTTATCACCTGCCAAGTTCTCTTCCGGTTCCAGTCAGTGCGAACTCTGGCTTCATTTTTTTTTTTTTTGTTTGACATTGTCTCAGGAGACCAAGCAGTATAGTAACAGACTCTCTGCCTCCTTATCCCTGACATCCTTTGGAAGTATCTGGAGCCAAGAAGTTATGTTTTTCCTCAGCTTCAGCACAATAAGAAGCGTAGGCGTAAAATAACTCTTTCCCGTCTCTCAACAGATTCCGTTTCCAATGCGATCCTCTTACACTGGCTATTACTCCAGGTACTTCCTGGAACCCAAGAAGACAGGAGAGTGGAGACCTGTTCTGGATCTCAGTCTCCTCAACCAATTTATGACCAGACAGCGGTTCCGGACTACCAGCAGACTCCTGGAGTGTGTCAGAGTGTGAGAGTGGATGACCTCCATAGATCTTGCAGACTCCTACTTCCACAACACGGTCTCCAGTGTCTTGTGCCTCGTAAATTCGCCAAGTGCGTGGAGGCGTTGCTCGAACCACTTAGAAGACAGCGTCTGCGGATTCTGACATACTTGGACTACGGACTTCCAATTCCGTTTCTCTGAAGTGGTTTCAGAGAGTTATCAACAATTTTATGTATGTTGTTCTGAAAGACACAGGTCCCTCGTGCTGAAAACGCGTTTTCTGCACTGTTCACTCACTGCTCAGGGCTGTCTCAGAACATAAAAATTTCACCTGGCACTATATCAGAAGCTGTTATTCTAGTAGGTGCCGAACTAATTCAACATGTCTGAAGTGGTTTCAGAGTGATAACATTTTAATGTTTGTCGATTCCGAAAACGACCTTCGCTTGGGTGAAAACCCGTTTACTGCACTGTTCACACAGTGATCAGAATAGTCCCAGAGCATGAAAATATCAGCTGCAACTGTTGGAAAAAGACTCTTTTGAATATATTCCGCACTAAATCCACGTTACTGAACTATTTTCAGGGTGTAATCAACAATTTTATTTTTTTTTTGGTCGAATATCTCGCGCTGAAAACGCGTTTTCTACACCTTCACTCACTGCTCAGGGATGCCTCAGAACAAGAAAATTTCAACTGAATTTCCACCAGAAGTGGTATTTCTAGTAGTTGCAGAACTAATTCAACATGACAGAAGTGATTTCAGAGTGATAATAACATTTTTTTATTTGTCGATTCTGACAACTCGGGCCAAAAACGGGTTTTACATACTGTGCACTCGCTGGTCAACGATTCCTCAGAAGATGAAAATTTCACTTGCCACAATAAAAAAGGCATTTCTATTGGGTGCAGAACTAATTCAACCTGACTAAAGTGATTTAACAGAGTTATCAACATTTTTATTTTTATCGGTCTTTAAACCACCATTCCTTTGGCTGACAACGTGTTTTATGCACTGTTCACTCACTGCTCAGGGATGCCTGAGAACATGAAAATGTCTCCTGCAACTATAGAAAAAACACTCTTTCTCGTAAAATTAACACTAAAGCTACATTTCTGAACTGTATTTCAGGGAGTTTTGAACTTTTTTTTTTCCTGGTCAGAAACCGAGCCTGGAGAGTTTTCTGCACAGTGCACTCACTTATCAGAATACACTCAGAACAAGAAAATATCACCTGCAACTGTTAGAAAAACACTCTTTCGAGTACATTCAACACTAAACATACATTTCTGAACTGTTTTTAAAGGGTCATAAACAATTTTATTTTTGACGGTCCGAAACCCACTTTCTCTTTGTCTGAAAACACTTTTTACGCACTGTTCACTCACTGCTAAGCGATTCCACAGAAGATGAAAATTGCAACTGCCTCTATAACATAAATGGAATTTCTACTGGGTGATGAACTAATTCAACATGTCTAAAGTGATTTCCGAGAGTTATCAACATTTTTATTTTTGTCGGTCTTTAAACCACCTTTTATTTGGCCGAAAACGCATTTTACGGACTGTTCACTCACTGCTCAGGGATACCTGAGAACATAAAAATTTCTCCTGCAACTATAGGAAAAACACGCTTTCTAATATAATTAACACTAAACCTACATTTCTGAAATATATTTCATGGGGTTATCAACTATTTTTTTCCTGGTCAGAATCCGAGCCTCTCTCGGACTGAAAACACGTTTTCTGCACTGTTCACTCTCTGTTCAGGGATGCCTCTGAACATCAAAATTTCACCTGGCACTATAGCGGAAGCAATCTTTCTAGTAGGTGCCGAACAAATTCAACATGTCCGAAGTGTTTTGAGCGAGGTAACATTTTTATTTTTGTTGGTCTGAAAACCACTGTCATTCGGGCTGAAAATGCGTTTTCTGCACTGTTCACTCACTGATCACAATAGCCTCAGAACATGAAAATATCACGAGCAACTATTGGAAAAAGACTCTTTCTAGTATATACAACCCTAAACTTACATTTCTGAACTGTATTTCAGGGGGTTATGAACAATTTCATTTTGCCGGTGCGAAACCACTTTCTTTCTTGCTAAAAACTCATACCTAAGATAAAGTTATCAACATTTTTATGTTGTTCTGAAAACCACAGTCCCTCGGGCTGAAAACGTGTTTTCTGCACAAGTCACTCACTGCTTAGAGGGGTTACTCGAATCATGAAAATTTCACCTGCAATTATCGGAAAAACAGTTTTTCTCGTATATTCAACACTAATCCTCTCCGAAAAGGGCACTGCGACAGGCCTACAAACAGCCGAACCGTTCCACAATTTTCTGCTTCCAAGCCATGGGATGAGTTTGACGAAAGCCAGGCGCTGCTCTGACGTGGATCCGGAGACTCTGTTCCCAGAGTTGGATGAGTTCCGTTTGGTGGAGTCAGGCAGGTTCCCGTTTGATCTGCACCTGTGCCTCATGGCATCCGCCGCCCATCGTATCGAAGTTGAGCTCTCTCTCCGATGCCTGTTCAAGAATCATCCCACTTCACTAACGGCGTGCTGGTGTTGCATGGTGAGACAACACACGGTGCACGCCCGCATGTTGTCTGCCCACAACTGGAAGAAATCCGGACTATTCCCGTCACAGTTCTGACACTCCACTGGCACTGGGATCGCACGTGGTGCGGAACAGAGCTTACTGCCAGGTGGAGGTTTTGGATTTGCGGTGCGGCGTTCCCTTTCACTCAGCCATCATGCGCGATGTGCGATGCATGATGCCCTCGCCCCTGGAGCTCGACCTCTCTCCTGAGGTGTGACCATCCCACCTGTGGACAGGCTCATCCATCGCAGAACCTCTCTCACTCCACCAGAAATTTCGGAGACTCAACACTCCGTCGGCGCGGTGTTCCGCTCGTGGCCCCTCCTACACACAGCCACTGCCCTTGGGGAACACCGTCGCTGGTCGAAGGGGCGGGGTGAGCACAGCCGCCCGGATCATAGGTGCCCTGATCATTGCTGCTTATCTTGGAGAGACCAGTCGGCTGCTCTCACCTCTGCTCCTTCCACAAGCGTAGGAAGAAAAAGGTATCTAAAATTATGCATCTAAAGCAAAGTCTAATTTGAATAAAAAAATAATATGCTTTACTTTGGTATCGGTTCTGTTTTGTCTCTGCCCAAAATTAGGGTTTATCACCTGCCAAGTTCTCTTCCGGTTCCAGTCAGTGCAAACTCGAGTGGCAGCTCTCTGGCTTCAAAAATTTGTTTTTGTTTGACATCGTCTCAGGAGTCCGAGCAGTATAGTAATAGTATAGTCTCTCTGCCTCATTAACCCTGATGCCAGAACTGTCCGTGTGAAGTTTCTTGAGCCAAGAAGTTTTGTTTTTCCTCAGCTTCGCCACAATAAGTAGCATGGGCGTCAAATAACTCTTTCCCATCTCTCAACAGATCCTGGTTCCATCCAAAAGTCGAGAGAGTTTCAATTCTGCCATTAACTCTTCTTATTCCTTAGACTCGCCAGTTTCCAGCAGGGGTCGCCACTGGACAGCGAATGGACCTCTTCAGAGGATCACTTAGTAGGCACTGCATGCCGGCTCTGTTCTCAGCTCCCTCGGGCGATGTCTAATGCTCTGTCTGTCTGTGATTCTGTTCTCTGCCGCCCTCCAAACCTCTCAGAGGCAAGCAGGACATCTTCATCTAAAGACTCATCTCTTTCTGAGGATTGCTTCGCAGAGAGAACTTCAAAAGTCCTCTCTGGTTCTCTCTCTATAGATCCAACGACCCTCCACTTGGAGTGGACGCCCTGGCTCATCCAAGGTGGACAGAAGGCCTCCTATATGCCTTTCCTCCTCCTTGCCTTCTTCTTTCTCTGATGAGGAGAATTCAGCTGGAGAGAGTGAGAATGATTCTCGTGCCTCCAGAAAGCCCCAGCTCCAGCTGGTATCCGGAGATGTATCAGATGCGGATCAAAGGCCCCTGGGAGTTTCCTCCATCCAGGTCAGGGCATCTGCAAGCATCAGGAACCCCGAGGGCTCCCCCGGCTCCCCCAATACTAGGACGACCCCTCAAGGTTCGGCTTCTCCAGGGTTAACAATTAATCACATGCCCCCTGATGTTCAATTAACTCTTCAGAACGCTAAAGCTCTGTCAACCGTCAGAGCATACAATGCTAATTGGACATTTTTTTCCCGGTGGTGTGGAACCCAGTCAGCTTCCGCAGATTCAGCACCTCTTTCTCTAATCCTCTCTTTTCTCCAGTATCTGGTTAGCGAATGTTGTAGCAGCGCTACATTACGGGTTTTTGTAGCAGCCCTTTCGATGCTACACAATGGTCTGGACAGCCACCCCGTCGGTGAGCATGGTCAAGTGAGCCGTTTCATGAGAGGAGAGAAAAGGCTTAGACCGACCTCAAGACCTTTATGCCACGACTAGGACCTGCAGCTGGTCCTCAATTCACTCTCCAAAGCCACTTGATCAGGCCTCCCTGGTGCTACCAGCTGGAACACCAGTATCTGCTTCATTACAATGCTGTGGAGTGTGCAGCGACCCAAGATTCATCGGATTCCTGCATAACTTTCTGTTCTTTTGTTAATAAACTCATTCTTTCTTGCTCAGCTCAGACTAGAACCCTGACTGCAGCTGCTCAGTAAATGTTTTCTCTCTACTTATGGAGGATTGTTAATGCCACTTTCTGTTTCAGCCGTATATTGGCTAAAAGAAGGCAACACAGTTCCTACTGATCCAGAGTGTAAGTTACACTCTATATATGAGGGGTCGTTAATGCCACCTTCTATTTCAGCTTACGGTGGCAAAGGCGAGGCAGTAGCTCCTGCCACCCAGAGTGTAAAATTTAACCCTATGTATTACCTCATAGGTGTTCCAGAGTCCCTGGAGGTGTTCCGGACTGCGTGACTCCGCCACCTGTGCTCACACACACACTCACACAAGGTTGTGCTGCAACCTGTTCAAGTCCTGCAAACAGTCCTGCAGGAGGGGGCAGAAATTATGAGGGGTCCGCCGATCCCGGGCCGTCCCCTCAAAGCATGGCTACTTCAAGGTTAGCAGGCAGTCCTCTGCCCCTCGAGGTGCAGTTCACTATTTGAAATGCTAAAGCACCCTTAACACTCAGCTCATATAATGCTATATGGGTGTGGACTGCTGTCCTTTGGGTAAACATCCACTGCTAGTCCAGTTCATGCAGGGATCTCGAAGACTCAGACACACCTCCAGACCCATGTGACCCTATTGGGATTTTCAATTGGTATTAAAGTCTCTCTCTGAAGCTGCCTTCGAGCCACTTGAAGAGGCTCCTTTGGAGCTGGTGGCTTTCAACGGAGCTCTACTCCTGGTCCTGGCCTCCATCAGGAGGGTTTGGAGAAATTTGTGCCTTGTCGAATAGACTCTTTTCCCCAAATCTCTTTGTGTCTCTTCTGAGGTCAGCAATTTTTCAGTGAATGCTTTCTGTCCTACCCCCCACCCGGAATGGCCAAAAATGCATTTTACGCATTGTTCTCTCACTGCTCAGCGATTCCTCAGAAGATCAATATTTCGAAACCCTGATCTCCCTATCACGAGACTGACACTCTACCCACTGAGTAAAGCAGCTAAATCTTTCTTCATTATCCTTCAGGGATTTGAACCCCTCACCCCTGATGACTAGACGGACACTCTATCCACTGAGCTAGCCAGCCACTCAGCTAACCAGCCACTTCTCTCTCCATCGCAGTTCAGGCATTCAAACCCCCGACCTCCTGATCACTAGACGGACGCTCTACCCAATGAGCGACTGAGCTACTTCTTTCTCCATGGCACTACAGGGATTTGAACCCCTCACCTCTGATCACTATACGGACTCTCTGCTTTCTGAGATAATGAGCCACTGAATTAACTAGCCACTGCTGTCTCCATGTCAGTTCAGGGATTCGAACTCCCGACCCCCTGATTACTTGATGGATGCTCAACCTACTGAGGTAACCTGCCACTTCTCATTCCATGGGTCTTCGGTGATTCGAGCGGCTGACCCCCGGATCACTAGACCGATGCTCTACCCACTGACCAAACCAGCCACAACTCTGACCATGGCTCTTTGGGGATTCGAAACGCTGAACCCCAATCACTAGACGGCCACTCTACCGACTTAACTAACCAGCCACTTCTCTATCGATTGCTCTTCAGTAATTCGAACAACTTACCCCCATTGCTAGACGGACGCTCTACCCGCTGATCTAACAAGCCACTTCTCTCGATCACACTTCAGGGATTTAAAGCCCTGACCGTAAAAAGCCCTGAAGCGATGACTAGACGGACGCTCTACCCGCTGAGCTAACCAGGCACATCTGTCACCATGGCTCTTCAGGGATTAGCACCCATCAATCCCTGATCACTAGTCTGATACTCTACCCACTGAACTAAGCAGCCACTGAGCTAACCTGCCACTTCTCTCTGCATGGCCCTTCAGTGATTCAATCCCTCGACTCCCCCGATCACTATACTTTCGCTCTACCCACTGAGCAAAGCACTTGCCACTGCCACTTCTCTCTTGATGGCTCTTCAGTGGCAGGTTAACTCAGTGGCTAGAACGTTCGTCTAGTGTTCGGGGGTTTGGGGGTTGGAATCACTGAAGTGGGTCACCGGTTCGAATCCCCGAAGAGCCATTGGAAGAGATGAGATGGAAGTGGCTTGTTAGCTCAGTGGCTGGTTAGGGTAAGCGGTTCGAATCCCTTAAGTGCCATGCAGTGAGAACTGGCTGGTTAGCTCAGTGGGTAGAGCGTCTGTGTCGTGGTCAGGGGGTGAGGTGTTCAAATCCCTGAAGAGCCAAAGAGATTGTAGTGGCTTGTTAGCTCTGTCGGTACAGCGTCCGTCTAGTGATCAGGCGGTCAGGCGTTCAAATCCCTGAAGGCCATGGTGAGAGTTGTGGCTGGTTAGCTCAGTGGGTAGAGCGCGCGATGGAGATGAGAACCGAGCAGGTCTGGCACGCAGCGGCTACTGTGTGATCCTCTGAAGAAGTGGCATTCGCAGCAAACTGGCGAGTCTGAGGAATAGGAAGAGTTAATGGCAGAATTGAAACTCTCTTGACTTTTGGCTGGAAGCGGAATCTGTTGAGAGATTCCGGATTGGAAGTGGAATCTGTTGAGAGACGGAAAAGAGTTATTTGGGGCCGATGCTTGTTATTGTGTCGAAGCTGAGTAAAAACAGAAATTCTTGCCTCCAGAATCTTCCCCAGGGACAGTTCTGGCGTCAGGGATAAGGAGGCAGAGAGGCCGTTACTATTCTGCTCGGTCCCCTTAGACGATGTCAAACGAAAACAAAATTTTGAAGCCGGAGTTCGCATTGACTGGAACGGGAAGGAGAACTTGGAGAGTGACAAAGCCTAATTTTGGGCAGAGAAGAAATGGACCCGATACCAACGTAATGCATCTTGTTTTTTATTCAAGTTAGACTTTGGTTTCGATGCTTACTTTTAGAAATAAAGTTTTCTTCCTACGCTTTTGGAGGGAGCAGAGGTGAGAGCAGCCGACAGGTCTTTCCATAAGGAACAGCAATGATCACCGCGGCTATGATCCGGACGGCTGGGCTCACTCCGCCCCTTCGACCAGCGACGGTGTTCACCCCGGGCGGTGGCAGTGAGTGGAGGAGGGGCCGCGCACCACGCCGACGAACTGTTGAATCTCCAAAATCTCTCGTCGATTGAGAGAGGTTCTGCGATTGATGAGATTGATGGGTGGCGGATGACATGAGGCACGGGTGGAGATCAAGCGGGAACCTGCCATCCACCTCATAGCAGCGCCTGGGTTTTGTCAAACTCATCCCATGGCTTCGAAGCAGGAAATGTGGAAAGGTTCGGCTGCTAGTAGGCCGGTCGCAGCGCCTTATTCGTAGAGGTTTAGTGTTCAATATACTACAAAGAGTGTTTTTCCAATCGCTGTAGGTGATGTTTTCATGTTCTGAGGCTATTCTGATGAGCGAGTGAACAGTGCACAAAACACGTTTTCAGCCCGAGTGAGGGTGGTTTTCTGATTGACCTGAGCCTGAGATAAGTTCGGTTTCAGAAGGCCAAACATAAAAATGTGGATAACGTTCAAAAACGAGTTCAGATAGCTGAGATTTGAAGTGCAACTACTAGAAAGACAATTTCTGCTATAGTGGGAGGTGAAAATGTCATGTTCTGAAGGTTCCCTGAGAAGTTGTGGCACAATGCAGAAAACGCGTTTTCAACCTGAGATAAGGCGGGTTTCGGAACACCAAACTTAAAAATGTTGACAACGCACAAAAAACACTTCAGACAGCTTAGATTTGATGTGCAACTACTAGAAAGACAATTTCTGCTATAGTAGGAGGTGAAAATGTCATGTTCTGAAGCTTCCCTGACAAGTTATGGCACAATGCAGAAAACGCGTTTTCAGCCTGAGATAAGGTGGGTTTCGGAACGCCAAACATAAAAATGTTGATAACTTTCAAAAAACACTTCAGACAGCTTAGATTTGATGCACAGCGACGAGAAAGACCCTTTCTTCCATAGTGGGAGGTGAAAATTTCATATTCTGAAGCTTCCCTGAGAAGTTGTTGCACAATGTAGCAAACGCGTCTTCAGCCTGAGATCAGGTGGGTTTCGGAACGCTAAATATAAAGATGTTGATAACTTTTGGAAAACACTTCAGACCGCTTAGATTTGATGTGCAACTACGAGATAGAAAGTTTCTGCTATAGCGGGATGTGAAAATTTTATGTTTTGATTCTTCGCTGAGAAGTTGTGGCACAATGCAGAAAACGCGTTTTCAGCCTGAGATAAGGTGGGTTTCGGAACGCCAAACATAAAAATGTGGATAACTTTCAAAAAACACTTCAGACAGCTTAACAACAGGTATTATGCAGGTATTATGCTTGACTCTTTCTCAGACACTGAAACAGAGTCTGTGATAATCGGTTAATTTGCAGGGGAGACGTGAGTTCTTTCCCACACGATTGAATCTTCAAAAGAGACAATTTGAAGGCAGACCTCATTGTCTTTCAGACAACGTTGTTTAGGCCGAGTTCACACCCAGGCCGCCCCACCTGTAGACCTTCCTTTTCAAATTGTGCCATTTGGTGGAGGGTCAGTTCACACCTCTTAGCTACCTAGCAGACACTGGGCTGTTCCTCCCTATTGTTTTGAAGTATTCAAATCAACAAAGGCGTCACCTAGGCCCTGCCCACACAAACGGAGTATTTAGGTGACCCTGATTCAGACCACATTTTACACCAGTTCAGGGGTAACCTTTGCTGTTGACCAGACCTTCCAGAACCTCAGCCACCTCTCCAAACGACTCCAGACTTGGCATGGACGCCTCTTCCTCTGCACATCGTAGGTGAATATTTATCTGTCTATCTATCTATCTGTCTATCTATCTATCTATCTATATCTATACAGTATACAGTACATATATGTATATACATATATGTATATCTATGTATCTACATTTACATATATAAGTATAATAAAAACGTTACGCCATGTTTATCACGTACCATGTCTCTTTTCATTGACAGATGTCGTCACTCATCTGTGTGACGTTCATTTAGCGCAGAGTGATACAGGTAAAAAGATTTCATTATTCGAGCAGCTAATGCGACCAACTTTTGAAGACGGTGGCGTACACGCGGATCCGACGGCGGTGCTCCCTTCAATAGATACCAGTCTAGCCACGGATGCTTATAGGTGAATATAAAAAGCTATTATAAAAACTTTGTCATGTTGGTTTATCATATTCATCTCTACTTTTATAGGAATTATTACCCATCTGGGTGATGTTCATTTAACGCAGAGTGATACATTAAATATATTTATATTTAATCAATTATAAGCTGCTCTTAATATCTCATGATATTATGTACTAGATGCATTGTCTCTTCTAATATTAGATTCGAGTCAGCCGATAACCTTCTGGTGGCGATAGAAGGACCTCTGGAGCTGGAACAAACAGAGATTTTCTTATTTTAAAGTTACATGATGCTGTTTCAAGTCAGACGATAAAATATAGAAACATTCTATTTTCATCAGTCGTTGCTTGACTGAGTCATGCTTTTCGAAAAAAATCTAGTCACACTAAAGGTAAAAAAACAACTACTTTTTGTTTGTACTGTACCCTGTAATTTAGGGGTAAAACAATCAAACGTGCAAGCAGTACAAAATTACTTCATCATTAGCTGTGACATTTAGATCAGACCAGACTGAGCAACACAACGTTTGAGCCTTCGAGAAGTTACTACTCAACACTAATACATACATACTGAACACAAGCACAAAATGTACTGTAACACACAACAAAGTTAACACACACACACAGCGACACGCAAACACTGTGGCAAAAATGAGGGAAAGTGAGAATAAGTTACAAGAACTGTTCTTCACTCTGCTTCTTTTCAATCCCTGTATCATGCAAGATGAAATGACTGAATGTGTTCCTGCAATGTAACAATTGTGAAGCAATGCGATATAATAGCTATACAAACGTCCTATAACTTGTCATGTAACACATCTACAATGTAGGAGGGACAGAACATTCATTGAATGAACATTCATTTATACTTGATGCTATCGCTAGTCAGACAAGTAGTGTAGAAATATCCAAAGTATGTTAACCCTTAATTTTATTTTATTTTATTTTTTTTTGCCTTACGAGTGGCTAAAATGTGTATATTACAAGCCATGCTTTTCATTGATTTAAATGTGTCTTTATTCTGTATTTTCAGGTGAAAATAGCCAAATGCGGGAGCAGTACGGTGCGACATGTTAGTTTTGTAGTGTGCATTTTGTGTTCGGGGGTCGGGTCGCGGAGGCAGCATTCGGAGCAGGGAAGCCCAAACTTTCCGGTCCGCACAAACCTCCTCCAGCTCATCCCGAGGCGTTCCCAGGCCAGACCGGAGACATAATATCTCCAGCGAGTCCTGGGTCTTCCCCGGGGTCTCCTCCTGGTAGAACATGCCCGGAACACCTCCCCAGGGAGGCGTCCAGGGGGCATCCGGATCAGATGCCCGAGCCACCTCAACTGGTTCCTCTCCATGTGGAGGAGCAGCGGCTCCACCCCGAGTTCCTCCCGGATGACCGAACTCCTCACCCTATCTCTAAGGGTGCGCCCAGCCGGAGGAAACTCAATGACGCAATTACTCCATCATCATATGTGATATTTAGATCAGATCCAGAGACTAACATGCTTCGAGCTGAGGTGAAACTATGAATGTATGAATTGAGAATTATAAAAAAGTAACCCGAGTCGAAATCGAA
Organism: Synchiropus splendidus; assembly: GCF_027744825.2. Taxonomy (NCBI): domain Eukaryota; kingdom Metazoa; phylum Chordata; class Actinopteri; order Syngnathiformes; family Callionymidae; genus Synchiropus; species Synchiropus splendidus. The sequence goes on from NC_071337.1 coordinate 34,869,987, forward strand.
ATGTGTTTAAATTAAATCTTTCCATTTTAAAAAACAGTGTTTCTGTTGTTCATTTTCACAAAATTTTAATGCTGAAGTAAGGCATGTGAACAAATTCAGATATTGTATTTTCATATTTTTTCACAAGTTACAGGTGTATTCTCAGTTATTATTTATCAACTGTGTCTCAAATTTTAAAACTTTTTTTTTCAGTGTTTTAAAAACAAACAACTGGCAAATTAAACTGGTTGACATTGTAGGTTCGTGAACCTGTTTTTGTCTTGTCTGTTTTGTCTGTGTTCGCAAGTTACCATAAAAAAATAGTTTTGGTAGGCTGGTTGTTCATCTTATAAAATCTAACCGACGCACTGAAGCCTGTAAGTACATTTTTCCTTTTACTTCAAGCTTTTCTCCATCCATTAGAATCTCAAATATCTGTTTCACTGTTAAAAACTTCTAATTGTCAGTATCAGAAATTGAATTGTTTGAAAAAACAACAAATAAAGTTTTTTTCAGCACACACACACACACACACACACACACACACACACACACACACACACACGTGCATCAAATTTAAGACATACCATTCTCACTATAAGACAACAAGCCATTTTAGTATGTACGAGCATGTTGGCATGTTCCCAATCTTCTTAATCTTTTCATTTACCTGAAACTGTCTGCTTACACAAATTGTATTACTAATCCTGAACTAAAGCCTGACGTTTTTGTACAACCATCTACGATAGGATAAATAGATGAATATTATTAGAAACTAGATATAGTTTATTTAAAAATTTTAACAAACTTTTTTCATTTGTTCAGCCATTTGTCAAATTTGAAAAAATAAAAGATGTATAACTTTTGAGATGTCAAGAGCTTTTTATTTTCGCTACCAGTCACAAACCCCGCTTTTTTCACGAAATAGTATGAAATATATATATAAATATATATATATTTTTTTACAAGTAAAGCTTTTTTACTAATCACTGCCAATTCTAACTGACAAACAACAAATCACAGGGTTGACATTGTAGTTTCTGACATACATTCAGTTTTTCATTTTTAATCGTCCTAGACCTACATTTTCTTTACATATCTTCAAGCTGAATAGTGTTTTATCTTCTATTTGTTTACATTCACAAGGTGTACGGATTGCGCGGAAGCATTTTTTTTTTTTTACGCTAGTAGTCTCTCAATGAGGCACTGAATCCTGCAGAAGGCTTTTATTCCTTTTTATGAACTTGCATCTACCTATCTATCCATCAGTCAGTTAAGTTTTAAAGTGTAAATGCATACGACGGAATATGCACATAGAAAATATCAGAAAAGTAAATATGAGAATCTACTTCAAAGAACAACTTTGTTCATAGTGAAGGGAAAGAATAGAAACTCCATAGAAAGAACACCTGAGAAACAACAACAACAAAAAAAAAAACAATCTAACAAAGCTAACAAAAATTTTTGAAAGCAACAGTGTGATTATGTCTCATTTTTCACTCAAATTGAATTTTAACCGAGTGAATGTCTGCAAACGCATGAAAGCATGTTTGTGAACACATCCTGATAACGCTTGGTGACCCAATATCCAATCCTATGGGAAGATGTCCCGGATCATACTCAGGCCGCCTTCGTTCAACGTATACAGCCAATGACTAGTACCTCGCTCCTAAAATAAGCCTCGATGCACTTTTTTTAAAAACGGTGGCAAAATTCGCCGTTCTGCCCATAAGAGGGCGAAAGTGATAGAATGAGATTAAGATTTAAAATGAGAAGACCCAAAATGTCGAGGGTGACTACGGTGATTAATACAATCTTGAATCTTGAGCACAGAGTGTCCCTTATTTGTCCCACAGAGGGGGAATGTTGGACTTGTTGGATCTACGCATCCGTAGGTAAATGCGGAATTGATGAACATATCACTTACAACTCCGAGACAATGCTTGTTATTGGTTTGGGTGTGTTCTTCTTGGTAGAATTTGTATGAACATCTTATAAACACCTCATCAACAACTCATACGAGAACTTTAAACGGAAGGAAGGAACACATATTGGATATGAAGTTCTATGAGGCTTTTCCACTGGACCTTTGGAGTCAAAGTGTAGACTGAGGTTCATGTTTGCATGTTACTACAGTACTTTTTGGGTTTTATTTTGTAATGATGTAGTGTTTCTGTTGGTTGGGGAGAAACTGTTGAAGGTGCTGCAATTTCCAGGACCATGTTACGATTTTCAAACGTTACTGTCAACATTTGCGTCAAAAGGATACTTCTGCAAGGAATCTCAATTAATTCCAAAAGCAAATGGATACCGACAATATCCTTGAACAAAATCTGAAATTTTGAAAGAGCTAAATCTAATGCTGTTGTAATATATTCTCACTATGATGTGCTTTAAACATAAATGATGGAATAGTTATCTCCTGCAAAAGATAGAAATGATAAAAGTTGAAAATTAAAAGTTGAATGCAGGCAAATATTTATGTTGAATGTTTGTGAGTAGCTTGTAAAATCTTTGATGTATGACTTCATTTTACCCTTTCCTCACTAGTAGCCATCACAAATCGGCGACCTCCATCTTGATCTTAGATGCTCACTCCGCCTATGAAAACCAGGCCATCAATTCAGACACATGTGACTCTGCTTGTCTGCCTGTGTAGCAGTCTCTCAACCATACATCATGGCAGGTCCCTTGTATTGTATTGTTTCTAAATAACAAGTACAACAATACATGGTATCCTCAGTTTAGACCTAGAACCTGGGCGATTCAACAAGTTACACGTGTTCAAAGGTGCTCATTCAGAGAAACAATGATTGAGTTCTGGACCAGCAGGAGACCTTACAGATATTTCTTGTTGATGCCAGTGAGGAGAGAGTAACCGTACGTCTCGCAGAAGAATATTAACACATTAATTGATAATCTGAGGATCAAAAAACTTGAACAATGATCCCTCTTTCAGGATGGCCTCAAACTTTTCATCCACAATCTAACAGTCATGTGTAAAGGGTTCCCCCATTGTTTGTGGTGACACTGGATGACTTGTTTTTACAGTATTCTCCTGACGGCGTGCTTGAGACCCGTCAACACAACATTGTCAGGGATAAAAAAGAACATCACTTTAAAAAACAGATCAGTTACGAAAAAACTCCGGGTCGTGTACGATAAGAGGCGCTTGTTTTCGGACGGCACAACCAAACCTTTCGGGTTTTGCACTGAGTTGCAAAAGATGAATAAAAATATCAAATTCATTGAAGGTTTACCTGAATCTTTTGAAAATGAAGATGTATTTCCTACTGATAGAAAACATTTGATTATTCTTGACGATGTTATTTTTGAAGCTTCTGAAAACCCAGAGGTTGTCCGTGTTTTTACGCAGTACAGACATCATAAAAATATGAGTGTTATAATGCTGACGCAAAACTTATTTCATCGTGGTAAATATAGTCGTACTATTAGTCTGAATAGCAATTACTTTGTATTGTTTAAGAATCCTCGCGATAAAATGCAGATAAAAGTTCTTGCTCAACAGATTTACCCGTCTCAAAGAGCTTTCTTTCTAGAAAGCTTTGAAGATGCTACAGACGACGCTCACGGGTACTTAATTGTTGATCTAACACCCTCATGTCCAGAACGCTACAGACTAAGGACTGGGATACTTCCTCACGAGTGTCACACTGTGTACATACCAAAAACGTCTGCTTAAGTTATGTCAGCGCGTATAAAAATAAACGCTGGTTTACTTAAGGAACTATACCACGCTCCGTCAAAGAAACGTAAAGACATTTTAATGCGTAGTTCTCGGGACTTTATTCAAGCTCTTTGCGAGATCGCCCTGAATGTTTTGAAGGGGAATGTACCATTGTCGCAAGCTCAGTTAAAAAAACTGAAAAATCAGAAGAAAAACATCAGACTCTTGGCTAAAAAAAAGCGTGCGTGAAGCGTAAACGAAGGATTCTTAAAAAGCAATCGGGTGGATTCCTGTTGCCGTTGCTAGCGGCTGCCGTTCCAATCATTGGAAATCTAATAGGAGGACTTGTAAAGAAGTAAAACGCCATGAAGACTGTCCAGAAAATGTATCTCGTCTCTCCTCAGCAAATTAACCAGTTATCACGCCCATCCTCTGACATCCGTGAAACAGCCGAAGATGAATTGAATGAGAAGATGAGGACCGTTCTAAATGATTCTCAGTTAAACTCGTATGAGAAGATTAAACAGTATGATGGTCTATTGCAGAGATATTTAACCTTTACAAAACAGGATCAGAGAGACCAAAGGAGAGTAACTCTGACTTTACAACGAGACGAAGATCATCCCCACGACTCTGACAGTCGCGACCAAAGCGTTCTAAAAACACCCTCTGTAACGGACGTCGTGGGTAAGGATATTCTAAACAGCCTTCCGTCAAAAGCTCGAAGAAATGCTGAATACATTATCGAGAGGATATCCAAAAGCGGCGACGGTTGGAATATGAATGGTGAATTTATGTATGAAGGAAATGCTGTAAAAGGCTCTCATGTGATTGATATATTCAAGTACCTTTCCCTACCGTATAAGAAAACAAGTTCTTCATTACCTGAGGGATGGTCCGAGTTTCTCGTCACATTATTAAAGCTAAACATCCCTCTCACCCTGCTGTCCAATCCTGAAGCGCGGCCTCAATATCAGAGACTTAAATCGAATTCTACCTCGCGAAAGAAAAGTATAGCCGAGGGCTGGTCTCCCGACCCAAAGGACTCTAAAGTGACACCTCGACGACGCTTGACGCGTGTAGCGACCAAAAGGAAGAAATTGTCTCTAACACCTCGATGGGTTTCATGAATAATTACCTTGTACACGGTTATTGCCTTTTCATCAATAAAATGTTTTATTGAATTACTATAAGATTACAGATTTTCTTTTCAACACACGTACAAACAAAATAAGATTAGTCACACGTTACAATAGTCATTAAAATACAGAAGAGAACAGTTTTGTTGTTTCCACGGACAGTGGGCGCACCTTTTTAGACATTGTTGATGACCTTTCACAAAGTTGTATACCATGAGGTCATTTGTTAAGGTATCGTCGCTTTATAGACTTAATACTTCTTCGATAGACAACCCTCTAGCGCGATGACAGAGGTAGATGACGCAGTGATGACCACATACAAACGATAGGGGGTGCTGTAGTTGACCATTGTTGTACTTGATGTCGACTGAATGTTTTTTGAGAAACTTTAAAATATTTTCAGGGTAATGTGCAAAGTAGGGTCCCATTCCAAATGAGTCAAAGAAAGTTGTTCTACCGTCTTCTTCGAGAGTTAAAACCAGTGCTCTCCTGGTTTATGTGCCGGATGTGTGTTGACGATGAAATATGCAGGCAGTCTGAGGAGTTGTGTCAATTGAGGCAACCTGTCCGACGGCCATACACCGTAAAATGTGTCGCCCAAGAGACCTCTCAGCAGCCTCTGTAACTGGAGACTATCCATAACTTTTATAATAATAGTCCACCAGCACTTGTCTTTTTGCATCAATCTCCAGAATGGAATCGTAACAAGCGTACACAATCAGTGTTACGGTGTTCGGTAAGGGTACTCTGAATCTCATCTCCTGTCTTAAATTCCCATTTGAGAGAGGAGAGAGAGCGTAGTTGTCGTCAGCTGGATTGAGATTAAATGCAAACAACGAATAACCGCTGCTAAAACCTTCGCGGTCAATGCTTAGAGGCAGATCCTTCAAATGTCTTCCTGTAGCTAGAATCATGTTATAAAACTCTCTGACCGCCATACCGTTATTAAACTGAGGTTGAAAAGCTTTAGCGGGGATCTGTTGGCCGTCCTGACAGAGGGCTAGATATTCAGTGTTGTAATGATGAAAATTGAACGGGGAGAGATCTCTCCTACCGGTAAATGCCTCGTGATGTACCAACCCTAAAACCACGTATTTAGGTATTGAACCCAGAAATAAATTCTCCTGGGTGCATATTCTTGAGTTTTCTGGAATGGAGTATGTTTTTACATTGACTCGTGAGAGCGGGAAGAGAGCATTTCCTTTTAACACACCCGCTGCATGACCTATTCTCACAGCTGGCGAAACAGTGACTTTCTTCACAAACAGAGAGGCGCCGAGGATTTTCAGACGAAAGGTGGAGTCGCGGGGTCCGGTCAGGCAGAAGGCATCATTCGCTCTGGTGAGTTTAATTCTTAAATCGACAGAGTTTAATAACAGTCTCTCGCAGAAAAATATGTCGCCGTGGAGAGGACCGAGAAGATGTACTTCTCTGGATCTGCTCGTGAACTCGGCCCTCTTATTAAGACCTGCGTTGGGACCGTTTACAGTGATGATCGAGTCAACTGACCCAGTTGTGTCTTGGTAAAAAAGACCGGCGCTAAACTGTGTTTTAAGAGTGTCGCCTGAAAAGTTGAGAAGTGTTTCAATCATAGCTCTGTACGGATGTGTGGAACTGGATTGTGAAATCATCCGATCGCCCAGAACCACATTGCACTGGTCAAAGATTGTGTTTAGAGGGTAATTGATGAGACCGACCGCTGCGTCGTTAGCCAGCGGTGTGCCATCGGCGTTAGTAATTCTTGCACGCACGTGTAGAAGGGTGTCGTTTAGGTCTAGATACTTTTCACCGTCTCCCGGTATAAAAAACTCAATAGGTCCTCCTTCGCTGATAGCGGCTACTGGTGCAATTTCAGTGTAAATTTTGTCTTTGATGGAAAGTTGCGTCATCGGGGGCGTGAATAAATCCAGTTCTGCCAATGTGCATTCAGCAGATTTCTGGTGTAGGAGTGCCATGTTACTGTATATAAGGTTTTTTAAAATATATCAGAGCTCCCTCTGGACTTCCTCTTGGACCGTTTGCTTCTGTCAACAGACTTCTTTCTTTTTTTGTTTGTACGTTTATTAGAGCTCTGTGTTACACATCGTCCTGGAGGGCGTCTCTTTGTCCTCCGCGATAAGACGGCTGTACCTCCTGACCCTTTCTGTCTCTGTTGATCGCTCATTCCTCTCAAGGTACGGGTGAACATATCCGTAGCTATGTTACCCACCGCTGATTTGAGATGTTGTTTCGCGATGGCAATACCTCTTTTCAAGAGCGGTGAATCAAACCGAAACATTTTCGAGAAGAGGGAACCGATGCCACGTTCGTACATAACAGGGGCACCGTAGAAACCGGGTAGATCTCCGCCCACCTGTTTTTCATAATATTGTACAAATCTGTGAGGGTCGTCTCTTAAGCCTGCATGAACCATTGTGTTTGTTTACGACTTGGCCTGCAAAGACTGGTTATCTCTCTCCGGCGTTGTGATGGTGAATGAATTTCCACATGACGATACAAGGGTTATATAATATCCTCTCAAGTAACAGGTCTAAAGTATAGAGTCACCACGACCTTTCCAAAGGTAAAATTGATGGGTTTGTTAAGATTCGATTTAATTTGTATCTGAATATTTTCAATATGGTTCTTGGCCACCGGTAAATAGTAAGCAGGGTTAAAATGTTGTGTGATTATATCTGAGTAGCTACCCTTGATTTCCACAGTTCTTAAAAGCGGTGCATATGCATCCCCTACAAGCTGCGGTCTTACAACGTCGCTGTAACAGTAGAGATGGTAAAACCCCACTTTTAAATCAACTGGATGGGGCGCTCTGTAGTCGCAAAAATTTATCCAATTACCAGGCTCTACACCTAGCATGTAAGCCAAAGGCGAGTTAAAAAGCACTAGGTTCTGCCCGTCTCCTTGAAGATCAATTTTTTGCCGTGCACTGTTAAACAGGAAGCGTATGTCGTTATTGGTTTTTTTAAAGGTTTGCTCCAACTCGGTTGTAATCTGATTAATAGAGCTGTAATATCCTCCCTTAAACTTCAGTTTGGAAATATCTGTTCCCGCCGTTTTGAAATGTCGATCAACCCCTCGTGATTCGTCTTTTTTCCTCTGAGCAGAGGCGCTGGCATCGGGATCTGGAGCCCTAAGACGAGCCATGGCTCTATGAAATTCATCTTTATACCGTCGTGTTGTGTTAGCCTCCGAATCTGATCCTCTAGGGGGAGCCGTGTTTGTGTTGGAATCAAGTACTCTATGGTTCGGTTTCCAGGAAAATGATGCTGTATCCTCTGGAATATTATGCCACGTGTGAGGGTATGTAATCTCCGTCAAAGCGACCTCCCATTTTCCGTTTAAATCGATATGTTGTGCTAAATCAACGCGGAAAGTACCAATGGAGTTGTGTTTAAAAACATTTGCGCTGGCGTTTGATGGTAAAGTCACATAGAAGCCTGCGTTCTTTGAGTCGTACATGGTGATATGATGCCTGGTGTAAAGAAGGACCTTCTTATATATTTTTTATATCCGAAGCTTTTACCCAGCTGTTGAATTTTTCAGGCCAGTTCTTCCACTGGACAAAGACCTGCCTCTCTCCTTTAACGCAGCGTTCCATGAGAATCTTTTCAACGTGAAATACTTTATCCTTTACGAGTTGTACTTTTTGTAATTCGTGATCATAAAATGACCCCTGGATGGTCTCGCCGTCGAAATCTTTCAATTTATACACAGGCGGGGTGCGATGAATACATTCAGTTATCGTAAATATCTCATCTGTAAAACTCTGCTCATACTTTTTGTCAAATACACCTCGTAGTTTTGATATCCTAACATGATCGCCCTCCTTAAATTTTGCCTTCTGCAGATCTTTCGATGGTCTAATGTAAAAATTGCAGAGTATTTTCTTTAGTTACTTCCATCGGTGTCATTTTTATACTACTGTGATAGCTGTGATTATAACTCTTTACTAGATCCTGTAAAACCTCGATGTAACGTAACGTGTTTTTAGCCGTGAAATATCTCCACATCCGACTTTTAAGAGTGAGGTTAAATCTCTCAACCACAGAGGCCTTAACGTCACTCGCTGTTGAAAAATGATTAATACCCTTCCTTTCCATCAAAGCCCTGAAACTCTTGTTAAAAAAATCTTTCCCATCATCCGTCTGTAGCTTTGCAGGCGTCCCGCACTCCTCCAGCACTGTTTTGAACGCCTTCATTCTCTCGATCGGAGTCTTTCTTTTTAAAACGCGTACATAGGCCCTCTTTGAAAATACATCTATAACGGTCAACAAGTAATTTTGATCGTCGTTATATCTAGCCAACGCCTGCATGTCGCATAGGTCGGCCTGGAATTGTTGAAGAGGCCTGTGAACAAATACTCTGTATCTCGGAAAGTTTACTCTGGCTGGTTTATGCAGGGTGTAGGCATCCTGTTTTGATAAAAAAAATCTTTAATAGATTTAGAACTGACTGGTTTTCCAGTCTCAACCTGCACCCCTGGACGAAGGCGACTCACACCTCCAGAGGTCCCGGGGTGAAGAGGATTGTAATAAACTCTTTTAATGATGTGTTTCACCGTCATGTTAAACGAGAAATGAATGAGCTGAGATCCAAATATACTTCTTAATGTTTTTTATTCCACAGGTTATGTAAGGATTCAAACGTAATGTTATACAAAGACAGTAAAAGAGTAAAAAAAAATAAACATCACATACGAGGGAATCTCGTGTTTGTGACATCGCCCAGGACCGGCGTTCTATTCCAGATTCTACTTGCTGATTCCAGACGTTCAATTAGAAGATCCTCAGGCTCATGTTTGATGTATTCATTCCAGACAGTTGATTTTCGACACCTCATTTCGAGCAAGACTGTCTCAGCCGTAGCCTTTGTTCTCATTTTCCCCGGTTGTACGTCATTCAGGGTCAAGTAGTGTTGTACAGCAGGCAGAAAGTTCTTGTTACAGAGTCTCTTCATCAACGGGTGGAAATTAAGGCGGTAGAAATCATCCTCCATCTCTTCAAGACAGCTGTGTTGTAGTTGGCTGGGATGGTCTACTTGGCAACCGTAGCAGATCTCCCTCCAATACCTGCGTATGGTTTTACCTAGTAGATGAAATACAACTGTCTTTAAAGCTTTCAAGAAGAAACCGCTTATCCATCCATCCGTGTCATCATTAGCTGCTGGTTCTTGGTCTTGAGAAGCAGTGGATAAAGCAGGCGGATGCACGTCGACAGTTTCGTTCCCGGGGCAGGCGGTTGCTGCCTTCCCTACAGGTTCCTCCTCGTCATCCACATCTTGCATTTCAGTTGCAACAGAGTCGTCTGTGTCGTCTTTGACGTCCAATGAAGGACGGGCTCCGTCTGTCGTGTCGTTGTTAGAACCCTCGTACTTATGACCGTCAGCCGCAACGTGTTCTACCGCAGGATGTAGAGGTGACGGCGAGGAGTTGTTCATCCCGTACCCGGGGCCGCCTGCAGCAGCTCCGAGGAAGGTAGTGACGATACGTCTCGGAACACCTTCTGGCCTCATCGTTGTCTTGGACGGTCTTGTTCCAACAGGTACGTCTGCATGGTGTTGCTCTGGAAAAAATCCTCTTTATAACAGCCATCAACAAGTAGGCGGTCCAGGGTGGGGCGGTCCTAAAAGGCCAGTGCTTTTTTCAACACAAGGGCATCATTCCATAAGCGGCTATGGTAGAAGAGACCGTCGATTTTTGGAGAAATCTCCTGGATTGTCTCACTCCAAGCATCCATCGGTATGGTTAACAGAGTACGAAAAACACCACAATCGGAATTAATATACTCCAGGACGAAATCTTCTTCTTCTTCACCTGTGACTCCTGTTGATACTTTATGGATGGCCCTGAAGGACCAACGTTTGAATCACATCGTCTTTTGCACCTGCACGTCACTAACATGCTGGTGCTTGACCTCGGCTTGCTTGCACCGTCACTTGAAATTACTGCATTTAATAAAAACAAGAGAAAAGAAACGCCCTTTAAACTTGACTGTAGCTTGCTGAATAAACGCATCCAACATACGCACTGGTGGATGCATTTAGACAATCATCAGCAGGTCATTTGGTCGATGCTGAGCCAGGATAATTAATAATTTAGCGATAACTTCCTTGGAGAAACATCTCACCCGTCCAGCTGGAGTTGCTGTCCTGGCAGCTGCCTCACTGTCCAGCTCATATTTGATGTCACAGCAGTGTTTCTGTGAATGGAGATGCACTGCCAGTGTCCAGCTGAATCAGGTGTAACTGGATCACACGTCACCATCTTTGTATCTGCGGCCAATTTAAGTGCAGAAAAACATGGCGTTTGACAAATTTTATTGATGGTAAAGGCATAAAGGGAAATTTTAGGCGTGTTTTCCTTCTCCCATAGCTATTAATAGTAATATTGAAATGTTTATTTTTATCTTTGCTGAAGGGGACCCCACATATGACCTTGAAATGAATAAGGATCGGGCATGCGCATGATGTAACTTACTGAAATTCAGTGACCGTTTTCTCCCACCAACTTTCATCTATTTGAAAACCTGATTCCCTGTTGTATGCTCCTCTCGTTTTTGACCTCAATCTCATTAATATATTTCAGAAACAATTCTCTTCTAGGGCTGAGTAGATTGTTGCTGAGTCAGGAGGTAGAGAAGGAAACCTGTGAAAGTTTTTATTTTTTTATTTATTTTAGACAAAATATATGATTTGGTATTGTTTTGAGAGACTATTGTACGAGTGTGACAAGCATTTCTCCAAGTAAGAGGGAGGAAACACACGATTCTCTTTTTGGGCCAGAATTCTGAGTGGCTGAATTATATTTACAGCGCTTCTGAAATTGGGAGCAAACTTTAATAGCATGGAACGTAACCTTGGGATTCTTGACATTGGTAGGTCTTTTCATAGGCAGTGAGGAATATACTGGAGCATTAATAGAGGATGAGCATGAAAACATTTCCAGTTTGGACTAAGGTAAACATCAGTAAGACAGCAGATTTTATGAATATAAGAGGCTCAATAATAAAACTGTTTTGAATTTACACTTATGGAGTAACGATCTGCTGACCCGAGGAGACTTCCCACTCCAAACAAAATCACTTGCTGTAGTTTATCAATGATTTTTTTTTTTTTCTTTTTAAATTTCTCCACCTCTGAAGGTCAGATTTGACTAGAGTCGTGCGTGAAGGTAAAGGTAGAGGATTTATTGTCAATTCTGCCATATGCATTACATATCAAGGATTGAAATGTGCAGCCACATGAACGCAGAGAGATTTAAAACAAGATTCTTTAAATCAAAGTGCAGGTTCTTGAAGCCTACCCCTTTTAATTGGATGACATATGCTTTTCTCATTTTTGACCCTATATCCTGAAAACATGAATAATAATTCACTATTGTTATGCATGATGCCTTTAAACCCTAGAGATGAGCTCTGTGTGACTCTGCTAAAGACTTAATGCCCAAGTGGTTTCCATAATACCTCTTATGAAGACCCTCCAATATTTATAACGTACAGAACATTAAGAATCACCCGTTATAATGTACTTAAATATGTAATAATAATGTATATGTAATAATGTATAATCAAAAAACATGTTTTATTAGTGCATAATTTACATTTTCCCTTTGGTTTCCTTGTTTATACATTCTGTTTATAATATGCTAATGATAATGCTAATAACAGACATATGTAGATCGTAGTTATGAGAACACAGAAGTGTAAGAGCTGTTGCCACGAAAGAGCATTACAAGGGTACTGTGCTATAAAACGGTTATTATTCATGATGCTAATGTCGAATCAGCGTAGCATTTTTGTGTGGTCATCTTTGCTAAGTATGGAAGTCAAAAGTCGTGGGACAACCTGGGAGTAAGTTCAGGTGGTCATGGAAAAGTGGACAGGAAGTTAATATACTGTAGGATTTCACAGCTTCTATTGACTGAATTGACTGATCTGCATCTTGTGACATTTATGAGACATTTATCTGAGAAACTTAAGGGAAATCAAACATATGCAGTGGCAGGAAGTAGCAATGAAAGCAATCGTGAAGCTATTTAGTGAAATCTCGCAGAAAAGCATTTCCTCCTCCCAGAGGCTCTTTGACTGTGTGTGTGATTGCAATGGCAATGATCTTGAATCCACTTCGTGGGGACTGTCTTTCCTTATTTTATACTGAACAACAAGCACGGCTCTATTTACTGTTTCGTTCAAATGAAACACAACATACCAGGGCCCATCACTGTGTTCTGAAACCTCCTTTGAGTTGGGTCTGTTTCAAGCACTGAGTCAATAAGCGTCATGCAATCTTGAGCTGCGTTTTTAATGTGTGCAGTTTTGGCGCGTGTTGCTCGCTCGGTGCCCAGAGAGTACAGAGAGCTGCAGATGGTAACAGGCAGGGAGGTGGGAAACCTTGTCTCTCTTGCACCTCAGACTGTGCTGAAACCTGATTTGTAAACATGCTCACAGGAACCATCTGCCGCTGAGTTCATGTTTTCCTCTGCATTTTTTGATTTGGGATTCTATAAATAGACAGAGAGATGAAGGAGACCACTATATGTCAAATCTGTATGATTGATGGTCCCCCGGGAGTAATAAAACCCTCCCCTTCCGGAAGTAATAAACCCCACCCCTTTTTATATCAAAAAGAAATTAAAATAATTACCCTCCCCATTTTTATATCAACAGGAAATTAAAATAATGAAGGTCCAAGGGGTAGCTTCACCCTTGTGTGATGCAGGGGGTGGGGGTCAGCTACATCCTCACAGACGCAAGGGTCAGGCAGGGTCAGCGGGAGGGTGGGTGTGTGATGAGACACCGGGAGGATTACCTTAGGGGTGTGGGTAAAAAAAAAGGGGTAAAACAAAAAGAAAGAAATACTTTTAGTTTTCAGCATTAGTCAATGTTTGAACTGTTTCTGCATTGCAGGCTAAATAATCAAAACACATTAGTAGCTACAATATTATTTCGGGTTTAAACATTTTAGAAGTTATTTAACATCTTATGAAGAAGTTTTTCATTCTTGAAATATTTCTTAAAGATAAAACAGTAGAAAGAAAACACTTCTTAGTCTTCACTAATAGTTCAAACGACGCAGCTACCCAACTCATGCACCATTTTTCAAAATGCGTTTAAACAGATAATTTGTACTTGTTTGAGAAATACTTTTAGTTTTCAGAATAGAACAAAAGAAAGAAATACTTTTAGTTTTCAGAAAATAAGGTTGAGTGAACAAGGATAAAACAAAAGAAAGAAATACTTTTAGTTTTCAGAAAATAAGGTTGAGTGAACAAGGATAAAACAAAAGAAAGAAATATTTTAGTTTTCAGCATTAGTTCAAATAACACAGCTATTCAACTCATATGAGTTTCTGTTGAATCAGTCTATTTAATTTTACACCCTGTGTGAGTTTTAAACGATGCAATTTTACTTACTCAGGAAATACTTAAAAAAGGGGTAAACAGCGGTGTGACAACAGGCATTATGCCTGACTCTTTCTCAGACACCGAAAGATACCACATTTTACATCAGTTCCGGGGTAACCTTCGCTGTTGACCAGACCTTCCAGAACTTCATCCTCCTTTCCAAAAGGACTCCAGACTACCCATGGATGCCTCTTCCTCTGCACGTCGTAGGTGAATATTTATCTATCTATCCATCTATCTATATCTATACAGTATACATATAAGTATATACATATATGTGTATCTATGTATTTACATTTACATATATAAGTATAATAAAAACGTTACGCCATGTTTATCACGTACCATGTCTCTTTTCATTGACAGACGTCGTCACTCATCTGTGTGACGTTCATTTAACGCAGAGTGATACTGGTAAAAATATTGAATTATTTTATAATTCGTTGTTAATATCTCTATTATGTGTTACAACAGCCGCACTTCTATTTTTCAGATATTATCGCCTCCGCGAATAACTTCCCGGAGACGCTGATCGGCGCTGAGGAGCTTGAGCGGTTAATGCGTGTAACTTTTGAAGACGGAGATGCCCGTGCGGATCTGTCGGCTGTGAATCTGAGAGCGAGTCTTCAAGTCAGCGGCACCGAGGCTCAGAACACGCCGTGTATTATAATAATCGACAGCGAGGACGAGTTCGTCCGGGGCCGAGTACAGGAAATCGATCGAAGGGGAGTAACCAACGCTCTCTGAGCCGTAAGCGACGGTTAATTCGGCACGGAAGACAGGACCGGCGCGAGTCATTGGTGAGAAGGAGACAGCGATTCTAATCATAATTACGATAACTAGGTAAAGAATAGCGGTATTTATTAAGTGTATATACATGCGTATGTGTGTGTGTGTGTGTGTGTGTGTGTGTGTGTGTGTGTGTGTGTGTGTGTGTGTGTGTGTGTGTGTGTGTGTGTGTGTGTGTGTGCATGAAAAGGTCACCCGGAACCCGGAAATCAGACACGACCGGGAAGTCATCCGGACCCTGTGGATGCTGATCATTCATTGAACGGGTCGCTCCAACTGTTCAACGGTGAGAGCAAAACATTCAGTTCAATAAAAAAAAAGTATTTCAACCACAGTCTGTCGATGTATTTTATATTTAACTACCTATGTTTTTTGTTTTATTCAACGCCTGTGCGTATGAAAACAGACGATCAGTCAGAGGTCGAAGGAGTAGGGCACCCGCTCGTTGATTCTTTAACTCACCAGACGCCTCAGCTGATAGGAGGTGGGAAAAAACATTTTGGAGTGATAGTTTACGTTTCACTGCTGTATTTATTTATTTATTTTTTCACATGAAAACAGATACAAAGACAACGAGCACGCCACACCTTCTACCTGTCGCTTCGACACCAACACCAACACCAACGTTTGGGAGGATACGAATCTCAATTTTTTTCAACACATCTCTACCGTTCAGTATCAGTTGAATGGTTGTATGTTCGCTATTGTGTGTGTGTGTGTGTGTGTGTGTGTGTGCGCGTACGTGCGTGCGTGCGTGCGTGCGTGCGTGCGTGCGTGTGTGTGTGTTTTATCTGTAATGCGGTTTGTCTATGTTCCGGCTATGTGCTTTTAGACGGTGTCATTTTACTATTGAAGGTGTTTGAGTAACTGTTGCTGCTAAGCGTCATTGTGATTTTACTACTATGCTTGAACGACGGCGGCCACGTGAGGTCGAGATTACTATTTCACACTATGCTTTAACGATGGCGACCACTAGAGGTCGGGATTACTAATTTACACTATGCTTTAACGACGGCGGCCACTAGAGGTCGTGATTTTACTAACTGTAATGTGCTTTAACGACGGCGGCCACTAGAGGTCGTGATTTTACTAATTGTAATATGCTTTAACGACGGCGGCCGCTAGAGGTCGAGATTTTCCTAACTGTAATGTGGTTTAACGACGGCGTCCACTAGAGGTCGTGATTTTACTTATTGTAAAGTGGTTTAATGAGAGTATACACTAGTGATTTACTATTTGTTTTTACGCTTTAAATGTTGATCCTTAGTAGATCCCTACATTTACACTCAGTTTATATTAATATCATATTAACTGCTATCCGAGGTCTTGCTTCTAGATTGTATTTACATTTGTGTTGTTGTCGGTATTCTGTTTCAGCTCTCCCCTCTGGGTCTTGGCCTTTGTGGGAGACATCGACGCCGGTTTCCTCAGTACCTCTGGATCTACTATCCGGACCGTTCCCTGCTGAAGACTCGACGTCGGCATCTGGGCTATCCGCACCTCCACAGCCACCGTCGCCGACACCATCAGCACAGCCAGCAACCACAGACAAGCCGCGGACATCGCCCCGGATACCAAAACAAAAAGAAAGAAATACTTGTGTGTGTGTGTGTGTGTGTGTGCATGAAAAGATCACCCGGAACCCGGAAATTAGACACGACCGGGAAGTCATCCGGACCCTGTGGATGCTGATCATTCATTGAACGGGTCGCTCCAACTGTTCAACGGTGAGAGCAAAACATTCAGTTCAATAAAAAAAAAGTATTTTAACCACAGTCTGTCGATGTATTTTATATTTAACTACCTATGTTTTTTGTTTTATTCAACGCCTGTGCGTATGAAAACAGATGATCAGTCAGAGGTCGAAGGAGTAGGGCACCCGCTCGTTGATTCTTTAACTCACCAGACGCCTCAGCTGATAGGAGGTGGGAAAAAACATTTTGGAGTGATAGTTTACGTTTCACTGCTGTATTTATTTATTTATTTTTTCACATGAAAACAGATACAAAGACAACGAGCACGCCACACCTTCTACCTGTCGCTTCAACACCAACACCAACACCAACGTTTGGTAAGATACGAATCTCAATTTTTTTCAACACATCTCTACCGTTCAGTATCAGTTGAATGGTTGTATGTTCGCTATTGTGTGTGTTTGTGTGTGTGTGTGTGTGTGCGCGTACGTGCGTGCGTGCGTGCGCGTGTGTGTGTTTTATCTGTAATGCGGTTTGTCTATGTTCCGGCTATGTGCTTTTAGACGGTATCATTTTACTATTGAAGGTGTTTGAGTAACTGTTGCTGCTAAGCGTCATTGTGATTTTACTACTATGCTTTAACGACGACGGACACTAGAGGTCGCGATTACTATTTCACACTGTGCCTTAACGACGGCGACCACTAGAGGTCGGGATTACTATTTTACACTATGCTTTAACGACGGCGGCCACTAGAGGTCGTGATTTTACTAACTGTAATGTGCTTTAACGACGGCGGCCACTAGAGGACGTGATTTTACTAATTGTAATGTGCTTTAACGACGGCGGCCGCTAGAGGTCGTGATTTTACTAACTGTAATGTGCTTTAACGACGTCGGCCGCTAGAGGTCGTGATTTTACTAACTGCAATGTGCTTTAACGACGGCGGCCGCTAGAGGTCGTGATTTTACTAACTGCAATGTGCTTTAACGACGGCGGCCGCTAGAGGTCGTGATTTTACTAACTGTAATGTGCTTTAACGACGGCGGCCACTAGAGGTCGTGATTTTACTAACTGTAATGTGCTTTAACGACGGCGGCCACTAGAGGTCGTGATTTTACTAACTGTAATGTGCTTTAACGACGGCGGCCACTAGAGGTCGTGATTTTACTAACTGTAATGTGCTTTAACGACGGCGGCCACTAGAGGTCGTGATTTTACTAACTGTAATGTGCTTTAACGACGGCGGCCACTAGAGGTCGGGATTTTACTAATTGTAATGTGCTTTAACGACGGCGGCCACGAGAGGTCGCGATTTTACTAACTGTTATGTGCTTTAACGACGGCGGCCACTAGAGGTCGTGATTTTACTAATTGTAATGTGCTTTAACGACGGCGGCCACTAGAGGTCGGGATTTTACTAATTGTAATGTGGTTTAACGACGGCGTCCACTAGAGGTCGTGATTTTACTTATTGTAAAGTGGTTTAATGAGAGTATACACTAGTGATTTACTATTTGTTTTTACGCTTTAAATGTTGATCCTTAGTAGATCCCTACATTTACACTCTGTTTATATTAATATCATATTAACTGCTATCCGAGGTCTTGCTTCTAGATTGTATTTACATTTGTGTTGTTGTCGGTATTCTGTTTCAGCTCTCCCCTCTGGGTCTTGGCCTTTGTGGGAGACATTGACGCCGGTTTCCTCAGTACCTCTGGATCTACTATCCGGACCGTTCCCTGCTGAAGACTCGACGTCGGCATCTGGGCTATCCGCACCTCCACAGCCACCGTCGCCGACACCATCAGCACCGCCAGCAACCACAGACAAGCCGCGGACATCGCCCCGGATACCAAAACAAAGAGAAAGAAATACTTGTGTGTGTGTGTGTGTGTGTGTGTGTGCGCGTACGTGCGGCCGTGCGTGTGTGTGTGCGTGTGTGTGTGTTTTATCTGTAATGCAGTTTGTCTATGTTCCGGCTATGTGCTTTTAGACGGTGTCATTTTACTATTGAAGGTGTTTGAGTAACTGTTGCTGCTAAGCGTCATTGTGATTTTACTACTATGCTTTAACGATGGCGACCACTAGAGGTCGGGATTACTAATTTACACCATGCTTTAACGACGGCGGCCACTAGAGGTCGTGATTTTACTAACTGTAATGTGCTTTAACGACGGCGGCCACTAGAGGTCGTGATTTTACTAATTGTAATGTGCTTTAACGACGGCGGCCGCTAGAGGTCGTGATTTTACTAACTGTAATTAGCTTTAACGACGGCAGCCACTAGAGGTCGTGATTTTACTAACTGCAATGTGCTTTAACGACGGCGGCCACTAGAGGTCGTGATTTTACTAACTGTAATGTGCTTTAACGACGGCGGCCACGAGAGGTCGTGATTTTACTAACTGTAATGTGCTTTAACGACGGCGGCCACTAGAGGTCGTGATTTTACTAACTGTAATGTGCTTTAACGACGGCGGCCACTAGAGGTCGTGATTTTACTAACTGTAATGTGCTTTAACGACGGCGGCCACTAGAGGTCGTCATTTTACTAACTGTAATGTGCTCTAACGACGGCGGCCACTAGAGGTCGTGATTTTACTAACTGTAATGTGTTTTAACGACGGCGGCCACTAGAGGTCGTGATTTTACTAATTGTAATGTGCTTTAAGGACGGCGGCCACTAGAGGTCGTGATTTTACTAACTGTAATGTGCTTTAACGACGGCGGCCACTAGAGGTCGTGATTTTACTAATTGTAATGTGGTTTAACGACGGCGTCCACTAGAGGTCGTGATTTTACTAACTGTAATGTGGTTTAATGACGGCGGCCGCTAGAGGTCGTAGTTTTACTAATTGTAATGTGCTTTAACGACGGCGGCCACTAGAGGTCGTGATTTTACTAACTGTAATGTGCTTTAACGACGGCGGCCACTAGAGGTCGTGATTTTACTAATTGTAATGTGGTTTAACGAC
Source organism: Synchiropus splendidus (assembly GCF_027744825.2). Taxonomy (NCBI): domain Eukaryota; kingdom Metazoa; phylum Chordata; class Actinopteri; order Syngnathiformes; family Callionymidae; genus Synchiropus; species Synchiropus splendidus. Next base: position 34,889,654 of record NC_071337.1, read on the forward strand.
GGCGTCCACTAGAGGTCGTGATTTTACTAACTGTAATGTGGTTTAACGACGGCGGCCGCTAGAGGTCGTGATTTTACTAATTGTAATGTGCTTTAACGACGGCGGCCACTAGAGGTCGTGATTTTACTAATTGTAATGTGGTTTAATGACAGTATACACTAGTGATTTACTATTTGTTTTTACGCTTTAAATGTTGATCCTTAGTAGATCCCGACATTTACACTCTGTTTATATTAATATCATATTAACTGCTATCCGAGGTCTTGCTTCTAGATTGTATTTACATTTGTATTGTTGTCGGTATTCTGTTTCAGCTCTCCCCTCTGGGTCTTGGCCTTTGTGGGAGACATCGACGCCGGTTTCCTCAGTACCTCTGGATCTACTATCCGGACCGTTCCCTGCTGAAGACTCGACGTCGGCATCTGGGCTATCCGCACCTCCACAGCCACCGTCGCCGACACCATTAGCACCGCCAGCAACCACAGACAAGCCGCGGACATCGCCCCGGATACCAAAACAAAAAGAAAGAAATACTTTTAGTTTTCAGCATTAGTCAATGTTTGAACTGTTTCTGCATTGTAGGCTAAATAATCAAAACACGTTAGTAGCTACAATATTATTTCGGGTTTAAACATTTTTGAAGTTATTTAACATCTTATGAAGAAGTTTTTCATTCTTGAAATATTTCTTAAAGATAAAATAGTAGAAAGAAAACACTTTTTAGTCTTCACTAATAGTTCAAACGACACAGCTACCCAACTCATGCACCGTTTTTTCAAAATGCTTTTAAACAGATAATTTGAACTTGTTTGAGAAATACTTTTAGTTTTCAGAATAGAACAAAAGAAAGAAATACTTTTAGTTTTCAGAAAACAAGGTTGAGTGAACAATGATGAAACAAAAAAGAAAGAAATACTTTAGTTTTCAGCATTAGTTCAAATGACACAGCTATTCATCTCACATGAGTTTCTGTTGAATCAGTCTATTTAATTTTACACCCTGTGTGAGTTTGAAACGATGCATTTTTAGAGTCTGTGATAACCAGTTAATTTGCTGCGGAGACGCGAGTTCTTTCCTGGACGGTTGAATCTTCAAAAGAGACAGTCTGAAGGCGGACCTCATTGTCTTCAGACAACATTGTTTAGGCTGTAGGAAATACACTTCTGTACCTTCCACGTGTTCGTTTTCTCGTGAGAATGACAACCAAAAACACCCCAACTTAAAATCCAAAAGAATTTACACCCTGACAGAGGCGTCTAATTACCCTAACAGAGCTCTGGGCCCGCAACTACACCTGGCTTTGCCTCAGCTCCGATGGTGTAGAGTGACAAAGACTATCTCAGGCCCTGACCCCTTTTATTACACATTTCAGTTCATTTTGGGGGCGCAGTCTCCACTGATTGATCCTGGTCTTCTTACGGTCCAGGTCGTCATGGGTCAAATTCCAGATCTTGTGCCGTCTCCACCACATCTGGAAACACCTTTAGAATATTCATACATCTGTCTTTAATTGGCGACAATGGCAGAGCGGATGACCCAAGCCATTCTTTTTTTGGCATCCTGCTTCTGTCACCATGTCCGTTCTCCATCTGATTATTTGTTTTACGTCGCCGCGGTTCATACCTCTGAGCTACCTAGCAGACATTGATCCTGGTCTTCTTATGGTCCAGGTCGTCATGGGTCAAATTCCAGATCTTGTGCTGTCTCCACCACATCTGGAAACACCTTTAGAATATTTATACATCTGTCTTTAATTGGCGACAATGGCAGAGTGGGTGACCCGATCCAAATCAACAAAGACGTCACCGAGGACCTACCCACACGGACGGAGTATTTAGGTGACCCGATTCAGACCACATTTTACATCAGTTCCGGTGTAACCTTCGCTGTTGACCAGACCTTCCAGAACTTCATCCTCCTTTCCAAAAGGACTCCAGACTACCCATGGATGCCTCTTCCTCTGCACGTCGTAGGTGAATATTTATCTGTTTATCTATCCATCTATCTATATCTATACAGTATACATATAAGTATATACATATATGTGTATCTATGTATTTACATTTACATATATAAGTATAATAAAAACGTTACGCCATGTTTATCACGTACCATGTCTCTTTTCATTGACAGACGTCGTCACTCATCTGTGTGACGTTCATTTAACGCAGAGTGATACTGGTAAAAATATTGAATTATTTTATAATTCGTTGTTAATATCTCTATTATGTGTTACAACAGCCGCACTTCTATTTTTCAGATATTATCGCCTCCGCGAATAACTTCCCGGAGACGCTGATCGGCGCTGAGGAGCTTGAGCGGTTAATGCGTGTAACTTTTGAAGACGGAGATGCCCGTGCGGATCTGTCGGCTGTGAATCCGAGAGCGAGTCTTCAAGACAGCGGCACCGAGGCTCAGAACACGCCGTGTATTATAATAATCCACAGCGAGGACGAGTTCGTCCGCGGCCGAGTACAGGAAATCGACTGAAGGGGAGTAACCAACGCTCTCTGAGCCGTAAGCGACGGTATAATTCGGCACGGAAGACAGGACCGGCGCGAGTCATTGGTGAGAAGGAGACAGCGATTCTAATCATAATTACGATAACTAGGTAAAGAACAGCGGTATTTATTAAGTGTATATACATGCGTATGTGTGTGTGTGTGCGTGTGTGTGTGTGTGTGTGTGTGTGTGTGTGTGTGTGTGTGTGTGTGTGTGTGTGTGTGTGCATGAAAAGATCACCCGGAACCCGGAAATCAGACACGACCGGGAAGTCATCCGGACCCTGTGGATGCTGATCATTCATTGGACGGGTCGCTCCAACTGTTCGACGGTGAGAGCAAAACAAAAAAAGTATTTTAAGCACATTCTGTTGATGTGTTTTATATTTAACTACCTATGTTTTTGTTTTATTCAACACCTGTGCGTATGAAAACAGACAGCCAGTCAGAGGTCGAAGGAGTAGGGCGCCCGCTCGTGGATTCTTTCACTCACCAGACGCCTCAGCTGATAGGAGGCGGGAAAAAACATTTGGAGTGATAGTTTACGTTTCACTGCTGTATTTATTTATTTATTTTTTCACATGAAAACAGATACAAAGGCAACGAGCACGCCACACCTTCTGCCTGTCGCTTCAACGCCACCACCACCGTTTGGTAAGATGTAAATCTCCAATTTTTTTTCAACACATCTCTACCGTTCAGTATCAGCTGAATGGCTGTATGTTCGCTATTATGTGTGTGTGTGTGTGTGTGTGTGTGTGTGTGAGTGTGTGTGTGTGTGTGTGTGTGTGTGTGTGTGTGTGTGTGTGTGTGTGTGTGTGTGTGTGTGTGTGTGTGGTTTAATGATGTGTCTGCAATTCGTTGTGTTAGAGCATCAAGGTGCCTGTTATCTGTAATGTGGTTTATCTATGTTCCGGCTTTATGCTTTTAGATAGCGTAATTTTATTATTGAAGGTGTTTGGGTAACTGTTACTGCTAAACAACATTGTGATTTTACTACTATGCTTTAACGGCGCCGGCCACTAGAGGTCACGATTACTATTTGCACTATGCTTTAACGTCACTTGTCGCTAGAGGTCGCAATTACTATTAACACTATGCTTTAATGACTGCGGCCACTAGAGGTCGTGATTACTATTTACACTATGCTTTAACGACGTTGACCACTAGAGGTCATGATTACTATTTGCACTATGCTTTAACGTCACCGGTCGCTAGAGGTCGCAATTACTATTAACACTATGCTTTAACGACGGCGGTCACTAGAGGTCGCGATTGCTATTTACACTGTGCTTTAACGATGATGACCACTAGAGGTAATTGTAATGTGCTTTAATACATATACACTATGTATTATACTATATACTATATATATATATATATATATATATATATATATAGTATAGTGCTATTTGTTTTTATGCTTTAAATGACGGTCCTGAGTAGGTCCATACATTGAGTTTTTTATTTATTTATTTTTAACGCTCTATGCTTCTGTTGTGATGATGGTTTTGTCCATGAGTATTGATATGTATGCTACACGTGTTGTTGTTTTATTATAGCCATCGCTAGAAAACAACACGGCTCAACACCGGTTATATGATTACGTAATTTTGTTTTTCCGCAGGTCGTATTTTTTCATATTGTACTAGGGTTATTTTCATACTACTCTGTTTATATTAATATCATATTAACTGCTATCCGAGGTCTTGCTTCTAGATTGTATTTACATTTGTATTGTTCTCAAAATTCTGTTTCAGCTCTCCCTCCTGGGTCTTGGCCTTTGTGGGAGACATCGACGCTGGTTTCCGCAGTACCTCTGGATCTACTATCCGGATCGTTCCCTACTGAAGACTCGACGTCGGCATCTGGGCAATCCGCACCTCCACAGCCACCGTCGCCGCCACCATCAGCACCGCCAGCAACCACAGACAACCCGCGGATAGCACCCCGGACACCAACGTCGACTTGCGCCGCATCACCCCCTGACCAAACCCTGCCTCTACCCCCTGCCCCCGAGCGCTCTGTCACAGCTACCCAAGACAGACCCCACGCTCCAGTGTCGCCGACCCTATTAGCGTTCCATGATGCAACGGCTGTAAAACAACAGCTTGAATTCAGAGTACGTACGCTTGAACGTCATCTTCATCAGAGTGAAATACAGAGTCGTCGTCTAGCACGTCAAGCGCGTCAAGCACGTAAATACCGCCGTTCTGCGAGAAATATACGTGAAGGTAAGATTAACAACCATTTCAACGAGTAATCAGCAGGGATGCATATGTCTTAAATATTATGATAATCGTTACAGAACTCATCTTTAAGGACGTCACGAATAAAGCGCTGGTGTCTGAAGTTCTGAGACTCCTAAAACAACAAGGACCTGGTGGTAACAGACGTCGTGGACTGATCTGACTGAAGTTCGACCCCAGTAAGGTCCATTTGGATCCTCATTATTTAAAAGCAGTGATGGGTGATTACGGTTTGTGGTTGCTGTTGCACTGCGGGTGATTGTGTTTTGAGGTCGCTGTTGCATCGCGGGTGATTGTGTTTTGAGACTGTTGTTTTGTTTATTAAATGTTTTTTAATTATTATTTTATTGTTATTGTTATTATTGTTATTACGCTATGGCCAACCATGATGGTTTTTTCCGGTTCTGACCCTGAATCCACACACAACCAGGACACTACACCACACCTCATTGACCAGAGTGCTTCACCAACACGTATGTTTCTGTCTCACTTGTTTGACAACGTGTCTGAGGAGGATGTAGTGCAGGTCTATGATCCGAGTATAAATGAAAACATGGAGTCAATTTTTTTCGGCGAGAGAGAGGATAACCGAATTTTAAATATGGTTCCTGCATCATCTCGTGAGGGTAGGGCTGATACCTCTTTAGACAATGGCGATCGGTTAGAAAGGTTTGTTGATAATCTGCAGACGACTGATTCAGGGACAACTGCTCTTGACCCTCTGGTAGATGTGTCTGACTCTAACTGTAGCGATGACAATGTTGATGATGACGGTGATTCGCTTCAGGAAGGATGTTGTATTAGAGGTACCGGTATTGAATCAGAAGTCATAGAGCCTTTTAACACCGATAGGATAAGAAGGGTGCTAACACGTCCTGCTGTACCGGACACTCCTGATTTAGCTACTTTCTACAGAGGTTGGATGCAACAGGTCAGGAAGTTGGCTGATGAAGCGCAGAGACTGGCAGATCGAGAGGATGTGGTTCAGCTTGAAGTGGTAGGTGAAGATGTTCAAGAACACGTTAATGTTGTGGTTGAAGGCGACGGTGGAAATATCTACCCTGCTTTTGAGGACCTCCTTAGCAACACAGTGCAATCTGACAGAGTCATCGCTATGGGTAAGAGAATTGAATTAACGGTCCAAATTGTACATATCCCTCGAGGAGGCGCGAAACGCAAGCTCGAGAAGACGCTGGATGCCAAATTTTTTGTTAAAAAAAGACGACATCTCTATGTAGTTGGTGGTGATGGAACCAAGCAGCTTTGCGTCGCAATCAGCCTTTCTTGTCTCCTTAATCCTAACCGTGCGTATCAAGATTGTGTTGAGTTGGGGAGGGAATTATTAAACAAAGCTGGTTTAGATTCTCAAACACCTATCATATTCACAGATATACCCCTGTTTGAACGGATAGTGAGGCGTAAAATTGTTGTGTTTAATAAAACGACAGCAAACCAGCCATTAGCGCATTATGCCACCGGTTTTGCTGATGGTTCGGAGCCCTTACTCTTGTTTCTACTTCAGGGACACTATTACGGGGTGAAGAACCCTAAAGGTTTGTTAGGAACACGTTACTTTTGCGTCAGCTGTCATAAGGGGTATGAAGATAAATCAAAACACATATGCAAAGCTCACTGTAGCGTTTGTCACGATCCTGTTTGCCCTACAGAGGTCCCAGACCCGGTAACTTGTGACGACTGTCGCAGGGTTTGTCACAACCCAGCAAAGAGACAGGTGGCTAAGGCTTGTCTTAATAGCCTTTGGGGAAAGTTTTGTCAGAGAGTCTCTGGTTTCTGTAGTGTCAGACCCCAACGAGTTTTTCAGTTTCATGTTTTCAGGGAAATACGAGGTCAGCTACTTTAACGTGCTGGATGAGAAAAAAGTTGTGATCCAGTGGCGTTACAATGGTCTCTACCCTCCTGGTAAAAGCAGCAATGTTTTTATCGGAGCTTTTACCACTGCTTATGCTCGTCTGAAGTTGTACAGTTACATGGAGAAATTGCAGGAGAATGTTCTCTACGTTGACCCAGACAGCTTGATATATGTTGTGAAAGACGGCGAGACACCTTTAAAATTAGGTAACTATCTCGGTGATCTGACTGATGAACTCGATGGGGATAGCATCGAGGACATTGTTTCGGCGGGTCCTAAGACGTATGCTTATAGGACCAAAGGACAGAAGATGGTTGTGATGAAAGTTAAAGGTATCACGCAAACAAAAGAATCTTGTCAGCGGATAAACTTTGACTCCGTCAGAGATCTTGTAGAGGGCTATTTGCAGAATTCACCTGATGGGGTGCTTGAGACCCGGCAAAGCAACATTGTGAGGGATAAAAAGAACATCGCAGTAAAAAACAGATCAGTTATTAAAAAACTCCGAGTCGTGTACGATAAGAGGCGATTGTTTTCGGACGGCACAACCAAACCTTTCGGGTTCTGATTTTTGAGTGGATGAGGGGTCATTATGGAAGGAATTAATTTCGATCCGCGTTTGAAAACACCATTTTCATGTCTAGTGGTGGGACCGTCAGGGTCGGGAAAGACCCATTTTGTAAAATGTATACTTGAAAATTGTGAACATGTTATGGATGATGTCAATATAAATATTGTATGGATTTATACTTCTTTTCAACCTATGTACAGTGAATTGCAAAAGATGAATAAAAATATCAAATTCATTGGAGGTTTACCTGAATCTTTTGAAAATGAAGATGTATTTCCTTCTGATAGAAAACATTTGATTATTCTTGACGACGATTTTTGAAGCGTCTGAAAGCCCAGAGGTTGTTCGCATTTTTACGCAGTATAGACATCATAAAAATATGAGTGTTATATTGCTGACGCAAAACTTATTTCATCGCGGTAAATATAGTCGTGCTATTAGTCTGAATAGCAATTACTCTGTATTGTTTACCCGTCTCAAAGAGCTTTCTTTCTAGAAAGCTTTGAAAATGCTACAGCTGACGTTCACGGGTACTTAATCGTTGATCTAACACCCTCCTGTCCAGAACGCTGCAGACTAAGGACTGGGATACTACCTCATCAGCGTCACACTGTGTACACACCAAAAACGTCTGCTTGAGTTATGTCAGCGCGTATAAAAAGAAACGCTCGTTTACTTAAGGAACTATACCATGCTCCGTACCAAGAAACGAGTAAAGACATTTTGACACGTAGTTCCCGGGACTTCATTCAATCTCTCGGTGAGATCGCCCTGAATGTTTTGAAGGGGAATGTACCATTGTCGCAGGCTCAGTTAAAAAAACTGAAAAAACAGAAGAAAAACATCAGACTCTTGGCTAATAAAAAAGCATGCTTGAAGCGTAAACAAAGGATTCTTAAAAAGCAATCGGGTGGATTCCTGTTGCCGTTGCTAGCGGCTGCCGTTCCAATAATTGGAAATCTAATATGAGGACTTGTAAAGAAGTAAAACGCTATGAAGACTGTCCAGAAAGTGTATCTCGTCTCTCCTCGACAAATTAACCAGTTATCACGTCCAACCTCTGACATCCGTGAAACTGCCAAAGATGAATTGAATGAGAAGATGAGGACCATTCTAAATGATTCTCAGTTAAACTCGTATGAGAAGATTAAAAACTACGATGCTCTATTGCAGAGATATTTAACCTTTACTAAACAGGATCAGAGAGACCAAAGGAGAGTAACTCTGACTTTACAATGAGATGGAGTCAGCGATCATCCCCTCGACTCTGACAGACGTGTCGAAAGCGTTCTAAAATCACCCTCTGTAACAGATGACCTGGGTAAGGATATTCTAAATAGCCTTCCGTCAAAAGCTCGAAGAAATGCTGAACACATTATCCGGAGGATATCCAAAAACGGCGACGGTTGGAATATGAATGGTGAATTTATGTATGAAGGAAATGCTGTAAAAGGCTCTCATGTGATCGATATATTCAAGTACCTTTCCCTACCGTATGAGAAAACAAGTTCTTCATTACCTGAGGGATGGTCCGAGTTTCTCGTCACATTATTAAAGCTAAAATGCCTCTCACACTGCTGTCCAATCCTGAATCGAGGGCTCAATATCAGAGACTTAAATTGAATTCTATCTTACGAAAGAAAAGTATAGCTGAGAGCTGATGGGTTTCCTGAATAATTGTCTTGTACACAGTTATTGTCTTTTCATCAAAGAAATGTTTTATTGAATTACTATGAGATTACAGATTTTTTTTAAATACACACACGCACAATAAGATGAGTCACACGTTACAATAGTGGTAGCTCTCCGCCCACCTGTTTTTCATAATATTGTACAACTCTGTGCGGGTCGTCTCTTAAGCCTGCATGAACCATTGTGTTTGTTTCTGACTTGGTCTGCAAAGGCTGGTTATCCCTTTGGTGTTGTTGTGATCAATGAATTTCCAGACGTCGATGCAAGGGCTATATAATATCCTCTCAAGTAACAGGTCTAAAGTGTAGAGTCAACACCACCTTTCCAAATGTAAAATTGACTGGTTTGTTAAGATCTGGTTTAATTTGTGTCTGAATATTTTCAATATGGTTCTTGGCAACCGGTAAATAGTAAGCAGGGTTAAAATGCTGTGTGATTATATCTGAGTAACTACCCTTGATTTCCACCGTTCTTAAAAGCGGTGCATATGCATCCTCTACAAGCTGCGGTCTTACAACGTCAGTAGAGATGGTAAAACCCCACTTTTAAATCAACAGGATGGGGCGCTCTGAACTCGCAATAAATGATGCAATTAGCAGGATCTACACCTAACATGTAAGCCAAAGGCGAGTTAAAAAGCACTAGGTTCTGACTGTCTCCTTGAAGATCAATGTTTTGCCGTGCACGGTCAAACAGGAAGCGTATATTCTCATTGTTTTTTTTTTAAAGTTTGCTCCATCTCGGTTGTAATCTGATTAAGTGAGCTGTAATATCCAACCGTCTTTTTTCCTCTGAGCTGAGGCGCTGGCGTCAGGATCCGGAGCCCAAAGTCTCGCCATGGCTCTATGAAATTCATCTTTATGAAGCCGCGACGTGTTACCATCTGAATCTGATCCTCTCGGAGCAGCCGTGTTGGTGTTGGAGTCAGCTCCTCTATGGTTTGGTTTCCAGTAAAATGACGACGTATCCTCTGGAATATTATGCCACGTGTGAGGGTATGTAATCTCCGTCAAAGCAACCTCCCATTTTCCGTTTAAATCGATATGTTGTGCTAAATGCGGAAAGTACCAATTGAGTTGTCTTTAAAAACTTTTGCACTGGCGTTTGATGGTAAAGTCACATAGAAGCCCCATTCTTTGAGCCCTACATGATGATATGATGCCTGGTGTCAAGGAGGATCGTCTTATATATATTTTACATCTGAAGCTTTTACCCAGCTGTTGAATTTTTCAGGCCAGTTCTTCCACTGGACAAAGACTTGTCTCTCTCCTTTAACGGCGCGTTCCTTGAGAACGAGTTGTACTTTTTGTAATTCTTGATCATAAAATGACCCCTGGATGGGTTTGCCATCGAAATCTTTCAATTTATACACAGGCGGGTTGCGATGAATACATTCAGTTATTGTAAATATCTCATCTGTAAAACTCTGCTCGTACTTTTTGTCAAATACACCTCGTAGTTTTGATATCCTAACATGATCGCCCTCCATAAATTTGGCTTCTGCCGACCTTTTGACGGTCTAATGTAAAGATTGTCAAACACCAATCTAAAGAAATTTCGACAGGAGGCAAAATTTATTTACTTACTTCCATCGGTGTCATTTTTATACGACTGTGATAGCTGTGATTATAACTCTTTACTAGATCCTGTAAAACCTCGATGTAACGTTTGTGTAATGTAATGTTTTTAGCTGTAAAATATCTCCACATCAGATTTTTAAGAGTGCGGTTAAATCTCTCACAGGGGCCTTAACGTCACTCGCTGTTGAAAAATTTCCATCAAAGCCCGGAAACTCTTCTTAAAAAAATTATTTACCGTCATCCGTCTGTAGCTTTGCAGGCGTCTCGCTCTCCTCCAGCACTGATTCGAACGCCTTCACTGTCTCAATCGCAGTCTTTCTTTTTAAAACGCGTACATAGGCCTTTTTTGAAAATACATCGATAACGGTCAACAAGTAATTTTGATCGTCGTTATATCTAGCCAATGCCTGCATGTCTTCTGTTCATCACTTTTATGGACAGAATTTCTAGGCGTAGCCAGGGGTTGGAGGGGATCCGGTTCGGGAACCACAGAATTTCATCTCTGCTATTTGCGGACGATGTTGTTCTGCTGGCCTCATCGGACCGGGACCTTCAGCATGCACTGGGGGGGTTTGCAGCCGAGTGTGAAGCGGCCGGGATGAGGATCAGCACCTCCAAGTCTGAGGCCATGGTTCTCGACCGGAATAAGGTGGTTTGCTTTCTCCGGGTCGGTGGAGAGTTCTTGCCCCAAGTGGTGGAATTTAAGTATCTCGGGGTCTTGTTCTCGAGTGAGGCAAAAGGGGAGCGTGAGATTGATAAACGGGTCGGTGCAGCGGCAGCAGTGATGCGGTCGCTGTATCGGACCGTCGTGGTGAAGAGGGAGCTGAGTCGCAAGAGGAAGCTCTCGATTTACCGATCGATCTACGTTCCCACCCTCACCTATGGTCACGAGCTTTGGGTAATGACCGAAAGGATGAGATCGCGGATACAACCGGCTGAAATGAGTTTCCTCCGCCCGGTGGCTGGGCGCACCCTTAGAGATAGGGTGAGGAGTTCGGTCATCCGGGAGGAGCTCGGGGTGGAGCCGCTGCTCCTCCACATCGAGAGGAACCAGTTGAGGTGGCTCGGGCATCTGATCCTGGACGCTTCCCTGGGGAGGTGTTCGGGGCATGTCCTACCGGGAGGCGAAGGCGATCCACCCCTCCATAGCTCCCGGGGTGAAGAGGATTGTAATAAACTCTTTTAATGATGTGTTTCACCGACATGTTAAACGAGAAATGAATGAGCTGAGATCCGAATATGCTTCTTAATGTTTTTTATTCAACAGGTTATGTCAGCATTCGAACGTAATGCTATACGAAGATATAAGATATAAAAAGATATTAAATATATATACATATATACACATAAAAATATATATATATATATATATATATATATATATATATATATATATATATATATATATATATATATATATATATATATATATATATATATATATATATATATATATTCTTGCATTTCACAAAACAGGTACTTGTTTTACTGTCAGATCTGGCATCTTTTCCGTTTCTTCACAACTGTATCCAATGCATCCATTGCAGATTGGTTGGGTGATGTGAGCTTGACCTTTTCAATGACGGCAGTTGCTGGGCATCGAGGTGGCCTGGCTCGACTCTGCAGCTTGGTAGTGACAAGTGCTTTGCCAAGTTCTTCCAGGAAAAGCCGACGTATATATATATATATATATATATATATATATATATATATATATATTTATACACACAGGGTGATATTTATACAGCTGTCCAAACCCCTCCCTTCGTTATTTTCCTTCCAGTTATAAAACAAGGTAGGATAGGGTTAATTATTCGCCTTCCTGTCATAAAACAAGCGGGGTGGTTACTATTTTAATTTCCTTTTGACATAAAAAAGGGAGAGGGGTATTATTTTAATTACTTTTTGATATAAAAAGGGGGAGGGGTTGTTATTTTAATTTCTTTTTTATATAAAAAAGGGGCGGGAGGGTTTTTATTACCTCCGGGGGACCATAAAGCAATACAGGTTTGACATTTTGGTGTATGCTTCTACTCTCTCACACCCTTATTTTACAAACCCAGGTCGGTTTCATTTGCCATTAAAAGAAAAGTGGAAATGGAACTTCAAAGTCTCCACGACCGAACAGCATCCGATTCCAAGAATGGAGGATATGATGTCAAGCCTGGCAGGGGGACAGAAGTTCACAAAACTCAATATGAGCCAAGCATATCAGCAAATAGTCCTTGAAGAGGAATCAAGGAAGTTTGTGAGTGTCAGCACTCACAAAGGTCTTTTTACATATACACGTCTGCCTTTTGGAGTAAACTCCAGTCCTGCTATTTTCCAACGCACCATGGCGAATGTACTTCAAGGTATGGCAAATGTGGCAGTGTATTTAGAGGACATTATATTGAGAGGAAGAGATGACAGCATCTGCAAACACTCAACGAAGTGCTGCAGAGGTTGGAGGATAAAGGGCTGTGGTTGAAACGGAGCAAGCGTCAGTTCATGGAAAACAAAGTAACATTCTTGAGTAATCAAGTGGACAGGACAGGCCTGCATCCAATGTCAGCGAAGGTCAAAGCAGTCCAGGATGCTCTGGTACCATATCTGCCCCATTTTTCAATGTTCATCTTGTTCAATGCTCTCCACATAATGGACAGAATGTAACAGATGTTATTCTTGCATTTCACAAAACAGGTACTTGTTTTACTGTCAGATCTGGCATCTTTTCCGTTTCTTCACAATTGTATCCAATGCATCCATTGCAGATTGGTTGGGTGATGTGAGCTTGACCTTTTCAATGACGGCAGTTGCTGGGCATCGAGGTGGCCTGGCTCGACTCTGCAGCTTGGGAGTGACAAGTGCTTTGCTAAGTTCTTCCAGGAAAAGCCGACGTCGGTTCCGTTTGAGCAAATATTGAGCAATGCAGAGGTCTGCCCTGCACCTTCAGAATTTCCTTGGGAAGTTCTGGCTTATTTTTTCTGACTGTTCCCGCTGTTCAGCTTTCTATTCTGCAGTTCATCTCCAAGGCGATAGGATGTAAATGTAAATGTGACGTCACGTGATTTTATGACATTGCAGCCCTTTATTCATCTCCAGCACCACACGCATCCCCTGATTCTTCTCGGCTGCTCCTCCAGGTAGCTTTCCACTGTATACGTGCATATTCCCGGCATAGCTAGATTTTGCTTCACAGGCCACCCATATTTTGATGCCATACTTGGCGGGCTTGTTAGGCATGTACTGCAAACCTTCTGGAGCTCATTTTTGGTGTGTTTGTCAAAGAGACTACATGACAACACTGACAAGAACAAGGGAGAGAAAGTTTCCCCTCTACACACAGCTGGGTCTGAATGGCTATTCAGACAATCAAATCAATCAAAATACACATAGCTGGGCAGTCTAAATAGGTATATCAGAGAGACATGTTTATTTTGGGTCTGAACAGCCACTTACCCACATTAAAGAATCCGGGTCAAAATGACCTGCAACATCATCTTTGTGTACCAACTCTGTACAGACACTTCACTTGACATCAAATTGTCCAGATTTTACACATCTGTTCATGACCCTTAATGAGGAAAAGTCACAAAATTTCATGAAGAAAAAGTCAGGATAACCACTACTTTTATGAACACAAAAACGGATATGGGTCAAATTGACCCTAAGCATAATACGAGGGTTAAAGCTTTTCTAGGTTTGCTAAACTTTTATAACAAATTCTTGCCGAACTTGTCTACTGTGCCGGCTCCATTACACAAGTTACTGAGGAAAGATGAGAAATGGAGGTGGGCGGTTGAGCAAGAAGAGGCTTTTAAGCAGGCAAAGAAGTTACTACAAAGCAGTCAAGTGTTGGTTCATTACGATGAACAAAAACAACTGGTACTGTCATGTGATACCTCACCTTATGGGGTGGGGGCAGTCTTGGCACACAGACTGGAAGGGGGAGCAGAAAACTCATGGGAGGCACAGCTTTTCCTTCATGAAACAGACTGAATAAGGGCTTATGGTCTGTGTACAAATCACAAATTTAAGTCCACACAAATATTTGTGAAAGTACTGCACCCCAAAAATAACTGCTAAGCCCTCTTTATCCAACTGCAAATAGTTTTTTTCTGCTGCTGTGAGTGTGTGTGACGCATGAGTTCTCAGAGGATCATGAGATGGGCTATTCTGTTAAGAGCATATGAATATGCCATGGTGTACCGACGTGGACAGGACAATGCAAACGCAGATGCTCTCAGTAGACTTCCACTTCCAGAGAAACTTGGGCATCCAGACTCAGAAGACCAGGTATTATTGGTAGAGCAGGATCAGAGTTCAGTGGTCAACTCGGAAGAGCTTTGTAGGTGGACCAGTAAAGACCCCGTACTCGCCCGAGAGAATAAATACATACTCAGAGGGTGGCCCTGTAACCTGGATGTTGCTTTCAGTCCATACACTATGAAGCAACAGGAGCTGAGTGTACAAGATGGGTGTGTACTGTGGGTGTGCCGTGTGGTGATTCGGGAAAAAGGATGTGGTCTTACGTGGAAGCAGCATCAATTGCACCCTGAAATGAGTTAAATGAAGGGTTTGGCTCGTAGCTATATGTGGTGGCCTAATATAGACAGTGATATTGAAAGTTCGGTCAAATCGTGTTCCACTTGTCAGGAACACCAGAACGCTTCGGCCTGTGCACCGCTACACCCGTGGGAGTGACCTGACCAACGGTGACGACGACTTTATGTTGATTATGCTGGGCCGTTCATGGGAAAGATGTTCTTGGTGGTGATTGATGCACATTCAAAGTGCTTGGAGGTCTACCCTGTTTCGACAGTAGAGTTTTATTCAGTTATCGGATAACTTCATAGTCAACAACAGGACTGTCTCCTGCAGAAATGTTGATGGGGAGGAAGTTGAGGTGCATGTTGGATCTGCTACACCCAAATTTGAAGAAGAAAGTGGAACTGAAACAGTCAAACCAGAAAGTTCAGCATGATCAACATGCTCGGTTCAGAAGTTTTCAGAATAGGCGACCAGGCCCGGAAGAGCGCTCGAGGCCGAGGCGCTGGAAGGAGCGAATTCAATACGAATAATAATAAAAAAAAAGTCAGCCAACTACCCCGGGAGAAGCTGCTGCCGATGATCGTCCACGCACAGAGCGGCACAAGCGCTGAGTCTCCTGCTGTTAAATCCACTCCTGCGGTGATGCGACAAGTCTCTGCCGTCACTGCGATGAGACCTCAGTCCTGCCTGAAGTTTCCGTGGTCCAGATGAGCCGCTCCACACCCCTTCAAGTCTCAAGCTTCTTCTCTTGATGTGCCAGATGCGCCGGCTCCAGCTGTAATTTCACAATTACAGAGTCACTCATTCACGCCTCTGTAATTTCACAATCACATTTTGCGGAGTGCCCTGGCACTTCCAGTGAAGTAGAAAGGCTGGTGTAATATTCCTGGAATATGTTTGTGTCCAGCTGTCCGTGGAGCCTGCCTCCCTCGCAAACAGTCCTTTAGCACGGGGCAGAAATTTTGAGCGGACCTCCAATCCTGGGGCGTCCCTCCAAAGCATGGCTACTTCAAGGCTAGCAGGCAGTCCTCTGCCCCCCTAAGTGCAGTTCACTATTCGCAATGCTAAAGCACCCGCAACACTCAAAGCAAATAATGCCAAATGGGTGTGGACTGCCGTCTGTTGGGTAAACATCCACTGCTAGTCTCATTCAATCCAGACTATTTCCCGGCGCAGTTCTGACACTCTACTGGCACGAGGACCGCACGTGGTCAGGTACGGAGCTTAATAGGTGGAGGGTTTGGATTTGTGGCGCAGCGTTCCCTCTCACTCAGCGGTCATGCGCGATGCCCTCGCACCTGGAGCTTGACCTCCCCCTTGAGGAGTGACCATCCCACCCGGCGCTGACAGAGCCGCCATCGCGCAGTAGAATGGTGTCTGCACTGTCGGCAACCGGCTCATAGCGCTTGAGAACATCATTGCGCTCTTTATGAGCTCCGTGGACTCCCACAGAGATTTTGGAGACACAATAATCCGTGGTGCTCTGCTCGCGGCGCCTCCTCCACACACAGCCGCCGCCTGGGGGGAACAGCCGTATAATAGCCGAGCTGATCATCGCCACTCCTCTTGGAGAGACCAGTCGTCTGCTCTCACCTCTGCTCCCTCCAAAAGCGTAGGAAGAACTTTGTATCTAAAAGTATGCATCTAAACCTAGTCTAACTTGGAAAAAAAATAAGATGCATTACTTTGGTATCGGGTCTGTTTCTTCTATGCCCAAAATTAGGGTTTATCATCCGCCAAGTTCTCTTCCGGTTCCAGTCAGTCCGAACTCCGGCTTCAAAATTTTTTTTTTGTTTGACATCGTCTCAGGAGACCGAGCAGTATAGTAACGGTCTCTGCCTCCTTATACCTGATGCCAGAACTGTCCCTGGGGAAGTTTATGGAGCCAAGACGTTATGTTTTTCCTCAGTTTCGCCACAATAAGAAGCATAGGCGTCAAATAACTCTTTGCCGTCTCTCAACAGATCCCGGTTCCAGCCAAAAGTCAGGGGAGTTTCAATTCTGCCATCAACTCTTCTGATTACTCAGACTCGCCAGTTTTTAGCAGGGGTCGCCACAGGACCGCGAAAGCCACCACTTCAGAGGATCACTCAGTAGGAACTGCGTGCCAGACCTGCTCTCTCAGTGTGATGTCTGAAGCGATGTCTGTCTGTGATTCTGTTCAGAGGCAAGCAGGACATCGTCATCTACAGAGTCATCTCTTTCTGAGGCTGATTGGGCCGGTCCCTCGGGTCTCCATCTTAGGAGAATCTTGATCAGATCTTGATCTTTGTACACTGCAAGTTTGGGGAACCGAATTCCTCTGACGGCTCAGCTGACAAAAGCGAGTGTGTTTTTGAAGAACCAGCGGGACTTGAAGTTCCCAGAGGAGTGGGCACTGTGCACCGATGACCCTTTCGTCCTAGACCCGCCCCGGAGTCCGGGTCCGCTCCTGTGCTCAAGGCTCCTATCTTGAAAGAGTATCTTCCGAATTGAAAGAGCCTGTCTCCTCACCTGCCCATATGGATGGAGAAAATACA
Organism: Synchiropus splendidus; assembly: GCF_027744825.2. Lineage (NCBI taxonomy): Eukaryota > Metazoa > Chordata > Actinopteri > Syngnathiformes > Callionymidae > Synchiropus > Synchiropus splendidus. Next base: position 34,907,169 of record NC_071337.1, read on the forward strand.
CGGTCATTGAAACGGCCTTCAGTTACACAGTCAACCCCCAGGTTCTGCGTCACCACATGGACCTGAGTGAACTCAGAGAACCAGCGGTCATGTCTGATGGAGGAGGACAGCGCTCTCCTGACAAAGCAAATAATTGAGCTACTGCCAAAGCAATCCTCCTACACTGGATTTTACTCCAGATACTTTCTGGAACCCAAGAAGACAGGAGAGTGGAGACCTGTTCTGAATCTCAGTCTCCTCAACCAATTCATGACCAGACAGCGGTTCCGGACTACCAGCAGACTCCTGGAGTGTGAGAGTGGATGACCTCCATAGATCTTGCAGAGGCCTACTTCCACAACACGGTCTCTAGTGTCTAGTGCCTCGTTTTTTCACCAAGTGCGTGGAGGAGTGGCTCGAACCACTAAGAAGACAGGGTCTGCGGATTCTGACGTACTTGGACTACTGGTTGATTGAGTCCAAACAGGATTCATGAGCGCCCACCAGCTTAGCTTAAGGGGTGTTTCTCGTAGCTGCAGAACAAATTCAATGTCTCCGAAGGGGTTTCAGAGAGTTATCAACATTTTTATGTTTGTTGGTCTGAAAGGTACAGGTCCCGCGGACTGAAAACACGTTTTCTGCACTGTTTAATCTCTGCTCAGGGCTGTCTCAGAACATGAAAATTTCGCCTGGCACGATAGCTGAAGCGGTCATTCTAGTAGGTGCTGAACTAATTCAACATTTCTGAAGTGGTTGCAGAGTGATAACATTTTTATGTTTGTCAATTCTGAAAACCACCGTCACTCGGGTGAAAACCTGTTTTTCTGAACAGTTCACTCACTGCTCAGAATAGTGCCAGAACATGAAAATATCAGCTGCAACTGTTGGAAAAAGAGTCTTTCGAGTATATTCGGCACTAAATCCACTTTTTTGGACTATTTTCAGGGTGGAATCAACAATTTTTATTCTTCCTGGTCAGAAACCGAACCTCTCTCGGGCTGAAAACGCATTTTTGCACTGTTCACTCACTGCTCAGCGATGCCTCAGAACATGAAAATTTCACCTGACACTGTAGCAGAAGCTGTCTTTCTAGCAGCAGCAGAACTAATTCAACCTCTCTGTGTGGTTTCAGAGAGTTATCAGGATTTTAATGCTTGTTCGTCTGAAAACCACCTTTTCGTGGCCTGAATACGTGTTTTCTGCTCGGTTCACTTACTGCTTAGGCGGGACTCAGAACATGAAAATGTCACCTCAAACTATAGCAGAAGTGGTATTTCTAGTAGTTGCAGAATTTAATCACGATGTCTGAAGTGGTTTCAGAGGTAAGTACATTTTTATGTTTGTAAAAATGTAATTACCACAGTCACTTGCGCTGAAAATGCGTTTTCTGCACTGTTCACTCACTGCTAAGGACTGACTCAGAACATAAAAATTTCACCTGCTACTAAAGCAGACCGGGGTCTTATTAGTAGGTGCCGATCTAATTCAACATGTTAAAATGTTGACTCGTTCCTGCCTCCTGTGACTTTCACCACTGCACTTGGGTCCTGCTCCACGTCTTGACCCGTGACAGTCAGAAGTGGTTTCAAAGATGGAACAAAATCTTTATCTTTTTCGGTGTGAAACGCAGCTTCTCTCGGGCAGAAAACGCATTTTTTGCGCTGTTCACTCACTGATCAGAAAAGCCTCGGAACTTGACAATATCACCTGCAACTATAGGCAAAACGTTTTTAGAGGGTTATCAACTATTGTATTTTTGACAGTCTGAAACCAAGCTTCTCTCAGGCTGAAAATGCATATTCTGCACTGTTCACTGACTGATCAGAATAATCTCAGAACATAAAAATATCACCTGCCTCTATTCCAGAAGGGGTCTTTCTCATAGCTGCAGAACGAATTCAACCTGTCAGAAGAGTTATCAACATTTTTATGTTTGTCGGACAAAAAAACACAATCCCTCGGGCTGAAAACGCGTTTTCTGCACTGTTCACTCACTGCTCAGCGATGCCTCAGAACATGAAAGTTTCGCCTGCAACTACAGAAAAAACACTCTTTCGACTATATTCAACACTAATCCCATACGAATAGGGCGCTGCGACTGGCCTACAAGCAGCCGTTCCACATTTCCTGCTTCCAAGCCATGGGATGAGTTTGACGAGAGCCAGGTGCTGCTATGAGGTGGATCTGGAGACTCTGTTCCCAGAGTTGGCTGAGTTCCGTGTGGTGGAGTCAAGTACGTTCCCGCTTGATCTTCTCCTGCGCCTCATGTCATCCGCCGCTGTCGTATCGAAGTTGAGCTCTCTCTCCGCCGCCAGCTCAAGAATCATCCCACTTCACTAACGGCCTGCTGGCGTTGGATGGCGAGACTACACCAAGGGCACGACCGCATGTTGTCTGACCACAACTGGAAGAAATCTGGACTATTCCCAGCGCGATTCTTACACTCCACTGGCACTAGGACCGCACTTGGTCAGGTACGGAGCTTACTGCCTGGTGGAGGGTTTGGATTCCCACCGCGGCGTTCCCGCTCATTCAGCCGTCATGCACTATGCATGATGCGTTCGCCCCGGGAGGAGTGACCATCCCACCCATGTTTACACCGTCGGCAACCAGCTCATAGTGCTTGAGAACATCACGCGCTCTTTATGAGCTCCGTGGACAGGCTCATACATCGCAGATCCTCTCTCACTTTACCAGAGATTTTGGAGTTTCAACAGTCTGTCGGCGTGGTGCTACGCTCGTGGCGCCTCCTCCACACACAGCCACTGCCCGGGGGGGAACACCGTCACTGGTCGAAGGGGCGGGGTGACCTCAGCCGTCCAAATCATAGCTGTGCTGATCATCGCTTCTCATCTTGGAGAGACCAGTCCGCTGCTCTCACCTCTGCTCCCTCCAAAAGCGTGAAGAAAACTTTGTATCTGAAACTATGCATCTGTAACAGGTCTGAATACTGTGACCTTGTCTTCAGTTCAAACGTGGCGTCTCAATGTGGTCAGTAGAACGCCGTCTGAAACAAAATGCGGACAGAGCCACACAAAGCTTTCACATTTGTCGATGGTGAGAAAAGTAATCCAAGGGATTCTGTTTTTTCTTTGTGGTAACCCACACCACAATTAGATGTCTTTCTGAAACATCACTCCCAAACATCTCACTTTGTCATACAACAACTGTCATACATCATGAACCACATGCATAATTTATTTTCATCTGAATGTATAACTCTGCCATTAAACCTTTTGGCTAGTGTTGGGAAATAATAAAACGTTACTTTTCACCGTTATTCACCACAAGGAAACCGAACTCCACACAACTCAATCACCCGTGCCATGTCAGCGTAGGTTGTCAGTATGAGCTTACAAGTGCCACATCCACACAGAGCGAACTCAAAGTACGAAGGAAAAACAGTATACTTAAAAACCATGTCACCATCCACACACTCAGACCCCCAATCAATCAATCCCAAGTGGAACAAGCATTATAAACAAATGGATTTGACTAACCTGAAACTAAATGAGGACAGAGTCACACTAGGCTTCCACATTTGTCGATGGTGAGAAAAGTAATAAAAAAAAGTGTCACTTCCTATTTACCCACACATCTTCAATGCCTAACCTCTGTCCTTTCCTGCCCTCTACTGACCTAATTATATACCTGCCGGTTAATCAACTCCATTAAATGATTTAATTAAAATAATTAAATGACATCTAACACATACTCTGTGACCACACATAAATGGCCGTCACACTAGAAAGGCAGTTTTTTGTCATCAAATTGTCATGTTCTGAGGCCTTCGCTGAGCAGTGACTGAACATTGCAGAAAACGCTTTTTCAGCCCGAGGGACTGTGGTTTTGAGACAGATAGACATGAAAATGTTGTAACCTCTCTGAAACCACTTCAGACAAGTTGAATTAGTTTGGCACTTACTAAAAACACTCCTTCTGCTTATATTGGCACGTGAAATGTTTATGTTCTGAGGCATCCCTGTGCAGTGAGTGAACAGTGCATAAAACATGTTTTCAGGCTGAGAGAAGCTCGGTTTCTGACCAGGAAAAAAGAAGTTGATAACACACTGATAAACAGTTCAGAAAGGTACATTTAGTGCTGAATATACTAGAAAGAGAGTTTTTCCTATTGTTGCAGTTGAAGTTTTCATGTTCTGAGTCACGACTGAGCAGTGTTTGAACAGTGCAGTGAACGCCATTTTCAAAATATAAAATCGCTTTGAATGTGTGAGTGCTGAATATACTAGAAATAGTCTTTTTGCTATATTTACACTTGATATTTTCACTGCTCTCAGGCTATTCTGATTAGTCAGTGTGCAGAAAATGCTTTTTCTCCCGAGGGACAGTGGTTTTCAGACCGACAATCATTAAAATGTTGATAACTCATTGAAACCACTTCAGAGAGGTTGAATTAGTTCTGCAGCTACTAGAAAGACTATAGCAGATTCTGCTATAGTATTAGTTGAAATTTTCATGTTCTGAGGCATCGCTGAGAAAAAGTCTAAAAAAAGTTCTGAAATGTACGTTTAGTGTTGAATATACTAGAAAGAGTGCCTTTCCTATAGTGGCAAGTGAAATTTTCATGTTGTGAGGCATCCCTGAGCAGTGAGTAAACAGTGCATAAAACGTGTTTTCAGCCAAAGGAATAATAGTAATAGAGATAGAAGTAAAAATGTTGATAACTCTCTTAAATCACTTTAGACAGGTTGAGTTAGTTCTGCACCTTGTCGAAATACCTTTTCTGCTATAGTGGCAGGTGAAATTTTCATCTTCTGGGGAATCGCTGAGCAGTGAGTGAACAGTGCGTAAAATGCGTTTCCGGCCAAAGAGAATGTAGGTTTCGGAACGGCAAAAATAAAATTGTTGATAACCCTCTAAAAACAGTTCAAAAATGTAGGTTTAGTGTTGAATATATTAGAAAGACTGTTTTTGCAGGTAATATTTTCAGGTTCTTAAAATATTCTGATCAGTGAGTGAACAGTGCAAGAAAACACGTTTTCAGCTCGAGAGAAGCTCGGTTTCTAAAACAGGAAAAAAAATAGTTGATAACCCCCTGAAATACAGTTCAGAAATGTAGGTTCAGTGTTTATTTTACGAGAAAGAGTGTTTCTCCTATAGCTGCTCGAGAAATTATCATGTTATCTGGCATCCCTGAGCAGTGAGTGAACAGTGCATAAAATGCGTTTTCACCCGAAGAAAACATGGTTTACAGACCGACAAAAATAAAAATGTTAACACTCTTAAAACACTTCAGACAGGTTGAGTTAGTTCTGCACCTTGTAGTAATACCGTTTCTGCTATAGTGGCAGGTGAAAATTTCATTTTCTGGGGCATCGCTCTGCAGTGAGTGAACAGTGCGTAAAACGCGTTTTCGTCTGAAGAGAATGTGGGTTGGGGACGGGCAAAAATAAAATTGTTGATAACCCTCTAAAAACAGTTCAGACAGCGTAGATTTCTGCTGCAACTACAAAAAAGACCCTTTCTGCTGTCGTGGGAGGTGAAAATTTAATCTTCTGAAGCTTCCCTCAGAAGTTGTGGCACAATGCAGAAAACGCGTTTTCAGTCTGAGATAAGGTGGGTTTCGGAACGCCAAACCTAAAATGTTGATAACTTTCGAAAAACACTTCAAACAGCTTAGATTTGATGTGCAACTACTAGAAAGACCCATTCTGCTATACTGGGAGGTCAAAATGTCATGTTCTGAAGATTCCCTGAGACGTTATGGCACAATGCAGAAAATGCTTTTTCAGTCTGAGATAAGGTTGGTTTCGGAACGCCAAGCACCTTTATCTGCCCTTTATCTTCTCTTTATCTGCTTTCAATCGTTCCTTATTTCCATCTCTCTTTGACCGTAGTCCGAGTGTAGGAGAAATGGAAGGAATATTGAGATCAGGAGGCAAAGCCCTTGCTTCGCCTGCTGGTCTCTCCCTCTGGCCAAGAACTTGACCGTGCAGAAGAGGAGACCACATGGCGATGGATGCACCCCCACCAGGAACCTTGTGTGACCCAGCTGGATTGCTCCGTCGCTTCTCCCATCCATCAATGACTGAAGTCCGGGTGTGGCAGAGATGGGAGAACCTTTGGCTAATGTGGAGATGCGCTAGTCGGGGCTCCGCCCGTAACTCCAGGTTCGCCAGGCAGGTCAACTTGACTAGGTGGAGAGAGAATCCTCACCACATAGACTGTCCTGAGATAAACAATGCGGAGTGCAAACAGGAAAGAACTGCAACGTCCAGACGCCTTAATGATTGGAGCTGGACCTTGTGTGGGGAGCAACACTGCGGATAAGTGCGCAGGAGAAGCGTCACCAAATTAGGTGAAGATTCACCGGTGGCCTGTCTCTAATCACAGAGGGGTGGCGTGCCAAGAGACCTGCTGCTATCTCCAAACGCCAGGTCTCACGCCAGTCCGGCCTACTCGATGTCTTACGGCAATGACCTCACCCCCAAGGTCGCGCAAAATGTTGTTAGTCCGAATGTAGTGAAGTTTCACGAGTAACCCTCCATACAGCGGGTATGGGTGTCCCCCTGGGGCCCTCTTGTTGCCAAACCAGGTACTTCCCTGCTCCGGCGACTACACAGGGGAACCTGACGCCATCCCATGGCCACAGCACTAGTTTGAGCCCAACGTGGAAGAACTAGGCACTAATAACCGTCCATATTTGGAGGGAGAACTCGCCAGTGGAGACACGTTTGGCCCATGACAAAGCGCTGCCAAAGAGAGCGATTCTCTCATCTATTGTCCAGAGCTGCTGGAAGCACCTGTAAACAGGACAACGTGAGGCAAAGAAGAAGGTGCTCCGTCAGACAAATAGAAATCTGCAAAAGATGAGGCAGAAGCCGAGGAGGCTGCTTGGCAGGTTTCTGCCAAGGAAACTCCTCTGATGGCAGCAATGGATGTTGTCCCTTTTTACCACCTGCCAGAGCCACCCACAGCTTATCTGTTTTCCTGAAGGCTCTCACTGCAAGCGCCAGTGATTCTCATCCGGGTGGCGGGTAAGACAGAAAGCCTTCACTGAAAAATTGCTGACCTTGGCACAAAGAAATTTGTGAAAAAAGACTAATCGAGAAGGCACATAGTTCTCCAAACCCTCCTGATGGAGGCCAGGCCCAGGAGGAGAGCTGCTCCAAAGGAGCCTGATCAAGGGGCTTGAAGGGAGCTTCAGAGAGAGTATTATATACCAATTGAAGATCCCAATAGGGGCAGATGCGTCTGGAGATAGGTCTGAGTCTTCGAGATCCCTGCATGAACTGGACTAGCAACGGACAACAGTCCACACCCATTTAGCATTACATGCTTTGAGTGTTGAGGGTGATTTAGCATTTAGGACCACCTGCTAGCCTTGAAGTAGCCCCCTGCTGCAGGACTGTTTGCAGGACATGAACTGGTTGCAGCACACCCTTGTGTGAGTGTGTGTGTGAGCACAGGTGGCAGAGTTACGCAGTCCAGAACACCTCCCGGGACTCTGGAACACCTATGAGGTCATCTTGACCACAAAGCTTAAATCCCAGCCTTGCAATGTGGCCTGACCTGAGAACCATGAGCAATTACCATGGCCATCCATACCGGACGTCTGACTGGCACCGCTGGCTCCTTTGCAGACAGCCTTCAAGGAGATGCACGTTTTACTGCACTGAACCGCCTGTAATGTCACCGGCGATGTTGCTTTGGTATGACGGAAGGTGGTGTGCCCATGGTCCTGTCAATATCTCCGATGGCCAGGGCCTCACACGGGACCGGCCTATGAGACTTCTTATGCAACCGCCACGCCCAGGGTCTATCCAGCGTGAATGAATTAATGAATGGGTTGTGAAGATGTAGCATTAACAACCCCTCATACATAGAGTGTAATTTTACACTCTGGGTGGCAGGAGCTGCCGCCTCATCTTTGTCACCTTAAGCTGATATAGAAGGTGGCGTTTACAACCCCTCATATATGGTGTGTACCCTACACTGTGGATCAGCAGGAACTGCGTTGCCCTCGTTTAGCCACTCTGCGGCTGAAATAGAAAGTGGCATTAACAGTCCTCCAAACCTATAGGGAAAACATTTACTGAGCAGCTACAGTCAGGGTTCTAGTCTGAGCTGAGCAAGAAAGAGGGAGTTTATTCACAAATGAATAAACAGTCATGCAGGAATCCGGTGGATCTCGGGACGCTGCACTCTGCACAGCACTGTAATGAAGCAGATACTGGTGTCCCAGAGCCAGTGCTGTGAATGAGGGCCGAAGGTTTGCAGGGTTCGGCTGCTCCTGAAGACAGAATGACATGAGACATGAGATACTCCCTTGAAAGCAGCCACAGATGTTGCCAGGCATCTCGTCAAGTGTGCTCTCAGGGATTCCGGTGCCCGTTTTTTCGCAGTCTCATAGGCTTTCATGATGGCAATTCTAAGCCAATGTGAAAACCTGTGAGTGGACAGCGCCTGCCCCTTCTTACCACCAGGGAGAGCCACCCACAGACTGTCCGTCTTTCCGAAGGTTTGGACTCGATCCAGTTAAGCTTTTAGCGCTGCTCGTATGAATGGGGAGGAGGGCAGAAAGTCTTTACTGATAAGGTGCTGACCTGTGAAGAAGAAGAGAGACATTTAGGTGCGATGGCAGGGTTGGGTCTAAGTGATACCGCCGAGTCATCGACACCAAAAGAGATGCAATCAGGGCTGATCGAAAAAGAGCTACTAGCTCCTTGGAGGCCTGATCAAGTGGCTCAAAAGGGGCTTCGGAGAGTGAATTGAGTACCAGCTGCAGGTCCCAGTAATGACATAAAGGTCTTGAGGTTGGTCTAAGCCTTTTCACTCATCTCATGAAACGGCTCACTTGACGATGCTTGCCGAAGGGGTGGCCGTCCAGACCATTGTGTAGCATGGAAAGGGCTGCTACATAAACCCGTAATGTAGGGCTGCTCCGACCTTGGTTAACCAGATGCTGCAGAAACAAGAGGATGAGAGAAATAGTTGCCGATAATGGGCAGGCTGACTGGGTTCCACACCACCGGGGAAACATGTCCAATTAGCATTGTATACTCTGAGGGTTGGCAGAGCTTAAACGTTCTGAAAAGTCAATTGGACATCAGGGGGCAAGTGACTGATTGTTAACCCTGGAGAAGCCAAACCTTGTGGGTGGTTCTAGACCTCAGGGTTCCTGATGTTTGCAGAAGCGCTGACCTCGATGGAGGGAACTCCCAGTGGCCTTTGATCCGCATATGACACATCTCCGGATACCAGCTGGAGCTGGGGCTGTTTGGATTAAGGGAAGGAGGGGGAAAGGCATACAGGAGGCCTTTTGGCCACCTTGGATGAGCCAGGGCGTCCACATCCAGTGGAAGGTCATCAGATCTACGGGGAGAGAACCAGAGAGGACATTTGAAGCTCTATCTGCTGGCAAAGACATCAGCCACTGGGTGGCCGAAAAACTCGCTGATCATGTTTGCCATCTCCTGAGATAAACTCCATTAATCTGGCAGAGCCCTCAATGAGGCTAAATGTACATCAGCCCAGAGAAAAAATCTTTGTGGCGAGGTTGTGTGACACAGACGACCTCACGCCACCCTGACGGTTGATGTAGGCCACTGTGGTGGCGCTGTCTGATCTCACCATAACGTCGTTCCCAATTAGATGGAGAGAAAGGGCCACCAACACTCTAAAACCGCCAACAGTTCCATCGGGTTCATGTGACGACCTTCGGAACTGCTCCAGATCCCGCTGACGCAGATCTGATCCAGGTGGCCTCCCCCGCCGGACAGAGATGCATCTGTAAAGACTTGTAGGAATTGTTGGATCCTGAAAAGCGCGCTGAGTCCCAGTCAGAGCACGACTTTCCTGGGGGTCATGCTGGACTCAGTCTCCGGTCAGGCCCGACACTCGAGATTTGTCTTCTGGTCTTTGGTCTGGAGTCGGGTGAGGGTGCAGACCGCGAAACCACTTCTGAAGACCTCGCATGTTGAGCAGACCAAGGCGTGGGCCCCTGCCTCAATCGCGCGATGTGGTCCAACACCAATCTGGTGTGTGCTCATGACTCCTGTTTGGACCTGGCTAGAATCAACCAGTAGTCCAAGTACGTCAGAATCCGCACACCCTGTCTCCTTAGTGGTTCGAGCCCCGCCTTCATGCACTTGGCGAAGGTGCGAGGCACAAGACACTAGAAACTGTGTTGTGGAAGTAGGCGTGTGCAAGATCTATGGAGGTCATCCACTCTCACACTCTGACGCACTCCAGGAGTCTCCTGCTGGTCCGGAACCGCTATCTGGTCATGAATTGGTTGAGGAGACTGAGGTGCAGAACATGTCTCCACTGTGTCTTTTTGGGTCCTAGAAAGTACCTGGAGTAAAACCTAGCGTATCTGGATCGCTTTGCCACTCGTACAATTACTTCCTTTGACAGGAGAGCGCGGTCCTCCTCCATCAGACACGACAGCTGGTTCTCTGAGTTCACCCAGGTCCACGTGGTGTCGCAGAACCTCGGGGTTGACTGTGAATCTGAAAGACGTGTCAATGACCGAATATCTTCTCGATCCATATGGGCAGGTGAGGAGACAGGCGCTTTCAATTCAGAAGATACTCTTTCAAGACTGGCGACCTGACCACAGGAGAGGACTCCGGGTAGGGTCCAGGATGACAGGGTCGTCGGTGCACAGCGCCCACTCCTCTGGGCACTTCAAGTCCCGCTGGTTGTTCAAAAACAGACTTGCTTTTTTCAGCTGAGCCATCAGAGGAAGTAGGGCCACCAAACTTGTATTGTACCTTGATCTGACACAGCAATTCTTCTGAGATGGACACCCGAGGGACCGGCCCAATCTCAGAAAGAGATGACTAGGCAGGACGATGTCCTGCTTGCCTCTGAGAGGTTTGGAGGGCTGCAGAGAACAGAATCACAGACAGACATCGCATCAGACATCGCGTGAGGGAGCTGAGAACAGAGCAGGTCTGGCACGCAGCGCCTACTGTGAGAGCCTCTCAAGTGGTGGCTTTCACAGTCCTGTGGCGACCCCTGCTAAAAACTGGCGAGTCTGAGGAATAAGAAGAGTTAATGGCAGAATTGAAACTCCCCTGACTTTTGGCTAGAACGAAACGTGAGAGAGTGGAAAGAGTTATCTGACACCTCTGCTTCTAATTGTGGAGAAGCTAAGGAAAAACATAACTTCTTGGCTCCTGAAACCTCCCCGTCTCCTGAGACAACGTCAAACAAAAACACATTTTTGAAGCCGGAGTTCGCACTGACTGGAACCGGAGGTGAACTTGGCGGTGATAAGCCCTAATTTTGGGCAGACAGGAAACACACCCGATACCAATGTAATGCAGCTTATTTTTTATTTTACATACAATGATTTATTTGTAGGCTTTTGGAGGGAGCGGAGGTGAGAGCAGCCGACTGGTCTCTCCAAGAGGAGCTGCGAGGATCAGTGCAGCTACGATCCAGATGGCTGGGCTCACCCCGCCCCTTCGACCAGCGACAGTGTTCCACCTGGGCGGCGGCTGTGTGTGGAGGAGGCGCCGCGAGCAGAGCACCACGCCAACGGGCTGTTGGATCTCCAAAATCTCTGGTGGAGTGAGAGAGGTTCTGCGATGGATGAGTCTGTCCATGGAGCTCATAAAGAGCGCGATGATCTTCTCAAGCGCTATGTGCTGGTTGCCGACTGCGTTGACACCATTCCACTGCGCGATGCTAGGATGGTCACTCCTCAGGGGAGAAGTCAAGCTCAAGGGGCGGGGGTATCGCGCATCGCAAATCGCGCACGACTTCTGAGTGAGAGGGAACACAGCGCCACAATTCCAAACCCTCCACCTAAGCAGTAAACTCCTTACCTGACCACGTGTAGTGCTAGTGCCACCGGAGTGTCAGAACTGCGCCGGGAATAGTCCGGATATCTTCCAGAATCAGAATCAGAATCAGAATCAGAATGAGATTTATTGCCATGGTCAGTGGGGAGCCCACTGACTAGGAAAGTGCCTTGGAATAAAGTGCAACAAAAAACAAATAAAATGAAATAAAATAAAATAAATAGAATAACATAACAACAAGGCTGTTCACAAATTTAACAGTCTGATGGCCGAGGGGAAGAAGCTGTTCCTGTGACGGGAGTTTCTGGTCGGGATGGACCGTAGCCTCCTGCCAGAGGGAAGAGGAACAAACAGTCCATGTCCAGGGTGAGAAGGGTCGGCTCTGATCCGACCTGCACGTCTCTGGGTCCTAGAGGCATACAGGTCCTGAAGAGGTGGCAGGCTGCAACCGATCACCTTCTCAGCAGAACGTACGATGCGCTGCAGTCGGCTCTTGTCCCTGGAGGTGGTGCTGTTGTACCAGACGGTGATAGAGGAGGTGAGGATGGACTGGATGATGGCCGTATAGAACTCCACCAGCAACTTCGTCGGCAGTCGTAGTTTCCGTACCTGCCTCAGAAAGAACATTCTCTGCTGGGCCTTCCTGATGAGGGACCTGATGGTTGGCTCCCATTTGAGGTCCTCATTGATGGTGGTTCCCAGGAAGTAGAAGGAGTCCACAATAGGAATAGGTAAACCAGCCAACATGAGAGGGGACCGAGAAACTGTGACTCTCCTGAAGTCTATGACCATCTCCACTGTCTTCTGGGCATTGAGCTCCAGGTTGTTGTGGCTGCACCAGGACACTAGCCGCTCCACCTCCCTCCTGTAAGCCGACTCATCTCCATCTTAGATGAGCCCAATGATGGTGGTGTCATCCGCAAACTTGATCAGCTTCACGGACTCGTGGCTGGAGGTGCAGCAGTTAGTGTACAGAGAGAAGAGCCATGGTGAGAGAACACAGCCCTGAGGAGACCCGATGTTGAGGGTCCGAGTGTCGGAGACAGTCGTCCCCAGCCTCACACGCTGACTTCGGCTGGTCAGGAAGTCTGTAATCCATCTGCAGAGGGAGTCAGGCACGTCCAGCTGGCCAGGCTTGTCTTCAAGCAGAGCTGGAAGAATTGTGTTAAAGGCAGAGCTGAAGTCCACAAACAGGATCCTGGCATAGGTTCCTGGGCAGTCCAGATGCTCCAGAACGAAATGAAGGGCCTGGTTCACTGCATCGTCCGCAGATCTGTTGGCTCTGTAGCCAAACTGCAATGAGTGCAGGTGAGAAGCAGTGATAGATTTCAGGTGGGACAGAACCAGGCGCTCAAAGGACTTCATGACCACAGACGTCAGTGCCACCGGTCTGTAGTCATTCAGTCCTGTGATCCTGGCCTTCTTGGGAACAGGGATGATAGTGGTGGACTTAAAGCAGGCAGGTACATGACAGGACACCAAGGAAGCATTGAAGATGTCCGTGAACACTGGAGCCAGCTCAGCAGCACAATGCCTCAGGATGGCAGGGGAAACTCTGTCCGGACCCGCCGCCTTCTGAAGGTTCAGCCTCCTGAACTGAGTGCGCACGTCCTGCTCCATGATGTCAAGAGAAAGAGGAAGAGGGGGGAGGTGAGGGGGTGGCTCATCAAAAGTGTCTGTGATCGACTTTGCTGTCTCAGTGACATCGTTCATCTTAGTTGTGTCACTAAGAGACAGCATAGTCCTTTGTTGTAAAGTGGAACATGGGGCTGGAGAGACCGCAGAGGTGTTGGTGCAAAAGGGCTGCTCAAAGCGACAATAGAAGTTGTTCAAGTCCTGTGCAAGAGCGAGGTTGTTCAGAGTGTGGGGGGCACGTGGCTTGTAGTTAGTGGGCACCTTGAGTTTAGTTGTGAACCAAGGTTTGTCATTTGCATAACTCACCTTGGTGCGGGTTGGAACTATGCACTCTTCACAGTAGCTGATCCATGAAGTCACAGTGTCTGTATACTCATCCAGATTGTTGGTGGCAGCCCTGAACACTTCCCAGTCTGTGGTCTCCATGCAAGACTGCAGCTCCTCTTTAGCTTCACTTGTCCAGATCTTCATGCTCCTCACAACAGGCTTTGCCAGCTTCAGCTTCTGCTTGTATGTAGGAACAAGATGAACCATCAAGTGTTCAGAGAGACCCAGTGCAGCTCGAGGGAGGGCGGTATAAGAGTTGCGGAGCGATGAGTAACAGTGATCCAGCACGCTCTGCTCTCTGGTGGAACATTTTACAACCTGCCTGTACCTGGGAAGCTCCTCACTCAGAGTCGCCTTGTTGAAGTCACCAAGCACAATCACAGGAGAGTCCGGGAAAGTTCGCTCCACATGCAGAACCTGATCCGCGAGCGCACTCTGAGCCTCACGTACATTCGCCCTGGGCGGGATATATATGGGAGCCAGAATGAATGAAGCGAACTCACGTGGGGAGTAAAACGGCTTACAGTTCACGATCAGACATTCCAGAGAGGGAGAGCAGTGCTGAAAGATCACCGTCACGTCCGTACACCAGCTCCTGAACCCGGTCCGCGCGGTGAAGCTTGAAACCCTCCAGATGAAGCGCAGTGTCCGGGATGAGATCGCTCAACCACGTCTCCGTGAAACACAAAACACAAGAGGAGGAGAAGTCTCTGTTCCGTCTCAACATCAGCGCCAGTTCATCCATCTTATTGCTGAGCGACCGGACGTTGGAGAGGATTATCCCGGGAAGCGGAGTGCGCGATCCTCTTCGACGAAGGCGAACGAGTGCACCGGCACGTTTCCCTCTCCTCCTCAGTTTCTTCCGCCCAGCCAAAAGATGAACTAACTCCGTAACTGACACCACAAATACTGGTAGTAAGTCAGACGGAGTCAGAGCCCTGATGTTCATCAACTGATCTCGTGTGTAAAAACACGCAGATGCTCCATCAAAACACAAAAATAAACAAAATAACATGCACGATAATTCCAGGTCAGCCTTCGTCGGCGCCATCTTGTCAGCATTACCTCTTACCTGCAGTTATGGGCAGACAACACGCGGTCGTGCCCTGTGTGTAGTCTCGCCATTCAACGCCAGCGGGCCGTTAGTGAAGTGGGATGATTCTTGAGATGGCGGTGGAGAGAGAGCTCAACTTCGATACGACGGGCAGCGGATGTGCTTGACTCCACCACACGGAACTCAGCTAACTCTGGGAACAGAGTCTCCAGATCAACCTCATAGCAGCGGCTGGCTCTCGTCAAACTCATCCCATGGCTTGGAAGCAGGAAATGTAGAACGGTTCAGCTGCTTGTAGGCCAGTCGCAGCGCCCTATTCGTCGAGGTTTAGTGTTGAATATACTAGAAAGAGTGTTTCTCCTATAGCTGTAGGTGAAATTCTCATATTCTAAGTCACCCCTCTAAGGAGTGAGTGAACAGCGCAGAAAACATGTTTTCAGCCGGAGGGACTGTGGTTTTCAGACCAACAAAAATAGAAATCTTGATAACTCTCTGAAACCACTTGAATTAGTTCTGAGGTTGAATTAGTCCTGCAGCTACTAGAATGAAGGCTTCTGCTGTGAAGTCAGGATAAATTTTCATGTTCTCAGGCTTCCCTGAGCAGTGACTGAACAGTACAGAATATAATATATATAATATAATAATATAGAGTTTTCAGCAAGAAAGAAAGTGGGTTTCGGACTGGCAAAAATAAAATTGTTGATTACCCTCAAAAAACACACGTTTAGTGTTGTATATACTAGAAAGAATTTTTTTCCTATAGTTGCTGGTGATATTTTCATGTTCTGAGGCACTTTTGATCAGTGAGTGAACAGTGCAGAAAAAGTTTTCAGCCTGAGTGAAGCTGGTTTTCAGACCGACTTAAATAATAAAACAATTAATATAAATAATCTTGATAACTCTCTTAAATCACTTTAGACAGGTTGAATTAGTTCTGCAACCAGTAGAAATACCTTTTCTGCTGTAGTGGAAGGTGAAATTTTAATCTTCTGAGAAATCGCTGGGCAGTGAGTGAACAGTGTGTTCACTCACTGTCACAAATGCGTTGTCGGCCAAAGAAAAAGTGGGTTTCGGACAGTCAAAGATAAAAATGTTAATAACCCTCTAAAAACAGTTCAAAATGTAGGTTTAGTGTTGAATATACTCGAAAGAGTGAAATCAGTAACAGTTGCAGGAGACATTTTTATGTTCGGAGTCTATTCTGATAAGTGAGTGCACGGTGCAGAAAACGCGTTCTCAGCCCGAGTGATTGTGGTTTTCAGACCAACAACGATAAAAATGTTGATAACTCTCTGAAACCACTCTGAGTGGTTGAATTAGTTCTGCAGCTCCAAGAAAGACGCCTTCTGCTATAGAGTCAGGTGAAATTTTCATGTTCTTTGGCATCGATGAGAGTGAACAGAGCAGAAAAAGCCTTTTCAGGCCGAGAGAAGCTCGGTTTCTGACCAGGAAAAAAAAAAAAAAGTTGATAACCTCCTGAAATTTTGTTCAGAAATGTAGGATTCGTGTTAATTATACTAGATAGAGAGTTTTTCCTATAGTTGCAGGAGAAATTTTCATGATCTCAGGCATCCGTGAGCAGTGAGTGAACGGTGCGTAAAACGCGTTTTCGGCCAAAAAAAAGGTGGTTTAAAGACCGACACAAATAAAAATGTTGATTGCTCTCTTCAATCACTTCAGACAGGTTGAATTAGTTCTGCACCCAGGAGAAATACCTTTTCTGCTAAAGTGGCAGGTCAAATTTTCATCTTCTGAGGAATCGCTCAGCAGTGAGTGAACAGTGCGTAAAATGCGTTTTCGGACCGGCAAAAATTTTTGATAACCCTCTAAAAACATGTCAGAAATGTAGGTTTACTGTTGAATATACCAGGAAGAATGTTTTTCCTATAGTTGCAGGTGATATTTTCATGTTCTGAGACTATTCTGAGCAGTGGGTGAACAGGGCAGAAAACGCGTTTTCAGCCCGAGAGAGGCTGAGCAGGAAAAAAAAAAACTTTATAACCCCCTGAAATACAGTTCAGAAATCTTGGTGTTGGTGGTGGTGTTAATTATACTAGAAAGAGTGTTTTTCCTTTAGTTGCAGGAAAAAAATTTCATTATCTCAAGCATACATGAGCAGTGAGTGAACAGTGCATAAAACGCATTGTCAGCCAAAGAAAAGGTGGTTTACAGATCGTCGAAAATAAGTGTTCATAACTCTGTTAAATCACTTTAGACAGGTTGAATTAGTTCTGCACCCAGTACAAAGACCCTTTCTGCTATAGTGGCAGGTGAAATTTGCATCTTCTGAGGAACACTCTATGTATGAGGGGCTGTTAATGCTACATCTTCACAACCCATTCATTCATTCAGGCTGAATAGACCACGGGCGAGGTGTTCCGGACTGCGCGAATCTGCCACCTGTGCACACACTCACACGAGGGTGTGCTGCAACCTGTTCATGCGAGGGGTTTGTTGGTCGCAGTGTTATCCAGTTTCATATACTGCTGGTGCCTTCGCATATAATTGGAAGCGGATTAGGTGCAATAAAATGCGCATTACCTTGACGGCCATCCGGCAAAGAAGACAGCGCTGCCAGTCAGGACGCCGGTTAAGGATGGCCATGGTTTTTCCCATGGATTCCTGGTCAGTCCGCAAAGCCATGTGCTCAAGATGACTTCATGGGTGATTCAGAATTCCAGATGGGTTCTTGACATACGGCGACCCTGCAGTTTACCAGATCATGACTACATGCTTTGGTGGTCGGCAGAAGCTAAACGGCGTTGCTCCCGTAACTAGAAGGATGATGGCATCACTAGCTATGAATGACTGGCGCGTCAGGGCCCACGGCAATCCTTCTCCCCTGAGTGTGATGACACCTCAGTCCTGCCTGACGTTTCCGTGGTCCAGAGGAGGCGCTCCGCTCGTCTTCAGATCTCAAGATTCTTCGCTTCATGTGCCAGATGTGCCGGCTCCAGCTGTAATTTCACAATTGTAATTTCACAATTACAGAGTCACTGACTCACTCCTCTCTAATTTCACAATCACATTTTGCAGAGTGCCCTGGCACTTCCAGTGAAGTAGAAAGGCTGGTGTAATATTCCTTGTGACGAGTGGGGTTTGTCATAGGACATGGTGGACATGATTTGGGCCAAGTTTGGGCTCCCACTGGCGGACCTCTTTGCCAACAGTGTTTGTTGCCGGAGGGCCTCCTTCACACCTTCCCTCCACCTCGCCTCCTCCTTCAGTTGATGAGGAGGATTCAGAAGGTGAGAGTGATTCTATTGGCGGCAGATAACCCCAGCTCGATCTGGTACCCAGAGATGTCGCAGATGTGAGCCTGCAGCAGGTAGTAGAAATTATGAGGGGTCTGCTAGTCCAGTTAAAGCAGGGAGACAAGACAAAGACCCACCTCGCATCTGCCCCTATTGGGATATTCAATTGGTATTAAGTCTGACTCTGAAGCTCTCTTGGAGCCACTTGATCAGACTCCTTTGGAGCTGGTGGCTTACAAAACAGCTCTTCTCCTGGCTCTGGCCTCCATCAGGAGGGTTTGGAGAACTATGTGCCTTCTCGATTAGTCCTGACTGTATTTCATGTATTCCTGTGAGGGCACTGAGAGCTTATCTAAATGCAGTCAAGGCCTTCAGGAAAACAGAGAAGCTGTGGGTGGCACTGGCAGGTGGTAAAATGGGGCAACATCCATAGCAGCCTTCAGAGGAGTTTCTTTGGCAGAAATCTGCCACGCTGCCTCCTGGGCTTCCGTCTCAACTTTTGCAGAATTCTATTTATCTGAAGTAGCTGCTTCTTCTTTGCCTCACTTTGTCCTGTCTTCAGGTGCTTCCAGCAGCTCTGGCCAATAAATGAGAGAATTGTTAGTGTAGTCCGGCCAGCGGGGTAAACTTCTCAGGGCGTCGAGTCGGGAGCAGAAGAAACCACAGAAGTAGTGGGATACAAGCTTTGTTTTATTCCACATCAGCGTAACATAATTTCATCGCTTGACATCGCTCAGTATCAAATTGTTCAAAGTACAAACACATTAGGTAGGGGCTGGATCAAGGGCGTTCCTTGTACCAGATACACATTGTCACAAACATGCATGTCCACCTTTGGCCTCCTGGCTGAATCAGAAAAACAAGAGCTTCTGGCAGCTCCAGAGAAAACATACATTCCTGTTTTCACTTCAAGGGTACCATCTCTGGCGTATTTGGAATACAGAGTGGGTGGATATCCATTCCATTCCATTCCATTGGTACTGAAAAACAAGTTATCATTGTAACCCTAATGACACAGGTCAAATTATTCCACAACATATCTCCCCTTTGTGGGTCTCAGACCCACACACCGAATTTAGCAAACTATCCCATTTTATTTTATTGAAGATTATTTCGTACTGTAACAGAGCAGTGACAATATACTGGATATAAGTATGTAGAAAATGTTAACTAAATGATTCATATAGCTGTAGTTAGTTCAATATGTTTACTGCTGTCTGGTTAAATAAAAATCTCAACCGCGTCGCAGGAAAATGTTAGTCAGTTCGTTTCCGGAAGCATCAAAAGTTTTCCCCAATTGTTTTTTGTTGTCACTTTTCGTCATAGGTGAAATTTTCTTTTTTTTTTTTTTTTTTTTTTTAGTGAAACAATAATCAAGTAATTATACTGGCAAAGAAACATAGGATCATGATTTAAACACATTTGTCATGTAATCATAACAACACCTCATTCTTCAGTCACCTCTGGAGTATGATCAGAGTCCTCCAATTAATCTGGTGATGGCTACAGATGTGGTCTCTCAGTCACCACGAGAGCCAGTTGTTCAGCAGGCATCATGTTCAGCATCTGTGCGTTCCAAAGTCCCGTCGTGACCGCTAACTGCTTCTCAGTCATTCGCAGACACAGTTTCCTCATCATGGGTACGATGCAACATGCCAGAAGAAAAATGACGATGAGTATGATTGCAGTAGTCATCCTGACTTCTGCAAAAAATGCTCCACATTTTCTTCGGTGTCCATCTAACCAATCCCAGGCCCAACTTATAGCTCCTGCATGCTCTTTTATCTCATTTTTTGAATCTCTAAGTTTATCCATTGCAATGGCAAATGTTCCATCAGGCGCGGTGTTGTTGGAATGTAAGTGCAACACTGATCTGCAAACATGTGACACACACCAACCAATCTAACACCTGACGATTTCGTAACACCATTTTACCAGTTTCATGCAGTTGTTCTCCCAGTAGTTTAAATATTTCATAGGTATGGTTTGTGTAAATAGTAAATATAATTAATCGAATAATGTGGTTTTATTACAGAGAGGACTAGTGGTGGTCAAAACTGGACGGTCATCTTCGTTTCCTTTTTTTTGACTGTGGTGTGGTTCCAAGTTTGGCAGACAGTGTTTTACCTAGAGCTCCCTGACCTCTGACATGGATCCCACTTTTACTCCGCCTGTCCTGCACCAATACGCTTAACGTTTTGTGTTTCTGGGCATTTTTCACACAACGGGTGATCGCATCGTACTTAACTGAGTCCCTGTTATGCTCGAGTTTTTTAGCTGGAACTTAGGGTGTCACGGTCTGGACTTTGGTCGGCTGCTGCGGTCTCGCAAGCTGCGCGAGCTCGTCTCCTGGTGACAACCAAACCAGACAACTTATTATCACAGCAAGCCTTGTCATCAACATTTTGACTATCTAAATCATTGACTTCACTGCCTGTTTTATTACCTCTTTGGTTGTGATGGCCTTGGGCCTTTGTGCAATGGCTCAGATGGTACCAAGTGGCGCTGCCTTCGACTTGGACAGCTGTTGGTGTTGCTCGGACCACGGTGTATGGACCTTCACATCTCGGCTGGTGCCACTTCCTTCGGAAGACCTTGATATACTCCTGGTCGCCGGGAACCACCAAATGCCCGGCCTCACGATCGGCCTCAAGCTCCCGTTTTCTCTCCTGCAGATAGATAGTCTTATGGATAGAAGTTAGTTGCTTCGTATAACTTCTAAGTTCAGATTGTAGTTGCTCAAGTGGAGGCCCCTTGTAGGGTCCCCTCAAGTGTGGTGCCGGCATCGGCCATCCCGTCAACATCTTGTGTGGTGTCAAATGCGTGTTTTGATGAGTTTGCATGCGATAACTCATCAGTGCTAATGGTAACGCATCAACCCAGTTTAGCTTCGTGCTAGCACAGATCTTATTCAGTTTCGCTTTCAGGGTTCCATTTATCCCCTCAACCATTCCCTGACTCTGGGGGTGATAAACGGCACCCAATCGTTGTTTGATTCGAAGTTGCTGCAAGATGCCCTTCACAACCTTTTGTACAAATGCAGCACCGTTGTCTGAGCTTATTTCTGACGGAATGCCAACTCGAGGAATGATTTATCTGGTCAGGAATTTGATTACTGTTTCAGCACTCAAGTCTTTAGATGGTGCTGCTTCAACCCAGCAGCTTAACCGATCAATTACCACCAACATGTTGCGTCTCCCTTGAACCGTTTTTATCATGTCAACGTAATCGATCACAAGATGTTTAAATGGACCTTCTGGGACTGGAATATGACCTATTGGTATCTTGATGTTTTTTCGTTGTTTTCTTCACAAATCTCACATTGATTCAGCACTTCATCTGTTGTTGTCTGCAAAAATGGGGACCAATATCCCTGCTGTCTGATTTTCTTCACCACTTCCCCCCTTGCGTGCAGTGCAGATCACTGTGCACCTCCGAAATCAAGATGGTCAAAAGTGCAGTTGGAGCTACGAGCTTGCCTTCATGTGATCGCCAGAGACCCTGATTGTCCACAGTAGCTCCTTTTTGTTTCCACAAAACCTTTTCATTTTCATCTGCATTTTCTTGGATCAAGATTATGTCTTCAGGTGTGACTGAGGGTTCTAATGTCACCATAGGTGACAAAATGGCTATTTTGCATCTTGACACTTCTTTTGCTGCCTCGTCAGAGAGAAGAAGAATACACCAAAATGTCAAACCTGAAAACTGAATTGTACATTTATCAGCTGGATGATGACAAACCTACGGAGATGGCTGTGTTATCAGTCTAACGACTGTGGTGTGCTAATAGATGTGAAGCCAGAAAATTTTCCAAGGGCTGAAGAAGAAGAAGAAGAAGAAGAACAACAACAACGTCAGAAGGCTGGAGCCGTGTCTAACAAACCTGATCGAATGGAGAGGAAGCCGTCCTTCGTGGCTATATGGCTGGCTAAAATCTCAGGATCAGGACGATGGTCCTTCATGGCCATCCATAAAGTATCGACAGGAGTCACGGGTGAACAAGAACAAGATTTCGTACTGGAGTATTTTAATTCTGATTGCGGTGTATTTCGTACTCTGTTAACCATACCAATGGATGCTTGGAGTAAGAAAATTCAGGAGTTTCTCCGAAAATCGACGGCCTCTTCTAGCATAGCCGCTGATGGAATGATGTCCTTGTGCCGAAAGAGGCACTGACCTTTTAGTCCTGCCCCCTTTGGACCGCCTACTCACTGATGGCTGCTATAAAGAGGATTTTTTCCAGAGCGACACCCTGCAGACGTACCTGTCGAAACAAGAGCAACTAAGACAACGATGAGGACCGAAGGGAAGAGAGGTATTGGCACTATCTTCCTCGGAGCTGCTACAGGCGGCACTGGGTACGGAATGAACAACTCCTCGACGAGCCCTGTATTTCCTGTGGTAGAACACGTAACTGGTGATGGTCATGAGTACAATGGTTCTAACAACAACACGACAGATGGAGCCTGTCCTTCAGCGACCATCAAAGACGACACAGACGACTTTGATGCAACTGAAATGGAAGATGTGGATGATGAGGAGGAACCTGTAGGGAGAGCACCAACCTCCTACCCCAAGAACGAAACTGTCGGCGTGCATCCGCCTGCTTCATCTTCAGCTTCTCAAGACCAAGAACCAGCAGCTAATGATGACACGGATGGATGGATAAGCGGTTTCTTCTTGAAAGCTTTAAAGACAGTTGTATTTCATCTACCAGGTAAAACCATGCGCAGGTATTGGAGGGAGATCTGCTACGGTTGCCAAGTAGACCATCCCAGCCAACTACAACACAGCTGCCTTGAAGAGATGGAGGATGATTTATACAGTCTTAACTTCCACCCGTTGATGAAGAGACTCTGTAACAAGAACTTTCTGTCTGCTATACAACACTACTTGACCCTGAATGACGTACAACCGGAGAAAATGAGAACCAAGGCTACGGCTGAGACAGTCTTGCTCGAAATGAGGTCTCCAAAATCAAGTGTCTGGAATGAATACATCAAACATGAGCATGAGGATCCTCTAATTGAACGTCTGGATTCAGCAAGTAGAATCTGGAATAGAACGCCGGTCCTGGTCGATGTCACAAACACGAGATTCCCTCGTATGTGATACTTTTTTTATTTTTTTTTACTCTTTTACTCTCTTTGTATAACATTACGTTTGAATCCTTACATAACCTGTGGAATAAAAAACATTAAGAAGTATATTTGGATCTCAGCTCATTCATTTCTCGTTTAACATGACGGTGAAACACATCATTAAAAGAGTTTATTACAATCCTCTTCACCCCGGGACCTCTGGAGGTGTGAGTCGCCTTCGTCCAGGGGTGCAGGATGAGACTGGAAAACCAGTCAGTTCTAAATCTATTGAAGATTTTTCATCAAAACAGGATGCTTACACCGTGCGTAAACCAGCCGAGAAGCAGAGTATTTGTTCACAGGCCTCTTCAACAATTCCAGGCCGACTGATGGGACATGCAGGCATTGGCTAGATATAACGACGATCAAAATTACTTATTGACCGTTATAGATGTATTTTCAAAGAAGGCCTATTTACGCATTTTAAAAAGAAAAACTGCGATTGAGACAATGAAGGCGTTTGAATCAGTGCTGGATGAGAGCGGGACGCCTGCAAAGCTACAGACGGATGATGGGAAAGCATTTTTTAGCAAGAGTTTCCGGGCTTTGATGGAAAGGAAGAGAATTATTCATTTTTCAACAGCGAGTGACTTTAAGGCCCCTGTGGTTGAGAGATTTAACTGCACTCTTAAAAATCGGATGTGGAGATATTTTACAGCTAAAAAGATTACATTACATCGAGGTTTTACAGGATCTAGTAAAGAGTTATAATCACAGCTATCACAGTAGTATAAAAATGACACCGATGGAAGTAACTAAAGAAAATAGTCTGCAAGTGTTTGACAATCTTTACATTAGACCGTCGAAAGGTCGGCAGAAGCCAAAATTTAAGGAGGGCGATCATGTTAGGATATCAAAACTACGAGGTGTATTTCACAAAAAGTATGAGCAGAGTTTTACAGAAGAGATATTCACGATAACTGAATGTATCCACCGCAACCCGCCTGTACATAAATTGAAAGATTTCGACGGTGAACCCATCCAGCGGTCATTTTATGATCAAGAATTACAAAGAGTGCAACTGGTTAAGGAAGTATTTCACGCTGAAAAGATTCTCAAGGAACGCGTCGTTAAAGGAGAAAGACAGGTCTTTGTCCAGTGGAAGAACTGGCCTGAAAAATTCAAAAGGTGGGTAAAAGCTTCAGGTATAAAAAATATATAAGACGATCCTCCTTTACAACAGGCATCATATCATCATGTACGGCTCAAAGAACGCACGCTTCTATGTGACTTTACCATCAAAGGCCAGTGCAAAAGTTTTTAAAGACAACTCGATTGGTACTTTCCGCGTTGATTTAGCACAACATATTGATTTAAACGGAAAATGGGAGGTTGCTTTGACGGAGATTACATACCCTCACACATGGAATAATATTCCGGAGGATGCGGCATCATTTTACTGGAAACCGAACCCTAGAGGACCTGATTCCAACACAAACACGACTCCCCCGAGGGGATCAGAATCAGATGCTAACAGGTTGCGGCGCTATAAAGATGAATTTCACAGAGCCATGAGACGCCAGCGCCTCAGCTCAGAGGACAAAAGACGAATCGCGAGTGGTTGATTGACATTTCAAAATGGCGGGAAGAGATATTTCCAAACTGAAGTTCAAGGGTGGATATTAAAACTCTATTAATCAGATTTCAACCGAGTTGGAGCAAACCTTTAAAAAAACCAATGACGATATACGCTTCCTGTTTGACGGTGCACGGCAAAAAATTGATCTTCAAGGAGACGGTCAGAACCTAATGCTTTTTAAGTGAGTTCAGAGCGCCCCATCCTGATTTAAAAGCGGGGTTTTACCATCGCTACTGTTACAGCGACGCTGTAAGACCGCAGCTTGTAGGGGATGCGTATGCACCGCTCTTAAGAATGGTGGAAATCAAGGGTAGTTACTCAGATATAATCACACAGCATTTTAACCCTGCTTACTATTTACCGGTTGCCAAGAGCCATATTGAAAATATTCAGTTACAAATTAAATCAGATCTTAACAAACCAGTCAATTTTACCTTTGGAAAGGTGGTGGTGACTCTACACTTTAGACCTGTTACTTGAGAGGATATTATATAACCCTTTAATCGTCGTCTGGAAATCCATTCATCAGCACAACACCAGAGAGATAACCAGCCTTTGCAGACCAAGTCATAAACAAACACAATGGTCCACACAGGCTTAAGAGACGACCCGCACAGATTTGTACAATATTATGAAAAACAGGTGGGCGGAGATCTACCCGGTTTCTACGGTGACCCGGTTATGTACGGACGAGGCATCCGTTCCCTCTTCTCAAAAATGTTTTGGTTTGTATCATGGATCATCAGGAATTGTCAAAGCGAAACCCCATCTCAAATAAGACGTGGGTAACATAGCCTTGGATATGTTCACCCATACCGTGAGAGGAATGAGCGATCAACAGAGACAGGAAGGGTCAGGCGGTATAGCCGTCTTATCACGAAGGACAAAGAGACGCCCTCCAGGACGACGTGTAAGACAGAGCTCAAATAAACGTCCAAACAAAAAAAGAAAGAAGTCAGTTGACAGAAGCAAACGGGCCAAGAGGAAGTCCAGAGGGAGCTCTGATATATTTTAAAAAACCTTATATACAGTAACATGGCACTCCTACACCAGAAATCTGCTGAATGCACATTGGCAGAACTGGATTTATTCATGCCGCCAATTACGCAGCTTTCCAATTTACACTGAAATTGCTCCAGTAGCCGCTATCAGCGAAGGAGGACCGATTGAGTTTTTTTATAGCAGGAGACGGTGAAAAGTATCTAGACCTAAACGACACCCTTCTACACGTGCGTGCAAGAATTACTAACACTGATAGCACACCGCTGGCTAACGACGCAACAGTCGGTCTCATGAATTATCCTCTAAACACCATCTTTGACCAGTGTGATGTGGTCCTGGGGGATCGGAGGATTTCGCAGTCCAGTTCCACTCACCCGTAGAGAGCTATGATCAAAACACTTCTCAACTTTTCAGGCGACACTCTTAAAACACAGTTTAGCGCCGGTCTTTTTTACCAAGACACACCTGTGTTGGTTGACTGTAAACGGTCCCAACGCAGGCCTGAATAAACGGGCAGAGTTCACGAGCAGATCCAGAGAAGAACATCTTCTCGGTCCTCTCCACGGCGACATATTTTTCTGTGAGACACTGTTATTAAACTCACTAGGGCGAATGATGCCTTCTGCCTGACCGGACCCCGCGACTCCACCTTTCGTCTGAAAATCCTTGGCGCCTCTCTGTTTGTGAAGAAAGTCTGTCACAACCTCTTCCGCTGACGTCACCGCCCAACCCACCTAGTCACATCCATACCTGCCTCCAGTCTCCTGAAGGTATAAAGACCCGACCAACCTGCCAGTCCTCGCCTGTTCGTCAACCCTTCATGGTTTGTCTTCAAGCGAGATATTCCGCTATTTGCCACTGCCTGGATATTGCATTATCTGAGTTATTTCAGTCGGTCTTTTCTGCCTTAGAACTTCAGCCTGCCTGCACCTCTACTCCACAACCTTCACCTCCTTCATTGCCATAGCGCAGCCAGCTGGACTCCTGGACCCTCACCAGCCACTTGTCTGGGATCTCCACCACGGCATCAGAAGACTCTTCCTGTTCTGCACAATTAAATACCCATCTTCTGATTCCAATCTGCGTTTGAGTCACCTGCTTAAATCAACGTTACAAAGTCACTGTTTCGCCAGCTGTGAGAATAGGTCATGCAGAGCGTTTCTTTAAAGGAAATGCTCTCTGCCCACTCTCACGAGTCAATGTAAAAACATACTCCATTCCAGAAAACTCATTAATATGTACCCAGGATAATTTATTTCTGGGTTCAATACCTAAATACGTGGTTTTAGGGATGGTGCATCATGAGGCATTTACCGGTATGAGAGATCTCTCCCCGTTCAATTTTCATCATTACAACACTGAATATCTCGCCCTCTGTCAGGACGGCCAACAGATCCCCGCTAAAGCTTTTCAACCTCAGTTTAATCACGGTATTTCAGTCAGTGAGTTTTATACCATGATTTTAGCTACAGGAAGACATTTGAAGGATCTACCTCTAAGCATTGATTGCGAAGGTTTTAACAGCGGTTATTCACTGTTTGCATTTAATCTCAATCCAGCCGACGACAACGACGCTCTCTCCCCTGTCTCAAATGGGAATTTAAGACTGGAGATGAGATTCATAGTACCCTTACCAAACACCGTAATACTGATTGTGTACGCTTGTTATGATTCCATTCTGGAGATTGATGCGAAAAGACAAGTGCTGGTGGACTATTATTAAAAAGTTATGGACAGTCTCCAGTTACAGAGGCTGCTGAGAGGTCTCTTGAGCGACACATTTTACGGTGTATGGCCGTCGGATAAGTTGCCTCAATTTACACAACCCCCTCAGACCGCCTGAATATTTAATCGTCAACACACATCCGGCACATAAACCAGGAGAGCACTGGCAGAGTTTAACTCTCGAAGAAGACGGTCTACGCCCTACTTTGCACATTACCCTGAAAGTATTTTAAAGTTTCTCAAGAAACATTCAGGCAGCATCAAGTACAACAATGGTCTACTACAGAACCCTCTATCGTTTGTATGTGGTCATTGTAAGTGCCAAAGTAAGTTTCACTTGATATTGTTTACACTGTTAGGTAGTCGTTTTGTGGTTTAGTGCTTTACATAAATATATGTGGGTTTTAATTTGAAGGCCACTTTTGTCTTTTGAAAAAAACGGCGGATGCGCAAGGTAAGCTCGTGGTTGATTTGTGTTGGGTTGTTAAGAACAACATGGACATATAGGTTTTGACCGTTAAGTTTGGATTTTTGGATGTTCCTGAGACCATTACTTTCAATAAAGGAGGATCAAGTTCCACGGCACAAGCTTCAGTTAGTTTTTTATGTTTTTTTGATTCCCGTCCAGGAGAAGCTCGGGGAAAATATATTCGTACGGATGTACTGGTGAGAACGATGAAAATGGAAACATTCGGGGCAAAGGAGGAACAAGTCAGAAACTAACGTCGTTCACAACAATAGAGGTAGCAAACTATTGGAGTTTGCAATCACAGTCATCATTGCATCTTCTACCTCCATCATCGTGCTAGAGGGCTGTGTATCCAAGAAGTATTAAGTCTATACAGTGACGATACCTTAAAATATGACCTCATGGTATACAACTTTGTGAAAGGACATCAACAATGTCTAAAAAGATGTGCACACTGTCCGTGGAAACAACATACTCTGTTCTCTTCAGTATTTTAAAGACTATTGTGACTAATCCTATTTTGTTTGTTCGTGTGTTAAAAAAAATCTGTAATCAGGAGACCAGCTTTCAGCTATACTTTTCTTTCGCAAGATAGAATTCGATTTAAGTCTCTGATATTGAGCCCTCGCTTCAGGATTGGACAGCAGTGTGAGAGGGATGTTTAGCTTTAATAATGTGACGAGAAACTAGGACCATCCCGCAGGTAATGGAGAACTTCTTTTATTATGCGGTAGGGAAAGGTACTTGAATATATCAATCACATGAGAGCCTTTTACAGCATTTCCTTCATACATAAATTTGCCATTCATATTCCAACCATCACCATTTTTGGATATCCTCTGGATAATGTATTCAGCATTTCTTCGAGCTTTTGACGGAAGGATATTTAGAATATCCTGACCCAAGTCATCTGTTACAAAGGGTGTTTTTAGAACACTTTCGACACGACTGTCAGAGTCGTGGGGGTGATCGCTGACTCTGTCTCGTTGTAAAGTCAGAGTTACTCTCCTTTGGTCTCTCTGATCCTGTTTTGTAAAGGTTAAATATCTCTGCAATAGAGCATCATACTTTTTAATCTTCTCATACGAGTTTAACTGAGAATCATTCAGAATGGTCCTCATCTTCTCATTCAATTCATCTTTGGCAGTTTCACAGATGTCGGAGGTTGGACTTGATAACTGGTTAATTTGCTGAGGAGAGACCAGATACATTTTCTGGACAGTCTTCATCGTGTTTTACTTCTTTACAAGTCCTCCTATTAGATTTCCAATGATTGGAACGGCAGCCGCTAGCAACGGCAACAGGAATCCTCCCGATTGCTTTATAAGAATCCTTCATCTACGCTTCACGCACGCCTTTTTATTAGCCAAGAGTCTGATGTTCTCATGATTCCGCTTTTATTTTGTCATGCGAGTCTTGTTTTGTTTTCTTCCTCCGTTCTTCCTGTTTGTGTGGCACATGGCTGGAGCCAATCAACCCCAGATCACCTGAGTATTAGAGCACCTGGACTCCAGCACCGTGTGCCAGATCGTCCCCTATTATTCCCTGTGATCGACTCCTCTAGTTCCTGCAGATGGAGTCCTTTGTTCCCTGTGATTTCTTCTCTAGTTTCTGTGACGCTCTCCTTTGTTCCCTGTGGTAACTCCTCGTTCTCTTGGCTCTCCTTGTTCGTTCTCTTGTTCTGTGCGCTAGTTAGCTTATTTTGGATTTCTTTGTCTTAAACCCTGGTGCCTGAGTTAGTGTTCGGTTTCTTCCTGTTTCCGCCTTTCCTGGTTTCTTTTGTCTCTATCTCTGTTCATTGTACTTTCGTCTCTCCGTTCCCAAATTTAAGTTGGTTTGATTCTCCCAGTTTGGTGACGCTTTCTGTTTGGTCTCTTATTCTTGTATATGGACTTCGGCTCGTTTGGTTACTCTGTTTTGGACATTTAGACTTTATCTTGTGTCTCCCGGTTCGGTGACGCTTTCTGTCGTGATTTTGTTGTTTAATTATTAAAATATTGTTTTTGACTCGGTCCTGCCTTTTGTGACTTTCACCACTGCGCTTGGGTCCCGCTCCACGTCCTTGACCCGTGACAGATGTTTTTCTTCTGCTTTTTCAGTTTTTTTTTACTGAGCCTGCGACAACAGTACATTCCCCTTCAAAACGTTCAGGGCGATCTCATCGAGAGCTTGAATAAAGTCCCGAGAACTATGCATCAAAATGTCTTTACGTTTCATTTAAGGAGCATGGTATAGTTCCTTAAGTAAACCTGCGTTTCTTTTTATATGTGCTGACATGACTTAAGCAGACGTTTTTGGTATGGACACAGTGTGACGTTGATGAGGAAGTATCCCAGTCCTTAGTCTGTAGCGTTCTGGACATGAGGGTGTTAGATCAACAATTAAGTACCTGTGAGCGCCAGCTGTAGCATCTTCAAAGCTTTCTTGAAAGAAAACTCTTTGAGACGGGTAAACTTGTTGAGCAAGAACTTTTATCTGCGTTTTATTGCGAGGATACAACTATATTTACTACGATGAAATAAGTTTTGCGTCACCATTATAACACTCATATTTTTATGATGTCTGTCAAATGTTTTCTATCAGAAGGAAATACATCTTCATTTTCAAAAGATTTAGGTAAACCTTCAATGAATTTGATATTTTTATTCATCTTTTGCAATTCACTGTACATAGGTTCAAAAGACGTATACATACATACAATCTTTATTTACAATTGACATCATCCATCACAAGTATACATGGGTCTTTCCTAACCCTGATGGTCCCACCACTAGACATGAAAATGATGTTTTCAAGCGCGGATCAAAATGAATTTCTTCCATAATGACCCAGTCATCCACTCAAAACTCAGAACCCAAAAGGTTTGGTTGTGCCGTACAAAAAAAATCGTCTCTTATCGCACAAGTCTCTTATCGAGTTTTGTAGGAACTGATCTGTTTTTTAAAGTGATGTTCTTTTTATCCCTCACAATATTGTGTTGATGGGTCTCAAGCACCCCATCAGGTGAATTCTGTAAATAGCCCTCTACACGATCTCTGACGGAGTCAAAGTTTATCTGCTGAAAAGACTCTTTTGTTTGCATGATACCTTTAACTTTCATCACAACCTTCTTCTGTCCTTTGGTCCTATAACCATATGTCTTAGGACCCTCCGAAGCGAAGTCCTCGATGCTATCCCCGTCGAGTTCATCAGTCAGATCACTGAGATAGTTACCTAATTTTAAAGGCGTCTTGCTGTCTTTCACCACATATATCAAGCTGTCTGTGTCAACATAGAGAACATCCTTCTGCAAGTAAAAGCTCCCATAAAAACATTGGTGCTTTTACCAGGAGGGTAGAGACCCTTGTAACGCCACTGGATCACAACTTTTTTCTCATCCAGCATGTTAAAGTAGCTGACCTCGTATTTCCCTGAAAGCAAGAAACTGAAAAACTCGTTGGGGTCTGACACTACAGAAACCTGAGACATGTTCTCTTTCTGACAGAACTTGCCTCAAAGGCTATTAACCAAAGCCTTAGCCACCTGTCTCTTTGCAGGGTTGTGACAAATCTTATCAGCACAAAGCAAAATCCCCCGATGTGCTTGATAATCCTAAATGTATTTGTCGTGGCTTTCCTGATCAACGGCCTCAGCAGGGTAACCAGAAGCCTCCTGCTTGCCCTTCAGGAATGTACGGATGTAACCTGTGAAAATACAATCGCTAGATCTATCAAAATGCCATACTTTGATAATCTTGGCCACCTTGTATCCCTTGTCCAGAGCCTTGTTGAACTCAACCGTGACCCAGACCCCTGTCGAAGCACGCTCATCATCATTATGCGTACAGCCACTGTCTTTACCGCCTGGTCCTCTGTAGGGTAAAACGGGTAATATAAAACCCGAGGAGGATAGACAACCGCCTTGATAAGACCAAAGTACTGTCTGGGATCCCCAAAGTCCTTGTGAATTTTTCGGGGGTGACCTAGGAACACGTGCTGTTGACGTAAGGATACAGAGGTGACATCAGCGTAATCAACTTTTTCACCAGGTTGGCCGTGTAACGCAGCTTTAAAGCGCTGGTTCTACCGCCGTAGAGGGCATTACGAGGGTTGAGAGGCTCAGGGGTGTCAAAATCTAAGAGAAAATCTCTGAGATTATCAGACGATTGTCGAAGTGAACGCCATTCGTGTTCCCAGATGGTAATAAGATGCACCTCATGATCAGACTTTAACGCCTGCTCTCTCTCCATCGTAGCAGAGTAGAATTCACCATATGGTCTACCTCTTAACAGACAGACTGCATGTGGGTCGACACATGAAGGACAACCGTGGGAGAAACATCCATAAAACTCCCAGACCTGCTTAACACCGTCAACTTTAGCATAACCGTCAACAAAATACTGGCCAAACACCATCTCCCCACGGTTCAAGGCATGTTGTATCAAAATGCCCTGTCTGTGTGATTCCCATAGCTACCAATGGATGGAAGCATGTGAGAACCTCTTGTTACCTTTTATTACATAATTGTTGGGACATGGTATTGCTAATGTGTCTGGTTTTAAAAAGTTGGTCCTGAAAACAGCCATACACACAGAGGTGATTGTTATGGACGAGAGTGCAACACCTGTTTCTTTAAAAAACTCCTCTCTAAATATCATGCATCCTCTGGCCAGAATGTCAACATCATTTTTACAATAGTGAATAGCTTCACTCCTGAAATTGAAAGAATCATCACGCACAGTATCATACCAGCTTTAAAAATCTTTCTGTTCAGGGTCTGACATGCCCTCAAAGCCGTAGTCTGATGGAGGAGGATACACCCCTATGTAATGCAGACGATCTTTCAAGCTCAACTTGTGTGGAAAAAAAACCCTTGCACTGCTCGGTGAAACCTAGAGCTTTATGCATGAAGCTGAGTCGCATGGCTAGGAATGAGAGAGAGTCGATAAATTTTAGCTTGTAGTGAGGATCCTCAAGACAAATATCTTACTACCGGTCATGATTATCCTCTTACATATTAACCCTTCGTCAAGCATACCTCTCAAGACAATGACGCTGTCAAAGCCCCTGGCATTATGTGCAACAAAAACACAACTCTAAACCAATTCTTTCTGAAATATAAAAGAAACGCTCGAACACATTTGAGACCATTAAACATCTATTCTTCACCTCTCTGCGTCTTTACACACACTGAAGAAGGGACATGTCTACCTTGGTCGTCTGTAAACGTTTCAAAATCACAACAAAACAGATCAGGATGCTCAGTCTTCCTGGCAATGGGCTGAATGTAGCACTGGTGGACCTCGTTTGTCGATGATAATTCTACATTGCAGATTTTACATTTAAGCACACCGCAACAACTGTTAGGTTTACCCTGTTTTAATGGGATATACCGGCACCTTCCGCATTTTTCACATTTTTTGTATATCTGGCAGAGACTGCTCCCATTAGCGCCAATCTCTTTGTGTCTCACAATGCAGGAAGGTGTTCTACAAACCCGGCAACCATCGCCACAAGTTACAGGCTTTGGGACCTCTGTAGGGCAAACAGGATTGTGACAAACGCTACGGTGACCTTTGCAGATGTGTTGTGATTTATCTTCATACCCCTTATGACAGCTGACGCAAAAGTGACGTCTTCCTAAAAAACCCTTTGGGTTTTTTACCCCGCAATAGTGTCCCTGAAGTAGAAACAAGTATGAAGGATCCGAACCATCAGCAAAACCTGTGGCATAATGCGCTAATGGTTGGTTTGCTGTTGTTTTATGAAACACAACAATTTTACGCCTCACTATCCATTCAAACAGGGGTATATCTGTGAATGTGATAGGTGTTTGAGAATCTAAACCAGCTTTGTTTTGTAATTCCCTCCCCAACTCAACACAATCTTGATACGTACGGTTAGGATTAAGGAGACAAGAAAGGCTGATTGCAAAGCAAAGCTGACCAGTTCCATCACTACCAACTAGAGACTGTAGAGATGTCATCATTTTTTACCAATAATTTTGGCATGCAGTGTCTTCTTGAGTTTGCGTTTAGCGCCACCTCGAGGGTTATGCACAATTTGGACCGTTAATTCAATTATCTTACCCATAACTATGACTCTGTCAGATTGCATGGTGTTGCTCAGGAGGGCCTCAAAAGCAGGGTAGATATTTTCCCCGTCACCTTCAACCACAACATTAACATGTTCTTGAACATCTTCACCAACCACTTCAAGCTGAACCACATCCTCTCGATGTGCTAGTCTCTGCGTTTCATCTGCCAACTCTCTGACCTGTTGCATCAAACCTCTGTAGAAAGTTGCTAAATCAGGAGTGTCGGGTACAGCAGGACGTGTTAGCACCCTTCTCATCCTATCGGTGTTAAAAGGCTCTATGACTTCTGATTCAATACCGGTACCTCTTACACAGCATCCTTCCTGAACCAAATCACCGTCATCATCAACATTGTCATCGCTACAGCTGGAGCCGGACACATCTATCAGAGGGTCAAGAGCTGGTGTCCCTGAATCAGCCGTCTGTTGATTATCAACAAACCTTTCTTACCAATCGCCATTGTCTAAAGAGGTATCAGCCCTACCTTCCCGAGATGATGCAGGAACAATATTTAAAATACGATTATCCTCTCTCTCAGCGAAAAAAAAAATGGACTCCATGTTTTCATTTATACTCGGATCATAGACCAGCTCTACATCCTCCTCAGACATGCCGTCAAACAAGCCAGACAGAAACATGCGTGTCGGTGAAGCACTCTGGTCAATGAGGTGTGGTGTAGTGTCCTGGTTGTGGGTGGATTCAGAGTCAGAACCAGAAGGAAAACCATCATGGTTGGCCACAATTTAATAATAATAACAATAAAATAATAATTTAAAATAATTAATAAACAAAACAGCAACCTCAAAACACAATCACCCACGGTGCTTTTAAAAATTCAGGCTCCAAATGGACCTTACTGTGGTTGAACTTCAGTCAGGTCAGTCCACGACGTCTGTTACCACCAGGTCCTTGTAGTTTTAGGAGCCTCACGACTTCAGACACCAGCACTTTATTCGTTATGTCCTTCCTGACGATTTCTGTAACGTCACCTTACCTTCACCTTCACCTTCTTCTACCGCTTATCCGGGGTCGGGTCGCGGAGGCACTATTCGGAGCACGGAAGCCCAAACTTCCCGGTCCGCACAAACCTCCTCCAGCTCATCCCTGGGGATCCCGAGGCGTTCCCAGGCCAGACCGGAGACATAATCTCTCCAGCGAGTCCTGGGTCTTCCCCGGGGTCTCCTCCCGGTAGGACATGCACGGAACACCTCCCCAGGGAGGCGTCCAGGGGGCATCCGGATCAGATGCCCGAGCCACCTCAACTGGTTCCTCTCGATGTGGAGGAGCAGCGGCTCCACCCCGAGCTCCTCCCGGATGACCGAACTCCTCACCCTATCTCGAAGGGTGCGCCCAGCCACCCTGCAGAGGAAACTCATCTCAGCCGCTTGTATCCGCAATCTCATCCATTCAGTCATTACCCAAAGCTTGTGACCATAGGTGAGGGTGGGAACGTAGATGGGTAAATCGAGAGCTTCGTCTTGTGACTGAGCTCCCTCTTCACCACGACGGTCCGATACAGCGACCGCATCACTGCTGCAGCTGCACCAACCCGTCTATCAATCTCACGCTCCCCTTTTCCCTCACTCGAGAACAAGACCCTGAGATACTTAAACTCCGCCACTTGGGGCAAGAACTCTCCACCGACCTGGAGAGAGCAAACCACCTTATTCCGGTGAAGAACCATGGCCTCAGACTTGTAGGTGCTGATCAATAGATAAAAGGCCTTTAGGCCAAGTTGGTTGCTATTTTCTTATTCTTTAGCATAAATAGGCATGTTTTTGTTTTGTTTTGTTTTGGTTTCGTCGTTTAAGTTCCACACTATTTTATGACTATTTTATTATTTTATTTTAGACTTAAGTTTTAGACTTATTTGGGGACAAGAGTTTTGGGAGTGAAGTTGGAAGACGTGAACATTTTGAGGGAGACGAGATGTTATGACGTGTCATGGGATTATTTGGGGTCACAACTTGGGGGCGCTCTTGTTATGTTGCCGTGTCACCATCCGGTTTGTTGGAAGTTGGAACCGTGCATAAAACCTGCTGTGTTGATACATCCTGTGTGTATTCCTTTCAGCTTTGGCTACCACAGGGCGTGTCTCTTCAACCTACTTGGGAGAACGAATCAAATGTCCGGACCATCATTGTGCAGTGTCGCCAGGTTCACGGACAGGGCCCCAGGCTACCAGGCCCAGTGGAGCGCTCGAGGCCGAGGCACTGGAAGGAGCGAATTCAATATGAATAATAATTAAAAAAAAAAAAAAAAAAAAAAAAAACGCAAATACTATGCTCCAAGCAATGCTTTTATTTAAAACAAATTTCCGCACAAACAGAAATTTCCTCCGGTCAGCCGACTGCCCCGGGGGAAGCTGCCGAAGTCCCGATGTCCACGTACGGAGCTCCACAAGCGCCGAGTCTCCTGCGGTTAAATCCACTG
Organism: Synchiropus splendidus; assembly: GCF_027744825.2. Classification (NCBI taxonomy): domain Eukaryota; kingdom Metazoa; phylum Chordata; class Actinopteri; order Syngnathiformes; family Callionymidae; genus Synchiropus; species Synchiropus splendidus. The sequence continues at coordinate 34,943,619 of NC_071337.1, forward strand.
CTGTGGTGATGAGACAAGTCTCTCCCGTGACTGCGACGAGACCTCAGTCCTGCCTGAAGTTTCCGTGGTCCAGATGAGCCGCTCCGCACCTCTTCAAGTCTCAAGCTTCTTCTCTTGTTGTGGCAGATGCGCCGGCTCCGGCTGTAATTTCACAATGACAGAGTCAGTCACTCACGCCTCTGTAATTTCACAATCACATTTTGCGGAGTGCCCTGGCACTTCCAGTGAAGTAGAAAGGCTGGTGTAATATCCCTGGAATATGTTTGTGTCCAGCTGTCCCTGGAGCCTGCCTGCCTCCCAAACAGTCCTGTAACACGGGGCAGAAATTACTCTATTAAGAACTCTGATCCTGGGGCATGACTACTTCAAGGCTAGCAGGCAGTCCTCTGCCCCCTAAGTGCAGTTCACTATTCGAAATGCTAAAGCACCCGCAACACTCAAAGCATATAATGCCAAATGGATGTGAACTGCCGTCTGTTAGGTAAACATCCGCTTCTAGTCCAATTCAATCCGGACTATTCCCGGCGCAATTCTGACACTCCACAGAAGGACCGCACGTGTTCAGGTACGGAGCTTAATAGGTGGAGGGCTTGGATTTGCAGCGCAGCATTCCCTCTCAATCAGCCGTAATGCGCGATGCCCTCGCCCCTGGAACTTGACCTCCCCCATGAGGAGTGACCATCCCACCCGGCGCTGACAGAGCCACCATCGCTCAGTAGAATTGTGTCTATGCTGTCGTCAAACGGCTCATAGCGCTTGAGAACATCATCGCGCTCTTTAAGAGCTCCATGGAGTCCACCAGAGATTTTGGAGACATAACAGTCCGCCGCCGTGGTGCTCTGCTCGCGGGGCCTCCTCCACACACAGCCGCCGGCTTTGGGGAACAGCCGTATAATAGCCGCGCTGATCATCGCCGCTCCTCTTGGAGAGACCAGTCGGCTGCTCTCACCTCTGCTCCCTCCAAAAGCATAGGAAGAACTTTGTATCTAAAAGTATGCATCTAAACCAAAGTCGAACTTGGAAAAAAAGATGCATTACTTTGGTATCGGGTCTGTTTCTTCTCTGCCCAAAATAAAGGTTTCTCACTCGCCAAATTCTCTTCCGGCTCCAGTCAGTCCGAACTCCGGCTTCAAAAATTAGTTTTTGTTTGACATCGTCTCAGGAGACCGAGCAGTATAGTAACAGGCTCTCTGCCTCCTTATACCTGACGCCAGAACTGTCCCTGGGGAAGTTTCTGGAGCCAAGACGTTATGTTTTTCCTCAGATTCGCCACAATATGAAGCACAGACATCAAATAACTCTTTCCCGTCTCTCAAAAGATCCTGGTACCAGCCAAAAGTCAGGGGAGTTTCAATTCTGCCATTAACTCTTCTTATTCCTCAGACTCGCCAGTTTTTAGCAGGGGTCGCCACAGGGCCGCGAAAGTCACCACTTCAGAGGAACACTGAGTAGGCGCAGCGTGCCAGACATGCTCGGTTCTCAGCTCCCTCGTGCAACGTCTGATAGGATGTGTGTCTGTGATTCTGTTCTCTGCAGCCCTGCAAACCTCTCAGAGGCAGGTAGGACATCGTCATCTACAGAGTCATCTCTTTCTGACGATGATTGGGCCAGTCCCTCGGGTGTACATCTTAGGAGAATTGCAGTGTCAGATCAAGGTACACTGCAAGTTTGGGGAACCGAATTCCTCTGACGGCTCAGCTGACAAAAGCGAGTCTGTTTTTGAAGAACCAGCGGGACTTGAAGTCCCCAGAGGAGAGGGCGCTGTGCACCGACGACCCTTTCGTCCTAGACCCGCCCCGGAGGCCGGGTCTGTTCTTGTGCTCTGGGCACGTGTCTTGACAGAATATCTTCCGAACTGAAAGCGCCTGTCTCCTCACCTGCCCATATGGATCGAGAAAATACACGGTCATTGACACGTCCTTCAGTTTCACAGTCAACCCCCAGGTTCTGCGTCACCACATGGACCTGAATGAACTCAGAGAACCAGCTGTCATGTCTGATGGAGGAGGACCGCGCTCTCCTGACAATGGGAATAATCGAGTTAGTTCCTAAGCGATCCTCCTACACTGGGTTTTACTCCGGGTACTTTCTGGAACCCAAGAAGACAGGAGAGTGGACACCTGTTCTGGATCTCAGTCTCCTCAACCAATTCATGACCAGACAGCGGTTCCGGACTACCAGGAGACTCCTGGAGTGTGTCAGAGTGTGAGAGTGGATGACCTCCATAGATCTTGCAGAGGCCTACTTCCACAACACGGTCTCTAGTGTCGAGTGCCTCGTTTTTTTGCCAAGTGCGTGGAGGAGTGGCTCAAACCACTAAGGAGACAGGGTCTGCGGATTCTGACGTACTTGGACTCCTTTTTGATTCTAGCCAGAGTCCAAACAGGAGTCATGAGCGCACACCAGCTTAGCAGAAGGGGTCTGTCTCGTAGCTGCAGAACAAATTCAATGTCTCCGAAGTGGTTTCAGAGAGTTATCAACATTTTTATGTTTGTTGGTCTGAAAGGTACAGGTCCCACGGGCTGAAAACGCGTTTTATGCACTGTTTACTCTCTGCTCAGGGCTGTCTCAGAACATTAAAATTTCACCTGGCACTATAGCTAGAGTGGTCATACTAGCAGGTGCTGAACTAATTCAACATTTCTGAAGTGGTTGCAGAGTGATGACATTTTTATGTTTGTCGATTCTGAAAACCATCCTCACTCAGGTGAAAACCCGTTTTCTGCACTGTTCATTCACTGCTCAGAATAGTGCCAGAACATGAAAATATCAGCTGCGACTGTTGGAAAAAGGCTCTTTCGAGTATATTCGGCACTAAATCCACGTTTCTGGACTATTTTCATGGTGTAATCAACAATTTTTTTTTTCCTCGTCAGAAACCAAGCCTCTCTCGGGCTGAAAACGCGTTTTCTGCACAGTTCAGTCACTGCTCAGCGATGCCTCAGAACATGAAAATTTCACCTGACTGTATAGCAGAAGCGTTATTTCTTGTAGCAGCAGAACTAATTAAACCTCTCTGTGTGGTTTCAGAAAGTAATCAACATTTTAATCCTTGTTGGTCTGAAAACCACCTTTTCGTGGGCTGAATACGTGTTTTCTGCTCTGCTTAGGCGGGACTCAGAAGATGAAAATATCACCTGCAACTACAGGCAAAACGTTTTTTCTCCTGCAACTATAGGGAAAACACTCTCTCTAGCATATTCAACACTAAACCTACATTTCTGAACTGTTTTTAGAGGGTTATCAACTATTGTATTTTTGACAGTCCGAAACCCAGCTTCTCTCAGGCTAAAAATGCATATTCTGTACTGGTCACTCACTGATCAGAAAAGCCTCAGAACATGAAAACATCACCTGCAACTATAGCAGAAGGCGTCTTTGTCGTAGCTGAGGACGAATTCAACCTGTCTGAAGTAGTTTCACAGAGTTATCAACATTTTTATGTTTGTCGGACAAAAAAACACAATCCCTCGGGCTGAAAACGCGTTTTCTGCACTGTTCACTCACTGCTCAGCGATGCCTCAGAACATGAAAGTTTCACCTGCAACTATAGGAAAAAAAAACTTTCTCGTATATTCAACACTAAACCTCTACGAATAGGGCGCTGCGACTGGGCTACAAGCAGCCAAACCGTTTTCATTCCATCCACATTTCCTGCTTCCAAGCCATGGGATGAGTTTGACGAGAGCTAGGCGCTTCTATGAGGTGCGTCTGGAGACTTCCCAGAGTTGGATGAGTTCCGTGTGGTGGAATCAAGCACGTTCCCGCTTGATCTTCTCCTGCGCCTCATGTCATCCGCCTCCGTCGTATCAAAGTTGAGCTCTCTCTCCACCGGCAGCTCAAGAATCATACCACTTCACTAACGGCCAGCTGGCGTTGGATGGCGAGACTACACCAAGGGCAGGACCGCATGTTGTCTGCCCACAACTGGAAGAAATCCGGACTATTCCCGGCACGGTCCTTACACTCCACTCCCACTAGGACCGCACTTGGTCAGGTACGGAGCTTACTGCCTGGTGGAGGGTTTGGATTGGCGGCTCACCGTTCCCGCTCACTCAGCCGTCATGCGCCATGCCTGATGCGTTCGCCCCGGGAGCTCGACCTCCCCCCTGAGGGGTGACCATCCCACCCACCGCTGACAGAGTCTCCATTGCGCAGTGGAATGGTGTTTACGCCGTCGGCAACCAGCTCACAGCGCTTGAGAACATCATTGCGCTCTTTTTGTGCTCCGTGGACCGGCTCATCCATCACAGATCCTTTCTCACTCTACAGAGATTTTGAGTTTCAACAGTCCGTCGGCGTGGTTCTCCGCTCGTGGCGCCTCCTCCTCACACAGCCGCTGCCCCGGGGGGGGGGAACACCGTCGCTTGTCGAAGGGGCGGGGTTATCCCAGCTGTCCAAATCATAGCCGTGCTGATCATTGCTGCTCATCTTGGAGAGACCAGTCGACTGCTCTCACCTCTGCTCCATCTAAAAGCGTAGGAAGAAAACTTCTATCTAAAACTATGCATCTGTAACAGGTCTGAATACTGTGACCTTGTCCACAGTTAAAAAGTGGTGTCTTAATGTGGTCAGTAGAATGCCGTCTGAAACAAAATGCGGACAGTCACACACGGCTTCCACATTTGTCGATGGTGAGAAAAGTAATCCAAGGGATTATGTTTTTTTATTGTGGTAACCCACACCACAATTAAATGTCTTTCTGAAACATCACTCACAAACATCTCACTTTGTCATACAACAACTGTCAGACATCATGAACCACATGCATAATTGCTTTTCATCTGAATGTATAATTCTGCCATTAAACCTTTTGGCTAGTGTTGAGAAATAATAAAACCTTACTTTTTACCAAACACCGTTATTCACCACAAGCAAACTGAACTCCACACAACTCAATCACCCGTGCCATGTCAACGTCGGTTGTCAGTATTAGCTTACAAGCGCCACATCTACACAGAGCGAACTCAACGTACGAAGGAAAAACAGTATACTTAAAAACTGAATCACCATCCTCACACTAAGACTCAGAATCAGTCAATCCCAAGTGGAACAAACATTATAAAAAAATGGATTTGACTAACCTGAAACAGAATGTGGACAGAGTCATACGAGGCTTTTGTCGATGGTGAGAAAAGCAATGAAAAAAAGTGTCACCTCCTATTTACCCACACATCTTCAATGCCCAACCTCTGTCCTACCCTTCCCTCTACTGACCGAATTATATACCTGCCGGTTAATCAACTCTTCAAAAACCACCCATGAAACACATCATTTACCGGCTGCTGCATATTGGCCCTTTTAAGCGTCTCTAGTCTGATGACTTGGGAGGCAGCATGGAGATAAACTGCGTTTTTGGGCCCCCGGTGATGAGGCCCCTGACGCAGCCGACCAAGCTTGCATCACAGTGACGTTTGCATATTGGCAATGGAAAACATGAAGCAGTAGTTTGTGGGAGCAGTTTTCATCTGCACTTTTTTCCCTCCGGCGTTTCTACATGTTGATGGATGGAGCTTCATTTGTGTTGGGCGTGGGGTCTGCTGACAGGAAATCCACAGTCCTATAGGCAGGAAATGCTGCTGTAGACCGAGTGAGAAGTAAACAAGACGTGCTAATGACCCTGCTGCTGCAGATCACATCTGCTTAACAAGCTGTCGTTCTGAATCATGTCAATGACGTTTGCACTTCACATTTCCATCTGTTTTTATCAAACAATTCAAATAAAAGTAGAACATGACATGTATTTCGCTCTGATTTTACATTTAAATGATAAAGTTTTTGTACAATGTAAACACTTGATTCTTATGATTGTAAATTACTCTTTTAAACATTTTGCAAAATAATCATTTTACTGCCTTACATCCAGTAAAATCATATTTATCTTGTTTGAAACTCAGTGTCACAGATGTAATGAGTATTTATATAGATGATACATTCGATTTTCTCGTTTGAACGGTTGAACCAGGACCTCAGTGCAATGTAATTATTCGCTTTCATGGAACAAAACACGGTCCTTGCACTCTCCTGAAGCCACTTTGGTCGACAAAACTACTGTACAATGCAATCACAAAAAACTATATTCTGATATGACAACCATATAATCAACTAACCTGAAACAAAATGTGGACAGATTCACGTGAGGCTTCCACATTTTTCGATGGTGAGAAAAGTAATGAAAAAATGTCACTTCCTATTTACCCACGCATCTTCAATGCCCAACCTCTGTCCTATCCTACCCTCTACTGACCTAATCATATACCTGCCGGTTAATCAACTCCATGCTGAACAATTAAATGACATCTGACACACACTCTGTGACCACACATAAGTGGGCGTCACACTAGAAAGGCTGTTTTTCCTATAGTTGTATGTGATATTTTCATGTTCAGAAGCTTTTCCATTCAGTCAGTGAACAGTGCAGAAAACGCCTTTTCAGCCCGTCAAAAGCTGGTATTCAGACCAGAAAAAAAAAGTTAACCACCTGAAATACCGTTCAGAAATGTAGGTTTAATGTTGAATATATGAGAAAGAGTGTTTATCCTATCGTTGCAGGTGAAATTTTCATGTTGTGAGTAATGCCTGAGCAGTGAGTGAAGAGAGCAGAAAACGCGTATTCAGCTCAAGAAAAGGTGGTTTTCAGACCGACAAAAATAAAAATCTTGATAACTCTCTGAAACCACCTTAGACAGGTTGAATTAGTTCTGCACCCTCTAAAAACACCTTTTCTGCTGATATTGGCAGGTAAAATTGTCATGTTCTGTGGCCTTCGCTGAGCAGTGAGTGAACACTGCAGAAAACGCGTTTTCAGCCCGAGGGACTGTGGTTTTGAGACAGATAGACATGAAAATGTTGTTACCTCTCTGAAACCACTTCAAACAAGTTGAATTAGTTCGGCACTGACTAAAAACACTCCTGCTACTATATTGACAGGTGAAATGTTCATGTTCTGAGGCATCCCTGAGCAGTGAGTGAACAGTGCATAAAACACGTTTTCAGGCTGAGAGACGCTCGGTTTTTGACCAGGAAAAAAGAAGTTGATAACCCCCTGATAAACAGTTCAGAAAGGTACATTTAGTGCTGAATATACGAGAAAGAGTGTTTTGCCTATTGTTGCAGTTGCAATTTTCATGTTCTCAGTCACGCCTAAGCACTGTGTGACCAGCAGTGAACGCATAAAATAAAATATAAAATTGTCGCTTTGAAAACAGTTCAGAAAGTTTTATTTAGTGCTGAATATACTAGAAATAGTCTTTTTGCTATATTTACACTTGATATTTTCATTGTTCTGAGGCTGTTCGGATCAGTCAGTGAACAGTGCAGAAAACGCGTTTTCTACCGAAGGACTGTGGTTTTCAGACCAACAAACATTAAAATGTTGATGACACATTGAAACCTCTTCAGAGAGGTTGAATTAGTTCTGCAGCTACTAGAAAGACTTTAGCAGATTCTGCTATAGTATAGGTGAAATTTTCATGTTCTGAGGCATCGCTGAGAAAAAGTCAAAAAAAAAAAAAAATCTTAAATGTATGTTTAGTGTTGAATATACTAGAAAGAGTGCTTTTCCTATAGTTGCTGGTGAAATTTTCATGTTGTGAGGCATCACTGAGCAGTGAGTGAACAGTGCAGAAAACGCGTTTTCAGCCTGAGTGATTGTGGTTTTCATACCAGAAAAAAAAAAATAATAATAATAATAATTAATCAAATCGTCGCTAACGCGCTGGAATACAGTTCAGAAAGGTAGATTGAGTGCTGTATATACTAGAGAGTGTTTTCCTATAATTGTAGATGATAATTTAATGTTCAGAGGGTATTCTGTCCATAATAAAACGCGTATTCAGCCCGAGGCACTGTGGTTTTCAGACCAACATAAAAATGTTAACTCTCTGAAGCCACTTCAGAGACGTTGAATTATTTCTGCACCTACGAGAAAGACCTTTTCTGCTATTGTGGCAGGTGAAATTTTCATCTTCTGTGGAATCTCTGAGCAGTGAGTGAGCAGTGTATAAAAAGTGTGTTTGGCCTAAGACAAAGTGGGTTTTGGACAGACGAAAAAAAAAATGTTGATAACCCTGCAAAAACAGTTCAGAAATGTAGGTTTGGTCTTGAATATATTAGAAAGACTATTTTTCCTATAGTTGCAGGTAATATTTTCAGGATCCGAAACTATTCTGATCAGTGAGTGAACAGTGCAGAAAACTAGTTTTCAGCCGAAGAGAAACTCGGTTTCTAAACAGGAAACAAAGAAGCAGCTGATAACCTCCTGAAATACATTTCCTAAAGGTAGGCCTAATGTTTATTATACTACAAAGAGTGTTCTTCCTTTACTTGCAGGAGAAATTTTCATGTTCTAAGGCATCGATGAGCAGTGAGTGAACAGTGCAGAAATCGCGTTTTCAGCCCGAGTGACAGTGGTTTTCAGAATCGACAAACATAAAAATGTTGTTATCACTCTGAAATCACGTCAGACATGTTGAATTAGTTCTGCAGCTGCTAGAAAGACCGCTTCTGCTGTAAATTCAGGAGAAACTTTTATGTTCTGAGGCATCACTAAGCAGTGAGTGAACAGTGCAGAAAACACGTTTTCAGCCCGAGATAAGCTGAGTTTCTGTCCAGGAAAAAAAAAAAAAAAAGTTGATAACCCCCTGAAATACAGTTCACGAATGTAGGTTTAGTGTTTATTATCCTAGAAAGAGTGTTTCTCCTATAGTTGCACGAGAAATTTTCTTGTTCTCAGGAATCGCTGAGCAGTGAGTAAACTGCATAAAACGCGTTTTCAGCCAAAGCAAAGATAGTTTACAGACCGACACAAATAAAAATGTTGATAACTCTCTTAAATCACTTTAGACAAGTTGAGTTAGTTCTGCACCTTGTAGAAATACCTTTTCTGCTATAGTGGCAGGTGAAAACTTCATCTTCTGGGGCATCGCTGAGCAGTGAGTGATCTGTCCGTAAAACTTGTTTTCGTCCAAAGAGAAAGTGGGTTTTGGACTGACAAAAATAAAATTGTTGATAACCCTCTAAAAACGGTTCAGACAGCTTAGATTTGTTCTGCAACTACTAGAAAGACCCTTTCTGCTTAAGTGGGAGGTGAAAATTTCATGTTCTGAAGCTTCCCTGAGAAGTTATGGCACAATGCAGAAAACACTTTTTCAGCCTGAGATAAGGTGGGTTTTGGAACGGCAAACATTAAAATGTTGATAACCTTTGAAAAACAAGTCAGACAGCTTAGATTTGTGCTTTGACTACTAGAAAGATCCTTTATGCTATAGTGAGAGGTAAAAATTTCATGTTCTGAAGCTTCGTGGAGAAGTTGTGGCCGAATGCAGAAAACGCGTTTTCAGCCTGAGATAAGGTGGGTTTCGAAACGCCAAACATAAAAATGTTGTTAACTTTAAAACACTTCAGACAGCTTAGATTTGATGTGCAACTATTAGTAAGACCCTTTCTGCTATAGTGGGAGAAGAAAATTTCATTTTTTTGAAGTTTCCCTGAGAAGTTGTGGCAGCGTGCAGAAAACGCATTTTTATGGGTTTCGGAACCAAACCATGAAAATGTTAACAACTCTGAAAAAAGTTCAGAAATATAGATTTAGTCCTGAATTCATTAGAATGAGTCTTTCTGCTATGGTTTGACATTTTCAAGTTCTGAGACTTTTCTGGTCACTGAGTGAACAGTGTAGAAAACGTTTGATAAGAGTGAGAGAAATTGGATTTCCGACAGAAAACATTATGTTGACGGATGATATGATGGTGATGGATATACCGCCACCGGTCCCCTACCTATGACCTATCGTGAGAGATTTCAATCGTTCCTTATTTCCATCAATCTTTGACCATAATCCGACTGTAGCAGAAATGGGAGGAAAGTTGAGATCAGGAGTCAAAGCCATCGCTTCGCCTGCTGGTCTCTCCCACGGACCAAGAACTTGACCGTGTAGAAGAGGAGACCACATGGCGAAGGATGCACCACCTCCAGGAACCTCGCGGGACCCAGCTGGCACATAGTTCTCCAAACTCTCCTGATGGAGGCCAGGACCAGGAGGACAGCTGCTCTCTAAGCCACCAGCTCCAAAGGAGCCTGACCAAGTGGCTCGAAGGGAGCTTCACAGAGAGACTTTAATACCAATTGTAGATCCCCATAGGGGCAGATGCGTCTGGAGGTCTGAGTCTTCGAAATCCCTGCATGAACTGGACTAGCAGTGGATGTTTACCCAACGGACAGCAGTCCACACCCATTTAGCATTATATGCTTTGAGTGTTACCGGTGATTTTGCATTTCGAATAGTTAACTCTACCTCGGTGGGCAGAGGACCACCTGCTAGCTTTGAAGTAGCCATGCATTGAGGGGATGCCCCAGGATAGGCGGTCCCCTCATAATTTCTGCCCCCTGCTGCAGGACTTTTTGCAGGACTTGAACAGGTTGCAGCACACCCTTGTGTGAGTGTATGTGTGAGCACAGGTGGCAGAGTTGCTCAGTCCAGAACACCTCCCGGGACTCTGGAACACCTATGAGGTCATCTTGATCACAAAGCTTAACCCCCAGCCTTGCAATGTGGCCTGACCTGAGAACCACGGGCAATTACCATGGCCGCCCATACCGGACGTCTGACTTGCACCGCTGCCTCCTTTGCAAGACGGTCGTCAAGGAGATGCACGTTTTACAGCACTAAAACACCTGCAATGTCACCGGCGATGTTGCTTTGGTATGACGGAAGGTGGTATGCCCAGTGTCCTGTCGCTATCTCGGATGGCCAGGGCCTCATACGGGACCGGCCGATGAGACTTCCTATGCCACCGCCACGCCCGGGGTCTATCCAGCCTGAATAAATTAATGAATGGGTTGCGAAGATGTAGCATTAACAACCCCTCATACGTAGAGTGTAATTTTACACTCTGGGTGGCAGGCCTCGCCTTTGCCACCGTAAGCTGATATAGAAGGTGGCGTTAACAACCCCTCATATATGGTGTGTACCCTACACTGTGGATCAGCAGGAACTGCGTTGTCCACTTTTAACCACTATATGACTGAAATAGAAAGTGGCATTAACAATCCTCCACACCTATAGAGAAAACATTTACTGAGCAGCTACAGCCAGGGTTCTAGTCTGAGCTGAGCAAGGAAGAGGGAGTTTATTCGCAAATGAATAGACAGTTATGTAGGAATACGGTGGATCTTGGGACGCTGCACACTCCACTGCACTGAAATGAAGCTGATACCAGTGTCCCAAAGCTAGTGCTGTGAATGAGGGCCTACTGGTCGCAGGGTTCGGCTGCTCCTGAAGACAGATTGACATGAGGGAAGGAGGATGCAGACACATTAGACACATAGTGGTCAGCAAAAGTAGACATTGATGATCAAGAAGCTGCCTGGCAGTTTTCTTTAAGAGATACTCTCTTGAAAGCAGCAACAGCTGTTTCCAGGGATTCCTGTTTTCTCATAGGCTTTCATGATGGAAATTCTAAGCCAATTTTACAACCTGTGAGGGGACAGTGCCTGCCGCTTCTTTCCACCAGGGAGAGCCATCCACAGAGTGTCCGACTTTCTGAAGGGTGGGACTCGATCCAATTAAGCTTTTAGCTTTCTAACCGGACACATTTTGTGTAAACTGTCATGCTCCTCGTCTGAATGTGGAGGAGGTCAGAAAGCCTTTACTGATAAGGTGCTGACCTGTGTAGAAGAAGAGAGACATTTAGGTGCGAAGTCAGTCATAGAACCAGCGTTCTATGAGTTCACCCAGGTCCACGTGGTGTCGCAGAATCTCGGGGTTGACTGTGAAACTGAAGGACGTGTCAATGACGGAGTATCCTCTTGATCTATATGGGCAGGTGAGGAGACAGGCACTTTCAATTCGGAAGATACTCTGTCAAGACAGGCGACCTGAGCACAGGAGAGCACCAGGCCTCCGGAGCGGATCTAGGATAGAAGGGTCATCGTTCGCGCCTCAGCGCCCACTCCTCAGGGCACTTCAACTCCGGTGGTTCTTCAAAAACAGACTTGCTTTTGTCAGTTGAGCTGTGAGTGGAAGCAGGGCCCCCAAACTTGCAGTGTACTTTGATCTGACAAAAACAAATTTTTGAAGCCAGAGTTCGCACTGACTGGAACCGGAAGAGAACTTGTCCAGTGAGAAACTGTAATTTTGGGCAGAGAGGAAACAGACCCGATACCAAAGTAATCCATCTTATATTTTATTCAACTTAGACTTTGGTTTAGATGCATACTTTTAGATACAAAGTTTTCTTCGTACACTTTTGGAGGGAGCAGAGGTGAGAGCAGCCGACTGGTCTCTCCAAGAGGAGCAGCGATGATCTGTGCGGCTATGATCCAGACAGCTGGGCTCTCTGCGCCCCTTCAACCAGCGATGGTGTTCGACCCGGGCGGCGGCTGTCTGTGGAGGAGGCGCCGCGAGCAGAGCACCACACCGACGGACTGTTGAATCTCCAAAATCTCTGGTGGAGTGACAGAGGTTCTGGAATGGATGAGCCTGTCCACGGAGCTCATAAAGACCACAATGATGTCTGCAAGCGCTATGAGCTGGTTGCCGATAGTGTAGACACCATTCCACTGCGTGATGGTGGGATGGTCACTCCTCAGGGGAGAAGTCGAGCTCCAGGGGCGAGGGCATCGCGCATCGCAAATCGGGCATGACTTCTGAGTGAGAGGGAACACAGCGCTGCAAATCCAAACCCTCCACCTGGCAGTAAGCTCTGTACCTGATCACGTGCGGTGCGAGTGCCAGTGGAGTGTCAGAACTGCGACGGGAATAGTCCAGATTTCTTCCAGATGTGGGCAGACAACATGCGGTAGCGCCACGTGTGTAGTCTCACCAACCACCGCCAGTGGGCCGTCAGTGAAGTGGGATGATTCTTGAGCAGGAGGTGGAGAGAGAGCTCAACTTCGATACGACGGCCGGCGGATGCCATGAGGCACAGGTGAAGATCAAGCGGGAACTTGCCTGACTCCACCACACGGAACTCAGCCAAGTCTGGGAACACAGTCTACAGATCCACCTCATAGCAGTGCCTGGCTCTCGTCAAACTCATCCCATGGCTTGGAAGCAAGCGCCCTATTCGTAGAGGTTTAGTGTTGATCACACTAGAAAGAGTGTTATTCCTATTGCTGTAAGTGAAAATTTCATGTTCTCAGTCACCCCTCTAACTGCGGTCCTCCTCCATCAGACATGACCGCTGGAACTCTGAGTTCACTCAGGTCCACATGGTGTCGCAGAACCTGGGGGTTGACTGTGAAACTGAAGGGCGTGTCAATGACCGTGTATTTTTTCGATCCATATGGGCTGGTGAGGAGACAGGCGCTTTCAATTCGGAAGATACTCTGTCAAGACAGGCGCCCTGAGCACAGGAGCGGACCCGGCCTCCCGGGAGGGCCTAGAATGAAAGGCTCGTCGGTGCTCAGCGCCCACTCCTCTGGGCACTTCAAGTCCCGCTGGTTCTTCAAAAACAGACTCGCTTTTGTCAGTTGAGCCGTCAGAGGAATTCGGTTCCCCAATCTTGCAGTGTACCTTGATCTGACGCTGCAATTCTCCTAAGATGGAGACCCGAGGGACCGGCCCAATCATCCTCAGAAAGAGATGACTCTGTAGATGACGATGTCGTGCTTGCCTCTGAGAGGTTTGGAGGGCTGCAAAGAACAGAATTGCAGACAGACATCGCAGACAGACATCGCAGACAGACATCGCATCAGACATCGCGTGAAGGAGCTGAGAACAGAGCAGGTCTGGCACGCAGCGCCTACTGTGAGATCCTCTGAAGAGGTGGCTTTCGTGGTCCTGTGGCGACCCCTGCTGGAAACTGGCGAGTCTGAGGAATAAGAAAAGTTAATGGCAGAATTGAAACTCTCCTGACTTTTGGCTGCAACCGGGATCTGTAGAGAGACGGGAAAGTGATATTTGATGCCTATGCTTCCTATTGTGGCTAATCTGAGGAAAACCACCAAGCTCCAGAAACTTCCCCAGGTACAGTTCTGACGTCAGGGATAACGTGGCAGATAGATCATTACTTTACTGCTCTGTCTCATGAGACGATGTCAAACAAAAACACATTTTTTAAGCCGGAGTTCGGACTGACTGGAACCGGAAGAGATCTTGGCGGGTGATGATCCTTAATTTTAGGCAGAGAAGAAGCGGACCCGATACCAAAGTAATGAATCTTATTTTTTTACAAGTTAGACTTTGGTTTAGATGTATGCTTTTAGATACAAAGCATACAGCAGAGGTGAGAGCAGCCGACTGGTCTCTCCAAGAGAAGCAGCGATGATCAGCGCGGCTATTATACGGTGTTCCCCCCGGGCGGCTGTGTGTGGAGGAGGCGCCGCGAGCAGAGCACCATGCCGACGGACTGTTGAATCTCTGGTGGACTGAGAGAGGTTCTGCGATGGATGAGCCTGTCCACGGAGCTCATAAGGAGTGCGATGATGTTCTCAAGCGCTATGAGCCGGTTGCCGACGGCTGAGACACCATTCTACTGCGCGATGGTGGCTCTGTCACGCTGGGTGTGATGGTCACTCCTCATGTGGGATGTCAAGCTCCAGGGGCGAGGGAATCGCACATTACGGCTGAGTGAGAGCGAGCGTCGTGCCGCAAAATCCAAACCCTCCACCTGGCAGAAAGCTCCGTACCTGACCACGTGCGTTCCGAGTGCCAGTGGAGTGTCAGAACTGCGCCGGGAATAGTCCGGAATGAATTGGACGAGCAGTTGATGTTTACCCAACAGACGGCAGTCCACACTCATTTGGGATTATATACTTTGAGTGTTGCGGGTACTTTAGCATTTCGAATAGTGAACTGCACTTCGGGGGGCAAAAGACTGCCTGCCAGCCTTGAAGTAGCCATGCTTTGAGGGGACGCCCCAGGATCAGAGGTCCGCTCATAATTTCTGCCCCGTGTTAAAGGACTGTTTGGGAGGGAGGCAGGCTCCAGGGACAGCTGGACACAAACATATTCCAGGAATATTACACCAGCCTTTCTACTTCACTGGAAGTGCCAGGGCACTCCACAAAATCTGATTGTGAAATTAAAGAGGCGTGAGTGAGTGACTCTGTAATTGTGAAATTACAGCCGGCGCATCTGGCACATCAAGAGAAGAAGAGGTGCGGAGCGGCTCATCTGAACCACGGAAGCTTCATGCAGGACTGAAGTCTCATCGCAGTCAGGGGAGAACGATTGCCGCGCTTCCTGGCAAACCGATCCACTCAAATATTTGTGAAAGTGCTGCACCCCAAAAATGACTGCTAAGCCCTCTTTATCCAACTGTGAATAGTTTTTTTCTGCTGCTGTGGGTGTGCGCGAGGCATAACCCACAGGCTTTTCTGCTCCCCCTTCCAGCCTGTGTGCCAAGACTGCCCCCACCCCATAAGGTGAGGTATCATATGACAGCAGTAAGTTTTTGTTCATCATAATGAACCAACACTTGACTGCTTTGTAGTAACTTCTTTGCCTGCTTAAAAGCCTCTTCTTGCTCAACCTCCCACCTCCGTTTGTCATCTTTCCTCAGTAACTTGTGTAATGGAGCCGGCACAGTAGACAAGTTCGGCAAGTTATAAAAGTTTAGCAGACCTAGAAAAGCTTTAACCCTCGTATTATGCTTAGGGTCAATTTGACCGATATCCGTTTTTGTGTTCATAAAAGTAGTGGTTATCCTGACTTTTTCTTCATAAAATTTTGTGACTTTTCCTCATCAAGGGTAATGAACAGGTGTGTAAAATCTGGACACTTTGATGTCAAGTGGCATGTCTGTACAGAGCTTGTATACAAAGATGATGTTGCGGGTCATTTTGACCCGGATTCTTTAATGTGGGTAAGTGGCTGTTCAGATCCAAAATAAACATGTCTCTTTGATATACCTATTTAGACTGCCCAGCTATGTGTATTTTGATTGATTTGATTGTCTGAATAGCCATTCAGACCCAGCTGTGTGTAGAGGGATAACTTTCTCTCCCTTGTTCTTGTCAGTGTTCTCATGTAGTCTCTTTGACAAACCAAAAATGAGCTACAGAAGGTTTACAGTACATGCCCAACAAGCCCGCCAAGTATGGCATCAAAATATGGGTGGCCTGTGATGCAAAATCTAGCTATGCCTGTAATATGAAAGTATACGCTGGAAAGCTACCTGGAAGAGCACCCGAGAACAATCAGGGGATGCGTGTAGTGATGGACATGAGTGAAGGGCTTACATTCTATCTCCTTGGAGATGAACTTCAGAAGAGAAAGCTGGACAGCGGGAACAGTCAGAAGAAAGAAGCCAGACCTTCCCAAGGAAATTCTGAAGGTGCAGGGCAGACCTCTGCATTGCTCAATATTTGCTTTCAGTGACAAGGCAACAGTTGTTTCATACTGCCCAAAGAGAAACAAGAATGTTCTTGTAATGAGCACAATGCACAGAGATGCATCTCTAAGCACAAGAGAAGACATGCAGCCACACATGATCCTGGACTGAAACTGCACCAAAAAAGGAGTTGACAAAGTCACAGCAACATACAGCTGCCAGCGCAAGACTGCCCATTGGCCCTTGGTGATTTTCTGCAACATCGTTGTTGTGTCTGCTTACAATGCCTATGTCCCGTCACTCCCAAGCTGCAGAGTCAAGCCAGGCCACCTCGATGCCCAGCAACTGCTGCTGTCATTGACAAAGGTCAAGCTCACATCACCCTACCAATCTGCCAAGGATGCATTGGATACAGGTGTGAAGAAACGGAAAAGATGCGAGATCTGACAGTAAAACAAGTACCTGTTTTGTGAAATGCAAGAATTGCATCTACAAAACACACAGTTACAGTCTGTCCATCATGTGGAGAGCATTGAACATATTGAACATTGAAAAATGGGTCAAGTTAAATGAAAATAAAAGTGTTTGTGAGGAGGGAAAAACTGAAATTGCTCTTAAATATAGGGTTGAAATTGAAAATGTGTTCTATGTCTGTTTTACAAATTTTTATATAATCTAAAATGAAGATGTTTTGAAGATTGAAGATTGGTTCAATCTGTTTTTTTGACTGTTTTGAGTGGATTTACACAGTGTGTGTCAAAATGACCCCCAACATAATCAATGTAATTTTTTTTCATCATAATACGAGGGTTAAGTTCACTTACAGACCGTGGCACCAGAGCCTCCTGGACTGCTTTGACCTTCGCTGGCATTGGATGCAGGCCTGTCCTGTCCACCTGATGACCCAAGAATGTTACTTTGTTTTCCATGGACTGACGCTTTCTCCGTTACAACTTCAGGCCTTTATCCTCCAACCTCTGCAGCACTTCGTTGAGTGTTTGCAGATGAGAGCTGTCATCTCTTCCTCTCAATAAAATTTCATGTAAATACACTGCCACATTTAACATACCTTGAAGTACATTCTCCATGGTGCGTTGGAAAATAGCAGGACTGGAGTTTACTCCAAAAGGCAGACGTGTATATGTTAAAAGACCTTTGTGAGTGTTGACACTCACAAAATTCCTTGATTCCTTTTCAAGGACTATTTGCTGATATGCTTGGCTCATATCGAGTTTTGTGAACTTCTGTCCCCCTGCAGGCTTGCCATCATATCCTCCATTCTTGGAATCGGATACTGTTCGGTCGTGGAGACTTTGTTCACTGTTAATTTATAATCTCCACAAATCCTCACACTACCATCATGTTTGAACACAGGCACAATAGGTGCTGCCCATTCAGAGAACATCACAGGTTCCAATATTCTTTCCTCTGCTAGTCTCTGAAGTTCGATTTCCACTTTTCTTTTAATGGCAAATGGAACCGACCTGGGTTTGTAAAATAAGGGCGTGGCATCCTGAGCCACATGAATCTTGGCTGTGGCCCTTAATGACCCTAACTCTTCTTTGAATACCTTCTCATGTCGGGAGAGAACCTCTTGCAGGGAACTGTCCACCTCATCTGTTTTGTGGACAAACTGCTCCTCTATCTGGAATGCTTTCATCCTGCCTCTGCCCAGAAGACTTGCTCCTGAACCTTTCACCAACCTTTCAACAATGACAGGCAGCCATTTGATCTGATCATTGTGTTCAACCTTGACCTTAATTGCCCCCACCACTGGAACCTGATGACCTCCATATGTTTTTAACTTTATCTTGCAGTCCACAAGTTTAGTGTTAGTTCTGTTTTGTCAACCATCTGTTGAGCCATAATAGTGTAACTGCAGCCGGTGTCTACCTCAAAAACCACCTTCTTTCCATTTACCCTCAACGGCTCTACTCTAGGAATGTCCAGTTCCTCACTGCTGCATCTTCTTTTATCTGTCACTGTAAACATCTCTTCATTTTCACTGTCATCCTTCTCCTGCATGAAATTTGTTTGACGGCGTTGTACCTTTCCCCCTTTTTCTTGTTTGTTTTGTCTCCCTCACCTCTGTCATACTTTTACGTACTGTCTTTAAGTGATCCACTTTTCCACAGTTATGACATTTGACCTCAGCAAACCGGCAATCACTGGCCAAGTGAGTCTCTCCACCACATCTATAGCACCTTCTCGACTCCATGGACACTACTGCCCTCGTCTCTTCCACTTTGTTGACCGGTGATGATCCACTTCCTTGGAGTGAGTCCTTCACACCTCGTGGGTTCATCAAGTCTCTATCTGCAGCTTCCATCGCTAAGGCCACTTTGAACGCTCTGTCAAATGTCAGTCCATCCTGCGACAGCAGCTTCCTCGGTATCCTGTCGTCGTTGAACCCACACACCAAGCGGTCTCTCAGCATCACAGTCAGTGTCTCATCATAGTTACAATCATGAGCCAGTTCCTCAACTCCGCCACGTAGTCACAAACGGTCTCTTCAGTCCTTCTATTCTTCTTCCATCGTTGCATAATCTCACTCGGTTTCAGATGGAAATGATTCCTCAAAAGGATGACCAGTTCAGCATACGAACGATCCCCTGGTTTTTCCGGTCTCAACAGGTTCCTCAAATGCTCCGCATATGCCTGGGCCCCGACACTGCTGAGCAACACTGCGCGCTGTATATCCTCATCTTCAATGACGTTTGCAATAAAAAAATGTTCCAAAATTTCACAATAGTCCTCCCATGAATGCTAACTAGCTTCGAAAGGCGTCACTGTACCCACAGTAGCCGCCATGATTATCGCTATGATGAACAAACTACACAAAAACATTGCCGTCAGTTACCACAGTGACCGGTTTGCAAAAAGTCTCGTTCTTTATCCTCGTCGCTAACAGTGATGGCCGAAACTGAAAGGACTCACAGGAGGTATCAACACAGCAGGTTTTATTCACGATTCCAACTTCCAACAAACCGGATGGTGACACGGCAACATAACAAGAGCGCCCCCAAGTTGTGACCCCAAATAATCCCATGACACATCACAACACGTCCATTGAAGAACTTCTTCTCCGGTTTGCTGTGCAGTCTGAATATGAGGCCTGAGGCATTCTGAGGACTCATGCGCTGACTCCTCCGAGAGGCGCACTGGACCCTGGAGCAGAGGATGGTCCGATGTTGGCAGTCAGCTGCACCTGGGTCACCACATCCCCCGGACAGAGTTGTCTTGAGAGCACAAAAAGGCCAAACTGTTGGCCATCGCTCTGATCTGTGCAGCTCCCTTCCCCCCATGCAGGTCCGGTAGTAGAGGGGAGCCGTCGTACGATCTCCGGACACTGAGAGGGTTCCGTCCCAGCCAGGTTTTGGCCGAACCCCGGCATCAGCGTGGCTCTCATTACGTCGGTGATGGACGTTGCACTTTCTTCTTACCCCTCAAATGCGCCGCCGGAGCCGATGCACCTGGCACATCAAGCGAGGGAGCTTGAGAAATGAAGATGAGCGGAGTGCCTCATCTGGACCACGGAAACTTCAGCAGAGACTGACGTCTCATCGCAGTCATGAGAGAACGATTGCCGCACGCCGTGACGCACCGGTATTTCATAGCTCGTGATGCCGACATCCTCCTATTTAAGGGAGCAACGCCGTTTAGCTTCAGCCAAGCACAGAGGCATGTCGGACTTGATCGGGTAAACTGGATGGTCGCCATCTGCCTGTAAATTGTTACCGGTCACATGCGCCGCCGGAATATAGGCACGATTCACACTCTCATCCCACCCCGTTGAAGTAAGATGGAGAGAGAAGTGTTGTGATGGCTTTACAAATCACTCCCAATGTTTCAAAAGAAACTAGCCTCATAACTGTGCTGGATTTGAGATCGTAGAACAACCTATATGCTTATTAACGTTGTCTTTGTTTGGATGAACCGAAGGAGACAAGTGATCCAAACACTAAAGCACAGCATGGCACAAAAAGTGCAAGAAGCAACGCAGTCCTTGGCCACTCCGGGGCCAGGAGGCGATGAGTTAATCTCGTCCATCCTGCAGTGACTGGAATCCGAGTGTAGCCAGGATGAAGGGGGAGCTCAGGTGAGCAATCCGGAACCCATCCGGAACTCTGAATCACCCAAGAGGTCATCTTGACCACAAAGCTTAACCCCCAGCCTTGCAACATGGCCTGACCTGAGAACCATGGGCCGTCCAGACCGGAAGTCTGACTGGCACAGCTGGCTCTTTTGCCAGACTGCTGTCAATGAGATGCACGTTTTGCTGCACTGAACCGCCTGCAATGTCACCGGCGATGTTGCTTCGGTATGACGGACGGAGGTGAGGCCAGAGTCCTGTCGATATCTCGGATGGGCCATCTTATGATAGTCCCTACGCCACCAGCCTGTCTGTCCAGCCTGATTGAATGAATGGGTTGTGAAGATGTAGCATTAACAACCCCTCATACATAGAGTGTAATTTTACACTCAAGGTGGCAGGAGCTGCCGCCTCGCCTTTACCACCGTAAGCTGAAATAGAGGGTGGCGTTAACAACCCCTCATATATAGAGTGAAACTTACACTCTGAATCAGCAGGAACTGCGTTGCCCTCTTTTAGCCACGATACGGCTGAAATAGAATGTGGCATTAACAATCCTCCATACCTGGAGAGAAATCATTTACTGAGCAGCTGCAGTGAGGGTTCTAGTCTCAGCTGAGCAAGAAAGAGGGAGTTTATTCACAAATGAATAGACAGTTATGCAGGAATCCGGTGGATCTTGGGACGCTGCACACCCCACAGCAATGTAATGAAGCAGATACTGGTGTCCCAGAGCCAGTGCTGTCAATGAGGGACTATTCGTCGAAGGGTTCGGCTGCTCCTGAAGACAGAACGACATGAGGGAAGGAGGATGGAGACACATTAGACAAATAGTGGTGAGCAAAAGTCGAGATTGATGACCAAGAAGCTGCCTGGCAGATTTCTGCCAGAGATACTCCCTTGAAAGCAGCCACAGATGTTGCCAGGTCATTTTT
Organism: Synchiropus splendidus; assembly: GCF_027744825.2. NCBI lineage: Eukaryota > Metazoa > Chordata > Actinopteri > Syngnathiformes > Callionymidae > Synchiropus > Synchiropus splendidus. The sequence goes on from NC_071337.1 coordinate 34,964,924, forward strand.
CATGATGGCAATTCTAAGCCAATGCGACAACCTGTGAGGGGACAGCGCCTGCCCCATCTTACCATCTGCGACAGCCACCCACAGACTGTCCGTCTTTTATGTAGGGTGGGACTCGACCCAATTAAGATTTTAGCTCTCTCACCGGACACATTTTGTGTAAATGCTCATGCTCCTCGTCTGAATGGGGAGGAGGGCATAAAACCTTTCTTGAAAAGGAGCTGACCTGTGAAGAAGAAGAGAGTCATTTAGGTGCGATGGCAGGGTTGGGTCTAAGTGACACCGCCGAGTCATTGTCACCAAAAGAGATGCAATCAGGGCAGATGGAAAAAGAACTCAGCTCTCCCACTCTCTTTGGTGAAGCTAAGGCTATAAGATGAGCTGCCTTGTAAGCTGCTAGCTCCAGGGAGGCCTCATCGAGTGGCTCGAAAGGAGAGTGAATTGAGTACCAGCGGCAGGACCCAGTAGAGACATAAATGTCTTGAGGTTGGTCTAAGCCTTTTCACTCCTCTCATGAAACGGCTCACTCGACGATGCTCGCCAAAGGGGTGGCCGTCCAGACCATTGTGTAGCATGGAATGGGCTGCTACATAAACCCGTAATGTGGTGCAGCTCCGATCTTCGTTAACCAGATGCTGGAGAAAAGAGAGGATTAGAGAAACAGGCGCCGATTCTGGGAAGGCTGACTGGGTTCCACACCATTGGGGAATAAATGTGCAATTAGCATTGTATGCTCTGAGGGTTGGCAGAGCTTAAACGTTCTGAAGAGTCAATTGGACATCAGGAGGCAAGTGACTAATTCTTAACCCTGGAGAAGCCAAACCGTGAGGGGTCGTCCTATTATTGGCGGAGACCTCAGGGTTTCTGATGCTTGCAGAAGCGCTGACCTCGATGGAGAGAACTCCCATTGGCCTTTGATCCCCATCTGACACATGTCCGGATACCAGCTGGAGCTGGGGCTGTTTAGATTAAGGCAATGAGGAGGAAAGGCATACAGGAATCCTTCTGGCCACCTTGGATGAGCCAGGGCGTCCACTCCCAGTGGAGGGTCATCGGATCTACGGAAAGAGAACCAGCGAGGACATTTGTAGTTCTCTCTGCTCGCAAAGAGATCAGCCACTGGGTGGCCGAAAAACTCCAAGATCATATTTGCCGTCTCCTGAGATAAACTCCATTCAACTGGCAGTGGTCTCCGAGATAATCCATCTGCTGCCACATTGTCTCCACCTGGAACATGCAGAGTCCTCAATGAGGCTAATTCTACATCAGCCCAGAGAAAAAATCTTTCTTGCTAGGTTGTGTAACACAGACGACCTCACGCCACCCTGGTGGTTGATATAGGCCACTGTGGTGGAGCTGTCTGATCTCACCATAACGTGGTTCCCACTTAGATGGAGAGAAAGAGCCACCAACACTTTAAAAACTGCGAACAGTTCCAGCAGGTTAGTGGAACGACTTTTGGAACTGCTCCAGATCCCAATGACGCATGTTGATCATGGTGGCCTACCCAGCCTGACAGAGATGCATCTGTAAATACTTTTAAAGAAGTGTTTTGACAATGCAAGGATAAAGTGCGATGGAGGTTTGAAGCAGAGTTCCTAAACCTCACAATTGTCAGAGCTCGTGGAGACACTTTCACCAACCGTCTCTGATCCCGGACAGGTTGAAGATTGAGCGGTCGGAACCCTGACTGCAGACTTCGCATGTTCAGGAGACCCTGGCGGACGACGGAGTGGGCTGCTGACATCATGCCCAGGAGCCTCATAATCCATAAGGCTGGAACCACACGTTTTCAGAGTTATCAACGTTTTTATTTTTGTCGGACTGAAAACCACATTTTCTTGGGCTGAATACACTTTTTCTGCTCTATTCAGTCACTGCTTTGGGGGGACACAGAACATTAAAATTTCACCTGCAACTACAGGAAAAACACTCTTTGTTGTATGTTCAACACTTAATCTACCTTTCTGAACTGTATTTCAAGGGGTTATCAACTTTTTTTCTTTTTCCTGCTCTGAATCTGAGCTTCTCTCGGGCTGAAAACGCGTTTTCTGCACTTACTGCTCGGGGATGCCTCAGAACATGAAAATTCCACCTGAAACTATAGGAAAAAGGGGCGGGGAGAGCCCAGCTGTCCGGATCATAGACGTGCTGATCATCGCTGCTCCTCCTGGAGAGACCAGTCGGCTGCTCTCACCTCTGCTCCCTCCAAAAGCGTAAGAAGAAAACTTTGTATCTAAAAGTATGCATCTAAACCAAAGTCTAAATTGAATAAAAAATAAGAGCCATTACTTTGGAATCGGGTCTGTTTCTTCTCTGCCCAAAATTAGGGTTTATTACCTGCCAAGTTATCTGCCGGTTACAGTTAGTGCGAATTTGAGTGGCAGCTCTCCGGCTTCAAAAATGTGTTTTTGTACATACAGCTCTCTAGTGCCTCGCACCTTGGCCAAGTGCGTGGAGGTGGGGCTCGAACCACTAAGGAGACATGGTCTGCGGATTCTGACGTACTTGGACTACTGGTTGATTCTCACCAGGTCCAAACAAGAGTCATGAGCGCACACCGGCTTGGTGTTGGAGCACATTGTGTTATTGAGGTTCAGAGTAAACCTCCTGATAAGCGCGCTTATTCTCAGTCAGAGCACGACCTTTCTGGGGGTCATGCTGGACTCAGTCTCGGGTCAGGCCCGCCTTCCACCGGCCAGCGTTCTCCCCATCACACAGCACACATTGTTTGTTTTGAAGGCCGCCAAAAGGAGTTACAAATGTCCATGCGCGCGGTGATTGTGGCGTTGCGGAGAGGCAAAACTCAAGTGCTGATGGCTGTCGGAACTGATACCCAGCCTGCTGTGTCGCTCGACCGAAACCTGGGGGATACTGGAGGGACGAGACCGACAGCTGCTCATCCCGTTGCCACGGACGCTTCAGGCAGGACTTACATCAGAGGTGTCAAATGGATGTCGAGATATCACAGGTTTCATCCAGAGCTTGCTATGTTCTCCTATGTGGGAAGCTCACTATCCAGCTTATTCTATATGGATCAAAAGGATTCTGAAGGTGGGTTATCCTCTCCAATTCAGCCAGTGCCAACCTCAGTTTAATGGCTTTCTGAGAATGCGTCAGATCCGGCAAAAAATGTCTTCAGAACTAGGTCAGTGTTTGATTGAGGCATGATTGAGTCAGTTACTCCTCAAAAGTCTCCTGAAGTGCATGCGTCATGGAGACTGGCTGACGTCCATCGACCTCACGGACGCTTATTGTCACGTGCCAATTTGGCCTGCTCATAAGCGATATCTCCACTTCGCATTGGACGGCCGACTTTTTCAGTTCCGGAGGCTCCCGTTTGGCTACTCTCTGGCTCAGAGAACCTTCTTTAAGATGGTCGACACAGCCCTACAGTCCTTGAGGGCAAGGGGCCTCAGGATCTTGTCTTACCTAGACGACTGGTTAATGCTCGCCAGATCGAGGGAAGAGTCGTTAGCTCACACCAGAATGGTGTTGGACCACGAAAGCCACCTTGGCTTTCCGGTGAACCAAGAAAAGAGTCAACTCCAGCCATCTCAGCTTACAGCTTTTCTTGGTGTACTTCTGAACTCTCATGAAGAGTGCGCTCGCTTGACAGACGAGAAGATACTTTCTATTTCAAATCTGTCAGCCCAGGTTCTGGCGGTTCGTCTATGTGTGGTCCCAGCCTAATGGATTATGACGCTCCTGGGCATGATGTCAGCAGCCCACTCCGTCATACGCCTGGGTCTCCTGAACATGCGAAGTCGGCAGTCATGGTTCAGCCGGCTCAATCTTCATCCTGTTCGGGATCAGAGACGGTTGGTGAAAGTGTATCCAAGAGCTTTGAGAGATGTGACTCTGCTTCAAACCTCCATCGCACTTGGATTGTAAGAACTCTTCTTTCTGGAGCAGTTCCGAAGGTCGTCACATTAACGTACTGGAACTGTTGGCAGTTTTTGGCCCTTTCTCTCTATCTTAGTGGGAACCACGTTATGGTGAGATCAGACAGCTCCACCACAGTGGCCAATTTCAACCGCCAGGGTGGCGTGAGGTCGTCTACGTTACACAACCTAGCCAGAAAGATTTTTTCCCTGAGCTGCTACATTTAGCCTCATTGAGGGCTCTGCATGTGCCAGGTGGAGACAATGTGGCACCAGATGGATTATCTCGGAGACCACTGCCAGATGAATGGAGTTTATCTCAGGAGATGTCAAATATGATCAGGGAGTTTTTCGGCCACCCAGTGGCTGATGTCTTTGCGAGCAGAGAGAACTTCAAATGTCCTCTCTGGTTCTCTCCCCGTAGATCCGACGACCCTCCACAGGAAGTGGACGCCCTGGCTCATCCAAGGTGGCCAGAAGGCCTCCTGTATGCCTTTCCTCCTCATTGCCTTCTTCATTTTCTTATGAGGAGAATTCAACTGTAGAGAGTGAGAATGATTCTCGTAGCTCCAGACAGCCCCAGCTCCAGCTGGTATCCGGAGATGTGTCAGATGCAGATCTTTTTCGATCAGCCCTGATTGCATCTCTTTTGGTGACGATGACTCGGCGGTATCACTTACACCCAACCCTGCCTTCGCACCTAAATGTCTCTCTTCTTCTTCGCAGGTCAGCTCCTTTTCAGTAATGGCTTTCTGCACTCCTCCACATTCAGACGAAGAGCATGAGCGTTTACTCAAAATATGTCCGGTCAGAGAGCTAAAAGCTTAACTGGATCGAGTCCCACCCTTCAGAAAGTCCGACACTCTGTGGGTGGCTCTCCCTGGTGGAAAGAAGCGGCAGGCACTGTCCCCTCAAAGGTTGTAAAATTGGCTTAGAATTTCCATCATGAAAGCCTATGAGACAGCGGGAAAACAGGCACCGGAATCCCTGAGAGCACAGTCGACGAGATGCCTGGAAACATCTGTTGCTGCTTTCAAGGACTTCTTAAAGAAAACTGCCAGGCAGCTTCTTGGTCATCAATCTCTACTTTTGTTTACCACTATTTGTCTGTTGTGTCTGCATCCTCCTTCCCTCTTGTCTTTCTGTCTTCAGGAGCAGCCAAACCCTGCGACCAGTAGGCCCACAGCACTCGCTCTGGGACACCGGTATCTGCTTCATTACAGTGCAGTGGAGTGTGCAGCGTCTCAATATCCACCAGATTCCTGCATAACTGTCTATTCATTTGTGAATAAACTCCCTCTTCCTTGCTCAGCTCAGACTAGAACCCTGACTGTTGCTGCTCAGTAAATGATTTCTCTCCAGGAATGGAGGATTGTTAATGCCACATTCTATTTCAGCCATATAGTGGCTAAAAGAGGGCAACACAGTTCCTGCTGATCCAGAGTGTAAGTTACACTCCATATATGAGGGGTTGTTAATGCCACCTTCTATTTCAGCTTACGGTGGCAAAGTTGAGGCGGCAGTCCTGCCACCTGGGGTGTAAAATTACACTCTATGTATGAAGGGATGTTAATGCTACATCTTCACAACCCATTCATTCATTCATTCAGGCTGGATAGACCCCAGGTGTGGCGGTGGCCTCGGAACTGTCATAGGCCGGTCAAGTTTGAGGCCCTGGCCATCCGAGATATCGACAGGAGTCTGGGCACTCCTCCATCAGTCATACCAAAGCAACATCGCCGGTGACAATGCAGGCGGTTCAGTGCAGCCAAACGTGCATCTCATTGATGGCAGTCTGGCAAAGGAGCCAGCTGTGCCAGTCAGACGTCCGGTATGGACGGCCCATGGTTCTCAGGTCAGGCCACGTTGCAAGGCTGGCGGTTAAGCTTTGTGGTCAAGATGACCTCATGGCTGATTCAGAGTTCCGGATGGGTTTCAGATTGCTCACCTGTGCTCCCCCTTAATCCTGGCTACACTCGGATTACGGTCACTGCAGGATGGAGAAGTTGAACACATCGCCCCCTGGCCCCAGAGTGGCCAAGGACTGCATTGCTTCTTGCACTGTTTGTGTCAAGCTCTGCTTTTGTGTTTGGATCACTTGTCTCCTTCGGTTCATTCAAAGACAACGTTAATATGCATATTGTTAGGTTGTTCTACTATCTCAAATCCAGCACAGTTATGCAATTATATTCCGGCGGCGCATGTGACCGGAAAGAAGAAAGTGCCACCTCCATCACCGACGTAATGAGAGCCACGCTGATGCCGGGGTTCGGCCAGGCTGGGATGGAGCCCTCTCAGTGTCCGGAGATCGCAAGGCGGCTCGCCTCTACTTCCGGACCTGCATGGGGGGAAGGGCGGAAGGGAGGTGCACATATCAGAGCAATGGCCAACAGTTTGGCCTATTTGTGCACTCAAGACAACTCTGTCCGGGGGATGAGGTGACCCAGGTGCAGCTGACTGCCAACATCAGACCATCCTGTGCTCCAGGGTCCAGTGCGGCTCTCGGAAGAGACAGCGCATGAGGCCTCAAAATGCCTGAGGCTTCATATTCAGCCTGCACAGCAAACCGGAAAAGAAGTTCTTCAATGGACGTTTTGTTATGTGTCATGGGATTATTTGGGATCACAAATTTGGGGCGCTCTTTTTATGTTGCCGTGTCATCATTTGGTTTGTTGGAAGTTGGAACCGTGAATAAAACCTGCTGTGTTGATACCTCCTGTAAGTTTTCCTTTCAGCTTTGGCTATCATAGGGCATGTCTCTTCAACCCACTTGGGAGAACGAATCAAATGTCTGGACCATCATTGAGCAGTGTCGCCAGGTTTGCGGACAGGCCCCCAGGCTACCAGGCCGGAGGAGAGGTTGAGGCCAAGGCGCTGGAAGGAGCGAATTCAATACGAATAATGATAAAAAAACGCAAATGCAATGCTTCAAGCAATGCTTTTATTTCAAACAAGTTTTCCACACAAACAGAAATTTCCTCCGGTCTGCCGACTGCCCCGGGAAAAGCTGCTGTCAAAGATCCCGATGTCCTCCAGTCTCACGCTGAGTCTCCTCCGGTTAAATCCACTCCTGCGGTGATGTGACAAGTCTCTCCCGTGACTGCGACCAGACCTCAGTCCTGCCTGAAGTTTCCGTGGTCCATATCCAAATTATGAGCGGACCTCCAATCCTGGGGCGTCCCCTCAAAGCATGGCTACTTCAAGGCTAGCAGGCAGTCCCCTGCCCCCCCTAAGTGCAGTTCACTATTTGAAATGCTAAAGCACCCGCAACACTCAAAGCATATAATGCCAAATGGATGTGGACTGCCGTCTGTTGGGTAAACATCCACTGCTAGTCCAATTCAATCCGGACTATTCCCGGCGCATTTCTGACACTCCACTGGCACTAGGACCGCACGTGGTCAGGTACGGAGCTTAATTGGTGGAGGGTTTGGAGTTATGGGCCAGCGTTCCCTCTCACTCAGCCGTCATGCACGATGCTCGATGCCCTCGCCCCTGGAGCTTGACCTCCCCCCTGAGGAGTGACCATCCCACCCGGCACTGACAGAGCCACCATCGCGCAGTAGAATGGTGAATGGTGTCCGCAAACAGCTCATAGCGCTTGAGAACATCATCGCGCTCTTTATGAGCTCCGTGGACTCCACCAGAGATTTTGGAGACACAACAGTCGCCGGCTGGGGGGAACACCGTATAATTGCCGGGCTGATCATCGCCGCTCCTCTCGGAGAGACCAGTCGACTGCTCTCACCTCTGCCCCCTCCAAAAGCGTAGGAAGAACTTTTTATCTACAAGTATGCATCTAAACCAAAGTCTAACTTTAAAAATAATAAGATGCATTTCTTTGGTATCGGGTCTGTCTCTTCTCTGCCCAAAATTAGGGTTTATCAGCCGCCATGTTCTCTTCCGGTTCCAGTGAGTCCAAACTCCGGCTTCTGAACTTTGTTTTTGTTTGACATCGTCTCAGGAGACCAAGCAGAATAGTAACGGTCTCTCTGCCTCTTTATCCCTGATGCCAGAACTGTCCCTGGGGAAGTTTCTGGAGCCAAGAAGTTATGTCTTTCCCCAGATTCACCATAATAAGAAGCACAGGCGTCAAATAACTCTTTCCCGTCTCACAACAGATCCCGGTTCCAGCCAAAAGTCAGGGAAGTTTCAATTCAGCTATTGACTCTTCTTATTGCTCAGACACGCCAGTTTCCAGCAGGGGTCGCCACAGGACCGTGAAAGCCACCACTTCAGAGGATCACTCAGTAGGTGCTACTTGCCAGACCTGCTCTGTTCTCAGCTCCCTCGTGCGATGTCTGATGTGATGTCTGTCTGTTATTCTGTTCTCTGCAGCCCTCCAATCCTCTCAGAGGCAAGCAGGACATCGTCATCTACAGAGTCATCTCTTTCTGAGGATGATTGGGCCAGTCCCTCGGGTCTCCATCTTAGGAGAATTGCAGTGTCAGATCAAGGTACACTGCAAGTTTGGGGAACCGAATTCCTCTGACGGCTCAGATGACAAAAGCGAGTCTGTTTTTGACAAACCAGACTTGAAGTCACCAGAGGAGAGGGCGCAGAGCACCAACGACCCTTTCGTCCTTGACCCGCCCTGGAGGCCAGATCCGCTCCTGTGCTCAGGCCGCCTGTCTCCTCACCGCCACATATGGATTGAGAAAATAAACGGTCATTGACACGCCATTCAGCTTCACAGTCAACCCCCAGGTTCTGCGTCACCACATGGACCTGAGTGAACTCAGAGAACGAGCGGTCATGTCTGATGGAGGAGGACCGCGATCTCCTGTCAAAGGAAATAATCGAGCTACTGCCAAAGCGATCCTCCTACACTGGGTTTTACTCCGGGTTCTTTCTGGAACCCAAGAAGACAGGAGAGAGGAGACCTGTTCTGGATCTCAGTCTCCTCAACCAATTCATGATCAGACAGCGGTTCCGGACTACCAGCAGATTCCTGGAGTGAATCATAGTGTGAGAGTGTATGACCTCCATAGATCTTGCAGACGTCTACTTCCACAACACGGTCTCTAGTGTCTAGGGCCTCGTTTTTTCGCTAAGTGCATGGAGGAGTGGCTCGAACTACGAAGGAGAGAGAGTCTGCCGATTATGACGTACTTGGACTGCTGGTTGATTCTAGCCAGAGTCCAAACAGGAGTCATGAGCGCACACCAGCTTAGCAGAAGGGGTCTTTCTAGTAGATGCAGAACAAATTCAATTGCAAATTCAATTTTTATGTTTGTTGGTCTGAAAGCTACAGGTCCCTCGGGCTGAAAACCCATTTTCTGCACTGTTCACTCACTGCTCAGCGAAGCCTCAGAACATGAAAATTTCACCTGCAACTATAGCGAAAAAACTATTTAGAGTATATTCAACAGTAAACCTCTGCAAATAGGGCGCTGCGACTGGCCTACAAGCAGTCGAACCGTTCCACATTTTCTTCTTCCAAGCCATGGGATGAGTTTGACGAGTGCCAGGCGCTGCTATGAGTTGGATCTGTAGACTGTGTTCCCAGACTTGGTTGAGTTCCGTATGGTGGAGTCAGGTTCCTGCTTGATCTTCTCCTGCGCCTCATGTCATCCGCCAAAGTCGTATCGAAGTCAACTTACAACTACAGATCACGACCGCATGTTGTCTGCCCACAAGTGGAAGAAATCTGGACTATTCCCGGCGCGGTTCTGACACTCCACTGGCACTAGGACCGCACTTGGTCAGGTACGGAGCTTACTGCCACGTGGAGGGTTTGGATTGGCAGTGCGGCGTTCTGGCTCACTCAGTCGTCATGCACAATGCCTGATGCGTTCGCCCCGGGATCTCGACCTCTCCTCTGAGGAATGACCATCCCAACCACCTCTGACAGAGCCACCATAGCGCAGAGGAATGGTGTTTACGCCGTCGGCAACCAGCTCATAGCGCTTGAGAACATCATCGCGCTCTTTATGAGCTCCGTGGACCGGCTCATCCATCGCAGAACCTCCCTCACTCTCCCAGAAATTTTGGAGTTTCAACAGTCCGTCAGCCTGGTGCTCTGCTCGTGGCGCCTACTCCACACACAGCCGCTGCCCAGGGGGGAACACCATCGCTGTTCGAAGGGGCAGGGTGACCCTAGCAATCCAAATCATAGCCGTGCTGATCATCGTTACACCTCTTGGAGAGACCAGTCGGCTGCTCTCACCTCTGCTCACTCTAAAAGCTTAGGAAGAAAACGTTGTATCAAAAACTTTGCATCTGTAACAGGTCTGAATACTGTGACCTTGTCTACAGTTAAAAAGTGGAAACAAAATGCGGACAGAGTCACACAAGGCTTCCACATGTGTCGATGGTGAGAAAAGCAATCCAAGGGATTCTTTTTTTTTCATTGTGGTAACCCAGACCACAAATAGATGTCTTTCTGACACCATCTGATCACTCACAAACATGTCACTTTGTCATACGACAAGTGTTAGACATCATGAACGACATGCATAATTGCTTTTCATCTGAATGTATAATTCTGCCATTAATCCTTTTGGCTAGTGTTGAGAAATAATAAAACCTTACTTTTTACCAAACACCGTTATTCACCACAAGCAAACTGAACTCCACACAACTCAATCACCCGTGCCATGTCAACGTCGGTTGTCAGTAGTAGTTGTAGCTTACAAGCGCCACATCCACACAGAGCGAACTCAACGCACGAAGGAAAAACAGTATACTTAAAAATTGAGTCACCATCCTCACACTCAGACCCCAAATCAGTCAATCCGATGTGGAACAAACATTATAAAACAATGGATTTGACTAACCTGAAACTAAATGTAGACAGATTCAAACGAGGCTTCCACATTTGGCGATGGGAAGAAAAGTAATGAAAAAAAGTGTCACTTCCTATTTACCCACACATCTTCAATGCCCAACCTCTGTCCTATCCTGCTCTCTACTGACCTAATTATATACCTGCCGGTTAATCAACTCCATGCTGAACAATTAAATGACATCTAACACACAATCTGTGACCACACATAAGTGGGCGTCACACTAGAAAGGCTCTTTTTCCTATAGTTGTGCGTGATATTTTCATGTTCAGAGGCTATTCCGATCAGTGAGTGAACAGTGCAGAAAATGCCTTTTCAGCCCGTCAAAAGCTGGGTTTCAGACCACAAAAAAAAAGTTAACCACCAGAAATACCGTTCAGAAATGTAGGTTTAGTGTTGAATATACAAAAAAGAGTGTTTATCCTATTGTTGCAGATGAAATTTTCATGTTGTGAGGAATCCCAGAGCAGTGAGTGAAGAGAGGAGAAAAAGTGTATTCAGCCCGAGAGAAGCTGAGTTTCTGAACAAGAAAAAAAAAAAAAAGTTGATAACCCCCTGAAATACAGTTCCGAAAAGTAGGTTTAGTGTTTATTATACAAGAAAGAGTGTTTCTCCTATAGTTGCATGAGAAATTTTCCTGTTCACAGGCATCCCAGAGCAGTGAATAAACAGTGCATAAAATGCATTTTAAGCCAAAGGAAAGGTAGTTTACAGACCGACAAAAATAAAATTATTGACAACCCTCTAAAAACACTTCAAACAGCTTAGATTTGTTCTGTAACTACTAGAAAACCCCTTTCTGCTATAGTGGAATGTGAAAATGTCATATTCTGAAGCATCCCTGAGAAGTTGTGGCAGAATGCAGAAAACGGGTTTTCAGCCTGAGATAAGGTGGGTCTCGGAACGCCAAACATAAAAATGTTGATAACTTTCGAAAAGCACTTCAGACAGCTTAGATTTGTGCTGCAACTGCTAGAATGACCCTTTCTGCTATAGTGGGAGGTCAAAAGCTTCCCTGAGAAGTTATAGCACAATGCACAAAACGCGTTTTCAGCCTGAGATAAGGAGGGTTTCGGAACACCAAACATAAAAATGTTGATAGCTTTCGAAAAACACTTCAGACAGCTTAGATTTGATGTGCAACTACTCGAAAGACCCTTTCTGCTATAATGGTAGGTGAAAATTTAATGTTCTGAAGCTTCCCTGAGAAGTTATGGCACAACGCACAAAACGCTTTTTCAGGCTGAGATAAGGTGCGTTTCGGAACGCCAAACATAAAAATGTTGATAGCTTTGGTAAAACACTTCAGACAGCTTAGATTTGATGTGCAATTTATAGAAAGACCCTTTCTGCTATAGTGGGAGGTGAAATTTTCATGTTCTGAAGCTTCCCTGCAAAGTTATGGCACAATGCAGAAAACGCGTTTTCAGAGTGAGATAAGGTGGGTTCCGGAACGCCAAACATAAAAATGTTGATAACTTTGGAAAAACAATTCAGACAGCTTAGATTTGATGTGCAACTACTAGAGAGACCCTTTCTGCTATAGTGGGTGGTGATAATTTCATGTTCTGAAGCTTCCCTGCAAAGTTATGGCACAATGCCTAAAACACGTTTTCAGCCTGAGATAAGGTGGATTCCGGAACGCCAAACATAAAAATGTTGATAACTTTGGAAAAACACTTCAGACAGCTTAGATTTGATGTGCAACTACGAGAAAGACCCTTTCTGCGATAGTGGGATGTGAAAATTTCATGTTCTGAAGCTTCCCTGCAAAGTTATGGCACAATGCAGAAAACGCGTTTTCAGCCTGAGATAAGGTGGGTTCCGGAACGCCTAACACAAAAATATTGATAAGTTTGGAAAAACACTTCAGACAGCTTAGATTTGATGTGCAACTACTAGAAACACCCTTTCTGTTATAGTGGGTGGTGATAATTTAATGTACTGAAGCTTCGCTGCAAAAATATGGCACAATGCAGAATTCGCATTTTCAGACTGAGATAAGGTCGATTCCAGAACGCCAAAAATAAAAAAAGTTGATAACTTAGGAAAAACACTTCAGACAGCTTAGATTTGATGCGCAACTGCTAGAAAGACCCTTTCTGCGATAGTGGGAGGTGAAAATTTCATGTTCTGAAGCTTCCCTGCAAAGTTATGGCACAATGCAGAAAACGCGTTTTCAGCGTGAGATAAGGTGGGTTCCGGAATGTCAAACATAAAAATGTTAATAACTTTGGAAAAACAATTCAGACAGCTTAGATTTGATGTGCAACTACTAGAAAGACCCTTTCTGCTATAGTGGGTGGTGATAATTTCATGTTCTGAAGCTTCCCTGCAAAGTTATGGCACAATGCGTAAAACACGTTTTCAGCCTGAGATATGGTCGATTCCGGAACGCCAAACATAAAAATGTTGATAACTTTGGAAAAACACTTCAGATAGCTTAGATTTGATGTGCAACTACTAGAAAGACCCTTTCTGCGATAGTGAGAGGTGAAAATTTCATGTTCTGAAGCTTCCCTGGAAAGTTATGGCACAATGCAGAAAACGCGTTTTCAGCCTGAGATAAGGTGGGTTCCGGAACGCCTAACAAAAAAATATTGATAAGTTTGGAAAAACACTTCAGACAGCTTAGATTTTACGTGCAACTACTAGAAACACGCTTTCTGCTATAGTGGGTGGTGATAATTTCATGTTCTGAAGCTTCCCTGCAAATTTATGGCACAATGCAGAATTCGCGTTTTCAGCCTGAGATAATGTCGATTCCGGAACGCCAAACATAAAAATGTTGATAACTATTGGAAAACACTTCAGACAGCTTAGATTTGATGTGCAATTTCTAGAAAGACCATTTCTGCTATAGTGGGAGGTGAAAATTTCATGTTCTGAAGCTTCCCTGCAAAGTTATGGCACAGTGCAGAAAACGCGTTTTCAGCGTGAGATAAGGTGGGTTCCGGAACGCCAAACATAAAAATGTTGATAACTTTGGAAAAGCAATTCAGACAGCTTAGATTTGATGTGCAACTACTAGAAAGACCCTTTCTGCTATAGTGGGTGGTGATAATTTCATGTTCTGAAGCTTCCCTGCAAAGTTATGGCACAATGTGTAAAACACGTTTTCAGCCTGAGATAAGGTCGATTCCAGAACGCCAAACATAAAAATGTTGATAACTTTGGAAAAACACTTCAGACAGCTTAGATTTGATGTGCAACTACTAGAAAGACCCTTTCTGCTATAGTGGGATGTGAAAATTTCATGTTCTGAAGCTTCCCTGCAAAGTTATGGCACAACGCAGACAACGCATTTTAAAACTGAGATAAGGAGGGTTCCGGTACGCCAAACATAAAAATGTTGATAACTTTGGAAAAACATTTCAGACTGCTTTGAGTTGATCTGCAACTACTAGAAAGACATTTTCTGCTATAGTGGGAGGTGAAAATTTCATGTTCAGAAGCTTTATGCAAAGTTATGGCACAATGCGTAAAACGCGTTTTCAGCCTGAGATAAGGTCGATTCCGGAACGCCAAACATAAAAATGTTAATTACTTTGGAAAAACACTACAGACAGCTTAGATTTGATGTGCAACTATTAGAAAGACCCTTTATGCTATTGTGGGAGGTGAAAATTTAATGCTCTGATGCATCCCTGCAAAGTTATGGCACAATGCAGAAAAAGCGTTTTCAGCCTGAGATAAGGTTGATTCCGGAACACCAAACATAAAAATGCTGATAACTTTGGAAAGACACTTCAGACAGCTTAGATTTGATGTGCAACTACTAGAATGACCCTTTCTACTAGAGCAGCAGGTGAAAATTTCAAGTTCTGAGGCTTCCCTGCAAAGTTATGGCACAATGCAGAAAACAGGTTTTCAGACTGAGATAAGGTGAGTTCCAGAACGCCAAACATAAAAATGTTGATAACTTTGCAAAAACATTTCAGACAGCTTAGATTTGATCTGCAACTACTAGAAAAACCCTTTCTGCCATAGTGGGAGGTGAAAATTTCATGTTCTGAAGCTTCCCTGCAAAGTTATGGCACAATGCAGAAAACAAGTTTTCAGCCTGAGATAAGGTGGGGTCGGGAAAGCCAAACATAAAAATGTTGATAACTTTCGAAAAACACTTCAGACAGCTTAGATATCATGTGCAACTACAAGAAAGACCCTTTCTGCTATAGTGGGAGGTGAAAATTTCATGTTCTGAAGCTTCCCTGCAAAGTTATGGCACAATGCAGAAAATGCATTTTCAGCCTGACATAAGGTGGGTTTGGGAAAGCCAAACATAAAAATGTTGATAACTTTGGAAAAACACTTCAGACAGGTTAGATTTGACTTGAAACTACTAGAAAGACCCTTTTTGCTATAGTGGGAGGTGAAAATTTCATGTTCTGAAGCTTCCCTGCAAAGTTATGGCACAATGCAAAAAACACGTTTTCAGCCTGAGATAAGGTGGGTTCCGGAATGCCAAACATAAAAATGTGGATAACTTTCGAAAAACACTTCAGACAGCTTAGATTTGATGTACAACTACTAGAAAGACCCTTTTTGCTATAGTGGGAATTTAAAATTTCATGTTCTGAAGCTTCCCTCCGAAGTTATGGCACAATGCACAAAACGCTTTTCAGCCTGAGATAAGGTCGATTCCGGAACGCCAAACATAAAAATGCTGATAACTTTGGAAAAACACTTCAGACAGCTTAGATTTGATGTGCAGCTACTAGAAAGTCCCTTTCTGATATCGTGGGAAGTGAAAATTTTATGTTCTGAAGCTTCCCTGCAAAGTTATGGCACAATGCAGAAAACGCGTTTTCAGCATGAGATAAGGTGGGTTCCGGAACGCCAAACATAAAAATGGTGATAACTTTCGAAAAACACTTCAGACAGCTTAGATTTGATGTGCAACTACTACAAAGACCCTTTCTGTTGTAGTGGGAGCTGAAAATATCATGTTCTGAAGCTTCCCTGCAAAGTTATGGCACAATGCAGAAAACGCGTTTTCAGCCTGAGATAAGGTGGGTTCCGGAACGCCAAGCATAACAATGTTGATAACTTTCGAAAAACAATGCAGAAAGCTTAGATTTGATGTGCAACTACTAGAAAGACCCTTTCTGCTATAGTGGCAGGTGAAAATTTTATGTTCTGAAGCTTCCCAGCGAAGTTATGGCACAATGCAGAAAACGCGTTTTCAGCCTGAGATAAGGTGGGTTCCGGAACGCCAAAAATAAAAATGTTGATTACATTGGAAAAACACTTCAGACAGCTTAGATTTGATGTGCAACTATTAGAAAGACCCTTTATGCTATTGTGGGAGGTGAAAATTTAATGTTCTGATGCATCCCTGCAAAGTTATGGCACAATGCAGAAAAAGCGTTTTCAGCCTGAGATAAGGTTGATTCCGGAACACCAAACATAAAAATGCTGATAACTTTGGAAAGACACTTCAGACAGCTTAGATTTGATGTGCAACTACTAGAATGACCCTTTCTACTAGAGCAGCAGGTGAAAATTTCAAGTTCTGAGGCTTCCCTGCAAAGTTATCGCACAATGCAGAAAACAGGTTTTCAGACTGAGATAAGGTGAGTTCCAGGACGCCAAACATAAAAATGTTGATAACTTTGCAAAAACATTTCAGACAGCTTAGATTTGATCTGCAACTACTAGAAAAACCCTTTCTGCCATAGTGGGAGGTGAAAATTTCATGTTCTGAAGCTTCCCTGCAAAGTTATGGCACAATGCAGAAAACAAGTTTTCAGCCTGAGATAAGGTGGGGTCGGGAAAGCCAAACATAAAAATGTTGATAACTTTCGAAAAACACTTCAGACAGCTTAGATATCATGTGCAACTACAAGAAAGACCCTTTCTGCTATAGTGGGAGGTGAAAATTTCATGTTCTGAAGCTTCCCTGCAAAGTTATGGCACAATGCAGAAAATGCATTTTCAGCCTGACATAAGGTGGGTTTGGGAAAGCCAAACATAAAAATGTTGATAACTTTGGAAAAACACTTCAGACAGGTTAGATTTGACTTGAAACTACTAGAAAGACCCTTTATGCTATAGTGGGAGGTGAAAATTTCATGTTCTGAAGCTTCCCTGCAAAGTTATGGCACAATGCAAAAAACACGTTTTCAGCCTGAGATAAGGTGGGCTCCGGAATGCCAAACATAAAAATGTGGATAACTTTCGAAAAACACTTCAGACAGCTTAGATTTGATGTACAACTACTAGAAAGACCCTTTTTGCTATAGTGGGAATTTAAAATTTCATTTTCTGAAGCTTCCCTGCAAAGTTATGGCACAATGCAGAAAATACGTTTTCTGCATGCGATAAGGTCGATTCCGGAACGCCAAACATAAAAATGTTGATAAGTTTGTCAAAACAATTCAGACATCTTAGATTTGATGTGCAACTACTAGAAAGACCCTTTCTGCTACAGTGGGAGGTTAAAATTTCATGTTCGGAAGGTTCCATGCAAAGTTTTGGCACAATGCAGACAACGCGTTTTCAGTCTGAGATAAGGTCGATTCTGGAACGCCAAACATAAAAATGTTGATAACTTCCGAAAAACACTTCAGACAGCTTCGATTTGATCCGCAAATACTAGAAAGACCCTTTCTGGTATAGTGGGAGGTGAACATTTCATGTTCTGAAGCCTCCCTGCAAAGTTATGGCACAATGCAGAAAACGCGTTTTCAGCTTGAGATTAGGTGGGTTCCGGAACGCCAAACATAAAAATGTTGATAACTTTCGAAAAACACTTCAGACAGCTTAGATTTGATGTGCAACTATTAGAAAGACCCTTTCTGCTATAGTGGGAGGTGAAAATTTGATTTTCTGAAGCTTCCCTGCAAAGTTATGGCACAATGCAGAAAATGCGTTTTCTGCCTGAGATAAGGTCGATTCCGGAACGCCAAACACAAAAATGTTGATAACTTTGTCAAAACAATTCAGACATCTTAGATTTGATGTGCAACTACTAGAAAGACCCTTTCTGCTATAGTGGGAGGTTAAAATTTCATGTTCGGAAGCTTCCCTGCAAAGTTATGGCACAATGCCGAAAACGCGTTTTCAGCCTGAGATAAGGTGGGTTCCGGAACGCCAAACATAAAAATGTTGATAACTTTGGAAAAACACTTCAGGCAGCTTAGATTTGATGTGCAACTACTAGAAAGACCCTTTCTGCTATAGTGGGGGGTGAAAATTTCATTTTCTGAAGCTTCCCTGCAAAGTTATGGCACAATGCGTAAAAGGCGTTTTCAGCCCGAGATAAGGTCAATTCCGCAACGCGAGAGATAAAAATGTTGATAACTTTGGAAAACTGCATCAGACAGCTTAGATTTGATGTGCAACTACTAGAAAGACCCTTTTTGGTATAGTGGGAGGTGAAAATTTCATGTTCGGAAGCTTCCATGCAAAGTAATGGCACAATGCAGACAACGCTTTTTTAGCCTGAAATAAGCTCGATTCTGGAACGGCAAACATGAAAATGTTGATAACTTTCGAAAAACACTTCAGACTGCTTAGATTTGATGTGCAACTACTAGAAAGACCCTATCTGCTATAGTGGGAGGTGAACATTTTATGTTCTGAAGCTTCCATGCAAAGTTATGCCACAATGCAGAAAACGCGTTTTCAGCTTGAGATAAGGCGGGTTCCGGAACGCCAAACAAAAAAATGTTGATAACTTTCGAAAAACACTTCAGACAGCTTAGATTTGATGTACAACTACTAGAAAAACCCATTCTGCTATAGTGGGAGGTGAAAATTTCATGTTCTGAAGCTTCCCTGTGAAGTTATGGCACAATGCAGAAAACGCGTTTTGAGCTTGAGATAAGGTGGGTTCCGGAACGCCAAACATAAAAATGTTGATAACTTTCGAAAAACACTTCAGACAGCTTAGATTTCATGTGCAAATACCCGAAAAACCCTTTCTGATATAGTGGGACGTGAAAATTTCATGTTCTGAATCTTCCCTGCAAAGTTATGGGACAATGCAGAAAACGATTTTTCATGCTGAGATAAGGTCGATTCCGGAACGCCAAACATAAAAATTTTGATAACTTTCGAAAAACACTTCAGACAGCTTAGATTTGATGTGCAACTACTAGAAAGACCCTTTCTGCTATAGTGGGACGTGAAAATTTCATGTTCTGAAGCTTCCCTGGAAAGTAATGGGACAATGCAGAAAACGCGTTTTCATCCTGAGATAAGGTCGATTCCGGAACGGCAAACATAAAAATGTTGATAACTTTCGAAAAACACTTCAGACTGCTTAGATTTGATGTGCAACTACTAGAAAGACCCTATCTGCTATAGTGGGAGGTGAACATTTTATGTTCTGAAGCTTCCATGCAAAGTTATGCCACAATGCAGAAAACGCGTTTTCAGCTTGAGATAAGGTGGGTTCCGGAACGCCAAACATAAAAATGTTGATAACTTTCGAAAAACACTTCAGACAGCTTAGATTTGATGTGCAAATACCCGAAAAACCCTTTCTGATATAGTGGGACGTGAAAATTTCATGTTCTGAATCTTCCCTGCAAAGTTATGGGACAATGCAGAAAATGATTTTTCATGCTGAGATAAGGTCGATTCCGGAACGCCAAACATAAAAATTTTGATAACTTTCGAAAAACACTTCAAACAGCTTAGATTTGATGTTCAACTACTAGAAAGACCCTTTCTGCTATAGTGGGACGTGAAAATTTCATGTTCTGAAGCTTCCCTGCAAAGTTATGTCACAATGCAGAAAACCTGTTTTCAGCCTGAGATAAGGTGGGTTCCGGAACGCCAAACATAAAAATGTTGATAACTTCCGAAAAACACTTCAGACAGCTTAGATTTGATGTGCAACTACTAGAAAGACCCTTTCTGCTATAGTGGGAGGTGAAAATTTCATGTTCTGAAGCTTCCCTGCGAAGTTATGGCACAATGCAGACAACGCGTTTTCAGCCTGAGATAAGGTCGATTCTGGAACGCCAAACATAAAAATGTTGATAACTTCCGAAAAACACTTCAGACAGCTTAGATTTGATCTGCAACTACTAGAAAGACCCTTTTTGCTGTAGTGGGAGGTTAAAATTTCATGTTCGGAAGCTTCCATGCAAAGTAATGGCACAATGCAGACAACGCTTTTTTAGCCTGAAATAAGGTCGATTCTGGAACGGCAAACATAAAAATGTTGATAACTTTCGAAAAACACTTCAGACAGCTTAGATTTGACGTGCAACTACGAGAAAGACCGTTTCTGCTATAGTGGGAGTTGAAAATTTCATGTTCTGAAGCTTCCCTGCAACGTTATGGCACAATGCAGAAAACGCGTTTTCAGCCTGAGATAAGGTCGATTCAGGAACGCCAAATATAAAAATGTTGATAACTATGGAAAAACACTTCAAACAGCTTAGATTTGATGTGCAACTACTAGAAAGACCCTTTCTGCTATAGTGGGAGGTGAAAATTTCATGTTCTGAAGATTCCCTGCAAAGTTATGGCACAATGCAGAAAACGCGTATTCAGCCTGAGATAAGATGGGTTTCGGAACGCCAAACATAAAAATATTGATAACTTTGGAAAAACACTTCAGACAGCTTAGATTTGATGTGCAACTACTAGAAAGACCCTTTCTGCTATAGTGGGAGATGAAAATTTCATGTTCTGAAAATTCCCTGCAAAGTTATGGCACAATGAAGAAAACGCGTATTCAGCCTGAGATAAGATCGATTTCGGAACGCCAATCAAAAAAATGTTTATAACTCTGGAAAAACACTTCAGACAGCTTAGATTTGATGTGCAACTACTAGGAAGATCCTTTCTGCTATAGTGGCAGGTGAAAATTTCATGTTCTGAAGCTTCCCTCCAAAGTTATGGCACAATGTAGAAAACGCGTTTTCAGCCTGAGATAAGGCGGGTTCCGGAACGCCAAACAAAAAAATGTTTATAACTCTGGAAAAACACTTCAGACAGCTTAGATTTGATGTGCAACTACTCGAAAGACCCTTTCTGCTATAGTGGGATATGAAAATTTCATGTTCTGAAGCTTCCCTGCAAAGTTATGGCAGAATGCGTAAATCGTGTTTTCAGCCTGAGATAAGGTCGATTCCGGAACGCCAAACATAAAAGTGTTGATAACTTTGGAAAAACACTTCAAACAGCTTCGATTTGATGTGCAACTACTAGAAAGACCCTTTCTGCGATAGTGGGACATGAAAATTTCATGTTCTGAAGCTTCCCTGCAAAGTTATGGCACCATGTGTAGAACGCGTTTTCAGCCTGAGATAAGGTCGATTCCGGAACGCCAAACATAAAAGTGTTCATAACTTTGAAAAGACACTTCAGACAGCTTAGATTTGATGTGCAACTACGAGAAAAACCCTTTCTGCTATAGCGCAAGTTTAAAATTTCATGTTCTGAAGCTTCCCTGCAAAGTTATGTCACAATGCAGAAAACGCGTTTTCAGCCTGAGATAAGGTCGATTCCGGTACGCCAAACATAAAAATGTTGATAACTTTGGATAAACACTTCAGGCAGCTTAGCTTTGATGTGCAACTACTAGAAGGACCCTTTCTGCTATAGTGGGAGGTTATAATTTCATGTTCTGAAGCTTCCCTGCAAAGTTATGGCACAATGCGTAAAACGCGTTTTCAGCCTGAGATATGGTCGATTCCGGAACGCCAAACATAAAAATGTTGATCACTTTGGAAAAACACGTCAGACAGCTTAGATTTGATGTGCAACTACTAGAAATATCCTTTCTGGTATAGTGGGAGGTGAAAATTTCATGTTCTGAAGCTTCCTTGCAAAGTTATGGCACAATGCAGAAAATGCGTTTTCAGCCTGAAATAAGGTGGGTTCCGGAACGCCAAACATAAAAATGTTGATAACTTTGGAAAAACACATCAGACAGCTTAGATTTGATGTGTAACTACTAGAAAGACCCTTTCTGCTATAGTGGGAGGTGAACATTTCATGTTCTGAAGCTTCCCAGCAAAGTTATGGCACAATGCAGAAAACGCGTTTTCAGCCTGAGATAAGGTGGGTTCCGGAACGCCAAACATAAAAATGTTGATAACTTTTGAAAAACACTTCAGACAGCTTAGATTTGATGTGCAACTTCTAGAAAGGCCCTTTCTGCTATAGTGGGAGGTGAAAATTTCATTTTCTGAAGCTTCCCTGCAAAGTTATGGCACAATGCGTAATACGCGTTTTCAGCCTGAGATAAGGTCGATTCCGGAACGCCAAACATAAAAATGATGATTACTTTGGAAAAACACATCAGACAGCTTAGATTTGATGTGCAACTACTAGAAAGACCCTTTCTGCTATAGTGGGAGGTGAACATTTCATGTTCTGAAGCTTCCCAGCAAAGTTATGGCACAATGCAGAAAACGCGTTTTCAGCCTGAGATAAGGTGGGTTCCGGAACGCCAAACATAAAAATGTTGATAACTTTTGAAAAACACTTCAGACAGCTTAGATTTGATGTGCAACTTCTAGAAAGACCCTTTCTGCTATAGTGGGAGGTGAAAATTTCATTTTCTGAAGCTTCCCTGCAAAGTTATGGCACAATGCGTAATACGCGTTTTCAGCCTGAGATAAGGTCGATTCCGGAACGCCAAACATAAAAATGTTGATAACTTTGGAAAAACACATCAGACAGCTTAGATTTGATGTGCAACTACTAGAAAGACCCTTTCTGGTATAGTGGGAGGTGAAAATTTCATGTTTTGAAGTTTCCCTGCAAAGTTAAGGCACAATGCAGAAAACGCCTTTTCAGCCTGAGATAAGGTGGGTTCCGGAACGCCAAACATAAAAATGTTGATAACTTTTGAAAAACACTTCAGACAGCTTAGATTTGATGTGCAACTTCTAGAAAGACCCTTTCTGGTATAGTGGGAGGTGAAAATTTCATGTTCTGAAGTTTCCCTGCAAAGTTATGGCACAATGCAGAAAACGCCTTTTCAGTCTGAGATAAGGTTGATTCCGGAACGCCAAACATAAAAATGTTCATAACTTTGGAAAAACACTTCAGACAGTTTTGATTTGATGTGCAACTACTAGAAAGACCCTTTCTGCTATAGTGGGAGGTGAACATTTCATGTTCTGAAACTTACCTGCAAAGTTATGGCACAATGCAGAAAACGCGTTTTCAGATTGAGATAAGGTCGATTCCGGAACGCCAAATATAAAAATGTTGATAACTTTCGAAAAACACTTCAGACAGCTTAGATTTGATGTGCAACTTCTAGAAAGACCCTTACTGCTACAGTGGGAGGTTAAAATTTCATGTTCTGAAGCTTCCCTGCAAAGTTATGCCACAATGCAGGAAAGGCGTTTTCAGCCTGAGATAAGGTCGATTCCGGAAGGCCAAACATAAAAATATTGATAACTTTGGAAAAACACTTCAGACAGCTTAGATTTGATGTGCAAGTAGGAGAAAGACCCTTTCTGCTATAGTGGGGTATGAAAATTTCATGTTCTGAAGCTTCCCTGCAAAGTTATGGCACAATGCGTAAAACGCGTTTTGAGCCTGAGATAAGGTCGGTTCCGCAACGCCAAAGATAAAAATGTTGATAACTTTGGAAAAACACATCAGACAGCTTAGATTTGATGTGCAACTACTAGAAATACCCTTTCTGGTATAGTGGGAGGTGAAAATTTCATGTTCTGAAGCTTCCCTGCAAAGTTATGGCACAATGCGTAAAACGCGTTTTCAGCCTGAGATATGGTCGATTCCGGAACGCCAAACATAAAAATGTTGATCACTTTGGAAAAACACATCAGACAGCTTAGATTTGATGTGCAACTACTAGAAATATCCTTTCTGGTATAGTGGGAGGTGAAAATTTCATGTTCTGAAGCTTCCTTGCAAAGTTATGGCACAATGCAGAAAATGCGTTTTCAGCCTGAAATAAGGTGGGTTCCGGAACGCCAAACATAAAAATGTTGATAACTTTGGAAAAACACATCAGACAGCTTAGATTTGATGTGCAACTACTAGAAAGACCCTTTCTGCTATAGTGGGAGGTGAACATTTCATGTTCTGAAGCTTCCCAGCAAAGTTATGGCACAATGCAGAAAACGCGTTTTCAGCCTGAGATAAGGTGGGTTCCGGAACGCCAAACATAAAAATGTTGATAACTTTTGAAAAACACTTCAGACAGCTTAGATTTGATGTGCAACTTCTAGAAAGACCCTTTCTGCTATAGTGGGAGGTGAAAATTTCATTTTCTGAAGCTTCCCTGCAAAGTTATGGCACAATGCGTAATACGCGTTTTCAGGCTGAGATAAGGTCGATTCCGGAACGCCAAACATAAAAATGTTGATAACTTTGGAAAAACACATCAGACAGCTTAGATTTGATGTGCAACTACTAGAAAGACCCTTTCTGGTATAGTGGGAGGTGAAAATTTCATGTTCTGAAGTTTCCCTGCAAAGTTAAGGCACAATGCAGAAAACGCCTTTTCAGCCTGAGATAAGGTGGGTTCCGGAACGCCAAACATAAAAATGTTGATAACTTTTGAAAAACACTTCAGACAGCTTAGAATTGATGTGCAACTTCTAGAAAGACCCTTTCTGCTATAGTGGGAGGTGAAAATTTCATTTTCTGAAGCTTCCCTGCAAAGTTATGGCACAATGCGTAATACGCGTTTTCAGCCTGAGATAAGGTCGATTCCGGAACGCCAAACATAAAAATGATGATTACTTTGGAAAAACACATCAGACAGCTTAGATTTGATGTGCAACTACTAGAAAGACCCTTTCTGGTATAGTGGGAGGTGAAAATTTCATGTTCTGAAGTTTCCCTGCAAAGTTATGGCACAATGCAGAAAACGCCTTTTCAGTCTGAGATAAGGTTGATTCCGGAACGCCAAACATAAAAATGTTCATAACTTTGGAAAAACACTTCAGACAGCTTTGATTTGATGTGCAACTACTAGAAAGACCCTTTCTGCTATAGTGGGAGGTGAACATTTCATGTTCTGAAACTTCCCTGCAAAGTTATGCCACAATGCAGGAAAGGCGTTTTCAGCCTGAGATAAGGTCGATTCCGGAAGGCCAAACATAAAAATATTGATAACTTTGGAAAAACACTTCAGACAGCTTAGATTTGATGTGCAAGTAGGAGAAAGACCCTTTCTGCTATAGTGGGGTATGAAAATTTCATGTTCTGAAGCTTCCCTGCAAAGTTATGGCACAATGCGTAAAACGCGTTTTGAGCCTGAGATACGGTCGATTCCGGAACGCCAAACATAAAAATGTTGATGACTTTGGAAAAACACTTCAGACAGCTTAGATTTGATGTGCAACTACTAGAAAGACCCTTTCTGCTATAGTGGGAGGTGAACATTTCATGTTCTGAAGCTTCCCAGCAAAGTTATGGCACAATGCAGAAAACGCGTTTTCAGCCTGAGATAAGGTGGGTTCCGGAACGCCAAACATAAAAATGTTGATAACTTTTGAAAAACACTTCAGACAGCTTAGATTTGATGTGCAACTACTAGAAAGACCCTTTCTGCTATAGTGGGACCGGAAATTTTCATGTTCCGAAGCTTCCCTGCAAAGTTATGTCTCAATGCAGAAAACCGGTTTTCAGCCTGAGATAAGGTGGGTTCCGGAACACCATACATAAAAATGTTGATAACTTTGGATAAACATTTCAGACAGCTTAGATTTGTTGAGCAACTACTAGAAAGACCTTTACTGCTACAGTGGGAGGTGAAAATTTCATGTTCTGAAGCTTCCCTGCAAAGTTATGGCACAATGCGTAAAACGCGTTTTGAGCCTGAGATAAGGTCGATTCCGGAACGCCAAACATAAAAATGTTGATAACTTTGGAAAAACATTTCAGACAGCTTAGATTTGATGTGCAACTTCTAGAAAGACCCTTTCTGCTATAGTGGGAGGTTAAAATTTCATGTTCTGAAGCCTCCCTGCAAAGTTATGGCACAATGCAGAAAACGCGTTTTCAGCTTGAGATAAGGTGGGATCCGGAACGCCAAACATAGAAATGTTGATAACTTTGGAAAAACACTTCAGACAGCTTAGATTTGATGAGCAACTACAAGAAAGACCCTTTCTGCTATAGTGGGAGGTGAACATTTCATGTTCTGAAGCTTCCCAGCAAAGTTATGGCACAATGCAGAAAAAGCGTTTTCAGCCTGAGATAAGGTCGATACCGTAACGTCAAACATAAAAATGTTGATAACTTTGGAAAAACACATCAGACAGCTTAGATTTGATGTGCAACTACTAGAAAGACCCTTTCTGGTATAGTGGGAGGTGAAAATTTCATGTTCTGAAGCTTCCCTACAAAGTTATGTCACAATGCGGAAAACGCGTTTTCAGCCTGAGATAAGGTGGGTTCCGGAGCGCCAAACATAAAAATGTCGAAAACTTTGGAAAGACACTTCAGACAGCTTAGATTTCACGAGAAAGTAGTAGAAAGACGCTTTCTGCTATAGTGGGAGGTGAAGATTTCATGTTCTGAAGCTTCCCTGCAAAGTTATGGGACAATGCAGGAAACGCGTTTTCAGCCTGAGATAAGGTCGATTCCGGAACGCCAAACTTAAAAATATTGATAATTTTGGAAAAACACTTTAGACAGCTTAGATTTAATCTGCAACTACTAGAAAGACCCTTTCTGCTATAGTGGGAGATGAAAATTTCATGTTCTAAAGCTTTATGCAAAGTTATGGCACAATGCGTAAAACGCGTTTTCAGCCGGAGATAAGGTCGATTCCGGAACGCCAAACATAAAAATGTTGATAACTTTGGAAAAACATTTCAGACAGATTAGATTTGATGTGCATCTACTCGAAAGACCCTTTCTGCTATAGTGGGAGGTGAAAATGTCATGTTCTGAACCGTCCCTCCAAAGTTATGGCACAATGCGTAAAACGCGTTTTCAGCCGGAGATAAGGTCGATTCCGGAACGCCAAACATAAAAATGTTGATAACTTTGGATAAACACTTCAGGCAGCTTAGCTTTGACGTGCAACTACTAGAAAGACCCTTTCTGCTATAGTGGGATGTGAAAATTTCATGTTCCGAAGCTTCCCGGCAAAGTTATGGCACAATTCCGAAAACGCGTTTTCAGCCTGAGATAAGGTCGATTCCGGAACGCCAAATATAAAAATGTTGTTAATTTTGGAAAAACACTTAAGACAGCATAGATTTGATGAACAACTACTAGAAAGACCCTATCTGATATAGTGGAATTTGAAAATTTCATGTTCTGAAGCTTCCCTGCAAAGATATGGCACAATGCAGAAAACGCGTTTTCAGCCTGAGATAGGTCGATTCCGGAACACCAAACATAAAAAAGTTGATAACTTTGGAAAAACATTTCAGACAGATTAGATCTGATGTGAAACTACTAGAAAGACCCTTTCTGCGATAGTGGGAGGTGAAAATTTCATGTTCTGAAGCTTCCCTGCAAAGTTATGGCACAATGCAGAAAACGCCTTTTCAGCCTGAGATAGGTCGATTCCGGAACACCAAACATAAAAAAGTTGATAACTTTCGAAAAACACTTCAGACAGCTTAGATTTGATGTGCAACTACTAGAAACACCCTTTCTGCTATAGTGGGAGGTGAAAATTTCATGTTCTGAAGCTTCCCTGAAAAGTTATGGCACAATGCGTAAAAACGATTTTCAGCCTGAGATAAGTTGGGTTTCGGAACGCCAAACATAAAAGTGTTAATAACTTTCGAAAAACACTTCAGACAGCTTTGATTTGATGTGCAACTATCGAAAGACCCTTTCTGCTATTGTGGGAGGTGAAAATTTCATGTTCTGAAGCTTCCCTGAAAAGTTATGGCACAAAGCAGAAAACACGTTTTCAGCCTGGGATATGGTGGGTTTCGGAGCACCACTGATAAAAATGTTGATGACTTTCAAAAAACACTTCAGACAGCATAGATTTGATATGCAACGGCTAGAAAGACCCTTTCTGCTATAGTGGGAGGTGAAAATTTCATATTCTGCAACTTTCCTGCAAAGTTATGGCACAATGCAGAAAACGCGTTGTCAACCTGAGATAAGGTGTGTGCCAGAACGCCAAACATAAAAATGTTGATAACTTTGGAAAAACATTTCAGACAGATTAGATTTGATGTGCAACTACTAGAAAGACCCTTTCTGCTATAGTGGGAGGTGAAAATGTCATGTTCTGAAGCGTCCCTGCAAAGTCATGGCACAATGCAGAAAACGCGTTTACAGCCTGATAAAAGGTGGGTTCCGGAATGCCAAACATAAAAATGTTGATAACTTTGGAAAAACACTTCAGACAGCGTAGTTTTGATGTGCAACTGCTAGAAAGACCCTTTGTGCTATAGTTGGAGGTGAAAAGTTCATGTTCTGAAGCTTCCCTGCAAAGTTATGGCACAATGCAGAAAACGCGTTTTCAGCATGAGATAAAGTGGGTTCCGGAATGCCAAACGTAAAAATGTAGATAACTTTCGAAAAACACTTCAGACAGCTTAGGTTTGTTGTGCAACGACTAGAAAGACCCTTTCTGCTATAGTGGGAGGTGAAAATTTCATATTCTGCAGCTTTCCTGCAAAGTGATGGCACAATGCAGAAAATGCGTTTTCAGCCTGAGATAAGGTTGATTCCGGAACGCCAAACATAGGAATGTTAATAACTTTGGAAAAACACTTCAGACAGGTTAGATTTGATGTGCAACTACTAGAAGGAACCTTTCTGCTATAGTGGCAGGTGAAAATTTCATGTTCTGAAGCTTCCGTGCAAAGTTATGGCACAATGCAGAAAAGGCGTTTTCAGCCTGAGATAAGGTTGATTCCGGAACGCCAAACATAAAAATGTTGATAACTTTGGAAAAACACTTCAAACAGCTTAGATTTGATGTGCAACTACTAGAAAGACCCTTTCTGCTATAGTGGGAGGTGAAAATTTCATGTTCTGAACATTCCCTGCAAAGTTATGGCACAATGCAGAAAACGCGTATTCAGCCTGAGATAAGGTCGATTCCGGAACGCCAAACATAAAAATGTTTATAACTTTGGAAAAACACTTCAGACAGCTTAGATTTGATCTGCAACTACTAGAAAGACGCTTTCTTCTATATTGGGATATGAAAATTTCATGTTCTGAAGATTCCCTGCAAAGTAATGGCACAATGCGTAAAACGCGTTTTCAGCCTGAGATAAGGTCGATTCCGGAACGCCAAACATAAAAATGTTGAGAACTTTGGAAAAACACATCAGACAGCTTAGATTTGATGTGCAACTACCAGAAAGACCCTTTCTGCTATAGTGGGAGGTTAAAATTTCATGTTCTGATGCTTCCTTGCAAAGTTATGGCACAAAGCGTAAAATGCGTTTTCTGCCTGAGATAAGGTCGATTCCGGAACGCCAAACATAAAAATGTTGATAACTTTGGAAAAACACATCAGACAGCTTAGATTTGATGTGCAACTACTAGAAAGACCCTTTCTGCTATCGTGGGAGGTTAAAATTTCATGTTCTAAAGATTCCCTGCATAGTTATGGCACAATGCAGACAACGCGTTTTCAGCCTGAGATAAGGTCGATTCCTGAACCCCAAACAAAAAAAAATTGATAACTTTCGAAAAACCCATGAGACAGCTTAGATTTCATGTGAAACTACTCGAAAGACCCTTTCTGCTATAGTGGGACCGGAAAATTTCATGTTCTGAAGCTTTCCTTCAAAGTTATGGCAGAATGCGTAAATCGCGTTTTCAGCCTGAGATAAGGTCGATTCCGGAACACCAAACATAAAAATGTTGATAAC
This sequence comes from Synchiropus splendidus, assembly GCF_027744825.2. NCBI lineage: Eukaryota > Metazoa > Chordata > Actinopteri > Syngnathiformes > Callionymidae > Synchiropus > Synchiropus splendidus. The sequence continues at coordinate 34,994,363 of NC_071337.1, forward strand.
TTTGGAAAAACACTTCAAACAGCTTACATTCCATGTGCAACTACTAGAAAGACCCTTTCTGCTATAGTGGGATGTGAAAATGTCATGTTCTGAAGCTTCCCTGCAAAGTTATGGCACAAGGCCGAAAACGCGTTTTCAGCCTGAGGTATGGTGGGTTCCGGAACGCCAAACAAAAAAATGTTGATAACTTTCGAAAAACACATCAGACAGCTTAGATTTGTTGTGCAATTACTAGAAAGACCCTTTCTGCTATAGTGGGATGTGAAAATGTCATGTTCTGAAGCTTCCCTGCAAAGTTATATCACAATGCAGAAAACACGTTTTCAGCCAGAGATAAGGTCGATTCTGGAATGCCGAATATAAAAATGTTGATAACTTTGGGAAAACACTTCAGACATCTAAGATTTGATGAGCAACTACTAGAAAGACCCTTTCTGCTGTAGTGGGAGTTGAAAATTTCATGTTCTGAAGCTTCCCTGCAAAGTTATGGCACAATGCAGAAAACACGTTTTCAGCCTGAGATAGGTCGATTCCGGAACACCAAACATAAAAAAGTTGATGACTTTGGAAAAACATTTCAGACAGATTAGATTTGATGTGAAACTACTAGAAAGACCCGTTCTGCTATAGTGGAATGTGGAAATTTCATGTTCTGAAGCTTCCCTGCAAAGTTATGGCACAATGCATAAATCGCGTTTTAGGCCTGAGATAAGGTAGATTCCGGAACGCCAAACATCAAAATGTAGATAACTTTGGAAAAACACTTCAGACAGCTTAGATTTGATGTGCAACTACTAGAAAGACCCTTTCTGCTATAGTGGGAGGTGAAAATTTCATGTTCTGAAGCTTCCCTGCAAAGTTGTGGCACAATGCAGGAAACACATTTTCAGCCTCAGAAAAAGTGGGTTCCGGACCGCCAAACATAAATATGTTGATAACTTTGGGAAAACACCTCAGACTGCTTAGATTTGATGTGCAACTTCTAGAAAGACCCTTTCTGATATAGTGGGAGGTGAAAATGTCATGTTCTGAACCGTCCCTCCAAAGTTATGGCACAATGCGTAAAACGCGTTTTCAGCCTGAGATAGGTCGATTCCGGAACACCAAACATAAAAAAGTTGATAACTTTCGAAAAACACTTCAGACAGCTTAGATTTGATGTGCAACTACTAGAAACACCCTTTCTGCTATAGTGGGAGGTGAAAATTTCATGTTCTGAAGCTTCCCTGCAAAGTTATGGCACAATGCAGAAAACGCCTTTTCAGCCTGAGATAGGTCGATTCCGGAACACCAAACATAAAAAAGTTGATAACTTTCGAAAAACACTTCAGACAGCTTAGATTTGATGTGCAACTACTAGAAACACCCTTTCTGCTATAGTGGGAGGTGAAAATTTCATGTTCTGAAGCTTCCCTGAAAAGTTATGGCACAATGCGTAAAAACGATTTTCAGCCTGAGATAAGGTGGGTTTCGGAACGCCAAACATAAAAGTGTTAATAACTTTCGAAAAACACTTCAGACAGCTTTGATTTGATGTGCAACTATAGAAAGACCCTTTCTGCTATTGTGGGAGGTGAAAATTTCATATTCTGCAACTTTCCTGCAAAGTTATGGCACAATGCAGAAAACGCGTTGTCAACCTGAGATAAGGTGTGTGCCAGAACGCCAAACATAAAAATGTTGATAACTTTGGAAAAACATTTCAGACAGATTAGATATGATGTGCAACTACTAGAAAGACCCTTTCTGCTATAGTGGGAGGTGAAAATGTCATGTTCTGAAGCGTCCCTGCAAAGTCATGGCACAAAGCAGACAACGCGCTTTCAGCCTGAGATAAGGTCGATTCTAGAACGCCAAACATAAAAAAGTTGATAACTTTCGAAAAACACTTCAGACAGCTTAGATTTGATGTGCAACTACTAGAAAGACCCTTTCTGCTATAGTGGGAGGTGAAAATTTCATTTTCTGTAGCTTCCTTGCAAAGTTATGGCACAATGCAGAAAATGCGTTTTCAGCCTGAGAAAATTTGATTCCTGGAACACCAAACATAAGAATGTTGATAACTTTGGAAAAACACATCAGACAGGTTGGATTTGATGTGCAACTACTAGAAAGACCCTTTCTGCTATAGTGGGAGGTGAAATTTTCATGTTCTGAAGCTTCCCTGCAAAGTTATGGCACAATGCAGGAAATGCGTTTTCAGCCTGAGATGAGGTGGGTTCCACAACGCCAAACATAAAAATGTTGATAACTTTTAAAAAACGCTTCAGACAGCTTAGATTTGATGTGCAACTACTAGAAAAACCCTTTCTGCTATAGTGGGAGGTTAAAATTTGGTGTTCTGAAGGTTCCCTGCAAAGTTATGGCACAATGCAAAAAAAGCGTTTACAGCATGAGATAAGGTTGATTCCGGAATGCCAAACATAAATGTGTTGATAACTTTGGAAAAACACTTCAGACAGCTTAGATTTGATGTGCAACTAGACCCTTTCTACTATATTGGGAGGTGTACATTTCATGTTCTGAAGCTTCCCTGCAAAGTTATGGCACAATGCAGAAAACACGTTTTCAGCTTGAGATAAGGTCCATTCCGGAACGCCAAACATAAAAATGTTGATAACTTTCGAAAAACACTTCAGACAGCTTAGATTTTATGTGCAACTACTAGAAAGAGCCTTTCTGCTATAGTGGGAGGTGAAAATTTCATGTTCTGAATCTTCCGTGCAAAGTTATGGGAATATGCAGAAAACGATTTTTCATCCTGAGATAAGGTCGATTCCGGAACGCCAAACATAAAAATGTTGATAACTTTCGAAAAACACTTCAGACAGCTTAGATTTGATGTCCAAGTACTAGAAAGACCCTTTCTGCTATAGTGGGACGTGAAAATTTCATGTTCTGAAGCTTCCCTGCAAAGTTATGGCACAATGCAGAAAATGCGTTTTCAGCCTGAGAAAATTTGATTCCTGGAACACCAAACATAAGAATGTTGATAACTTTGGAAAAACACATCAGACAGGTTGGATTTGATGTGCAACTACTAGAAAGACCCTTTCTGCTATAGTGGGAGGTTAAATTTTCATGTTCTGAAGCTTCCCTGCAAAGTTATGGCACAATGCAGGAAATGCGTTTTCAGCCTGAGATGAGGTGGGTTCCACAACGCCAAACATAAAAATGTTGATAACTTTTAAAAAACGCTTCAGACAGCTTAGATTTGATGTGCAACTACTAGAAAAACCCTTTCTGCTATAGTGGGAGGTTAAAATTTGGTGTTCTGAAGGTTCCCTGCAAAGTTATGGCACAATGCAAAAAAAGCGTTTACAGCATGAGATAAGGTTGATTCCGGAATGCCAAACATAAATATGTTGATAACTTTGGAAAAACACTTCAGACAGCTTAGATTTGATGTGCAACTACTAGAAAGACCCATTCTGCTATAGTGGGAGTTGAAAATTTCATGTTCTGAAGCTTCCCTGCAAAGTTATGGCACATTGTAGAAAACGCATTTTCAGCCTGAGATAAGGTCGATTCAGGAACGCCAAACATAAAAATGTTGAAAACTTTCAAAAAACACTTCAGACAGCTTAGATTTGATGTGCAAGTACGAGAAAGACCCTTTCTGCTATAATCGGAATTGAAAATTTCATGTTCTGAAGCTTCCCTCCAAAGTTATGGCACAATGCAAAAAAAGCGTTTACAGCCTGAGATAAGGTCGATTCCGAAATGCCAAACATAAATATGCTGAAAACTTTCAAAAAACACTTCAGACAGCTTAGATTTGATGTGCAAGTACGAGAAAGACCCTTTCTGCCATAGTGGGAATTGAAAATTTCATGTTCTGAAGCTTTCCTCCAAAGTTATGGCACAATGCAGAAAACGCGCTCACAGCCTGAGATAAGGTGGGTTCCGGAACGCCAAACATAAAAATGTTGATAACTTTGGAAAAACACTACAGACAGCTTAGATTTGTTGTGCAACTACTAGAAAGACCCTTTCTGCTATAGTGGGAGGTGAAAATTTCATATTCTGCAGCTTTCCTGCAAAGTTATGGCAAAATGCAGAAAACGCGTTTTTAGCCTGAGAAAAGGTTGATTCCGGAACACCAAACATAAGAATGTTGATAACTTTGGAAAAACACTTCAGACAGGTTAGATTTGATGTGCAACTACTAGAAAGACCCTTTCTGCTATAATGGGAATTGAAAATTTCGTGTTCTGAATCTTTCCTCCAAAGTTATGGCACAATTCAGAAAACGCGCTCACAGCCTGAGATAAGGTGGGTTTCGGAACGCCAAACATAAAAATGTTGATAACTTTGGAAAAACACGTCAGACAGCTTAGATTTGATGTGCAACTACTAGAAAGACCCTTTCTGCTATAGTGGGAGGTTAAAATTTCATGTTCGGAAGCTTTCCTGAGAAGTTATGGCACAATGCAGAAAACGCGTTTTCAGCCTGAGATAAGGTGGGTTCCGAAACGCCAAACGTAAAAATGTTGATCACTTTGGAACAACACTTCAGACAGCTTAGATTTGATGTGCAACTACTAGAAAGACCCTTTCTGCTATAGTGGGAGGTGAAAATTTCATGTTCTGAAGCTTCCTTGCAAAGTTATGGCACAATGCAGAAAATGCGTTTTCAGCCTGAGATAAGGTCGATTCTGGAACGCCAAACATAAAAATGTTGATAACTTTCGAAAAACACTTCAGACAGCTTAGATTTGATGTGCAACTACTAGAAAGACCCGTTCTGCTATAGTGGGAGTTTAAAATTTCATGTTCTAAAGGTTCCCTTCAAAGTTATGGCACAATCCTTAAAACGCGTTTTCAGCCTGAGATAAGGTCGATTCCGGAAAGCCATACATAAAAATGTTGATAACTTTGGAAAAACACATCAGACAGCTTAGATTTGATGTGCAACTACTAGAAAGACCCTTTCTGCTACAGTGGGAGCTTAAAATTTCATGTTCGGAAGCTGCCATGCAAAGTAATGGCATAATGCGGACAACGCTTTTTTAGCCTGAAATAAGGTCGATTCTGGAACGGCAAACATAAAAATGTTGATAACTTTCGAAAAACATATCAGACTGCTTAGATTTGATGAGCGACTACTAGAAAGACCTATCTGCTATCGTGGGAGGTGAAAATTTCATTTTCTGAAGCTTCCTTGCAAAGTTTTGGCACAATGCAGAAAATGCGTTTTCAGCCTGAGATAAGGTTGACTCCGGAACGCCAAACATATAAATGTTGATAACTTTGGAAAAACACTTCAGACAGCATAGATTTGATGTGCAACTACTAGAAAGACCCTTTCTGCGATAGTGGGAGGTTAAAATTTCATGTTCGGAAGCTTCCATGCAAAGTTATGGCACAATTCAGACAACGCGTTTTCAGCCTGAGATAAAGTCGATTCTGGAACGGCAAACATAAAAATGTTGATAACTTTCGAAAAACACTTCAGACAGCTTAGATTTGATGAGCAACTACTAGAAAGACCATTTCTGCTATAGTGGGAGGTCAAAATTTCATGTTCTGAAGCTTCCCTGGAAAGTTATGGGACAATGCAGAAAACGCATTTTCATCCTGAGATTAGGTCGATTCCGGAACGCCAATCATAAAAATGTTGATAACTTTGAAGAAACACTTCAGACAGCTTAGATTTTATGTGCAACTACTAGAAGGACCCTTTCTGCTATAGTGGCAGGTTAAAATTTCATGTTCTGAAGCTTCCATGCAAAATTATGGCACAATGCAGAAAACGCGTTTTCAGCCTGAGATAAGGTCAATTCTGGAACGCCAAACATAAAAATGTTGATAACTTTCGAAAAACACTTCAGACAGCTTAGATTTGATGTGAAACTACTAGAAAGACCCTTTCTGCTATAGTGGGAGGTGAACATTTCATGTTCTGAAGCTTCCATGCAAAGTTATGGCACAATGCAGAAAACGCGTTTTCAGCTTGAGAAAAGGTGGGTTCCGGAACGCCAGACATAAAAATGTTGATAACTTTCGAAAAACACTTCAGACAGCTTAGATTTGATTTGCAACTACTAGAAAGACCCTTTCTGCTATAGTGGGACGGGAAAATTTCATGTTCTGAAGCTTCCCTGCAAAGTTATGTCACAATGCAGAAAACCTGTTTTCAGCCTGAGATAAGGTGGGTTCCGGAACGCCAAAGATAAAAATGTTGAGAACTTTCGAAAAACACTTCAGACAGCTTAGATTTGATGTGCAACCTCTAGAAAGACCCTTTCTGCTATAGTGGGACGTGAAAATTTCATGTTCTGAAGCTTCCCTGCCAAGTTATGGCACAATGCAGAAAACCTGTTTTCAGCCTGAGATAAGGTGGGTTCCGGAACGCCAAAGATAAAAATGTTGATAACTTTCGAAAAACACTTCAGACAGCTAAGATTTGATGTGCAACTACTAGAAAGACCCTTTCTGCTATAGTGGGAGGTGAACATTTCATGTTCTGAAGCTTCTATGCAAAATTATGGCACAATGCAGAAAACGCGTTTTCAGCCTGAGATAAGGTTGATTCTGGAACGCCAAACATAAAAATGTTGATAACTTTCGAAAAACACTTCAGACAGCTTAGATTTGATGTGCAACTACTAGAAAGACCCTTTCTGCTATAGTGGGAGGTGAACATTTCATGTTCTGAAGCTTCCCTGCAAAGTTATGGCACAATGCAGAAAACGCGTTTTCAGCTTGAGATAAGGTCGATTCCGGAACGCCAAACATAAAAATGTTGATAACTTTCAAAAAACACTTCAGACAGCTTAGATTTGATGTGCAACCTCTAGAAAGACCCTTTCTGCTCTAGTGGCACGTGAAAATTTCATGTTCTGAAGCTTCCCTGCAAAGTTATGGCACAATGCAGAAAACGCGTTTTCAGCCTGAGATAAGGTGGGTTCCGGAACGCCAAAGATAAAAATGTTGATAACTTTCGAAAAACACTTCAGACAGCCAAGATTTGATGTGCAAATACTAGAAAGACCCTTTCTGCTATAGTGGGAGGTGAACATTTCATGTTCTGAAGATTCCCTGCCAAGTTATGGCACAATGCAGAAAACCTGTTTTCAGCCTGAGATAAGGTGGGTTCCGGAACGCCAAACATAAAAATGTTGATAACTTTCGAAAAACACTTCAGACAGCTTAGATTTGATGTGCAAGTACGAGAAAAACCCTTTCTGCCATAGTGGGAATTGAAAATTTCATGTTCTGAAGCTTTCCTCCAAAGTTATGGCACAATGCAGAAAACGCGCTCACAGCCTGAGATAAGGTGGGTTCCGGAACGCCAAACATAAAAATGTTGATAACTTTGGAAAAACACTCCAGAAAGCTTAGATTTGTTGTGCAACTACTAGAAAGACCCTTTCTGCTATAGTGGGAGGTTAAAATTTCATATTCTGAAGATTCCCTGCCAAGTTATGGCAAAATGCAGAAAACCTGTTTTCAGCCTGAGATAAGGTGGGTTCCGGAACGCCAAAGATAAAAATGTTGATAACTTTCGAAAAACACTTCAGACAGCTAAGATTTGATGTGCAACTACTAGAAAGACCCTTTCTGCTATAGTGGGAGGTGAACATTTCATGTTCTGAAGCTTCTATGCAAAATTATGGCACAATGCAGAAAACGCGTTTTCAGCCTGAGATAAGGTTGATTCTGGAACGCCAAACATAAAAATGTTGATAACTTTCGAAAAACACTTCAGACAGCTTAGATTTGATGTGCAACTACTAGAAAGACCCTTTCTGCTATAGTGGGAGGTGAACATTTCATGTTCTGAAGCTACCCTGCAAAGTTATGGCACAATGCAGAAAACGCGTTTTCAGCTTGAGATAAGGTCGATTCCGGAACGCCAAACATAAAAATGTTGATAACTTTCAAAAAACACCTCAGACAGCTTAGATTTGATGTGCAACCTCTAGAAAGACCCTTTCTGCTATAGTGGGACGTGAAAATTTCATGTTCTGAAGCTTCCCTGCAAAGTTATGGCACAATGCAGAAAACGCGTTTTCAGCTTGAGATAAGGTCAATTCTGGAACGCGAAACATGAAAATGTTGATAACTTTCGAAAAACACTTCAGACAGCTTAGATTTGATGTGAAACTACTAGAAAGACCCTTTCTGCTATAGTGGGAGGTGAACATTTCATGTTCTGAAGCTTCCATGCAAGGTTATGGCACAATGCAGAAAACGCGTTTTCAGCTTGAGATAAGGTCGATTCCGGAACGCCAAACATAAAAATGTGGACAACTTTGGAAAAAAACTTCAGACAGCTTAGATTTGATGTGCAACTACTAGAAAGACCCTTTCTGCTATAGTGGGACGTGAAAATTTCATTTTCTGAAGCTTCCCTGCAAAGTTATGGCACAATGCAGAAAACGCGTTTTCAGCTTGAGATAAGGTGGGTTGCGGAACGCCAAAGATAAAAATGTTGATAACTTTCGAAAAACACTTCAGACAGCTTAGATTTGATGTGAAACTACTAGAAAGACCCTTTCTGCTATAGTGGGAGGTGAACATTTCATGTTCTGAAGCTTCCCTGCAAAGTTATGGCACAATGCAGAAAACGCGTTTTCAGCTTGAGATAAGTTCGATTCCGGAACGCCAAACATAAAAATGTTGATAACTTTCGAAAAACACTTCAGACAGCTTAGATTTGATGTGCAACCTCTAGAAAGACCCTTTCTGCTCTAGTGGCACGTGAAAATTTCATGTTCTGAAGCTTCCCTGCAAAGTTATGGCACAATGCAGAAAACGCGTTTTCAGCTTGAGATAAGGTCGATTCCGGAACGCCAAACATAAAAATGTTGATAACTTTCGAAAAACACTTCAGACAGCTTAGATTTGATTTGCAACTACTAGAAAGACCCTTTCTGCTATAGTGGGAGGTGAACATTTCATGTTCTGAAGATTCCCTGCCAAGTTATGGCACAATGCAGAAAACCTGTTTTCAGCCTGAGATAAGGTGGGTTCCTAAACGCCAAACATAAAAATGTTGATATCTTTCGAAAAACACTTCAGACAGCTTAGATTTGATGTGCAACCTCTAGAAAGACCCTTTCTGCTATAGTGGGACGTGAAAATTTCATGTTCTGAAGCTTCCCTGCAAAGTTATGGCACAATGCAGAAAACGCGTTTTCAGCTTGAGATAAGGTCGATTCCGGAACGCCAAACATAAAAATGTGGACAACTTTGGAAAAAAACTTCAGACAGCTTAGATTTGATGTGCAACTACTAGAAAGACCCTTTCTGCTATAGTGGGACGTGAAAATTTCATTTTCTGAAGCTTCCCTGCAAAGTTATGGCACAATGCAGAAAACGCGTTTTCAGCTTGAGATAAGGTGGGTTGCGGAACGCCAAAGATAAAAATGTTGATAACTTTCGAAAAACACTTCAGACAGCTTAGATTTGATGTGAAACTACTAGAAAGACCCTTTCTGCTATAGTGGGAGGTGAACATTTCATGTTCTGAAGCTTCCCTGCAAAGTTATGGCACAATGCAGAAAACGCGTTTTCAGCTTGAGATAAGTTCGATTCCGGAACGCCAAACATAAAAATGTTGATAACTTTCGAAAAACACTTCAGACAGCTTAGATTTGATGTGCAACCTCTAGAAAGACCCTTTCTGCTATAGTGGCACGTGAAAATTTCATGTTCTGAAGCTTCCCTGCAAAGTTATGGCACAATGCAGAAAACGCGTTTTCAGCTTGAGATAAGGTCGATTCCGGAACGCCAAACATAAAAATGTTGATAACTTTCGAAAAACACTTCAGACAGCTTAGATTTGATTTGCAACTACTAGAAAGACCCTTTCTGCTATAGTGGGAGGTGAACATTTCATGTTCTGAAGATTCCCTGCCAAGTTATGGCACAATGCAGAAAACCTGTTTTCAGCCTGAGATAAGGTGGGTTCCGGAACGCCAAACATAAAAATGTTGATAACTTTCGAAAAACACTTCAGACAGCTTAGATTTGATGTGCAGCCTCTAGAAAGACCCTTTCTGCTATAGTGGGACGTGAAAATTTCATGTTCTGAAGCTTCCCTGCAAAGTTATGGCACAATGCAGAAAACGCGTTTTCAGCTTGAGATAAGGTGGGTTCCGGAACGCCAAAGATAAAAATGTTGATAACTTTCGAAAAACACTTCAGACAGCTTAGATTTGATGTGAAACTACTAGAAAGACCCTTTCTGCTATAGTGGGAGGTGAACATTTCATGTTCTGAAGCTTCCATGCAAAGTTATGGCACAATGCAGACAACCCGTTTTCAACCTGAGATAAGGTCGATTCCGGAACGCCAAACATAAAAATGTTGATAACTTTCGAAAAACACTTCAGACAGCTTAGATTTGATGTGCAACTACCAGAAAGACCCTTTCTGCTATAGTGGGAGGTGAACATTTCATGTTCTGAAGCTTCCCTGCAAAGTTATGGCACAATGCAGAAAACGCGTTTTCAGCTTGAGATAAGGTCGATTCCGGAACGCCAAACATAAAAATGTTGATAACTTTCGAAAAACACTTCAGACAGCTAAGATTTGATGGGCAAATACTAGAAAGACCCTTTCTGCTATAGTGGGACGTGAAAATTTCATGTTCAGAATCTTCCCTGCAAAGTTATGGGACAATGGAGGAAACAATTTTTCATCCTGAGATAAGGTCGATTCCGGAACGCCAAACACAAAAATGTTGATAACTTTCGAAAAACACTTCAGACAGCTAAGATTTGATGTGCAAATACTAGAAAGACCCTTGCTGCTATAGTGGGACGTGAAAATTTCATGTTCAGAATCTTCCATGCAAAGTTATGGGACAATGCAGGAAACAATTTTTCATCCTGAGATAAGGTCGATTCCGGAACGCCAAACATAAAAATGTTCATAACTTTGGAAAAACATATCAGACAGCTTAGATTTGATGTGCAAATACTAGAAAGACCCTTTCTGCTTTCGTGGGACGTGAAAATTTCATGTTCAGAATCTTCCCTGCAAAGTTATGGGACAATGCAGAAAACAATTTTTCATCCTGAGATAAGGTCAATTCCGGAACGCCAAACATAAAAATGTTGTTAACTTTCGAAAAACACTTCAGACAGCTTAGATTTGATGTGCAACTACTGGAAAGACCCTTTCTGCTATAGTGGGACATTAAAATTTCATGTTCTGAAGCTTCCCCGCAAAGTTATGGCACAATGCGTAAAACGCGTTTTCAGCCTGAGATAAGGTCGATTCCGGAACGCCAAACATAAAAATGTTGATAACTTTGGAAAAACACATCAGACAGCTTAGATTTAATGTGCAACTACTAGAAAGACCCTTTCTGCTATAGTGGGAGGTTAAAATTTCATGTTCGGAAGCTTCCATGCAAAGTTATGGCACAATGCAGACAACGCGTTTTCATCCTGAGATAAGGTCGATTCTGGAACGCCGAACATAAAAATGTTGATAACTTTCGACAAACACTTCAGACAGCTTAGATTTGATGTGCAACTACTGGAAAGACCCTTTCTGCTATAGTGGGACGTGAAAATTTCATGTTCTGAAGCTTCCCTGCGAAGTTATCGTACCATGCAGAAAACGCGTTTTCAGCTTGAGATAAGGTGGGTTCCGGAACGCCAAACATAAAAATGTTGATAAGTTTGGAAAAACACTTCAGACAGCTTAGATTTGATGTGAAACTACTAGAAAGACCCTTTCTGCTATAGTGGGAGGTGAACATTTCATGTTCTGAAGCTTCCATGCAAAGTTATGGCACAATGCAGACAACCCGTTTTCAACCTGAGATAAGGTCGATTCTGGAACGCCAAACATAAAAATGTTGATAACTTTCGAAAAACACTTCAGACAGCTTAGATTTGATGTGCAACTACTAGAAAGACCCTTTCTGCTATAGTGGGAGGTGAACATTTCATGTTCTGAAGCTTCCCTGCAAAGTTATGGCACAATGCAGAAGACGCGTTTTCAGCTTGAGATAAGGTCGATTCCGGAACGCCAAACATAAAAATGTTGATAACTTTCAAAAAACACTTCAGACAGCTTCGATTTGATTTGCAACTACTAGAAAGACCCTTTCTGCTATAGTGGGAGGTGAAAATTTCATGTTCTGAAGCTTCCCTGCAAAGTTATGTCACAATGCAGAAAACCTGTTTTCAGTCTGAGATAAGGTGGGTTCCGGAACGCCAAACATAAAAATGTTGATAACTTTCGAAAAACACTTCAGACAGCTTAGATTTGATGTGCAACCTCTAGAAAGACCCTTTCTGCTATAGTGGGACGTGAAAATTTCATGTTCTGAAGCTTCACTGCAAAGTTATGGCACAATGCAGAAAACGCGTTTTCAGCTTGAGATAAGATGGGTTCGGGAACGCCAAAGATAAAAATGTTGATAACTTTCGAAAAACACTTCAGACAGCTAAGATTTGATGGGCAAATACTAGAAAGACCCTTTCTGCTATAGTGGGACGTGAAAATTTCATGTTCAGAATCTTCCCTGCAAAGTTATGGGACAATGCAGGAAACAATTTTTCATCCTGAGATAAGGTCGATTCCGGAACGCCAAACATAAAAATGTTGATAACTTTCGAAAAACACTTCAGACAGCTAAGATTTGATGTGCAAATACTAGAAAGACCCTTTCTGCTATAGTGGGACGTGAAAATTTCATGTTCAGAATCTTCCCTGCAAAGTTATGGGACAATGCAGGAAACAATTTTTCATCCTGAGATAAGGTCGATTCCGCAACGCCAAACATAAAAATGTTCATAACTTTGGAAAAACATATCAGACAGCTTAGATTTGATGTGCAAATACTAGAAAGACCCTTTCTGCTATAGTGGGACGTGAAAATTTCATGTTCAGAATCTTCCCTGCAAAGTTATGGGACAATGCAGAAAACAATTTTTCATCCTGAGATAAGGTCAATTCCGGAACGCCAAACATAAAAATGTTGTTAACTTTCGAAAAACACTTCAGACAGCTTAGATTTGATGTGCAACTACTGGAAAGACCCTTTCTGCTATAGTGGGACATGAAAATTTCATGTTCTGAAGCTTCCCCGCAAAGTTATGGCACAATGCCGAAAACGCGTTTTCAGCCTGAGATAAGGTCGATTCCGGAACACCAAACATAAAAATGTTGATAACTTTGGAAAAACACATCAGACAGCTTAGATTTAATGTGCAACTACCAGAAAGACCCTTTCTGCTATAGTGGGAGGTTAAAATTTCATGTTCGGAAGCTTCCATGCAAAGTTATAGCACAATGCGTAAAACGCGTTTTCAGCCTGAGATAAGGTCGATTCCGGAACGCCAAACATAATAATGTTGATAACTTTGGAAAAACACATCAGACAGCTTTGATTTGATGTGCAACTTCTAGAAAGACCCTTTCTGGTATAGCGGGAGGTGAAAATTTCATGTTCTGAAGCTTCCCTGCAAAGTTATGGCACAATGAGTAAAACGCCGTTTCAGCTTGAGATAAGGTCGATTCCGGAACGCCAGACATAATAATGTTGATAACTTGGGAAAAACACATCAGACAGCTTTGATTTGATGTGCAACTACTAGAAAGACCCTTTCTGCTATAGTGGGAAGTGAACATTTCATGTTCTGAAGCCTCCCTGCAAAGTTATGGCACAATGCAGAAAACGCGTTTTCAGCTTGAGATAAGGTGGGTTCCGGAACGCCAAAAAAAAAATGTTGATAACTTTTGTAAAACACTTCAGACAGCTTAGATTTCATGTGCAACTACTAGAAAAACCCTTTCTGCTATAGTGGGAGGTGAAAATTTCATTTTCTGATGCTTCCCTGCAAAGTTATGGCACAATGCGTAAAACGCGTTTTCAGCCTGAGATAAGGTCGATTCTGGAACGCCAAACATAAAAATGTTGATAACTTTGGAAAAACACTTCAGACAGCTTAGATTTGATGTGCAACTACTAGAAAAACCCTTTCTGCTATAGTGGGAGGTGAAAATTTCATGTTCTGAAGCTTCCTTGCAAAGTTATGGCACAATGCAGAAAACGCGTTTTCAGCCTGAGATTAGGTTGATTCCAGAACGCCAAACATAAAAATGTTGATAACTTTGGAAAAACATTTCAGACAGCTTAGATTTGATGTGCAACTACTAGAAAAACCCTTTCTGCTATAGTGGGACGTGAAAATTTCATGTTCTGAAGCTTCCCTGCAAAGTTATGGCACAATGCCGAAAACGCGTTTTCAGCCTGAGATAAGGTGGGTTCCGGAACGCCAAACATAAAAATGTTGATAACTTTGGAAAAACACTTCAGACAGCTTTGATTTGATGTGCAACTACTAGAAAGACCCTTTCTGCTATAGTGGGAGGTTAAAATTTCATTTTCTGAAGCTTCCCTGCAAAGTTATGGCACAATGCGTAAAACGCGTTTTCAGCCTGAGATAAGGTCGATTCCGGAACGCCAAACATAATAATGTTGATAACTTTGGAAAAACACATCAGACAGCTTTGATTTGATGTGCAACTTCTAGAAAGACCCTTTCTGGTATAGCGGGAGGTGAAAATTTCATGTTCTGAAGCTTCCCTGCAAAGTTATGGCACAATGAGTAAAACGCCTTTTCAGCTTGAGATAAGGTCGATTCCGGAACGCCAGACATAAAAATGTTCATAACTTGGGAAAAACACATCAGACAGCTTTGATTTGATGTGCAACTACTAGAAAGACCCTTTCTGCTATAGTGGGAGGTTAAAATTTCATGTTCTGAAGCTTCCCTGCAAAGTTATGGCACAATGCAGAAAACGCATTTTCAGCCTGAGATAAGGTTGATTCCGGAACGCCAAACATAAAAATGTTGATAACTTTGGAAAAACACTTCAGACAGCTTAGATTTGATGTGCAACTACTTGAAAAACCCTTATTGCTATAGTGGGAGGTGAAAATTTCTTTTTCTGAAGCTTCTCTGCAAAGTTATGGCACAATGCAGAAAACGCGTTTTCAGCTTGAGATAAGGTGGGTTCCGGAACGCCAAAAAAAAAATGTTGATAACTTTTGTAAAACACTTCAGACAGCTTAGATTTCATGTGCAACTACTAGAAAAACCCTTTCTGCTATAGTGGGAGGTGAAAATTTCATTTTCTGATGCTTTCCTGCAAAGTTATGGCACAATGCGTAAAACGCGTTTTCAGCCTGACATAAGGTCGATTCTGGAACGCCAAACATAAAAATGTTGATAACTTTGGAAAAACACTTCAGACAGCTTAGATTTGATGTGCAACTACTAGAAAAACCCTTTCTGCTACAGTGGGAGGTGAAAATTTCATGTTCTGAAGCTTCCTTGCAAAGTTATGGCACAATGCAGAAAACGCGTTTTCAGCCTGAGATAAGGTTGATTCCGGAACGCCAAACTTAAAAATGTTGATAACTTTCGAAAAACACTTCAGACAGCTTAGATTTGATGTGCAGCTACTAGAAAAACCCTTTCTGCTATAGTGGGAGGTGAAAATATCATTTTCTGAAGCTTCCTTGCAAAGTTATGGCACAATACAGAAAACGCGTTTTCAGCCTGAGATAAGGCTGATTCCAGAACGCCAAACATAAAAATGTTGATAACTTTCGAAAAACACTTCAGACGGCTTAAATTTGATGTGCAACTACTAGAAAAACCCTTTCTGCTATAGTGGGAGGTGAAAATTTCATTTTCTGAAGCTTCCTTGCAAAGTTATGGCACAATACAGAAAACGCGTTTTCAGCCTGAGATAAGGCTGATTCCGGAACGCCAAACATAAAAATGTTGATAACTTTCGAAAAACACTTCAGACAGCTTAAATTTGATGTGCAACTACTAGAAAAACCCTTTCTGCTACAGTGGGAGTTGAAAATTTCATTTTCTGAAGCTTCCCTGCAAAGTTATGGCACAAAGCGTAAAAAGCGTTTTCTGCCTGAGATAAGGTCGATACCGGAACGCCAAACATAAAAATGTTGATAACTTTCGGAAAACAATTCAGACAGCTTTGATTTGATGTGCAACTTCTAGAAAGACCCGTTCTGGTATAGTGGGAGGTGAAAATTTCATTTTCTGATGCTTCCCTGAGAAGTTATGGCACAATGCAGAAAACGCGTTTTCAGCCTGAGATAAGGTGGGTTCCGAAACGCCAAACGTAAAAATGTTGATAACTATCGAAAAACACTTCAGACAGCTTAGATTTGATGTGCAACTACTATAAAGACCTTTTCTGCTATTGTGGAACTTTAAAATGTCATTTTCTGATGCATCCCTGCACAGTTATGGCACAATACAGAAAACGGGGTGTTCAGCCTGAGATAAGGTTGATTCCGGAACATCAAAGATAAAAATGTTGATAACTTTGGAAAGCCACTTCAGACAGCTTAGATTTGATGTGTAACTACTAGAAAGACCCTTTCTGCTATAGTGGGAGGTGAAAATTTCATGTTCTGAAGCTTCCCTGCAAAGTTATGCCACAATGCAGGAAACGCGTTTTCAGCCTGAGATATGGTCGATTCCGGAACGCCAAACATAAAAATGTTGAAAACTTTGGAAAAACACTTCAGACAGCTTAGATTTGATGTGCAACTACAAGAGAGACCCTTTCTGCAACAGTGGGAGGTTAAAATTTCTTATTCTGAAGTTTCCTGCAAAGTTATGGCACAATGCAGAAAACGCGTTTTCAGCTTGAGATAAGGTGTGTTCCCGAACGCCAAACATAAAAATGTTGAAAACTTTGGAAAAACACTTCAGACAGCTTAGATGTGATGTGCAACTACTAGAAGGATCCTTTCTGATATAGTGGGAGGTGAAAATTTCATGTTCTGAAGCTTCCCTGCAAAGTGTTGGCACAATGCAGAAAACACGATTTCAGCCTGAGATGAGGTGGGTTCCCGAACGCCAAACATAAAAATGTTGAAAACTTTGGAAAAACACTTCAGACAGCTTAGATTTGACGTGCAACTACTAGAAAGACCATTTCTGCTATAGTGGGAGGTGAAAATTTCATGTTCTGAAGTCCCCCTGCAAAGTTATGGCACTATCCAGAAAACACGTTTTCAGCCTGAGATAAGGTGGGTTCCAGAACGCCAAACACAAAAATGTTGATAACTTTGGAAAAACACTTCAGACAGCTTAGATTTGATGTGCAACTACTAGAAAGACCCTTTCTGCTATAGTGGGAGGTGACATTTTTTTGTTCTGAAGCTTCCCTGCAAAGTTATGTCACAATGCAGAAAACGCGTTTTCAGCCTCACATAAGGTCAATTCCGGAACGCCAAACATAAAAATGTTAATAACTTCGGAAAAACACTTCAGACAGCTTAGATTTGATGTGCAACTACTAGAAAGACCCTTTCTGCAATAGTGGGAGGTTAAAATTTCATATTCTGAAGTTTCCTGCAAAGTTATGGCACAATGCAGAAAACGTGTTTTCAGCTTGAGATGAGGTGGGTTCCCGAACGCCAAACGTAAAAATGTTGAAAAGTTTGGAAAAACACTTCAGACAGCTTAGATTTGATGTACAACTACCAGTAAGACCTTTTCTGCTATAGTGGAAGTTTAAAATTTCATGTTCTGAAGCTTCCTTGCAAAGTTATGGCACAATGCGGAAAACACGTTTTCAGCCTGAGATAAAGTCGATTCCGGAACGCCAAACATTAAAATGTTGATAACTTTGGAAAAACACTTCAGACAGCTTAGCTTTGATGGTGCAACTACTAGAACGACCCTTTCTGCTATAGTGGGATATGAAAATTTCATGTTCCGAAGCTTCCCTGCCAAGTTATGGCACAATTCCGAAAACGCGTTTTCAGCCTGAGATAAGGTCGATTCCGGAACGCCAAACATAAAAATGTTGATAACTTTGGAAAAACACTTAAGACAGCTTAGATTTGATGTGCAACTACTAGAAAGACCCTTTCTGCTATAGTGGGAGTTGAAAATTCGATGTTCTGAAGCTTCCCTGCAAAGTTATGGCACAATGCGTAAAACGCATTTTCAGCCTGAGATAAGGCGGATTCCGGAACGCCAAACATAAAAATGTTAATAATTTTGGAAAAACACTTCAGACAGCTTAGATTTGATGTGCAACTACTAGAAAGACCCTTTCTGCTATAGTGGGAGTTGAAAATTTCATTGTCTGAAGCTTCCCTGCAAAGTTATGGCACAATGTAGAAAACGCGTTTTCAGCCTGAGATAAGGTGGGTTCCAGAACGGCAAACATAAAAATGTTGATAACTTTGGAAAAACTCTTCAGACAGCTTAGATTTGATGTGCAACTACTAGAAAGACCCTATCTGCTATAGTGGGAGGCGAATATTTCATGTTCTGAAGCTTCCCTGAAAAGTTATGGCACAATGCAGAAAACGCGTTTTCAGCCTGAGATAAGGTCGATTCCGGAACGCCAAACATAAAAATGTTGATAACTTTGGAAAAACACTTCAGACAGCTTAGATTTGATGTGAGACTACTAGAAAGACCCTTTCTGCTACAGTGGGATATGAAAATTTCATGTTCTGAAGCTTCCCTGCAAAGTTATGGCAGAATGCGTAAATCGTGTTTTCAGTCTGAGATAAGGTCGATTCCGGAACGCCAAACATAAAAGTGTTGATAACTTTGGAAAAACACTTCAAACAGCTTTGATTTGATGTGCACCTACTAGAAAGACCCTTTCTGCTATAGTGGGAGGTGAAATTTTCATGTTCTAAAGCTTCCCCGCAAAGTTATGGCACAATGCAGAAAACGCGTTTTCGGCCTGAGATGAGGTCGATTCAGGAACACCAAACATAAAAATGTTGAAAACTTTCGAAAAACACTTCAGACAGCTTAGATTTGATGTGCAACTACGAGAAAGACCCTTTCTGCTATTGTGGGAGTTGAAAATATCATGTTCTGAAGCTTCCCTGCAAAGTTATGGCACAATGCGTAAAACGCGTTTTCAGCCTGAGATTAGGTTGATTTCAGAACCCCAAACATAAAAATGTTGATAACTCAGGAAAAACTCTACAGACAGCTTAGATTTGATGTGCAACTACTAGAAAGACCCTTTCTGCTACAGTGTGGGGTGAAATTTTCATGTTCTGAAGTCTCCCTGCAAAGTTATGGCACTATCCAGAAAACGCGTTTTCAGCCTGAGATAAGGTCGATTCCAGAACGCCAAACTTAAAAATGTTGATAACTTTTGAAAAAAACTTCAGACAGCTTAGATTTGATGTGAGACTACTAGAAAGACCCTTTCTGCTATAGTGGGATATGAAAATTTCATGTTCTGAATCTTCCCTGCAAAGTTATGGCAGAATGCGTAAATCGTGTATTCAGCCTGAGATAAGGTCGATTCCGGAACGCCAAACATAAAAGTGTTGATAACTTTGGAAAAACACTTCAGACAGCTTCGATTTGATGTGCACCTACTAGAAAGACCCTTTCTGCTATAGTGGGAGGTGAAAATTTCATGTTCCTGAGCTTACCTACAAAGTTTTGGCACAATGCAGAAAACACGTTTTCAGCCTGAGATAAGGTGGGTTCCAGAACGCAAACATAAAAATGTTGATAACTTTGGAAAAACACTTCAGACAGCTTAGATTTGATGTGCAACTACTAGAAAGACCCTTTCTGCTACAGTGGGAGGTGAAAATTTCATGTTCTGAGGCTTCCCTGCAAAGTTACGGCACAATGCAGAAAACACATTTTCAGACTGAGATACGGTGGGTTCCAGAACGCCAAACATAAAAATGTTGATAAGTTTGGAAAAACACTTCAGACAGCTTAGCTTTAATGTGCAACTACGAGAAAGACCCTTTCTGCTATAGTGGGATGTGAAAATTTTATGTTCTGAAGCTTCCCTGCAAAGTTATGGCACAATGCAGAAAATGCGTTTTCAGCCAGAGATAAGGAGGGTTCCGGAACGCCAAACATAAAAATGTTGATAACTTTGGAAAAACACTTCAGACAGCTTAGATGTGATGTGCCACTACTCGAAAGACAGTTTCTGCTATAGTGGGAGGTGAAAATTCGATGTTCTGAAGGTTCCCTGCAAAGTTATGGCACCATGCGTAAAACGCGTTTACAGCCTGAGATAAGGTCGATTCCGGAATGCCAAACATAAAACTGTTGATAATTTTGGAAAAACACTTCAGACAGCTTAGATTTGATGTGCAACTACTAGAAAGACCCTTTCTGCCATTGTGGGAGGTGAAAAATTCATGTTCTAAAGCTTCCTTGCAAAGTTATGGCACCATGCGTAAAACGCGTTTTCAGCCTGAGATAAGGTCGATTCCAGAACGCCAAACATTAAAATGTGGATAACTTTGGAAAAACACTTCAGACAGCATAAATTTGATGTACAACTACTAGAAAGACATTTTCTGCTATAGCACAAGTTTAAAATTTCATGTTCTGAAGCTTCCCTGCAAAGTTATGGCACAATGCAGAAAACGCGTTTTCAGCCTGAGATAAGGTCGATTCCGGAACGCCAAACATAAGAATGTTGATAACTTTGGAAAAACACTTCAAACAGCTTAGATTTGATGTGCAACTTCTAGAAAGACCCTTTCTGCTATAGTGGGATATGAAAATTTCATGTTCTGAAGATTCCCTGCAAAGTTATGGCAGAATGCGTAAATCGTGTTTTCAGCCTGAGATAAGGTCGATTCCTGAACGCCAAACATAAAAATGTTGATAACTTTGGAAAAACACTTCAAACAGCTTAGATTTGATGTGCAACTACTAGAAAGACCCTTTCTGCTATCGTGGCATGTGAAAATGTCATGTTCTGAAGCTTCCCTGCAAAGTTATGGCACAAGGCAGAAAAAGCGTTTTCAGCCTGAGATAAGGTGGGTTCCGGAATGCAAAACAAAAAATTGTTGATAACTTTCGAAAAACCCATCAGACAGCTTAGATTTGATGTGCAACTACTCGAAAGACGCTTTCTGCTATAGTGGGAGGAGAAAATGTCATGTTCTGAAGTCTCCCTGCAAAGTTATGGCAAAATGCAGAAAACGCGTTTTCAGCCTCAAAAAAGGTGGGTTCCGGAACGCCAAACATAAAAATGTTGATAACTTTGGAAAACCACTTCAGACAGCTTAGATTGGATGTGCAACTACTAGAAAGACAATTTCTGCTATAGTGGTAGGTGAAACTTTCGTGTTCTGAAGCTTTCCTTCAAAGTTATGGCACAATGCAGAAAACGCGTTTTCAGCCTGAGATAAGATGTTTTCCGGAACGCCAAAAATAAAAATGTTGATAACTTTGGAAAAACACTTCAGACAGCTTAGATTTGAGGTGCAACTACTGCAAAGACCCTGTCTGTTATAGTGGGAGTTGAAACTTTCATGTTCTGAAGCTTCCTTGCAAAGTTATGGCACAATGCAAAAAACGCGTTTTCAGCCTGAGATAAGGTCGATTCCGGAAAGCCAAACATAAAAATGTTGATAACTCGGAAAAACTCTACAGACAGCTTAGATTTGATGTGCAACTACTAGAAATACCCTTTCTGCTGAAGTGGGAGGTGAAAATTTCATGTTCTGAAGCTTCCCTGCAAAGTTATGGCACAATGCAGAAAATGCGTTTTCAGCCTGAGATAAGGAGGGTTCCGGAACGCCAAACATAAAAATGTTTATAACTTTGGAAAAAACATTTCAGACGGCTCAGATTTGATGTGCAACTACTAGAAAGTTCCTTTCTGCGATAGTGGGAGGTCAAAATTTCATTTTCTGAAGCTTCACTGCAAAGTTATGGCACAATGCGTAATACACGTTTTCAGCCTGAGATAAGGTCGATTCCAGAACGCCAAACATAAAAATGTTGATAACTTTGGAAAAACACTTCAAACAGCTTATATTTGATGTGCAACTACTAGAAAGACCCTTTCTGCTATAGTGGGAGGTGAAAATTTCATTTTCTGAAGCTTCCCTGAGAAGTTATGGCACAATGCAGAAAACGCATTTTCAGCCTGAGATAAGGTTGTTTCTGGAAGGCCAAACATAAAAATGGTGTTCACTTTGGAAAAACACTTCAAACAGCTTAGATTTGATGTGCAACTACTAGAAAGAACCTTTCTGCTATAGTTGAAGGTGAAAATTTCATGTTCTGAAGCTTCCCTGCAAAGTTATGGCACGTTGCAGAAAACGCGTTTTCAGCCTGAGAAAAGGTCGATTCCGGAACGCAAAACATAAGAATGTTGATAACTTTGGAAAAACACTTCAAACAGCTTAGATTTGATGTGCAACTACTAGAAAGACCCTTTCTGCTATAGTGGGAGGTGAAATTTTCATGTACTGAAGCTTTCCTGCAAAGTTATGGCAAATTGCGTAAAAGGCGTTTTCAGCCTGAGATAAGGTTGTTTCTGGAACGCCAAACATAAAAATGGGGTTAACTTTGGAAAAACACTTCAAACAACTTAGATTTGATGTGCAACTACTAGAAAGACCCTTTCTGCTATAGTTGGAGGTGAAAATTTCATGTTCTGAAGTTTCCATGCAAAGTTATGGCACAATGCAGAAAACACGTTTTCAGTCTGAGATAAGGTGGGTTCCAGAACGCCAAACATAAAAATGTTGATAACTTTGGAAAAACACTTCAGACAGCTTAGATTTGATGCGCAACTACTAGAAAGACCCTTTCTGCTATATTGGGAGGTCAGAATTTCATGTTCTGAAGCTTCCCTGCAAAGTTATGGGACAATGGAGAAAACGATTTTTCATCCTGAGATTAGGTCGATTCCGGAAAGCCAAACATAAAAATGTTGATAACTTTGGAAAAACACTTCAGACAGCTTAGATTTGATGTGCAAGTACTAGAAAGAGCCTTTCTGCTACAGTGGGAGGTGAAAATTTCATGTTCTGAAGTTTCCCTCCAAAGTTATGGCACAATGCAGAAAACACGTTTTCAGTCTGAGATAAGGTTGATTCCGGAACGCCAAACATAAGAATGTTGATAACTTTGGAAAAACACTTCAGACAGCTTAGATTTTATGTGCAACTATTAGAAAAACCCTTTCTGCTATAGTGGGAGGTCAAAATTTCATGTTCTGAAGCTTCCCTACAAAGTGATGGCACAATTCAGAAAACGCTCTTACAGCCTGGGATAAGGTGGGTTCCGGAACGCCAAACATAAAAATGTTGATAACTTTGGAAAAACACTTCAAACAGCTTAGATTTGATGTGCAACTACTAGAAAGAACCTTTCTGCTATAGTTGGAGGTGAAAATTTCATGTTCTGAAGTTTCCCTCCAAAGTTATGGCACAATGCAGAAAACACGTTTTCAGTCTGAGATAAGGTTGATTCCGGAACGCCAAACATAAGAATGTTGATAACTTTGGAAAAACACTTCAGACAACTTAGATTTGATGTGCAACCACTAGAAATACCCTTTCTGCTATAGTGGGAGGAGAAAATTTCATGTTCTGAAGTCTCCCTGCAAAGTTATGGCACAATGCAGAAAATGCGTTTTCAGCTTGAGATAAGGTGGGTTCCAGAACGCCAAACATAAAAATGTTGATAACTTTGGAAAAACACTTCAGACAGCTTAGATTTGATGTGCAACTACTAGAATGACACTTTCTGCTATAGTGGGAGGTGAAAATTTCATGTTCTGAAGCATTCCTGCAAAGTTAGGGCAAATTGCGTAAAACGCGTTCTCAACCTGAGATAAGGTTGTTTCTGGAACGCCAAACATAAAAATGGTGTTAACTTTGGAAAAACACTTCAAACAGCTTAGATTTGATGTGCAACTACTAGAAAGACCCTTTCTGCTATAGTGGGAGGTGAAAATTTAATGTTCTGAAGCTTCCCTGCAAAGTTATGGCACAATGCAGAAAACGTGTTTTCAGCCTGAGATAAGGTCGATTCTGGAACGCCAAACATAAGAATGTTGATAACTTTGGAAAAACACTTCAGACAGGTTAGATTTGATGTGCAACTACTAGAAAGACCCTATCAGCTATAGTGGTAGGCGAACATTTCATGTTCTGAAGCTTCCCTGAAAAGTTATGGCACAATGCAGAAAACGCGTTTTCAGCCGGAGATTAGGTGGGTTCCAGGACGCCAAACATAAAAATGTTGATAACTTTGGAAAAACACTTCAGACAGCTTAGATTTGATGTGCAAGAACTAGAAAGAGCCTTTCTGCTACAGTGGGAGGTGAAAATTTCATGTTCTGAAGCATCCCTGCAAAGTTATGCCACAATGCAGGAAACGCGTTTTCAGCCTGAGATAAGGTCGATTCCGGAAAGCCAAACATAAATATGTTGACAACTTTGGAAAAACACTTCAGACAGCTTAGATTTGATGTGCAACTACTAGAAAGACCCTTTCTGCTATAGTGGGATGTTAAAATTTCATGTTCTGAAGCTTCCCTGCAAAGTTATGGCAAAATATGTAAAACGCGTTTTCAGGCTGAGATAAGGTGGGTTCCGGAACGCCAAACATAAAAATGTTGATAACTTTGGAAAAACACTTCAGGCAGCTTAGATTTGATGTGCAACTACTAGAAAGACCCTTTCTGCTATAGTGGGAGGTAAAAATTTCATGTTCTGAAGATTTCCTGCAAAGTTATGGCAAATTGTGTAAAACGCGTTTTCAGCCTGAGATAAGGTTGTATCTGGAACGCCAAACATAAAAATGCTGTTAACTTTGGAAAAACACTTCAAACAGCTTAGATTTGATGTGCAACTATTAGAAAGACCCTTTCTGCTATAGTGGGAGGTGAAAATTTCATGTTCTGAAGTTTCCCTCCAAAGTTATGGCACAATGCAGAAAACACGTTTTCAGTCTGAGATAAGGTTGATTCCGGAACGCCAAACGTAAAAATGTTGAAAAGTTTGGAAAAACACTTCAGACAGCTTAGATTTGATGTGCAACTATTAGAAAGACCCTTTCTGCTATAGTGGGAGGTGAAAATTTCATGTTCTGAAGCTTCCCTGCAAAGTTATGGCACAATGCAGAAAACGCGTTTTCAGCCTGAGATAAGGTCGATTCCGGAAAGCCAAACATAAAAATGTTGATAACTTTGGAAAAACACTTCAGACAGCTTAGATTTGATGTGCAACTACTGGAAAAAGCCTTTCTGCAAAAGTGGGAGTTGAAAATTTCATGTTCTGAAGCTTCCCTGCAAAGTTATGGCACAATGCAGAAAACGCGTTTTCAGCATGAGACAAGGTCAATTACGGAACGCCAAACATAAAAATATGATAACTATGAAAAAACACTTCAGACAGCTTAGATTTGATGTGCAACTACTAGAAAGACCCTTTCTGCTATAGTGGGAGGTGAAAATTTCATGTTCTGAAGCTTCCCTGCAACGTTATGGCACAATGCAGAAAACGTGTTTTCAGCCTGAGATAAGGTCGATTCTGGAACGCCAAACATAAGAATGTTGATAACTTTGGAAAAACATTTCAGACAGTTTAGATTTGATGTGCAACTACTAGAAAGACCTATTCTGCTACAGTGGGAGGTTAAAATTTCATGTTCTGAAGCTTCCCTGAAAAGTTATGGCACAATGCACAAAAGCGCTTTTCAGCCTGAGATAAGGTGGGTTCCGGAACGCCAAACATGAAAATATTGATAACTTTGGAAAAACACTTCAAACAGCTTAGATTTGATGTGCAACTATTAGAAAAACCCTTTCTGCTATAGTGGGAGGTGAAAATTTCATGTTCTGAGGCTTCCCTGCAAAGTTATGGCACAATGCAGAAAACGCGTTTTCAGCCTGAGATAAGGTCGATTGCGGAAAGCCTAACATAAAAATGTTGATAACTGTGGAAAAACACTTCAGACAGCTTAGATTTGATGTGCAGGTAGGAGAAAAACCCTTTGTGCTTTAGTGGGAATTGAAAATTTCATGTTCTGAAGCTTTCCAGCAAAGTTATGGTACAATGCGTAAAACGCGTTTTCAGCCTGAGATAAGGTTGATTCCGGAACGCCAAACATAAAAATGTTGATAACTTCGGAAAAACACATCAGTCAGCTTAGATTTGACGTGCAACTACAAGAAAGACCCTTTCTGCTATGGTGGGATGTCAAAATGTAATGTTCTGAAGCTTTATGCAAAGTTATGGCACAATGCGTAAAACGCGTTTTCAGCCTGAGATAAGGTCGATTCCTGAACGCCAAACATAAAAATGTTGATAACTTTGGAAAAACACTTCAGACAGCTTAGATTTGATGTGCAAGTAGGAGAAAAACCCTTTCTGCTTTAGTGGGAATTGAAAATTTCATGTTCTGAAGCTTTCCTGCAAAGTTATGGCACAATGCAGAAAACACGTTTTCAGACTGAGATAAGGTGGGTTCCAGAACGGCAAACATAAAAATGTTGATAACTTTGGAAAAACATTTCAGACAGCTTAGATTTGATCTGCACCTACTAGAAAGACCCTTTCTGCTATAGTGGGAGGTGAAAATTTCATGTTCTGAAGCTTTATGCAAAGTTATGGCACAATGCGTATAACGCGTTTTCAGCCTGAGATAAGGTCGATTCCGGAACGTCAAACATGAAAATGTAGATAACTTTGGAAAAACTCTTCAGACAGCTTAGATTTGATGTGCAACTACTAGAAAGACCCTTTCTGCAATAGTGGGAGGTTAAAATTTCATATTCTGAAGTTTCGTGCAAAGTTATGGCACAATGCAGAAAACGCGTTTTCAGCTTGAGATAAGATGGGTTCCAGAACGCCAAACGTAAAAATGTTGAAAAGTTAGGAAAACCACTTCAGACTGCTTAGATTTGATTTGCAATTACTAAAAAAACCCTTTCTGCCATTGTGGGAGGTGAAAATTTCATGTTCTGAAGCTTCACGGCAAAGTTATGGAACAATGCGTAAAACGCGTTTTCAGCCTGTGATAAGGTCGATTCAGGAACGTCAAACATAAAAAAGTTGATAACTTTTGAAATACACTTCAGACCGCTTAGATTTGATGTGCAACTACTGGAAAAAGCCTTTCTGCAAAAGTGGGAGTTGAAAATTTCATGTTCTGAAGCTTCCCTGCAAAGTTATGGCACAATGCAGAAAACGCGTTTTCAGCATGAGACAAGGTCAATTACGGAACGCCAAACATAAAAATATGATAACTATGAAAAAACACTTCAGACAGCATAGATTTGATGTGCAACTACTAGAAAGACCCTTTCTGCTATAGTGGGAGGTGAAAATTTCATGTTCTGAAGCTTCCCTGCAACGTTATGGCACAATGCAGAAAACGTGTTTTCAGCCTGAGATAAGGTCGATTCTGGAACGCCAAACATAAGAATGTTGATAACTTTGGAAAAACATTTCAGACAGTTTAGATTTGATGTGCAACTACTAGAAAGACCTATTCTGCTACAGTGGGAGGTTAAAATTTCATGTTCTGAAGCTTCCCTGAAAAGTTATGGCACAATGCACAAAAGCGCTTTTCAGCCTGAGATAAGGTGGGTTCCGGAACGCCAAACATGAAAATATTGATAACTTTGGAAAAACACTTCAAACAGCTTAGATTTGATGTGCAACTATTAGAAAAACCCTTTCTGCTATAGTGGGAGGTGAAAATTTCATGTTCTGAGGCTTCCCTGCAAAGTTATGGCACAATGCAGAAAACGCGTTTTCAGCCTGAGATAAGGTCGATTGCGGAAAGCCTAACATAAAAATGTTGATAACTGTGGAAAAACACTTCAGACAGCTTAGATTTGATGTGCAGGTAGGAGAAAAACCCTTTGTGCTTTAGTGGGAATTGAAAATTTCATGTTCTGAAGCTTTCCAGCAAAGTTATGGTACAATGCGTAAAACGCGTTTTCAGCCTGAGATAAGGTTGATTCCGGAACGCCAAACATAAAAATGTTGATAACTTCGGAAAAACACATCAGTCAGCTTAGATTTGACGTGCAACTACAAGAAAGACCCTTTCTGCTATGGTGGGATGTCAAAATGTAATGTTCTGAAGCTTTATGCAAAGTTATGGCACAATGCGTAAAACGCGTTTTCAGCCTGAGATAAGGTCGATTCCTGAACGCCAAACATAAAAATGTTGATAACTTTGGAAAAACACTTCAGACAGCTTAGATTTGATGTGCAAGTAGGAGAAAAACCCTTTCTGCTTTAGTGGGAATTGAAAATTTCATGTTCTGAAGCTTTCCTGCAAAGTTATGGCACAATGCAGAAAACACGTTTTCAGACTGAGATAAGGTGGGTTCCAGAACGGCAAACATAAAAATGTTGATAACTTTGGAAAAACATTTCAGACAGCTTAGATTTGATCTGCACCTACTAGAAAGACCCTTTCTGCTATAGTGGGAGGTGAAAATTTCATGTTCTGAAGCTTTATGCAAAGTTATGGCACAATGCGTATAACGCGTTTTCAGCCTGAGATAAGGTCGATTCCGGAACGCCAAACATGAAAATGTAGATAACTTTGGAAAAACTCTTCAGACAGCTTAGATTTGATGTGCAACTACTAGAAAGACCCTTTCTGCAATAGTGGGAGGTTAAAATTTCATATTCTGAAGTTTCGTGCAAAGTTATGGCACAATGCAGAAAACGCGTTTTCAGCTTGAGATAAGATGGGTTCCAGAACGCCAAACGTAAAAATGTTGAAAAGTTAGGAAAACCACTTCAGACTGCTTAGATTTGATTTGCAATTACTAAAAAAACCCTTTCTGCCATTGTGGGAGGTGAAAATTTCATGTTCTGAAGCTTCACGGCAAAGTTATGGAACAATGCGTAAAACGCGTTTTCAGCCTGTGATAAGGTCGATTCAGGAACGTCAAACATAAAAAAGTTGATAACTTTTGAAATACACTTCAGACCGCTTAGATTTGATGTGCAACTACTAGAAAGACCCTTTCTGCTATAGTGGGAGGTGAAAATTTCATGTTCTGAAGCTTCCCTGCAACGTTATGGCACAATGCAGAAAACGTGTTTTCAGCCTGAGATAAGGTCGATTCTGGAACGCCAAACATAAGAATGTTGATAACTTTGGAAAAACATTTCAGACAGTTTAGATTTGATGTGCAACTACTAGAAAGACCTATTCTGCTACAGTGGGAGGCTAAAATTTCATGTTCTGAAGCTTCCCTGAAAAGTTATGGCACAATGCACAAAAGCGCTTTTCAGCCTGAGATAAGGTGGGTTCCGGAACGCCAAACATGAAAATATTGATAACTTTGGAAAAACACTTCAAACAGCTTAGATTTGATGTGCAACTATTAGAAAAACCCTTTCTGCTATAGTGGGAGGTGAAAATTTCATGTTCTGAGGCTTCCCTGCAAAGTTATGGCACAATGCAGAAAACGCGTTTTCAGCCTGAGATAAGGTCGATTCCGGAAAGCCTAACATAAAAATGTTGATAACTGTGGAAAAACACTTCAGACAGCTTAGATTTGATGTGCAGGTAGGAGAAAAACCCTTTGTGCTTTAGTGGGAATTGAAAATTTCATGTTCTGAAGCTTTCCTGCAAAGTTATGGTACAATGCGTAAAACGCGTTTTCAGCCTGAGATAAGGTTGATTCCGGAACGCCAAACATAAAAATGTTGATAACTTCGGAAAAACACATCAGTCAGCTTAGATTTGACGTGCAACTACAAGAAAGACCCTTTCTGCTATGGTGGGATGTCAAAATGTAATGTTCTGAAGCTTTATGCAAAGTTATGGCACAATGCGTAAAACGCGTTTTCAGCCTGAGATAAGGTCGATTCCTGAACGCCAAACATAAAAATGTTGATAACTTTGGAAAAACACTTCAGACAGCTTAGATTTGATGTGCAAGTAGGAGAAAAACCCTTTCTGCTTTAGTGGGAATTGAAAATTTCATGTTCTGAAGCTTTCCTGCAAAGTTATGGCACAATGCAGAAAACACGTTTTCAGACTGAGATAAGGTGGGTTCCAGAACGGCAAACATAAAAATGTTGATAACTTTGGAAAAACATTTCAGACAGCTTAGATTTGATCTGCACCTACTAGAAAGACCCTTTCTGCTATAGTGGGAGGTGAAAATTTCATGTTCTGAAGCTTTATGCAAAGTTATGGCACAATGCGTATAACGCGTTTTCAGCCTGAGATAAGGTCGATTCCGGAACGCCAAACATGAAAATGTAGATAACTTTGGAAAAACTCTTCAGACAGCTTAGATTTGATGTGCAACTACTAGAAAGACCCTTTCTGCAATAGTGGGAGGTTAAAATTTCATATTCTGAAGTTTCGTGCAAAGTTATGGCACAATGCAGAAAACGCGTTTTCAGCTTGAGATAAGATGGGTTCCAGAACGCCAAACGTAAAAATGTTGAAAAGTTAGGAAAACCACTTCAGACTGCTTAGATTTGATTTGCAATTACTAAAAAAACCCTTTCTGCCATTGTGGGAGGTGAAAATTTCATGTTCTGAAGCTTCACGGCAAAGTTATGGAACAATGCGTAAAACGCGTTTTCAGCCTGTGATAAGGTCGATTCAGGAACGTCAAACATAAAAAAGTTGATAACTTTTGAAATACACTTCAGACCGCTTAGATTTGATGTGCAACTACTAGAAAGACCCTTTCTGCTATAGTGGGAGGTGAAAATTTCATGTTCTGAAGCTTCCCTGCAAAGTCATGGCACAATGCAGAAAACGCGTTTTCAGCCTGAGATAAGGTCGATTCCGGAACGCCAAACATAAAAATATTGATAACTTTGGAAAAACACTTCAGACAGCTTTGATTTGATGTGCAACTACTAGAAAGACCTTTTCTGCTATAGTGGGAGGTGAAAATTTCATGTTCTGAAGCTTCCCTGAAAAGTTATGGCACAAAGCAGAAAACACGTTTTCAGCCTGGGATAAGGTGGGTTTCGGAGCGCCACTGATAAAAATGTTGATAACTTTCAAAAAACACTTCAGACAGCATAGATTTGATGTGCAACTACTAGAAAGACCCTTTCTGCTATAGTGGGAGATGAAAATTTCATGTTCTGAAAATTCCCTGCAAAGTTATGGCACAATGCAGAAAATGCGTTTTCAGCCTGAGATAAGGTGGGTGCCAGAACGCCAAACATAAAAATGTTGATAACTTTCGAAAAACACTTCAGACAGCTTAGATTTGTTGTGCAACTACTAGAAAGACCCTTTCTGCTATAGTGGGAGGTGAAAATTTCATATTCTGCAGCTTTCCTGCAAAGTGATGGCACAATGCAGAAAATGCGTTTTCAGCCTGAGAAAAAGTCGATTCCGGAACGCCAAACATAAAAATGTTGATAACTTTGGAAAAACACTTCAGACAGCTTAGATTTGAAGTGCAACTACTAGAAAAACCGTTTCTGCTATTGTGGGAGGTGAAAATTTGATGTTCTGAATCTTCCCAGCAAAGTTATGGCACCATGCGTAAAACGCGTTTACAGCCTGAGATAAGGTCGATTCCGGAATGCCAAGCATAAAACTGATGATAACTTTGGAAAAACATTTCAGACTGCTTAGATTTGATGTGCAACTACTAGAAAGACCCTTTCTGCCATTGTGGGAGGTGAAAATTTGATGTTCTGAAGCTTCCCTGCAAAGTTATGGCACCATGCGTAAAATGCGTTTTCAGGCTGAGATAAGGTCGATTCTGGAACGCCAAACATAAAAGTGTTGATAACTTCGAAAAGACACTTAAGACAGCTTAGATTCGATGAGCAACTACTAGAAAGACCCTTTCTACTATAGCGGCAGGTGGAAATTTCATGTTCTGAGGCTTCCCTGCAAAGTTATGGCACAATGCAAAAAACACGTTTTCAGACTGAGATAAGGTGGGGTCCAGAACGCCAAACATAAAAATGTTGATAACTTTGGAAAAACATTTCAGACAGCTTAGATTTGATCTGCAACTACTTGAAAGACCCTTTCTGCTATAGTGGGAGTTGAAAATTCGATGTTCTGAAGCTTCCATGCAAAGTTATGGCACAATGCCTAAAACACATTTTCAGCCTGAGATAAGGTCGATTCCGGAACGCCAAATATGAAAATGTTGATAATTTTGGAAAAACTCTTCAGACAGCTTAGATTTGATGTGCAACTACTAGAAAGACCCTTTCTGCCATTGTGGGAGGTGAAAATTTCATGTTCTGAAGCTTCCCTGCAAAGTTATGGAACAATGCGTTAAACACGTTTTCAGCCTGAGATAAGGTCGATTCCGGAACGCCAAACATAAAAATGTTGATAACTTTGGAAAAACACTTCAGACAGCTTAGATTTGATGTGCAACTATTAGAAAGACCCTATATGCTATTGTGGGAGGTGAAAATTTCATGTTCTGAAGTTTCCCTGCAAAGTTGTGGCACAATGCAGAAAACGCGTTTTCAGCCAGAGATAAGGTCGATTCTGGAATGCCAAACATAAAAATGTTGATAACTTTGGAAAAACACTTCAGACAGCTTAGATTTGATGTGCAACTACAAGAAAGACCCTTTCTGCAATAGCGGGAGGTTAAAATATCATATTCTGAAGCTTCCCTGCAAAGTTATGGCACAATGCAGAAAACGCGTTTTCAGCCTGAGATAAGGTTGATTCCGGAACGACAAACATAAAAATGTTAATAACTTTGGAAAAACATTTAAGACAGCTTAGATTTGATGTGCAACTACTAGAAAGACCCTTTCTGATATAGTGGGTGGTGAATATTCGATGATATGAAGCTTCCCACCAAAGTTATGGCACAATGCGTAAAACGCGTTTTCAGCCTGAGATAAGGTCGATTCCGGAACGCCAAACATAAACATGTTCATAATTCTGGAAAAACACTTCAGACAGCTTAGATTTGATGTGCAACTACTAGAAAGACCATTTCTGCTATAGTGGGAGGTCAAAATTTTATGTTCTGAAGCTTCCCTGCATAGTTATGGCACAATGCAGAAAACGTGTATTCAGCCTGAGATAAGGTCGATTCCGGAACGCCAAACATAAAAATGTTGATAACTTTGGAAAAACACGTCAAACAGCTTAGAATTGAAGTGCAACTACTAGAAAGACCCTTTCTGCTATAGTGGCATGTGAAAATGTCATGTTCTGAAGCTTCCCCGCAAAGTTATGGCACAAGGCAGAAAAGTCATTTTCTGCCTGAGATAAGGTGGGTTCCGGAACGCCAAACAAAAAAATGTTGATAACTTTTGAAAAACACTTCAGGCAGCTTAGATTTGATTTGCAACTACTAGAAAGACCCTTTCTGCTATAGTGGGAGGTGAAAATTTCATGTTCTGAAGCTTCCCTGCAATGTTATGGGACAATGCAGGAAACGCGTTTTCAGCCTGAGATAAGGTGGGTTTCAGAACGCCAAACATAAGAATCTTGATAACTTTGGAAAAAACACTTCAGACAGGTTAGATTTGATGTGCAACTACTAGAAAGACCCTTTCTGCTATAGTGGGAGGTTAAAATTTCGTGTTCTGAATCTTCCCTCCAAAGTTATGGCACAATGCAAAAAAAGCGTTTACAGCCTGAGATATGGTGGGTTCCGAAACGCCTAACATAAAAATGTTGATAACTTTGGAAAAACACTTCAGACAGCTTAGATTTGATGTGCAACTACTAGAAAGACCCTTTCTGCTATAGTGGGAGGTGAACATTTCATGTTCTGAAGCTTCCCAGCAAAGTTATGGCACAATGCAGAAAACGCGTTTTCAGCTTGAGATAAGGTGGGTTCCGGAACGCCAAACATAAAAATGTTGATAACTTTTGAAAAACACTTCAGACATCTTAGATTTGATGTGCAACTACTTGAAAGACCCTTTCTGCTATAGTGGGAGGTGAAAATTTCATTTTCTGAAGCTTCCCTGCAAAGTTATGGCACAATGCAGAAAACGCGTTTTCAGCCTGAGATAAGGTCGATTCCGGAACGCCAAACATAAAAATGTTGATAACTTTCGAAAAACACTTCAGACAGCTTAGATTTGATGTGCAACTACTAGAAAGACCCTTTCTGCTATAGTGGGACGTGAAAATTTCATGTGCTGAAGCTTCCCTGCAATGTTATGGCACAATGCAGAAAACGCGTTTTCAGCTTGAGATAAGGTGGGTTCCGGAACACCAAACATAAAAATGTTGATAACTTTCGAAAAACACTTCAGACAGCTTAGATTTGATGTGCAACTACTAGATAGACCCTTTCTGCTATAGTGGGACGTGAAAATTTCATGTTCTGAAGCGTCCCTGCAAAGTTATGGCACAATGCAGAAAACACATTTTCAGCCTGAGATAAAGTCGATTCCGGAACGCTAAACATAAAAATGTTGATAACTTTGGAAAAACACTTCAGACAGCTTAGATTTCACGTGAAAGTACTAGAAAGACACTTTCTGCAATAGAGGGAGGTCAAAATTTCCTGTTCTGAAGCTTCCCTGCAAAGTTATGGCACAATGCAGAAAACGCATTTTCAGCCCGAGATAAGGTTGATTCCGGAACGCCAAATATAAAAATGTTGATAACTTTCGAAAAACACTTCAGACAGTTTAGATTTGATGTGCAAGTACTAGAAAGACCCTTTCTGGTATCGTGGGATGTGAAAATTTCATGTTCTGAAGCTTCCCTGCAAACTTATGGCACAATTCTGAAAACGCGTTTTCAGCATGAGATAAATTGGGTTCCGGAATGCCAAACATACAAATGTTGATAACTTTGGAAAAATACTTCAGACAGCTTAGATTTCACGTGAAAGTACTAGAAAGACCCATTCTGCTATAGTGGGAGGTGAAAATTTCATGTTCTGAAGCGTCCCTGCAAAGTTATGGCACAATGCAGAAAACGCGTTTTCTGCCTGAGATAAGGTGGGTTCCGGAACGCCAAAGATAAAAATGTTGATAACTCTGGAAAAACACTTCAGACAGCTTAGATTTGATGTGCAACTACTAGAAACACCCTTTCTGCTATAGTGGGAGGTGAAAATTTCATGTTCTGAAACTTCCCTGAAAAGTTATGGCACAATGCGGAAAAACGCTTTTCAGCCTGAGATAAGGTGGGTTTCGGAACGCCAAACATAAAAGTGTTAATAACTTTCGAAAAAAACTTCAGACAGCTTAGTTTTGATGTGCAACTACTAGAAAGAACCTTTGTGCTATAGTTGGAGGTGAAAATTTCATGTTCTGAAGCTTCCCTGCAAACTTATGGCACAATGCAGAAAACGCGTTTTCAGCATGAGATAAATTGGGTTCCGGAATGCCAAACGTAAAAATGTTGATAACTTTCGAAAAACACTTCAGACAGCTTAGATTTGATGTGCAACTACGAGAAAGACCCTTTCTGCTATAGTGGGAGGTTAAAATTTCATGTTCTGAAGCTACCCTGCAAAGTTATAGCACAATGCAGAAAACACATTTACAGCCTGAGATAAAGTCGATTCCGGAACGCCAAACATAAAAATGTTGATAACTTTGGAAAAATACTTCAGACAGCTTAGATTTCACGTGAAAGTACTAGAAAGACCCATTCTGCTATAGTGGGAGGTGAAAATTTCATGTTCTGAAGCGTCCCTGCAAAGTTATGGCACAATGCAGAAAACGCGTTTTCTGCCTGAGATAAGGTGGGTTCCGGAACGCCAAACATAAAAATGTTGATAACTTTCGAAAAACACTTCAGACAGCTTAGATTTGATGTGCAACTACTAGAAACACCCTTTCTGCTATAGTGGGAGGTGAAAATTTCATGTTCTGAAGCTTCCCTGAAAAGTTATGGCACAATGCGGAAAAACGCTTTTCAGCCTGAGATAAGGTGGGTTTCGGAACGCCAAACATAAAAGTGTTAATAACTTTCGAAAAACACTTCAGACAGCTTTGATTTGATGTGCAACTACTAGAAAGACCCTTTCTGCTATAGTGGCAGGTGAAAATTTCATGTTCTCAAGCTTCCCTGCAAAGTTATGTCACAATGCTGAATACGCGTTTTAAGCCTCACATAAGGTCAATTCCGATACGCCAAACATAAAAATGTTGATAACTTCGGAAAAACACTTCAGACAGCTTAGATTTGATGTGCAAGTACTAGAAAGACCCTTTCTGCTATAGTGGGAGGTTAAAATTTCATGTTCTGAAGCTTCCCTGCAAAGTTGTGGCACAATGCAGGAAACGCATTTTCAGCCTGAGATAAGGTTGATTCCGGAACGCCAAACATAGGAATGTTGATAACTTTGGAAAAACACTTCAGACAGGTAAGATTTGATGTGCAACTACGAGAGAGACCCTTTATGCTATAGTGGGAGGTGAAAATTTCATGTTCTGAAGCTTCCCTGAAAAGTTATGGCACAATGCGTAAAACGCGTTTTCAGCCCGAGATAAGGTTGATTCCGGAACGCCAAACATAAAAATGTTGATAACTTTGGAAAAACACTTCAAACAGCTTAGATTTGATGTGCAACGACTAGAAAGACCCTTTCTGCTATAGTGGGAGGTGAAAATTTCATATTCTGCAGCTTTCCTGCAAAGTTATAGCACAATGCAGAAAACGCGTTTTCAGCCTGACATAAGATCAATTTCGGAACGCCAAACATAAAAATGTTGATAACTTTGGAAAAACACTTCAGAC
Source organism: Synchiropus splendidus (assembly GCF_027744825.2). Lineage (NCBI taxonomy): Eukaryota > Metazoa > Chordata > Actinopteri > Syngnathiformes > Callionymidae > Synchiropus > Synchiropus splendidus. The sequence goes on from NC_071337.1 coordinate 35,030,830, forward strand.
AGCTTACATTTGATGTGCAATTACTAGAAAGACCCTTTCTACTATAGAGGGAGGTGAAAATTTCATGTTCTGAAGCTTCCCTGCAAAGTTATTGCACAATGCAGAAAACGCGTTTTCAGCCTGAGATAAGGTGGGTTCCGGAACGCCAAACAAAAAAGTATGATAACTTTGGAAAAACACTTCAGACAGCTTAGATTTGATGTGCAACTACTAGAAAGACCCTTTCTGCTATAGTGTGAGGTGAAAATTTCATGTTCTGAAGCTTCCCTGCAAAGTTATGGCACAATGCAGAAAAGGCGTTTTCAGCCTGAGATAAGGTTGATTCCGGAACGCCAAACATAAGAATGTTGATAACTTTGGAAAAACACTTCAGACAGCTTAGATTTGATGTGCAACTACTAGAAAGACCCTTTCTGCTGTAGTGGGAGTTGAAAATTTCATGTTCTGAAGCTTCCATGCAAAGTTATGGCACAATGCAGAAAACGCGTTTTCAGCCTTAGATAAGGTCGATTCAGGAACGCCAAATATAAAAATGTTGAAAACTTTCGTAAAACACTTCAGACAGCTTAGATTTGATGAGCAAGTCGGAGAAAGACCCTTTCTGCTTTAGTGGGATATGAAAATTTCATGTTCTGAAGATTCCCTGCAAAGTTATGGCACAATGCAGAAAAGGCGTTTTCAGCCTGAGATATGGTTTATTCCGGAACGCCAAACATAAGAATGTTGATAACTTTGGAAAAACACTTCAGACAGCTTAGATTTGATGTGCAACTACTAGAAAGACCCTTTCTGCTGTAGTGGGAGTTGAAAATTTCATGTTCTGAAGCTTCCATGCAAAGTTATGGCACAATGCAGAAAACGCGTTTTCAGCATTAGATAAGGTCGATTCAGGAACGCCAAATATAAAAATGTTGAAAACTTTCGTAAAACACTTCAGAAAGCTTAGATTTGATGAGCAAGTCGGAGAAAGACCCTTTCTGCTTTAGTGGGATATGAAAATTTCATGTTCTGAAGATTCCCTGCAAAGTTATGGCACAATGCAGAAAACGCGTTTTCAGCCTGTGATAAGGTTGATTCCGAAACGCCAATAATAAAAATGTTGATAACTTTGGAAAAACACTTTCGACAGCTTAGATTTGATGTGCAACTACTAGAGAGACCCTTTCTGCTATAGTGGGAGGTGAAAATTTCATATTCTGAAGCTTCCCTGCAAAGTTATGTCACAATGCAGAAAACGCGTTTTCAGCCTCACATAAGGTCAATTCCGATACGCCAAACATAAAAATGTTGATAACTTTGGAATAACACTTCAGACAGCTTAGATTTGATGTGCAACTACGATAAATACCCTTTCTGCTATCGTGGGAGGTCAAAATTTCATGTTCTGAAGCTTCCCTGGAAAGTAATGGGACAATGCAGAAAACGATTTTTCATCGTGAGATAAGGTCGATTCCGGAACGCCAAACATAAAAATGTTGATAACTTTTGAAAAACACTTCAGACAGCTTGGATTTGATGTGCAACTACTAGAAAGACCCTTTCTGCTATCGTGGGAGGTGAACATTTCATGTTCTGAAGCTTCCCTGGAAAGTTAAGGGACAATGCAGAAAACGATTTTTCATCGTGAGATTAGGTCGATTCCGGAACGCCAAACATAAAAATGTTGATAACTTTCGAAAAACACTTCAGACAGCTTAGATTTGATGTGCAACTACGAGAAAGACCCTTTCTGCTATCGTGGGAGGTCAAAATTTCATGTTCTGAAGCTTCCCTGGAAAGTTATGGGACAATGCAGAAAATGCATTTTCATTCTGAGATAAGGTCGATTCCGGAACGCCAGACATAAAAATGTAGATAACTTCCGAAAAACACTTCAGACAGCTTAGATTTGATGTGCAACTACTGGAAAGACCCTTTCTGCTATAGTGGGACGTGAAAATTTCATGTTCTGAAGCTTCCCTGCGAAGTTATGGCACAATGCAGAAAACGCGTTTTCAGCCTGAGATAAGGTGGGTTCCGAAACGCCAAACGTAAAAATGTTGATCACTTTGGAACAACACTTCAGACAGCTTAGATTTGATGTGCAACTGCTAGAAAGACCCTTTCTGCTATAGTGGGAGGTGAAAATTTCATGTTCTAAAGGTTCCCTGCAAAGTTATGGCACAATGCGTAAAACACGTTTTCAGCCTGAGATAAGGTCGATTCCGGAACGCCATACATAAAAAATGTTGATAACTTTGGAAAAACACTTCAGACAGCTTAGATTTGATGTGCAACTACGAGAAAGACCCTTTCTGCTGTAGTGGGAGGTTAAAATTTCATGTTCGGAAGCTTCCATGCAAAGTAATGGCACAATGCAGACAACGCTTTTTTAGCCTGAAATAAGGTCGATTCTGGAACGGCAAACATGAAAATGTTGATAACTTTCGAAAAACACTTCAGACTGCTTAGATTTGATGTGCAACTACTAGAAAGACCCTATCTGCTATAGTGGGAGGTGAACATTTTATGTTCTGAAGCTTCCATGCAAAGTTATGCCACAATGCAGAAAACGCGTTTTCAGCTTGAGATAAGGCGGGTTCCGGAACGCCAAACAAAAAAATGTTGATAACTTTCGAAAAACACTTCAGACAGCTTAGATTTGATGTACAACTACTAGAAAAACCCATTCTGCTATAGTGGGAGGTGAAAATTTCATGTTCTGAAGCTTCCCTGCGAAGTTATGGCACAATGCAGAAAACGCGTTTTGAGCTTGAGATAAGGTGGGTTCCGGAACGCCAAACATAAAAATGTTGATAACTTTCGAAAAACACTTCAGACAGCTTAGATTTCATGTGCAAATACCCGAAAAACCCTTTCTGATATAGTGGGACGTGAAAATTTCATGTTCTGAATCTTCCCTGCAAAGTTATGGGACAATGCAGAAAACGATTTTTCATGCTGAGATAAGGTCGATTCCGGAACGCCAAACATAAAAATTTTGATAACTTTCGAAAAACACTTCAGACAGCTTAGATTTGATGTGCAACTACTAGAAAGACCCTTTCTGCTATAGTGGGACGTGAAAATTTCATGTTCTGAAGCTTCCCTGGAAAGTAATGGGACAATGCAGAAAACGCGTTTTCATCCTGAGATAAGGTCGATTCCGGAACGGCAAACATAAAAATGTTGATAACTTTCGAAAAACACTTCAGACTGCTTAGATTTGATGTGCAACTACTAGAAAGACCCTATCTGCTATAGTGGGAGGTGAACATTTTATGTTCTGAAGCTTCCATGCAAAGTTATGCCACAATGCAGAAAACGCGTTTTCAGCTTGAGATAAGGTGGGTTCCGGAACGCCAAACATAAAAATGTTGATAACTTTCGAAAAACACTTCAGACAGCTTAGATTTGATGTGCAAATACCCGAAAAACCCTTTCTGATATAGTGGGACGTGAAAATTTCATGTTCTGAATCTTCCCTGCAAAGTTATGGGACAATGCAGAAAATGATTTTTCATGCTGAGATAAGGTCGATTCCGGAACGCCAAACATAAAAATTTTGATAACTTTCGAAAAACACTTCAAACAGCTTAGATTTGATGTTCAACTACTAGAAAGACCCTTTCTGCTATAGTGGGACGTGAAAATTTCATGTTCTGAAGCTTCCCTGCAAAGTTATGTCACAATGCAGAAAACCTGTTTTCAGCCTGAGATAAGGTCGATTCTGGAACGCCAAACATAAAAATGTTGATAACTTCCGAAAAACACTTCAGACAGCTTAGATTTGATGTGCAACTACTAGAAAGACCCTTTTTGCTGTAGTGGGAGGTTAAAATTTCATGTTCGGAAGCTTCCATGCAAAGTAATGGCACAATGCAGACAACGCTTTTTTAGCCTGAAATAAGGTCGATTCTGGAACGGCAAACATAAAAATGTTGATAACTTTCGAAAAACACTTCAGACTGCTTAGATTTGATGTGCAACTACTAGAAGGACCCTTTCTGCTATAGTGGCAGGTTAAAATTTCATGTTCTGAAGCTTCCCTGCAAAGTTATGGCACAATGCAGAAAACGCGTTTTAAGCCTGAGATAAGGAGGGTTCCGGAACGCCAAACATAAAAATGTTGATAACTTTGGAAAAACACTTCAGACAGCTTAGATTTGATGTGCAACTACTAGAAAGACCCTTTCTGCTATCGTGGGAGGTGAACATTTCATGTTCTGAAGCTTCCCTGCAAAGTTATGGCACAATGCAGAAAACGCGTTTTCAGCCTGAGATAATGTGGGTTCCGGAACGCCAAACATAAAAATGTTGATAACTTTCGAAAAACACTTCAGACAGCTTAGATTTGATGTGCAACTACTAGAAAGACCCTATCTGCTATAGTGGGAGGTGAAAATTTCATGTTTTGAAGCTTCCTTGCAAAGTTATGGCACAATGCAGAAAACGCGTTTTCAGCCTGAGATAAGGTTGATTCCGGAACGCCAAACATAAAAATGTTGATAACTTTGGAAAAACACTTCAGACAGCTTATATTTGATGTGCAACTACTAGAAAAAACCTTTCTGCTATAGTGGGAGGTGAACATTTCATGTTCTGAAGCTTCCCTGAGAAGTTATGGCACGATGCAGAAAACGCGTTTTCAGCCAGAGATAAGGTGGGTTCCGAAACGCCAAACGTAAAAATGTTGATAACTATCGAAAAACACTTCAGACAGCTTAGATTTGATGTGCAACTACTAGAAAGAACCTTTCTGCTATAGTGGGAGGTCAAAATTTCATGTTCTGAAGCTTCCCTGGAAAGTTATGGGACAATGCAGAAAATGCATTTTCATTCTGAGATAAGGTCGATTCCGGAACGCCAGACATAAAAATGTTGATAACTTTGGAAAAACACTTCAGACAGCTTAGATTTGATGTGCAACTACTAGAAAAACCCTTTCTGCTATAGTGGGAGGTGAAAATTTCATTGTCTGATGCTTCCCTGCAAAGTTATGGCACAATGCAGAAAACGTGTTTTCAGCCTGAGATAAGGTCGATTCTGGAACCCCAAACATAAAAATGTTGATAACTTCCGAAAAACACTTCAGACAGCTGAGATTTGATGTGCAACTACTAGAAAGACCTTTTCTGCTATAGTGGGAGGTGAACATTTCATGTTTTGAAGCTTCCCTGAGAAGTTATTGCACAATGCAGAAAACGCGTTTTCAGCCTGAGATAAGGTGGTTTCCGAAACGCCAAACGTAAAAATGTTGATCACTTTGGAACAACACTTCAGACAGGTTAGATTTGATGTGCAACTACTAGAAAGACCGTTTCTGCTATAGTGGGAGGTGAAAATTTCATGTTCTAAAGGTTCCCTGCAAAGTTATGGCACAATGCGTAAAACGCGTTTTCAGCCTGAGATAAGGTCGATTCCGGAACGCCATACATAAAAATGTTGATAACTTTCGAAAAACATTTCAGACAGCTTAGATTTGATGTGCAACTACTAGAACGACCCTTTCTGCTATCGTGGGAGGTCAAAATTTCATGTTCTGAAGCTTCCCTGGAAAGTTATGGGACAATGCAGAAAACGATTTTCCATCGTGAGATAAGGTCGATTCCGGAACGCCAAACATAAAAATGTTGATAACTTTGGAAAAACACTTCAGACAGCTTAGATTTGATGTGCAACTACTAGAAAGACCCTTTCTGCTATCGTGGGAGGTGAACATTTCATGTTCTGAAGCTTCCCTGCAAAGTTATGGCACAATGCAGAAAACGCGTTTTCAGCCTGAGATAATGTGGGTTCCGGAACGCCAAACATAAAAATGTTGATAACTTTCGAAAAACACTTCAGACAGCTTAGATTTGATGTGCAACTACTAGAAAAATCCTTTCTGCTATAGTGGGAGGTGAACATTTCATGTTCTGAAGCTTCCCTGCAAAGTTATGGCACAATGCAGAAAACGCGTTTTCAGCTTGAAATAAGGTGGGTTCCGGAATGCCAAACATAAAAATGTTGATAACTTTCGAAAAACACTTCAGACAGCTTAGATTTGATGTGCAACTACTAGAAAGACCCTTTCTGCTATAGTGGGAGGTGAACATTTCATGTTCTGAAGCCTCCCTGCAAAGTTATGGCACAATGCAGAAAACGCGTTTTCAGCTTGAGATAAGGTGGGTTCCGGAACGCCAAACATAAAAATGTTGATAACTTTCGAAAAACACTTCAGACAGCTTAGATTTGATGTGCAAATACTCGAAAGACCCTTTCTGATATAGTGGGACGTGAAAATTTCATGTTCTGAATCTTCCCTGCAAAGTTATGGGACAATGCAGAAAACGATTTTTCATGCTGAGATAAGGTCGATTCCGGAACGCCTGACATAAAAATGTTGATAACTTTCGAAAAACACTTCAGACAGCTTAGATTTGATGTGCAACTACTAGAAAGACCCTTTCTGCTATAGTGGGACGTGAAAATTTCATGTTCTGAAGCTTCCCTGCAAAGTTATGGCACAATGCCGAAAACGCGTTTTCAGCCTGAGATAAGGTGGGTTCCGGAACGCCAAACGTAAAAATGTTGATAACTTTGGAAAAACACATCAGACAGCTTAGATTTGATGTGCAACTACTAGAAGGACCCTTTCTGCTATAGTGGGAGGTTAATATTTCATGTTCTGAAGCCTCCCTGCAAAGTTATGGCACAATGCAGAAAACGCGTTTTCAGCTTGAGATAAGGTCGATTCCGGAACGCCAAACATAAAAATGTTGATAACTTTGGAAAAACACTTCAGACAGCTTAGATTTGATGTGCAACTACTAGAAAGACACTTTCTACTATAGTGGGAGTTGAAAATTTCATGTTCTGAAGCTTCCCTGCAAAGTTATGGCACAATGCGTAAAACGTGTTTTCAGCCTGAGATGAGGTCGATTCCGCAACGCCAAACGTAAAAATGTTGATAACTTTGGAAAAACACATCAGACAGCTTAGATTTGATGTGCAACTACTAGAAATACCCTTTCTGGTATAGTGGGAGGTGAAAATTTAATGTTCTGAAGCTTCCTTGCAAAGTTATGGCACAATGCAGAAAATGCGTTTTCAGCCTGAGATAAGGTTGATTCCGGCACGCCAAACATAAAAATGTTGATAACTTTGGAAAAACACATCAGACAGCTTAGATTTGATGTGCAACTACTAGAAAGACCCTTTCTGGTATAGTGGGAGGTGAAAATTTCATGTTCTGAAGTTTCCCTGCAAAGTTATGGCACAATGCAGAAAACGCCTTTTCAGTCTGAGATCAGGTTGATTCCGGAACGCCAATCATAAAAATGTTCATAACTTTGGAAAAACACTTCAGACAGCTAACATTTGATGTGCAACTACTAGAAAGACCCTTTCTGCTATAGTGGGAGGTGAACATTTCATGTTCTGAAGCTTCCCAGAGAAGTTATGGCACAATACAGAAAAGGCGTTTTCAGCCTGAGATAAGGTGGATTCCGGAACGCCAAACATAAAAATGTTGATAACTTTAGAAAAACACTTCAAACAGCTTAGATTTGATGTGCAACTACGAGAAAGACCCTTTCTGCTATAGTGGGAAGTGAAAATTTCATGTTCTCAGGCTTTCCTGCAAAGTTATGACAAATTGCGTAATACGCGTTTTCAGCCTGAGATAAGGTTGTTTCTGGAAAGGCCAAACATAAAAATGGTGTTAACTTTGGAATAACACTTCAAACAGCTTAGATTTGATGTGCAACTACTAGAAAGACCCTATCTGCTATAGTGGGAGGTGAAAATTTCATGTTCTGAAGCTTCCCTGCAAAGTTATGCCACAATGCAGGAAACGCGTTTTCAGCCTGAGATAAGGTCGATTCCGGAACGCCAAACATAAAAATGTTGAAAACTTTGGAAAAACACTTCAAACAGCTTAGATTTCATGTGGAACTACTAGAAAGACCCTTTCTGCTATAGTGGGATGTGAAAATGTCATGTTCTGAAGCTTCCCTGCAAAGTTATGGCACAATGCCGAAAACGCGTTTTCTGCCTGAGATAAGGTGGGTTCCGGAACGCCAAACATAAAAATGTTGATAACTTTGGAAAAACACTTCAGACAGCTTAGATTTGATGTGCAACTACAAGAAAGACCCTTTCTGCTATAGTGGGAGGTGAAAATTTCATTTTCTGAAGCTTCCCTGCAAAGTTATTGCACAATGCGTAAAACGTGTTTTCAGCCTGAGATGAGGTCGATTCCGCAACGCCAAACATAAAAATGTTGATAACTTTGGAAAAACACATCAGACAGCTTAGATTTGATGTGCAACTACTAGAAATACCCGTTCTGCTATAGTGGGAGGTGAACATTTCATGTTCTGAAGCTTCCCAGCAAAGTTATGGCACAATGCAGAAAACGCGTTTTCAGCCTGAGAAAAGGTGGGTTCCGGAACGCCAAACATAAAAATTTTGATAACTTTTGAAAAACACGTCAGACAGCTTAGATTTGATGTGCAACTACTAGAAAGACACTTTCTACTATAGTGGGAGTTGAAAATTTCATGTTCTGAAGCATCCCTGCAAAGTTATGGCACAATGCAGAAAACGCGTTTTCAGCCTGAGAAAAGGTGGGTTCCGGAACGCCAAACATAAAAATGTTGATAACTTTTGAAAAACACTTCAGACAGCTTAGATTTGATGTGCAACTACTAGAAAGACACTTTCTACTACAGTGGGAGTTGAAAATTTCATGTTCTGAAGCTTCCTTGCAAAGTTATGGCACAATGCGTAAAACGTGTTTTCAGCCTGAGATGAGGTCGATTCCGCAACGCCAAACATAAAAATGTTCATAACTTTGGAAAAAGACATCAGACAGCTTAGATTTGATGTGCAACTACTAGAAATACCCTTTCTGGTATAGTGGGAGGTGAAAATTTCATGTTTTGAAGCTTCCTTGCAAAGTTATGGCACAATGCAGAAAACGCGTTTTCAGCCTGAGATAAGGTTGATTCCGGAACGCCAAACATAAAAATGTTGATAACTTTGGAAAAACACTTCAGACAGCTTAGATTTGATGTGCAACTACTAGAAAAACCCTTTCTGCTATAGTGGGAGGTGAACATTTCATGTTCTGAAGCTTCCCTGAGAAGTTATCGCACAATGCAGAAAACGCGTTTTCAGCCAGAGATAAAGTGGGTTCCGAAACGCCAAACGTAAAAATGTTGATAACTATCGAAAAACCCTTCAGACAGCTTAGATTTGATGTGCAACTACTAGAAAGAACCTTTCTGCTATAGTGGGAGGTCAAAATTTCATGTTCTGAAGCTTCCCTGGAAAGTTATGGGACAATGCAGAAAATGCATTTTCATTCTGAGATAAGGTCGATTCCGGAACGCCAGACATAAAAATGTTGATAACTTTGGAAAAACACTTCAGACAGCTTAGATTTGATGTGCAACTACTAGAAAAACCCTTTCTGCTATAGTGGGAGGTGAAAATTTCATTTTCTGAAGCTTCCTTGCAAAGTTATGGCACAATGCAGAAAACGTGTTTTCAGCCTGAGATAAGGTCGATTCTGGAACGCCAAACATAAAAATGTTGATAACTTCCGAAAAACACTTCAGACAGCTGAGATTTGATGTGCAACTACTAGAAAAATCCTTTCTGCTATAGTGGGAGGTGAACATTTCATGTTCTGAAGCTTCCCTGCAAAGTTATGGCACAATGCAGAAAACGCGTTTTCAGCTTGAGATAAGGTGGGTTCCGGAATGCCAAACATAAAAATGTTGATAACTTTCGAAAAACACTTCAGACAGCTTAGATTTGATGTGCAACTACTAGAAAGACCCTTTCGGCTATAGTGGGAGGTGAACATTTCATGTTCTGAAGCTTCCCAGCAAAGTTATGGCACAATGCAGAAAACGCGTTTTCAGCCTGAGATAAGGTGGGTTCCGGAACGCCAAACATAAAAATGTTGATACCTTTTGAAAAACACTTCAGACATCTTAGATTTGATGTGCAACTACTAGAAAGACCCTTTCTGCTATAGTGGGACGTGAAAATTTCATGTTCTGAAGCTTCCCTGCAAAGTTATGGCACAATGCCGAAAACGCGTTTTCAGCCTGAGATAAGGTGGGTTCCGGAACGCCAAACATAAAAATGTTGATAACTTTGGAAAAACACATCAGACAGCTTAGATTTGATGTGCAACTACTAGAAGGACCCTTTCTGGTATAGTGGGAGGTTAAAATTTCATGTTCTGAAGCTTCCATGCAAAGTTATGGCACAATGCATAAAACGCGTTTTCAGCCTGATATAAGGTTGATTCCGGCACGCCAAACATAAAAATGTTGATAACTTTGGAAAAACACTTCAGACAGCTTAGATTTGATGTGCAACTACTAGAAATACCCTTTCTGGTATAGTGGGAGGTGAAAATTTCATATTCTGAAGCTTCCTTGCAAAGTTATGGCACAATGCAGAAAATGCGTTTTCAGCCTGAGATAAGGTTGATTCCGGCAGGCCAAACATAAAAATGTTGATAACTTTGGAAAAACACTTCAGACAGCTTAGATTTGATGTGCAACTACTAGAAGGACCCTTTCTGCTATAGTGGGAGGTTAATATTTCATGTTCTGAAGCTTCCCTGCAAAGTTATGGCACAATGCGTAATACGCGTTTTCAGCCTGAGATAAGGTCGATTCCGGAACGCCAAACATAAAAATGTTGATAACTTTGGAAAAACACTTCAGACAGCTTAGATTTGATGTGCAACTACTAGAAAGACATTTTCTACTATAGTGGGAGTTGAAAATTTCATGTTCTGAAGCTTCCCTGCAAAGTTATGGCACAATGCCGAAAACGCGTTTTCAGCCTGAGATAAGGTGGGTTCCGGAATGCCAAACATAAAAATGTTGATAACTTTCGAAAAACACTTCAGACAGCTTAGATTTGATGTGCAACTACTAGAAAGACCCTTTCGGCTATAGTGGGAGGTGAACATTTCATGTTCTGAAGCTTCCCAGCAAAGTTATGGCACAATGCAGAAAACGCGTTTTCAGCCTGAGATAAGGTGGGTTCCGGAACGCCAAACATAAAAATGTTGATACCTTTTGAAAAACACTTCAGACATCTTAGATTTGATGTGCAACTACTAGAAAGACCCTTTCTGCTATAGTGGGACGTGAAAATTTCATGTTCTGAAGCTTCCCTGCAAAGTTATGGCACAATGCCGAAAACGCGTTTTCAGCCTGAGATAAGGTGGGTTCCGGAACGCCAAACATAAAAATGTTGATAACTTTGGAAAAACACATCAGACAGCTTAGATTTGATGTGCAACTACTAGAAGGACCCTTTCTAGTATAGTGGGAGGTTAAAATTTCATGTTCTGAAGCTTCCATGCAAAGTTATGGCACAATGCATAAAACGCGTTTTCAGCCTGATATAAGGTTGATTCCGGCACGCCAAACATAAAAATGTTGATAACTTTGGAAAAACACTTCAGACAGCTTAGATTTGATGTGCAACTACTAGAAATACCCTTTCTGGTATAGTGGGAGGTGAAAATTTCATATTCTGAAGCTTCCTTGCAAAGTTATGGCACAATGCAGAAAATGCGTTTTCAGCCTGAGATAAGGTTGATTCCGGCAGGCCAAACATAAAAATGTTGATAACTTTGGAAAAACACTTCAGACAGCTTAGATTTGATGTGCAACTACTAGAAGGACCCTTTCTGCTATAGTGGGAGGTTAATATTTCATGTTCTGAAGCTTCCCTGCAAAGTTATGGCACAATGCGTAATACGCGTTTTCAGCCTGAGATAAGGTCGATTCCGGAACGCCAAACATAAAAATGTTGATAACTTTGGAAAAACACTTCAGACAGCTTAGATTTGATGTGCAACTACTAGAAAGACATTTTCTACTATAGTGGGAGTTGAAAATTTCATGTTCTGAAGCTTCCCTGCAAAGTTATGGCACAATGCCGAAAACGCGTTTTCAGCCTGAGATAAGGTGGGTTCCGGAACGCCAAACATAAAATTGTTGATAACTTTGGAAAAACACTTCAGACAGCTTAGATTTGATGTGCAACTACAAGAAAGACCCTTTCTGCTATAGTGGGAGTTGAAAATTTCATTTTCTGAAGCTTCCCTGCAAAGTTATGGCACGATGCGTAAAACGTGTTTTCAGCCTGAGATGAGGTCGATTCCGCAACGCCAAACATAAAAATGTTGATAACTTTGGAAAAACACATCAGACAGCTTAGATTTGATGTGCAACTACTAGAAATACCCTTTCTGGTATAGTGGGAGGTGAAAATTTCATGTTCTGAAGCTTCCTTGCAAAGTTATGGCACAATGCAGAAAATGCGTTTTCAGCCTGAGATAAGGTTGATTCCGGCACGCCAAACATAAAAATGTTGATAACTTTGGAAAAAAAACATCAGACAGCTTAGATTTGATGTGCAACTACTAGAAAGACCCTTTCTGGTATAGTGCGAGGTGAAAATTTCATGTTCTGAAGTTTCCCTGCAAAGTTATGGCACAATGCAGAAAACGCCTTTTCAGCCTGAGATAAGGTGGGTTCCGGAACGCCAAACATAAAAATGTTGATGACTTTGGAAAAACACATCAGACAGCTTAGATTTGATGTGCAAGTAGGAGAAAGACCCTTTCTACTATAGTGGGGTATGAAAATTTCATGTTCTGAAGCTTCCCTGCAAAGTTATGGCACAATGCGTAAAACGCGTTTTGAGCCTGAGATAAGGTGGGTTCCGGAACGCCAAGCGTAAAAATGTTGAAAACTTTCGAAAAACACTTCAGACAGCTTAGATTTGATGTGCAACTACGAGAAAGACCCTTTCTGCTATAGTGGGAAGTGAAAATTTCATGTTCTCAGGCTTTCCTGCAAAGTTATGACAAATTGCGTAATACGCGTTTTCAGCCTGAGATAAGGTTGTTTCTGGAAAGGCCAAACATAAAAATGGTGTAAACTTTGGAATAACACTTCAAACAGCTTAGATTTGATGTGCAACTACTAGAAAGACCCTATCTGCTATAGTGGGAGGTGAAAATTTCATGTTCTGAAGCTTCCCTGCAAAGTTATGCCACAATGCAGGAAACGCGTTTTCAGCCTGAGATAAGGTCGATTCCGGAACGCCAAACATAAAAATGTTGATAACTTTGGAAAAACACTTCAAACAGCTTAGATTTCATGTGGAACTACTAGAAAGACCCTTTCTGCTATAGTGGGATGTGAAAATGTCATGTTCTGAAGCTTCCCTGCAAAGTTATATCACAATGCAGAAAAGGCATTTTCAGCCAGAGATAAGGTCGATTCTGGAATGCCAAACATAAAAATGTTGATAACTTTGGAAAAACACTTCAGACAGCTTAGATTTGACGTGCAACTACTAGAAAGAGCCTTTCTGCTGTAGTGGGAGTTGAAAATTTCATGTTCTGAAGCTTCCCTGCAAAGTTATGGCAGAATGCGTAAATCGCGTTTTCAGCCAGAGATATGGTCGATTCCGGAACGCCAAACATAAGAATGTTGATAACTTTGGAAAAACACTTCAGACAGGTTAGATTTGATGTGCAACTACTAGAAGGACCCTTTCTGCTATAGTGGCAGGTTAAAATTTCATGTTCTGAAGCTTCCCTCCAAAGTTATGGCACAATGCAGAAAATGCGTTTTCAGCCTGAGATAAGGTTGAGTCCGGCACGCCAAAAATAAAAATGTTGATAACTTTGGAAAAACACTTCAGACAGCTTAGATTTGATGTGCAACTACTAGAAAGACACTTTCTACTATAGTGGGAGTTGAAAATTTCATGTTCTGAAGCTTCCCTGCAAAGTTATGGCACAATGCCGAAAACGCGTTTTCAGCCTGAGATAAGGTGGGTTCCGGAACGCCAAACATAAAAATGTTGATAACTTTTGAAAAACACTTCAGACAGCTTAGATTTGATGTGCAACTACAAGAAAGACCCTTTCTGCTATACTGGGAGGTGAAAATTTCATTTTCTGAAGCTTCCCTGCAAAGTTATGGCACAATGCGTAAAACGTGTTTTCAGCCTGAGATGAGGTCGATTCCGCAACGCCAAACATAAAAATGTTGATAACTTTGGAAAAACACATCAGACAGCTTAGATTTGATGTGCAACTACTAGAAATACCCGTTCTGCTATAGTGTGAGGTGAACATTTCATGTTCTGAAGCTTCCCAGCAAAGTTATGGCACAATGCAGAAAACGCGTTTTCAGCCTGAGAAAAGGTGGGTTCCGGAACGCCAAACATAAAAATGTTGATAACTTTTGAAAAACACTTCAGACAGCTTAGATTTGATGTGCAACTACTAGAAAGACACTTTCTACTACAGTGGGAGTTGAAAATTTCATGTTCTGAAGCTTCCTTGCAAAGTTATGGCACAATGCGTAAAACGTGTTTTCAGCCTGAGATGAGGTCGATTCCGCAACGCCAAACATAAAAATGTTCATAACTTTGGAAAAAGACATCAGACAGCTTAGATTTGATGTGCAACTACTAGAAATACCCTTTCTGGTATAGTGGGAGGTGAAAATTTCATGTTCTGAAGTTTCCCTGCAAAGTTATGGCACAATGCAGAAAACGCCTTTTCAGTCTGAGATCAGGTTGATTCCGGAACGCCAATCATAAAAATGTTCATAACTTTGGAAAAACACTTCAGACAGCTAACATTTGATGTGCAACTACTAGAAAGACCCTTTCTGCTATAGTGGGAGGTGACCATTTCATGTTCTGAAGCTTCCCTGCAAAGTTATGGCACAATGCAGAAAACACGTTTTCAGATTGAGATAAGGTCGATTCCAGAAGGTCAAACATAAAAATGTTGATAACTTTGGAAAAACACTTCAAACAGCTTAGATTTGATGTGAAACTACTAGAAAGACCCTTTCTGCTATAGGGGGAGGTGAAAATTTCATGTCCTGAAGCTTCCCTGAAAAGTTATGGCACGATGTAGAAAACGCGTTTTCAGCTTGAGATAAGGTGGATTCCGGAACGCCAAGCGTAAAAATGTTGAAAACTTTCGAAAAACACTTCAGACAGCTTAGATTTGATGTGCAACTACGAGAAAGACCCTTTCTGCAATAGTGGGAAGTGAAAATTTCATGTTCTCAGGCTTTCCTGCAAAGTTATGACAAATTGCGTAATACGCGTTTTCAGCCTGAGATAAGGTTGTTTCTGGAAAGGCCAAACATAAAAATGGTGTTAACTTTGGAATAACACTTCAAACAGCTTAGATTTGATGTGCAACTACTAGAAAGACCCTATCTGCTATAGTGGGAGGTGAAAATTTCATGTTCTGAAGCTTCCCTGCAAAGTTATGCCACAATGCAGGAAACGCGTTTTCAGCCTGAGATAAGGTCGATTCCGGAACGCCAAACATAAAAATGTTGATAACTTTGGAAAAACACTTCAAACAGCTTAGATTTCATGTGGAACTACTAGAAAGACCCTTTCTGCTATAGTGGGATGTGAAAATGTCATGTTCTGAAGCTTCCCTGCAAAGTTATATCACAATGCAGAAAAGGCATTTTCAGCCAGAGATAAGGTCGATTCTGGAATGCCAAACATAAAAATGTTGATAACTTTGGAAAAACACTTCAGACAGCTTAGATTTGACGTGCAACTACTAGAAAGACCCTTTCTGCTGTAGTGGGAGGTGAAAATTTCATATTCTGCAGCTTTCCTGCAAAGTGATGGCACAATGCAGAAAACGCGTTTTCAGCCTGAGATAAGGTTGATTCCGGAACGCCAAACATAAGAATGTTGATAACTTTGGAAAAACACTTCAGACAGGTTAGATTTGATGTGCAACTACTAGAAGGACCCTTTCTGCTATAGTGACAGGTTAAAATTTCATGTTCTGAAGCTTCCCTCCAAAGTTATGGCACAATGCAGAAAACGCGTTTACAGCCTGAGATAAGGTGGGTTCCGGAACGCCAAACATAAAAATGTTGATAACTTTGGAAAAACACTTGAGACAGCTTAGATTTGATGTGCAATTACTAGAAAGACCCTTTCTGCTATAGTGGGATGTGAAAATGTCATGTTCTGAAGCTTCCCTGCAAAGTTATATCACAATGCAGAAAACACGTTTTCAGCCAGAGATAAGGTCGATTCTGGAATGCCGAATATAAAAATGTTGATAACTTTGGAAAAACACTTCAGACAGCTTAGATTTGATGTACAACTACTAGAAAGACCCTTTCTGCTATAGTGGGATGTGAAAATTTCATTTTCTGAAGTTTCCCTGCAAAGTTATGGCACAATGCGTAAAACGCGTTTTCAGCCTGACATAAGGTCGATTCCGGAACGCGAAACATAAAAAAGTTGATAACTTTTGAAATACACTTCAGACAACTTTGAAAAGGCACTTTAGACAGCTTAGATTTGATGTGCAACGACTAGAAAGACCCTTTCTGCTATAGTGGGAGGTGAAAATTTCATGTTCTGAAGCTTCCCTGCAAAGTTATGCCACAATGCAGGAAAGGCGTTTTCAGCCTGAGATAAGGTTGATTCCGGAACGCCAAACATAAGAATGTTGATAACTTTGGAAAAACACTTCAGACAGCTTAGATTTCACGAGAAAGTACTAGAAAGACGCTTTCTGCTATAGTGGGAGGTGAAGATTTCATGTTCTGAAGCTTCCCTGCAAAGTTATGGCACAATGCAGAAAACGCGTTTTCAGCCTGAGATAAGGTGGGTTCCAGAACGCCAAACATAAAAATGTTGATAACTTTGGAAAAACACTTCAGACAGCTTAGATTTGATGTGCAACTATTAGAAAGACCATTTCTGGTATAGTGGGATTCGAACATTTCATGTTCTGAAGTTTCCCTGAAAAGTTATGGCACAATGCAGAAAACACGTTTTGAGAATGAGATATGGTGGGTTCTAGAACGCCAAACATAAAAATGTTGATAACTTTGGAAAAACACTTCAGACAGCTTAGATTTTATGTGCAACTACTAGAAAGACCCTTTCTGCTATAGTGGGAGTTGAAAATTTCATGTTCTGAAGCTTTCCTGGAAAGTTATGGCACAATGCGTAAAACGCGTTTTCAGCCTGAGATAAGGTTGATTCCGGAACGCCAAACATAAGAATGTTGATAACTTTCGAAAAACACTTCAGACAGCTTAGATTTGATGTGCAACTACTAGAAAGACCCTTTCTGCAATAGTGCGACGTGAAAATTTGATGTTTTGAAACTTCCCTTCAAAGTTATGGCACAATGCAGAAAACCTGTTTTCAGCCTGAGATAAGGTGGGTTCCGGAACGCCAAACATAAAAATGTTGATAACTGTGGAAAAACACTTCAGACAGCTTAGATTTGATGTGCAACTACTAGAAAGACCCTTTCTGCTATATTGGGAGGTCAAAATTTCATGTTCTGAAGTTTCCCTGGAAAGTTATGGGACAATGCAGAAAACGATTTTTCATCCTGAGATAAGTTCGATTCCGGAACGCCAAACATAAAAATGTTGATAACTTTCGAAAAACACTTCAGACAGCTTAGATTTGATGTGCAACTACTAGAAAGACCCTCTGCTATAGTAAGAGGTGAAAATTTCATTTTCTGAAGCTTCCCTGCAAAGTTATGGCTCAATGCAGAAAATGCGTTTTCAGCCTGAGATAAGGTGGGTTACGGAAAGCCAAACAAAAAATGTTGATAACTTTGGAAAAAACATTTCAGACAGCTTAGATTTGATGTGCAACTACTAGAAAGACCCTTTCTGCTATAGTGGGAGGTGAAAATGTCATGTTCTGAAGCTTCCCTGCAAAGTTATGGCACAATGCAGAAAACACCTTTTCAGCCTGAGATAAGGTCGATTCCGGAACGCCAAACATAAAAATGTTGATAACTCACGAAAAACTCTACAGACAGCTTAGATTTGATGTGCAACTACGAGAAAGACCCTTTCTGCTATAGTGGGAAGTGAAAATATCATGTTCTAAAGCTTCCCTGCAAAGTTATGGCACAATGCAGAAAACACGTTTTCAGCCTGAGATAAGGTCGATTCCGGAACGCCAAACATAAGAATGTTGATAACTTTGGAAAAACACTTCAGACAGCTTAGATTTGATGTGCAACTACTAGAAAGACCATTTCTGTTATAGTGGGAGGTGAAAATTTCATGTTCTGAAGCTTCCCTGCAAAGTTATGGCACAATGCAGAAAACGCGTTTTCAGCTTGAGATAAGGTCGATTCCGGAACACCAAACATAAAAATGTTGATAACTTTCGAAAAACACTTCAGACAGCTTAGATTTGATGTGCAACTACTAGAAAGACCCTTTCTGCTATAGGGGGACGTGAAAATTTCATGTTCTGAAGCTTCCCTGCAAAGTTGTCACAATGCAGAAAACGCGTTTTCAGCCTGAGATAAGGTTGTTTCTGGAACGCCAAACATAAAAATGGTGTTAACTTTGGAAAAACACTTCAAACAGCTTAGATTTGATGTGCAACTACTAGAAAGACCCTTTCTGCTATAGTGGGAGGTGAAAATTTCATTTTCTGAAGCTTCCCTGCAAAGTTATGGCACAATGCGTAAAACGTGTTTTCAGCCTGAGATGACGTCGATTCCGCAACGCCAAACATAAAAATGTTGATAACTTTGGAAAAACACATCAGACAGCTTAGATTTGATGTGCAACTACTAGAAATACCCGTTCTGCTATAGTGGGAGGTGAACATTTCATGTTCTGAAGCTTCCCAGCAAAGTTATGGCACAATGCAGAAAACGCGTTTTCAGCCTGAGAAAAGGTGGGTTCCGGAACGCCAAACATAAAAATGTTGATAACTTTTGAAAAACACTTCAGACAGCTTAGATTTGATGTGCAACTACTAGAAAGACACTTTCTACTACAGTGGGAGTTGAAAATTTCATGTTCTGAAGCTTCCTTGCAAAGTTATGGCACAATGCGTAAAACGTGTTTTCAGCCTGAGATGAGGTCGATTCCGCAACGCCAAACATAAAAATGTTCATAACTTTGGAAAAAGACATCAGACAGCTTAGATTTGATGTGCAACTACTAGAAATACCCTTTCTGGTATAGTGGGAGGTGAAAATTTCATGATCTGAAGCTTCCTTGCAAAGTTATGGCACAATGCAGAAAATGCGTTTTCAGCCTGAGATAAGGTTGATTCCGGCACGCCAAACATAAAAATGTTGATAACTTTGGAAAAACACATCAGACAGCTTAGATTTGATGTGCAACTACTAGAAAGACCCTTTCTGGTATAGTGGGAGGTGAAAATTTCATGTTCTGAAGTTTCCCTGCAAAGTTATGGCACAATGCAGAAAACGCCTTTTCAGCCTGAGATAAGGTGGGTTCCGGAACGCCAAACATAAAAATGTTGATGACTTTGGAAAAACACATCAGACAGCTTAGATTTGATGTGCAACTACCAGAAAGACCCTTTCTGGTATAGTGGGAGGTGAAAATTTCATGTTCTGAAGTTTCCCTGCAAAGTTATGGCACAATGCAGAAAACGCCTTTTCAGTCTGAGATCAGGTTGATTCCGGAACGCCAATCATAAAAATGTTCATAACTTTGGAAAAACACTTCAGACAGCTAACATTTGATGTGCAACTACTAGAAAGACCCTTTCTGCTATAGTGGGAGGTGACCATTTCATGTTCTGAAGCTTCCCTGCAAAGTTATGGCACAATGCAGAAAACACGTTTTCAGATTGAGATAAGGTCGATTCCAGAAGGCCAAACATAAAAATGTTGATAACTTTGGAAAAACACTTCAAACAGCTTAGATTTGATGTGAAACTACTAGAAAGACCCTTTCTGCTATAGGGGGAGGTGAAAATTTCATGTCCTGAAGCTTCCCTGAAAAGTTATGGCACGATGTAGAAAACGCGTTTTCAGCTTGAGATAAGGTGGGTTCCAGAACGCCAAACATAAAAATGGTGATAACTTTGGAAAAACACTTCAGACAGCTTAGATTTGATGTGCAACTACTAGAAAGACCTTTTCTGCTATAGTGGGAGGTGAACATTTCATGTTCTGAAGCTTCCCAGAGAAGTTATGGCACAATACAGAAAAGGCGTTTTCAGCCTGAGATAAGGTGGATTCCGGAACGCCAAGCGTAAAAATGTTGAAAACTTTCGAAAAACACTTCAGACAGCTTAGATTTGATGTGCAACTACGAGAAAGACCCTTTCTGCAATAGTGGGAAGTGAAAATTTCATGTTCTCAGGCTTTCCTGCAAAGTTATGACAAATTGCGTAATACGCGTTTTCAGCCTGAGATAAGGTTGTTTCTGGAAAGGCCAAACATAAAAATGGTGTTAACTTTGGAATAACACTTCAAACAGCTTAGATTTGATGTGCAACTACTAGAAAGACCCTATCTGCTATAGTGGGAGGTGAAAATTTCATGTTCTGAAGCTTCCCTGCAAAGTTATGCCACAATGCAGGAAACGCGTTTTCAGCCTGAGATAAGGTCGATTCCGGAACGCCAAACATAAAAATGTTGATAACTTTGGAAAAACACTTCAAACAGCTTAGATTTCATGTGGAACTACTAGAAAGACCCTTTCTGCTATAGTGGGATGTGAAAATGTCATGTTCTGAAGCTTCCCTGCAAAGTTATATCACAATGCAGAAAAGGCATTTTCAGCCAGAGATAAGGTCGATTCTGGAATGCCAAACATAAAAATGTTGATAACTTTGGAAAAACACTTCAGACAGCTTAGATTTGACGTGCAACTACTAGAAAGACCCTTTCTGCTGTAGTGGGAGTTGAAAATTTCATGTTCTGAAGCTTCCCTGCAAAGTTATGGCAGAATGCGTGAATCGCGTTTTCAGCCTGAGATATGGTCGATTCCGGAACGCCAAACATAAAAATGTTGATAACTTTGGAAAAACACATCAGACAGCTTAGATTTGATGTGTAACTAGTAGAAAGACCCTTTCTGCTATAGTGAGAGGTGAAAATTTCATGTTCTGAAGCTTCCCTGCAAAGTGATGGCACAATGCAGAAAACGCGTTTTCAGCCTGAGATAAGGTTGATTCCGGAACGCCAAACATAAGAATGTTGATAACTTTGGAAAAACACTTCAGACAGGTTAGATTTGATGTGCAACTACTAGAAGGACCCTTTCTGCTATAGTGGCAGGTTAAAATTTCATGTTCTGAAGCTTCCCTCCAAAGTTATGGCACAATGCAGAAAACGCGTTTACAGCCTGAGATAAGGTGGGTTCCGGAACGCCAAACATAAAAATGTTGATAACTTTGGAAAAACACTTGAGACAGCTTAGATTTGATGTGCAATTACTAGAAAGACCCTTTCTGCTATAGTGGGATGTGAAAATGTCATGTTCTGAAGCTTCCCTGCAAAGTTATATCACAATGCAGAAAACACGTTTTCAGCCAGAGATAAGGTCGATTCTGGAATGCCGAATATAAAAATGTTGATAACTTTGGAAAAACACTTCAGACAGCTTAGATTTCACGAGAAAGTACTAGAAAGACGCTTTCTGCTATAGTGGGAGGTGAAGATTTCATGTTCTGAAGCTTCCCTGCAAAGTTATGGCACAATGCAGAAAACGCGTTTTCAGCCTGAGATAAGGTGGGTTCCAGAACGCCAAACATAAAAATGTTGATAACTTTGGAAAAACACTTCAGACAGCTTAGATTTGATGTGCAACTATTAGAAAGACCATTTCTGGTATAGTGGGATTCGAACATTTCATGTTCTGAAGTTTCCCTGAAAAGTTATGGCACAATGCAGAAAACACGTTTTGAGAATGAGATATGGTGGTTTCTAGAACGCCAAACATAAAAATGTTGATAACTTTGGAAAAACACTTCAGACAGCTTAGATTTTATGTGCAACTACTAGAAAGACCCTTTCTGCTATAGTGGGAGTTGAAAATTTCATGTTCTGAAGCTTTCCTGGAAAGTTATGGCACAATGCGTAAAACGCGTTTTCAGCCTGAGATAAGGTTGATTCCGGAACGCCAAACATAAGAATGTTGATAACTTTCGAAAAACACTTCAGACAGCTTAGATTTGATGTGCAACTACTAGAAAGACCCTTTCTGCAATAGTGCGACGTGAAAATTTGATGTTTTGAAACTTCCCTTCAAAGTTATGGCACAATGCAGAAAACCTGTTTTCAGCCTGAGATAAGGTGGGTTCCGGAACGCCAAACATAAAAATGTTGATAACTGTGGAAAAACACTTCAGACAGCTTAGATTTGATGTGCAACTACTAGAAAGACCCTTTCTGCTATATTGGGAGGTCAAAATTTCATGTTCTGAAGTTTCCCTGGAAAGTTATGGGACAATGCAGAAAACGATTTTTCATCCTGAGATAAGTTCGATTCCGGAACGCCAAACATAAAAATGTTGATAACTTTCGAAAAACACTTCAGACAGCTTAGATTTGATGTGCAACTACTAGAAAGACCCTTTCTGCTATAGGGGGACGTGAAAATTTCATGTTCTGAAGCTTCCCTGCAAAGTTGTCACAATGCAGAAAACGCGTTTTCAGCCTGAGATAAGGTTGTTTCGGGAACGCCAAACATAAAAATGGTGTTAACTTTGGAAAAACACTTCAAACAGCTTAGATTTGATGTGCAACTACTAGAAAGACCCTTTCTGCTATAGTTGGAGGTGAAAATTTCATGTTCTGAAGTTTCCCTGCAAAGTTATGGCACAATGCAGAAAACACGTTTTCAGTCTGAGATGAGGTTGATTCCGGAACGCCATACATAAGAATGTGGATAACTTTGGAAAAACACTTCAGACAACTTAGATTTGATGTGCAACTACTAGAAATACCCTTTCTGCTATAGTGGGAGGAGAAAATTTCATGTTATGAAGTCTCCCTGCAAAGTAATGGCATAATGCAGAAAACCTGTTTTCAGCCTGAGATAACGTGGGTTCCGGAACGCCAAACATAAAAATGTTGATAACTGTGGAAAAACACTTCAGACAGCTTAGATTTGATGTGCGACTACTTGAAAGACCCTTTCTGCTATATTGGGAGGTCAAAATTTCATGTTCTGAAGCTTCCCTGCAAAGTTATGGGACAATGCACAAAACAATTTTTCATCCTGAGATAAGGTCGATTCCGGAACGCCAAACATAAAAATGTTGATAACTTTCGAAAAACACTTCAGACAGCTTAGATTTGATGTGCAACTACTAGAAAGACCCTTTCTGCTATAGTGGGAGGTGAAAATGTCATGTTCTGAAGCTTCCCTGCAAAGTTATGGCACAAAGCAGAAAACGCGTTTTCAGCCTGAGATAAGGTCGATTCCGGAACGCCAAACATAAAAATGTTGATAACTCACGAAAAACTCTACAGACAGCTTAGATTTGATGTGCAACTACGAGAAAGACCCTTTCTGCTATAGTGGGAAGTGAAAATATCATGTTCTAAAGCTTCCCTGCAAAGTTATGGCACAATGCAGAAAACACGTTTTCAGCCTGAGAAAAGGTCGATTCCGGAACGCCAAACATAAGAATGTTGATAACTTTGGAAAAACACTTCAGACAGCTTAGATTTGATGTGCAACTACTAGAAAGACCCTTTCTGCTATAGTGGGAGGTGAAAATTTCATGTTCTGAAGCTTCCCTGCAAAGTTATGGCACAATGCAGAAAACGCGTTTTCAGCCTGAGATAAGGTTGTTTCTGGAACGCCAAACATAAAAATGGTGTTAACTTTGGAAAAACACTTCAAACAGCTTAGATTTGATGTGCAACTACTAGAAAGACCCTTTCTGCTATAGTGGGAGGTGAAAATGTCATGTTCTGAAGCTTCCCTGCAAAGTTATGGCACAATGCAGAAAACACCTTTTCAGCCTGAGATAAGGTCGATTCCGGAACGCCAAACATAAAAATGTTGATAACTCACGAAAAACTCTACAGACAGCTTAGATTTGATGTGCAACTACGAGAAAGACCCTTTCTGCTATAGTGGGAAGTGAAAATATCATGTTCTAAAGCTTCCCTGCAAAGTTATGGCACAATGCAGAAAACACGTTTTCAGCCTGAGATAAGGTCGATTCCGGAACGCCAAACATAAGAATGTTGATAACTTTGGAAAAACACTTCAGACAGCTTAGATTTGATGTGCAACTACTAGAAAGACCCTTTCTGTTATAGTGGGAGGTGAAAATTTCATGTTCTGAAGCTTCCCTGCAAAGTTATGGCACAATGCAGAAAACGCGTTTTCAGCTTGAGATAAGGTGGATTCCGGAACACCAAACATAAAAATGTTGATAACTTTCGAAAAACACTTCAGACAGCTTAGATTTGATGTGCAACTACTAGAAAGACCCTTTCTGCTATAGGGGGACGTGAAAATTTCATGTTCTGAAGCTTCCCTGCAAAGTTGTCACAATGCAGAAAACGCGTTTTCAGCCTGAGATAAGGTTGTTTCTGGAACGCCAAACATAAAAATGGTGTTAACTTTGGAAAAACACTTCAAACAGCTTAGATTTGATGTGCAACTACTAGAAAGACCCTTTCTGCTATAGTTGGAGGTGAAAATTTCATGTTCTGAAGTTTCCCTGCAAAGTTATGGCACAATGCAGAAAACACGTTTTCAGTCTGAGATGAGGTTGATTCCGGAACGCCATACATAAGAATGTTGATAACTTTGGAAAAAAACTTCAGACAACTTAGATTTGATGTGCAACTACGAGAAATACCCTTTCTGCTATAGTGGGAGGAGAAAATTTCATGTTATGAAGTCTCCCTGCAAAGTAATGGCATAATGCAGAAAACCTGTTTTCAGCCTGAGATAAGGTGGGTTCCGGAACGCCAAACATAAAAATGTTGATAACTGTGGAAAAACACTTCAGACAGCTTAGATTTGATGTGCGACTACTTGAAAGACCCTTTCTGCTATATTGGGAGGTCAAAATTTCATGTTCTGAAGCTTCCCTGCAAAGTTATGGGACAATGCACAAAACAATTTTTCATCCTGAGATAAGGTCGATTCCGGAACGCCAAACATAAAAATGTTGATAACTTTCGAAAAACACTTCAGACAGCTTAGATTTGATGTGCAACTACTAGAAAGACCCTTTCTGCTATAGTGGGAGGTGAAAATGTCATGTTCTGAAGCTTCCCTGCAAAGTTATGGCACAAAGCAGAAAACGCGTTTTCAGCCTGAGATAAGGTCGATTCCGGAAAGCCAAACATAAAAATGTTGATAACTCACGAAAAACTCTACAGACAGCTTAGATTTGATGTGCAACTACGAGAAAGACCCTTTCTGCTATAGTGGGAAGTGAAAATATCATGTTCTAAAGCTTCCCTGCAAAGTTATGGCACAATGCAGAAAACACGTTTTCAGCCTGAGAAAAGGTCGATTCCGGAACGCCAAACATAAGAATGTTGATAACTTTGGAAAAACACTTCAGACAGCTTAGATTTGATGTGCAACTACTAGAAAGACCCTTTCTGCTATAGTGGGAGGTGAAAATTTCATGTTCTGAAGCTTCCCTGCAAAGTTATGGCACAATGCAGAAAACGCGTTTTCAGCCTGAGATAAGGTTGTTTCTGGAACGCCAAACATAAAAATGGTGTTAACTTTGGAAAAACACTTCAAACAGCTTAGATTTGATGTGCAACTACTAGAAAGACCCTTTCTGCTATAGTGGGAGGTGAAAATTTCATGTTCTGAGGCTATCCTGCAAAGTTATGGCAAATTGCGTAAAACGCGTTTTTAGCCTGAGATAAGGTGGGTTCCGGAAAGCCAAACATAAAAATGTTGATAACTTTGGAAAAACTTTTCAGACAGCTTAGATTTGATGTGCAACTACTAGAAAGACCATTTCTGCTATAGTGGGAGGTGAAAATGTCATGTTCTGAAGCTTCCCTGCAAAGTTATGGCACAATGAAGAAAACGCGTTTTCAGCCTGAGAAAAGGTCGATTCCGGAACGCCAAACATAAGAATGTTGATAACTTTGGAAAAACACTTCAGACAGCTTAGATTTGATGTGCAACTACTAGAAAGACCCTTTCTGCAATAGTGGGAGGTGAAAATTTCATGTTCTGAAGCTTCCCTGCAAAGTTATGGCACAATGAAGAAAACGCGTTTTCAGCCTGAGAAAAGGTCGATTCCGGAACGCCAAACATAAAAATGTTGATAACTTTGGAAATAAACTTCAGACAGCTTAGATTTGATGTGCAACTACTAGAAAGACCCTTTCTGCTATAGTGGGATATGAAAATTTCATGTTCTGAAGCTTCCCTGCAAAGTTATGCCAGAACGCGTAAATCGTGTTTTCAGCCTGAGAAAAGGTCGATTCCGGAACGCCAAACAAAAAAGTGTTGATAACTTAGGATAAACACTTCAAACAGCTTCGATTTGATGTGCAACTACTAGAAAGACGCTTTCTGCTATAGTTGGAGGTGAAAATTTCATGTTCTGAAGCTTCCCTGCAAAGTTATGGCACAATGCAGAAAAGGCGTTATCAGCCTGAGATAAGGTTGATTCCGGAACGCCAAACATAAAAATGTTGATAACTTTGGAAAAACACTTCAAACAGCTTAGATTTGATGTGCAACTACTAGAAAGACCCTTTCTGCTATAGTGGGAGGTGAAAATTCCATGTTCTGAAGCTTCCCTGCAAAGTTATGGCACAATGCAGAAAACGCGTTTTCAGCCTGAGATAAGG
Source organism: Synchiropus splendidus (assembly GCF_027744825.2). Taxonomy (NCBI): domain Eukaryota; kingdom Metazoa; phylum Chordata; class Actinopteri; order Syngnathiformes; family Callionymidae; genus Synchiropus; species Synchiropus splendidus. Next base: position 35,057,489 of record NC_071337.1, read on the forward strand.
TGGGTTCCGAAACGCCTAACATAAAAATGTTGATAACTTTGGAAAAACACTTCAGACAGCTTAGATTTGATGTGCAACTACTAGAATGAACTTTTCTGCTTTAGTGGGAGGTGAACATTTCATGTTGTGAAGCTTCCCTGCAAAGTTATGGCACAATGCCGAAAACGCGTTTTCAGCTTGAGATAAGGTGGGTTCCGGAACGCCAAACATAAAAATGTTGATAACTTTGGAAAAACACTTCAGACAGCTTAGATTTGATGTGCAACTACTAGAAAGACCCTTTCTGCTATAGTGGGAGGTGAAAATGTCATGTTCTGAAGCTTCCCTGCAAAGTTATGGCACAATGAAGAAAACGCGTTTTCAGCCTGAGATAAGGTCGATTCCGGAACGCCAAACATAAAAATGTTAATAACTCAGGAAAAACTCTACAGACAGCTTAGATTTGATGTGCAACTACAAGAAAGACCCTTTCTGCAATAGTGGGAGGTGAAAATTTCATGTTCTGAAGCTTCCCTGCAAAGTTATGGCACAATGCAGAAAACACGTTTTCAGCCTGAGATAAGGTTGATTCCGGAACGCCAAACATAAAAATGTTGATAACTTTGGAAAAACACTTCAGACAGCATAGATTTGATGTGCAACTACTAGAAATACCGTTTCTGCTATAGTGGAAGGTGAAAATTTAATGTTCTGAAGCTTCCCTGCAAAGTCATTGCACAATGCGTAAAACGCGTTTTCAGCCTGAGATGAGGTCGATTCCGCAACGCCAAACATAAAAATGTTGATAACTTTGGAAAAACACTTCAGACAGCTTAGATTTGATGTGCAACTACTAGAAAGACCCTTTCTGCTATAGTGGGAAGTGAAAATATCATGTTCTGAAGCTTCCCTGCAAAGTTATGGCACAATGCAGAAAACGCGTTTTCAGCCTGAGAAAAGGTCCATTGCGGAACGCCAAACAAAAAAGTGTTGATAACTTAGGATAAACACTTCAAACAGCTTCGATTTGATGTGCAACTACTAGAAAGACCCTTTCTGCTATAGTGGGAGGTTCAAATTTCATTTTCTGAAGCTTCCCAGCAAAGTTATGGCACAATGCAGAAAACGCGTATTCAGCCTGAGATAAGGTCGATTCCGGAACGCCAAACATAAAAATGTTGAAAACTTTGGAAAAACACTTCAAACAGCTTAGATTTCATGTGCAACTACTAGAAAGACCCTTTCTGCTATAGTGGGATGTGAAAATGTCATGTTCTGAAGCTTCCCTGCAAAGTTATGGCACAAGGCAGAAAACGCGTTTTCAGGCAGAGATAAGGTGGTTTCCGGAACGCCAAACAAAAAAATGTTGATAACTTTCGAAAAACACATCAGACAGCTTACATTTGATGTGCAACTACTAGAAAGACCATTTCTGCTATAGTGGGAGTTGAAAATTTAATGTCCTGAAGCTTCCCTGCAAAGTTTTGGCACAATGCGGAAAACGCGTGTTCAGCCTGAGATAAGGTGGGTTCCGGAACGCCAAACATAAAAATGTTGATAACTTTGGAAAAACACTTCAGACAGCTTAGATTTGATATGAAACTACTAGAAAGACCCTTTCTGCTATAGTGGGAGATGAAAATTTCATGTCCTGAAGCTTCCCTGCACAGTTTTGGCACAATGCGGAAAACGCGTTTTCAGCCTGAGATAAAGTGGGTTCCGGAACGCCAATCATAAAAATGTTGATAACTTTGGAAAAACACTTCAGACAGCTAAGATTTGATGTGCAACTACTAGAAAGACCCTTTCTGCTATAGTGGGAGGTGAACATTTCATGTTCTGAAGCTTCCCTGAGAAGTTATGGCACAATACAGAAAAGGCGTTTTCAGCCTGAGATAAGGTTGGTTCCGGAACGCCAAGCGTAAAAATGTTGTTAACTTTGGAACAACACTTCAGACAGCTTAGATTTGATGTGCAACTACTGGAAAGACCCTTTCTGCTATAGTGGGAGGTGAAAATTTCATGTTCTAAAGCTTCCCTGCAAAGTTATGGCACAAGGCAGAAAACGCGTTTTAAGCGTGAGATAAGGTGAGTTCCGGAACACCAAACATAAAAATGTTGATAACTTTGGAAAAACACATCAGACAGCTTAGATTTGATGTGCAACTACTAGAAATACGCTTTCTGCTCAAGTGGGAGGTGAAAATTTCATGTTCTAAAGCTTCCCTGCAAAGTTATGGCACAATGCAGAAAACGCGTTTTAAGCGTGAGATAAGGTGAGTTCCGGAACGCCAAACATAAAAATGTTGATAACTTTGGAAAAACACATCAGACAGCTTAGATTTGATGTGCAACTACTAGAAAGACCCTTTCTGCTATAGTGGGAGGTGAAAATTTCATGTTCTGAAGCTTCCCTGCAAAGTTATGGCACAATGCAGAAAACGCGTTTTCGGCCTGAGATAAGGTCGATTCAGGAACACCAAACATAAAAATGTTGAAAACTTTCGAAAAACACTTCAGACAGCTTAGATTTGATGTGCAACTACTAGAAAGACCCTTTCTGCTATAGTGGGAGGTAAACATTTCATGTTCTGAAGCTTCCCTGCAAAGTTATGGCACAATGCAGAAAACACGTTTTCAGCCTGAGATAAGGTGGGTTCCGGAATGCCAAACATAAAAATGTTGATAACTTTCGAAAAACACTTCAGACAGCTTAGATTTGATGTGCAACTACTAGAAATACCCTTTCTGCTATAGTGGGACGTGAACATTTCATGTTCTGAAGCTTCCGTGCAAAGTTATGGGACAATGCAGAAAACGATTTTTGATCCTGAATAAGGTCGATTCCGGAACGCCAAACATATAAATGTTGATAACTTTCGAAAAACACTTCAGACAGCTTAGATTTGATGTGCAACTACTAGAAAGACCATTTCTGCTATAGTGGGAGTTGAAAATTTAATGTCCTGAAGCTTCCCTGCAAAGTTTTGGCACAATGCGGAAAACGCGTGTTCAGCCTGAGATAAGGTGGGTTCCGGAACGCCAAACATAAAAATGTTGATAACTTTGGAAAAACACTTCAGACAGCTTAGATTTGATATGAAACTACTAGAAAGACCCTTTCTGCTATAGTGGGAGATGAAAATTTCATGTCCTGAAGCTTCCCTGCACAGTTTTGGCACAATGCGGAAAACACGTTTTCAGCCTGAGATAAAGTGGGTTCCGGAACGCCAATCATAAAAATGTTGATAACTTTGGAAAAACACTTCAGACAGCTAAGATTTGATGTGCAACTACTAGAAAGACCCTTTCTGCTATAGTGGGAGGTGAACATTTCATGTTCTGAAGCTTCCCTGAGAAGTTATGGCACAATACAGAAAAGGCGTTTTCAGCCTGAGATAAGGTTGGTTCCGGAACGCCAAGCGTAAAAATGTTGTTAACTTTGGAACAACACTTCAGACAGCTTAGATTTGATGTGCAACTACTGGAAAGACCCTTTCTGCTATAGTGGGAGGTGAAAATTTCATGTTCTAAAGCTTCCCTGCAAAGTTATGGCACAAGGCAGAAAACGCGTTTTAAGCGTGAGATAAGGTGAGTTCCGGAACACCAAACATAAAAATGTTGATAACTTTGGAAAAACACATCAGACAGCTTAGATTTGATGTGCAACTACTAGAAATACCCTTTCTGCTCAAGTGGGAGGTGAAAATTTCATGTTCTAAAGCTTCCCTGCAAAGTTATGGCACAATGCAGAAAACGCGTTTTAAGCGTGAGATAAGGTGAGTTCCGGAACGCCAAACATAAAAATGTTGATAACTTTGGAAAAACACATCAGACAGCTTAGATTTGATGTGCAACTACTAGAAAGACCCTTTCTGCTATAGTGGGAGGTGAAAATTTCATGTTCTGAAGCTTCCCTGCAAAGTTATGGCACAATGCAGAAAACGCGTTTTCGGCCTGAGATAAGGTCGATTCAGGAACACCAAACATAAAAATGTTGAAAACTTTCGAAAAACACTTCAGACAGCTTAGATTTGATGTGCAACTACTAGAAAGACCCTTTCTGCTATAGTGGGAGGTAAACATTTCATGTTCTGAAGCTTCCCTGCAAAGTTATGGCACAATGCAGAAAACACGTTTTCAGCCTGAGATAAGGTGGGTTCCGGAATGCCAAACATAAAAATGTTGATAACTTTCGAAAAACACTTCAGACAGCTTAGATTTGATGTGCAACTACTAGAAATACCCTTTCTGCTATAGTGGGACGTGAACATTTCATGTTCTGAAGCTTCCGTGCAAAGTTATGGGACAATGCAGAAAACGATTTTTGATCCTGAATAAGGTCGATTCCGGAACGCCAAACATATAAATGTTGATAACTTTCGAAAAACACTTCAGACAGCTTAGATTTGATGTGCAACTACTAGAAAGACCCTTTCTGCTATAGTGGGAGGTGAAAATTTTATTTTCTGAAGCTTCCTTGCAAAGTTATGGCACAATGCGTAAAACGCGTTTTCAGCCTGAGATAAGGTGGGGTCCGGAACGGCAAACATAAAAATGTTGATGACTTTCGAAAAACACTTCAGACAGCTTAGATTTGAAGTGTAACTACTAGAAAGACCCTTTCTGCTATAGTGGTAGGTGAAACTTTCATGTTCTGAAGCTTTCCTTCAAAGTTATGGCACAATGCAGAAAATGCGTTTTCAGCCAGAGAAAAGGTGGGTTCCGGAACCCAAACATAAAAATGTTGATAACCTTGGAAAAACACTTCAGACAGCTTAGATTTGATGTGCAAATACTAGAAAGACCCTTTCTGCTATAGTGGGACGTGAAAATTTCATGTTCTGAATCTTCCCTGCAAAGTTATGTCACAAAGCAGAAAATCTGTTTTCAGCCTGAGATAAGGTGGGTTCCGGAACGCCAAACATAAAAATGTTGATAACCTTGGAAAAACACTTCAGACAGCTTAGATTTGATGTGCAAATACTAGAAAGACCCTTTCTGCTATAGTGGGACGTGAAAATTTCATGATATGAAGCTTCCCTGCAAAGTTATGGCACAATGCAGTAAACGTGTTTTCAGCCTGAGATAAGGAGGGTTCCGGAACGCCAAACATAAAAATGTTGATAACTTTGGAAAAAACATTTCAGACAGCTTAGATTTGATGTGCAACTACTAGAAAGACCCTTTTTGCTATAGTGGGAGGTGAAAATTTCATATTCTGAAGCTTTCCTTCAAAGTTATGGCACAATGCAGAAAATGCGTTTTCAACCAGAGAAAAGGTGGGTTCCGGAACCCAAACATAAAAATGTTGATAACCTTGGAAAAACACTTCAGACAGCTTAGATTTGATGTGCAAATACTAGAAAGACCCTTTCTGCTATAGTGGGACGTGAAAATTTCATGTTATGAAGCTTCCCTGCAAAGTTATGGCACAATGCAGTAAACGTGTTTTCAGCCTGAGATAAGGAGGGTTCCGGAACGCCAAACATAAAAATGTTGATAACTTTGGAAAAAACATTTCAGACAGCTTAGATTTGATGTGCAACTACTAGAAATACCCTTTTTGCTATAGTGGGAGGTGAAAATTTCATGTTCTGAAGCTTCCCTGCAATGTTATGGCACAATGCAGAAAACGCGTTTTCAGCCTGAAAAAAGGTGGATTCCGGAACGGCAAACATAAATATGTTGATAACTTTGGAAAACCACTTCAGACAGCTTAGATTTGATGTGCAACTACAAGAAAGACCCTTTCTGCCATAGTGGGAGGTGAAACTTTCATGTTCTGAAGCTTTCCTTCAAAGTTATGGCACAATGCAGAAAACGCGTTTTCAGCCTGAGACAAGGTGGGTTCCGGAACGCCAAACATAAAAATGTTGATAACTTTCGAAAAACACTTCAGACAGCTTAGATTTGATGTGCAACGACTACAAAGACCCTGTCTGTTATAGTGGGAGTTGAAAATTTCATGTTCTGAAGCTTCCCTGCAAAGTTAAGGAACAATGCAGAAAACGCGTTTTCAGCCTGAGATAAGGTGGGTTCCGGAACCTCAAACATAAAAATGTTGATAACTTTGGAAAAAACATTTCAGACAGCTTAGATTTGATGTGCAACTACTAGAAAGAACCTTTCTGCTATAGTGGGAGGTGAAAATTTCATGTTCTGACGCTTCCTTGCAAAGTTATGGCACAATGTAGAAAACCCGTTTTCAGCCCGAGATAAGGTCGTTTCTGGAACGCCAACCTAAAAAATGTTGATAGCTTTCGAAAAACACTTCAGACAACCTAGATTTGATGTGCAACTACTAGAAAGACCCTGTCTGTTATAGTGGGAGTTGAAAATTTCATGTTCTGAAGCTTCCCTGCAAAGTTAAGGAACAATGCAGAAAACGCGTTTTCAGCCTGAGGTAAGGTTGGTTCCGGAACGCCAAACTTAAAAATATTGATAACTTTGGAAAAACACTTCAGACAGCTTGGATTTGATGTGCAACTGCTAGAAAGACCCTTTCTGCTACAGTGGGAGGTTAAAATTTCATGTTCTGAAGCTTCCCTGCAAAGTTATGGCACAATGCAGAAAACGCGTTTCCAGCCTGAGATAAGGTGGGTTCCGGAATGCCAAACATAAAAATGTTGATAACTTTGGAAAAAAAACATTTCAGACAGCTTAGATTTGAAGTACAACTACGAGAAAGACCCTTTTTGTTATAGTGGGAGGTGAAAATTCCATGTTCTGAAGCTCCCCAGAAAAGTAAAAGCACAATGCAGAAAACGCGTTTTCAGCCAGAGATAAGGTGGGTTCCGGAACGTCAACCATGAAAATGTTGATAACTTTGGAAAAACACTTTCAGACAGCGTAGATTTGATGTACAACGACGAGAAAGAACCTTTCTGCTATAGTGGGAGTTGAAAATTTCATGTTCTGAAGCTTCTCTGCAAAGTTAAGGAACAATGAAGAAAACGCGTTTTCAGCTTGAGATAAGGTGTGTTACGGAACGCCAAATATAAAAATGTTGATCATTTTCGAAAAACACTTCAGACAGCTTAGAATTGATGTGAAACTACTAGAAAGACCCTTTCTGCTATAGTGGGAGGTCAAAATTTCATGTTCTGAAGCTTCCCTGGAAAGTTATGGGACAATGCAGAAAACGATTTTTCATCCTGTGATAAGGTCGATTCCGGGACGCCAAACATAAAAATGTTGATAACTTTCGAAAAACACTTCAGACAGCTTAGATTTGATGTGCAACTACTAGAAAGACCCTTTGTGCTATAGTGGGAGGTTAAAATTTTGAGTTCTGAAGCTTCCATCCAAAGTTATGGCACAATGCAAAAAAAGCGTTTAGAGCCTTAGATAAGGTTGATTCCGGAACGACAAACATAAAAATGTTGATAACTTTGGAAAAACACTTCAGACAGCTTAGATTTGATGTGCAACTACTAGAAAGACCCTTTCTGCTATAGTGGGAGGTGAAAATTTCATGTTCTGAAGCTTCCTTGCAAAGTTATGGCACAATGCAGAAAATGTGTTTTCAGCCTGAGATAAGGTTGATTCCAGAACGCCAAACATAAAAATGTTGATAACTTTCGAAAAACACTTCAGACAGCTTAGATTTGATGTGCAACTACTAGAAAGACCCTTTCTGCTATAGTGGGAGGTGAAAATTTCATGTTCTGAAGCTTCCTTGCAAAGTTATGGCACAATGCAGAAAATGTGTTTTCAGCCTGAGATAAGGTTGATTCCAGAACGCCAAACATAAAAATGTTGATAACTTTGGAAAAACACTTCAGACAGCTTAGATTTGATGTGCAACTACTAGAAAGACCCTTTCTGCTGTAGTGGGAGGTGAAAATTTCATGTTCTGAAGCTTCCTTGCAAAGTTATGGCACAATGCAGAAAATACGTTTTCAGCCTGAGATAAGGTTGATTCCGGAACGCTAAACATAAAAATGTTGATAACTTTGGAAAAACACTTCAGACAGCTTAGATTTGATATGCAACTACTAGAAAGACCCTTTCTGCTATAGTGGGAAGTTAAAATTTCATGTTCGGAAGCTTCCATGCAAAGTTATGTTACAATGCAGACAACGTGTTTTCAGCCTGAGATAAAGTCGATTCTGGAACGCCAAACATAAAAATGTTGATAACTTTTGAAAAACACATCAGACAGCTTAGATTTGATGTGCAACTACTAGAAAAACCATTTCTGCTATAGTGGGACGTGAAAATTTCATGTTCTGAAGCTTCCTTGCAAAGTTATGGCACAATGCAGAAAACACGTTTTCAGCCTGAGATAAGGTCGATTCCGGAACGCCATACATAAAAGTGTTGATAACTTTGGAAAAACACTTCAGACGGCTTAGATTTGATGTGCAACTACGAGAAACACCATTTCTGCTATAGTGGGAAGCTAAAATTTCATGTTCTGAAGCTTCCCTGCAAAGTTATGGCACAATGCAGAAAACGCATTTTGAGACTGAAATAAGGTCGATTCCGGAACGCCAAACATAAAAATGTTGATAACTTTGGAAAAACACTTCAGACAGCTTATATTTGATGTGCAACTACTAGAAAGACAATTTCTGCTATAGTGGTAGGTGAAACTTTCATGTTCTGAAGCTTTCCTTCAAAGTTATGGCGCAATGCAGAAAACGCGTTTTCAGCCTGAGATAAGGTGGGTTCCGGAACGCCAAAAATAAAATTGTTGATAACTTTGGAAAAAACATTTCAGACAGCTTAGATTTAATGTGTAACAACTAGAAATACCCTTTCTGCTATAGTGGGAGGTGAAAATTTCATGTTCTGAAGCTTCCCTGCAAAGTTATGGCACAATGCAGAAAACGCGTTTTCAGCCCGAGATAAGGTCGTTTCCGAAACGCCAACCTAAAAAATGTTGATAGCTTTCGAAAAACACTTCAGACAACTTAGATTTGTTGTGCAACTACTAGAAAGACCCTTTGTGCTATAGTGGGAGGTTAAAATTTTGAGTTCTGAAGCTTCCATCCAAAGTTATGGCACAATGCAAAAAAAGCGTTTAGAGCCTTAGATAAGGTGCGTTCCGAAACGCCTAACATAAAAATGTTGATAACTTTGGAAAAACACTTCAGACAGCTTAGATTTGATGTGCAACTACTAGAAAGACCCCTTTCTGCTATAGTGGGAGTTGAAAATTTCATGTTCTGAAGCTTCCCTGCAAAGTTATGGCACAATGCAGACAACGCGTTTTCAGCCTGAGATAAAGTCGATTCTGGAACGCCAAACATAAAAATGTTGATAACTTTCGAAAAACACTTCAGACAGCTTAGATTTGATGTGCAACTACTAGAAAGACCCTTTCTGCTATAGTGGGAGGTGAAAATTTCATGTTCTGAAGCTTCCTTGCAAAGTTATGGCACAATGCAGAAAATGCGTTTTCAGCCTGAGATAAGGTTGATTCCGGAACGACAAACATAAAAATGCTGATAACTTCGGAAAAACACTTCAGACAGCTTAGATTTTATGTGCAACTACTAGAAAGACCCTTTTTGCTATAGTGGGAGGTGAAAATTTCATGTTCGGAAGCTTCCATGCAAAGTTATGGCACAATGCAGACAACGCGCTTTCAGTATGAGATAAGGTCGATTCTGGAACGCCAAACATAAAAATGTTGATAACTTTCGAAAAACACTTCAGACAGCTTAGATTTGATGTGCAACTACTAGAAAGACCCTTTCTGCTATAGTGGTAGGTGAAACTTTCATGTTCTGAAGCTTTCCTTCAAAGTTATGGCACAATGCAGAAAATTCGTTTTCAGCCTGAGATAAGGTCGATTCCGGAACGCCATACATAAAAGTGTTGATAACTTTGGAAAAACACTTCAGACAGCTTAGATTTGATGTGCAACTACTAGAAATACCCTTTCTGCTATAGTGGGAGGTGAACATTTCATGTTCTGAAGCTTCCCTGAGAAGTTATGGCACAATGCACAAAACGCGTTTTCAGCCTGAGATAAGGTCGATTCCGGAACACCAAACGTAAAAATGTTGATAACATTGGAACAACACTTCAGACAGCTTAGATTTGATGTGCAACTACTAGAAAGACCCTTTCTGCTATAGTGGGAGGTGAAAATTTCATTTTTTGAAGCTTCCCTGAGAAGTTATGGCACAATGCACAAAACGCATTTTCAGCCTGAGATTAAGTGCATACCGCAACGCCAAACATAAAAATGTTGCTAACTTTCGGAAAAACACTTCAGACAGATTAGATTTGATGTGCAACTATTAGAAAGACCCTTTCTGGTATAGAGGGAGGTGAAAATTTCATGTTCGGAAACTTACCTGCAAAGTTAAGGAACAATGCATAAAACGCGTTTTCAGCCTGAGATAAGGTGGGTTCCGGAACGCCAAACATAGAAATGTAGATAACTTTGGAAAAACACTTCAGACAGCTTAGATTTGATGCGCAACGACTAGAAAGACCCCTTCTGCTATAGTGGGAGGTGAAAATTTCATGTTCTGAAGCTTCCCTGCAAAGTTTAGGATCAATGCAGAAAACGCATTTTCAGCCTGAGGTAAGGTGGGTTCCGGAACGCCAAACATAGAAATGTTGATGACTTTGGAAAAACACTTCAGACAGCTTAGATTTGATGAGCAACTACTAGAAAGACCCTTTCTGGTATAGAGGGAGGTGAAAATTTCATGTTCGGAAACTTCCCTGAGAAGTTATGGCACAATGCAGTAAACGCGTTTTCAGCCTGAGATAAGGTGGGTTCCGGAACGCCAAACGTAAAAATGTTGTTAACTTTGGAAAAACACTTCAGACAGCTTAGATTTGATGTGCAACTACTAGAAGGACCCTTTCTGTTAAAGTGGGAGGTGAAAATTCCATGTTCTGAAGCTCCCCAGAAAAGTAAAGGCACAATGCAGAAAACGCGTTTTCAGCCAGAGATAAGGTGGGTTCCAGAACGTCAAACATAAAAACGTTGATAACTTTGGAAAAACACTTCAGACAGGTGAGATTTGATGTGCAACTACTAGAAAGACCCTTTCTGCCAAAGTGGGAGGTTAAAATTTCATGTTCTGAAGCTTCCCTGCAAACGTATGGCACTATGCAGAAAACGCGTTTTCAGCCTGAGATAAAGTGGGTTCCGGAACGCCAAAGATAAAAATGTTGATAACTTTGGAAAAACACTTCAGACAGCTTATATTTGATGTGCAACTACAAGAAAGACAATTTCTGCTATAGTGGTAGGTGAAACTTTCATGTTCTGACGCTTTCCTTCAAAGTTATGGCACAATGCAGAAAACGCGTTTTCAGCCTGAGATAAGGTGGGTTCCGGAACGCCAAACATAAAAATGTTGATAACTTTGGAAAAACACTTCAGGCAGCTTAGATTTGATGTGCACCTACTAGAAAGACCCTTTCTGCTACAGTGGGAGGTTAAAATTTCAGGTTCTGAAGCTTCCCTGCAAAGTTATGGCACAATGCAGAAAACGCGTTTTCAACCTGAGATAAGGTGGGTTCCGGAACGCCAAACATAAACGTGGTGACAACTTTGGAAAAACACTTCAGACAGCTTAGATTTGATGTGCAACGACGAGAAAGATCCTTTCTGCTATAGGGGGAGGTTAAATTTCATGTTCTGAAGCTTCACTGCAAAGTTATGGCACAATGCAGAAAACGCGTTTTCAACCCGAGATAAGGTCATTTCCGGAACGCCAAACATAAAAATGTTGATAGCTTTCGAAAAACACTTCAGACAACTTAGATTTGACGTGCAACTACTAGAAAGACACTTTCTGCAATAGCGGGAGGTTAAAATTTGATGTTCTGAAGCTTCCCTGCAAAGTTATGGCACAATGCAGAAAACGCGTATTCAGCCTGAGATAAGGTGGGTTCCGGAACGCCAAACATAAAAATGTTGATAACTTTGGAAAAACACTTCAGACGGCTTAGATTTGATGTGCAACTACTAGAAAGACCCTTTCTGCTATAGTGGGAGGTGAACATTTCATGTTCTGAAGCTTCCCTGAGAAGTTATGGCACAATGCGTAAAACGCGTTTTCAGCCTGAGATAAGGTCGATTCCGGAACGCCAAACATAAACGTGGTGACAACTTTGGAAAAACACTTCAGACAGCTTAGATTTGATGTGCAACTACTAGAAAGACCCTTTCTGCTATAGTGGGAGGTCAAAATTTCATGTTCTGAAGCTTCCCTGGAAAGTTATGGGACAATGCAGAAAACGCATTTTCATCTTGAGATTAGGACGATTCCGGAACGCCAAACATAAAAATGTTGATAACTTTGGAAAAACACTTCAGACAGCTTAAATTTGATGTGCAACTACTAGAAAGACCCTTTCTGCTATAGTGGGAGGTTAAAATTTCATGTTCGGAAGCTTCCATGCAAAGTTATGGCACAATGCAGACAACGCGTTTTCAGCCTGAGATACAGTCGATTCTGGAACGCCAAACATAAAAATGTTGATAACTTTGGAATAACACTTCAGACAGCTTAGATTTGATGTGGAACTACTAGAAAGACCTTGTCTGTTATAGTGAGAGGTGAAATTTTCATATTCTGCAGCTTTCCTGCACAGTGATGGCACAATGCAGAAATCGCGTTTTCAGCCTGAGATAAGGTTGATTCCGGAACGCCAAACATAAGAATGTTGATGACTTTGGAAAAACACTTCAGACAGCTTAGATATGATGTGCAAGTAGGAGAAAGACCCTTTCTGCTTTAGTGGGAATTGAAAATTTCATGTTCTGAAGCTTTCCTGCAAAGTTATGGCACAATGCGTAAAACGCGATTTCAGCCTGAGATAAGGTTGATTCCGGAACGCCAAACATAAAAATGTTGATAACTTTGGAAAAACACTTCAGACAGCTTAGATTTTATGTGCAACTACTAGAAAGACCCTTTTTGCTATATTGGGAGGTGAAAATTTCATGTTCGGAAGCTTCCATGCAAAGTTATGGCACAATGCAGACAACGCGCTTTCAGCCTGAGATAAGGTCGATTCTGGAACGCCAAACATAAAAATGTTGATAACTTTCGAAAAACACTTCAGACAGCTTAGATTTGATGTGCAACTACTAGAAAGACCCTTTCTGCTATAGTGGGAGGTGAAAATTTCATGTTCTGAAGCTTCCTTGCAAAGTTATGGCACAATGCAGAAAATGTGTTTTCAGCCTGAGATAAGGTTGATTCCAGAACGCCAAACATAAAAATGTTGATAACTTTCGAAAAACACTTCAGACAGCTTAGATTTGATGTGCAACTACTAGAAAGACCCTTTCTGCTATAGTGGGAGGTGAAAATTTCATGTTCTGAAGCTTCCTTGCAAAGTTATGGCACAATGCAGAAAATGTGTTTTCAGCCTGAGATAAGGTTGATTCCAGAACGCCAAACATAAAAATGTTGATAACTTTGGAAAAACACTTCAGACAGCTTAGATTTGATGTGCAACTACTAGAAAGACCCTTTCTGCTGTAGTGGGAGGTGAAAATTTCATGTTCGGAAGCTTCCATGCAAAGTTATGTCGCAATGCAGACAACGTGTTTTCAGCCTGAGATAAAGTCCATTCTGGAACGCCAAACATAAAAATGTTGATAACTTTCGAAAAACACATCAGACAGCTTAGATTTGATGTGCAACTACTAGAAAAACCATTTCTGCTATAGTGGGAAGCTAAAATTTCATGTTCTGAAGCTTCCCTGTAAAGTTATGGCGCAATGCAGAAAACGCGTTTTCAGCCTGAGATAAGGTGGGTTCCGGAACGCCAAACATAAAATTGTTGATAACTTTGGAAAAAACATTTCAGACAGCTTAGATTTAATGTGTAACAACTAGAAATACCCTTTCTGCTATAGTGGGAGGTGAAAATTTCATGTTCTGAAGCTTCCCTGCAAAGTTATGGCACAATGCAGAAAACGCGTTTTCAGCTTGACATAAGGTGGGTTCCGGAACGCCAAACATAAAAATGTTGATATCTTTCGAAAAACACTACAGACAGCTTAGATTTGTTGTGCAACTACTAGAAAGACCCTTTGTGCTATAGTGGGAGGTTAAAATTTTGAGTTCTGAAGCTTCCATCCAAAGTTATTGCACAATGCAAAAAAAACGTTTAGAGCCTTAGATAAGGTGCGTTCCGAAACGCCTAACATAAAAATGTTGATAACTTTGGAAAAACACTTCAGACAGCTTAGATTTGATGTGCAACTACTTGAAAGACCCCTTCTGCTATAGTGGGAGTTGAAAATTTCATGTTCTGAAGCTTCCCTGCAAAGTTATGGCACAATGCAGAAAACGCGTTTTCAGCCTGAGATAAGGTCGATTCTGGAACGCCAAACATAAAAATGGTGATATCTTTGGAAAAACACTTCATACAGTTTAAATTTGATGTGCAACTACCAGAAAGACCCTTTCTGATATACTGGGAGGTGAAAATTTCATGTTCTGAAGCTTCCCTGCAAAGTTATGGCACAATGCAGACAACGCGTTTTCAGCCTGAGATAAAGTCGATTCTGGAACGCCAAACATAAAAATGTTGATAACTTTCGAAAAACACTTCAGACAGCTTAGATTTGATGTGCAACTACTAGAAAGACCCTTTCTGCTATAGTCGGAGGTGAAAATTTCATGTTCTGAAGCTTCCTTGCAAAGTTATGACACAATGCAGAAAATGTGTTTTCAGCCTGAGATAAGGTTGATTCCAGAACGCCAAACATAAAAATGTTGATAACTTTGGAAAAACACTTCAGACAGCTTAGATTTGATATGCAACTACTAGAAAGACCCTTTCTGCTATAGTGGGAAGTTAAAATTTCATGTTCGGAAGCTTCCATGCAAAGTTATGTCACAATGCAGACAACGCGTTTTCAGCCTGAGATAAAGTCGATTCTGGAACGCCAAACATAAAAATGTTGATAACTTTCGAACAACCCATCAGACAGCTTAGATGTGATGTGCAACTACTAGAAAGACCATTTCTGCTATAGTGGGAGGTGAAAATTTCATGTTCTGAAGCTTCCTTGCAAAGTTATGGCACAATGCAGAAAACGCGTTTTCAGCCTGAGATAAGGTCGATTCCGGAACGCCATACATAAAAGTGTTGATAACTTTGGAAAAACACTTCAGACGGCTTAGATTTGATATGCAACTACGAGAAAGACCATTTCTGCTATAGTGGGAAGCTAAAATTTCATTTTCTGAAGCTTCCCTGCAAAGTTATAGCACAATGCAGAAAACGCATTTTGAGACTGAAATAAGGTCGATTCCGGAACGCCAAACATAAAATTGTTGATAACTTTGGAAAAAACATTTCAGACAGCTTAGATTTAATGTGTAACAACTAGAAAGACCCTTTCTGCTATAGTGGGAGGTGAAAATTTCATGTTCTGAAGCTTCCCTGCAAAGTTAAGGAACAATGCAGAAAACGCGTTTTCAGCCTGACATAAGGTGGGTTCCGGAACGCCAAACATAAAAATGTTGATAACTTTGAAAAAACACTTCAGACAGCTTACATTTGATGTGCAACTACTAGAAAGACCCTTTCTGCTATAGTGGGAGGTGAAAATTTCTTGTTCTGAAGCTTCCCAGTAAAGTTATGGCACAAAGCAGAAAACGCGTTTTCAGCCAGAGATAAAGTGGATTCTGGAACGACAAACATAAAAATGTTGATAACTTTGGAAAACCACTTCAGACAGCTTAGATTTGATGTGGAACTACTAGAAAGACCCTTTCTGCTACCGTGGGAGGTGAAAATTTCATGTTCTGAAGCTTCCCTGCAAAGTTATGGCACAATGCAGAAAACGCGTTTTCAGCCTGAGATAAGGTGGGTTCCGGAACGCCAAACATAAAAATGTTGATAACTTTGGAATAACACTTCAGACAGCTTAGATTTGATGTGTAACTACTAGAAAGACCCTTTCTGCTATAGTGCGAGGTGAAACTTTCATGTTCTGAAGCTTCCCTGCAAAGTTATGGCACAATGCAGACAACGCGTTTTCAGCCTGAGATAAAGTCGATTCTGGAACGCCAAACATAAAAATGTTGATAACTTTCGAAAAACACTTCAGACAGCTTAGATTTGATGTGCAACTACTAGAAAGACCCTTTCTGCTATAGTCGGAGGTGAAAATTTCATGTTCTGAAGCTTCCTTGCAAAGTTATGGCACAATGCAGAAAATGTGTTTTCAGCCTGAGATAAGGTTGATTCCAGAACGCCAAACATAAAAATGTTGATAACTTTGGAAAAACACTTCAGACAGCTTAGATTTGATATGCAACTACTAGAAAGACCCTTTCTGCTATAGTGGGAAGTTAAAATTTCATGTTCGGAAGCTTCCATGCAAAGTTATGTCACAATGCAGACAACGCGTTTTCAGCCTGAGATAAAGTCGATTCTGGAACGCCAAACATAAAAATGTTGATAACTTTCGAACAACCCATCAGACAGCTTAGATGTGATGTGCAACTACTAGAAAGACCATTTCTGCTATAGTGGGAGGTGAAAATTTCATGTTCTGAAGCTTCCTTGCAAAGTTATGGCACAATGCAGAAAACGCGTTTTCAGCCTGAGATAAGGTCGATTCCGGAACGCCATACATAAAAGTGTTGATAACTTTGGAAAAACACTTCAGACGGCTTAGATTTGATATGCAACTACGAGAAAGACCATTTCTGCTATAGTGGGAAGCTAAAATTTCATTTTCTGAAGCTTCCCTGCAAAGTTATAGCACAATGCAGAAAACGCATTTTGAGACTGAAATAAGGTCGATTCCGGAACGCCAAACATAAAATTGTTGATAACTTTGGAAAAAACATTTCAGACAGCTTAGATTTAATGTGTAACAACTAGAAAGACCCTTTCTGCTATAGTGGGAGGTGAAAATTTCATGTTCTGAAGCTTCCCTGCAAAGTTAAGGAACAATGCAGAAAACGCGTTTTCAGCCTGACATAAGGTGGGTTCCGGAACGCCAAACATAAAAATGTTGATAACTTTGAAAAAACACTTCAGACAGCTTACATTTGATGTGCAACTACTAGAAAGACCCTTTTTGCTATAGTGGGAGGTGAAAATTTCTTGTTCTGAAGCTTCCCAGTAAAGTTATGGCACAAAGCAGAAAACGCGTTTTCAGCCAGAGATAAAGTGGATTCTGGAACGACAAACATAAAAATGTTGATAACTTTGGAAAACCACTTCAGACAGCTTAGATTTGATGTGGAACTACTAGAAAGACCCTTTCTGCTACAGTGGGAGGTGAAAATTTCATGTTCTGAAGCTTCCCGGCAAAGTTATGGCACAATGCAGAAAACGCGTTTTCAGCCTGAGATAAGGTGGGTTCCGGAACGCCAAACACAAAAATGTTTATAACTTTGGAAAAACACTTCAGACATGTGAGATTTGATGTGCAACTACTAGAAAGTCCCTTTCTGCTACAGTGGGAGGTTAAAATTTCATGTTCTGAAGCTTCCCTGCAAAGCTATGGCACAATGCACAAAACGCATTTTCAGCCTGAGATTAGGTGTATACCGCAACGCCAAACATAAAAATGTTGCTAACTTTCGGAAAAACACTTCAGACAAATTAGATTTGATGTGCAACTATTAGAAAGACCCTGTTTGTCATAGTGGGAGTTGAAAATTTCATGTTCTGATGCTTCCCTGCAAAGTTAAGGAACAATGCATAAAACGCGTTTTCAGCCTGAGATAAGGTGGGTTCCGAAACGCCAAACATAGAAATGTAGATAACTTTGGAAAAACACTTCAGACAGCTTAGATTTGATGCGCAACGACTAGAAAGACCCCTTCTGCTATAGTGGCAGGTTAAAATTTCATGTTCTGAAGCTTCCCTGCAAAGTTATGGCACAATCCGTAAAACGCGTTTTCAGCCTGAGATAAGGTCGATTCCGGAACGCCATACATAAAAATGTTGATAACTTTTGAAAAACACATCAGACAGCTTAGATTTGATGTGTAACTACGAGAAAGACCCTTTCTGCTATAGTGGGAGGTGAACATTTCATGTTCTGAAGCTTCGATGCAAAGTTATGGCACAATGCAGAAAACGCGTTTTCAGCTTGAGATAAGGTGGGTTCCGGAACGCCAAACATAAAAATGTTGATAACTTTCGAAAAACACTTCAGACAGGTTAGATTTGATGTGCAACTACTAGAAAGACCCTTTCTGCTATCGTGGGAGGTGAACATTTCATGTTCTGAAGCTTCCCTGCAAAGTTATGGGACAATGCAGAAAACGCATTTTCATCCTGAGATAAGGTCGATTCCGGAACGCCAAACATAAAAATATTGATAACTTTCGAAAAACACTTCAGACAGCTTAGATTTGATGTGTAACTACTAGAAAGACCCTTTCTGCTATAGTGGGAGGTGAACATTTCATGTTCTGAAGCTTCCATGCAAAGTTATGGCACAATGCAGAAAACGCGTTTTCAGCTTGAGATAAGGTGGGTTCCGGAACGCCAAACATAAAAATGTTGATAACTTTCGAAAAACACTTCAGACAGCTTAGATTTGATGTGCAACTACGATAAATACCCTTTCTGCTATCGTGGGAGGTCAAAATTTCATGTTCTGAAGCTTCCCTGGAAAGTAATGGGACAATGCAGAAAACGATTTTTCATCGTGAGATAAGGTCGATTCCGGAACGCCAAACATAAAAATGTTGATAACTTTCGAAAAACACTTCAGACAGCTTGGATTTGATGTGCAACTACTAGAAAGACCCTTTCTGCTATCGTGGGAGGTGAACATTTCATGTTCTGAAGCTTCCCTGCAAAGTTATGGCACAATGCAGAAAACGCGTTTTCAGCCTGAGATAATGTGGGTTCCGGAACGCCAAACATAAAAATGTTGATAACTTTGGAAAAAACATTTCAGACAGCTTAGATTTAATGTGTAACAACTAGAAATACCCTTTCTGCTATAGTGGGAGGTGAAAATTTCATGTTCTGAAGCTTCCCTGCAAAGTTATGGCACAATGCAGAAAACGCGTTTTCAGCCCGAGATAAGGTCGTTTCCGAAACGCCAACCTAAAAAATGTTGATAGCTTTCGAAAAACACTTCAGACAACTTAGATTTGTTGTGCAACTACTAGAAAGACCCTTTGTGCTATAGTGGGAGGTTAAAATTTTGAGTTCTGAAGCTTCCATCCAAAGTTATGGCACAATGCAAAAAAAGCGTTTAGAGCCTTAGATAAGGTGCATTCCGAAACGCCAAACATAAAAATGTTGATAACTTTGGAAAAACACTTCAGACAGCTTAGATTTGATGTGCAACTACTAGAAAGACCCCTTTCTGCTATAGTGGGAGTTGAAAATTTCATGTTCTGAAGCTTCCCTGCAAAGTTATGGCACAATGCAGACAACGCGTTTTCAGCCTGAGATAAAGTCGATTCTGGAACGCCAAACATAAAAATGTTGATAACTTTCGAAAAACACTTCAGACAGCTTAGATTTGATGTGCAACTACTAGAAAGACCCTTTCTGCTATAGTGGGAGGTGAAAATTTCATGTTCTGAAGCTTCCTTGCAAAGTTATGGCACAATGCAGAAAATGCGTTTTCAGCCTGAGATAAGGTTGATTCCGGAACGACAAACATAAAAATGCTGATAACTTCGGAAAAACACTTCAGACAGCTTAGATTTTATGTGCAACTACTAGAAAGACCCTTTTTGCTATAGTGGGAGGTGAAAATTTCATGTTCGGAAGCTTCCATGCAAAGTTATGGCACAATGCAGACAACGCGCTTTCAGTATGAGATAAGGTCGATTCTGGAACGCCAAACATAAAAATGTTGATAACTTTCGAAAAACACTTCAGACAGCTTAGATTTGATGTGCAACTACTAGAAAGACCCTTTCTGCTATAGTGGTAGGTGAAACTTTCATGTTCTGAAGCTTTCCTTCAAAGTTATGGCACAATGCAGAAAATTCGTTTTCAGCCTGAGATAAGGTCGATTCCGGAACACCAAACGTAAAAATGTTGATAACATTGGAACAACACTTCAGACAGCTTAGATTTGATGTGCAACTACTAGAAAGACCCTTTCTGCTATAGTGGGAGGTGAAAATTTCATTTTTTGAAGCTTCCCTGAGAAGTTATGGCACAATGCACAAAACGCATTTTCAGCCTGAGATTAAGTGTATACCGCAACGCCAAACATAAAAATGTTGCTAACTTTCGGAAAAACACTTCAGACAGATTAGATTTGATGTGCAACTATTAGAAAGACCCTTTCTGGTATAGAGGGAGGTGAAAATTTCATGTTCGGAAACTTACCTGCAAAGTTAAGGAACAATGCATAAAACGCGTTTTCAGCCTGAGATAAGGTGGGTTCCGGAACGCCAAACATAGAAATGTAGATAACTTTGGAAAAACACTTCAGACAGCTTAGATTTGATGCGCAACGACTAGAAAGACCCCTTCTGCTATAGTGGGAGGTGAAAATTTCATGTTCTGAAGCTTCCCTGCAAAGTTTAGGATCAATGCAGAAAACGCGTTTTCAGCCTGAGGTAAGGTGGGTTCCGGAACGCCAAACATAAAAATGTTTATGACTTTGGAAAAACACTTCAGACAGCTTAGATTTGATGAGCAACTACTAGAAAGACCCTTTCTGGTATAGAGGGAGGTGAAAATTTCATGTTCGGAAACTTCCCTGAGAAGTTATGGCACAATGCAGTAAACGCGTTTTCAGCCTGAGATAAGGTGGGTTCCGGAACGCCAAACGTAAAAATGTTGTTAACTTTGGAAAAACACTTCAGACAGCTTAGATTTGATGTGCAACTACTAGAAGGACCCTTTCTGTTGAAGTGGGAGGTGAAAATTCCATGTTCTGAAGCTCCCCAGAAAAGTAAAGGCACAATGCAGAAAACGCGTTTTCAGCCAGAGATAAGGTGGGTTCCAGAACGTCAAACATAAAAATGTTGATAACTTTGGAAAAACACTTCAGACAGCTTAGATTTGATGTACAACGACGAGATAGAACCTTTCTGCTGTAGTGGGATGTGAAAATTTCATGTTCGGAAGCTTCCCTGCAAAGTTATGGCACAATGCAGAAAACGCGTTTTCAACCTGAGATAAGGTGGGTTCCGGAACGCCAAACATAAAAATGTTGATAACTTTGGAAAAACACTTCAGACGGCTTAGATTTGATGTGCAACTACTAGAAAGACCCTTTCTGCTATAGTGGGAGGTGAACATTTCATGTTCTGAAGCTTCCCTGAGAAGTTATGGCACAATGCGTAAAACGCGTTTTCAGCCTGAGATAAGGTCGATTCCGGAACGCCAAACATAAACGTGGTGACAACTTTGGAAAAACACTTCAGACAGCTTAGATTTGATGTGCAACTACTAGAAAGACACTCTCTACTATAGTGGGACGTGAAAATTTCATGTTCTGAAGCTTCCTTGCAAAGTTATGGCACAATGCAGAAAATGCGTTTTCAGCCTGAGATAAGGTTGACTCCGGAACGGCCAACATAAAAATGTTGATAACTTTGGAAAAACACTTCAGACAGCTTAGATTTGATGTGAAACTACTAGAAAGACCCTTTCTGCTATAGTGGGAGGTTAAAATTTCATGTTCGGAAGCTTCCATGCAAAGTTATGGCACAATGCAGACAACGCGTTTTCAGCCTGATATAAGGTCGATTCTGGAACACCAAACATAAAAATGTTGATAAGTTTCGAAATACACTTCAGACAGCTTAGATTTGATGTGCAACTACTAGAAAGACCCTTTCTGCTAGAGTGGGAGGTGAAAATTTCATGTTCTGAAGCTTCCCTGGAAAGTTATGGGACAATGCAGAAAACGCATTTTCATCTTGAGATTAGGACGATTCCGGAACGCCAAACATAAAAATATTGATAACTTTGGAAAAACACTTCAGGCAGCTTAGATTTGATGTGCACCTACCAGAAAGACCCTTTCTGCTACAGTGGGAGGTTAAAATTTCAGGTTCTGAAGCTTCCCTGCAAAGTTATGGCACAATGCAGAAAACGCGTTTTCAACCTGAGATAAGGTGGGTTCCGGAACGCCAAACATAAAAATGTTGATAACTTTGGAATAACACTTCAGACAGCTTAGATTTGATGTGCAACGACGAGAAAGACCCTTTCTGCTATAGGGGGAGGTTAAATTTCATGTTCTGAAGCTTCACTGCAAAGTTATGGCACAATGCAGAAAACGCGTTTTCAACCCGAGATAAGGTCATTTCCGGAACGCCAAACATAAAAATGTTGATAGCTTTCGAAAAACACTTCAGACAACTTAGATTTGACGTGCAACTACTAGAAAGACACTTTCTGCAATAGCGGGAGGTTAAAATTTGATGTTCTGAAGCTTCCCTGCAAAGTTATGGCACAATGCAGAAAACCCGTATTCAGCCTGAGATAAGGTGGGTTCCGGAACGCCAAACATAAAAATGTTGATAACTTTGGAAAAACACTTCAGACGGCTTAGATTTGATGTGCAACTACTAGAAAGACCCTTTCTGCTATAGTGGGAGGTGAACATTTCATGTTCTGAAGCTTCCCTGAGAAGTTATGGCACAATGCGTAAAACGCGTTTTCAGCCTGAGATAAGGTCGATTCCGGAACGCCAAACATAAACGTGGTGACAACTTTGGAAAAACACTTCAGACAGCTTAGATTTGATGTGCAACTACTAGAAAGACCCTTTCTGCTATAGTGGTAGGTCAAAATTTCATGTTCTGAAGTTTCCCTGGAAAGTTATGGGACAATGCAGAAAAGGCATTTTCATGCTGAGATTAGGTCGATTCCGGAACACCAAACATAAAAATGTTGATAACTTTGGAAAAACACTTCAGACAGCTTAGATTTGATGTGCAACTACTAGAAAGACACTTTCTGCAATAGTGGGAGGTTCAAATTTCATGTTCTGAAGCTTCCCTGTAAAGTTATGGCACAATGCAGAAAACGAGTTTTCAGCCTGAGATAAGGTGGGTTCCGGAACGCCAAACATAGAAATGTTGATAACTTTGGAAAAACCTTTCAGACGGCTTAGATTTGATGTGCAACTACTAGAAAGACCCTTTCTGCTATAGTGGGAGGTGAAAATTTCATGTTCTGAAGCTTCCTTGCAAAGTTATGGCACAATGCAGAAAATACGTTTTCAGCCTGAGATAAGGTTGATTCCGGAACGCTAAACATAAAAATATTGATAACTTTGGAAAAACACTTCAGACAGCTTAGATTTGATATGCAACTACTAGAAAGACCCTTTCTGCTATAGTGGGAAGTTAAAATTTCATGTTCGGAAGCTTCCATGCAAAGTTATGTCACAATGCAGACAACGCGTTTTCAGCCTGAGATAAAGTCGATTCTGGAACGCCAAACATAAAAATGTTGATAACTTTCGAAAAACCCATCAGACAGCTTGGATGTGATGTGCAACTACTAGAAAGACCATTTCTGCTATAGTGGGAGGTGAAAATTTCATGTTCTGAAGCTTCCTTGCAAAGTTATGGCACAATGCAGAAAACGCGTTTTCAGCCTGAGATAAGGTCGATTCCGGAACGCCATACATAAAAGTGTTGATAACTTTGGAAAAACACTTCAGACGGCTTAGATTTGATATGCAACTACTAGAAAGACCCTTTCTGCTATAGTGGGAGGTGAAAATTTCTTGTTCTGAAGCTTCCCAGTAAAGTTATGGCACAAAGCAGAAAACGCGTTTTCAGCCAGAGATAAAGTGGATTCTGGAACGACAAACATAAAAATGTTGATAACTTTGGAAAACCACTTCAGACAGCTTAGATTTGATGTGCAACTACTAGAAAGACCCCTTCTGCTATAGTGGGAGTTGAAAATTTCATGTTCTGAAGCTTCCCTGCAAAGTTATGGCACAATGCAGACAACGCGTTTTCAGCCTGAGATAAAGTCGATTCTGGAACGCCAAACATAAAAATGTTGATAACTTTCGAAAAACACTTCAGACAGCTTAGATTTGATGTGCAACTACTAGAAAGACCCTTTCTGCTATAGTCGGAGGTGAAAATTTCATGTTCTGAAGCTTCCTTGCAAAGTTATGGCACAATGCAGAAAATGTGTTTTCAGCCTGAGATAAGGTTGATTCCAGAACGCCAAACATAAAAATGTTGATAACTTTCGAAAAACACTTCAGACAGCTTAGATTTGATGTGCAACTACTAGAAAGACCCTTTCTGCTATAGTGGGAGGTGAAAATTTCATGTTCTGAAGCTTCCTTGCAAAGTTATGGCACAATGCAGAAAATACGTTTTCAGCCTGAGATTAGGTGTATACCGCAACGCCAAACATAAAAATGTTGCTAACTTTCGGAAAAACACTTCAGACAAATTAGATTTGATGTGCAACTATAAGAAAGACCCTGTTTGTTATAGTGGGAGTTGAAAATTTCATGTTCTGATGCTTCCCTGCAAAGTTAAGGAACAATGCATAAAACGCGTTTTCAGCCTGAGATAAGGTGGGTTCCGAAACGCCAAACATAGAAATGTAGATAACTTTGGAAAAACACTTCAGACAGCTTAGATTTGATGCGCAACGACTAGAAAGACCCCTTCTGCTATAGTGGCAGGTTAAAATTTCATGTTCTGAAGCTTCTCTGCAAAGTTATGGCACAATGCAGAAAACGCGTTTTCAGACTGAGATAAGGTGGGTTCCGAAACGCCAAACGTAAAAATGTTGATCACTTTGGAACAACATTTCAGACAGCTTAGGTTTGATGTGCAACTACTAGAAAGACCCGTTCGGCTATAGTGGGAGGTGAAAATTTCATGTTCTAAAGGTTCCCTGCAAAGTTATGGCACAATCCGTAAAACGCGTTTTCAGCCTGAGATAAGGTCGATTCCGGAACGCCATACATAAAAATGTTGATAACTTTTGAAAAACACATCAGACAGCTTAGATTTGATGTGCAACTACTAGAAAGACCCTTTCTGCTACAGTGGGAGGTTAAAATTTCATGTTCGGAAGCTTCCATGCAAAGTAATGGCACAATGCAGACAACGCTTTTTTAGCCTGAAAAAAGGTCGATTCTGGAACGGCAAACAGAAAAATGTTGATAACTTTCGAAAAACACTTCAGACTGCTTAGATTTGATGAGCAACTACTAGAAAGACCCTATCTGCTATAGTGGGAGGTGAACATTTCATGTTCTGAAGCTTCCATGCAAAGTTATGGCACAATGCAGAAAACGCGATTTCAGCTTGAGATAAGGTGGGTTCAGGAACGCCAAACATAAAAATGTTGATAACTTTGGAAAAACACTTCAGACAGCTTATATTTTATGTGCAACTACTAGAAAGACCCTTTCTGCTTTAGTGGCAGGTTAAAATTTCATGTTCTGAAGCTTCCCATCAAAGTTATGGCACAATGCGTAAAACGCGTTTTCAGCCTGAGATAAGGTCGTTTCCGGAACGCCATACATAAAAATGTTGATAACTTTGGACAAAAACATCAGACAGCTTAGATTTGATGTGTAACTACGAGAAAGACCCTTTCTGCTATCGTGGGAGGTGAACATTTCATGTTCTGAAGCTTCCCTGCAAAGTTATGGGACAATGCAGAAAACGCATTTTCATCCTGAGATAAGGTCGATTCCGGAACGCCAAACATAAATATATTGATAACTTTCGAAAAACACTTCAGACAGCTTAGATTTGATGTGTAACTACTAGAAAGACCCTTTCTGCTATAGTGGGAGGTGAACATTTCATGTTCTGAAGCTTCCATGCAAAGTTATGGCACAATGCAGAAAACGATTTTTCATCGTGAGATAAGGTCGATTCCGGAACGCCAAACATAAAAATGTTGATAACTTTCGAAAAACACTTCAGACAGCTTGGATTTGATGTGCAACTACTAGAAAGACCCTTTCTGCTATCGTGGGAGGTGAACATTTCATGTTCTGAAGCTTCCCTGCAAAGTTATGGCACAATGCAGAAAACGCGTTTTCAGCCTGAGATAATGTGGGTTCCGGAACGCCAAACATAAAAATGTTGATAACTTTCGAAAAACACTTCGGACAGCTTAGATTTGATGTGCAGCTACTAGAAAGAACCTTTCTGCTATAGTGGGAGGTGAAAATTTCATGTTCTAAAGGTTCCCTGCAAAGTTATGGCACAATGCGTAAAACGCGTTTTCAGCCTGAGATAAGGTCGATTCCGGAACGCCAAACATAAAAATGTTGATAACTTTCGAAAAACACTTCAGACAGCTTAGATTTGATGTGCAACTACGAGAAAGACCCTTTCTGCTATCGTGGGAGGTCAAAATTTCATGTTCTGAAGCTTCCCTGGAAAGTTATGGGACAATGCAGAAAACAATTTTTCATTGTGAGATAAGGTCGATTCCGTAACGCCAAACATAAAAATGTTGATAACTTTCGAAAAACACTTCAGACAGCTTAGATTTGATGTGCAACTACTAGAAAGACCCTTTCTGCTGTCGTGGGAGGTGAACATTTCATGTTCTGAAGCTTCCCTGCAAAGTTATGGCACAATGCAGAAAACGCGTTTTCAGCCTGAGATAATGTGGGTTCCGGAACGCCAAACATAAAAATGTTGATAACTTTCGAAAAACACTTCGGACAGCTTAGATTTGATGTGCAGCTACTAGAAAGAACCTTTCTGATATAGTGGGAGGTCAAAATTTCATTTTCTGAAGCTTCCCTGGAAAGTTATGGGACAATGCAGAAAACACATTTTCATCCTGAGATAAGGTCGATTCCGGAACGCTAAACATAAAAATGTTGATAAGTTTGGAAAAACACTTCAGACAGCTTAGATTTGATTTGTAACTACTAGAAAGACCCTTTCTGCGATAGTGGGAGGTGAACATTTCATGTTCTGAAGCTTCCATGCAAAGTTATGGCACAATGCAGAAAATGCGTTTTCAGCTTGAGATAAGGTCGATTCCGGAACGCCAAACATAAAAATGTTGATAACTTTCGAAAAACAGTTCAGACAGGTTAGATTTGATGTGCAACTACTAGAAAGACCCTTTCTGCTATCGTGGGAGGTCAAAATTCCATGTTCTGAAGCTTCCCTGGAAAGTTATGGGACAATGCAGAAAACTATTTTTCATCCTGAGATAAGGTCGATTCCGGAACGCCAAACATAAAAATGTTGATAACTTTCGAAAAACACTTCAGACAGCTTAGATTTGATGTGCAACTACTAGAAAGACCCTTTCTGCTATAGTGGGAGGTTAAAATTTCATGTTCTGAAGCTTCCCTGAAAAGTTATGGCACAATGCACAAAAACGCTTTTCAGCCTGAGATAAGGTGGGTTTCGGAACGCCAAACATAAAAGTGTTGATAACTTTTGAAAAACACTTCAGACAGCTTAGATTTGATGTGCAACTTCTAGAAAGACCCTATCTGCTATAGTGGGAGGTGAAAATTTCATTTTCTGAAGCTTCCCTGCAAAGTTATGGTACAATGCGTAATACGCGTTTTCAGCCTGAGATAAGGTCGATTCCGGAACGCCAAACATAAAAATGATGATAACTTTGGAAAAACACATCAGACAGCTTCGATTTGATGTGCAACTACTAGAAAGACCCTTTCTTGTATAGTGGGAGGTGAAAATTTCATGTTCTGAAGTTTCCCTGCAAAGTTATGGCACAATGCAGAAAACGCCTTTTCAGTCTGAGATAAGGTTGATTCCGGAACGCCAAACATAAAAATGTTCATAACTTTGGAAAAACACTTCAGACAGCTAACATTTGATGTGCAACTACTAGAAAGACCCTTTCTGCTATAGTGGGAGGTGAACATTTCATGTTCTGAAGCTTCCCTGCAAAGTTATGGCACAATGCAGAAAACGCGTTTTCAGATTGAGATAAGGTCGATTCCGGAACGCCAAACATAAAAATGTTGATAACTTTCGAAAAACACTTCAGACAGCTTAGATTTGATGTGCAACTACTAGAAAGACCCTTTCTGCTATAGTGGGAGGTGAAAATTTCATGTTCTGAAGCTTCCCTGAAAAGTTATGGCGCAATGCAGAAAACGCGTTTTCAGCCTGAGATAAGGTGGGTTCCGGAACTCCAAACATAAAATTGTTGATAACTTTGAAAAAAACATTTCAGACAGCTTAGATTTAATGTGTAACAACTAGAAAGACCCTTTCTGCTATAGTGGGAGGTGAAAATTTCATGTTCTGAAGCTTCCCTGCAAAGTTATGGCACAATGCAGAAAACGCGTTTTCAGCCCGAGATAAGGTCGTTTCCGAAACGCCAACCTAAAAAATGTTGATAGCTTTCGAAAAACACTTCAGACAACTTAGATTTGATGTGCAACTACTAGAAAGACCCTGTCTGTTATAGTGGGAGTTGAAAAATTCATGTTCTGAAGCTTCCCTGCAAAGTTAAGGAACAATGCAGAAAACGCGTTTTCAGCCTGACATAAGGTGGGTTCCGGAACGCCAAACATAAAAATGTTGATAACTTTCGAAAAACACTTCAGACAGCTTAGATTTGATGTGCAACTACTAGAAAAACCCTTTCTGCTGTAGTGGGAGGTGAACATTTCATTTTCTGATGCTTCCCTGCAAAGTTATGGCACAATGCGTAAAACGCGTTTTCAGCCAGAGATAAGGTCGATTCTGGAACGCCAAACAAAAAAATGTTGATAACTTTGGAAAAAAACTTCAGACAGCTTAGATTTGATGTGCAACTACTAGAAAGACCCTTTCTGCTACAGTGGGAGGTTAAAAATTTATGTTCGGAAGCTTCCATGCAAAGTAATGGCACAATGCGGACAATGCTTTTTTAGCGTGAAATAAGGTCGATTCTGGAACGGCAAACATAAAAATGTTGATAACTTTCGAAAAACATATCAGACTGCTTAGATTTAATGAGCAACTACAAGAAAGACCCTATCTGCTATAGTGGGAGGTGAACATTTCATGTTCTGAAACTTCCATGCAAAGTTATGGCATAATGCAGAAAACGCGTTTTCAGCTTGAGATAAGGTGGGTTCCGGATCGCCAAACATAAAAATGTTGACAACTTTCGAAAAACACTTCAGACAGCTTAGATTTGATGTGCAACTACTAGAAAGACCCTTTCTGCTATAGTGGGACGTCAAAATTTCAAGTTCTGAAGCTTCCCTGGAAAGTTATGGGACAATGCAGAAAACAATTTTTCATCCTGAGATAAGGTCGATTCCGGAACGCCAAACATAAAAATGTTGATAATTTTGGAAAAACACTTCAGACAGCTTAGATTTGATGTGCAACTACTAGAAAGACCCTTTCTGCTATGGTGGGTGGTGAACATTTCATGTTCTGAAGCTTCCATGCAAAGTTATGGCACAATGCAGAAAACGCGTTTTCAGCTTGAGATAAGGTGGGTTCCGGAACGCCAAACATAAAAATGTTGATAACTTTGGAAAAACACTTCAGACAGCTTAGATTTGATGTGCAACTACTAGAAAGACCCTTTCTGCTGTAGTGGGAGGTGAAAATTTCATTTTCTGAAGCTTCCATGCAAAGTTTTGGCACAATGCAGAAAATGCGTTTTCAGCCTGAGATAAGGTTGATTCCGGAACGCCAAACATGAAAATGTTGATAACTTTGGAAAAACACTTCAGACAGCTTAGATTTGATGTGCAACTACTAGAAAGACCCTTTCTGCTATGGTGGGTGGTGAACATTTCATGTTCTGAAGCTTCCATGCAAAGTTATGGAACAATTCAGACAACGCGTTTTCAGCCTGAGATAAAGTCGATTCTGGAACGCCAAACATAAAAATGTTGATAACTTTCGAAAAACACTTCAGACAGCTTAGATTTGATGTGCAACTACTAGAAAGACCCTTTCTGCTATAGTGGGAGGTCAAAATTTCATGTTCTGAAGCTTCCCTGGAAAGTTATGGGACAATGGAGAAAACGCATTTTCATCCTGAGATTAGGTCAATTCCGGAACGCCAAACATAAAAATGATGATAACTTTGGAAAAACACTTCAGACAGCTTAAATTTGATGTGCAACTACTAGAAAGACCCTTTCTGCTATAGTGGGAGGTGAACATTTCATGTTCTGAAGCCTCCCTGAAAAGTTATGGCACAATGCAGAAAACGCGTTTTCAGCTTGAGATAAGGTGGGTTCCGGAACGCCAAACAAAAAAAATGTTGATAACTTTCGAAAAACACTTCAGACAGCTTAGATTTGATGTGCAAATACTAGAAAGACCCTTTCTGCTATAGTGGGAGGTGAACATTTCATGTTCTGAAGCTTCCATGCAAAGTTATGGCACAATGCAGACAACGCGTTTTCAGCCTGAGATAAGGTCGATTCTGGAAAACCAAACATAAAAATCTTGATAACTTCCGAAAAACACTTCAGACAGCTTAGATTTGATGTGCAACTACTAGAAAGACCCTTTCTGCTATAGTGGGAGGTGAACATTTCATGTTCTGAAGCCTCCCTGAAAAGTTATGGCACAATGCACTAAAACACTGTTCAGCCTGAGATAAGGTGGGTTTCGGAACGCCAAACATGAAAATGTTGATAACTTTGGAAAAAACACTTCAGACAGCTTAGATTTGAAGTGCAACTACTAGAAATACCCTTTCTGCTATAGTGGGAGGTGAACATTTCATGTTCTGAAGCTTCCCTGAAAAGTTATGGCACAATGCACAAAAACACTGTTCAGCCTGAGATAAGGTGGGTTTCGGAACGCCAAACATAAAAGTGTTAATAACTTTCGAAAAACACTTCAGACAGCTTATATTTGATGTGCAACTACTAGCAAGACCCTTTCTGCTATAGTGGGAGGTTAAAATTTCCTGTTCTGAAGCTTCCCTGAAAAGTTATGGCACAATGCGTAAAAACGCTTTTCAGCCTGAGATAAGGTGGGTTCCGGAACGCCAATCGTAAAAATGTTGATTACTTTGGAACAACAATTCAGACAGCTTAGATTTGATGTGCAACTACTCGAAAGCCCCTTTCTGCTATAGTGGGAGGTGAAAATTTCATTTTCTGAAGCTTCTCTGCAAAGTTATGGCACAATGCAGAAAACAATTTTTCATCCTGAGATAAGGTCGATTCCGGAACGCCAAACATAAAAATATTGATAACTTTGGAAAAACACTTCAGACACCTTAGATTTGATGTGCAACTACTAGAAAGACCCTTTCTGCTATAGTGGGAGGTTAAAATTTCATGTTCTGAAGCTTCCCTGCAAAGTTATATCACAATGCAGAAAATGCATTTTCAGCCAGAGATAAGGTCGATTCTGGAATGCCAAACATAAAAATGTTGATAACTTTGGAAAAACACTTCAGACAGCTTAGATTTGATGAGCAATTGCTAGAAAGACCCTTTTTGCTATAGTGGGAGGTGAACATTTCATGTTCTGAAGCTTCCCTGCAAAGTTATGGCACAATGCGTAAAACGCGTTTTCAGCCTGAGATAAGGTCGATTCCGGAACGCCAAACATAAAAATTTTGATAACTTTCGAAAAACACCTCAGACAGCTTAGATTTGATGTGCAAATACTAGAAAGACCCTTTCTGCTATAGTGGGAGGTGAAAATTTCATGTTCTGAATCTTCCCTGCAAAGTTATGGGACAATGCAGAAAACAATTTTTCATCCTGAGATAAGGTCGATTCCGGAACGCCAAACATAAAAATGTTGATAACTTTGGATAAACACTTCAGACAGTTTAGATTTGATGTGCAACTACTAGAAAGACCCTTTCTGCTATAGTGGGAGGTTAAAATTTCATGTTCTGAAGCTTCCCTGCAAAGTTATGGCACAATGCGTAAAACGCGTTTTCAGCCTGAGATAAGGTGGGTTCCGGAACGCCAATCGTAAAAATGTTGATTACTTTGGAACAACAATTCAGACAGCTTAGATTTGATGTGCAACTACTCGAAAGCCCCTTTCTGCTATAGTGGGAGGTGAAAATTTCATTTTCTGAAGCTTCTCTGCAAAGTTATGGCACAATGCGTAAAACGCGTTTTCGGCTTGAGATAAGGTCGATTCCGGAACGCCAAACATAAAAATGTTGATAACTTTCGAAAAACACTTCAGACAGCTTAGATTTGATGTGCGACTACTAGAAAGACCCTTTCTGCTATAGTGGGAGGTGAAAATTTCATGTTCTGAAGCTTCCCTGAAAAGTCATGGCACAATGCGTAAAACGCGTTTTCAGCCTGAGATAAGGTCAATTCCGGAACGCCAGACATAAAAATGTTGATAACTTTGGAAAAACACATCAGACAGCTTAGATTTGATGTGCAACTTCTAGAAAGACCCTTTCAGGTATAGTGGCAGGTTAAAATTTCATGTTCGGAAGCTTCCATGCAAAGTTATGGCACAATGCAGACAACGCGTTTTCAGCCTGAGATAAGGTCGATTCTGGAACGCCAAACATAAAAATGTTGATAACTTCCGAAAAAAACTTCAGACAGCTTAGATTTGACGTGCAACTACTAGAAAGACCCTTTCTGCTATAGTGGGAGGTGAACATTTCATGTTCTGAAGCCTCCCTGCAAAGTTATGGCACAATGCAGAAAACGCGTTTTCAGCTTCAGATAAGGTGGGTTCCGGAACGCCAAACATAAAAATGTTGATAATTTTCGAAAAACACTTCAGACAGCTTAGATTTGATGTGCAACTACTAGAAAGACCCTTTCTGCTGTAGTGGGACGTGAAAATTTCATGTTCTGAAGCTTCCCTGCGAAGTTATGGCACAATGCAGAAAACGCGTTTTCAGCCTGAGATAAGGTCGATTCTGGAACGCGAAACATAAAAGTCATGATAACTTTGGAAAAACACTTCAAACAGCTTAGATTTGATGTGCAACTACTAGAAAGACCCTTTCTGCTGTAGTGGGAGGTGAAAATTTCATGTTCTGGAGCTTACCTACAAAGTTTTGGCACAATGCAGAAAACATGTTTTCATCCTCAGATAAGGTCGATTCCGGAACGCCAAACATCAAAATGTAGATAACTTTGGAAAAACAATTCAGACAGCTTATATTTGATGTGCAACTCCTCGAAAGACCCTTTCTGCTATAGTGGGAGGTGAAAATTTCGTGTTCTGAAGCTTCCCTGAAAAGTTATGGCACAATGCGTAAAAACGCTTTTCAGCCTCAGATAAAGTGGGTTTCGGAACGCCAAACATAAAAATGTAGATAACTTTGGAAAAACACTTCAGACAGCTTAGATTTGATGTGCAACTCCTCGAAAGACCCTTTCTGCTATAGTGGGAGGTGAAAATTTCGTGTTCTGATGCTTACCTGCAAAGTTATGGCACAATGCAGAAAACGAATTTTCAGCATCACATAAGGTCGATTCCGTAACGCCAAACATAAAAATCTTGATAACTTTGGAAAAACACTTCAGACAGCTTAGATTTGATGTGCAACTACTGGAAAGACCCTTTCTGCTATAGTGGGAGGTGAAAATTTCATGTTCTGAAGCTTCCCTGCAAAGTTATGGCACAATGCTGAAAACGCGTTTTCAGCCTCACATAAGGTCGATTCCGGAACGCCAAACATGAAAATGTTGATAACTTCGCAAAAACACTTCAGACAGCTAAGATTTGATGTGCAACTACGAGAAAGACCCTTTCTGCTATAGTGGGAGGTGAAAATTTCATGTTCTGAAGCTTCGCTGCAAAGTTATGGCACAATGCGTAAAACTCGTTTTCAGCCTGAGATGAGGTTGATTTCAGAACGCCAAACATAAAAATGTTGATAACTTTGGAAAAACACTTCAGACAGCTTAGATTTGATGTGCAAGTAGGGGAAAGACCCTTTCTGCTTTGGTGGGAATTGAAAATTTCATGTTCTGAAGCTTTCCTGCAAAGTTATGGCACAATGCGTAAAACGCGTTTTAAGCCTGAGATAAGGTTGATTCAGGAACGCCAAACATAAAAATGTTGATGACTTTGGAAAAACACTTCACACAGCTTAGATTAGATGTGCAACAACTAGAAAGACCCTTTCTGCTGTAGTGGGAGGTGAAAATTTCATGTTCTGGAGCTTACCTACAAAGTTTTGGCACAATGCAGAAAACGCGTTTTCATACTCAGATAAGGTCGATTCCGGAACGCCAAACATCAAAATGAAGATAACTTTGGAAAAACACTTCAGACAGCTTAGATTTGATGTGCAACTACCAGAAAGACCCTTTCTGCTATAGTGGGACGTGAAAATTTCATGTTCTGAAGCTTCAATGCAAAGTTATGGCACAATGCAGAAAACGCGTTTTCAGCCTGAGATAAGGTTGATTCCTGAACGCCAAACATCAAAATGAAGATAACTTTGGAAAAACACTTCAGACAGCTTAGATTTGATGTGCAACTACCAGAAAGACCCTTTCTGCTATAGTGGGAGGTGAAAATTTCATGTTCTGAAGCTTCCCTGCAAAGTTATGGCACAATGCAGAAAACGCGTTTTCAGCCTCACATAAGGTCGATTCCGGAACGCCAAACATGAAAATGTTGATAACTTCGGAAAAACACTTCAGACAGCTTAGATTTGATGTGCAACTTCTAGAAAGACCCTTTCTGCTATAGTGGGAAATGAACATTTCATGATCTGAAGGTTCCCTGCAAAGTTATGGCACAATGCAGAAAACGCGTTTTCAGCCTGAGATAAGGACGATTCAGGAACACCAAACATAAAAATGTTGAAAACTTACGAAAAACACTTCAGACAGCTTAGATTTGATGTGCAACTACGAGAAAGACCCTTTCTGATGTAGTGGGAGGTGAAAATTTCATGTTCTGAAGCTTTATGCAAAGTTATGGCACAATGCAGAAAACGCGTTTTCAGCCTGAGATAAGGTCGATTCCGGAACGCCAAACATAAGTATGTTGATAACTTTGGAAGAACACTTCAGACAGCTTAGATTTAATGTGCAACTACTAGAAAGACCCTTTCTGCTATAGTGGGAGGTGAAAATTTCATGTTCTGAAGCTTCCCTGCAAAGTTATGGCACAATGCAGAAAACGCGTTTTCAGCCTGAGATAAGGTGGGTACCAGAACGCCAAACATAAAAATGTTTATTACTTTGGAAATACACTTCAGACAGGTTAGATTTGATGCGCAACTACTAGAAAGACCCTTTCTGCTATAGTGGGAGGTGAAAATTTCATGTTCTGAGGCTTTCCTGCAAAGTTATGGCAAATTGCGTAAAAGGCGTTTTCAGACTGAGATAAGGTTGTTTCTGGAACGCCAAACATAAAAATGGTGTTAACTTTGGAATAACACTTCAAACAGCTTAGATTTGATGTGCAACTACTAGAAAGACCCTTTCTGCTATAGTTGGAGGTGAAAATTTCATGTTCTGATGCTTCCCTGCAAAGTTATGGCACAATGCAGAAAATGCGTTTTCAATAAGGTGCGATCCGGAACGCCAAACATAAAAATGTTGATAACTTTGGAAAAACACTTCAAACAGCTTTGATTTGATGTGAAACTACTAGAAAGACCCTTTCTGCTATAGTGTGATGTGAAAATTTCATGTTCTGAAGCTTCCCTGCAAAGTTATATCACAGTGCAGAAAACGCGTTTTCAGCCAGAGATAAGGTCGATTCTGGAACGCCAAACATAAAAATATGATAACTTTGGAAAAACACTTCAAACTGCTTAGATTTGATGAGCCATTACGAGAAAGACCCTTTCTGCTATAGTGGGTGGTGAAAATTTCATGTTCTGAAGCTTTCCTGCAAAGTTAAGGAACAATGCAGAAAACGCGTTTTCAGCCAGACATAAGGTGGGTTCCGGAACGCCAAACATAAAAGTGTTGAAAACTTTGGTAAAACACTTCAGACAGCTTAGATTTGATGTGCAACTACTAGAAAGACCCTTTCTGCTATAGTGGGAGGTTAAAATTTCATGTTCTGAAGCTTCCCTGCAAAGTTATATCACAATGCAGAAAATGCATTTTCAGCCAGAGATAAGGTCGATTCTGGAATGCCAAACATAAAAATGTTGATAACTTTGGAAAAACACTTCAGACAGCTTAGATTTGATGAGCAATTGCTAGAAAGACCCTTTTTGCTATAGTGGGAGGTGAACATTTCATGTTCTGAAGCTTCCCTGCAAAGTTATGGCACAATGCGTAAAACGCGTTTTCAGCCTGAGATAAGGTCGATTCCGGAACGCCAAACATAAAAATTTTGATAACTTTCGAAAAACACCTCAGACAGCTTAGATTTGATGTGCAAATACTAGAAAGACCCTTTCTGCTATAGTGGGAGGTGAAAATTTCATGTTCTGAATCTTCCCTGCAAAGTTATGGGACAATGCAGAAAACAATTTTTCATCCTGAGATAAGGTCGATTCCGGAACGCCAAACATAAAAATGTTGATAACTTTGGATAAACACTTCAGACAGTTTAGATTTGATGTGCAACTACTAGAAAGACCCTTTCTGCTATAGTGGGAGGTTAAAATTTCATGTTCTGAAGCTTCCCTGCAAAGTTATGGCACAATGCGTAAAACGCGTTTTCAGCCTGAGATAAGGTGGGTTCCGGAACGCCAATCGTAAAAATGTTGATTACTTTGGAACAACAATTCAGACAGCTTAGATTTGATGTGCAACTACTCGAAAGCCCCTTTCTGCTATAGTGGGAGGTGAAAATTTCATTTTCTGAAGCTTCTCTGCAAAGTTATGGCACAATGCGTAAAACGCGTTTTCGGCTTGAGATAAGGTCGATTCCGGAACGCCAAACATAAAAATGTTGATAACTTTCGAAAAACACTTCAGACAGCTTAGATTTGATGTGCGACTACTAGAAAGACCCTTTCTGCTATAGTGGGAGGTGAAAATTTCATGTTCTGAAGCTTCCCTGAAAAGTCATGGCACAATGCGTAAAACGCGTTTTCAGCCTGAGATAAGGTCAATTCCGGAACGCCAGACATAAAAATGTTGATAACTTTGGAAAAACACATCAGACAGCTTAGATTTGATGTGCAACTTCTAGAAAGACCCTTTCAGGTATAGTGGCAGGTTAAAATTTCATGTTCGGAAGCTTCCATGCAAAGTTATGGCACAATGCAGACAACGCGTTTTCAGCCTGAGATAAGGTCGATTCTGGAACGCCAAACATAAAAATGTTGATAACTTCCGAAAAAAACTTCAGACAGCTTAGATTTGACGTGCAACTACTAGAAAGACCCTTTCTGCTATAGTGGGAGGTGAACATTTCATGTTCTGAAGCCTCCCTGCAAAGTTATGGCACAATGCAGAAAACGCGTTTTCAGCTTCAGATAAGGTGGGTTCCGGAACGCCAAACATAAAAATGTTGATAATTTTCGAAAAACACTTCAGACAGCTTAGATTTGATGTGCAACTACTAGAAAGACCCTTTCTGCTATAGTGGGACGTGAAAATTTCATGTTCTGAAGCTTCCCTGCGAAGTTATGGCACAATGCAGAAAACGCGTTTTCAGCCTGAGATAAGGTCGATTCTGGAACGCGAAACATAAAAATGTTGATAACTTTCGAAAAACACTTCAGACAGCTTAGATTTGATGTGCAACTACTAGAAAGACCCTTTCTGCTATAGTGGGAGGTGAAAATTTCATGTTCTGAAGCTGCCTTGCAAAGTTATGGCACAATGAAGAAAACGGGTTTTCAGCCTGAGATAAGGTAGATTCCGGAACGCCATACGTAAAAAGGTTTATAACTTTGGAAAAACACATCAGACAGCTTAGATTTGATGTGCAACTACTAGAAAGACCCTTTCTGCTATAGTGGGAGGTGAAAATTTCATGTTCTGAAGCTCCCTTGCAAAGTTATGGCACATTGCAGAAAACGCGTTTTCAGCCTGAGATAAGGTAGATTCCGGAACGCCTAACGTAAAAATGTTTATAACTTTGGAAAAACACATCAGACAGCTTAGATTTGATGTGCAACTACTAGAAAGACCCTTTCTGCTATAGTGGGAGGTTAAAATTTCATGTTCGGAAGCTTCCATGCAAAGTTATGGCACAATGCAGAAAACGCGTTTTCAGCTTGAGATAAGGTGGGTTCCGGAACGCCAAACATAAAAATGTTGATAACTTTCGAAAAACACTTCAGAATGCTTAGATTTGATGTGCAACTACTAGAAAGACCCTTTCTGCTATAGTGGGAGGAGAACATTTCATGTTCTGAAGCTTCCATGCAAAGTTGTGGCACAATGCAGACAACCCGTTTTCAGCCTGAGATAAGGTCGATTCTGGTACGCCAAACATAAAAATGTTGTAAACTTTCGAAAAACACTTCAGACAGCTTAGATTTGATGTGCAACTACTAGAAAGACCCTTTCTGCTATAGTGGGACGGGAAAATTTCATGTTCTGAAGCTTCCCTGCAAAGTGATGGCACAATGCAGAAAACGCGTTTTCAGCCTGAGATAAGGTAGATTCCGGAACGCCATACATAAAAATGTTTATAACTTTGGAAAAACACATCAGACAGCTTAGATTTGATGTGCAACTACTAGAAAGACCCTTTCTGCTATAGTGGGAGGTGAAAATTTCATGTTCTGAAGCTGCCTTGCAAAGTTATGGCACAATGCAGAAAACGGGTTTTCAGCCTGAGATAAGGTCGATTCTGGAACGCGAAACATAAAAATGTTGATAACTTTCGAAAAACACTTCAGACAGCTTAGATTTGATGTGCAACTACGAGAAAGACCCTTTCTGCTATAGTGGGAGGTTAAAATTTCATGTTCTGAAGCTTCCCTGAAAAGTTATGGCACAATGCACAAAAACACTTTTCAGCCTGAGATAAGGTGGGTTTCGGAACGCCAAACATAAAAGTGTTGATAACTTTCGAAAAACACTTCAGACAGTTTAGATTTGATGTGCAACTACTAGAAAGACCCTTTCTGCTATAGTGGGAGGTGAACATTTCATGTTCTGAAGCTTCCCTGCAAAGTTATGGTACAATGCAGAAAACGCGTTTTCAGCCTGAGATAAGGTAGATTCCGGAACGGCATACATAAAAATGTTTATAACTTTGGAAAAACACATCAGACAGCTTAGATTTGATGTGCAACTACAAGAAAGACCCTTTCTGCTATAGTGGGAGGTTAAAATTTCTTGTTCGGAAGCTTCCATGCAAAGTTATGGCACAATGCAGACAACGCGTTTTCAGCTTGAGATAAGGTCGATTCTGGAACGCGAAACATAAAAATGTTGATAACTTTCGAAAAACACTTCAGACAGCTTAGATTTGATGTGCAACTACTAGAAAGACCGTTTCTGCTATAGTGGGACGTGAAAATTTCATGTTCTGAAGCTTCCCTGCAAAGTTATGGCACAATGCAGAAAACGCGTTTTCAGCTTGAGATAAGGTGGGTTCCAGAACACCAAACATAAAAATGTTGATAACTTTGGAAAAACACTTCAGACAGCTTAGATTTGATGTGCAACTACTAGAAAGACCCTTTGTGCTATAGTGGGAGGTGAAAATTTCATTTTCTGAAACTTCCCTGCAAAGTTATGGCACAATGCGTAAAACGCGTTTTCAGCCTGAGATAAGGTCGATTCCGGAACGCAAAACATAAAAATGTTGATAACTTTCGGAAAACACTTCAGACATCTTAGATTTGATGTGCAACTACTAGAAAGACCTTTTCTACTATAGTGGGACGTGAAAATTTCATGTTCTGAAGCTTCCCTGCAAAGTTATGGCACAATGCAGAAAACGAGTTTTCAGCTTGAGATAAGGTGGGTTCCGGAACGCCAAACATAAAAATGTTGATAACTTTCGAAAAACACTTCAGAATGCTTAGATTTGATATGCAACTACTAGAAAGACCCTTTCTGCTACAGTGGGACGTGAAAATTTCATGTTCTGAAGCATCCCTGCAAAGTTATGGCACAATGCAGAAAATCCGTTTTCAGCTTGAGATAAGGTGGGTTCCGGAACGCCAAACATAAAAATGTTGATAACTTTCGAAAAACACATCAGACAGCTTAGATTTGATGTGCAACTACTAGAAAGACCCTTTCTGCTATGGTGGGACGTGAAAATTTCATGTTCTGAATCTTCCCTGCAAAGTTATGGGACAATGCAGAAAACGATTTTTCATCCTGAGATAAGGTCGATTCCGGAACGTCAAACATAAAAATGTTGATAACTTTCGAAAAACACTTCAGACAGCTTAGATTTGATGTGCAACTACTAGAAAGACCCTTTCTGCTATAGTGGGACGTGTAAATTTCATGTTCTGAAGCTTCCCTGCAAAGTGATGGCACAATGCAGAAAACGCGTTTTCAGCCTGAGATAAGGTAGATTCCGGAACGCCATACATAAAAATGTTTAAAACTTTGGAAAAAAACATCAGACAGCTTAGATTTGATGTGCAACTACTAGAAAGACCCTTTCTGCTATAGTGGGAGGTGAAAATTTCATGTTCTGAAGCTTCCCTGCAAAGTTATGGCACAATGCGTGAAACGCGTTTTCAGCCTGAGATAAGGTCGATACCGGAACGCCAAACATAAAAATGTTGATAACTTTGGAAAAACACTTCAAACAGCTTAGATTTGATGTGCAACTACTAGAAAGACCCTTTCTGCTATAGTGGGACGTGAAAATTTCATGTTCTGAAGCATCCCTGCAAAGTTATGGCACAATGCAGAAAACGCGTTTTCAGCTTGAGATAAGATGGGTTCCGGAACGCCAAACATAAAAATGTTGATAACTTTCGAAAAACACTTCAGACAGCTTAGATTTGAAGTGCAAATACTAGAAAGACCCTTTCTGCTATAGTGGGAGGTGATAATTTCATTTTCTGAAGCCTCCCTGCAAAGTTATGGCACAATGCCGAAAACGCGTTTTCAGCCTGAGATAAGGTGGGTTCCGGAACGCCAAACATAAAAATGTTGATAACTTTCGGAAAACACTTCAGACATCTTAGATTTGATGTGCAACTACTAGAAAGACCTTTTCTGCTATAGTGGGAGGTTAAAATTTCATGTTCGGAATCTTCCATGCAAAGTTATGGCACAATACAGACAAGGCGTTTTCAGCCTGAGATAAGGTCGATTCTGGAACGCCAAACATAAAAATGTTGATAACTTCCGAAAAACACTTCAGACAGCTCAGATTTGATGTGCAACTACTAGAAAGACCCTTTCTGCTATAGTGGGAGGTGAACATTTCATGTTCTGAAGCTTCCCTGCGAAGTTATGGCACAATGCAGAAAACGCGTTTTCAGCTTGAGATAAGGTGGGTTCCGGAACGCCAAACATAAAAATGTTGATAACTTTCGAAAAACACTTCAGACAGCTTAGATTTGATGTGCAACTACTAGAAAGACCCTTTCTGCTATATTGGGACGTGAAAATTTAATGTTCTGAAGCTTCCCTGCGAAGTTATGGCACAATGCAGAAAACGCGTTTTCAGTTTGAGATAAGGTGGGTTCCGGAACGCCAAACATAAAAATGTTGATAACTTTCGAAAAACACTTCAGACAGCTTAGATTTGATGTGCAAATACTAGAAAGACCCTTTCTGATATAGTGGGACGTGAAAATTTCATGTTCTGAATCTTCCCTGCAAAGTTATGGGACAATGAAGAAAACAATTTTTCATCCTGAGATAACGTCGATTCCGGAACGCCAAACATAAAAATGTTGATAACTTTCGAAAAACACTTCAGACAGCTTAGATTTGATGTGCACCTACTAGAATGACCCTTTCTGGTATAGTGGGAGGTGAAAATTTCATGTTCTGAAGCTTCCCTGCAAAGTTATGGCACAATGCAGAAAAGGCCTTTTCAGTCTGAGATAAGGTTGATTCCGGAACGCCAAACATAAAAATGCTCATAACTTTGGAAAAACACTTCAGACTGCTAACATTTGATGTGCAACTACTAGAAAGACCCTTTTTGTTATAGTGGGAGGTGAACATTTCATGTTCTGAAGCTTCCCTGCAAAGTTATCGCACATTGCAGAAAACGCGTTTTCAGCTTGAGATAAGGTCGATTCCGGAACGCCAAACATAAAAATGATGATAACTTTCGAAAAACACTTCAGACAGCTTAGATTTGATGTGCAACTACGAGAAAGACCCTTTCTGCTATAGTGGGAGGTGAAAATTTCATGTTCTGAAGCTTCCCTGCAAAGTTATGGGACAATGCAGAAAACAATTTTTCATCCAGAGATAAGGTCGATTCCGGAACGCCAAACATAAAAATGTTGATAACTTTCGAAAAACACTTCAGACAGCTTAGATTTGATGTGCAACTACTAGAAAGACCCTTTCTGCTATAGTGGGATGTGAAAATTTCATGTTCTGAAGCTTCCCTGCAAAGTTATGGCACAATGCAGAAAATGCGTTTTCAGCCTGAGATAAGGTCGATTCTGGAACGCCAAACATAAAAATGTTGATAACTTTCGAAAAACACCTCAGACAGCTTAGATTTGATGTGCGACTACTAGAAAGACCCTTTCTGCTATAGTGGGAGGTGAAAATTTCATTTTCTGAAGCTTCCCTGCAAAGTTATGGCACAATGCGTAAAACGCGTTTTCAGCCTGAGATAAGGTCGATTCCGGAACGCCAGACATAAAAATGTTGATAACTTTGGAAAAACACATCAGACAGCTTAGATTTGATGTGAAACTTCTAGAAAGACCCTGTCTGGTATAGTGGGAGGTGAAAATTTCATGTTCTGAAGCTTCCCAGCAAAGTTATGGCACAATGCAGAAAACGCGTTTTCAGCTTGAGATAAGGTAGATTCTGGAACGCCAAACATAAAAATGTTGATAACTTTCGAAAAACACCTCAGACAGCTTAGATTTGATGTGCAACTACTAGAAAGACCCTTTCTGCTATAGTGGGAGGTGAACATTTCATGTTCTGAGGCTTCCCAGCAAAGTTATGGCACAATGCAGAAAACGCGTTTTCAGCTTGAGATAAGGTGGGTTCCGGAACGCCAAACATAAAAATGTTCATTACTTTGGAAAAACACTTCAGACTGCTAACATTTGATGTGCAACTACGAGAAAGACCCTTTCTGCTATAGTGGGAGGTGAACATTTCATGTTCTGAAGCTTCCCTGCAAAGTTATGGCACAATGCAGAAAACGCGTTTTCAGCCTGAGATAAGGTCGATTCTGGAACGCCAAACATAAAAATGTTGATAACTTTCGAAAAACACCTCAGACAGCTTAGATTTGATGTGCAACTACTAGAAAGACCCTTTCTGCTATAGTGGGAGGTGAACATTTCATGTTCTGAAGCTTCCATGCAAAGTTATGGCACAATGCAGACAACGCGTTTTCAGCCTGAGATAAGGTCGATTCTGGAACGCCAAACATAAAAATGTTGATAACTTTCGAAAAACACTTCAGACAGCTTAGATTTGATGTGCAACTACTGGAAAGACCCTTTCTGCTATAGTGGGACGTGAAAATTTCATGTTCTGAAGCTTCCCTGCAAAGTTATGGCACAATGCGTAAAACGCGTTTTCAGCCTGAGATAAGGTCGATTCCGGAACGCCAAATATAAAAATGTTGATAACTTTGGAAAAACACATCAGACAGCTTAGATTTGATGTGCAACTACTAGAAAGACCCTTTCTGGTATAGTGGGAGGTTAAAATTTCATGTTATGAAGCTTCCCTGCAATATTATGGCACAATGCAGAAAACGCATTTTTACCCTGAGATAAGGTCGATTCCGGAACGCCAAGCATAAAAATGTTGATAACTTTTGTTCAACACTTCAGACAGCTTAGATTTGATGTGCAACTACTAGAAATACCCTTTCTGCTATAGTGGGAGGTGAAAATTTCATGTTCTGAAGCTTCCCTGCAAAGTTATTGCAGAATGCGTAAAACGCGTTTTCAGCCTAAGATGAGGTCGATTCCGGAACGCCAAACATAAAAATGTTGATAACTTTGGAAAAACACATCAGACAGCTTAGATTTGATGTGCAACTACTAGAAAGACCCTTTCTGGTATAGTGGGAGGTTAAAATTTCATGTTAGAAAGCTTCCCTGCAAAATTATGGCACAATGCAGAAAACGCGTCTTTAGCCTGAGATAAGGTCGATTCCGGAACGCCAAACATAAAAATGTTGATAACTTCGGAAAACAACATCAGACAACTTAGATTTGATGTGCAACTACTAGAAAGACCCTTTCTGGTATAGTGGGAGGTGAAAATTTCATGTTCTGAAGCTTCCTTGCAAAGTTATGGCACAATGCAGAAAATGCGTTTTCAGCCTGATATAAGGTTGATTCCGGAACGCCAAACATAAAAATGTTCATAACTTTGGAAAAACACTTCAGACAGCTTAGATTTGATGTGCAACTACTAGAAAAACCCTTTCTGCTATAGTGGGAGGTGAAAATTTCATGTTCTGAAGCTTCCCTGAAAAGTTATGGCACAATGCGTAAAACGCGTTTTCAGCCTGAGATAAGGTCGATTCCGGAACGCCAAATATAAAAATGTTGATAACTTTGGAAAAACACATCAGACAGCTTAGATTTGATGTGCAACTACTAGAAAGACCCTTTCTGGTATAGTGGGAGGTTAAAATTTCATGTTATGAAGCTTCCCTGCAATATTATGGCACAATGCAGAAAACGCATTTTTACCCTGAGATAAGGTCGATTCCGGAACGCCAAGCATAAAAATGTTGATAACTTTTGTTCAACACTTCAGACAGCTTAGATTTGATGTGCAACTACTAGAAATACCCTTTCTGCTATAGTGGGAGGTGAAAATT
Source organism: Synchiropus splendidus (assembly GCF_027744825.2). Lineage (NCBI taxonomy): Eukaryota > Metazoa > Chordata > Actinopteri > Syngnathiformes > Callionymidae > Synchiropus > Synchiropus splendidus. The sequence goes on from NC_071337.1 coordinate 35,102,170, forward strand.
TCATGTTCTGAAGCTTCCCTGCAAAGTTATTGCAGAATGCGTAAAACGCGTTTTCAGCCTAAGATGAGGTCGATTCCGGAACGCCAAACATAAAAATGTTGATAACTTTGGAAAAACACATCAGACAGCTTAGTTTTGATGTGCAACTACTAGAAAGACCCTTTCTGGTATAGTGGGAGGTTAAAATTTCATGTTATGAAGCTTCCCTGCAATATTATGGCACAATGCAGAAAACGCATTTTTACCCTGAGATAAGGTCGATTCCGGAACACCAAGCATAAAAATGTTGATAACTTTTGTTCAACACTTCAGACAGCTTAGATTTGATGTGCAACTACTAGAAATACCCTTTCTGCTATAGTGGGAGGTGAAAATTTCATGTTCTGAAGCTTCCCTGCAAAGTTGTTGCAGAATGCGTAAAACGCGTTTTCAGCCTAAGATAAGGTCGATTCCGGAACGCCAAACATAAAAATGTTGATAACTTTGGAAAAACCCATCAGACAGCTTAGATTTGATGTGCAACTACTAGAAAGACCCTTTCTGGTATAGTGGGAGGTTAAATTTTCATGTTATGAAGCTTCCCTGCAAAATTATGGCACAATGCAGAAAACGCGTTTTTAGCCTGAGATAAGGTCGTTTCCGGAACGCCAAACATAAAAATGTTGATAACTTTGGAAAAACACATCAGACAGCTTAGATTTGATGTGCAACTACTAGAAAGACCCTTTCTGCTATAGTGGGAGGTGAAAATTTGATTTTCTGAAGCTTCCCTGCAAAGTTATGGCACAATGCAGAAAATGCGTTTTCAGCCTGAGATAAGGTTGATTCCGGAACGCCAAACATAAAAATGTTCATAACTTTGGAAAAACACTTCAGACAGCTTAGATTTGATGTGCAACTACTAGAAAAACCCTTTCTGCTATAGTGGGAGGTGAAAATTTGATTTTCTGAAGCTTCCCTGCAAAGTTATGGCACAATGCCGATAACGCGTTTTCAGCCTGAGATAAGGTGGGTTCCGGAACGCCAAACATAAAATTGGTGATAACTTTGGAAAAACCACCTCAGACAGCTTAGATTTGATGTGCAACTACAAGAAAGACCTTTTATGCTATTGTGGGAGGTTAAAATTTCATGTTCTGAAGATTACCAGCAAAGTTATGGCACAAAGCAGAAAACGCGTTTTCAGCCTGAGATAAGGTGGGTTCCGGTACGCCAAACATAAAAATGTTGATAACTTTCGAAAAACACTTCAGACAGCTTAGATTTGATGTGTATCTACTAGAAAGACCCTTTCTGCTATAGTGGGAGGTGAAAATTTCTTGTTCTGAAGCTTCCCTGCAAAGTTATGGCACAATGCAGAAAACGCGTTTTCAGCCTGAAAAAAGATGGGTTCAGGAACGCCAAACATAAAAATGTTGATAACTTTGGAAAAACACTTCAGACAGCTTATATTTGATGTGCAACTACTAGAAAGACAATTTCTGCTATAGTGGTATGTGAAACTTTCATGTTCTGAAGCTTTCCTTCAAAGTTATGGCACAATGCAGAAAACGCGTTTTCAGCCTGAGATAAGGTGGGTTCAGGAAAGCCAAAAATAAAATTGGTGATAACTTTGGAAAAACCACTTCAGACAGCTTAGATTTGATGTGCAACTACTAGAAAGACCCTTTCTGCTATAGTGGGAGGTTAAAATTTCATGTTCTGAAGCTTCCCTGCAAAATTATGGCACAATGCAGAAAACACGTCTTTAGCCTGAGATAAGGTCGATTCCGGAACGCCAAACATAAAAATGTTGATAACTTTGGAAAAACACATCAGACAGCTTAGATTTGATGTGCAACTACTAGAAAGACCCTTTCTGCTATAGTGGGAGGTGAAAATTTGATTTTCTGAAGCTTCCCTGCAAAGTTATGGCACAATGCAGAAAATGCGTTTTCAGCCTGAGATAAGGTTGATTCCGGAACGCCAAACATAAAAATGTTCATAACTTTGGAAAAACACTTCAGACAGCTTAGATTTGATGTGCAACTACTAGAAAAACCCTTTCTGCTATAGTGGGAGGTGAAAATTTGATTTTCTGAAGCTTCCCTGCAAAGTTATGGCACAATGCCGATAACGCGTTTTCAGCCTGAGATAAGGTGGGTTCCGGAACGCCAAACATAAAATTGGTGATAACTTTGGAAAAACCACTTCAGACAGCTTAGATTTGATGTGCAACTACAAGAAAGACCTTTTATGCTATTGTGGGAGGTTAAAATTTCATGTTCTGAAGCTTTCCTTCAAAGTTATGGCACAATGCAGAAAACGCGTTTTCAGCCTGAGATAAGGTGGGTTCAGGAAAGCCAAAAATAAAATTGGTGATAACTTTGGAAAAACCACTTCAGACAGCTTAGATTTGATGTGCAACTACTAGAAAGACCCTTTCTGCTATAGTGGGAGGTTAAAATTTCATGTTCTGAAGCTTCCCTGAAAAGTTAAGGCACAATGCACAAAAACGCTTTTCAGCCTGAGATAAGGTGGGTTTCGGAACGCCAAACATAAAATTGATGATAACTTTCGAAAAACACTTCAGACAGCTTAGATTTGATGTGCAACTACTAGAAAGACCCTTTCTGCTATAGTGGGAGGTTAAAATTTCATGTTCTGAAGATTCCCAGCAAAGTTATGGCACAAAGCAGAAAACGCGTTTTCAGCCTGAGATAAGGTGGGTTCCGGAACGGCAAACATAAAAATGTTGATAACTTTCGAAAAACACTTCAGACAGCTTAGATTTGATGTGCAACTACTAGAAAGACCCTTTCTGCTATAGTGGGAGGTTAAAATTTCATGTTCGGAAGCTTCCCTGCAAAGTGATGGCACAATGCAGAAAACACGTTTCCAGCCTGAAGATAAGGTCGATTCCGGAACGCCAAACAAAAAAATGTTGATAACTTTGGAAAAACACTTCAGACAGCTTAGATTTAATGTACAACGGCTAGAAAGAACCTTTCTGCTAAAGTGGGAGGTGAAATTTTCATGTTCTGAAGCTTCCCTGCAAAGTTATGGCACAATGCAGAAAACGCGTTTTAAGGCCGAGATAAGGTCGTTTCCGGAACGCCAAACATAAAAATGTTGATAACTTTGGAAAAACACATCAGACAGCTTAGATTTAATGTACAACGACTAGAAAGACCCTTTCTGCTATAGTGGGAGGTGTAAATTTCATGTCCTGAAGCTTCCCTGCAAATGTATGGCACAATGCGTAAAACGCGTTTTCAGCCTGAGATAAGGTCGATTCCCGAACGCCAAATATAAAAATGTTGATAATTTTGGAAAAACACTTCAGACAGCTTAGATTTCATGTGAAACTACTCGAAAGACCCTTTCTGCTATAGTGGGAGGCGAAAATTTCATGTTCTGAAGCTTCCCTGCAAAGTTATGGCACAATGCAAAAAACGCGTTTTCAGCCTGAGATAAAGTGGGTTCCAGAACACCAAACATAAAAATGTTGATAACTTTTGAAAAACACTTCAGACAGCTTAGATTTGATGTGCAACTACTAGAAAGACCCTTTCTGCTATAGTGGGAGGCGAACATTTCATGTTCTGAAGCTTCCCTGCAAAGTTATGGCACAAAGCAGAAAACACGTTTTCAGCCTGGGATAAGGTGGGTTTCGGAGCGCCACTGATAAAAATGTTGATAACTTTCAAAAAACACTTCAAACAGCTTAGATTTGATGTGCAACTACGAGAAAGACCCTTTCTGCTATAGTGGAATGTTTAAATGTCATGTTCTGAAGTTTCCCTGCAAAGTTATGGCACAATGCAGAAAAGGCGTTTTCAATAAGGTGCGATCCGGAACGCCAAACATAAAAATGTTGATAACTTTGGAAAAACACTTCAGACAGCTTCGAATTGATGTGCAACTACTAGAAAGACCCTTTCTGCTATAGTGGGAGGTAAACATTTCATGTTCTGAAGCTTCCATGCAAAGTTATGGGACAATGCAGACAACGCGTTTTCAGCCTGAGATAAGGTCGATTCTGGAACGCCATACATGAAAATGTTGATAACTTTCGAAAAACACTTCAGACAGCTTAGATTTGATGTGCAACTACTAGAAAGACCCTTTCTACTATATTGGGAGGTGAACATTTCATGTTCTGAAGCTTCCCTGCAAAGTTATGGCACAATGCAGAAAACACGTTTTCAGCTTGAGATAAGGTCCATTCCGGAACGCCAAACATAAAAATGTTGATAACTTTCGAAAAACACTTCAGACAGCTTAGATTTTATGTGCAACTACTAGAAAGACCCTTTCTGCTATAGTGGGAGGTGAACATTTCATGCTCTGAAGCATCCATGCAAAGTCATGGGACAATGCAGACAACGCGTTTTCAGCCTGAGATAAGGTCGATTCTGGAACGCCATACATGAAAATGTTGATAACTTTCGAAAAACACTTCAGACAGCTTAGATTTGATGTGCAACTACTAGAAAGACCCTTTCTACTATATTGGGAGGTGAACATTTCATGTTCTGAAGCTTCCCTGCAAAGTTATGGCACAATGCAGAAAACACGTTTTCAGCTTGAGATAAGGTCCATTCCGGAACGCCAAACATAAAAATGTTGATAACTTTCGAAAAACACTTCAGACAGCTTAGATTTTATGTGCAACTACTAGAAAGAGCCTTTCTGCTATAGTGGGAGGTTAGAATTTAATGTTCTGAAGCTTCCCTGCAAAAGTTATGGCACAATGAAGAAAACGCGTTTTCAGCCTGAGATAAGGTGGGTTCCGGAACGCCAAACGTAAAAATGTTGATCACTTTGGAACAACACTTCAGACAGCTTAGATTTGATGTGTAAATACTAGAAAGACCCTTTCTGCTATAGTGGGACGTGAAAATTTCATGTTCTGAATCTTCCCTGCAAAGTTTTGGGACAATGCAGAAAACGATTTTTCATCCTGAGATAAGGTCGATTCCGGAACGCCAAACATAAAAAAGTTGATAACTTTCGAAAAACACTTCAGACAGCTTAGATTTGATGTGCAACTACTAGAAAGACCCTTTCTGCTATAGTGGGAGGTGAAAATTTCATTTTCTGTAGCTTCCTTGCAAAGTTATGGCACAATGCAGAAAATGCGTTTTCAGCCTGAGATAAGGTTGATTCCGGAACGCCAAACATAAAAATGTTGATAACTTTGGAAAAACACTTCAGACAGCTTCAATTTGATGTGCAACTACTAGAAAGACCCTTTCTGCTATAGTGGGAGGTGAACATTTCATGTTCTGAAGCCTCCCTGCAAAGTTATGGCACAATGCAGAAAACGCGTTTTCAGCTTGAGATAAGGTGGGTTCCGAAACGCCAAACATAAAAATGTTTAGAACTTTCGAAAAACACTTCAGACAGCTTAGATTTGATGTGCAAATACTAGAAAGACCCTTTCTGCTATAGTGGGACGTGAAAATTTCATGTTCTGAATCTTCCGTGCAAAGTTATGGGAATATGCAGAAAACGATTTTTCATCCTGAGATAAGGTCGATTCCGGAACGCCAAACATAAAAATGTTGATAACTTTCGAAAAACACTTCAGACAGCTTAGATTTGATGTCCAAGTACTAGAAAGACCCTTTCTGCTATAGCGGGACGTGAAAATTTCATGTTCTGAAGCTTCCCTGCAAAGTTATGGCACAATGCAGAAAATGCGTTTTCAGCCTGAGAAAATTTGATTCCTGGAACACCAAACATAAGAATGTTGATAACTTTGGAAAAACACATCAGACAGGTTGGATTTGATGTGCAACTACTAGAAAGACCCTTTCTGCTATAGTGGGAGGTGAAATTTTCATGTTCTGAAGCTTCCCTGCAAAGTTATGGCACAATGCAGGAAATGCGTTTTCAGCCTGAGATGAGGTGGGTTCCACAACGCCAAACATAAAAATGTTGATAACTTTTAAAAAACGCTTCAGACAGCTTAGATTTGATGTGCAACTACTAGAAAAACCCTTTCTGCTATAGTGGGAGGTTAAAATTTGGTGTTCTGAAGGTTCCCTGCAAAGTTATGGCACAATGCAAAAAAAGCGTTTACAGCATGAGATAAGGTTGATTCCGGAATGCCAAACATAAATATGTTGATAACTTTGGAAAAACACTTCAGACAGCTTAGATTTGATGTGCAACTAGACCCTTTCTACTATATTGGGAGGTGTACATTTCATGTTCTGAAGCTTCCCTGCAAAGTTATGGCACAATGCAGAAAACACGTTTTCAGTTTGAGATAAGGTCCATTCCGGAACGCCAAACATAAAAATGTTGATAACTTTCGAAAAACACTTCAGACAGCTTAGATTTTATGTGCAACTACTAGAAAGAGCCTTTCTGCTATAGTGGGAGGTTAGAATTTCATGTTCTGAAGCTTCCCTGCAAAAGTTATGGCACAATGCAGAAAACGCGTTTTCAGCCTGAGATAAGGTGGGTTCCGGAACGCCAAACGTAAAAATGTTGATCACTTTGGAACAACACTTCAGACAGCTTAGATTTGATGTGCAACTACGAGAAAGACCCTTTCTGCTATAGTGGGAGGTGAAAATTTCATGTTCTAAAGGTTCCCTGCAAAGTTATGGCACAATGCGTAAAACGCGTTTTCAGCCTGAGATAAGGTAGATTCCGGAACGCCATACATAAAAATGTTGATAACTTTGGAAAAACACATCAGACAGCTTAGATTTGATGTGTAAATACTAGAAAGACCCTTTCTGCTATAGTGGGACGTGAAAATTTCATGTTCTGAATCTTCCCTGCAAAGTTTTGGGACAATGCAGAAAACGATTTTTCATCCTGAGATAAGGTCGATTCCGGAACGCCAAACATAAAAAAGTTGATAACTTTCGAAAAACACTTCAGACAGCTTAGATTTGATGTGCAACTACTAGAAAGACCCTTTCTGCTATAGTGGGAGGTGAAAATTTCATGTTCTGTAGCTTCCTTGCAAAGTTATGGCACAATGCAGAAAATGCGTTTTCAGCCTGAGATAAGGTTGATTCCGGAACGCCAAACATAAAAATGTTGATAACTTTGGAAAAACACTTCAGACAGCTTCGATTTGATGTGCAACTACTAGAAAGACCCTTTCTGCTATAGTGGGAGGTGAACATTTCATGTTCTGAAGCCTCCCTGCAAAGTTATGGCACAATGCAGAAAACGCGTTTTCAGCTTGAGATAAGGTGGGTTCCGAAACGCCAAACATAAAAATGTTGAGAACTTTCGAAAAACACTTCAGACAGCTTAGATTTGATGTGCAAATACTAGAAAGACCCTTTCTGCTATAGTGGGACGTGAAAATTTCATGTTCTGAATCTTCCGTGCAAAATTATGGGAATATGCAGAAAACGATTTTTCATCCTGAGATAAGGTCGATTCCGGAACGCCAAACATAAAAATGTTGATAACTTTCGAAAAACACTTCAGACAGCTTAGATTTGATGTCCAAGTACTAGAAAGACCCTTTCTGCTATAGTGGGACGTGAAAATTTCATGTTTTGAAGCTTCCCTGCAAAGTTATGGCACAATGCAGAAAATGCGTTTTCAGCCTGAGAAAATTTGATTCCTGGAACACCAAACATAAGAATGTTGATAACTTTGGAAAAACACATCAGACAGGTTGGATTTGATGTGCAACTACTAGAAAGACCCTTTCTGCTATAGTGGGAGGTTAAATTTTCATGTTCTGAAGCTTCCCTGCAAAGTTATGGCACAATGCAGGAAATGCGTTTTCAGCCTGAGATGAGGTGGGTTCCACAACGCCAAACATAAAAATGTTGATAACTTTCAAAAAACACTTCAGACAGCTTAGATTTGATGTGCAAGTACGAGAAAGACCCTTTCTGCTATAATCGGAATTGAAAATTTCATGTTCTGAAGCTTCCCTCCAAAGTTATGGCACAATGCAAAAAAAGCGTTTACAGCCTGAGATAAGGTCGATTCCGAAATGCCAAACATAAATATGCTGAAAACTTTCAAAAAACACTTCAGACAGCTTAGATTTGATGTGCAAGTACGAGAAAGACCCTTTCTGCCATAGTGGGAATTGAAAATTTCATGTTCTGAAGCTTTCCTCCAAAGTTATGGCACAATGCAGAAAACGCGCTCACAGCCTGAGATAAGGTGGGTTCCGGAACGCCAAACATAAAAATGTTGATAACTTTGGAAAAACACTACAGACAGCTTAGATTTGTTGTGCAACTACTAGAAAGACCCTTTCTGCTATAGTGGGAGGTGAAAATTTCATATTCTGCAGCTTTCCTGCAAAGTTATGGCAAAATGCAGAAAACGCGTTTTTAGCCTGAGAAAAGGTTGATTCCGGAACACCAAACATAAGAATGTTGATAACTTTGGAAAAACACTTCAGACAGGTTAGATTTAATGTGCAACTACTAGAAAGACCCTTTCTGCTATAATGGGAATTGAAAATTTCGTGTTCTGAATCTTTCCTCCAAAGTTATGGCACAATTCAGAAAACGCGCTCACAGCCTGAGATAAGGTGGGTTTCGGAACGCCAAACATAAAAATGTTGATAACTTTGGAAAAACACGTCAGACAGCTTAGATTTGATGTGCAACTACTAGAAAGACCCTTTCTGCTATAGTGGGAGGTTAAAATTTCATGTTCGGAAGCTTTCCTGAGAAGTTATGGCACAATGCAGAAAACGCGTTTTCAGCCTGAGATAAGGTGGGTTCCGAAACGCCAAACGTAAAAATGTTGATCACTTTGGAACAACACTTCAGACAGCTTAGATTTGATGTGCAACTACTAGAAAGACCCTTTCTGCTATAGTGGGAGGTGAAAATTTCATGTTCTGAAGCTTCCTTGCAAAGTTATGGCACAATGCAGAAAATGCGTTTTCAGCCTGAGATAAGGTCGATTCTGGAACGCCAAACATAAAAATGTTGATAACTTTCGAAAAACACTTCAGACAGCTTAGATTTGATGTGCAACTACTAGAAAGACCCGTTCTGCTATAGTGGGAGTTTAAAATTTCATGTTCTAAAGGTTCCCTTCAAAGTTATGGCACAATCCTTAAAACGCGTTTTCAGCCTGAGATAAGGTCGATTCCGGAACGCCATACATAAAAATGTTGATAACTTTGGAAAAACACATCAGACAGCTTAGATTTGATGTGCAACTACTAGAAAGACCCTTTCTGCTACAGTGGGAGCTTAAAATTTCATGTTCGGAAGCTGCCATGCAAAGTAATGGCACAATGCGGACAACGCTTTTTTAGCCTGAAATAAGGTCGATTCTGGAACGGCAAACATAAAAATGTTGATAACTTTCGAAAAACATATCAGACTGCTTAGATTTGATGAGCGACTACTAGAAAGACCTATCTGCTATCGTGGGAGGTGAAAATTTCATTTTCTGAAGCTTCCTTGCAAAGTTTTGGCACAATGCAGGAAACGCGTTTTCATCCTTAGATAAGGTCGATTCCGAAACGCCAAACATCAAAATGTTGATAACTTTGGAAAAAAAACTTCAGACAGCTTAGATTTGATGTGCAACTACTAGAAAGACCCTTTCTGCTATAGTGGGAGGTCAAAATTTCATGTTCTGAAGCTTCCCTGGAAAGTTATGGGACAATGCAGAAAACGCATTTTCATCCTGAGATTAGGTCGATTCCGGAACGCCAATCATAAAAATGTTGATAACTATGAAAAAACACTTCAGACAGCTTAGATTTTATGTGCAACTACTAGAAGGACCCTTTCTGCTATAGTGGCAGGTTAAAATTTCATGTTCTGAAGCTTCCCTGCAAAGTCATGGCGCAAAGCGTAAAAAGCGTTTTCAGACTGAGATAAGGTGGATTCCGAAACGCCAAAACGTAAAAATATTGATCACTTTGGAACAACACTTCAGACAGCTTAGATTTTATGTGCAACTACTAGAAAGACCCGTTCTGCTATAGTGGGAGGTGAAAATTTCATGTTCTAAAGGTTCCCTGCAAAGTTATGGCACAATCCGTAAAACGCGTTTTCAGCCTGAGATAAGGTCGATTCCGGAACGCCATACATAAAAATGTTGATAACTTTGGAAAAACACATCAGACAGCTTAGATTTGATGTGCAACTACTAGAAAGACCCTTTCTGCTACAGTGGGAGGTTAAAATTTCATGTTCGGAAGCTTCCATGCAAAGTAATGGCACAATGCAGACAACGCTTTTTTAGCCTGAAAAAAGGTCGATTCTGGAACGGCAAACAGAAAAATGTTGATAACTTTCGAAAAACACTTCAGACTGCTTAGATTTGATGAGCAACTACTAGAAAGACCCTTTCTGCTATAGTGGGACGTCAAAATTTCATGTTCTGAAGCTTCCCTGGAAAGTTATGGGACAATGCAGAAAACGATTTTTCATCCTGAGATAAGGTCGATTCCGGAACGCCAAATATAAAAATGTTGATAACTTTGGAAAAACAATTCAGACAGCTTAGATTTGATGTGCAACTACTAGAAAGACCCTTTCTGCTATAGTGGGAGGTTAAAATTTCATGTTCGGAAGCTTCCATGCAAAGTTATGGCACAATTCAGAGAACGCGTTTTCAGCCTGACATAAAGTCGATTCTGGAACGCCAAACATAAAAATGTTGATAACTTTGGAAAAACACTTCAGACAGCTTAGATTTGATGTGCATCTACTAGAAAGACCCTTTCTGCTATAGTTGGAGGTCAAAATTTCATGTTCAGAAGCTTCCCTGGAAAGTTATGGGACAATGCAGACAACGCTTTTTTAGCCTGAAATAAGGTCGATTCTGGAACGGCAAACATAAAAATGTTGATAACTTTCGAAAAACACTTGAGACTGCTTAGATTTGATGAGCAACTACTAGAAAGACCCTTTCTGCTATAGTGGGAGGTGAACATTTTATGTTCTGAAGCTTCCATGCAAAGTTATGGCACAATGCAGAAAACGCGTTTTCAGCCAGAGATAAGGAGGGTTCCGGAACGCCAAACATAAAAATGTTGATAACTTTGGAAAAACAGTTCAGACAGCTTAGATTTGATGTGCAACTACTAGAAAGACCCTTTCTGCTATAGTGGGAGGTCCAAATTTCATGTTCTGAAGCTTCCCTGGAAAGTTATGGGACAATGCAGAAAGCGCATTTTCATCCTGAGATAAGGTCGATTCCGGAACGCCAAACATAAAAATGTTGATAACTTTGGAAAAACACTTCAGACAGCTTAGATTTGATGTGCAACTACGAGAAAGACCCTTTCTGCTATAGTGGGAGGTGAAAATTTCATGTTCTGAAGCTTCCTTGCAAAATTATGGCACAATGCAGAAAATGCGTTTTCAGCCTGAGATAAGGTTGATTCCGGAACGCCAAACATAAAAATGTTGATAACTTTGGAAAAAGACTTCAGACAGCTTAGATTTGATGTGCAACTACTAGAAAAACCCTTTCTGCTATAGTCGGAGGTTAAAATTTCATGTTCTGAAGCCTCCCTGCAAAGTTATGGCACAATGCAGAAAATGCGTTTTCAGCTTGAGATAAGGTGGGTTCCGGAACGCCAAACATAAAAATGTTGATAACTTTCGAAAAACACTTCAGACAGCTAAGATTTGATGTGCAACTACTAGAAAGACCCTTTCTGCTATAGTGGGAGGTGAACATTTCATGTTCTGAAACTTCTATGCAAAATTATGGCACAATGCAGAAAACGCGTTTTCAGCCTGAGATAAGGTCAATTCTGGAACGCGAAACATAAAAATGTTGGTAACTTTCGAAAAACACTACACACAGCTTAGATTTGATGTGAAACTACTAGAAAGACCCTTTCTGCTATAGTGGGAGGTGAACATTTCATGTTCTGAAGCTTCCATGCAAAGTTATGGCACAATGCAGACAACCCGTTTTCAACCTGAGATAAGGTTGATTCTGGAACGCCAAACATAAAAATGTTGATAACTTTCGAAAAACACTTCAGACAGCTTAGATTTGATGTGCAACTACTAGAAAGACCCTTTCTGCTATAGTGGGAGGTGAACATTTCATGTTCTGAAGCTTCCCTGCAAAGTTATGGCACAATGCAGAAAACGCGTTTTCAGCTTGAGATAAGGTCGATTTCGGAACGCCAAACATAAAAATGTTGATAACTTTCAAAAAACACTTCAGACAGCTTAGATTTGATGTGCAACCTCTAGAAAGACCCTTTCTGCTATAGTGGGACGTGAAAATTTCATGTTCTGAAGCTTCCCTGCAAAGTTATGGCACAATGCAGAAAACGCGTTTTCAGCTTGAGATAAGGTGGGTTCCGGAACGCCATACATAAAAATGTTGATAACTTTGGAAAAACACATCAGACAGCTTAGATTTGATGTGCAACTACTAGAAAGACCCTTTCTGCTACAGTGGGAGCTTAAAATTTCATGTTCGGAAGCTGCCATGCAAAGTAATGGCACAATGCGGACAACGCTTTTTTAGCCTGAAATAAGGTCGATTCTGGAACGGCAAACATAAAAATGTTGATAACTTTCGAAAAACATATCAGACTGCTTAGATTTGATGAGCAACTACTAGAAAGACCTATCTGCTATCGTGGGAGGTGAAAATTTCATTTTCTGAAGCTTCCTTGCAAAGTTTTGGCACAATGCAGAAAATGCGTTTTCAGCCTGAGATAAGGTTGATTCCGGAACGCCAAACATATAAATGTTGATAACTTTGGAAAAACACTTCAGACAGCTTAGATTTGATGTGCAACTACTAGAAAGACCCTTTCTGCGATAGTGGGAGGTTAAAATTTCATGTTCGGAAGCTTCCATGCAAAGTTATGGCACAATTCAGACAACGCGTTTTCAGCCTGAGATAAAGTCGATTCTGGAACGGCAAACATAAAAATGTTGATAACTTTCGAAAAACACTTCAGACAGCTTAGATTTGATGAGCAACTACTAGAAAGACCATTTCTGCTATAGTGGGAGGTCAAAATTTCATGTTCTGAAGCTTCCCTGGAAAGTTATGGGACAATGCAGAAAACGCATTTTCATCCTGAGATTAGGTCGATTCCGGAACGCCAATCATAAAAATGTTGATAACTTTGAAGAAACACTTCAGACAGCTTAGATTTTATGTGCAACTACTAGAAGGACCCTTTCTGCTATAGTGGCAGGTTAAAATTTCATGTTCTGAAGCTTCCATGCAAAATTATGGCACAATGCAGAAAACGCGTTTTCAGCCTGAGATAAGGTCAATTCTGGAACGCCAAACATAAAAATGTTGATAACTTTCGAAAAACACTTCAGACAGCTTAGATTTGATTTGCAACTACTAGAAAGACCCTTTCTGCTATAGTGGGACGGGAAAATTTCATGTTCTGAAGCTTCCCTGCAAAGTTATGTCACAATGCAGAAAACCTGTTTTCAGCCTGAGATAAGGTGGGTTCCGGAACGCCAAAGATAAAAATGTTGATAACTTTCGAAAAACACTTCAGACAGCTTAGATTTGATGTGCAACCTCTAGAAAGACCCTTTCTGCTATAGTGGGACGTGAAAATTTCATGTTCTGAAGCTTCCCTGCCAAGTTATGGCACAATGCAGAAAACCTGTTTTCAGCCTGAGATAAGGTGGGTTCCGGAACGCCAAAGATAAAAATGTTGATAACTTTCGAAAAACACTTCAGACAGCTAAGATTTGATGTGCAACTACTAGAAAGACCCTTTCTGCTATAGTGGGAGGTGAACATTTCATGTTCTGAAGCTTCTATGCAAAATTATGGCACAATGCAGAAAACGCGTTTTCAGCCTGAGATAAGGTTGATTCTGGAACGCCAAACATAAAAATGTTGATAACTTTCGAAAAACACTTCAGACAGCTTAGATTTGATGTGCAACTACTAGAAAGACCCTTTCTGCTATAGTGGGAGGTGAACATTTCATGTTCTGAAGCTTCCCTGCAAAGTTATGGCACAATGCAGAAAACGCGTTTTCAGCTTGAGATAAGGTCGATTCCGGAACGCCAAACATAAAAATGTTGATAACTTTCAAAAAACACTTCAGACAGCTTAGATTTGATGTGCAACCTCTAGAAAGACCCTTTCTGCTATAGTGGCACGTGAAAATTTCATGTTCTGAAGCTTCCCTGCAAAGTTATGGCACAATGCAGAAAACGCGTTTTCAGCTTGAGATAAGGTGGGTTCCGGAACGCCAAAGATAAAAATGTTGATAACTTTCGAAAAACACTTCAGACAGCCAAGATTTGATGTGCAAATACTAGAAAGACCCTTTCTGCTATAGTGGGAGGTGAACATTTCATGTTCTGAAGATTCCCTGCAAAGTTATGGCACAATGCAGAAAACGCGTTTTCAGCTTGAGATAAGGTCGATTCCGGAACGCCAAACATAAAAATGTTGATAACTTTCGAAAAACACTTCAGACAGCTTAGATTTGATTTGCAACTACTAGAAAGACCCTTTCTGCTATAGTGGGAGGTGAACATTTCATGTTCTGAAGATTCCCTGCCAAGTTATGGCACAATGCAGAAAACCTGTTTTCAGCCTGAGATAAGGTGGGTTCCGGAACGCCAAACATAAAAATGTTGATAACTTTCGAAAAACACTTCAGACAGCTTAGATTTGATGTGCAAGTACGAGAAAGACCCTTTCTGCCATAGTGGGAATTGAAAATTTCATGTTCTGAAGCTTTCCTCCAAAGTTATGGCACAATGCAGAAAACGCGCTCACAGCCTGAGATAAGGTGGGTTCCGGAACGCCAAACATAAAAATGTTGATAACTTTGGAAAAACACTACAGACAGCTTAGATTTGTTGTGCAACTACTAGAAAGACCCTTTCTGCTATAGTGGGAGGTTAAAATTTCATATTCTGAAGATTCCCTGCCAAGTTATGGCAAAATGCAGAAAACCTGTTTTCAGCCTGAGATAAGGTGGGTTCCGGAACGCCAAAGATAAAAATGTTGATAACTTTCGAAAAACACTTCAGACAGCTAAGATTTGATGTGCAACTACTAGAAAGACCCTTTCTGCTATAGTGGGAGGTGAACATTTCATGTTCTGAAGCTTCTATGCAAAATTATGGCACAATGCAGAAAACGCGTTTTCAGCCTGAGATAAGGTTGATTCTGGAACGCCAAACATAAAAATGTTGATAACTTTCGAAAAACACTTCAGACAGCTTAGATTTGATGTGCAACTACTAGAAAGACCCTTTCTGCTATAGTGGGAGGTGAACATTTCATGTTCTGAAGCTTCCCTGCAAAGTTATGGCACAATGCAGAAAACGCGTTTTCAGCTTGAGATAAGGTCGATTCCGGAACGCCAAACATAAAAATGTTGATAACTTTCAAAAAACACCTCAGACAGCTTAGATTTGATGTGCAACCTCTAGAAAGACCCTTTCTGCTATAGTGGGACGTGAAAATTTCATGTTCTGAAGCTTCCCTGCAAAGTTATGGCACAATGCAGAAAACGCGTTTTCAGCTTGAGATAAGGTGGGTTCCGGAACGCCAAAGATAAAAATGTTGATAACTTTCGAAAAACACTTCAGACAGCTAAGATTTGATGTGCAAATACTAGAAAGACCCTTTCTGCTATAGTGGGACGTGAAAATTTAATGTTCAGAATCTTCCATGCAAAGTTATGGGACAATGCAGGAAACAATTTTTCATCCTGAGATAAGGTCGATTCCGGAACGCCAAACATAAAAATGTTGATAACTTTCGAAAAACACTTCAGACAGATTAGATTTGATGTGCAACTACTAGAAAGACCCTTTCTGCTATAGTGGGAGGTGAACATTTCATGTTCTGAAGCTTCCATGCAAGGTTATGGCACAATGCAGAAAACGCATTTTCAGCTTGAGATAAGGTCAATTCTGGAACGCGAAACATGAAAATGTTGATAACTTTCGAAAAACACTTCAGACAGCTTAGATTTGATGTGAAACTACTAGAAAGACCCTTTCTGCTATAGTGGGAGGTGAACATTTCATGTTCTGAAGCTTCCATGCAAGGTTATGGCACAATGCAGAAAACGCGTTTTCAGCTTGAGATAAGGTCGATTCCGGAACGCCAAACATAAAAATGTGGACAACTTTGGAAAAAAACTTCAGACAGCTTAGATTTGATGTGCAACTACTAGAAAGACCCTTTCTGCTATAGTGGGACGTGAAAATTTCATTTTCTGAAGCTTCCCTGCAAAGTTATGGCACAATGCAGAAAACGCGTTTTCAGCTTGAGATAAGGTGGGTTGCGGAACGCCAAAGATAAAAATGTTGATAACTTTCGAAAAACACTTCAGACAGCTTAGATTTGATGTGAAACTACTAGAAAGACCCTTTCTGCTATAGTGGGAGGTGAACATTTCATGTTCTGAAGCTTCCCTGCAAAGTTATGGCACAATGCAGAAAACGCGTTTTCAGCTTGAGATAAGTTCGATTCCGGAACGCCAAACATAAAAATGTTGATAACTTTCGAAAAACACTTCAGACAGCTTAGATTTGATGTGCAACCTCTAGAAAGACCCTTTCTGCGATAGTGGCACGTGAAAATTTCATGTTCTGAAGCTTCCCTGCAAAGTTATGGCACAATGCAGAAAACGCGTTTTCAGCTTGAGATGAGGTGGGTTCCGGAACGCCAAACATAAAAATGTTGATAACTTTCGAAAAACACTTCAGACAGCTTAGATTTGATGTGCAACTACTAGAAAGACCCTTTCTGCTATAGTGGGAGGTGAACATTTCATGTTCTGAAGATTCCCTGCAAAGTTATGGCACAATGCAGAAAACGCGTTTTCAGCTTGAGATAAGGTCGATTCCGGAACGCCAAACATAAAAATGTTGATAACTTTCGAAAAACACTTCAGACAGCTTAGATTTGATTTGCAACTACTAGAAAGACCCTTTCTGCTATAGTGGGAGGTGAACATTTCATGTTCTGAAGATTCCCTGCCAAGTTATGGCACAATGCAGAAAACCTGTTTTCAGCCTGAGATAAGGTGGGTTCCGGAACGCCAAACATAAAAATGTTGATAACTTTCGAAAAACACTTCAGACAGCTTAGATTTGATGTGCAACCTCTAGAAAGACCCTTTCTGCTATAGTGGGACGTGAAAATTTCATGTTCTGAAGCTTCCCTGCAAAGTTATGGCACAATGCAGAAAACGCGTTTTCAGCTTGAGATAAGGTGGGTTCCGGAACGCCAAAGATAAAAATGTTGATAACTTTCGAAAAACACTTCAGACAGCTTAGATTTGATGTGAAACTACTAGAAAGACCCTTTCTGCTATAGTGGGAGGTGAACATTTCATGTTCTGAAGCTTCCATGCAAAGTTATGGCACAATGCAGACAACCCGTTTTCAACCTGAGATTAGGTCGATTCTGGAACGCCAAACATAAAAATGTTGATAACTTTCGAAAAACACTTCAGACAGCTTAGATTTGATGTGCAACTCCCAGAAAGACCCTTTCTGCTATAGTGGGAGGTGAACATTTCATGTTCTGAAGCTTCCCTGCAAAGTTATGGCACAATGCAGAAAACGCGTTTTCAGCTTGAGATAAGGTCGATTCCGGAACGCCAAACATAAAAATGTTGATAACTTTCGAAAAACACTTCAGACAGCTAAGATTTGATGGGCAAATACTAGAAAGACCCTTTCTGCTATAGTGGGACGTGAAAATTTCATGTTCAGAATCTTCCCTGCAAAGTTATGGGACAATGCAGGAAACAATTTTTCATCCTGAGATAAGGTCGATTCCGGAACGCCAAACATAAAAATGTTGATAACTTTGGAAAAACATATCAGACAGCTTAGATTTGATGTGCAACTACTAGAAAGACCCTTTCTGCTATAGTGGGACGTGAAAATTTCATTTTCTGAAGCTTCCCTGCAAAGTTATGGCACAATGCAGAAAACGCGTTTTCAGCTCGAGATAAGGTGGGTTCCGGAACGCCAAAGATAAAAATGTTGATAACTTTCGAAAAACACTTCAGACAGCTTAGATTTGATGTGAAACTACTAGAAAGACCCTTTCTGCTATAGTGGGAGGTGAACATTTCATGTTCTGAAGCTTCCCTGCAAAGTTATGGCACAATGCAGAAAACGCGTTTTCAGCTTGAGATAAGGTCGATTCCGGAACGCCAAACATAAAAATGTTGATAACTTTCGAAAAACACTTCAGACAGCTTAGATTTGATGTGCAACCTCTAGAAAGACCCTTTCTGCTATAGTGGCACGTGAAAATTTCATGTTCTGAAGCTTCCCTGCAAAGTTATGCCACAATGCAGAAAACGCGTTTTCAGCTTGAGATAAGGTGGGTTCCGGAACGCCAAACATAAAAATGTTGATAACTTTCGAAAAACACTTCAGACAGCTTAGATTTGATGTGCAACTACTAGAAAAACCCTTTCTGCTATAGTGGGAGGTGAACATTTCATGTTCTGAAGATTCCCTGCAAAGTTATGGCACAATGCAGAAAACGCGTTTTCAGCTTGAGAAAAGGTCGATTCCGGTACGCCAAAGATAAAAATGTTGATAACTTTCGAAAAACACTTCAGACAGCTTAGATTTGATGTGAAACTACTAGAAAGACCCTTTCTGCTATAGTGGGAGGTGAACATTTCATGTTCTGAAGCTTCCATGCAAAGTTATGGCACAATGCAGACAACCCGTTTTCAACCTGAGATAAGGTCGATTCTGGAACGCCAAACATAAAAATGTTGATAACTTTCGAAAAACACTTCAGACAGCTTAGATTTGATGTGCAACTACCAGAAAGACCCTTTCTGCTATAGTGGGAGGTGAACATTTCATGTTCTGAAGCTTCCCTGCAAAGTTATGGCACAATGCAGAAAACGCGTTTTCAGCTTGAGATAAGGTCGATTCCGGAACGCCAAACATAAAAATGTTGATAACTTTCAAAAAACACTTCAGACAGCTTAGATTTGATTTGCAACCTCTAGAAAGACCCTTTCTGCTATAGTGGGATGTGAAAATTTCATGTTCTGAAGCTTCCCTGCAAAGTTATGGCACAATGCAGAAAACGCGTTTTCAGCTTGAGATAAGGTGGGTTCGGGAACGCCAAAGATAAAAACGTTGATAACTTTCGAAAAACACTTCAGACAGCTAAGATTTGATGGGCAAATACTAGAAAGACCCTTTCTGCTATAGTGGGACGTGAAAATTTCATGTTCAGAATCTTCCCTGCAAAGTTATGGGACAATGGAGGAAACAATTTTTCATCCTGAGATAAGGTCGATTCCGGAACGCCAAACACAAAAATGTTGATAACTTTCGAAAAACACTTCAGACAGCTAAGATTTGATGTGCAAATACTAGAAAGACCCTTGCTGCTATAGTGGGACGTGAAAATTTCATGTTCAGAATCTTCCATGCAAAGTTATGGGACAATGCAGGAAACAATTTTTCATCCTGAGATAAGGTCGATTCCGGAACGCCAAACATAAAAATGTTCATAACTTTGGAAAAACATATCAGACAGCTTAGATTTGATGTGCAAATACTAGAAAGACCCTTTCTGCTTTCGTGGGACGTGAAAATTTCATGTTCAGAATCTTCCCTACAAAGTTATGGGACAATGCAGAAAACAATTTTTCATCCTGAGATAAGGTCAATTCCGGAACGCCAAACATAAAAATGTTGTTAACTTTCGAAAAACACTTCAGACAGCTTAGATTTGATGTGCAACTACTGGAAAGACCCTTTCTGCTATAGTGGGACATGAAAATTTCATGTTCTGAAGCTTCCCCGCAAAGTTATGGCACAATGCGTAAAACGCGTTTTCAGCCTGAGATAAGGTCGATTCCGGAACGCCAAACATAAAAATGTTGATAACTTTGGAAAAACACATCAGACAGCTTAGATTTAATGTGCAACTACTAGAAAGACTCTTTCTGCTATAGTGGGAGGTTAAAATTTCATGTTCGGAAGCTTCCATGCAAAGTTATGGCACAATGCAGACAACGCGTTTTCATCCTGAGATAAGGTCGATTCTGGAACGCCGAACATAAAAATGTTGATAACTTTCGACAAACACTTCAGACAGCTTAGATTTGATGTGCAACTACTGGAAAGACCCTTTCTGCTATAGTGGGACGTGAAAATTTCATGTTCTGAAGCTTCCCTGCGAAGTTATCGTACCATGCAGAAAACGCGTTTTCAGCTTGAGATAAGGTGGGTTCCGGAACGCCAAACATAAAAATGTTGATAAGTTTGGAAAAACACTTCAGACAGCTTAGATTTGATGTGAAACTACTAGAAAGACCCTTTCTGCTATAGTGGGAGGTGAACATTTCATGTTCTGAAGCTTCCATGCAAAGTTATGGCACAATGCAGACAACCCGTTTTCAACCTGAGATAAGGTCGATTCTGGAACGCCAAACATAAAAATGTTGATAACTTTCGAAAAACACTTCAGACAGCTTAGATTTGATGTGCAACTACTAGAAAGACCCTTTCTGCTATAGTGGGAGGTGAACATTTCATGTTCTGAAGCTTCCCTGCAAAGTTATGGCACAATGCAGAAAACGCGTTTTCAGCTTGAGATAAGGTCGATTCCGGAACGCCAAACATAAAAATGTTGATAACTTTCAAAAAACACTTCAGACAGCTTCGATTTGATTTGCAACTACTAGAAAGACCCTTTCTGCTATAGTGGGAGGTGAAAATTTCATGTTCTGAAGCTTCCCTGCAAAGTTATGTCACAATGCAGAAAACCTGTTTTCAGTCTGAGATAAGGTGGGTTCCGGAACGCCAAACATAAAAATGTTGATAACTTTCGAAAAACACTTCAGACAGCTTAGATTTGATGTGCAACCTCTAGAAAGACCCTTTCTGCTATAGTGGGACGTGAAAATTTCATGTTCTGAAGCTTCACTGCAAAGTTATGGCACAATGCAGAAAACGCGTTTTCAGCTTGAGATAAGATGGGTTCGGGAACGCCAAAGATAAAAATGTTGATAACTTTCGAAAAACACTTCAGACAGCTAAGATTTGATGGGCAAATACTAGAAAGACCCTTTCTGCTATAGTGGGACGTGAAAATTTCATGTTCAGAATCTTCCCTGCAAAGTTATGGGACAATGCAGGAAACAATTTTTCATCCTGAGATAAGGTCGATTCCGGAACGCCAAACATAAAAATGTTGATAACTTTCGAAAAACACTTCAGACAGCTAAGATTTGATGTGCAAATACTAGAAAGACCCTTTCTGCTATAGTGGGACGTGAAAATTTCATGTTCAGAATCTTCCCTGCAAAGTTATGGGACAATGCAGGAAACAATTTTTCATCCTGAGATAAGGTCGATTCCGCAACGCCAAACATAAAAATGTTCATAACTTTGGAAAAACATATCAGACAGCTTAGATTTGATGTGCAAATACTAGAAAGACCCTTTCTGCTATAGTGGGACGTGAAAATTTCATGTTCAGAATCTTCCCTGCAAAGTTATGGGACAATGCAGAAAACAATTTTTCATCCTGAGATAAGGTCAATTCCGGAACGCCAAACATAAAAATGTTGATAACTTTGGAAAAACACATCAGACAGCTTAGATTTAATGTGCAACTACCAGAAAGACCCTTTCTGCTATAGTGGGACGTGAAAATTTCATGTTCTGAAGCTTCCCTGCGAAGTTATCGTACAAAGCAGAAAACGCGTTTTCAGCTTGAGATAAGGTGGGTTCCGGAACGCCAAACATAAAAATGTTGATAACTTTGGAAAAACACATCAGACAGCTGAGATTTGATGTGCAACTACTAGAAAGACCCTTTCTGCTATAGTGGGAGGTGAAAATTTCATGTTCTGAAGCTTCCTTGCAAAGTTATGGCACAATGCAGAAAACGCGTTTTCAGCCTGAGATAAGGTTGATTCCGGAACGCCAAACATAAAAATGTTGATAACTTTGGAAAAACATTTCAGACAGCTTAGATTTGATGTGCAACTACTAGAAAAACCCTTTCTGCTATAGTGGGACGTGAAAATTTCATGTTCTGAAGCTTCCCTGCAAAGTTATGGCACAATGCGTAAAACGCGTTTTCAGCCTGAGATAAGGTCGATTCCGGAACGCCAAACATAATAATGTTGATAACTTTGGAAAAACACATCAGACAGCTTTGATTTGATGTGCAACTACTAGAAAGACCCTTTCTGCTATAGTGGGAGGTTAAAATTTCATTTTCTGAAGCTTCCCTGCAAAGTTATGGCACAATGCAGAAAACGCGTTTTCAGCCTGAGATAAGGTTGATTCCGGAACGCCAAACATAAAAATGTTGATAACTTTGGAAAAACACTTCAGACAGCTTAGATTTGATGTGCAACTACTTGAAAAACCCTTATTGCTATAGTGGGAGGTGAAAATTTCTTTTTCTGAAGCTTCTCTGCAAAGTTAAGGCACAATGCAGAAAACGCGTTTTCAGCCTGAGATAAGGTTGATTCCGGAACGCCAAACATAAAAATGTTGATAACTTCCGAAAAACACTTCAGACAGCTTAGATTTGATGTGCAACTACTAGAAAGACCCTTTCTGCTATAGTGGGAAGTGAACATTTCATGTTCTGAAGCCTCCCTGCAAAGTTATGGCACAATGCAGAAAACGCGTTTTCAGCTTGAGATAAGGTGGGTTCCGGAACGCCAAAAAAAAAATGTTGATAACTTTTGTAAAACACTTCAGACAGCTTAGATTTCATGTGCAACTACTAGAAAAACCCTTTCTGCTATAGTGGGAGGTGAAAATTTCATTTTCTGATGCTTCCCTGCAAAGTTATGGCACAATGCGTAAAACGCGTTTTCAGCCTGAGATAAGGTCGATTCTGGAACGCCAAACATAAAAATGTTGATAACTTTGGAAAAACACTTCAGACAGCTTAGATTTGATGTGCAACTACTAGAAAAACCCTTTCTGCTATAGTGGGAGGTGAAAATTTCATGTTCTGAAGCTTCCTTGCAAAGTTATGGCACAATGCAGAAAACGCGTTTTCAGCCTGAGATAAGGTTGATTCCGGAACGCCAAACATAAAAATGTTGATAACTTTGGAAAAACATTTCAGACAGCTTAGATTTGATGTGCAACTACTAGAAAAACCCTTTCTGCAATAGTGGGACGTGAAAATTTCATGTTCTGAAGCTTCCCTGCAAAGTTATGGCACAATGCCGACAACGCGTTTTCAGCCTGAGATAAGGTGGGTTCCGGAACGCCAAACATAAAAATGTTGATAACTTTGGAAAAACACTTCAGACAGCTTTGATTTGATGTGCAACTACTAGAAAGACCCTTTCTGCTATAGTGGGAGGTTAAAATTTCATTTTCTGAAGCTTCCCTGCAAAGTTATGGCACAATGCGTAAAACGCGTTTTCAGCCTGAGATAAGGTCGATTCCGGAACGCCAAACATAATAATGTTGATAACTTTGGAAAAACACATCAGACAGCTTTGATTTGATGTGCAACTTCTAGAAAGACCCTTTCTGGTATAGCGGGAGGTGAAAATTTCATGTTCTGAAGCTTCCCTGCAAAGTTATGGCACAATGAGTAAAACGCCTTTTCAGCTTGAGATAAGGTCGATTCCGGAACGCCAGACATAAAAATGTTCATAACTTGGGAAAAACACATCAGACAGCTTTGATTTGATGTGCAACTACTAGAAAGACCCTTTCTGCTATAGTGGGAGGTTAAAATTTCATGTTCTGAAGCTTCCCTGCAAAGTTATGGCACAATGCAGAAAACGCGTTTTCAGCCTGAGATAAGGTTGATTCCGGAACGCCAAACATAAAAATGTTGATAACTTTGGAAAAACACTTCAGACAGCTTAGATTTGATGTGCAACTACTTGAAAAACCCTTATTGCTATAGTGGGAGGTGAAAATTTCTTTTTCTGAAGCTTCTCTGCAAAGTTATGGCACAATGCAGAAAACGCGTTTTCAGCTTGAGATAAGGTGGGTTCCGGAACGCCAAAAAAAAAATGTTGATAACATTTGTAAAACACTTCAGACAGCTTAGATTTCATGTGCAACTACTAGAAAAACCCTTTCTGCTATAGTGGGAGGTGAAAATTTCATTTTCTGATGCTTCCCTGCAAAGTTATGGCACAATGCGTAAAACGCGTTTTCAGCCTGACATAAGGTCGATTCTGGAACGCCAAACATAAAAATGTTGATAACTTTGGAAAAACACTTCAGACAGCTTAGATTTGATGTGCAACTACTAGAAAAACCCTTTCTGCTACAGTGGGAGGTGAAAATTTCATGTTCTGAAGCTTCCTTGCAAAGTTATGGCACAATGCAGAAAACGCGTTTTCAGCCTGAGATAAGGTTGATTCCGGAACGCCAAACTTAAAAATGTTGATAACTTTCGAAAAACACTTCAGACAGCTTAGATTTGATGTGCAGCTACTAGAAAAACCCTTTCTGCTATAGTGGGAGGTGAAAATATCATTTTCTGAAGCTTCCTTGCAAAGTTATGGCACAATACAGAAAACGCGTTTTCAGCCTGAGATAAGGCTGATTCCAGAACGCCAAACATAAAAATGTTGATAACTTTCGAAAAACACTTCAGACGGCTTAAATTTGATGTGCAACTACTAGAAAAACCCTTTCTGCTATAGTGGGAGGTGAAAATTTCATTTTCTGAAGCTTCCTTGCAAAGTTATGGCACAATACAGAAAACGCGTTTTCAGCCTGAGATAAGGCTGATTCCGGAACGCCAAACATAAAAATGTTGATAACTTTCGAAAAACACTTCAGACAGCTTAAATTTGATGTGCAACTACTAGAAAAACCCTTTCTGCTACAGTGGGAGTTGAAAATTTCATTTTCTGAAGCTTCCCTGCAAAGTTATGGCACAAAGCGTAAAAACCGTTTTCTGCCTGAGATAAGGTCGATACCGGAACGCCAAACATAAAAATGTTGATAACTTTCGGAAAACAATTCAGACAGCTTTGATTTGATGTGCAACTTCTAGAAAGACCCGTTCTGGTATAGTGGGAGGTGAAAATTTCATTTTCTGATGCTTCCCTGAGAAGTTATGGCACAATGCAGAAAACGCGTTTTCAGCCTGAGATAAGGTGGGTTCCGAAACGCCAAACGTAAAAATGTTGATAACTATCGAAAAACACTTCAGACAGCTTAGATTTGATGTGCAACTACTATAAAGACCTTTTCTGCTATTGTGGAACTTTAAAATGTCATTTTCTGATGCATCCCTGCACAGTTATGGCACAATGCAGGAAACGCGTTTTCAGCCTGAGATATGGTCGATTCCGGAACGCCAAACATAAAAATGTTGAAAACTTTGGAAAAACACTTCAGACAACTTAGATTTGATGTGCAACTACAAGAGAGACCCTTTCTGCAACAGTGGGAGGTTAAAATTTCTTATTCTGAAGTTTCCTGCAAAGTTATGGCACAATGCAGAAAACGCGTTTTCAGCTTGAGATAAGGTGTGTTCCCGAACGCCAAACATAAAAATGTTGAAAACTTTGGAAAAACACTTCAGACAGCTTAGATGTGATGTGCAACTACTAGAAGGATCCTTTCTGATATAGTGGGAGGTGAAAATTTCATGTTCTGAAGCTTCCCTGCAAAGTGTTGGCACAATGCAGAAAACACGATTTCAGCCTGAGATGAGGTGGGTTCCGGAACGCCAAACATATAAATGTTGAAAACTTTGGAAAAACACTTCAGACAGCTTAGATTTGACGTGCAACTACTAGAAAGACCCTTTCTGCTATAGTGGGAGGTGAAAATTTCATGTTCTGAAGCTTCCCTGCAAAGTTATGCCACAATGCAGGAAACGCATTTTCAGCCTGAGATAAGGTGGGTTCCGGAACGCCAAATATAAAAATGTTGATAACTTTCGAAAAACACTTCAGACAGCTTAGATTTGAAGTGCAACTACTAGAAAGACCCTTTCTGCTATAGTGGGAGGTGAAAATTTCATGTTCTGAAGCTTTATGCAAAGTTATGGCACAATGCGTAAAACGCGTTTACAGCCTGAGATAAGGTGGGTTTCGGAACGCCAAACATAAAAGTGTTGATAACTTTGGAAAAACACTTCAGACAGCTTAGATTTGATGTGCAACTACTAGAAAGACCCTTTCTGCTACAGTGGGAGGTGAAAATTGCATGTTCTGAAGCTTCCCTGCAAAGTTATGCCACAATGCAGGAAACGCGTTTTCAGCCTGAGATAAGGTCGATTCCGGAACGCCAAACATAAAAATATTGATAACTTTGGAAAAACACTTCAGACAGCTTAGATTTGATGTGCAACTACTAGAAAGACCCTTTCTGCTATAGTGGGAGTTGAACATTTCATTGTCTGAAGCTTCCCTGCAAAGTTATGGCACAATGTAGAAAACGAGTTTTCAGCCTGAGATAAGGTGGGTTCCAGAACGGCAAACATAAAAATGTTGATAACTTTGGAAAAACTCTTCAGACAGCTTAGATTTGATGTGCAACTACTAGAAAGACCCTATCTGCTATAGTGGGAGGCGAATATTTCATGTTCTGAAGCTTCCCTGAAAAGTTATGGCACAATGCAGAAAACGCGTTTTCAGCCTTAGATAAGGTCGATTCCGGAACGCCAAACATAAAAATGTTGATAACTTTGGAAAAACACTTCAGACAGCTTAGATTTGATGTGAGACTACTAGAAAGACCCTTTCTGCTACAGTGGGATATGAAAATTTCATGTTCTGAAGCTTCCCTGCAAAGTTATGGCAGAATGCGTAAATCGTGTTTTCAGTCTGAGATAAGGTCGATTCCGGAACACCAAACATAAAAATGTTGAAAACTTTCGAAAAACACTTCAGACAGCTTAGATTTGATGTGCAACTACGAGAAAGACCCTTTCTGCTATAGTGGGAGTTGAAAATATCATGTTCTGAAGCTTCCCTGCAAAGTTATGGCACAATGCGTAAAACGCGTTTTCAGCCTGAGATTAGGTTGATTTCAGAACCCCAAACATAAAAATGTTGATAACTCAGGAAAAACTCTACAGACAGCTTAGATTTGATGTGCAACTACTAGAAAGACCCTTTCTGCTACAGTGTGGGGTGAAATTTTCATGTTCTGAAGTCTCCTTGCAAAGTTATGGCACTATCCAGAAAACGCGTTTTCAGCCTGAGATAAGGTCGATTCCAGAACGCCAAACTTAAAAATGTTGATAACTTTTGAAAAAAACTTCAGACAGCTTAGATTTGATGTGAGACTACTAGAAAGACCCTTTCTGCTATAGTGGGATATGAAAATTTCATGTTCTGAAGCTTCCCTGCAAAGTTATGGCAGAATGCGTAAATCGTGTATTCAGCCTGAGATAAGGTCGATTCCGGAACGCCAAACATAAAAGTGTTGATAACTTTGGAAAAACACTTCAGACAGCTTCGATTTGATGTGCACCTACTAGAAAGACCCTTTCTGCTATAGTGGGAGGTGAAAATTTCATGTTCATGAGCTTACCTACAAAGTTTTGGCACAATGCAGAAAACACGTTTTCAGCCTGAGATAAGGTGGGTTCCAGAACGCAAACATAAAAATGTTGATAACTTTGGAAAAACACTTCAGACAGCTTAGATTTGATGTGCAACTACTAGAAAGACCCTTTCTGCTACAGTGGGAGGTGAAAATTTCATGTTCTGAGGCTTCCCTGCAAAGTTACGGCACAATGCAGAAAACACATTTTCAGACTGAGATACGGTGGGTTCCGGAACGCCAAACATAAAAATGTAGATAACTTTGGAAAAACACTTCAGACAGCTTAGATGTGATGTGCCACTACTCGAAAGACAGTTTCTGCTATAGTGGGAGGTGAAAATTCGATGTTCTGAAGGTTCCCTGCAAAGTTATGGCACCATGCGTAAAACGCGTTTACAGCCTGAGATAAGGTCGATTCCGGAATGCCAAACATAAAACTGTTGATAATTTTGGAAAAACACTTCAGACAGCTTAGATTTGATGTGCAACTACTAGAAAGACCCTTTCTGCCATTGTGGGAGGTGAAAAATTCATGTTCTAAAGCTTCCTTGCAAAGTTATGGCACCATGCGTAAAACGCGTTTTCAGCCTGAGATAAGGTCGATTCCAGAACGCCAAACATTAAAATGTGGATAACTTTGGAAAAACACTTCAGACAGCATAAATTTGATGTACAACTACTAGAAAGACATTTTCTGCTATAGCACAAGTTTAAAATTTCATGTTCTGAAGCTTCCCTGCAAAGTTATGGCACAATGCAGAAAACGCGTTTTCAGCCTGAGATAAGGTCGATTCCGGAACGCCAAACATAAGAATGTTGATAACTTTGGAAAAACACTTCAAACAGCTTAGATTTGATGTGCAACTTCTAGAAAGACCCTTTCTGCTATAGTGGGATATGAAAATTTCATGTTCTGAAGATTCCCTGCAAAGTTATGGCAGAATGCGTAAATCGTGTTTTCAGCCTGAGATAAGGTCGATTCCTGAACGCCAAACATAAAAATGTTGATAACTTTGGAAAAACACTTCAAACAGCTTAGATTTGATGTGCAACTACTAGAAAGACCCTTTCTGCTATCGTGGCATGTGAAAATGTCATGTTCTGAAGCTTCCCTGCAAAGTTATGGCACAAGGCAGAAAAAGCGTTTTCAGCCTGAGATAAGGTGGGTTCCGGAATGCAAAACAAAAAATTGTTGATAACTTTCGAAAAACCCATCAGACAGCTTAGATTTGATGTGCAACTACTCGAAAGACGCTTTCTGCTATAGTGGGAGGAGAAAATGTCATGTTCTGAAGTCTCCCTGCAAAGTTATGGCAAAATGCAGAAAACGCGTTTTCAGCCTCAAAAAAGGTGGGTTCCGGAACGCCAAACATAAAAATGTTGATAACTTTGGAAAACCACTTCAGACAGCTTAGATTGGATGTGCAACTACTAGAAAGACAATTTCTGCTATAGTGGTAGGTGAAACTTTTGTGTTCTGAAGCTTTCCTTCAAAGTTATGGCACAATGCAGAAAACGCGTTTTCAGCCTGAGATAAGATGTTTTCCGGAACGCCAAAAATAAAAATGTTGATAACTTTGGAAAAACACTTCAGACAGCTTAGATTTGAGGTGCAACTACTGCAAAGACCCTGTCTGTTATAGTGGGAGTTGAAACTTTCATGTTCTGAAGCTTCCCTGCAAAGTTTAGGAACAATGCAGAAAACGCGTTTTCAGCCTGAGGTAAGGTGGGTTCCGGAACGCCAAACATAAAAATGTTGATAACGTTGGGAAAAACATTTCAGACAGCTTAGATTTGAAGTGCAACTACTAGAAAGACCCTTTCTGCTGAAGTGGGAGGTGAAAATTTCATGTTCTGAAGCTTCCTTGCAAAGTTATGGCACAATGCAAAAAACGCGTTTTCAGCCTGAGATAAGGTCGATTCCGGAAAGCCAAACATAAAAATGTTGATAACTCGGAAAAACTCTACAGACAGCTTAGATTTGATGTGCAACTACTAGAAATACCCTTTCTGCTGAAGTGGGAGGTGAAAATTTCATGTTCTGAAGCTTCCCTGCAAAGTTATGGCACAATGCAGAAAATGCGTTTTCAGCCTGAGATAAGGAGGGTTCCGGAACGCCAAACATAAAAATGTTTATAACTTTGGAAAAAACATTTCAGACGGCTCAGATTTGATGTGCAACTACTAGAAAGTTCCTTTCTGCGATAGTGGGAGGTCAAAATTTCATTTTCTGAAGCTTCACTGCAAAGTTATGGCACAATGCGTAATACACGTTTTCAGCCTGAGATAAGGTCGATTCCAGAACGCCAAACATAAAAATGTTGATAACTTTGGAAAAACACTTCAAACAGCTTATATTTGATGTGCAACTACTAGAAAGACCCTTTCTGCTATAGTGGGAGGTGAAAATTTCATTTTCTGAAGCTTCCCTGAGAAGTTATGGCACAATGCAGAAAACGCATTTTCATCCTGAGATTAGGTCGATTCTGGAACGCCAAACATAAAAATGTTGATAACTTTCGAAAAACACTTCAGACAGATTAGATTTGATGAGCAACTACTAGAAAGACCCTTTCTGCTATATTGGGAGGTCAAAATTTCATGTTCTGAAGCTTCCCTGCAAAGTTATGGGACAATGCAGAAAACGATTTTTCATCCTGTGATAAGGTCGATTCCGGAACGCCAAACATAAAAATGTTGATAACTTTCGAAAAACACTTCAGACAGCTTAGATTTGATGTGCAACTACTAGAAATACCCTTTCTGCTCTAGTGGGACGTGAAAATTTCATGTTCTAAAGCTTCCCTGCAAAGTTATGGCACAATGCAGAAAACGCGTTTTCAGCCTGAGAAAAGGTCGATTCCGGAACGCCAAACATAAGAATGTTGATAACTTTGGAAAAACACTTCAAACAGCTTAGATTTGATGTGCAACTAATAGAAAGACCCTTTCTGCTATAGTGGGAGGTGAAATTTTCATGTTCTGAAGCTTCCCTGCAAAGTTATGGCACAATGCAGGAAATGCGTTTTCAGCCTGAGATAAGGTTGATTCCGGAACGCCAAACATAAAAATGTTGATAACTTTGGAAATACACTTCAGACAGCTTAGATTTGATGTGCAACTACTAGAAAGACCCTTTCTGGTATAGTGGGAGGTGAAAATTTCATGTTCTGAAGCTTTCCTGCAGAGTTATGGCAAATTGCGTAAAAGGCGTTTTCAGCCTGAGATAAGGTTGTTTCTGGAACGCCAAACATAAAAATGGGGTTAACTTTGGAAAAACTCTTTAAACAGCTTAGATGTGATGTGCAACTACTAGAAAGACCCTTTCTGCTATAGTCGGAGGTGAAAATTTCATGTTCTGAAGTTTCCATGCAAAGTTATGGCACAATGCAGAAAACGATTTTTCATCCTGAGATTAGGTCGATTCCGGAATGCCAAACATAAAAATGTTGATAACTTTGGAAAAACACTTCAGACAGCTTAGATTTGATGTGCAACTGCTGGAAAGAGCCTTTCTGCTATAGTGGAAGTTGAAAATTTCATGTTCTGAAGCTTCCCTGCAAAGTTATGGCAAGTTGCAGAAAACGCGTTTTCAGCCTGAGATAAGGTCGATTCCGGAAAGCCAAACATAAAAATGTTGATAACTCAGGAAAAACTCTACAGACAGCTTAGATTTGATGTGCAACTACTAGAAATACCCTTTCTGCTGAAGTGGGAGGTTAAAATTTCATGTTCTAGAGCTTCCCTGCAAAGTTATGGCACAATGCAGAAAACGCGTTTAAAGCGTGAGATAAGGTGAGTTCCGGAACACCAAACATAAAAATGTTGAAAACTTTCGAAAAACACTTCAGACAGCTTAGATTTGATGTGCAACTACGAGAAAGACCCTTTCTGCTATAGTGGGAGGAGAAAATTTCATGTTCTGAAGTCTCCCTGCAAAGTTATGGCACAATGCAGAAAACGCGTTTTCAGCCTGAGATAAGGTGGGTTCCAGAACGCCAAACATAAAAATGTTGATAACTTTGGAAAAACACTTCAGACAGCTTAGATTTGATGCGCAACTACTAGAAAGACCCTTTCTGCTATATTGGGAGGTCAGAATTTCATGTTCTAAAGCTTCCCTGCAAAGTTATGGCACAATGCAGAAAACGCGTTTTAAGCGTGAGATAAGGAGAGTTCCGGAACGCCAAACATAAAAATGTTGATAACTTTGGAAAAACACTTCAGACAGCTTAGATTTGATGTGCAACTACTAGAAAGACCCAATCCGCTATAGTGGTAGGCGAACATTTCATGTTCTGAAGCTTCCCTGAAAAGTTATGGCACAATGCAGAAAACGCGTTTTCAGCCTGAGATAAGGTTGTTTCTGGAACGCCAAACATAAAAATGGGGTTAACTTTGGAAAAACTCTTTAAACAGCTTAGATGTGATGTGCAACTACTAGAAAGACCCTTTCTGCTATAGTCGGAGGTGAAAATTTCATGTTCTGAAGTTTCCATGCAAAGTTATGGCACAATGCAGAAAACGATTTTTCATCCTGAGATTAGGTCGATTCCGGAATGCCAAACATAAAAATGTTGATAACTTTGGAAAAACACTTCAGACAGCTTAGATTTGATGTGCAACTGCTGGAAAGAGCCTTTCTGCTATAGTGGCAGTTTAAAATTTCATGTTCTGAAGCTTCCCTGCAAAGTTATGGCAAGTTGCAGAAAACGTGTTTTCAGCCTGAGACAAGGTCGATTCTGGAACGCCAAACATAAGAATGTTGATAACTTTGGAAAAACACTTCAGACAGGTTAGATTTGATGTGCAACTACTAGAAGGACCCTTTCTGCTATAGTGGCAGTTAAAAATTTCATGTTCTGAAGCTTCCCTGCAAAGTTATGGCAAAATGCAGAAAACGGTTTTACAGCGTGAGATAAGGTGGGTTCCGGAACGCCAAACATAAAAATGTTGAAAAATTTGGAAAAACACTTCAGACAGCTTAGATTTGATGTGCAACTACTAGAAAGACCCTATCCGCTACAGTGGTAGGCGAACATTTCATGTTCTGAAGCTTCCCTGAAAAGTTATGGCACAATGCAGGAAATGCGTTTTCAGCCTGAGATTAGGTGGGTTCCAGGACGCCAAACATAAAAATGTTGATAACTTTGGAAAAACACTTCAGACAGCTTAGATTTGATGTGCAACTACTAGAAAGATCCTTTCTGCTACAGTGGGAGGTGAAAATTTCATGTTCTGAAGCATCCCTGCAAAGTTATGCCACAATGCAGGAAACGCGTTTTCAGCCTGAGATAAGGTCGATTCCGGAAAGCCAAACATAAAAATGTTGACAACTTTGGAAAAACACTTCAGACAGTTTAGATTTGATGTGCAACTACTAGAAAGACCCTTTCTGCTATAGTGGGAAGTTAAAATTTCATGTTCTGAAGCTTCCCTGCAAAGTTATGGCAAAATATGTAAAACGCGTTTTCAGGCTGAGATAACGTGGGTTCCGGAACGCCAAACATAAAAATGTTAATAACTTTGGAAAAACACTTCAGACAGCTTAGATTTGATGTGCAACTACCAGAAAGACCCGTTCTGCTATAGTGGGAGGTAAAAATTTCATGTTCTGAAGCTTTCCTGCAAAGTTATGGCAAATTGTGTAAAACACGTTTTCAGCCTGAGATAAGGTTGTTTCTGGAACGCCAAACATAAAAATGGTGTTAACTTTGGAAAAACACTTCAAACAGCTTAGATTTGATGTGCAACTACTAGAAAGAACCTTTCTGCCATAGTTGGAGGTGAAAATTTCATGTTCTGAAGTTTCCCTCCAAAGTTATGGCACAATGCAGAAAACACGTTTTCAGTCTGAGATAAGGTTGATTCCGGAACGCCAAACATAAGAATGTTGATAACTTTGGAAAAACACTTCAGACAACTTAGATTTGATGTGCAACTACTAGAAATACCCTTTCTGCTATAGTGGGAGGAGAAAATTTCATGTTCTGAAGTCTCCCTGCAAAGTTATGGCACAATGCAGAAAATGCGTTTTCAGCCTGAGATAAGGTGGGTTCCAGAACGCCAAACATAAAAATGTTGATAACTTTGGAAAAACACTTCAGACAGCTTAGATTTGATGTGCAACTACTAGAAAGACACTTTCTGCTATAGTGGGAGGTGAAAATTTCATGTTCTGAAGCATTCCTGCAAAGTTAGGGCAAATTGCGTAACACGCGTTCTCAACCTGAGATAAGGTTGTTTCTGGAACGCCAAACATAAAAATGGTGTTAACTTTGGAAAAACACTTCAAACAGCTTAGATTTGATGTGCAACTACTAGAAAGACCCTTTCTGCTATAGTGGGAGGTGAAAATTTAATGTTCTGAAGCTTCCCTGCAAAGTTATGGCACAATGCAGAAAACGCGTTTTCAGCCGGAGATTAGGTGGGTTCCAGGACGCCAAACATAAAAATGTTGATAACTTTGGAAAAACACTTCAGACAGCTTAGATTTGATGTGCAAGAACTAGAAAGAGCCTTTCTGCTACAGTGGGAGGTGAAAATTTCATGTTCTGAAGCATCCCTGCAAAGTTATGCCACAATGCAGGAAACGCGTTTTCAGCCTGAGATAAGGTCGATTCCGGAAAGCCAAACATAAAAATGTTGACAACTTTGGAAAAACACTTCAGACAGCTTAGATTTGATGTGCAACTACTAGAAAGACCCTTTCTGCTATAGTGGGATGTTAAAATTTCATGTTCTGAAGCTTCCCTGCAAAGTTATGGCAAAATATGTAAAACGCGTTTTCAGCCTGAGATAAGGTCGATTCCGGAACGCCAAACATAAAAATGTTGACAACTTTGAAAAAACACTTCAGGCAGCTTAGATTTGATGTGCAACTACTAGAAAGACCCTTTCTGCTATAGTGGGAGGTAAAAATTTCATGTTCTGAAGATTTCCTGCAAAGTTATGGCAAATTGTGTAAAACGCGTTTTCAGCCTGAGATAAGGTTGTATCTGGAACGCCAAACATAAAAATGCTGTTAACTTTGGAAAAACACTTCAAACAGCTTAGATTTGATGTGCAACTACTAGAAAGAACCTTTCTGCTATAGTTGGAGGTGAAAATTTCATGTTCTGAAGTTTCCCTCCAAAGTTATGGCACAATGCAGAAAACACGTTTTCAGTCTGAGATAAGGTTGATTCCGGAACGCCAAACGTAAAAATGTTGAAAAGTTTGGAAAAACACTTCAGACAGCTTAGATTTGATGTGCAACTATTAGAAAAACCCTTTCTGCTATAGTGGGAGGTGAAAATTTCATGTTCTGAAGCTTCCCTGCAAAGTTATGGCACAATGCAGAAAACGCGTTTTCAGCCTGAGATAAGGTCCATTCCGGAAAGCCAAACATAAAAATGTTGATAACTTTGGAAAAACACTTCAGACAGCTTAGATTTGATGTGCAACTACTGGAAAAAGCCTTTCTGCAAAAGTGGGAGTTGAAAATTTCATGTTCTGAAGCTTCCCTGCAAAGTTATGGCACAATGCAGAAAACGCGTTTTCAGCATGAGACAAGGTCAATTACGGAACGCCAAACATAAAAATATGATAACTATGAAAAAACACTTCAGACAGCTTAGATTTGATGTGCAACTACTAGAAAGACCTATTCTGCTACAGTGGGAGGTTAAAATTTCATGTTCTGAAGCTTCCCTGAAAAGTTATGGCACAATGCACAAAAGCGCTTTTCAGCCTGAGATAAGGTGGGTTCCGGAACGCCAAACATGAAAATATTGATAACTTTGGAAAAACACTTCAAACAGCTTAGATTTGATGTGCAACTATTAGAAAAACCCTTTCTGCTATAGTGGGAGGTGAAAATTTCATGTTCTGAAGCTTCCCTGCAAAGTTATGGCACAATGCAGAAAACGCGTTTTCAGCCTGAGATAAGGTCGATTCCGGAAAGCCTAACATAAAAATGTTGATAACTGTGGAAAAACACTTCAGACAGCTTAGATTTGATGTGCAGGTAGGAGAAAAACCCTTTGTGCTTTAGTGGGAATTGAAAATTTCATGTTCTGAAGCTTTCCTGCAAAGTTATGGTACAATGCGTAAAACGCGTTTTCAGCCTGAGATAAGGTTGATTCCGGAACGCCAAACATAAAAATGTTGATAACTTCGGAAAAACACATCAGTCAGCTTAGATTTGACGTGCAACTACAAGAAAGACCCTTTCTGCTATGGTGGGATGTCAAAATGTAATGTTCTGAAGCTTTATGCAAAGTTATGGCACAATGCGTAAAACGCGTTTTCAGCCTGAGATAAGGTCGATTCCTGAACGCCAAACATAAAAATGTTGATAACTTTGGAAAAACACTTCAGACAGCTTAGATTTGATGTGCAAGTAGGAGAAAAACCCTTTCTGCTTTAGTGGGAATTGAAAATTTCATGTTCTGAAGCTTTCCTGCAAAGTTATGGCACAATGCAGAAAACACGTTTTCAGACTGAGATAAGGTGGGTTCCAGAACGGCAAACATAAAAATGTTGATAACTTTGGAAAAACATTTCAGACAGCTTAGATTTGATCTGCACCTACTAGAAAGACCCTTTCTGCTATAGTGGGAGGTGAAAATTTCATGTTCTGAAGCTTTATGCAAAGTTATGGCACAATGCGTATAACGCGTTTTCAGCCTGAGATAAGGTCGATTCCGGAACGCCAAACATGAAAATGTAGATAACTTTGGAAAAACTCTTCAGACAGCTTAGATTTGATGTGCAACTACTAGAAAGACCCTTTCTGCAATAGTGGGAGGTTAAAATTTCATGTTCTGAAGTTTCGTGCAAAGTTATGGCACAATGCAGAAAACGCGTTTTCAGCTTGAGATAAGATGGGTTCCAGAACGCCAAACGTAAAAATGTTGAAAAGTTAGGAAAACCACTTCAGACTGCTTAGATTTGATTTGCAATTACTAAAAAAACCCTTTCTGCCATTGTGGGAGGTGAAAATTTCATGTTTTGAAGCTTCACGGCAAAGTTATGGAACAATGCGTAAAACGCGTTTTCAGCCTGTGATAAGGTCGATTCAGGAACGTCAAACATAAAAAAGTTGATAACTTTTGAAATACACTTCAGACCGCTTAGATTTGATGTGCAACTACTAGAAAGACCCTTTCTGCTATAGTGGGAGGTGAAAATTTCATGTTCTGAAGCTTCCCTGCAAAGTCATGGCACAATGCAGAAAACGCGTTTTCAGCCTGAGATAAGGTCGATTCCGGAACGCCAAACATAAAAATATTGATAACTTTGGAAAAACTCTTTAGACAGCTTAGATTTGATGTGCAACTACTAGAAAGACCCTTTCTGCTATCGTGGGAGGTGAAAAGTTCATGTTCTGAAGCTTCCCTGAGTAGTTGTGGCACAATGAAGAAAATGCGTATTCAGCCTGAGATAAGATCGATTTCGGAACGCCATACATAAAAGTGTTAATAACTTTCGAAAAACACTTCAGACAGCTTTGATTTGATGTGCAACTACTAGAAAGACCTTTTCTGCTATAGTGGGAGGTGAAAATTTCATGTTCTGAAGCTTCCCTGAAAAGTTATGGCACAAAGCAGAAAACACGTTTTCAGCCTGGGATAAGGTGGGTTTCGGAGCGCCACTGATAAAAATGTTGATAACTTTCAAAAAACACTTCAGACAGCATAGATTTGATGTGCAACTACTAGAAAGACCCTTTCTGCTATAGTGGGAGATGAAAATTTCATGTTCTGAAAATTCCCTGCAAAGTTATGGCACAATGCAGAAAATACGTTTTCAGCCTGAGATAAGGTGGGTGCCAGAACGCCAAACATAAAAATGTTGATAACTTTCGAAAAACACTTCAGACAGCTTAGATTTGTTGTGCAACTACTAGAAAGACCCTTTCTGCTATAGTGGGAGGTGAAAATTTCATATTCTGCAGCTTTCCTGCAAAGTGATGGCACAATGCAGAAAATGCGTTTTCAGCCTGAGATAAGGTCGATTCCGGAACGCCAAGCATAAAAATGTTCAGAACTTTGGAAAAACACTTCAGACTGCTAAGATTTGATGTGCAACTACTAGAAATACCCTTTCTGCTATAGTGGGAAGAGAAAATTTCATGTTCTGAAGTCTCCCTGCAAAGTTACGGCACAATGCAGAAAACGCGTTTTCAGCCTGAGATAAGGTGGGTTCCAGAACACCAAACATAAAAATGTTGATAACTTTGGAAAAACACTTCAGACAGCTTAGATTTGATGTGCAACTCCTCGAAAGACCCTATCTGCTATCGTGGGAGGCGAACATTTCATGTTCTGAAGCTTCCCTGCAAATTTATGGAACAATGCGTTAAACGCGTTTTCAGCCTGAGATAAGGTTGATTCAGGAACGCCAAACATAAAAAAGTTGATAACTTTTGAAATACACTTCAGACAGCTTAGATTTGATGTGCAACTACTAGAAAGACCCTTTCTGCTATAGTGGGAGGTGAAAATTTCATGTTCTGAAGCTTCCCTGCAAAGTTATGGCACAATGGAGAAAACGCGTTTTCAGCCTGAGATAAGGTGGGTTCCGGAACGCCAAACATAAAAATGTTGATAACTTTGGAAAAACATTTCAGACAGCTTAGATTTGATGTGCAACTACTAGAAAGACCCTTTCTGCCATTGTGGGAGGTGAAAATTTGATGTTCTGAAGCTTCCCTGCAAAGTTATGGCACCATGCGTAAAACGCGTTTTCAGGCTGAGATAAGGTCGATTCTGGAACGCCAAACATAAAAGTGTTGATAACTTCGAAAAGACACTTAAGACAGCTTAGATTCGATGAGCAACTACTAGAAAGACCCTTTCTACTATAGCGGCAAGTGGAAATTTCATGTTCTGAGGCTTCCCTGCAAAGTTATGGCACAATGCAAAAAACACGTTTTCAGACTGAGATAAGGTGGGGTCCAGAACGCCAAACATAAAAATGTTGATAACTTTGGAAAAACATTTCAGACAGCTTAGATTTGATCTGCAACTACTTGAAAGACCCTTTCTGCTATAGTGGGAGTTGAAAATTCGATGTTCTGAAGCTTCCAAGCAAAGTTATGGCACAATGCGTAAAACACATTTTCAGCCTGAGATAAGGTCGATTCCGGAACGCCAAATATGAAAATGTTGATAATTTTGGAAAAACTCTTCAGACAGCTTAGATTTGATGTGCAACTACTAGAAAGACCCTTTCTGCTGTAGTCGGAGGTGAAAATTTCATGTTCTGAAGCTTCCCTGCAAAGTTATGGAACAATGCGTTAAACACGTTTTCAGCCTGAGATAAGGTCGATTCCGGAACGCCAAACATAAAAATGTTGATAACTTTGGAAAAACACTTCAGACAGCTTAGATTTGATGTGCAACTATTAGAAAGACCCTATATGCTATTGTGGGAGGTGAAAATTTCATGTTCTGAAGTTTCCCTGCAAAGTTGTGGCACAATGCAGAAAACGCGTTTTCAGCCAGAGATAAGGTCGAATCAGGAATGCCAAACATAAAAATGTTGATAACTTATTAAACACACTTCAGACAGCTTCGATTTCATGTGCAACTACTAGAAAGGCCCTTTCTACTATAGCGGTAGGTGAAAATTTCTTGTTCTGACGCTTCCCTGCAAAGTTATGGCACAATGCAGAAAACACGTTTTCAGACTGAGATAAGGTGGGTTCCAGAACGGCAAACATAAAAATGTTGATAACTTTGGAAAAACATTTCAGACAGCTTAGATTTGATCTGCAACTACTCGAAAGACCCTTTCTGCTATAGTGGGAGGTGAAAATTTCATGTTCTGAAGCTTTATGCAAAGTTATGGCACAATGCGTAAAACGCGTTTTCAGCCTGAGATAAGGTCGATTCCGGAACGCCAAACATGAAAATGTTGATAACTTTGGAAAAACACATCAGACAGCTTAGATTTGATGTGCAACAACAAGACAGACCCTTTCTGCAATAGTGGGAGGTTAAAATTTCATATTCTGAAGTTTCCTGCAAAGTTATGGCACAATGCAGAAAACGCGTTTTCAGCTTGAGATAAGGTGGGTTTCCGAACGCCAAACATAAAAATGTTGAAAAGTTTGGAAAAACACTTCAGACAGCTTAGATTTGATGTGCAACTACCAGAAAGACCTTTTCTGCAATGGTGGAAGTTTAAAATTTCATGTTCTGAATCTTCCTTGCAAAGTTATGGCACAATGCGCAAAACACGTTTTCAGCCTGAGATAAAGTCGATTCCGGAACGCCAAACATAAAAATGTTGATAACTTTGGAAAAACACTTCAGACAGCTTAGATTTGAAGTGCAACTACTAGAAAAACCGTTTCTGCTATTGTGGGAGGTGAAAATTTGATGTTCTGAATCTTCCCAGCAAAGTTATGGCACCATGCGTAAAACGCGTTTACAGCCTGAGATAAGGTCGATTCCGGAATGCCAAGCATAAAACTGTTGATAACTTTGGAAAAACATTTCAGACTGCTTAGATTTGATGTGCAACTACTAGAAAGACCCTTTCTGCCATTGTGGGAGGTGAAAATTTGATGTTCTGAAGCTTCCCTGCAAAGTTATGGCACCATGCGTAAAATGCGTTTTCAGGCTGAGATAAGGTCGATTCTGGAACGCCAAACATAAAAGTGTTGATAACTTCGAAAAGACACTTAAGACAGCTTAGATTTGATGTGCAACTACTAGAAAGACCCTTTCTGCCATTGTGGGAGGTGAAAATTTCATGTTCTGAAGCTTCCCTGCAAAGTTATGGAACAATGCGTTAAACACGTTTTCAGCCTGAGATAAGGTCGATTCCGGAACGCCAAACATAAAAATGTTGATAACTTTGGAAAAACACTTCAGACAGCTTAGATTTGATGTGCAACTATTAGAAAGACCCTATATGCTATTGTGGGAGGTGAAAATTTCATGTTCTGAAGTTTCCCTGCAAAGTTGTGGCACAATGCAGAAAACGCGTTTTCAGCCAGAGATAAGGTCGATTCTGGAATGCCAAACATAAAAATGTTGATAACTTTGGAAAAACACTTCAGACAGCTTAGATTTGATGTGCAACTACAAGAAAGACCCTTTCTGCAAT
The DNA here is from genome assembly GCF_027744825.2 of Synchiropus splendidus. Classification (NCBI taxonomy): domain Eukaryota; kingdom Metazoa; phylum Chordata; class Actinopteri; order Syngnathiformes; family Callionymidae; genus Synchiropus; species Synchiropus splendidus. Next base: position 35,142,744 of record NC_071337.1, read on the forward strand.
AGCGGGAGGTTAAAATATCATATTCTGAAGCTTCCCTGCAAAGGTATGGCACAATGCAGAAAACGCGTTTTCAGCCTGAGATAAGGTGGGTTCCAGAACGCCAAACATAAAAATGTTGATAACTTTGGAAAAACACTTCAGACAGCTTAGATTTGATGTGCAACTACTAGAAAGACCCAGTTTGTCATAGTGGGAGCTGAAAATTTCATGTTCTGATGCTTCCCTGCAAAGTTAAGGAACAATGCAGAAAACGCGTTTTCAGCCTGCGATAAGGTGGGTTCCGGAACGCCAAAATTAAAAATGTTGATAACTTTGGAAAAACACTTCAGACAGCTTAGATTTGATGTGCAACTACTAGAAAGACCCTTTCTGCTACAGTGGGAGGTTAAAATTTCATGTTCTGAAGCTTCCCTGCAAAGTTATGGCACAATGCAGAAAACGCGTTTTCAGCCCGAGATAATGTGGGTTCCGGAGCGGCAAACGTAAAAATGTTGATAACTTTGGAAAAACATATCAGAAAGCTTAGATTTAATGTGCAACGACTAGAAAGACCCTATCTGCTATGGTGGGAGGTGAAAATTTCATGTTCTGAAGCTTCCCCGCAAAGTTAAGGAACAATGCAGAAACCGTGTTTTCTGCCTGAGATAAGGTGGGTTCCAGAACGCCAAACATAAAAATGTTTATAACTTTGGAAAAACACTTCAGACAGCTTAGATTTGATGTGCAACTACTAGAAAGACTCTTTCTGCTACAGTGGGAGGTTAAAATTTCATGTTCTGAAGCTTCCCTGCAAAGTTATGGCACAATGCAGAAACCGCGTTTTCAGCCTGAGATAAGGTGGGTTCCGGAACGCCAAGCATAAAAATGTTTATAACTTTGGAAAAACGCTTCAGACAGCTTAGATTTGATGTGCAACTACTAGAAAGACCCTTTCTGCTATAGTGGGAGGTGAAAATTTCATGTTCTGAAGCTTCCCTTCAAAGTTATGGCACAATGCAGAAAACGCCTTTTCAGCCTGAAAAAAGGTGGGTTCCGGAACGCCAAACATAAAAATGTTGATAACTTTGGGAAACCACTTCAGACAGCTTAGATTTGATGTGCAACTACAAGAAAGACCCTTTATGCTATTGTGGTAGGTTAAAATTTCATGTTCTAAAGATTCCCAGCAAAGTTATGGCACAAAGCAGAAAATGCGTTTTCAGTCTGAGATAAGGTGGGGCCCGGAAAGCCAAACATAAAAATGTTGATAACTTTGGAAAAAACATTTCAGACAGCTTAGATTTGATGTGCAACTACTAGAAAGACCCTTTCTGCTATAGTGGGAGGTGAAAATTTCATGTTCTGAAGCTTCCTGGGAAGTTATGGCACAATGCAGAAAACGCGTTTTCAGCCAGAGATAAGGTGGGTTCCGGAACGCCAAACATAAAAATGTTGATAACTTTGGAAAAAACATTTCAGACAGCTTAGATTTGATGTGCAACTACTAGAAAGACCCTTTCTGCTATAGTGGGAGGTGAAAATTTCATGTTCGGAAGCTTCCTGCAAAGTTATGGCACAATGCAGAAAACGCGTTTTCAGCCTGAGATAAGGTGGGTTCCGGAAAGCCAAACATAAAATTGTTGATAACTTTCGAAAAACACTTCAGACAGATTAGATTTGATGTGCAACTATTAGAAAGACCCTGTTTGTCATAGTGGGAGTTGAAAATTTCATGTTCTGATGCTTCCCTGCAAAGTTAAGGAACAATGCAGAAAACGCGTTTTCAGCCTGAGATAAGGTGGGTTCCGGAACACCAAACTTAAAAATGTTGATAACTTTGGAAAAACACTTCAGACAGCTTAGATTTGATGTGCAACTAATAGAAAGACCCTTTCTGCTACAGTGGGAGGTTAAAATTTCATGTTCTGAAGCTTCCCTGCAAAGTTATGGCACAATTCAGAAAAAGCCATTTCAGCCTGAAAAAAGGTGGGTTCCGGAAAGCCAAACATAAAAATGTTGATAACTTTGGAAAAAACATTTCAGACAGCTTAGATTTCATGTGCAACTACGAGAAATACCGTTTCTGCTATAGTGGGAGGTGAAAATTTCATGTTCTGAAGCTTCCCTGCAAAGTTATGGCACAATGCAGAAAAGGCGTTTTCAGCCTGAGATAAGGTGGGTTCCGGAACGCCAAACATAAAATTGTTGATAACTTTCGAAAAACACTTCAGACAGATTAGATTTGATGTGCAACTATTAGAAAGACCCTGTTTGTCATAGTGGGAGTTGAAAATTTCATGTTCTGATGCTTCCCTGCAAAGTTATGGCACAATGCAGAAAACGCGCTTACAGAGTGCGATAAGGTGGGTTTCGGAACGCCAAACATAAAAATGTTGATAACTTTGGAAAAACACTTCAGACAGCTTATATTTGACCTGCAACTACTAGAAAGACCCTTTCTGCTATAGTGGGAGTTGAAAATTTCATGTTCTGAAGCTTTCCTGCAAAGTTATGGCACAATGCAGAAAACGCGTTTTCAGCTTGAGATAAGGTGGGTTCCGGAACGCCAAACAAAAAAATATGATAACTTTGGAAAAACACTTCAGACAGCTTAGATTTGATGTGCAACTATTAGAAAGACCCTGTTTGTCATAGTGGGAGTTGAAAATTTCATGTTCTGATGCTTCCCTGCAAAGTTATGGCACAATGCAGAAAACGCGCTTACAGAGTGCGATAAGGTGGGTTTCGGAACGCCAAACATAAAAATGTTGATAACTTTGGAAAAACACTTCAGACAGCTTATATTTGACCTGCAACTACTAGAAAGACCCTTTCTGCTATAGTGGGATTTGAAAATTTCATGTTCTGCAGCTTTCCTGCAAAGTGATGGCATAATGCAGAAAACGCGTTTTCAGCCTGAGATAAGGTTGATTCCAGAACGCCAAACATAAGAATGTTGAAAACTTTGGAAAAACACTTCAGACAGGTTAGATTTGATGTGCAACTACTAGAAGGACCCTTTCTGCTATAGTGGCAGGTTAAAATTTCATTTTCTGAAGCTTCCCTGCAAAGTTATATCACAATGCAGAAAACGCGTTTTCAGCCTGAGATAAGGTGGGTTCCGGAACGCCAAACAAAAAAAATATGATAACTTTGGGAAAACACTTCAGACAGCTTAGATTTGATGTGCAATTACTAGAAATACCCTTTCTGCTATAGTGGGATGTGAAAATTTCATGTTCTGAACCTTCCCTGCAAAGTTATATCACAATGCAGAAAACGCGTATTGAGCCTGAGATAAGGTCGATTCCGGACCTCGAAACATAAAAATGGTGCTAACTTTGGAAAAAGACTGCAGACAACTTAGATTTGATGTGCAACTACTAGAAAGACCATTTCTGCAATAGTGGCAGGTGAAAATTTCATGTTCTGAAGCTTCCTTGCATAGTTATGGCACAATGCGTAAAACGCGTTTTCAGCCTGAGATAAGGTCGATTCCGAAACGCGAAACATAAAAATGTTGATAACTTTGGAAAAAGACTGGAGACAGCTTAGATTTGATGTGCAACTACTAGAAAGACCATTTCTACTATAGTGGCAGGTGAAAATTCCATGTTCTGAAGCTTCCCTGCAAATTTATGGCACAATGCGTAAAACGCGTTTTCAGCCTGAGATAAGGTCGATTCCAGAACGCCAAACAAAAAAAAGTTGATAACTTTGGAAAAAAACTTCAGACAGCTTAGATTTGATGTGCAACTACTAGAGAGACCCTTTCTGCTATAGTGGGAGGTGAAAACTTCATGTTTTGAAGCTTCCCTGCAAAGTTATGGCACAATGCAGAAAACGCGTTTTCTGCCTGAGATATGGTCGATTCCGGAACGCCAAACATAAAAATGTTGATACCTTTGGAAAAACACTTCAGACAGCTTAGATTTGATGTGCAGCTGCTAGAAAGACCCTTTCTGCTATAGTGGGAGGTCAAATTTTCATGTTCTGAAGCTTCCCTGCAAAGTTATGGCACAATGCAGAAAACCCATTTTCAGCCTGAGATAAGGTCGATTCCAGAACGCCAAACATAAAAATGTTGATAACGTAGGAAATACACTTCAGACAGCTTAGAGTTGATGTGCAAATACTGGAAAGACCCTTTCTGCTATAGTTGGTAGTGAAAATTCCATGGTCAGAAGCTTCCCTGCAAATTCATGCAAAAGGCGTAAAACGCGTTTTCAGCCTGAGATAAGGTCGATTCCGGAACGCCAAACATAAAAATGTTGATAACTTTGGAAAAAGACTGGAGACAGCTTAGATTTGATGTGCAACTACTAGAAAGACCATTTCTGCTATAGTGGCAGGTGAAAATTTCATGTTCTGAAGCTTCCCTACAAAGTTTTGGCACAATGCGTAAAACGCGTTTTCAGCCTGAGATAATGTCGATTCCGGTACGCCAAACATAAAAATGTTGATAACTTTGGAAAAAGACTGGAGACAGCTTAGATTTGATGTGCAACTACTAGAAAGACCATTTCTGCTATAGTGGCAGGTAAAAATTTCATATTCTGAAGCTTCCCTGCAAAGTTTTGGCACAATGCGTAAAACGCGTTTTCAGCCTGAGATAATGTCGATTCCGGTACGCCAAACATAAAAATGTTGATAACTTTGGAAAGACACTTCAGACAGCTTAGAGTTGATGTGCAAATACTAGAAAGACCCTTTCTGCTATAGTTGGTAGTGAAAATTCCATGTTCTGAAGCTTCCCTGCAAATTTATGCAAAAGGCGTAAAACGCGTTTTCAGCCTGAGATAATGTCGATTCCGGTACGCCAAACATAAAAATGTTGATAACTTTGGAAAAAGACTGGAGACAGCGTAGATTTGATGTGCAACTACTAGAAAGACCATTTCTGCTATAGTGGCAGGTGAAAATTTCATGTTCTGAAGCTTCCCTGCAAAGTTTTGGCACATTGCGTAAAACGCGTTTTCAGCCTGAGATAAGGTCGATTCCGGAACGCCAAACATAAAAATGTTGATAACTTTGGAAAGACACTTCAGACAGCTTAGAGTTGATGTGCAAATACTAGAAAGACCCTTTCTGCTATAGTTGGTAGTGAAAATTCCATGTTCTGAAGCTTCCCTGCAAATTTATGCAAAAGGCGTAAAACGCGTTTTCAGCCTGAGATAAGGTCGATTCCGGAACGCCAAACATAAAAATGTTGATAACTTTGGAAAAACACATCAGACAGCTTAGATTTGATGTGCAACTACTGGAAAGACCCTTTCTGCTATAGTGGGAGGTGAAAATTTCATGTTCTGAAGCTGCCCTGCAAAGTTATGGCACACAACAGAAAACGCGTTTTCAGCCTGAGATAAGGTGGGTTCCGGAACGCCAAACATAAAAATGTTGATAACTTTGGAAAACCTATTCAGACAGCTTAGATTTGATGTGCAACTACTCGAAAGACCCTGTCTGTTATAGTGGGGGTTGAAAATTGCATGTTCTGAAGCTTCCCTGCAAAGTTATGGCACAATGCAAAAAACGTGTTTTCATCCCGAGATAATGTCGTTTCCGGAACGCCAAACATGAAAATGTTGATAGCTTTCGAAAAACACTTCAGACAACTTAGATTTGATGTGCAACTACGAGAAAGACCCTTTCTGCTATAGTGGGAGGTGAAAATTTCAAGTTCTGAAGCTTCCCTGCAAAGTTATGGCACACAACAGAAAACGCGTTTTCAGCCTGAGATAAGGTCGATTACGGAACGCCAAACATAAAAATGTTGATAACTTTGGAAAAACTATTCAGACAGCTTTGATTTGATGTGCAACTACTAGAAAGACCCTTTCTGCTATAGTGGGAGGTGAAAATTTCATGATCTGAAGCTTCCCTGCAAAGTTATGGCACAATGCAGAAAACGCGTTTTCAGCCTGAGATAAGGTGGGTTCCGGAACGCCAATCATAAAAATGTTGATATCTTTGGAAAAACACTTCAGACAGCTTAGATTTGATGTGCAACTATTAGGAAGACACTTTCTGCTATAGTGGGAATTGAAAATGTCATTTTCTGAAGCTTCGCTGCAAAGTTATGGCACAATGCGTAAAACGCGTCTTCAGCCTGAGATAAGGTCGATTCCAAAACGCCAAACATAAAAATGTTGATAACTTTGGAAAAACACTTCAGACAACTTAGATTTGATGTGCAACTACGATAAAAGACCCTTTCTGCTATAGTGGGAAGTGAAAACTTCAAGTTCTGAAGCTTCCCTGCAAAGTTATGGCACACAACAGAAAACGCGTTTTCAGCCTGAGATAAGGTGGGTTCCGGAACGCCAAACATAAAAATGTTGATAACTTTGGAAAAACTATTCAGACAGCTTAGATTTGATGTGCAACTACTAGAAAGACCCTTTCTGCTATAGTGGGAGGTGAACATTTCATGTTCTGAACCTTCCCTGAGAAGTTATGGCACAATGCAGAAAACGCGTTTTCAGCCTGAGATGAGGTGGGTTCCGGAACGGCAAACATAAAAATGTTGATAACTTTCGAAAAACACATCAGACAGCTTAGATTTGATGTGCAACTACTAGAAAGACCCTTTCTGCCATATTGGGAGGTCAGAATTTCATGTTCTGAAGCTTCCCTGGAAAGTAATGGGACAATGCAGAAAACGCATTTTAATCCTGAGATTAGGTCGATTCCGGAACGCCAAACATAAAAATGTTGATAACTTTCGAAAAACACTTCAGACAGCTTAGATTTGATGTGCAACTACTAGAAAGACCCTTTCTGCTATAGTGGGAGGTGAAAATTTCATGTTCTGAAGCTTCCTTGCAAAGTTATAGCACAATGAAGAAAATGCATGTTCAGCCTGAGATAAGGTTGATTCTGGAACGCCAAAACTAAAAATGTTGATAACTTTGGAACAACACTTCAGACAGCTTCGATTTGATGTGCAACTACTAGAAAGACCCTTTCTGCTATAGTGGGAGGTGAAAATTTCATGTTCTGAAGTTTCCCTGCAAAGTTATGGCACAATGCGTGAAACGCGTTTTCAGCCTGAGATAAGGTCGATTCCGGAACGCCATACATAAAAATGTTGATAACTTTGGAAAAACACATTAGACAGCTTTGATTTGATGAGCAACTACTAGAAAGACCCTTTCTGCTAAAGTGGGAGGTGAAAATTTCATATTCTAAAGGATCCCTGCAAAGTTATGGCAGAATGCGTGAAACGCGTTTTCAGCCTGAGATAAGGTGGGTTCCAGAACGCCAAAATAAAAATGTTGATAACTTTGGAAAAACACTTCAGACAGCTGAGATTTGATGTGCAACTACTAGAAAGACCCTTTCTGCTATAGTTGGAGGTGAAAATTTCATGTTCTGAAGTTTCCCTGCAAAGTTATGGCACAATGCAGAAAACACGTTTTCAGTCTGAGATAAGGTTGATTCCGGAACGCCAAACATAAGAATGTTGATAACTTTGGAAAAACACTTCAGACAACTTAGATTTTATGTGAAACTACTAGAAATACCCTTTCTGCTATAGTGGGACGTGAAAATTTCATATTCTGAAGCTTCCCTGAAAAGTTTTGGCACAATGCAGAAAACGCGTTTTCAGCTTGAGATTAGGTAGGTTCCAGAACGGCAAACATAAAAATGTTGATAACTTTGGAAAAACACATCAGACAGCTTAGATTTGATGTGCAACTACTAGAAAGACCCTTTCTGCCATATTGGGAGGTCAGAATTTCATGTTCTGAAGCTTCCCTGCAAAGTTATGGGACAATGCAGAAAACGATTTTTCATCCTGAGATAAGGTCGATTCCGGAACGCCAAACATAAAATTGTTGATAACTTTCGAAAAACACTTCAGACAGCTTAGTTTGTTGTGCAACTACTACAAGTACCCTTTCTGCTCTAGTGGGAGGTGAAAATTTCATGTTCTAAAGCTTCCCTGCAAAGTTATGGCACAATGCAGAAAACGCGTTTTCAGCCTGAGATAAGGTCGATTCCGGAACGCCAAACTTAAAAATGTTGATAACTGAGGAAAAACTCTACAGACAGCTTAGATTTGATGTGCAACTACTGAAAAGACCCTTTCTGCTATAGTGGGAGGTGAAAATTTCATGTTCTGAAGCTGCCCTGCAAAGTTACGGCACAATGCAGAAAACGCGTTTTAGGCCTGAGATAAGGTCGATTCAGGAACACCAAACAAAAAAATGTTGAAAACTTTCGAAAAACACTTCAGTCAGCTTAGATTTGATGTGCAACTACGAGAAAGACCCTTTCTGCTCTAGTGGGATGTTAAAATTTCATGTTCTGAAGCTTCCCTGCAAAGTTATGGCAAAATATGTAAAACGCGTTTTCAGGCTGAGATAAGGTGGGTTCCGGAACGCCAAACATAAAAATGTTGATAACTTTCGAAAAACACTTCAGACAGCTTAGATTTGATGTGCAACTATTAGAAAGACCCTTTCTGCTATAGTGGGAGGAGAAAATTTCATGTTCTGAAATCTCCCTGCAAAGTTATGGCACAAGGCAGAAAACGCGTTTTCAGCCTGAGATAAGGTCGATTCCGGAGCGCCAAACATAAAAATGTTGATAACTTTGAAAAAACACTTCAGACAGCTTAGATTTGATGTGCATCGACTAGAAAGACACTTTCTGCTATAGTGGGAAGTGAAAATTTCATGTTCTGAAGCTTCCCTGCAAAGTTAAGGAACAATGCAGAAACCGCGTTTTCAGCCTGAGATAAGGTGGGTTCCGGAACGCCAAACATAAAAATGTTTATAACTTTGGAAAAACACTTCAGACAGCTTAGATTTGATGTGCAGCTACTAGAAAGACCCTTTTACCTACAGTGGGAGTAGAAAATTTCATGTTCTGAAGCTTCCCTGCAAAGTGATGCCACAATGCAGGAAATGCGTTTTCAGCCTGAGATAAGGTCGATTCCGGAACGCCAAACATAAAAATATTGATAACTTTGGAAAAACACTTCAGACAGCTTAGATTTGATGTGCAACTACTAGAAAGACCCTTTCTGCCATATTGGGATGTTAAAATTTCATGTTCTGAAGCTTCCCTGCAAAGTTATGGCAAAATATGTAAAACGCGTTTTCAGGCTGAGATAAGGTGGGTTCCGGAACGCCAAACATAAAAATGTTGATAACTTCAGAAAAACACTTCAAGACAGCTTAGATTTGATGTGCAACTTCTCGAATGACCTTTTCTGCTATAGTGGGAGGTTAAAATTTCATGTTCTGAAGCTTCCCTGCAAAGTTATGGCACAATGCAGAAAACGCGTTTTCATCCGGAGATAAGTTCGCTTCCGAAACACCAAACACAAAAATGTTGATAACTTTGGAAAAACACTTTCGACAGCTTAGATTTGATGTGCAACTACTAGAAAGACCCTTTCTGCTATAGTGGGAGGTTAAAATCTCATCTTCTGAAGCTTCCCTGCAAAGTTATGGCACAGTGCGTAAAACGCGTTTTCAGCCTGAGATAAGATTGGTTTCAGAACGCCAAACATAAAAATGTTCAGAACTTTGGAAAAACACTTCAGACTGCTAAGATTTGATGTGCAACTACTAGAAATACCCTTTCTGCTATGGTGGGAGGAGAAAATTTCATGTTCTGAAGTCTCCCTCCAAAGTTACGGCACAATGCAGAAAACTGTTTTCAGCCTGAGATAAGGTGGGTTCCAGGACGCCAAACATAAAAATGTTGATAACTTTGGAAAAACACTTCAGACAGCTTAGATTTGATGTGCAACTGCTAGAAAGGCCCTATCTGCTATAGTGGGAGGCGAACATTTCATGTTCTGAAGCTTCCCTGAAAAGTTTTGGCATAATGCATAAAACGCGTTTTCAGCCTGAGATTAGGTGGGTTCCAGAACGCCAAACATAAAAATGTTGATAACTTTGGAAAAACACTTCAGACAGCTTAGATTTGATGTGCAACTACTAGAAAGACCCTTTCTGCTACAGTGGGAGTAGAAAATTTCATGTTCTGAAGCTTCCCTGCAAAGTTATGGCAAAATATGTAAAACGCGTTTTCAGGCTGAGATAAGGTGGGTTCCGGAACGCCAAACATAAAAATGTTGATAACTTCAGAAAAACACTTCAAGACAGCTTAGATTTGATGTGCAACTACTAGAATGACCTTTTCTGCTGTAGTGGGAGGTTAAAACTTCATGTTCTCAAGCTTCCCTGCAAAGTTATGGCACAATGCAGAAAACGCATTTTCAGCCGGACATAAGGTCGATTCCGAAACGCCAAACATTAAAATGTTGATAACTTTGGGAAAACACTTCAAACAGCTTAGATTTGATGTGCAACTACTAGAAAGACCCTTTCTGCTATAGTGGGATGTAAAAATTTCATGTTCTGGAGCTTACCTATAAAGTTTTAGCACAATGCAGGAAACGCGTTTTCAGCCTGAGATAAGGTCGATTCCCGAACGCCAAACATAAAAATATTGATAACTTTGGAAAAACACTTCAGACAGCTTAGATTTGATGTGCAACTACTAGAAAGACCCTATCTGCTATAGTGGGAGGCGAACATTTCATGTTCTGAAGCTTCCCTGAAAAGTTATGGCACAATGCAGAAAACGCGTTTTCAGCCTGAGATTAGGTGGGTTCCAGAACGCCAAACATAAAAATGTTGATAACTTCAGAAAAACACTTCAATACAGCTTAGATTTGATGTGCAACTACTAGAATGGCCTTTTCTGCTATAGTGGGAGGTTAAAACTTCATGTTCTGAAGCTTCCCTGAAAAGTTAAGGCACAATGCAGAAAACGGGTTTTCAGCCTGAGATAAGGTCGATTCCTGAACGGCAAACATAAAAATGTTGATAACTTTCGAAAATCATTTCAGACAGCTTAGATTTGATGTGCAAGTAGGAGAAAAACCCTTTCTGCTTTAGTGGGAATTGAAAATTTCATGTTCTGAAGCTTCCCTGCAAAGTTATGGCAAAATATGTAAAACGCTTTTTCAGGCTGAGATAAGGTGGGTTCCGGAACGCCAAACATAAAAATGTTGATAACTTCAGAAAAACACTTCAGACAGCTTAGATTTGATGTGCAACTACTATAAAGACCCTTTCTGCTATAGTGGGATGTAAAAATGTCATGTTCTGAAGCTTCCCTCCAAAGTTATGGCAAAATATGTAAAACGCGTTTTCAGGCTGAGATTAGGTGGGTTCCAGAACGCCAAACATAAAAATATTGATAACTTTGGAAAAACACTTCAGACAGCTTAGATTTGATGTGCAACTACTATAAAGACCCTTTCTGCTATAGTGGGATGTAAAAATGTCATGTTCTGAAGCTTCCCTCCAAAGTTATGGCAAAATATGTAAAACGCGTTTTCAGGCTGAGATAAGGTGGGTTCCGGAACGCCAAACATAAAAATGTTGATAACTTTGGAAAAACACTTCAAACAGCTTAGATTTGATGTGCAACTACTAGAAAGACCCTTTCTGCTACAGTGGGAGGTCAAAATTTCATGTTCTGAAGCTTCCCTGCAAAGTTATGGCACAATGCAGAAAACGCATTTTCAGCCGGAGATAAGGTCGATTCCGAAACGCCAAACATAAAAATGTTGATAACTTTGGAAAAACACTTCAAACAGCTTAGATTGGATGTGCAACTACTACAAAGAACCTTTCTGCTATAGTGGGAGGTGAAAATTTCATGTTCTGAAGCTTCCCTGCAAAGTTAAGGAACAATGCAGAAACCGCGTTTTCAGCCTGAGATAAGGTGGGTTCCGGAACGCCAAACATAAAAATGTTTATAACTTTGGAAAACACTTCAGACAGCTTAGATTTGATGTGCAACTACTAGAAAGACCCTTTCTGCTACAGTGGGAGGTTAAAATTTCATGTTCTGAAGCTTCCCTGCAAAGTTATGGCACAATGCAGAAAACGCTTTTTCAGCCTGAGATAAGGAGGGTTCCGGAACGCCAAACATAAAAATATGATAACTTTGAAAAAACACTTCAGACAGCTTAGATTTGATGTGCAACTACTAGAAAGACCCTTTCTGCAATAGTGGGAGGTGAACATTTCATGTTCTGAAGTTTCCCTGCAAAGTTAAGGCACAATGCAGAAAACGGGTTTTCAGCCTGAGATATGGTCGATTCCTGAACGGCAAACATAAAAATGTTGATAACTTTCGAAAATAATTTCAGACAGCTTAGATTTGATGTGCAAGTAGGAGAAAAACCCTTTCTGCTTTAGTGGGAATTGAAAATTTCATGTTCTGAAGCTTTCCTGCAAAGTTATGGCGCAATGCGTAAAACGCGTTTTCAGCCTGAGATAAGGTTGATTCCGGAACGCCAAACATAAAAATGTTGATAACTTTGGAAAAACACTTCAAACTGCTTAGATTTGATGTGCAACTACTAGAAAGACCCTTTCTGCTATAGTGGGAGGTGAAAATTTCATGTTCTGAAGCTTCCCTGCAAAGTTGTGGCACAATGCAGAAAACGCATTTTCAGCCTGAGAAAAGGTGGGTTCCGGAATGCCAAACATAAAAATGTTGATAACTTTGGAAAAACACTTCAGACAGCTTAGATTTGATGTGCAACTACTAGAGAGACCCTTTCTGCTATAGTGGGAGGTGAACATTTCATGTTCTGAAGCTTCCCTGCAAAGTTATGGCACAATGCAGAAAACGCGTTTTCAGCATGAGACAAGGTCAATTACGGAACGCCAAACATAAAAATATGATAACTTTGAAAAAACACTTCAGACAGCTTAGATTTGATGTGCAACTACTAGAAAGACCCTTTCTGCAATAGTGGGAGGTGAACATTTCATGTTCTGAAGTTTCCCTGCAAAGTTAAGGCACAATGCAGAAAACGCGTTTTCAGCCAGAGATAAGGTCGATTCTGGAATGCCAAACATAAAAATGTTGATAACTTTGGAAAAACACTTCAGACAGCTTAGATTTGACGTGCAACTAATAGAAAGACCATTTCTGCTGTAGAGGGAGTTGAAAATTTCATGTTCTGATGCTTCCCTGCAAAGTTAAGGAACAATGCAGAAAACGCGTTTTCAGCCTGCGAATAGGTGGGTTCAGGAACGCCAAACTTAAAAATGTTGATAACTTTGGAAAAACACTTCAGACAGCTTAGATTTGATGTGCAACTACTAGAAAGACCCTTTCTGCTACAGTGGGAGGTTAAAATTTCATGTTCTGAAGCTTCCCTGCAAAGTTATGGCACAATGCAGAAAACGCGTTTTCAGCCCGAGATAATGTGGGTTCCGGAGCGGCAAACGTAAAAATGTTGATAACCTTGGAAAAACATATCAGAAAGCTTAGATTTAATGTGCAACGACTAGAAAGACCCTTTCTGCTATTGTGGGAGGTTAAAATTTCATGTTCTGAAGCTTCCCTGCAAAGTTAAGGAACAATGCAGAAACCGCGTTTTCAGCCTGAGATAAGGTGGGTTCCGGAACGCCAAACATAAAAATGTTTATAACTTTGGAAAACACTTCAGACAGCTTAGATTTGATGTGCAACTACTAGAAAGACCCTTTCTGCTACAGTGGGAGGTTAAAATTTCATGTTCTGAAGCTTCCCTGCAAAGTTATGGCACAATGCAGAAAACGCTTTTTCAGCCTGAGATAAGGAGGGTTCCGGAACGCCAAACATAAAAATATGATAACTTTGAAAAAACACTTCAGACAGCTTAGATTTGATGTGCAACTACTAGAAAGACCCTTTCTGCAATAGTGGGAGGTGAACATTTCATGTTCTGAAGTTTCCCTGCAAAGTTAAGGCACAATGCAGAAAACGCGTTTTCAGCCAGAGATAAGGTCGATTCTGGAATGCCAAACATAAAAATGTTGATAACTTTGGAAAAACACTTCAGACAGCTTAGATTTGACGTGCAACTACTAGAAAGACCCTTTCTGCTGTAGAGGGAGTTGAAAATTTCATGTTCTGATGCTTCCCTGCAAAGTTAAGGAACAATGCAGAAAACGCGTTTTCAGCCTGCGAATAGGTGGGTTCAGGAACGCCAAACTTAAAAATGTTGATAACTTTGGAAAAACACTTCAGACAGCTTAGATTTGATGTGCAACTACTAGAAAGACCCTTTCTGCTACAGTGGGAGGTTAAAATTTCATGTTCTGAAGCTTCCCTGCAAAGTTATGGCACAATGCAGAAAACGCGTTTTCAGCCCGAGATAATGTGGGTTCCGGAGCGGCAAACGTAAAAATGTTGATAACCTTGGAAAAACATATCAGAAAGCTTAGATTTAATGTGCAACGACTAGAAAGACCCTTTCTGCTATTGTGGGAGGTTAAAATTTCATGTTCTGAAGCTTCCCTGCAAAGTTAAGGAACAATGCAGAAACCGCGTTTTCAGCCTGAGATAAGGTGGGTTCCGGAACGCCAAACATAAAAATGTTTATAACTTTGGAAAAACACTTCAGACAGCTTAGATTTGATGTGCAACTACTAGAAAGACCCTTTCTGCTACAGTGGGAGGTTAAAATTTCATGTTCTGAAGCTTCCCTGCAAATATATGGCACAAAGCAGAAAATGCGTTTTCAGCCAGAGATAAGGTGGGTTCCGGAACGCCAAACATAAAAATGTTGATAACTTTGGAAAACCACTTCAGACAGCTTAGATTTGATGTGCAACTACATTAAAGACCCTTTATGCTGTTGTGGGAGGTTAAAATTTCATGTTCTAAAGATTCCCAGCAAAGTTATGCCACAAAGCAGAAAATGCGTTTTCAGCCAGAGATGAGGTGGGTTCCGGAACGCCAAACATAAAAATGTTGATAACTTTCGAAAAACACTTCAGACAGCTTAGATTTGATGTGCAACTACTACAAAGACCTTGTCTGTTGTAGTGGGAGTTGAAAATTTCATGTTCTGAAGCTTCCCTGCAAAGTTATGGCACAATGCAGAAAACGCGTTTTCAGTCCGAGATAAGGTCGTTTCCGGAACACCAACCTAAAAAATGTTGATAGCTTTCGAAAAACACTTCAAACAACATAGATTTGATGTGCAACTACTAGAAAGACCCTTTCTGCTATAGTGGGAGGTGAAAATTTCATGTTCTGAAGCTTCCTGCAAAGTTATGGCACAATGCAGAAAACGCGTTTTCAGCCTGAGATAAGGTGGGTTCCGGAACGCCAAACATAAAAATGTTGATAACTTTCGAAAAACACTTCAGACAGCTTATATTTCATGTGCAACTACGAGAAATACCCTTTCTGCTATAGTGGGAGGTGAAAATTTCATGTTCTGAAGCTTCCCTGCAAATTTATGGCATAATGCAGAAAAGGCGTTTTCAGCCTGAGATAAGGTGGGTTCCGGAACGCCAAACATAAAATTGTTGATAACTTTCGAAAAACACTTCAGACAGATTAGATTTGATGTGCAACTATTAGAAAGACCCTGTTTGTCATAGTGGGAGTTGAAAATTTCATGTTCTGATGCTTCCCTGCAAAGATAAGGAACAATGCATAAAACGCGTTTTCAGCCTGAGATAAGGTGGGTTACGGAACACCAAACTTAAAAATGTTGATAACTTTGGAAAAACACTTCAGACAGCTTAGATTTGATGTGCAACTAATAGAAAGACCCTTTCTGCTATAGTGGGAGCTGAAAATTTCATGTTCTAAAGCTTTATGCAAAGTTATTGCACAATGATGAAAACGCGTTTTCAGCCTGAGATAAGGTGGGTTCCGGAACGCCAAACATAAAAATGTTGAAAACTTTGGAAAAACATTTCAGACAGCTTAGGTTTGATCTGCAACTACTAGAAAGACCCTTTCTGCTATAGTGGGAGGTGAAAATTTCATGTTCTGAAGCTTTATGCAAAGTTATGGCACAATGCGTAAAACGCGTTTTCAGCCTGAGATAAGGTCGATTCCGGAACGGCAAACATTAAAATGTTGATAACTTTGGAAAAACACTTCAGACAGCTTAGATTTGATGTACAACTACTAGAAAGACCCTTTCTGCTATAGCGCAAGTTTAAAATTTCATGTTCTGAAGCTTCCCTGCAAAGTTATGGCAAAATTCCGAAAACGCGTTTTCAGCCTGAGATAAGGTGGGTTCCGGAACGCCAAACAAAAAAATATGATAACTTTGGAACAACACTTCAGACACCTTAGATTTGATGTGCAACTACTAGAAAGACCCTTTCTGCTATAGTGGGAGGTGAAAATTTCATGTTCTGAATCTTCTCTGCAAAGTTATGACACAATGCAGAAAACGCGTTTTCAGCCTGAGATAAGGTGGGTTTCGGAACGCCAAGCATAAAAATGTTGATAACTTTGGAAAAAGACTTCAAACAGCTTAGATTTGATGTGCAACTACTAAAAAGACCCTTTCTGCTATTATGGGAGGTGAAAATTTCATGTTCTGAAGATTCCCTGCAAAGTTACGGCACAATGCAGAAAACGCGTATTCAGCCTGAGATAAGGTCGATTCCGTAACGCCAAAGATAAAAATGTTTATAACTTTGGAAAAACACTTCAGACAGCTTAGATTTGATGTGCAACTACTAGAAAGACCCTTTCTGCTATAGCGGAATATGAAAATTTCATGTTCTGAAGATTCCCTGCAAAGTTATGGCAGAATGCGTAAATCGTGTTTTCAGCCTGAGATAAGGTCGATTCCTGAGCGCCAAACATAAAAATGTTGATAACTTTGGAAAAACACTTCAAACAGCTTAGATTTGATGTGCAACTACTAGAAAGACCCTTTCTGCTATAGTGGCATGTGAATATTTCATGTTCTGAAGCTTGCCTGCAAAGTTGTGGCACAATGCAGAAAATGCGTTTTCAGCCTGAGATAAGGTCGATTCAGGAATGCCAAACATAAAAATGTTGATAACTTTGGAAAAACACTTCAGACAGCTTAGATTTGATGTGCAACTACTAGAAAGTCCCTTTCTGCTATCGTGGGTGGTGAAAATTCGATGTTCTGAAGCTTCCCTGGAAAGTTATTGCACAATGCGTAAAACGCGTTTTCAGCCTGAGATAAGGTCGATTCCGGAACGCCAAACATAAAAATGTTGATAACTTTGGAAAAACACTTCAGACAGCTTAGATTTGATGTGCAACGACTAGAAAGACCCTTTCCACTATAGTGGGAGGTGAAAATTTCATGTTCTGAGGCTTCCCTGCAAAGTTATGGCACAATCCAGAAAAGACGTTTTCAGACTGAGATAAGGTGGGTTCCGGAACGCCAAACATAAAAATGTTGACAACTTTGGAAAAACACTTCAGACAGCTTAGATTTCACGTGAAACTACTATAAAGACCCTTTCTGCTATAGTGGAAGTTTAAAATTTCATGTTCTGAAGCTTCCTTGCAAAGTTATGGCACAATGCGGAAAACACGTTTTCAGTCTGAGATAAAGTCGATTCCGGAACGCCAAACATAAAAATGTTGATAACTTTGGAAAAACACTTCAGACAGCTTATATTTCACGTGAAACTACTAGAAAGACCCTTTCTGCTATAGTGGGAGGTGAAAATTTCATGTTCTGAAGCTTCCCTGCAAAGTTGTGGCACAATGCGTAAAACGCGTTTTCAGCCTGAGATAAGGTCGATTCCGGAACTCCAGACATAAAAATGTTGATGACTTTGGAAAAACACTTCAGACAGCTTAGATTTGATGTCCAACTACTAGATAGACCATTTCTGCCATTGTGGGAGGTGAAAATTTCATGTTCTGAAGCTACTACGGCAAAGTAATTGAACAATGCGTAAAACGCGTTTTCAGCCTGTGATAAGGTCGATTCAGGAACGTCAAACATAAAAAAGTTGATAACTTTTGAAATACACTTCAGACCGCTTACATTTGATGTGCAACTACTAGAAAGACCCTTTCTGCCATTGTGGGAAGTGAAAATTTGATGTTCTGATGGTTCCCTGCAAAGTTTCGGCACAATGCGTAAAACGCGTTTTCAGCATGAGACAAGGTCAATTCCGGAACGCCAAACATAAAAATATGATAACATTGAAAAAACACTTCAGACATCTTAGATTTGATGTGCAACTACTAGAAAGACCCTTTCTGCTATAGTGGGAGGTGAAAATTTCATGTTCTGAAGTTTCCCTGCAAAGTTATGGCACAATGCAGAAAACGCGTTTTCAGCCTGAGATAAGGTCGATTCAGGAATGCCAAACATAAAAATGTTGATAACTTTGGAAAAACACTTCAGACAGCTTAGATTTGCTGTGCAACTCCTAGAAAGACCCCTTATGCTATAGTGGGAGTTGAAAATTTCATGTTCTGAAGCTTCCCTGCAAAGTTATGGCACATTGCAGAAAACGCGTTTTCAGCCTGAGATAAGATCGATTCAGGAATGCCAAACTAAAAATGTTGAAAACTTTCAAAAAACACTTCAGACAGCTTAGATTTGATGTGCAAGCATGAGAAAGACCCTTTCTGCTATAGTGGGATTTGAAAATTTCATGTTCTGAAGCTTCCCTGCAAAGTTATGCCACAATGCGTAAAACGCGTTTTCAGCCTGAGATAAGGTCGATTCCGGAACGCCAAACATAAAAATGTTGATAACTTTGGAAAAACACTTCAGACAGCTTAGATTTGATGTGGAACTATTAGAAAGGCCCTATATGCTATTGTGGGAGGTGAAAATTTCATGTACTGATGCATCCCTGCAAAGTTATGGCACAATGCGTAAAACGCGTTTTCAGTCTGAGATAAGGTCGATTCCGGAACGCCAAACAGAAAAAAGTAGATAACTTTGGAAAAACATATCAGACAGCTTAGATTTGATGTGCACCTACTAGAAAGACCCTTTCTGCTATTGTGGAACTTTAAAATGGAATTTTCTGATGTATCCCTGCAAAGTTATGGCACAATGCAGAAAACGGGTGTTCAGCCTGAGATAAGGTGGGTTCCAGAACGCCAAACATAAAAAAGTTGAAAACTTTGGAAAAACATTTCAGACAGCTTAGATTTAATCTGCGACTACTAGAAAGACCCTTTCTGCTATAGTGGGAGGTGAAAATTTCATGTTCTAAAGTTTTATGCAAAGTTATGGCACAATGATGAAAACGCGTTTTCAGCCTGAGATAAGGTGGGTTCCGGAACGCCAAACAAAAAAATATGATAACTTTGGAACAACACTTCAGACAGCTTAGATTTGATGTGCAACTACTAGAAAGACCCATTCTACTATAGCGGCAGGTGAAAATTTCATGTCCTGTGGCTTCCCTGCAAAGTTATGGCACAATGCAAAAAACACGTTTTCAGACTGAGATAAGGTGGGTTCCAGAACGCCAAACATAAAAAAGTTGAAAACTTTGGAAAAACATTTCAGACAGCTTAGATTTAATCTGCGACTACTAGAAAGACCCTTTCTGCTATAGTGGGAGGTGAAAATTTCATGTTCTAAAGTTTTATGCAAAGTTATGGCACAATGATGAAAACGCGTTTTCAGCTTGAGATAAGGTGGGTTCCGGAACGCCAAACATAAAAATGTTGATAACTTTGGAAAAACACTTCAGACAGCTTAGGTTTGATCTGCAACTACGAGAAAGACCCTTTCTGCTATAGTGGGAGGTGAAAATTTCATGTTCTGAAGCTTTATGCAAAGTTATGGCACAATGCGTAAAACGCGTTTTCAGCCTGAGATAAGGTCGATTCCGGAACGGCAAACATTAAAATGTTGATAACTTTGGAAAAACACTTCAGACAGCTTAGATTTGATGTACAACTACTAGAAAGACCCTTTCTGCTATAGCGCAAGTTTAAAATTTCATGTTCTGAAGCTTCCCTGCAAAGTTATGGCACAATTCCGAAAACGCGTTTTCAGCCTGAGATAAGGTGGGTTCCGGAACGCCAAACAAAAAAATATGATAACTTTGGAACAACACTTCAGACAGCTTAGATTTGATGTGCAACTACTAGAAAGACCGTTTCTGCTGTACTGGGAGGTGAAAATTTCATGTTCTGAATCTTCTCTGCAAAGTTATGGCACAATGCAGAAATCGCGTTTTCAGCCTGAGATAAGGTGGGTTTCGGAAAGCCAAGCATAAAAATGTTGATAACTTTGGAATAAGACTTCAAACAGCTTAGATTTGATGTGCAACTAGTAAAAAGACCCTTTCTGCGATAGCGCAAGTTTAAAATTTCATGTTCTGAAGCTTCCCTGCAAAGTTATGGCACAATTCCGAAAACGCGTTTTCAGCCTGAGATAAGGTGGGTTCCGGAACGCCAAACCAAAAAATATGATAACTTTGGAACAACACTTCAGACATCTTAGATTTGATGTGCAACTACTAGAAAGACCCTTTCTGCTATAGTGGGAGGTGAAAATTTCATGTTCTGAAGATTCCCTGCAAAGTTATGGCACAATGCAGAAAACGCGTATTCAGCCTGAGATAAGGGCGATTCCGTAACGCCAAAGATAAAAATGTTTATAACTTTGGAAAAACACTTCAGACAGCTTAGATTTGATGTGCAACTACTAGAAAGACCCTTTCTGCTATAGTGGCATGTGAATATTTCATGTTCTGAAGCTTGCCTGCAAAGTTATGGCACAATGCGTAAAACGCGTTTTCAGCCTGAGATAAGGTCGATTCCGGAACGCCAAACATAAAAAGTTGATAACTTTGGAAAAACACTTCAGACAGCTTAGATTTGACGTGCAACTACTAGAAAGACCCTTTCTGCTATAGTGTGAGGTGAAAATTTCATGTTCTGAAGCTTCCCTGGAAAGTTATGGGACAATGCAGAAAACGCATTTTAATCCTGAGATTAGGTCGATTCCGGAACGCCAAACATAAAAATGTTGATAACTTTCGAAAAACACTTCAGACAGCTTAGATTTGATGTGCAACTACTAGAAAGACCCTTTCTGCTATAGTGGGAGGTGAAAATTTCATGTTCTGAAGCTTCCTTGCAAAGTTATGGCACAATGAAGAAAATGCGTGTTCAGCCTGAGATAAGGTTGATTCTGGAACGCCAAAACTAAAAATGTTGATAACTTTCGAACAACACTTCAGACAGCTTCGATTTGATGTGCAACTACTAGAAAGACCCTTTCTGCTATAGTGGGAGGTGAAAATTTCATGTTCTGAAGTTTCCCTGCAAAGTTATGGCACAATGCGTGAAACGCGTTTTCAGCCTGAGATAAGGTGGGTTCCAGAACGCCAAAATAAAAATGTTGATAACTTTGGAAAAACACTTCAGACAGCTGAGATTTTATGTGCAACTACTAGAAAGACCCTTTCTGCTATAGTTGGAGGTGAAAATTTCATGTTCTGAAGTTTCCCTGCAAAGTTATGGCACAATGCAGAAAACACGTTTTCAGTCTGAGATAAGGTTGATTCCGGAACGCCAAACATAAGAATGTTGATAACTTTGGAAAAACACTTCAGACAACTTAGATTTTATGTGCAACTACTAGAAATACCCTTTCTGCTATAGTGGGACGTGAAAATTTCATATTCTGAAGCTTCCCTGAAAAGTTTTGGCACAATGCAGAAAACGCGTTGTCAGCTTGAGATTAGGTAGGTTCCAGAACGGCAAACATAAAAATGTTGATAACTTTGGAAAAACACATCAGACAGCTTAGATTTGATGTGCAACTACTAGAAAGACCCTTTCTGCTATAGTGGGAGGTTAAAATTTCATGTTCTGAAGCTTCGCTGCAAAGTTATGGCACAATGCAGAAAACGCGTTTTCATCCGGAGATAAGTTCGCTTCCGAAACGCCAAACATAAAAATGTTGATAACTTTGGAAAAACACTTTCGACAGCTTAGATTTGATGTGCAACTACTAGAAAGACCCTTTCTGCTATAGTGGGAGGTTAAAATCTCATCTTCTGAAGCTTCCCTGCAAAGTTATGGCACAGTGCGTAAAACGCGTTTTCAGCCTGAGATAAGATTGGTATCAGAACGCCAAACATAAAAATGTTCAGAACTTTGGAAAAACACTTCAGACTGCTAAGATTTGATGTGCAACTACTAGAAATACCCTTTCTGCTATAGTGGGAGGAGAAAATTTCATGTTCTGAAGTCTCCCTCCAAAGTTACGGCACAATGCAGAAAACTGTTTTCAGCCTGAGATAAGGTGGGTTCCAGGACGCCAAACATAAAAATGTTGATAACTTTGGAAAAACACTTCAGACAGCTTAGATTTGATGTGCAACTACTAGAAAGGCCCTATCTGCTATAGTGGGAGGCGAACATTTCATGTTCTGAAGCTTCCCTGCAAAGTTATGGCAAAATATGTAAAACGCGTTTTCAGGCTGAGATAAGGTGGGTTCCGGAACGCCAAACATAAAAATGTTGATAACTTCAGAAAAACACTTCAAGACAGCTTAGATTTGATGTGCAACTACTAGAATGACCTTTTCTGCTATAGTGGGAGGTTAAAACTTCATGTTCTCAAGCTTCCCTGCAAAGTTATGGCACAATGCAGAAAACGCATTTTCAGCCGGACATAAGGTCGATTCCGAAACGCCAAACATTAAAATGTTGATAACTTTGGAAAAACACTTCAGAGAGCTTAGATTTGATGTGCAACTCCTCGAAAGACCCTATCTGCTATAGTGGGAGGCGAACATTTTATGTTCTGATGCATCCCTGCAAAGTTATGCAACAATGCAGGAAACGCGTTTTCAGCCTGGAATTAGGTGGGTTCCAGAACGCCAAACATAAAAATATTGATAACTTTGGAAAAACACTTCAGACAGCTTAGATTTGATGTGCAACTACTAGAAATACCCTTTTAACTACAGTGGGAGGTGAAAATTTCATGTTCTGAAGCTTCCCTGCAAAGTTATGCCACAATGCAGGAACCGCGTTTTCAGCCTGAGAAAAGGTCGATTCCGGATCGCCAAACATAAAAATATTGATAACTTTGGAAAAACACTTCAGACAGCTTAGATTTGATGTGCAACTACTAGAAAGACCCTTTCTGCTATAGTGGGATGTAAAAATTTCATGTTGTGAAGCTTCCCTGCAAAGTTATGGCAAAATATGTAAAACGCGTTTTCAGGCTGAGATAAGGTGGGTTCCGGAACGCCAAACATAAAAATATTGATAACTTTGGAAAGACACTTCAGACAGCTTAGATTTGATGTGCGACTACTAGAAAGACCCTATCTGCTATAGTGGGAGGCGAACATTTCATGTTCTGAAGCTTCCCTGAAAAGTTATGGCACAATGCAGAAAACGCGTTTTCAGCCTGAGATTAGGTGGGTTCCAGAACGCCAAACATAAAAATATTGATAACTTTGGAAAGACACTTCAGACAGCTTAGATTTGATGTGCGACTACTAGAAAGACCCTATCTGCTATAGTGGGTGGCGAACATTTCATGTTCTGAAGCTTCCCTGAAAAGTTATGGCACAATGCAGAAAACGCGTTTTCAGCCTGAGATTAGGTGGGTTCCAGAACGCCAAACATAAAAATGTTGATAACTTCAGAAAAACACTTCAATACAGCTTAGATTTGATGTGCAACTACTAGAATGGCCTTTTCTGCTATAGTGGGAGGTTAAAACTTCATGTTCTGAAGCTTCCCTGAAAAGTTATGGCACAATGCAGAAAACGCGTTTTCAGCCTGAGATTAGGTGGGTTCCAGAACGCCAAACATAAAAATGTTGATAACTTTGGAAAAACACTTCAGACAGCTTAGATTTGATGTGCAACTACTAGAAAGACCCTTTCTGCTATAGTGGGAGGTGAAAATTTCATGTTCTGAAGCTTCCCTGCAAAGTTATGGCAAAATATGTAAAACGCGTTTTCAGGCTGAGATAAGGTGGGTTCCGGAATGCCAAACATAAAAATGTTGATAACATCAGAAAAACACTTCAAGACAGCTTAGATTTGATGTGCAACTGCTAGAATGACCTTTTCTGCTATAGTGGGAGGTAAAAACTTCATGTTCTCAAGCTTCCCTGCAAAGTTATGGCAGAATGCAGAAAACGCATTTTCAGCCGGAGATAAGGTCGATTCCGAAACGCCAAACATAAAAATGTTGATAACTTTGGAAAAACACTTCAAACAGCTTAGATTGGATGTGCAACTACTAGAAAGACCCTTTCTGCTATAGTGGGAGGTGAAAATTTCTTGTTCTGGAGCTTACCTATAAAGTTTTGGCACAATGCAGGAAACGCGTTTTCATCCTTAGATAAGGTCGATTCCGAAACGCCAAACATCAAAATGTTGATAACTTTGGAAAAAAAACTTCAGACAGCTTAGATTTGATGTGCAACTACTAGAAAGACCCTTTTTGCTTTAGTGGGAATTGAAAATTTCATGTTCTGAAGCTTTCCTGCAAAGTTATGGCGCAATGCGTGAAACGCGTTTTCAGCCTGAGATAAGATTGATTCCGGAACGCCAAACATAAAAATGTTGATAACTTTGAAAAAACACTTCAGACAGATTAGATTTGATGTGCAACTACTAGAAAGACCCTTTCTGCCATAGTGGGATGTTAAAATTTCATGTCCTGAAGCTTCCCTGCAAAGTTATGGCAAAATATGTAAAACGCTTTTTCAGGCTGAGATAAGGTGGGTTCCGGAACGCCAAACATAAAAATGTTGATAACTTCAGAAAAACACTTCAGACAGCTTAGATTTGATGTGCAACTACTAGAAAGACCCTTTCTGCTATAGTGGGATGTAAAAATGTCATGTTCTGAAGCTTCCCTCCAAAGTTATGGCAAAATATGTAAAACGCGTTTTCAGGCTGAGATTAGGTGGGTTCCAGAACGCCAAACATAAAAATATTGATAACTTTGGAAAAACACTTCAGACAACTTAGATTTGATGTGCAACTACTAGAAAGACCCTTTCTGCTATAGTGGGATGTAAAAATGTCATGTTCTGAAGCTTCCCTCCAAAGTTATGGCAAAATATGTAAAACGCGTTTTCAGCGCAAGATAAGGTGGGTTCCGGAACGCCAAACATAAAAATGTTGATAACTTTCGAAAAACACTTCAAACAGCTTAGATTGGATGTGCAACTACTAGAAAGACCCTTTTTGCTATAGTGGGAGGTGAAAATTTCATGTTCTGAAGCTTCCCTGCAAAGTTAAGGCAAAATGCAGAAAACGGGTTTTCAGCCTGAGATATGGTCGATTCCTGAACGGCAAACATAAAAATGTTGATAACTTTCGAAAATCATTTCAGACAGCTTAGATTTGATGTGCAACTACTAGAAAGACCCTTTCTGCTATAGTAGGAGGTGAAAATTTTATATTCTGCAGCTTTCCTGCAAAGTGATGGCACAATGCTGAAAACGCGTTTTCAGCCTGAGATAAGGTTGATTCCGAAACGCCAAACATAAAAATGTTGATGACTTTGAAAAAACACTTCAGACAGCTTAGATTTGATGTGCAACTACTAGAAAGACCCTTTCTGCTATAGTAGGAGGTGAAAATTTTATATTCTGCAGCTTTCCTGCAAAGTGATGGCACAATGCTGAAAACGCGTTTTCAGCCTGAGATAAGGTTGATTCCGAAACGCCAAACATAAGAATGTTGATAACTTTGGAAAAACACTTCAGACAGCTTAGATTTGATGTGCAACTACTGGAAAAAGCCTTTCTGCTATAGTGTGAGTTGAAAATTTCAAGTTCTGAAGCTTCCCTGCAAAGTTATGGCACATTGCAGAAAACACGTTTTCAGCCTGAGATAAGGTCGATTCCGGAACGCCAAACATAAAAATATGATAACTTTGAAAAAAACACTTCAGACAGCTTAGATTTGATGTGCAACTACTAGAAAGACCCTTTCTGCTATGGTGGGAGGTGAAAATTTCATGTTCTGAAGTTTCCCTGCAAAGTTGTGGCACAATGCAGAAAAAGCGTTTTCAGCCTGAGATAAGGTCGATTCTGGAATGCCAAACATAAAAATGTTGATAACTTTGGAAAAACACTTCAGACAGCTTAGATTTGATGTGCAACTACTAGAAAGACCCTTTCTGCTATAGTGGGAGTTGAAAATTTCAAGTTCTGAAGCTTCCCTGCAAAGTTATGGCACATTGCAGAAAACACGTTTTCAGCCTGAGATAAGGTCGATTCCGGAACGCCAAACATAAAAATATGATAATTTTGAAAAAACACTTCAGACAGCTTAGATTTGATGTGCAACTACTAGAAAGACCCTTTCTGCTATAGTGGGAGGTGAAAATTTCATGTTCTGAAGTTTCCCTGCAAAGTTGTGGCACAATGCAGAAAACGCGTTTTCAGCCTGAGATAAGGTCGATTCAGGAACGCCAAATATAAAAATGTTGAAAACTATCGAAAAACACTTCAGACAGCTTAGATTTGATGTGCAAGTAGGAGAAAAACCCTTTCTGCTTTTGTGGGAATTGAAAATTTCATGTTCTGAAGCTTTCCTGCAAAGTTATGGCACAATGCGTCAAACGCGTTTTCAGCGTGAGATAAGGTTGATTCCGGAACGCCAAACATAAAACTGTTGATAATTTTGGAAAAACACTTCAAACAGCTTAGATTTGATGTGCAACTACTAGAAAGACCCTTTCTGCGATAGTGGGAGGTGAAAATTTCATGTTCTGAAGATTCCCTGCAAAGTTATGGCACAATGCAGAAAACGCGTATTCAGCCTGAGATAAGGTCGATTCCGGAACGCCAAACATTAAAATGTTTATAACTTTGGAAATACACTTCAGACAGCTTAGATTTGATGTGCAACTACTAGAAAGACCCTTTCTGCGATAGTGGGAGGTGAAAATTTCATGTTCTGAAGATTCCCTGCAAAGTTATGGCACAATGCAGAAAACGCGTTTTCAGCCAGAGATAAGGTCGATTCTGGAATACCAAACATAAAAATATGATAACTTTGAAAAAACACTTCAGACAGCTTAGATTTGATGTGCAACTCCTCGAAAGACCCTATCTGCTATAGTGGGAGGCGAACATTTCATGTTCTGAAGCATCCCTGCAAAGTTATGCAACAATGCAGGAAACGCGTTTTCAGCCTGAGATTAGGTGGGTTCCAGAACGCCAAACATAAAAATGTTGATAACTTTGGAAAAACACTTCAGACAGCTTAGATTTGATGTGCAACTACTAGAAAGACCCTTTTAGCTACAGTGGGAGGTGAAAATTTCATGTTCTGAAGCTTCCCTGCAAAGTTATGCCACAATGCAGGAAATGCGTTTTCAGCCTGAGATAAGGTCGATTCCGAAACGCCAAACATAAAAATATTGATAACTTTGGAAAAACACTTCAGACAGCTTAGATTTGATGTGCAACTACTAGAAAGACCCTTTCTGCCATAGTAGGATGTTAAAATTTCATGTTCTGAAGCTTCCCTGCAAAGTTATGGCACAGTACGTAAAACGCGTTTTCAGCCTGAGATAAGATTGATTTCAGAACGCCAAACATAAAAATGTTCAGAACTTAGGAAAAACACTTCAGACTGCTAATATTTGATGTGCAACTCCTCGAAAGACCCTATCTGCTATAGTGGGAGCCGAACATTTCATGTTCTGAAGCATCCCTGCAAAGTTATGCAACAATGCAGGAAACGCGTTTTCAGGCTGAGATAAGGTGGGTTCTGGAACGCCAAACATAAAAATGTTGATAACTTCAGAAAAAAACTTCAAGACAGCTTAGATTTTATGTGCAACTTCTCGAATGACCTTTTCTGCTATAGTGGGAGGTTAAAATTTCATGCTCTGAACCTTCCCTGCAAAGTTATGGCACAATGCAGAAAATGCGTTTTCATCCGGAGATAAGTTCGCTTCCGAAACGCCAAAAATAAAAATGTTGATAACTTTGGAAAAACACTTTCGACAGCTTAGATTTGATGTGCAACTACTAGAAAGACCCTTTCTGCTATAGTGGGAGGTTAAAATTCCATGTTCTGAAGCTTCCCTGCAAAGTTATGGCACAGTACGTAAAACGTGTTTTCAGCCTGAGATAAGATTGATTTCAGAACGCCAAACATAAAAATGATGATAACTTTGGAAAAACACTTCAGACAGCTTAGATTTGATGTGCAACTACTAGAAAGACCCTTTCTGCTATAGTGGGAGGTGAAAATTTCATGTTCTGAAGCTTCCCTCCAAAGTTATGGCAAAATATGTAAAACGCGTTTTCAGGCTGAGATAAGGTGGGTTCCGGAACGCCAAACATAAAAATGTTGATAACTTTGGAAAAACACTTCAGACAGCTTAGATTTGATGTGCAACTACGTGAGAGACCCTTTCTGCTATAGTGGGAGGTGAACATTTCATGTTCTGAAGCTTCCCTGCAAAGTTATGGCACAATGCAGAAAACGCGTTTTCAGCCTGAGATAAGGTTGATTCCGGAACGCCAAACATAAAAATGTTGATAACTTTGGAAAAACACTTCAAACAGCTTAGATTTGATGTGCAACTACTAGAAAGACCCTTTCTGCTATAGTGGGATTTGAAAATTTCATGTTCAGAAGCTTCCCTGCAAAGTTATGGCAGAATGCGTAAATCGCGTTATCAGCCTGAGATAAGGTCGATTCCGGAACGCCAAACATAAAAATGTTGATAACTTTGGAAAAACACTTCAGACAGCTTAGATTTGACGTGCAACTACTAGAAAGACCCTTTCTGCTGTAGAGGGAGTTGAAAATTTCATGTTCTGAAGCTTCCCTGCAAAGTTATGGCACAATGCAGAAAACGTGTTTTCAGCCTGAGATAAGGTCGATTCAGGAACGCCAAATATAAAAATGTTGAAAACTATCGAAAAACACTTCAGACAGCTTAGATTTGATGTGCAAGTAGGAGAAAAACCCTTTCTGCTTTACTGGGAATTGAAAATTTCATGTTCTGAAGCTTTCCTGCAAATTTATGGCGCAATGCGTAAAACGCGTTTTCAGCCTGAGATAAGGTTGATTCATGAACGCCAAACATAAAAATGTTTATAACTTTGGAAAAACACTTCAGACAGCTTAGATTTTATGTGCAACTACTAGAAAGACCCTTTCTGCTATAGTGGGATATGAAAATTTCGTGTTCTGAAGATTCCCTGCAAAGTTATGGCAGAATGCGTAAATCGCGTATTCAGCTTGAGATAAGATCGATTCCGGCACGCCAAACATAAAAATGTTGATAACTTTGAAAAAACACTTCAGACAGCTTAGATTTGATGTGCAACTACTAGAAAGACCCTTTCTGCTATAGTGGGAGGTGAAAATTTTATATTCTGCAGCTTTCCTACAAAGTGATGGCACAATGCTGAAAACGCGTTTTCAGCCTGAGATAAGGTTGATTCCGAAACGCCAAAAATAAGAATGTTGATAACTTTGGAAAAACACTTCAGACAGCTTAGATTTGATGTGCAACTATTAGAAAAACCCTTTCAGCTATAGAGGGAGGTGAACATTTCATGTTCTGAAGTTTCCCTGCAAAGTTATGGCACAATGCAGAAAACGCGTTTTCAGCCAGAGATAAGGTCGATTCTGGAATGCCAAACATAAAAATGTTGATAACTTTGGAAAAACACTTCAGACAGCTTAGGTTTGACGTGCAACTACTAGAAAGACCCTTTCTGCTATAGTGGGAGTTGAAAATTTCATGTTCTGAAGCTTCCCAGCAAAGTTATGGCACAATGCGTAAAACGCGTTAACAGCCTGAGATAAGGTCGATTCCGGAATGCCAAGCATAAAACTGTTGATAACTTTGGAAAAACATTTCAGACAGCTTAGATTTGATGTGCAACTACTCGAAAGACCCTTTCTGCTATCGTGGGAGGTGAAAATGTCAGATTCTGAAGCTTCCCTGCAAAGTTATGGCACAATGCAGAAAACGAGTTTTCAGCATCACATAAGGTCGATTCCGGAACGCCAAACATAAAAATGTTGATATCTTTGGAAAAACACTTCAGACAGCTTAGATTTGATGTGCAACTACTAGAAAGACCCTTTCTGCTATAGTGGGAGGTGAACATTTCATGTTCTGAAGCCTCCCTGCAAAGTTATGGCACAATGCAGAAAACGCGTTTTCAGCCTGAGATAAGGTTGATTCCGGAACGCCAAACATAAAAATGATGATAACTTTGGAAAAACACTTCAGACAGCTTAGATTTGATGTGCAACTACTAGAAAGACCCTTTCTGCTATAGTGGGAGGTGAAAATTTCATGTTCTGAAGCTTCCCTGCAAAGTTGTGGCACAATGCAGAAAACGCATTTTCAGCCTGAGAAAAGGTGGGTTCCGGAACGCCAAACATAAAAATGTTGATAACTTTGGAAAAACACTTCAAACAGCTTAGATTTGATGTGCAACTACTAGAATGACCCTTTCTGCTATAGTGGGAGGTTAAAACTTCATGTTCTGAAGCTGCCCTGCAAAGTTATGGCACATTGCAGAAAACGCGTTTTCAGCCTGAGATAAAGTGGGTTCCAGAACGCCAAACATAAAAATGTTGATAACTTTGGAAAAACACTTCAGACAGCTTAGATTTGATGTGCAACTCCTCGAAAGACCCTGTCTGCTACAGTGGGAGGCGAACATTTCATGTTCTGATGCATCCCTGCAAAGTTATGCAACAATGCAGGAAACGCGTTTTCAGCCTGGAATTAGGTGGGTTCCAGAACGCCAAACATAAAAATATTGATAACTTTGGAAAAACACTTCAGACAGCTTAGATTTGATGTGCAACTACTAGAAAGACCCTTTTAGCTACAGTGGGAGGTGAAAATTTCATGTTCTGAAGCTTCCCTGCAAAGTTATGCCACAATGCAGGAAACGCGTTTTCAGCCTGAGATAAGGTCGATTCCGGAACGCCAAACATAAAAATATTGATAACTTTGGAAAAACACATCAGACAGCTTAGATTTGATGTGCAACTACTAGAAAGACCCTATCTGCTATAGTGGGAGGCGAACATTTCATGTTCTGAAGCTTCCCTGAAAAGTTATGGCACAATGCAGAAAACGCGTTTTCAGCCTGAGATTAGGTGGGTTCCAGAACGCCAAACATAAAAATGTTGTTAACTTTGGAAAAACACTTCAGACAGCTTAGATTTGATGTGCAACTACTAGAAAGACCCTTTCTGCTATAGTGGGATGTAAAAATTTCATGTTCTGAAGCTTCCCTGCAAAGTTATGGCAAAATATGTAAAACGCGTTTTCAGGCTGAGATAAGGTGGGTTCCGGAACGCCAAACATAAAAATGTTGATAACTTCAGAAAAACACTTCAAGACAGCTTAGATTCGATGTGCAACTACTAGAATGACCTTTTCTGCTATAGTGGGAGGTTAAAACTTCATGTTCTGAAGCTTCCCTGCAAAGTTATGGCACATTGCAGAAAACGCGTTTTCAGCCTGAGATAAGGTGGGTTCCAGAACGCCAAACATAAAAATGTTGATAACTTTGGAAAAACACTTCAGACAGCTTAGATTTGATGTGCAACTCCTCGAAATACCCTATCTGCTATAGTGGGAGGCGAACATTTCATGTTCTGATGCATCCCTGCAAAGTTATGCAACAATGCAGGAAACGCGTTTTCAGCCTGAGATTAGGTGGGTTCCAGAACGCCAAACATAAAAATGTTGATAACTTTGGAAAAACACTTCAGACAGCTTAGATTTGATGTGCAACTACTAGAAAGACCCTTTCTGCCATAGTGGGATGTTAAAATTTCATGTTCTGAAGCTTCCCTGCAAAGTTATGGCAAAATATGTAAAACGCGTTTTCAGGGTGAGATAAGGTGGGTTCCGGAACGCCAAACATAAAAATGTTGATAACTTCAGAAAAACACTTCAGACAGCTTACATTTGATGTGCAACTACTAGAAAGACCCTATCTGCTATAGTGGGAGGCGAACATTTCATGTTCTGAAGCTTCCCTGAAAAGTTGTGGCACAATGCAGAAAACGCGTTTTCAGCCTGAGATTAGATGGGTTCCAGAACGCCAAACATAGAAATGTTGATAACTTTGGAAAAACACTTCAGACAGCTTAGATTTGATGTGCAACTACTAGAAAGACCCTTTCTGCTATAGTGGGATGTAAAAATGTCATGTTCTGAAGCTTCCCTCCAAAGTTATGGCAAAATATGTAAAACGCGTTTTCAGGCTGAGATAAGGTGGGTTCCGGAACGCCAAACATAAAAATGTTGATAACTTCAGAAAAACACTTCAAGACAGCTTAGATTTGATGTGCAACTGCTAGAATGACCTTTTCTGCTAAAGTGGGAGGTGAAAATTTCATGTTCTGGAGCTTACCTACAAAGTTTTGGCACAATGCAGGAAACGCGTTTCCATCATTAGATAAGGTCGATTCCGAAACGCCAAACATCAAAATGTTGATAACTTTGGAAAAAAAACTTCAGACAGCTTAGATTTGATGTGCAACTACTAGAAAAACCCTTTCTGCTTTAGTGGGAATTGAAAATTTCATGTTCTGAAGCTTTCCTGCAAAGTTATGGCGCAATGCGTAAAACGCGTTTTCAGCCTGAGATAAGGTTGATTCCGGAACGTCAAACATAAAAATGTTGATAACTTTGGAAAAACACTTCAAACTGCTTAGATTTGATGTGCAACTACTAGAAAGACCCTTTCTGCTATAGTGGGAGGTGAAAATTTCATTTTCAGAAGCTTCCCTGCAAAGTTGTGGCACAATGCAGAAAACGCATTTTCAGCCTGAGAAAAGGTGGGTTCCGGAACGCCAAACATAAAAATGTTGATAACTTTGGAAAAACACTTCAGACAGCTTAGATTTGACGTGCAACTACTAGAAAGACCCTTTCTGCTAGAGTGGGAGGATAAAATTTCATGTTCTGAAGCTTCCCTGCAAAGTTATGGCACAATGCAGAAAACACGTTTTCAGCCTGAGATAAGGTGGGTTCCGGAATGCCAAACATAAAAATGTTGATAATTTGGAAAAAACATTTCAGACAACTTAGATTTGATGTGCAACTACTAGAAAGACCCTTTCTGCTATAGTGGCAGCTGAAAATTTCATGTTCTGAAGCTTCCCTGCAAAGTTATGGCACAATGCAGAAAACGCCTTTTCAGCCTGAAAAAAGGTGGGTTCCGGAACGCCAAACATAAAAATGTTGATAACTTTGGGAAACCACTTCAGACAGCTTAGATTTGATGTGCAACTACAAGAAAGACCCTTTCTGCTATTGTGGTAGGTTAAAATTTCATGTTCTAAAGATTCCCAGCAAAGTTATGGCACAAAAGCAGAAAGTGCGTTTTCAGTCTGAGATAAGGTGGGGCCGGGAAAGCCAAACATAAAAATGTTGATAACTTTGGAAAAAACATTTCAGACAGATTAGATTTGATGTGCAACTACTAGAAAGACCCTTTCTGCTATAGTGGGAGGTGAAAATTTCATGTTCTGAAGCTTCCTGGAAAGTTATGGCACAATGCAGAAAACGCGTTTTCAGCCAGAGATAAGGTGGGTTCCGGAACGCCAAACATAAAAATGTTGATAACTTTGGGAAAAACATTTCAGACAGCTTAGATTTGATGTGCAACTACTAGAAAGACCCTTTCTGCAAAAGTGGGAGGTGAAAATTTCATGTTCTGAAGCTTCCTGCAAAGTTATGGCACAATGCAGAAAACGCGTTTTCAGCCTGAGATAAGGTGGGTTCCGGAACGCCAAACATAAAAATGTTGATAACTTTCGAAAAACACTTCAGACAGATTAGATTTGATGTGCAACTATTAGAAAGACCCTTTCTGCTACAGTGGGAGGTTAAAATTTCATGTTCTGAAGCTTCCCTGCAAAGTTATGGCACAATGCAGAAAACGCCTTTTCAGCCTGAAAAAAGGTGGGTTCCGGAACGCCAAACATAAAAATGTTGATCACTTTGGGAAACCACTTCAGACAGCTTAGATTTGATGTGCAACTACAAGAAAGACCCTTTATGCTATTGTGGGAGGTTAAAATTTCATGTTCTAAATATTCCCAGCAAAGTTATGGCACAAAGCAGAAAACGCTTTTTCAGCCAGAGATGAGGTGGGTTCCGGAACGCCAAACATAAAAATGTTGATAACTTTGGATAAACACTTCAGATAGCTTAGATTTGAGGTGCAACTACAAGAAAGACCCTTTATGCTATTGTGGGAGGTTAAAATTTCATGTTCTAAAGATTCCCAGCAAAGTTATGGCTCAATGCAGAAAACACGTTTTCAGCCTGAGATAAGGTGGTTTCCGGAACGCCAAACATAAAAATGTTGATAACTTTGGAAAAACACTTCAGACAGCTTATATTTCATGTGCAACTACGAGAAAGACCCTTTCTGCTATAGTGGGAGGTGAAAATTTCATGTTCTGAAGCTTCCCTGCAAAGTTAAGGAACAATGCAGAAAACGCGTTTTCAGCCTGAGATAAGGTGGGTTCCGGAACACCAAACTTAAAAATGTTGATAACTTTGGAAAAACACTTCAGACAGCTCAGATTTGATGTGCAACTAATAGAAAGACCCTTTCTGCTACAGTGGGAGGTTAAAATTTCATGTTCTGAAGCTTCCCTGCAAAGTTATGGCACAATGTAGAAAACGCCTTTTCAGCCTGAAAAAAGGTGGGTTCCGGAACGCCAAACATAAAAATGTTGATAACTTTAGGAAACCACTTCAGACAGCTTAGATTTGATGTGCAACTACAAGAAAGACCCTTTATGCTATAGTGGGAAGTGAAAATTTCATGTTCTGAAGTTTCCCTGCAAAGTTATGGGACAATGCAGAAAACGCGTTTTCAGCCTGAGATAAGGTGGGTTCCGGAACGCCAAACATAAAAATGTTGATAACTTTGGAAAAACACTTTAGATAGCTTAGATTTGATGTGTAACTACTAGAAAGACCCTTTCTGCTATAGTGGGAGGTGAAACTTTCATGTTCTGAAGCTTTCCTTCAAAGTTATGCCACAATGCAGAAAACGCGTTTTCAGCCTGAGACAAGGTGGGTTCCGGAACTTCAAACATAAAAATGTTGATAACTTTCGAAAAACACTTCAGACAGCTTAGATTTGATGTGCAACTACTAGAAAGACCCTGTCTGTTATAGTGGGAGGTTAAATTTTCATGTTCTGAAGCTTCCCTGCAAAGTTATGGCACAATGCAGAAAAAGCGTTTTCAGCCCGAGATAAGGTGGGTTCCGGAACGCCAAACATAAAAATGTTGATAACTTTGGAAAAACACTTCAAACAGCTTAGATTTGATGTACAACGACTAGAAAGACCCTTTCTGCTATAGTGGGAGGTGAAAATTCGATGTTCTGAAGCTTCCCTGCAAAGTTATGGCACAATGCAGAAAAAGCGTTTTCAGCCCGAGATAAGGTCGTTTCTGGAACGCCAACCTAAAAAATGTTGATAGCTTTTAAAAAACACTTCAGACAACTTAGATTTGATGTGCAACTACTAGAAAGACCCTGTCTGTTATAGTGGGAGGTGAAAATTTCATGTTCTGACGCTTCCCTGCAAAGTTATGGCACAATGCAGAAAACGCGTTTTCAGCCCGAGATATGGTCGTTTCCGTAACGCCAAACATAAAAATGTTGACAGCTTTCGAGAAACACTTCAGACAACTTATATTTGATGTGCAACTAGTCGAAAGACCCAGTCTGTTATAGTGGGAGTTGAAAATTTCATGTTCTGAAGCTTCTCTGCAAAGTTAAGGAACAATGCAGAAAACGCGTTTTCAGCCTGAGATAAGGTGAGTTCCGGAACGCCAAACATAAAAATGTTGATAACTTTGGAAAAACTCTTCAGACAGCTTAGATTTGATGTGCAACTACTAGAAAGACCCTTTCTGCGATAGTGGGAGGTGAACATTTCATGTTCTGAAGCTTCCCTGCAAAGTTATGGCACAATGCAGAAAATACGTTTTCAGCCTGAGATAAGGTGGGTTCCGGAACGCCAAACGTAAAAATGTTGATAACTTTGGAACAACACTTCAGACAGCTTAGATTTGATGTGCAACTACTAGAAAGACCCTTTCTGCTACAGTGGGAGGTGAAAATTTCAAGTTCTGAAGCTTCCCTGCAAAGTTATGGCACACAACAGAAAACGCGTTTTCAGCCTGAGATAAGGTGGGTTCCGGAACGCCAAACATAAAAATGTTGATAATTTTGGAAAAAACATTTCAGACAGATTAGATTTGATGTGCAACTACTAGAAAGACCCTTTCTGCTATAGTGGGAGGTGAAAATTTCATGTTCTGAAGCTTCCTGGAAAGTTATGGCACAATGCAGAAAACGCGTTTTCAGCCAGAGATAAGGTGGGTTCCGGAACGCCAAACATAAAAATGTTGATAACTTTGGGAAAAACATTTCAGACAGCTTAGATTTGATGTGCAACTACTAGAAAGACCCTTTCTGCTATAGTGGGAGGTGAAAATTTCATGTTCTGAAGCTTCCTGCAAAGTTATGGCACAATGCAGAAAACGCGTTTTCAGCCTGAGATAAGGTGGGTTCCGGAACGCCAAACATAAAAATGTTGATAACTTTCGAAAAACACTTCAGACAGATTAGATTTGATGTGCAACTATTAGAAAGACCCTTTCTGCTACAGTGGGAGGTTAAAATTTCATGTTCTGAAGCTTCCCTGCAAAGTTATGGCACAATGCAGAAAACGCCTTTTCAGCCTGAAAAAAGGTGGGTTCCGGAACGCCAAACATAAAAATGTTGATCACTTTGGGAAACCACTTCAGACAGCTTAGATTTGATGTGCAACTACAAGAAAGACCCTTTATGCTATTGTGGGAGGTTAAAATTTCATGTTCTAAATATTCCCAGCAAAGTTATGGCACAAAGCAGAAAACGCTTTTTCAGCCAGAGATGAGGTGGGTTCCGGAACGCCAAACATAAAAATGTTGATAACTTTGGATAAACACTTCAGATAGCTTAGATTTGAGGTGCAACTACAAGAAAGACCCTTAATGCTATTGTGGGAGGTTAAAATTTCAAGTTCTGAAGCTTCCCTGCAAAGTTATGGCACAATGCAGAAAAGGCGTTTTCAGCCTGAGATAAGGTTGATTCCGGAACGCCAAACATGAAAATGTTGATAACTTTGGAAAAACACTTCAGAGAGCTTAGATTTGATGTGCAACTACTAGAAAGACCCTTTCTGTTATAGTGGGAGGTGAACATTTCATGTTCTGAAGCTTCCCTGCAAAGTTATGACGCAATGCGGAAAACGCGTTTTCAGCCTAAGATAAGGTCGGTTCCGGAACGCCAAACGTAAAAATGTTGATAACTTTGGAACAACACTTCAGAGAGCTTAGCTTTGATGTGCAACTACTAGAAAGACCCTTTCTGCAATAGTGGGAGGTCAAAATTTCATGTTCTGAAGCTTCCCTCCAAAGTTATGGCAAAATGCGTAAAACGCGTTTTCAGCCTCAGATAAGGTCGATTCTGGAACGCCAAACATAAAATGTTGATAACTTTGGAAAAACACTTCAGACAGCTTAGATTTGACGTGCAACTACTAGAAAGACCCTTTCAGCTATAGTATGAGGTGAAAATTTCATGTTCTGAAGCTACCCTGTAAAGTTATGGCACAATGCACAAAACGAGTTTTCAGCCTGAGATAAGGTGGGTTCCGGAACGCCAAACGTAAAAATGTTGATAACTTTGGAACAACACTTCAGACAGCTTAGATTTGATGTGCAACTACTAGAAAGACCCTTTCTGCTACAGTGGGAGGTTAAAATTTCATTTTCTGAAGCTTCCCTGCAAAGTTATGGCACAATGCAGAAAACGCGTTTTCAGCCTGAGATAAGCCGAGTTCCGGAACGCCAAACATAAAAATGTTGATAACTTTGGAAAAACACTTCAGAGAACTTAGATTTGATGTGCGACTACGAGAAAGACCCTTTCTGCTATAGTGGGAGGTGAAAATTTCAAGTTCTGAAGCTTCCCTGCAAAGTTATGGCACACAACAGAAAACGCGTTTTCAGCCTGAGATAAGGTGGGTTCCGGAACGCCAAACATAAAAATGTTGATAATTTTGGAAAAAGTATTCAGACAGCTTAGATTTGATGTGCAACTACTAGAAAAACCCTCTCTGCTATAGTGGGAGGTGAAAATTTCGTGATCTGAAGCTTCCCTGAGAAGTTATGGCACAATGCAGAAAATACGTTTTCAGCCTGAGATAAGGTGGGTTCCGGAACGCCAAACGTAAAAATGTTGATAACTTTGGAACAACACTTCAGACAGCTTAGATTTGATGTGCAACTACTAGAAAGACCCTTTCTGCTACAGTGGGAGGTGAAAATTTCATGATCTGAAGCTTCCCACAAAAGTTATGGCACATTTCAGAAAATAGGTTTTCAGCCTGAGATAAGGTGGGTTCCGGAACGCCAAACATAAAAATGTTGATAATTTTGGAAAAAGTATTCAGACAGCTTAGATTTGATGTGCAACTACTAGAAAGACCCTTTCTGCAATAGTGGGAGGTCAAAATTTCATGTTCTGAAGCTTCCCTCCAAAGTTATGGCAAAATGCGTAAAACGCGTTTTCAGCCTCAGATAAGGTCGATTCTGGAACGCCAAACGTAAAAATGTTGATAACTTTGGAACAACACTTCAGACAGCTTAGATTTGATGTGCAACTACTAGAAAGACCCTTTCTGCTATAGTGGGAGGTGAAAATGTCATGTTCTAAAGGTTCCCTGCAATGTTATGGCGCAATGCGTAAAACGCACTTTCAGCCTCAGATAAGGTCGATTCCGGAACGCCAAACATAAAAATGTTGATAACTTTGGAAAAACACTTCAGACAGCTTAGATTTGATGTGCAACTACTGGAAAGACCCTATCTGCAATAGTGGGAGGTCAAAATTTCATGTTCTGAAGCTTCTCTGGAAAGTTATCGGACAATGCAGAATACGCATTTTCATCCTGAGATTAGGGCAATTCCGGAACGCCAAACATAAAAATGTTGATAACTTTGGAAAAACACTTCAGACAGCTTAGATTTGATGTGCAACTACTAGAAAGACCCTTTCTGCTATTATGGGAGGTGAAAATTTCATTTTCTGAAGCTTCCCTCCAAAGTTATGGCAAAATGCGTAAAACGCGTTTTCAGTGTCAGATAAGGTCGATTCTGGAACGCCAAACATAAAAATGTTGATAACTTTGGAAAAACACTTTAGACAGCTTAGATTTGATGTGCAACTACGAGAAAGACCCTTTCTGCTATAGTGGGAAGTGAACATTTCATGTTCTGAAGCTTCCCTGAGAAGTTAAGGCACAATGCAGAAAACGCGTTTTCAGCCTGAGATAAGGTGGGTTCCGGAACGCAAAACATAAAAATGTTGATAACTTTGGAAAAACACTTCAGACAGCTTAGATTTGATGTGCAACTACTAGAAAGACCCTTTCTGCTATAGTGGGATGTCAAAATTTCATGTTATGAAGCATCCCTCGAAAGTTATGGGACAATGCAGAAAACGCATTTTCATCCTGAGATTAGGTCGATTCCGGAACGCCAAACATAAAAAATATTATAACTTTCGAAAAACACTTCAGACAGCTTAGATTTGATGTGCAACTACTAGAAAGACCCTTTCTGCTATAGTGGGAGGTGAAAATTTCATGTTGTGAAGCTTCCCTGCAAAGTTATGGCACAATGCAGAAAATGCGTTTTCAGCCTGAGATAAGGTTGATTCCGGAACGCCAAACATAGAAATGTTGATAACTTTGGAAAAACACTTCAGACAGCTGAGATTTGATATGCAACTACGAGAAAATCCCTTTTCTACTATCGTGGGAGGTGAAAATTTCATTTTCTGAAGCTTCCCTGCAAAGTTATGGCACAAAGCGTAAAAAGCGTTTTCAGCCTGAGATAAGGTAGATTCCGGAACGCCAAACATAAAAATGTTGATAACTTTGGAAAAACACTTCAGACAGCTTAGATTTGATGTGCAACTACTAGAAGGACCCTTTCTGCTATAGTGGGAGGTTAAAATTTCATGTTCCGAAGCTTCCCTGCAAAGTTATGGCACAATGCAGAAAACGCGTTTTCAGCTTGAGATAAGGTGGGTTCCGGATCGCCAAACATATAAATGATGATAACTTTGGAAAAACACTTCAGACAGCTTAGATTTGCTCTGCAACTACTAGAAAGACCCTTTCTGCTGTCGTGGGAGGTGAAAATTTCATGTTCTGAAGCTTCCCTGGAAAGTTATGGGACAATGCAGAAAACGATTTTTCATCCTGAGATAAGGTCGATTCCGGAACACCAAACATAAAAATGTTGATAACTTTGGAAAAACACTTCAGACAGCTTAGATTTGATGTGCAACTACTAGAAAGACCCTTTCTGCTATAGTGGGAGGTGAACATTTCATGTTCTAAAGATTCCCAGCAAAGTTATGGCACAATGCAGAAAACGCCTTTTCAGCCTGAAAAAAGGTGGGTTCCGGAACGCCAAATATAAAAATGTTGATAACTTTGGGAAACCACTTCAGACAGCTTAGATTTGATGTGCAACTACAAGAAAGACCCTTTATGCTATAGTTGGAGGTTAAAATTTCATGTTCTAAAGATTCCCAGCAAAGTTATGGCACAAAGCAGAAAATGCGTTTTCAGCCTGAGATAAGGTGGGTTCCGGAACGCCAAACATAAAAATGTTGATAACTTTGGGAAACCACTTCAGACAGCTTAGATTTGATGTGCAACTACAAGAAAGACCCTTTATGCTATTGTGGGAGGTTAAAATTTCATGTTCTAAAGATTCCCAGCAAAGTCATGGCACATTGCAGAAAACGCGTTTTCAGCCAGACTTAATGTGGGTTCCGGAGCGCCAAACGTAAAAATGTTGATAACTTTGGAAAAACACTTCAGACAGCTTAGATTTGATGTGCAACTACAAGAAAGACCCTTTATGCTATTGTGGGAGGTTAAAATTTCATGTTCTAAATATTCACAGCAAAGTTATGGCACAAAGCAGAAAACGCTTTTTCAGCCAGAGATGAGGTGGGTTCCGGAAAGCCAAACATAAAAATGTTGATAACTTTGGAAGAACACTTCAGACAGCTTATATTTCATGTGCAACTACGAGAAAGACCCTTTCTGCTATAGTGGGAGGTGAAAATTTCATGTTCTGAAGCTTCCCTGCAAAGTTATGGCACAATGCAGAAAACGCGTTTTCAGCCTGAGATAAGGTGGGTTCCGGAACGCCAAACATAAAAATGTTGATAACTTTCGAAAAACACTTCAGACAGATTAGATTAGATGAGCAACTATTAGAAAGACCCTGTTTGTCATAGTGGGAGTTGAAAATTTCATGTTCTGATGCTTCCCTGCAAAGTTAAGGAACAATGCAGAAAACGCGTTTTCAGCCTGAGATAAGGTGGGTTCCGGAACACCAAACTTAAAAATGTTGATAACTTTGGAAAAACACTTCAGACAGCTTAGATTTGATGTGCAACTAATAGAAAGACCCTTTCTGCTACAGTGGGAGGTTAAAATTTCATGTTCTGAAGCTTCCCTGCAAAGTTATGGCACAATGCAGAAAACGCCTTTTCAGGCTGAAAAAAGGTGGGTTCCGGAACGCCAAACATAAAAATGTTGATAACTTTGGGAAACCACTTCAGACAGCTTAGATTTGATGTGCAACTACAAGAAAGACCCTTTATGCTATAGTTGGAGGTTAAAATTTCATGTTCTAAAGATTCCCTGCAAAGTTATGGCACAAGGCAGAAAATGCGTTTTCAGCCTGAGATATGGTGGGTTCCGGAACGCTAAACAAAAAAATTTTGATAACTTTCGAAAAACACATCAGACAGCTTAGATTTGATGTGCAACTACTAGAAAGACCCTTTCTGCTATAGTGAGAGGTGAAAATTTCATATTCTGCAGCTTTCCTGCAAAGTGATGGCACAATGCAGAAAACGCGTTTTCAGCCTGAGATAAGGTTGATTCCGGAACGCCAAACATAAGAATGTTGATAACTTTGGAAAAACACTTCAGACAGGTTAGATTTGATGTGCAACTACTAGAAGGACCCTTTCTGCTATATTGGCAGGTTAAAATTTCATGTTCTGAAGCTTCCCTCCAAAGTTATGGCACAATGCAGAAAACGCGTTTTCAGCCTGAGATGAGGTCGATTGAGGAACGCCAAACATAAAAATGTTGATGACTTTGGAAAAACACTTCAGACAGCTTAGATTTGATGTGCAACTACTAGAAAGACCCTTTCTGCTATAGTGGGAAATGAACATTTCATGATCTGAAGGTTCCCTGCAAAGTTATGGCACAATGCAGAAAACGCGTTTTCAGCCTGAGATAAGGTCGATTCAGGAACACCAAATATAAAAATATTGAAAACTTGCCAAAAACACTTCAGACTGCTTAGATTTGATGTGCAACTACGAGAAAGACCCTTTCTGGTGTAGTGGGAGTTGAAAATTTCATGTTCTGAAGCTTCGCTGCAAAGTTATGGCACAATGCGTAAAACTCGTTTTCAGCCTGAGATAAGGTGGGTTCCGGAACGCCAAACATAAAAATGTTGATAACTTTGGAAAAACACTTCAGACAGCTTTGATTTGATGTGCAACTACTAGAAAGACCCTTTCTGCTATAATGGGAATTGAAAATTTCATGTTCTGAAGCTTCCCTGCAAAGTTATGGCACAATGCAGAAAACGCGTTTTCAGCCTGAGATAAGGTCGATTCCGGAATGCCAAACATAAATATGTTGATAACTTTGGAAAAACACTTCAGACAGCTTAGATTTGATGTGCAACTACTAGAAAGACCATTTCTGCTATAGTGGGAGTTAAAAATTTCATGTTCTGAAGCTTCCCTGCAAAGTTATGGCACAATGCATAAAACGCGTTTTAGCCTGAGATAAGGTCGATTCCGGAACGCCAAACATAAAAATGTTGATAACTTTGGAAGAACACTTCAGACAGCTTAGATTTGATGTGCAACTACTAGAATGACCTTTTCTGCTATAGTGGGAGGTTAAAATTTCATGTTCTGAAGCTTCCCTGCAAAGTTATGTCACAATGCAGAAAACTCGTTTTCAGCCTCACATAAGGTCAATTCCGGAACGCCAAAGATAAAAATGTTGATAACTTCGTAAAAACACTTTAGACAGCTTAGATTTGATGTGCAAGTACTAGAAAGACCCTTTCTGCTACAGTGGGAGGTGAAAATTTCATGTTCTGAAGCTTTCATGCAAAGTTATGGCACAATGCGTGAAATGCGTTTTCAGCCTGAGATGAGGTTGATTTCAGAACGCCAAACATAAAAATGTTGATAACTTCGTAAAAACACTTTAGACAGCTTAGATTTGATGTGCAAGTACTAGAAAGACCCTTTCTGCTACAGTGGGAGGTGAAAATTTCATGTTCTGAAGCTTTCCTGCATAGTTATGGCACAATGCAGAAAACGCGTTTTCAGCCTGAGATAAGGTCGATTCCGGAATGCCAAACATAAATATGTTGATAACTTTGGAAAAACACTTCAGACAGCTTAGATTTGATGTGCAACTACTAGAAAGACCCTTTCTGCTATAGTGGGATGTGGAAATTTCATGTTCTGAAGCTTCCCTGCAAAGTTATGCCACAATGCAGGAAACGCGTTTTCAGCCTGAGATAAGGTCGATTCCGGAACACCAAACATAGGAATGTTGATAACGTTGGAAAAACACTTCAGACAGCTTAGATTTGATGTGCAACTACTAGAAAGACCCTTTCTGCTATAGTGGGATGTTAAAATTTCATGTTCTGAAGCTTCCCTGCAAAGTTATGGCAAAATATGTAAAACGCGTTTTCAGGCTGAGATAAGGTGGGTTCCGGAACGCCAAACATAAAAATGTTGATAACTTTAGAAAAACACTTCAAGACAGCTTAGATTTGATGTGCAACTACTAGAATGACATTTTCTGCTATAGTGGGAGGTTAAAATTTCATGTTCTGAAGCTTCCCTGCAAAGTTATGGCAAAATATGTAAAAC
Organism: Synchiropus splendidus; assembly: GCF_027744825.2. NCBI lineage: Eukaryota > Metazoa > Chordata > Actinopteri > Syngnathiformes > Callionymidae > Synchiropus > Synchiropus splendidus. Next base: position 35,186,598 of record NC_071337.1, read on the forward strand.
GCGTTTTCAGCCTGAGATCAGGTGGGTGCCAGAACGCCAAACATAAAAACGTTTATAACTTTGGAAAAACACTTCAGACAGCTTGAATTTGATGTGCAACTACTAGAACGACCCTTTCTGCTGCAGTGGGAGTTGAAAATTTCATGTTCTGAAGCTTCCCTGCAAAGTTATGGCACATTGCAGAAAACGCGTTTTCAGCCTGAGATAAGGTCGATTCAGGAACGCCAAACATAAAAATGCTGAAAACTTTCGAAAAACACTTCAGACAGCTTAGATTTGATGTGCAAGTACTAGAATGACCTTTTCTACTATAGTGGGATTTGAAAATTTCATCTTCTGAAGCTTCCCTGCAAAGTTATGGCACAAGGCAGAAAACGCCTTTTCAGCCTGAGATAAGGTTGATTCCGGAACGCCAAACATATAAATGTTCATAACTTTGGAAAAACACTTCAGACAGCTTACATTTGATGTGCAACTACTAGAAAGACCCTTTCTGCTATAGTGGGAGGTGAAAATTTCATGTTCTGAAGCTTCCCTGCAAAGTTTTGGCACAATGCGTAAAACGCGTTTTCAGACTGAGATGAGGTCGATTCCGGAACGCCAAACATAAAAATGTTGATAACTTTGGAAAAACACTTCAGACAGCTTAGATTTGATGTGCAACTACCAGAACGACCCTTTCTGCTATAGTGGGATGTGTACATTTCATGTTCTGAAGCTTCCCGGCAAAGTTATGGCACAATGCAGACAACGCGTTTTCAGCCTGAGATAAGGTCGATTCTGGAACGCCAAACATAAAAATGTTGATAACTTTTGAAAAACACTTCAGACAACTTAGATTTGATGTGCAACTACTAGAATGACCCTTTCTGCTATAGTGGGAGGTGAAATTTTCATGTTCTGAAGCTTTCCTGCTAAGTTATGGCAGAATGCGTCAAATGCGTTTTCAGGCTGAGATAAGGTTGATTCCGGAACGCCTAACATAAAAATGTTGATAACCTTGGACAAACACTTCAGACAGCATAGATTTCATGTGCAACTACTAGAAAGACCCTTTCTGCTATAGTGGGAGGTGAAAATTTCATATTCTGTAGCTTTCCTGCAAAGTTATGGCACAATGCAGAAAACGCGTTTTCAGCCTGAGATAAGGTTGATTCCGGAACGCCAAACATAAAAATGTTCATAACCTTGGAAAAACACTTCAGACAGCTTAGATTTCATGTGCAACTACTAGAAAGACCCTTTCTGCTGTAGTGGGAGGTGAAAATTTCATATTCTGCAGCTTTCCTGCGAAGTGATGGCACAATGCATAAAACGTGTTTTCAGCCAGAGGTAAGGTCGATTCTGGAATGCCGAATATAAAAATATTGATAACTTCCGAAAAACACTTCAGACAGCTTAGATTTGACGTGCAACTACGAGAAAGACCGTTTCTGCTATAGTGGGAGTTGAAAATTTCATGTTCTGAAGCTTCCCTGCAACGTTATGGCACAATGCAGAAAACGCGTTTTCAGCCTGAGATAAGGTCGATTCCGAAACGCCAAACATTAAAATGTTGATAACTTTGGGAAAACACTTCAAACAGCTTAGATTTGATGTGCAACTACTAGAAAGACCATTTCTGCTATAGTGGGATGTAAAAATTTCATGTTCTGAAGCTTCCCTGCAAAGTTATGGCAATATATGTCAAACGCGTTTTCAGGCTGAGATAAGGTGGGTTCAGGAACGCCAAACATAAAAATGTTGATAACTTCAGAAAAACACTTCAAGACAGCTTAGATTTGATGTGCAACTACTAGAATGACCTTTTCTGCTATAGTGGGAGGTTAAAACTTCATGTTCTGAAGCTTCCCTGCAAAGTTATGGCACGTTGCAGAAAACGCGTTTTCAGCCTGAGATAAGGTGGGTTCCAGAACGCCAAACATAAAAATGTTGATAACTTTGGAAAAACACTTCAGAGAGCTTAGATTTGATGTGCAACTCCTCGAAAGACCCTATCTGCTATAGTGGGAGGCGAACATTTCATGTTCTGATGCATCCCTGCAAAGTTATGCAACAATGCAGGAAACGCGTTTTCAGCCTGGAATTAGGTGGGTTCCAGAACGCCAAACATAAAAATATTGATAACTTTGGAAAAACACTTCAGACAGCTTAGATTTGATGTGCAACTACTAGAAATACCCTTTTAGCTACAGTGGGAGGTGAAAATTTCATGTTCTGAAGCTTCCCTGCAAAGTTATGCCACAATGCAGGAACCGCGTTTTCAGCCTGAGAAAAGGTCGATTCCGGATCGCCAAACATAAAAATATTGATAACTTTGGAAAAACACTTCAGACAGCTTAGATTTGATGTGCAACTACTAGAAAGACCCTTTCTGCTATAGTGGGATGTAAAAATTTCATGTTCTGAAGCTTCCCTGCAAAGTTATGGCAAAATATGTAAAACGCGTTTTCAGGCTGAGATAAGGTGGGTTCCGGAACGCCAAACATAAAAATGTTGATAACTTCAGAAAAACACTTCAATACAGCTTAGATTTGATGTGCAACTACTAGAATGACCTTTTCTTCTATAGTGGGAGGTGAAAATTTCATGTTCTGGAGCTTACGTATAAAGTTTTGGCACAATGCAGGAAACGCGTTTTCATCCTTAGATAAGGTCGATTCCGAAACGCCAAACATCAAAATGTTGATAACTTTGGAAAAAAAACTTCAGACAGCTTAGATTTGATGTGCAACTACTAGAAAGACCCTTTTTGCTATAGTGGGAGGTGAACATTTCATGTTCTGAAGCTTCCCTGAGAAGTTATGGCACAATGCAGAAAACGCGTTTTCAGCCTGAGATAAGGTTGATTCCGGAACGCCAAACATAAAAATGTTGATAACTTTGGAAAAACACTTCAGACAGCTTAGATTTGATGTGCAACTACTAGAAAGACCCTTTCTGCTATAGTGGGAGGTTAAAATTTCATGTTCTGAAGCTTCCATGCAAAGTTATGGCACAATGCAGACAACGCGTTTTCAGCCTGAGAAAAAGTGGGTTCCGGACCGCCAAACATTAATATGTTGATAACTTTGGAAAAACACTTCAGACAGCTTAGATTTGATGTGCAACTACTAGAGAGAAACTGTATGCTATAGTGGGAGGTGAAATTTTCATGTTCTGAAGCTTCCATGCAAAGTTATGGCACAATGCAGAAAACGCGTATTCAGCCTGAGATAAGGTTGATTCCGGAACGCCAAATGTAAAAATGTTGATAACTTTGGAAAAACACTTCAGACAGCTTAGATTTGATGTGCAACTACTAGAAAGACCCTTTCTACTATAGTGGGAGGTGTAATTTTTATGTTCTGAGGCATTCCTGCAAAGTTATGGCAAAATGCAGAAAACACGTTTTCAGCCAGAGATAAGATGGGTTCCGGAACGCCAAACATAAAAATGTTGATAACTTTGGAAAAACACTTCAGACAGCTTAGCTTTGATGTGCAACTACTAGAAAGACCCTTTCTGCTATAGTGGGATGAGAAAATTTCATGTTCTGAAGCTTCCCTGCAAAGTTATGGCACCATGTGTAGAACGCGTTTTCAGCCTGAGATAAGGTCGATTCCGGAATGCCAAACATAAAAGTGTTCATAACTTTGAAAAGACACTTCAGACAGCTTAGATTTGATGTGCAACTACGAGAAAGACCCTTTCTGCTATAGCGCAAGTTTAAAATTTCATGTTCTGAAGCTTCCCTGCAAAGTTATGTCACAATGCAGAAAACGCGTTTTCAGCCTGAGATAAGGTCGATTCCGGTACGCCAAACATAAAAATGTTGATAACTTTGGATAAACACTTCAGGCAGCTTAGCTTTGATGTGCAACTACTAGAAAGACCCTTTCTGCTATAGTGGGAGGTGAAAATTTCATGTTCTAAAGGTTCCTTTCAAAGTTATGGCACAATGCGTAAAACACGTTTTCAGCCTGAGATAAGGTCGATTCCGGAACGCCATACATAAAAAATGTTGATAACTTTGGAAAAACACTTCAGACAGCTTAGATTTGATGTGCAACTACTAGAAGGACCCTTTCTGCTATAGTGGGAGGTTATAATTTCATGTTCTGAAGCTTCCCTGCAAAGTTATGGCACAATGCGTAAAACGCGTTTTCAGCCTGAGATATGGTCGATTCCGGAACGCCAAACATAAAAATGTTGATCACTTTGGAAAAACACATCAGACAGCTTAGATTTGATGTGCAACTACTAGAAATATCCTTTCTGGTATAGTGGGAGGTGAAAATTTCATGTTCTGAAGCTTCCTTGCAAAGTTATGGCACAATGCAGAAAATGCGTTTTCAGCCTGAAATAAGGTGGGTTCCGGAACGCCAAACATAAAAATGTTGATAACTTTGGAAAAACACATCAGACAGCTTAGATTTGATGTGCAACTACTAGAAAGACCCTTTCTGCTATAGTGGGAGGTGAACATTTCATGTTCTGAAGCTTCCCAGCAAAGTTATGGCACAATGCAGAAAACGCGTTTTCAGCCTGAGATAAGGTGGGTTCCGGAACGCCAAACATAAAAATGTTGATAACTTTTGAAAAACACTTCAGACAGCTTAGATTTGATGTGCAACTTCTAGAAAGGCCCTTTCTGCTCTTGTGGGAGGTGAAAATTTCATTTTCTGAAGCTTCCCTGCAAAGTTATGGCACAATGCGTAATACGCGTTTTCAGCCTGAGATAAGGTCGATTCCGGAACGCCAAACATAAAAATGATGATTACTTTGGAAAAACACATCAGACAGCTTAGATTTGATGTGCAACTACTAGAAAGACCCTTTCTGCTATAGTGGGAGGTGAACATTTCATGTTCTGAAGCTTCCCAGCAAAGTTATGGCACAATGCAGAAAACGCGTTTTCAGCCTGAGATAAGGTGGGTTCCGGAACGCCAAACATAAAAATGTTGATAACTTTTGAAAAACACTTCAGACAGCTTAGATTTGATGTGCAACTTCTAGAAAGACCCTTTCTGCTATAGTGGGAGGTGAAAATTTCATTTTCTGAAGCTTCCCTGCAAAGTTATGGCACAATGCGTAATACGCGTTTTCAGCCTGAGATAAGGTCGATTCCGGAACGCCAAACATAAAAATGTTGATAACTTTGGAAAAACACATCAGACAGCTTAGATTTGATGTGCAACTACTAGAAAGACCCTTTCTGGTATAGTGGGAGGTGAAAATTTCATGTTTTGAAGTTTCCCTGCAAAGTTAAGGCACAATGCAGAAAACGCCTTTTCAGCCTGAGATAAGGTGGGTTCCGGAACGCCAAACATAAAAATGTTGATAACTTTTGAAAAACACTTCAGACAGCTTAGATTTGATGTGCAACTTCTAGAAAGACCCTTTCTGGTATAGTGGGAGGTGAAAATTTCATGTTCTGAAGTTTCCCTGCAAAGTTATGGCACAATGCAGAAAACGCCTTTTCAGTCTGAGATAAGGTTGATTCCGGAACGCCAAACATAAAAATGTTCATAACTTTGGAAAAACACTTCAGACAGTTTTGATTTGATGTGCAACTACTAGAAAGATCCTTTCTGCTATAGTGGGAGGTGAACATTTCATGTTCTGAAACTTACCTGCAAAGTTATGGCACAATGCAGAAAACGCGTTTTCAGATTGAGATAAGGTCGATTCCGGAACGCCAAATATAAAAATGTTGATAACTTTCGAAAAACACTTCAGACAGCTTAGATTTGATGTGCAACTTCTAGAAAGACCCTTACTGCTACAGTGGGAGGTGAAAATTTCATGTTCTGAAGCTTCCCTGCAAAGTTATGCCACAATGCAGGAAAGGCGTTTTCAGCCTGAGATAAGGTCGATTCCGGAAGGCCAAACATAAAAATATTGATAACTTTGGAAAAACACTTCAGACAGCTTAGATTTGATGTGCAAGTAGGAGAAAGACCCTTTCTGCTATAGTGGGGTATGAAAATTTCATGTTCTGAAGCTTCCCTGCAAAGTTATGGCACAATGCGTAAAACGCGTTTTGAGCCTGAGATAAGGTCGGTTCCGCAACGCCAAACATAAAAATGTTGATAACTTTGGAAAAACACATCAGACAGCTTAGATTAGATGTGCAACTACTAGAAATACCCTTTCTGGTATAGTGGGAGGTGAAAATTTCATGTTCTGACGCTTCCTTGCAAAGTTATGGCACAATGCAGAAAATGCGTTTTCAGCCTGAGATAAGGTTGATTCCGGCACGCCAAACATAAAAATGTTGATTACTTTGGAAAAACACTTCAGACAGCTTAGATTTGATGTGCAACTACTAGAAGGACACTTTCTGCTATAGTGGGAGGTTAAAATTTCATGTTCTGAAGCTTCCCTGCAAAGTTATGGCACAATGAGTAAAACGCGTTTTCAGCCTGAAATAAGGTGGGTTCCGGAACGCCAAACATAAAAATGTTGATAACTTTGGAAAAACACATCAGACAGCTTAGATTTGATGTGCAACTACTAGAAAGACCCTTTCTGCTATAGTGGGAGGTGAACATTTCATGTTCTGAAGTTTCCCTGCAAAGTTAAGGCACAATGCAGAAAACGCCTTTTCAGCCTGAGATAAGGTGGGTTCCGGAACGCCAAACATAAAAATGTTGATAACTTTTGAGAAACACTTCAGACAGCTTAGATTTGATGTGCAACTTCTAGAAAGACCCTTTCTGCTATAGTGGGAGGTGAAAATTTCATTTTCTGAAGCTTCCCTGCAAAGTTATGGCACAATGCGTAATACGCGTTTTCAGCCTGAGATAAGGTCGATTCCGGAACGCCAAACATAAAAATGATGATTACTTTGGAAAAACACATCAGACAGCTTAGATTTGATGTGCAACTACTAGAAAGACCCTTTCTGCTATAGTGGGAGGTGAACATTTCATGTTCTGAAGCTTCCCAGCAAAGTTATGGCACAATGCAGAAAACGCGTTTTCAGCCTGAGATAAGGTGGGTTCCGGAACGCCAAACATAAAAATGTTGATAACTTTTGAAAAACACTTCAGACAGCTTAGATTTGATGTGCAACTTCTAGAAAGACCCTTTCTGCTATAGTGGGAGGTGAAACTTTCATTTTCTGAAGCTTCCCTGCAAAGTTATGGCACAATGCGTAATACGCGTTTTCAGCCTGAGATAAGGTCGATTCCGGAACGCCAAACATAAAAATGTTGATAACTTTGGAAAAACACATCAGACAGCTTAGATTTGATGTGCAACTACTAGAAAGACCCTTTCTGGTATAGTGGGAGGTGAAAATTTCATGTTTTGAAGTTTCCCTGCAAAGTTAAGGCACAATGCAGAAAACGCCTTTTCAGCCTGAGATAAGGTGGGTTCCGGAACGCCAAACATAAAAATGTTGATAACTTTTGAAAAACACTTCAGACAGCTTAGATTTGATGTGCAACTTCTAGAAAGACCCTTTCTGGTATAGTGGGAGGTGAAAATTTCATGTTCTGAAGTTTCCCTGCAAAGTTATGGCACAATGCAGAAAACGCCTTTTCAGTCTGAGATAAGGTTGATTCCGGAACGCCAAACATAAAAATGTTCATAACTTTGGAAAAACACTTCAGACAGTTTTGATTTGATGTGCAACTACTAGAAAGATCCTTTCTGCTATAGTGGGAGGTGAACATTTCATGTTCTGAAACTTACCTGCAAAGTTATGGCACAATGCAGAAAACGCGTTTTCAGATTGAGATAAGGTCGATTCCGGAACGCCAAATATAAAAATGTTGATAACTTTCGAAAAACACTTCAGACAGCTTAGATTTGATGTGCAACTTCTAGAAAGACCCTTACTGCTACAGTGGGAGGTGAAAATTTCATGTTCTGAAGCTTCCCTGCAAAGTTATGCCACAATGCAGGAAAGGCGTTTTCAGCCTGAGATAAGGTCGATTCCGGAAGGCCAAACATAAAAATATTGATAACTTTGGAAAAACACTTCAGACAGCTTAGATTTGATGTGCAAGTAGGAGAAAGACCCTTTCTGCTATAGTGGGGTATGAAAATTTCATGTTCTGAAGCTTCCCTGCAAAGTTATGGCACAATGCGTAAAACGCGTTTTGAGCCTGAGATAAGGTCGGTTCCGCAACGCCAAACATAAAAATGTTGATAACTTTGGAAAAACACATCAGACAGCTTAGATTTGATGTGCAACTACTAGAAATACCCTTTCTGGTATAGTGGGAGGTGAAAATTTCATGTTCTGACACTTCCTTGCAAAGTTATGGCACAATGCAGAAAATGCGTTTTCAGCCTGAGATAAGGTTGATTCCGGCACGCCAAACATAAAAATGTTGATTACTTTGGAAAAACACTTCAGACAGCTTAGATTTGATGTGCAACTACTAGAAGGACCCTTTCTGCTATAGTGGGAGGTTAAAATTTCATGTTCTGAAGCTTCCCTGCAAAGTTATGGCACAATGCGTAAAACGCGTTTTCAGCATGAAATAAGGTGGGTTCCGGAACGCCAAACATAAAAATGTTGATAACTTTGGAAAAACACATCAGACAGCTTAGATTTGATGTGCAACTACTAGAAAGACCCTTTCTGCTATAGTGGGAGGTGAACATTTCATGTTCTGAAGCTTCCCAGCAAAGTTATGGCACAATGCAGAAAACGCGTTTTCAGCCTGAGATAAGGTGGGTTCCGGAACGCCAAACATAAAAATGTTGATAACTTTTGAAAAACACTTCAGACAGCTTAGATTTGATGTGCAACTTCTAGAAAGGCCCTTTCTGCTATAGTGGGAGGTGAAAATTTCATTTTCTGAAGCTTCCCTGCAAAGTTATGGCACAATGCGTAATACGCGTTTTCAGCCTGAGATAAGGTCGATTCCGGAACGCCAAACATAAAAATGTTGATAACTTTGGAAAAACACTTCAGACAGCTTAGATTTGATGTGCAACTACTAGAAAGACCCTTTCTGGTATAGTGGGAGGTGAAAATTTCATGTTATGAAGTTTCCCTGCAAAGTTAAGGCACAATGCAGAAAACGCCTTTTCAGCCTGAGATAAGGTGGGTTCCGGAACGCCAAACATAAAAATGTTGATAACTTTTGAAAAACACTTCAGACAGCTTAGATTTGATGTGCAACTTCTAGAAAGACCCTTTCTGCTATAGTGGGAGGTGAAAATTTCATTTTCTGAAGCTTCCCTGCAAAGTTATGGCACAATGCGTAATACGCGTTTTCAGCCTGAGATAAGGTCGATTCCGGAACGCCAAACATAAAAATGATGATTACTTTGGAAAAACACATCAGACAGCTTAGATTTGATGTGCAACTACTAGAAAGACCCTTTCTGCTATAGTGGGAGGTGAACATTTCATGTTCTGAAGCTTCCCAGCAAAGTTATGGCACAATGCAGAAAACGCGTTTTCAGCCTGAGATAAGGTGGGTTCCGGAACGCCAAACATAAAAATGTTGATAACTTTTGAAAAACACTTCAGACAGCTTAGATTTGATGTGCAACTTCTAGAAAGACCCTTTCTGCTATAGTGGGAGGTGAAACTTTCATTTTCTGAAGCTTCCCTGCAAAGTTATGGCACAATGCGTAATACGCGTTTTCAGCCTGAGATAAGGTCGATTCCGGAACGCCAAACATAAAAATGTTGATAACTTTGGAAAAACACATCAGACAGCTTAGATTTGATGTGCAACTACTAGAAAGACCCTTTCTGGTATAGTGGGAGGTGAAAATTTCATGTTTTGAAGTTTCCCTGCAAAGTTAAGGCACAATGCAGAAAACGCCTTTTCAGCCTGAGATAAGGTGGGTTCCGGAACGCCAAACATAAAAATGTTGATAACTTTTGAAAAACACTTCAGACAGCTTAGATTTGATGTGCAACTTCTAGAAAGACCCTTTCTGGTATAGTGGGAGGTGAAAATTTCATGTTCTGAAGTTTCCCTGCAAAGTTATGGCACAATGCAGAAAACGCCTTTTCAGTCTGAGATAAGGTTGATTCCGGAACGCCAAACATAAAAATGTTCATAACTTTGGAAAAACACTTCAGACAGTTTTGATTTGATGTGCAACTACTAGAAAGATCCTTTCTGCTATAGTGGGAGGTGAACATTTCATGTTCTGAAACTTACCTGCAAAGTTATGGCACAATGCAGAAAACGCGTTTTCAGATTGAGATAAGGTCGATTCCGGAACGCCAAATATAAAAATGTTGATAACTTTCGAAAAACACTTCAGACAGCTTAGATTTGATGTGCAACTTCTAGAAAGACCCTTACTGCTACAGTGGGAGGTGAAAATTTCATGTTCTGAAGCTTCCCTGCAAAGTTATGCCACAATGCAGGAAAGGCGTTTTCAGCCTGAGATAAGGTCGATTCCGGAAGGCCAAACATAAAAATATTGATAACTTTGGAAAAACACTTCAGACAGCTTAGATTTGATGTGCAAGTAGGAGAAAGACCCTTTCTGCTATAGTGGGGTATGAAAATTTCATGTTCTGAAGCTTCCCTGCAAAGTTATGGCACAATGCGTAAAACGCGTTTTGAGCCTGAGATAAGGTCGGTTCCGCAACGCCAAACATAAAAATGTTGATAACTTTGGAAAAACACATCAGACAGCTTAGATTTGATGTGCAACTACTAGAAATACCCTTTCTGGTATAGTGGGAGGTGAAAATTTCATGTTCTGACGCTTCCTTGCAAAGTTATGGCACAATGCAGAAAATGCGTTTTCAGCCTGAGATAAGGTTGATTCCGGCACGCCAAACATAAAAATGTTGATTACTTTGGAAAAACACTTCAGACAGCTTAGATTTGATGTGCAACTACTAGAAGGACCCTTTCTGCTATAGTGGGAGGTTAAAATTTCATGTTCTGAAGCTTCCCTGCAAAGTTATGGCACAATGCGTAAAACGCGTTTTCAGCCTGAGATATGGTCGATTCCGGAACGCCAAACATAAAAATGTTGATCACTTTGGAAAAACACATCAGACAGCTTAGATTTGATGTGCAACTACTAGAAATATCCTTTCTGGTATAGTGGGAGGTGAAAATTTCATGTTCTGAAGCTTCCTTGCAAAGTTATGGCACAATGCAGAAAATGCGTTTTCAGCCTGAAATAAGGTGGGTTCCGGAACGCCAAACATAAAAATGTTGATAACTTTGGAAAAACACATCAGACAGCTTAGATTTGATGTGCAACTACTAGAAAGACCCTTTCTGCTATAGTGGGAGGTGAACATTTCATGTTCTGAAGCTTCCCAGCAAAGTTATGGCACAATGCAGAAAACGCGTTTTCAGCCTGAGATAAGGTGGGTTCCGGAACGCCAAACATAAAAATGTTGATAACTTTTGAAAAACACTTCAGACAGCTTAGATTTGATGTGCAACTTCTAGAAAGACCCTTTCTGCTATAGTGGGAGGTGAAAATTTCATTTTCTGAAGCTTCCCTGCAAAGTTATGGCACAATGCGTAATACGCGTTTTCAGCCTGAGATAAGGTCGATTCCGGAACGCCAAACATAAAAATGTTGATAACTTTGGAAAAACACATCAGACAGCTTAGATTTGATGTGCAACTACTAGAAAGACCCTTTCTGGTATAGTGGGAGGTGAAAATTTCATGTTCTGAAGTTTCCCTGCAAAGTTAAGGCACAATGCAGAAAACGCCTTTTCAGCCTGAGATAAGGTGGGTTCCGGAACGCCAAACATAAAAATGTTGATAACTTTTGAAAAACACTTCAGACAGCTTAGAATTGATGTGCAACTTCTAGAAAGACCCTTTCTGCTATAGTGGGAGGTGAAAATTTCATTTTCTGAAGCTTCCCTGCAAAGTTATGGCACAATGCGTAATACGCGTTTTCAGCCTGAGATAAGGTCGATTCCGGAACGCCAAACATAAAAATGATGATTACTTTGGAAAAACACATCAGACAGCTTAGATTTGATGTGCAACTACTAGAAAGACCCTTTCTGGTATAGTGGGAGGTGAAAATTTCATGTTCTGAAGTTTCCCTGCAAAGTTATGGCACAATGCAGAAAACGCCTTTTCAGTCTGAGATAAGGTTGATTCCGGAACGCCAAACATAAAAATGTTCATAACTTTGGAAAAACACTTCAGACAGCTTTGATTTGATGTGCAACTACTAGAAAGAACCTTTCTGCTATAGTGGGAGGTGAACATTTCATGTTCTGAAACTTCCCTGCAAAGTTATGGCACAATGCAGAAAACGCGTTTTCAGATTGAGATAAGGTCGATTCCGGAACGCCAAATATAAAAATGTTGATAACTTTCGAAAAACACTTCAGACAGCTTAGATTTGACGTGCAACTACTAGAAAGACCCTTTCTGCAGTAGTGGGAGTTCAAAATTTCATGTTCTGAAGCTTCCCTGCAAAGTTATGGCAGAATGCGTAAATCGCGTTTTCAGCCAGAGATAAGGTCGATTCCGGAACACCAAACATAAAAATGTTGATAACTTTGGAAAAACACTTCAAACAGCTTACATTCCATGTGCAACTACTAGAAAGACCCTTTCTGCTATAGTGGGATGTGAAAATGTCATGTTCTGAAGCTTCCCTGCAAAGTTATGGCACAAGGCCGAAAACGCGTTTTCAGCCTGAGGTATGGTGGGTTCCGGAACGCCAAACAAAAAAATGTTGATAACTTTCGAAAAACACATCAGACAGCTTAGATTTGTTGTGCAATTACTAGAAAGACCCTTTCTGCTATAGTGGGATGTGGAAAATGTCATGTTCTGAAGCTTCCCTGCAAAGTTATATCACAATGCAGAAAACACGTTTTCAGCCAGAGATAAGGTCGATTCTGGAATGCCGAATATAAAAATGTTGATAACTTTGGGAAAACACTTCAGACATCTTAGATTTGATGAGCAACTACTAGAAAGACCCTTTCTGCTGTAGTGGGAGTTGAAAATTTCATGTTCTGAAGCTTCCCTGCAAAGTTATGGCACAATGCAGAAAACACGTTTTCAGCCTGAGATAGGTCGATTCCGGAACACCAAACATAAAAAAGTTGATGACTTTGGAAAAACATTTCAGACAGATTAGATTTGATGTGAAACTACTAGAAAGACCCGTTCTGCTATAGTGGAATGTGGAAATTTCATGTTCTGAAGCTTCCCTGCAAAGTTATGGCACAATGCATAAATCGCGTTTTAGGCCTGAGATAAGGTAGATTCCGGAACGCCAAACATCAAAATGTAGATAACTTTGGAAAAACACTTCAGACAGCTTAGATTTGATGTGCAACTACTAGAAAGACCCTTTCTGCTATAGTGGGAGGTGAAAATTTCATGTTCTGAAGCTTCCCTGCAAAGTTGTGGCACAATGCAGACAACGCGCTTTCAGCCTGAGATAAGGTCGATTCTAGAACGCCAAACATAAAAATGTTGATAACTTTCGAAAAACACTTCAGACAGCTTAGATTTGATGTGCAACTACTAGAAAGACCCTTTCTGCTATAGTGGGAGGTGAAAATTTCCTGTTCTGATGCTTCCTTGCAAAGTTATGGCACAAAGCGTAAAATGCGTTTTCTGCCTGAGATAAGGTCGATTCCGGAACGCCAAACATAAAAATGTTGATAACTTTGGAAAAACACATCAGACAGCTTAGATTTGATGTGCAACTACTAGAAAGACCCTTTCTGCTATCGTGGGAGGTTAAAATTTCATGTTCTAAAGATTCCCTGCATAGTTATGGCACAATGCAGACAACGCGTTTTCAGCCTGAGATAAGGTCGATTCCTGAACCCCAAACAAAAAAAAATTGATAACTTTCGAAAAACCCATGAGACAGCTTAGATTTCATGTGAAACTACTCGAAAGACCCTTTCTGCTATAGTGGGACCGGAAAATTTCATGTTCTGAAGCTTTCCTTCAAAGTTATGGCACGTAGCAGAAAACGCATTTTCAGCCTGAGATAAGGTGGGTTCCGGAACGCCAAACATAAAAATGTTGATAACTTTCGAAAAACACTTCAGACAGATTACATTTGATGTGCAACTATTAGAAAGACCCTGTTTGTCATAGTGGGAGTTGAAAATTTCATGTTCTGATGCTTCCCTGCAAAGTTATGGCACAATGCAGAAAATGCGTTTTCAGCCTGAGATAAGGTTGATTCCGGAACGCCAAACATAAAAATGTTGATAACTTCGGAAAAACACTTCAGACAGCTTAGATTTGATGTGCAAGTATTAGACAGACCCTTTCTGCTATAGTGGGAGGCGAACATTTCGTGTTCTGAAGCTTCCCTGAAAAGTTATGGCACAATGCAGAAAACGCGTTTTGAGAATGAGATAAGGTCTGTTCCAGAACGCCAAACATAAAAATGTTGATAACTTTGGAAAAACACTTCAGACAGCTTAGATTTGACGTGCAACTACTAGAAAGACCGTTTCTGCAGTAGTGGGAGTTCAAAATTTCATGTTCTGAAGCTTCCCTGCAAAGTTATGGCAGAATGCGTAAATCGCGTTTTCAGCCAGAGATAAGGTCGATTCCGGAACACCAAACATAAAAATGTTGATAACTTTGGAAAAACACTTCAAACAGCTTACATTCCATGTGCAACTACTAGAAAGACCCTTTCTGCTATAGTGGGATGTGAAAATGTCATGTTCTGAAGCTTCCCTGCAAAGTTATGGCACAAGGCCGAAAACGCGTTTTCAGCCTGAGGTATGGTGGGTTCCGGAACGCCAAACAAAAAAATGTTGATAACTTTCGAAAAACACATCAGACAGCTTAGATTTGTTGTGCAATTACTAGAAAGACCCTTTCTGCTATAGTGGGATGTGAAAATGTCATGTTCTGAAGCTTCCTTGCAAAGTTATATCACAATGCAGAAAACACGTTTTCAGCCAGAGATAAGGTCGATTCTGGAATGCCGAATATAAAAATGTTGATAACTTTGGGAAAACACTTCAGACATCTTAGATTTGATGAGCAACTACTAGAAAGACCCTTTCTGCTGTAGTGGGAGTTGAAAATTTCATGTTCTGAAGCTTCCCTGCAAAGTTATGGCACAATGCAGAAAACACGTTTTCAGCCTGAGATAGGTCGATTCCGGAACACCAAACATAAAAAAGTTGATGACTTTGGAAAAACATTTCAGACAGATTAGATTTGATGTGAAACTACTAGAAAGACCCGTTCTGCTATAGTGGAATGTGGAAATTTCATGTTCTGAAGCTTCCCTGCAAAGTTATGGCACAATGCATAAATCGCGTTTTAGGCCTGAGATAAGGTAGATTCCGGAACGCCAAACATCAAAATGTAGATAACTTTGGAAAAACACTTCAGACAGCTTAGATTTGATGTGCAACTACTAGAAAGACCCTTTCTGCTATAGTGGGAGGTGAAAATTTCATGTTCTGAAGCTTCCCTGCAAAGTTGTGGCACAATGCAGGAAACACATTTTCAGCCTCAGAAAAAGTGGGTTCCGGACCGCCAAACATAAATATGTTGATAACTTTGGGAAAACACCTCAGACTGCTTAGATTTGATGTGTAACTTCTAGAAAGACCCTTTCTGATATAGTGGGTGGTGAAAATTCGATGTTCTGAAGCTTCCCTCCAAATTTATGCCACAATGCGTAAAACGCGTTTTCAGCCGGAGATAAGGTCGATTCCGGAACGCCAAACATAAAAATGTTGATAACTTTGGAAAAACATTTCAGACAGATTAGATTTGATGTGCATCTACTCGAAAGACCCTTTCTGCTATAGTGAGAGGTGAAAATGTCATGTTCTGAACCGTCCCTCCAAAGTTATGGCACAATGCGTAAAACGCGTTTTCAGCCGGAGATAAGGTCGATTCCGGAACGCCAAACATAAAAATGTTGATAACTTTGGATAAACACTTCAGGCAGCTTAGCTTTGACGTGCAACTACTAGAAAGACCCTTTCTGCTATAGTGGGATGTGAAAATTTCATGTTCCGAAGCTTCCCGGCAAAGTTATGGCACAATTCCGAAAACGCGTTTTCAGCCTGAGATAAGGTCGATTCCGGAACGCCAAATATAAAAATGTTGTTAATTTTGGAAAAACACTTCAGACACCATAGATTTGATGAACAACTACTAGAAAGACCCTTTCTGATATAGTGGAATTTGAAAATTTCATGTTCTGAATCTTCCCTGCAAAGTTATGGCACAATGCAGAAAACGCGTTTTCAGCCTGAGATAGGTCGATTCCGGAACACCAAACATAAAAAAGTTGATAACTTTGGAAAAACATTTCAGACAGATTAGATCTGATGTGAAACTACTAGAAAGACCCTTTCTGCGATAGTGGGAGGTGAAAATTTCATGTTCTGAAGCTTCCCTGCAAAGTTATGGCACAATGCAGAAAACGCCTTTTCAGCCTGAGATAGGTCGATTCCGGAACACCAAACATAAAAAAGTTGATAACTTTCGAAAAACACTTCAGACAGCTTAGATTTGATGTGCAACTACTAGAAACACCCTTTCTGCTATAGTGGGAGGTGAAAATTTCATGTTCTGAAGCTCCCCTGAAAAGTTATGGCACAATGCGTAAAAACGATTTTCAGCCTGAGATAAGTTGGGTTTCGGAACGCCAAACATAAAAGTGTTAATAACTTTCGAAAAACACTTCAGACAGCTTTGATTTGATGTGCAACTATCGAAAGACCCTTTCTGCTATTGTGGGAGGTGAAAATTTCATGTTCTGAAGCTTCCCTGAAAAGTTATGGCACAAAGCAGAAAACACGTTTTCAGCCTGGGATATGGTGGGTTTCGGAGCACCACTGATAAAAATGTTGATGACTTTCAAAAAACACTTCAGACAGCATAGATTTGATATGCAACGGCTAGAAAGACCCTTTCTGCTATAGTGGGAGGTGAAAATTTCATATTCTGCAACTTTCCTGCAAAGTTATGGCACAATGCAGAAAACGCGTTGTCAACCTGAGATAAGGTGTGTGCCAGAACGCCAAACATAAAAATGTTGATAACTTTGGAAAAACATTTCAGACAGATTAGATTTGATGTGCAACTACTAGAAAGACCCTTTCTGCTATAGTGGGAGGTGAAAATGTCATGTTCTGAAGCGTCCCTGCAAAGTCATGGCACAATGCAGAAAACGCGTTTACAGCCTGATAAAAGGTGGGTTCCGGAATGCCAAACATAAAAATGTTGATAACTTTGGAAAAACACTTCAGACAGCGTAGTTTTGATGTGCAAGTGCTAGAAAGACCCTTTGTGCTATAGTTGGAGGTGAAAAGTTCATGTTCTGAAGCTTCCCTGCAAAGTTATGGCACAATGCAGAAAACGCGTTTTCAGCATGAGATAAAGTGGGTTCCGGAATGCCAAACGTAAAAATGTAGATAACTTTCGAAAAACACTTCAGACCGCTTAGGTTTGTTGTGCAACTACTAGAAAGACCCTTTCTGCTATAGTGGGAGGTGAAAATTTCATATTCTGCAGCTTTCCTGCAAAGTGATGGCACAATGCAGAAAACACGTTTCCAGCCTGAGATAAGGTGGGTTCCAGAACGCTAAACATAAAAATGTTGATAACTTTGGAAAAACACTTCAGACAGCTTATATTTGATGTGCAACTACTAGAAAGACAATTTCTGCTATAGTGGTAGCTGAAACTTTCATGTTCTGAAGCTTTCCTTCAAAGTTAAGGAACAATGCAGAAAACGCGTTTTCAGCCAGAGATAAGGTGGGTTCCGGAACCTCAAACGTAAAAATGTTGATAACTTTGGAAAAACACTTCAAACAGCTTAGATTTGATGTGCAACTACTAGAAAGACCCTTTCTGCTATAGTGGGAGGTGAAAATTTCATGTTCTGAACATTCCCTGCAAAGTTATGGCACAATGCAGAAAACGCGTATTCAGCCTGAGATAAGGTCGATTCCGGAACGCCAAACATAAAAATGTTTATAACTTTGGAAAAACACTTCAGACAGCTTAGATTTGATCTGCAACTACTAGAAAGACGCTTTCTTCTATATTGGGATATGAAAATTTCATGTTCTGAAGATTCCCTGCAAAGTAATGGCACAATGCGTAAAACGCGTTTTCAGCCTGAGATAAGGTCGATTCCGGAACGCCAAACATAAAAATGTTGAGAACTTTGGAAAAACACATCAGACAGCTTAGATTTGATGTGCAACTACCAGAAAGACCCTTTCTGCTATAGTGGGAGGTTAAAATTTCATGTTCGGAAGCTTCCATGCAAAGTTATGGCACAAAGCAGACAACGCGCTTTCAGCCTGAGATAAGGTCGATTCTAGAACGCCAAACATAAAAATGTTGATAACTTTCGAAAAACCCATGAGACAGCTTAGATTTCATGTGAAACTACTCGAAAGACCCTTTCTGCTATAGTGGGACCGGAAAATTTCATGTTCTGAAGCTTTCCTTCAAAGTTATGGCACGTAGCAGAAAACGCATTTTCAGCCTGAGATAAGGTGGGTTCCGGAACGCCAAACATAAAAATGTTGATAACTTTCGAAAAACACTTCAGACAGATTACATTTGATGTGCAACTATTAGAAAGACCCTGTTTGTCATAGTGGGAGTTGAAAATTTCATGTTCTGATGCTTCCCTGCAAAGTTATGGCACAATGCAGAAAATGCGTTTTCAGCCTGAGATAAGGTTGATTCCGGAACGCCAAACATAAAAATGTTGATAAATTTGGACAAACACTTCAGACAGCTTAGATTTGATGTGCAACTACTAGAAAGACCCTTTCTGCTATAGTGGGAGGTCAAAATTTCACGTTCTGAAGCTTCCCTGGAAAGTTATGGGACAATGCAGAAAACGCGTTTTCATCCTGAGATTAGGTCGATTCCGGAACGTCAAACATCAAAATGTTGATAACTGGAAAAACACTTCAGACAGCTTAGATTTGATGTGCAACTACGAGAAAGACGCTTTCTGCTATAGTGGGAGGTGAAAATTTCATGTTCTGAAGCTTCCTTGCAAAGTTATGGCACAATGCAGAAAATGTGTTTTCAGCCAGAGATAAGGTTGATTCCGGAACGCCAAACATAAAAATGTTGATAACTTTGGAAAAACACTTCAGACAGCTTAGATTTGATGTGCAACTACTAGAAAGACCCTTTCTGCTATAGTGGGAGGTGAAAATTTCATGTTCTGAAGCTTCCCTGCAAAGTTATGGCACAATGCATTAAACGCGTTTTCAGCCTGAGATTAGGTGGGTTCCGGAACGCCAAACATAAAAATGTTGATAACTTTCGAAAAACACTTCAGACACCTTAGATTTGATGTGCAACTACTAGAAAGACCCTTTCTGCTGAAGTGGGAGGTGAAAATTTCATGTTCTGAAGCTTCCTTGCAAGGTTATGGCACAATGCAGAGAATACGTTTTCAGCCTGAGATAAGGTTGATTCCGGAACGCTAAACATAAAAATGTTGATAACTATGGAAAAACACTTCAGACAGCTTCGATTTGATGTGCAACTACTATAAAGACCCTTTTTGCTGTAGTGGGAAGTTAAAATTTCATGTTCGGAAGCTTCCATGCAAAGTTATGGCACAATGCAGACAACGCGTTTTCAGCCTGAGATAAATTCGATTCTGGAACGCCAAACATAAAAATGTTGATAACTTTGGAAAAACACTTCAGACAGCTTAGATTTGATGTGCAACTACTAGAAAGACCCTTTCTGCTATAGTGGGAGGTCAAAATTTCATGTTCTGCAGCTTCCCTGGAAAGTTATGGGACAATGCAGAAAACGCAATTTCATCCTGAGATTAGGTTGATTGCGGAACGCTAAACATAAAAATGTTGATAACTTTGGAAAAACACTTCAGACAGCTTTGATTTGATGTGCAACTACTATAAAGACCCTTTCTGCTATAGTGGGAGGTGAAAATTTCATGTTCTGAAGCTTCCTTGCAAAGATATGGGACAATGCAGAAAATGCGTTTTCAGCCTGAGATAAGGTTGATTCCGGAACACCAAACATAAAAATGTTGATAACTTTGGAATAACACTTCAGACAGCTTAGATTTGATGTGCAACTACTAGAAAAACCCTTTCTGCTATAGTGGGAGGTGAAAATTTCATTTTCTGAAGCTTCCCTGCAAATTTATGACGCAAAGCGTAAAAAGCGTTTTGAGCCTGTGATAAGGTAGATTCCGGAACGCCAAACATGAAAATGTTGATAACTTTGGAAAAACACTTCAGACAGCTTAGATTTTATGTGCAACTACTAGAAAGACCCTTTCTGCTATAGTGGCAGGTTAAAATTTCATGTTCTGAAGCTTCCCTGCAAAGTTATGGCACAATGCAGAAACCGCGTTTTCAGACTGAGATAAGGTGGGTTCCGAAACGCCGAACATAAAAATGTTGATAACTTTCGAAAAACACTTCAGACAGCTTAGATTTGATGTGCAACTACGAGAAAGACCCTTTCTGCTATAGTGGGAGGTCAAAATTTCATGTTCTGAAGCTTCCCTGGAAAGTTATGGGACAATGCAGAAAACGCATTTTCATCCTGAGATAAGGTCGATTCCGGAACGTCAAACATAAAAATGTTGATAACTTTTCAAAAACACTTCAGACAGCTTAGATTTGATGTGCAACTACTAGAAAGACCCTTTCTGCTATAGTGGGAGGTGAAAATTTCATGTTCTGAAGCTTCCTTGCAAAGTTATGGCACAATGCAGAAAACACGTTTTCAGCCTGAGATAAGGTTGATTACGGAACGCCATACATAAAAATGTTGATAACTTTCGAAAAACACTTCAGACAGCTTAGATTTGATGTGCAACTACTAGAAAGACCCTTTCTGCTATAGTGGGAGGTGAAAATTTCATGTTCTGAAGCTTCCTTGCAAAGTTATGGCACAATGCAGAAAACACGTTTTCAGCCTGAGATAAGGTTGATTAGGGAACGCCATATATAAAAATGTTGATAACTTTCGAAAAACACTTCAGACAGCTTAGATTTGATGTGCAACTACTAGAAAGACCCTTTCTGCTATAGTGGGAGGTGAAAATTTCATGTTCTGAATCTTCCCTGCAAAGTTATGGGACAATGCAGAAAACGATTTTTCATCCTGAGATAAGGTCGATTCCGGTACGCCAAACATAAAAATGTTGATAACTTTCGAAAAACACTTCAGACAGCTTAGATTTGATGTGCAACAACTAGAAAGACCCTTTCTGCTATAGTGGGACGTGAAAATTTCATGTTCTGAAGCTTCCCTGCGAAGTTATGGTACAATGCAGAAAATGCGTTTTCAGCTTGAGATAAGGTGGGTTCCGGATAGCCAAACATAAAAATGTTGATAACTTTGTAAAAACACTTCAGACCGCTTAAATTTGATGTGCAACTACTAGAAGGACCCTTTCTGCTATAGTGGCAGGTTAAAATTTCATGTTCTGAAGCTTCCCTGCAAAGTTATGGCACAATGCAGAAAACGCGTTTTCAGCCTGTGATAAGGAGGGTTCCGGAACGCCAAACATAAAAATGTTGATAACTTTGGAAAAACACTTCAGACTGCTTAGATTTGATGTGCAACTACTAGAAAGACCCTTTCTGCTATACTGGGAGGTTAAAATTTCATGTTCGGAAGCTTCCATTCAAAGTTGTGGCACAATGCAGACAACGCGTTTTCAGCCTGACATAAGGTCGATTCTGGAACGCCAAACATAAAAATGTTGATAACTTCCGAAAAACACTTCAGACAGCTTAGATTTGATGTGCAACTACTAGAAAGACCCTTTCTGCTATAGTGGGAGGTGAACATTTCATGTTCTGAAGCCTCCCTGCAAAGTTATGGCACAATGCAGAAAACGCGTTTTCAGCTTGAGATAAGGTGGGTTCCGGAACGCCAAACATAAAAATATTGATAACTTTCGAAAAACACTTCAGACAGCTTAGATTTGATGTGCAAATACTAGAAAGACCCTTTCTGCTATAGTGGGACGTGAAAATTTCATGTTCAGAATCTTCCCTGCAAAGTTATGGGACAATGCAGAAAACAATTTTTCATCCTGAGATAAGGTCGATTCCGGAACGCCAAAAATAAAAATGTTGATAACTTTCGAAAAACACTTCAGACAGCTTAGATTTGATGTGCAACTACTAGAAAGACCCTTTCTGGTATAGTGGGAGGTGAAAATTTCATGTTCTGAAGCTTCCTTGCAAAGTTATGGCACAATGCAGAAAATGCGTTTTCAGCCTGAGATAAGGTTGATTCCGCAACGCCAAACATAAAAATGTTGATAACTTTGGGAAATCACTTCAGACATCTTAGATTTGATGTGCAACTACTAGAAAAACCCTTTCTGCTATCGTGGGAGGTGAAAATTTCATTTTCTGAAGCTTCCCTGCAAAGTTATGGCACAATGCAGAAAATACGTTTTCTGCATGCGATAAGGTCGATTCCGGAACGCCAAACATAAAAATGTTGATAAGTTTGTCAAAACAATTCAGACATCTTAGATTTGATGTGCAACTACTAGAAAGACCCTTTCTGCTACAGTGGGAGGTTAAAATTTCATGTTCGGAAGGTTCCATGCAAAGTTTTGGCACAATGCAGACAACGCGTTTTCAGTCTGAGATAAGGTCGATTCTGGAACGCCAAACATAAAAATGTTGATAACTTCCGAAAAACACTTCAGACAGCTTCGATTTGATCCGCAAATACTAGAAAGACCCTTTCTGGTATAGTGGGAGGTGAACATTTCATGTTCTGAAGCCTCCCTGCAAAGTTATGGCACAATGCAGAAAACGCGTTTTCAGCTTGAGATTAGGTGGGTTCCGGAACGCCAAACATAAAAATGTTGATAACTTTCGAAAAACACTTCAGACAGCTTAGATTTGATGTGCAACTATTAGAAAGACCCTTTCTGCTATAGTGGGAGGTGAAAATTTGATTTTCTGAAGCTTCCCTGCAAAGTTATGGCACAATGCAGAAAATGCGTTTTCTGCCTGAGATAAGGTCGATTCCGGAACGCCAAACACAAAAATGTTGATAACTTTGTCAAAACAATTCAGACATCTTAGATTTGATGTGCAACTACTAGAAAGACCCTTTCTGCTATAGTGGGAGGTTAAAATTTCATGTTCGGAAGCTTCCCTGCAAAGTTATGGCACAATGCCGAAAACGCGTTTTCAGCCTGAGATAAGGTGGGTTCCGGAACGTCAAACATAAAAATGTTGATAACTTTGGAAAAACACTTCAGGCAGCTTAGATTTGATGTGCAACTACTAGAAAGACCCTTTCTGCTATAGTGGGGGGTGAAAATTTCATTTTCTGAAGCTTCCCTGCAAAGTTATGGCACAATGCGTAAAAGGCGTTTTCAGCCCGAGATAAGGTCAATTCCGCAACACCAGAGATAAAAATGTTGATAACTTTGGAAAACTGCATCAGACAGCTTAGATTTGATGTGCAACTACTAGAAAGACCCTTTTTGGTATAGTGGGAGGTGAAAATTTCATGTTCGGAAGCTTCCTTGCAAAGTTATGGCACAATGCAGAAAATGCGTTTTCAGCCTGAGATAAGGTCGATTCAGGAACACCAAACATAAAAATGTTGAAAACTTTCGAAAAACACTTCAGACAGCTTAGATTTGATGTGCAACAACTAGAAAGATCCTTTCTGCGATAGTGGGACGTGAACATTTCATATTCTGAAGCTTCCCTGAGAAGTTATGGCACAATACAGAAAATGCGTTTTCAGCCTGAGATAAGGTGGGTTCCTGAACGCCAAGCATAAAAATGTTGATAACTTTTGTTCAACACTTCAGACAGCTTAGATTTGATGTGCAACTACTAGAAAGACCCTTTCTGCTATAGTGGGAGGTGAACATTTCATGTTCTGAAGCTTCCCTGCAAAGTTATTGCACAATGCGTAAAACGTGTTTTCAGCCTAAGATAAGGTCGATTCCGGAACGCCAAACATAAAAATGTTGATAACTTTGGAAAAACACATCAGACAGCTTAGATTTGATGTGCAACTACTAGAAAGACCCTTTCTGGTATTGTGGGAGGTGAAAATTTCATGTTCTGAAGCTTCCTTGCAAAGTTATGGCACAATGCAGAAAATGCGTTTTCAGCCTGAGATAAGGTTGATTCCGGAACACCAAACATAAAAACGTTGATGACTCATTAAAAACACTTCAGACAGCTTAGATTTGATGGGCAACTACTAGAAAGACCCCTTCTGGTATAGTGGGAGGTCAAAATTTCATGTTCTGAAGCTTCCCTGCAAAGTTATGGCACAATGCAGAAAACGCCTTTTCAGTCTGAGATAAGGTGGGTTCCGGAACGCCTAACATAAAAATGTTGATAACTTCCGAAAAACTCTTCAGACAGCTTAGATTCGATGTGCAACTACTAGAAAAACCCTTTCTGCTATAGTGGGAGGACAACATTTCATGTTCTGAAGCCTCCCTGCAAAGTTATGGCACAATGCAGAAATCGCGTTTTCAGCTTGAGGTAAGGTGGGTTCCGGAACGCCAAACATAAAAATGTTGATAACTTTCGAAAAACACTTCAGACAGCTTAGATTTGATGTACAACTACTAGAAAGACCCTTTCTGCTATAAATGGAGGTGAAAATGTCATGTTCTGAAGCTTACCTGCAAAGTTATAGCACAATGCAGAAAACGCGTTTCCAGCCTGAGATACGGTGGGTTCCGGAACGCCAAACATAAAAATGTTGATAACTTTGGAAAAACACTTCAGACAGCTTATATTTGATGTGCAACTACTAGAAATACAATTTCTGCTATAGTGGTAGGTGAAACTTTCATGTTCTGAAGCTTCCCTGCAAAGTGACGGAACAATGCAGAAAACGCGTTTTCAGCCTGACATAAGGTGGGTTCCGGAACGCCAAACATAAAAATGTTGATAAGTTTGGAATAACACTTCAGACATCTTGTATTTGATGTGCAAATACTAGAAAGACAATTTCTGCTATAGTGGGAGGTGAAACTTTCATGTTCTGAAGCTTCCCTGCTAAGTTATGGCACAATGCAGAAAACGCGTTTTCAGCCAGAGATAAGGTGGGTTACGGAACGCCAAACACAAAAATGTTTATGACTTTGGAAAAACACTTCAGACAGCTTAGATTTGATGTGCAACTACTAGAAAGACCGTTTCTGCTACAGTGGGAGGTTAAAATTTCATGTTCTGAAGCTTCCCTGCAAAGTTATGGCACAATGCAGAAAACGCGTTTCCAGCCTGAGATACGGTGGGTTCCGGAACGCAAAACTTAAAAATGTTGATAACTTTGGAAAAACACTTCAGACAGCTTAGATTTGATGAGCAACTACTAGAAAGACCCTTTCTGGTATAGAGGGAGGTGAAAATTTCATGTTCGGAAACTTCCCTGAGAAGTTATGGCACAATGCAGAAAACGCGTTTTCAGCCTGAGATAAGGTGGGTTACGGAACGCCAAACGTAAAAATGTTGATAACATTGGAAAAACACTTCAGACAGCTTAGATTTGATGTGCAACTACTAGAAGGACCCTTTCTGTTATAGTGGGAGGTGAAAATTCCATATTCTGAAGCTCCCCAGAAAAGTAAAGGCA
Organism: Synchiropus splendidus; assembly: GCF_027744825.2. Taxonomy (NCBI): domain Eukaryota; kingdom Metazoa; phylum Chordata; class Actinopteri; order Syngnathiformes; family Callionymidae; genus Synchiropus; species Synchiropus splendidus. Next base: position 35,212,151 of record NC_071337.1, read on the forward strand.
CAATGCAGAAAACGCGTTTTCAGCCAGAGATAAGGTGGGTTCCGGAACGCCAAACATAAAAATGTTGATAACTTTGGAAAAACACTTCAGACAGCTTAGATTTGATGTACAACGACTAGAAAGACCCTTTCTGCTATAGTGGGAGGTGAAAATTTCATGTTCTGAAGCTTCCCTGCAAAGTTATGGCACAATGCAGAAAACGCGTTTTCAGCCCGAGATAAGGTCGTTTACTGAACGCCAAACATAAAAATGTTGATAGCTTTCGAAAAACACTTCAGACAACTTAGATTTGATGTGCAACTACTAGAAAGACCCTGTCTGTTATAGTGGGTGTTGAAAATTTCATGTTCTGAAGCTTCCCTGCAAAGTTATGGAACAATGAAGAAAACGCGTTTTCAGCCTGAGATAAGGTGGGTTCCGGAACGCAAAACATAAAAATGTTGATAACTTTGGAAAAACACTTCAGGCAGCTTAGATTTGATGTGCAACTACTAGAAAGACCCTTTCTGCTACAGTGGGAGGTTAAAATTTCATGTTCTGAAGCTTCCCTGCAAAGTTATGGCACAATGCAGAAAAGGCGTTTTCAATAAGGTGCGATCCGGAACGCCAAACTTAAAAATGTTGATATCTTTCGAAAAACACTTCAGACAGTTTAGATTTGTTGTGCAACTACTAGAAAGACCCTTTCTGCTGTAGTGGGAGGTGAAAATTTCATGTTCTGAAGCTTCCTTGCTAAGTTATGGCACAATGCAGAAAATACGTTTTCAGCCTGAGATAAGGTTGATTCCGGAACGCCAAATATAAAAATGTTGATATCTTTCGAAAAATACTACAGACAGCTTAGATTTGTTGTGCAACTACTAGAAAGACCCTTTCTGCTATAGTGGGAGGTTAAAATTTTGAGTTCTGAAGCTTCCCTCCAAAGTTATGGCACAATGCAAAAAAAGCGTTTAGAGCCTTAGATAAGGTGCGTTCCGGAACGCCAAACATAAAAATGTTGATAACTTTGGAAAAACACTTCAAACAGCTTAGATTTGATGTGCAACTACTAGAAAGACCCTTTCTGCTATAGTGGGAGGTCAAAATTTCATGTTCTGAAGCTTCCCTGGAAAGTTATGGGACAATGCAGAAAACGCATTTTCTTCCTGAGATTAGGTCGATTCCGGAACGCCAAACATAAAAATGTTGATAACTTTCGAAAAACACTTCAGACAGCTTAGATTTGATGTGCAACTACGAGAAAGACGCTTTCTGCTATAGTGGGAGGTGAAAATTTCATGTTCTGAAGCTTCCTTGCAAAGTTATGGCACAATGCAGAAAATGTGTTTTCAGCCTGAGATAAGGTTGATTCCGGAACTCTAAACATAAAAATGTTGATAACTTTGGAAAAACACTTCAGACAGCTTAGATTTGATATGCAACTACTAGAAGGACCCTTTCTGCTATAGTGGGAGGTGAAAATTTCATGTTCTGAAGCATCCCTGCAAAGTTATGGCACAATGCATTAAACGCGTTTTCATCCTGAGATTGGGTGGGTTCCGGAACGCCAAACATAAAAATGTTGATAACTTTGGAAAAACACTTCAGACAGCTTAGATTAGTTGTGCAACTACTAGAAATACCCTTTCTGCTATAGTGGGAGGTGAAAATTTCATGTTCTGAAGCTTCCTTGCAAAGTTATGGCACAATGCAGAAAATACGTTTTCAGCCTGAGATAAGGTTGATTCCGGAACGCTAAACATAAAAATGTTGATAACTTTGGAAAAACACTTCAGACAGCTTAGATTTGATGTGCACCTACTATAAAGACCCTTTCTGCTATAGTGGGAAGTTAAAATTTCATGTTCGGAAGCTTCCATGCAAAGTTATGACACAATGCAGACAACGCGTTTTCAGCCTGAGATAAAGTCGATTCTGGAACGCCAAACATAAAAATGTTGATAACTTTGGAAAAACACTTCAGACAGCTTAGATTTGATGTGCAACTACTAGAAAGACCCTTTCTGCTATAGTGGGAGGTTAAAATTTCATGTTCTGAAGCTTCCCTGCAAAGTTATGGCACAATGCAGAAAACGCGTTTTCAGACTGAGATAAGGTGGGTTCCGAAACGCCAAACGTAAAAATGTTGATCACTTTGCAAAAACACTTCAGACAGGTTAGATTTGATGTGCAACTATTAGAAAGACCCGTTCTGCTACAGTGGGAGGTTAAAATTTCATGTTCGGAAGCTTCCATGCAAAGTAATGGCACAATGCAGAAAACGCTTTTTTAGCCTGAAAAAAGGTCGATTCTGGAACGGCAAACAGAAAAATGTTGATAACTTTCGAAAAACACTTCAGACTGCTGAGTTTTGATGTGCAACTACTAGAAAGACCCTTTCTGCTATAGTGGGAAGTTAAAATTTCATGTTCGGAAGCTTCCATGCAAAGTTTTGGCACAATGCAGAAAACGCGTTTTCAGACTGAGATAAGGTGGGTTCCGAAACGCCAAACGTAAAAATGTTGATCACTTTGCAAAAACACTTCAGACAGGTTAGATTTGATGTGCAACTATTAGAAAGACCCGTTCTGCTACAGTGGGAGGTTAAAATGTCATGTTCGGAAGCTTCCATGCAAAGTTTTGGCACAATGCAGACAACGAGTTTTCAGCCTGAGATAAAGTCGATTCTGGAACGCCAGACATAAAAATGTTGATAACTTTCGAAAAACACCTCAGACAAATTAGATTTGATGTGCAACTACTAGAAAGATCGTTTCTGCTATAGTGGGAGGTGAAAATTTCATGTTCTGAAGCTTCCTTGCAAAGTTATGGCACAATGCTGAAAATGCGTTTTCAGCCTGTGATAAGGTTGATTCCGGAACGCCAAACATAAAAATGTTGATAACTTTGCAAAAACACTTCAGACAGCTTAGATTTGATGTGCAACTACAAGAAAGACCCTTTATATTATTGTGGGAGGTTAAAATTTCATGTTCTGAAGATTCCTTGCAAAGTTATGGCACAAAGCAGAAAACGCGTTTTCAGCCAGAGATAAAGTGGATTCTGGAACGCCAAACATAAAAATGTTGATAACTTTGGAAAACCACTTCAGACAGCTTAGATTTGATGTGCAACTACTAGAAAGACCCTTTCTACTACAGTGGGATGTTAAAATTTCATGTTCTGAAGCTTCCCTGCAAAGTTATGGCACAATGCAGAAAACGCGTTTTCAGACTGAGATAAGGTGGGTTCCGAAACGCCAAACGTAAAAATGTTGATCACTTTGCAAAAACACTTCAGACAGCTTAGATTTGATGTGCAACTACTAGAAAGACCCGTTCTGTTATAGTGGGAGGTGAAAATTTCATGTTCTAAAGGTTCCCTGCAAAGTTATGGCACAATCCGTAAAACGCGTTTTCAGCCTGAGATAAGGTCGATTCCGGAACGCCAAACATAAAAATGTTGATAACTTTCGAAAAACACTTCAGACAGCTTAGATTTGATGTGCAACTACCAGAAAGACCCTTTCTGCTATAGTGGGACGTGAAAATGTCATGTTCTGAAGCTTCCCTGCAAAGTTATGGCACAATGCAAAAAACGCCTTTTCAGCCTGAGATAAGGTTGATTCCGGAACGCCAAACATAAAAATGTTGATAACTTTCGAAAAACACTTCAGACAGCTTAGATTTGATGTGCAACTACTAGAAAAACCCTTTCTGCTATAGTGGGAGGTGAAAATTTCATGTTCTGAAGCTTCCATGCAAAGTTATGGCACAATGCAGACAACGCGTTTTCAGCCTGAGATTAGGTAGATTCCGGAACGCAAAACACATAAATGTTGATAACTTTCGAAAAACACTTCAGACAGCTTAGATTTGATGTGCAACTACTAGAAAGACCCTTTCTGCTATAGTGGAAGGTGAAAATTTCATGTTCTGAAGCTTCCTTGCAAAGTTATGGCACAATGCAGAAAATGCGTTTTCAGCCTGAGATAAGGTTGATTCCGGAACGCCAAACATAAAAATGTTGATAACTTTGGAAAAACACTTCAGACAGGTTAGATTTGATGTGCAACTACTAGAAAAACCCTTTCTGCTATAGTGGGAGGTCAAAATTTCATGTTCTAAAGGTTCCCTGCAAAGTTATGGCACAATGCAGAAAACGCTTTTTCAGCCTGAGATAAGGTAGATTCCGGAACGCCATACATAAAAATGTTGATAACTTTGGAAAAACACATCAGACTGCTTAGATTTGATGTGCAACTACTAGAAAGACCCTTTCTGCTATAGTGGGAGGTGAAAATGTCATGTTCTGAAGCTTCCCTGCAAAGTTATGGCACAATGCAAAAAACACCTTTTCAGCCTGAGATAAGGTTGATTCCGGAACGCCAAACATAAAAATGTTGATAACTTTCGAAAAACACTTCAGACAGCTTAGATTTGATGTGCAACTACTAGAAAAACCCTTTCTGCTATAGTGGGAGGTGAAAATTTCATGTTCTGAAGCTTCCATGCAAAGTTATGGCACAATGCAGACAACGCGTTTTCAGCCTGAGATTAGGTAGATTCCGGAACGCAAAACATAAAAATGTTGATAACTTTGGAAAAACACTTCAGACAGCTTAGATTTGATGTGCAACTCCTAGAAAGACCCTTTCTGTTATAGTGGGAGGTTAAAATTTCATGTTCTGAAGCTTCCTTGCAAAGTTATGGCACAATGCAGAAAATGCGTTTTTCAGCCTGAGATAAGGTTGATTCCGGAACGCCAAACATAAAAATGTTGATAACTTTGGAAAAACACTTCAGACAGCTTAGATTTGATGTGCAACTGCTAGAAAGACCCTTTCTGCTATAGTGGGAGGTGAAAATTTCATGTTCTGAAGCTTCCTTGCAAAGTTATGGCACAATGCAGAAAATGCGTTTTCAGCCTGAGATAAGGTTGATTCCGGAACGCCAAACATAAATATGTTGATAACTTTCGAAAACCACTTTAGACAGCTTACATTTGATGTGCAACTACAAGAAAGACCCTTTATATTATTGTGGGAGGTTAAAATTTCATGTTCTGAAGATTCCTTGCAAAGTTATGGCACAAAGCAGAAAACGCGTTTTCAGCCAGAGATAAAGTGGATTCTGGAACGCCAAACATAAAAATGTTGATAACTTTCGAAAAACACGTCAGACAGCTTAGATTTGATGTGCAACTATTAGAAGGACCCTTTCTGCTATAGTGGGAGGTGAACATTTCATGTTCTGAAGCTTCCCTGCAAAGTTATGACACAATGCAGAAAACGCCTTTTCAACCTGAGATAATATGGTTTCCGGAACGCCAAACATAAAAATGTTGATAACATTGGAATAACACTTCAGACAGCTTAGATTTGATGTGTAACTACTAGAAAGACCCTTTCTGCTATAGTGGGAAGTGAAAATTTCATGTTCTGAAGCTTCCCTGCAAAGTTGTGGGAAAATGCAGAAAACGCGTTTTGAGCCTGAGATAAGGTGGGTTTCGGAACGCCAAACATAAAAATGTTGGTAACTTTCGAAAAACACTTCAGACAGATTAGATTTGATGTGCAACTATTAGAAAGACCCTGTTGGTCATATTGGGAGTTTAAAATTTCATGTTCTGATGCTTCCCTGCAAAGTTAAGGAACAATGCAGAAAACGCGTTTTCAGCCTGAGATAAGGTGGGTTCCGGAACGCCAAACTTAAAAATGTTGATAACTTTGGAAAAACACTTCAGACAGCTTAGATTTGATGTGCAACTACTAGAAGGACCCTTTCTGTTAAAGTGGAAGGTGAAAATTCCATGTTCTGAAGCTCCCCAGAAAAGTAAAGGCACAATGCAGAAAACGCGTTTTCAGCCAGAGATAAGGTGGGTTCCGGAACGTCAAACGTAAAAATGTTGATAACTTTGGAAAAACACTTCAGACAGCTTAGATTTGATGTACAACGACGAGAAAGAACCTTTCTGCTATAGTGGGAGGTGAACATTTCATGTTCTGAAGCTTCCCGGAGAAGTTATCGCACAATGCAGAAAACGCGTTTTCAGCCTGATATAAGGTGGGTTCCAAAACGCCAAACGTAAAAATGTTGATAACTTTGGAACAACATTTCAGACAGCTTAGATTTGATGTGCAACTACGAGAAAGACCATTTCTGTTATTGTGGGAAGCTAAAATTTCATGTTCTGAAGCTTCCCTGCAAAGTTATGGCAAAATGCAGAAAACGCATTTTGAGACTGACATAAGGTCGATTCCGGAACGCCAAACATAAAAATGTTGATAACTTTGGAAAAACACCTCAGACAGCTTAGATTTGACGTGCAACTACCAGAAAGTCCTTTTTTGCTGTTGTGGGATGTGAAAATTTGATGTTCGGAAGCTTCCCTGCAAAGTGATGGCACAACGCAGAAAATACGTTTCCAGCCTGAGATTAGGTGGGTTCCAGAACGCCAAACATAAAATTCTTGATAACTTTGGAAAAAACATTTCAGACAGCTTATATTTGATGAACAACTACTAGAAAGACCCTTTCTCCTATAAATGGAGGTGAAAATGTCATGTTCTGAAGCTTACCTGCAAAGTTTTGGCACAATGCAGAAAACGCGTTTTCAGCCTGAGATTAGTTGGGTTCCAGAACGCCAAACATAAAAATGTTGATAACTTTGGAAAAACACTTCAGACAGCTTATATTTGATGTGCAACTACTAGAAATACAATTTCTGCTATAGTGGTAGGTGAAACTTTCATGTTCTGAAGCTTCCCTGCAAAGTGAAGGAACAATGCAGAAAACGCGTTTTCAGCCTGAGATAAGGTGGGTTCCGGAACGCCAAACATAAAAATGTTGATAACTTTGGAAAAACACTTCAGACAGCTTAGATTTGATGTGCAACTACTAGAAAGACCCTTTCTGCTACAGTGGGAGGTTAAAATTTCATGTTCTGAAGCTTCCCTGCAAAGTTATGGCACAATGCAAAAAACGCGTTTTCAGCCTGAGATAAGGTGGGTTCCGGAACGCCAAACATAAAAATGTTGATAACTTTGGAAAAACTCTTCAGACAGCTTAAATTTGATGTGCAACTACTAGAAAGACCTTTTCTGCTATAGTGGGAGGTGAACATTTCATGTTCTGAAGCTTCCCTGAGAAGTAATGGCACAATGCAGAAAACGCGTTTTCAGCCTGAGATAAGGTGGGTTACGAAACGCCAAACGTAAAAATGTTGATCACTTTGGAACAACACTTCAGACAGCTTAGATTTGATGTGCAACTACTAGAAAGACCCTTTCTGCTATAGTGGGAGGTCAAAATGTCATGTTCTGAAGCTTCCCTGCAAAGTTATGGGACAATGCAGAAAACGATTTTTCATCCTGAGATATGGTCGATTCCGGAACGCCAAACATAAAAATGTTGATAACTTTCGAAAAACACTTCAGACAGCTTAGATTTGATGTGCAACTACCAGAAAGACCCTTTCTGCTATAGTGGGACGTGAAAATTTCATGTCTGAAGCTTCCCTGCAAAGTTATGGCACAATGCAGAAAACGCGTTTTCAGGCTGAGATAAGGTCCATTCTGGAACGCCAAACATAAAAATGTTGATAACTTTTGAAAACCACTTCAGACAGTTTAGATTTGATGTGCAACTACTAGAAAGACCCTTTCTGCTATAGTGGGAGGTGAAAATTTCATGTTCTGAAGCTTCCTTGCAAAGTTATGGCACAATGCAGAAAATGCGTTTTCAGCCTGAGATCAGGTTGATTCCGGAACGCCAAACATAAAAATGGTGATAACTTTCGAAAAACAATTCAGACAGCTTAGATTTGATGTGCAACTACTAGAAAGACCCTTTCTGCTAGAGTGGGAGGTGTAAATTTCATGTCCTGAAGCTTCCCTGCAAAGTTATGGCACAATGCAGAAAACGCGTGTTCAGCCTGAGATAAGGTGGGTTCCCGAACGCCAAACGTAAAAATGTTGATAACTTTGGAAAAACATTTCAGACAGCTTAGATTTGATGTGCAACTTCTAGAAAGACCCTTTCTGCTATAGTGGGAGGTGAAAATGTCATGTTCTGAAGATTCCGTGCAAAGTTATGGCACAATGCAGAAAAGGCGTTTTCAGTCTGAGATAAGGTCGATTCTGGAACACCAAACATAAAAATGTTGAAAACTTTCGAAAAACACTTCAGACAGCTTAGATTTGATGTGCAACTACTAGAGAAACCCTTTCTGCGATAGTGGGACGTGAACATACCATGTTCAGAAGCTTCCCTGAGAAGTTATGGCACAATGCGTAAAACGCGTTTTCAGCCTGAGATAAGGTCGATTCCGGAACGCCAAACATAAAAATGTTGATAACTTTGGAAAAACACTTCAGACAGCTTACATTTGATGTGCAACTACTAGAAAGACCCTTTCTGCTATAGTGGGAGGTGAACATTTCATGTTCTGAAGCTTCCTTGCAAAGTTATGGCACAATGCAGAAAACGTGTTTTCAGCTTGAGATAAGGTGGGTTCCGGAACGCCAAACATAAAAATGTTGATAACTTTCAAAAAACACTTCAGACAGCTTAGATTTGATGAGCAACTACTAGAAAGACCCTTTCTGCTATAGTGGGAGGTGAACATTTCATGTTCTGAAGGTTCCCTGAGAAGTTATGGCACAATGCAGAAAACGCGTTTTCAGTCTGAGATAAGGTTGATTCCCGAACGCCAAGCGTAAAAATGTTGATAACTTTGGAACAACACTTCAGACAGCTTAGATTTGATGTGCAACTACTAGAAAGAGCCTTTCTGCTATAGTGGGAGGTGAAAATTTCATGTTCTGAAGCTTCTCTGCAAAGTTATGGCACAATGCGTAATACGCGTTTTCAGCCTGAGATAAGGTCGATTCCGGAACGCCAAAGATAAAAATGTTGATAACTATGGAAAAACACTACAGACAGCTTAGATTTGATGTGCCAATACGAGAAAGACCCTTTCTGCTATAGTGGGACGTGAAAATTTCATGTTCTGAAGCTTCCTTGCAAAGTTATGGCCCAATGCAGAAAACGCGTTTTCAGCTTGAGATAAGGTGGGTTCCGGAACGCCAAACATAAAAATGTTGATAACTTTCGAAAAACACTTCAGACAGCTTAGATTTGATGTGCAACTACTAGAAAGACCATTTCTGCTATAGTGGGAGGTGAACATTTAATGTTCTCAAGCTTCCCTTAGAAGTTATGGCACAATGCAGAAAACGCATTTTCAGCATGACATAAGGTGGATTCCGAAACGCCAAACGTAAAAATGTTGATAACTTTGGAACAACACTTCAGACAGCTGAGATTTGATGTGCAACTACTAGAAAGACCCTTTCTGCTATTGTGGGAGGTCAAAATTTCATGTTCTGAAGCTTCCCTGGAAAGTTATGGGACAATGCAGAAAACAATTTTTCATCCTGAGATAAGGTCGATTCCGGAACGCCAAACATAAAAATGTTGATAACTTTGGAAAAACACTTCAGACAGCTTAGATTTGATGTGCAACTACTAGAAAGAACGTTTCTGCTATAGTGGGAGGTGAACATTTCATGTTGTGAAGCTTCCCTGAGAAGCTATGGCACAATGCGTAAAACGCGTTTTCTGCCTGAGATAAGGTCGATTCTGGAACGCCAAACATAAAAATGTTCATAACTTTGGAAAAACACTTCAGACAGCTTAGATTTGATGTGCATCTACTAGAAAGACCCTTTCTGCTGTAGTGGGAGGTGAAAATTACATTCTCTGAAGCTTCCCTGCAAAGTTATTGCACAAAGCGTAAAAAGCGTTTTCAGCCTGAGATAAGGTCGATTCCGGAACGCCAAACATAAAAATGTTGATAACTTTGGAAAAACACATCAGACAGCTTATATTTGATGTGCCACTACTAGAAAGACCATTTCACCTATAGTGGGAGGTTAAAATTTCATGTTCTGAATCTTCCCTGCAAACTTATGGGACAATGCAGAAAACGATTTTTCATCCTGAGATAAGGTCGATTCCGGAACGCCAAACATAAAAATGTTGATAACTTTCGAAAAACACTTCAGACAGCTTAGATTTGATGTGCAACTACTAGAAAGACCCTTTCTGCTATAGTGGGACGTGAAAATTTCATGTTCTGAAGCTTCCCTGCAAAGTTATGGCACAATGCAGAAAACGCGTTTTCAGCCTGAGATAAGGTCGATTCTGGAACGCCAAACATAAAAATGTTGATAACTTTCGAAAAACACTTCAGACTGCTTGGATTTGATGTGCAACTACTACAAAAACCCTTTCTGCTCTAGTGGGAGGTGACAATTTCATTCTCTGAAGCTTCCCTGCAAAGTTTTTGCACATAGTGTAAAAAGCGTTTTCAGCCTGAGATAAGGTCGATTCCGGAACGCCAAACATAAAAATGTTGATAACTTTGGAAAAACACATCAGACAGCTTAGATTTGATGTGCAACTACTAGAAAGACCCTTTCTGCTATAGTGGGAGGTGAAAATTTCATTTTCTGAAGCTTCTCTGCAAAGTTATGGCACAATGCGTAAAACGCGTTTTCAGCATGAGATAAGGTGGGTTCCGGAACGCCAAACATAAAAATGTTGATAACTTTCGAAAAACACTTCAGACAGCTTAGATTTGATGTGCAACTACTAGAATGACCATTTCTGCTATAGTGGGACGGGAAAATTTCATGTTCTGAAGCTTCCCTGCAAAGTTATGTCACAATGCAGAAAACCTGTTTTCAGCCTGAGATAAGGTGGGTTCCGGAACGCCAAACATAAAAATGTTGATAACTTTCGAAAAACACTTCAGACTGCTTAGATTTGATGTGCAACTACTACAAAAACCCTTTCTGCTGTAGTGGGAGGAGAAAATTTCATTCTCTGAAGCTTCCCTGCAAAGTTATTGCACAAAGCGTAAAAAGCGTTTTCAGCCTGAGATAAGGTCGATTCCGGAACACCAAACTTAAAAATGTTGATAACTTTGGAAAAACACATCAGACAGCTTAGATTTGATGTGCAACTACTAGAAAGACCATTTCAGCTATAGTTGGAGGTTAAAATTTAATGTTCTAAAGCTTCCCTGCAAAGTTATGGCACAATGCAGAAAACGCGTTTTCAGCCTGAGATAAGGTCGATTCCGTAACGCCATACATAAAAGTGTTGATAACTTTGGAAAAACACATCAGACAGCTTAGATTTGATGTGCAACTACTAGAAAGACCATTTCAGCTATAGTGGGAGGTTAAAATTTCATTCTCTGAAGCTTCCCTGCAAAGTTTTTGCACATAGCGTAAAAAGCGTTTTCAGCCTGAGATAAGGTCGATTCCGGAACGCCAAACATAAAAATGTTGATAACTTTGGAAAAACACATCAGACAGCTTAGATTTGATGTGCAACTACTAGAAAGACCCTTTCTGCTATAGTGGGAGGTGAAAATTTCATTTTCTGAAGCTTCTCTGCAAAGTTATGGCACAATGCGTAAAACGCGTTTTCAGCCTGAGATAAGGTGGGTTCCGGAACGCCAAACATAAAAATGTTGATAACTTTGGAAAAACACATCAGACAGCTTAGATTTGATGTGCAACTACTAGAAAGACCCTTTCTGCTATAGTGGGAGGTGAAAATTTCATTTTCTGAAGCTTCTCTGCAAAGTTATGGCACAATGCGTAAAACGCGTTTTCAGCCTGAGATAAGGTGGGTTCCGGAACGCCAAACATAAAAATGTTGATAACTTTCGAAAAACACTTCAGACAGCTTAGATTTGATGTGCAACTACTAGAATGACCATTTCTGCTATAGTGGGACGGGAAAATTTCATGTTCTGAAGCTTCCCTGCAAAGTTATGTCACAATGCAGAAAACCTGTTTTCAGCCTGAGATAAGGTGGGTTCCGGAACGCCAAACATAAAAATGTTGATAACTTTGGAAAAACACATCAGACAGCTTAGATTTGATGTGCAACTACTAGAAAGACCATTTCAGCTATAGTTGGAGGTTAAAATTTAATGTTCTAAAGCTTCCCTGCAAAGTTATGGCACAATGCAGAAAACGCGTTTTCAGCCTGAGATAAGGTCGATTCCGTAACGCCATACATAAAAGTGTTGATAACTTTGGAAAAACACATCAGACAGCTTAGATTTGATGTGCAACTACTAGAAAGACCATTTCAGCTATAGTGGGAGGTTAAAATTTCATTCTCTGAAGCTTCCCTGCAAAGTTTTTGCACATAGCGTAAAAAGCGTTTTCAGCCTGAGATAAGGTCGATTCCGGAACGCCAAACATAAAAATGTTGATAACTTTGGAAAAACACATCAGACAGCTTAGATTTGATGTGCAACTACTAGAAAGACCCTTTCTGCTATAGTGGGAGGTGAAAATTTCATTTTCTGAAGCTTCTCTGCAAAGTTATGGCACAATGCGTAAAACGCGTTTTCAGCCTGAGATAAGGTGGGTTCCGGAACGCCAAACATAAAAATGTTGATAACTTTGGAAAAACACATCAGACAGCTTAGATTTGATGTGCAACTACTAGAAAGACCCTTTCTGCTATAGTGGGAGGTGAAAATTTCATTTTCTGAAGCTTCTCTGCAAAGTTATGGCACAATGCGTAAAACGCGTTTTCAGCCTGAGATAAGGTGGGTTCCGGAACGCCAAACATAAAAATGTTGATAACTTTCGAAAAACACTTCAGACAGCTTAGATTTGATGTGCAACTACTAGAATGACCATTTCTGCTATAGTGGGACGGGAAAATTTCATGTTCTGAAGCTTCCCTGCAAAGTTATGTCACAATGCAGAAAACCTGTTTTCAGCCTGAGATAAGGTGGGTTCCGGAACGCCAAACATAAAAATGTTGATAACTTTCGAAAAACACTTCAGACTGCTTAGATTTGATGTGCAACTACTAGAAAAACCCTTTCTGCTGTAGTGGGAGGAGAAAATTTCATTCTCTGAAGCTTCCCTGCAAAGTTATTGCACAAAGCGTAAAAAGCGTTTTCAGCCTGAGATAAGGTCGATTCCGGAACACCAAACTTAAAAATGTTGATAACTTTGGAAAAACACATCAGACAGCATAGATTTGATGTGCAACTACTAGAAAGACCATTTCAGCTATAGTTGGAGGTTAAAATTTAATGTTCTAAAGCTTCCCTGCAAAGTTATGGCACAATGCAGAAAACGCGTTTTCAGCCTGAGATAAGGTCGATTCCGGAACGCCATACATAAAAGTGTTGATAACTTTGGAAAAACACATCAGACAGCTTAGATTTGATCTGCAACTACTAGAAAGACCATTTCAGCTATAGTGGGAGGTTAAAATTTCATGTTCTGAAGCTTCCCTGCAAAGTTAAGGCACAATGCAGAAAACGCGTTTTCAGCCTGAGATAAGGTCGATTCCGGAACGACAAACTTAAAAATGTTGATAACTTTGGAAAAACACATCAGACAGCTTAGATTTGATGTGCAACTACGAGAAAGACCCTTTCTGCTATAGTGGGAGGTGAAAATTTCATTTTCTGAAGCTTCTCTGCAAAGTTATGGTACAATGCGTAAAACGCGTTTTCAGCCTGAGATAAGGTGGGTTCCGGAACGCCAAACATAAAAATGTTGATAACTTTCGAAAAACACTTCAGACAGCTTAGATTTGCTGTGCAAATACTAGAAAGACCCTTTCTGCTATAGTGGGACATGAAAATTTCATGTTCTGAAGCTTCCCTGCAAAGTTATGGCACAATGGAGAAAACACGTTTTCAGCCTGAGATATGGTCGATTCTGGAACGACAAACATAAAAATGTTGATAACTTTCGAAAAACACTTCAGACAGCTTAGATTTGATGTGCAACTACTAGAAAGACCCTTTCTGCTATAGTGGGAGATGAACATTTCATGTTCTGAAGCTTCCATGCAAAGTTATTGCACAATCCAGAAAACGCGTTTTCAGCCTGAGATAAGGTCGATTCTGGAACGCCAAACATAAAAATGTTGATAACTTTCGAAAAACACTTCAGACAGCTTAGATTTGATGTGCAACTACTAGAATGACCATTCCTGCTATAGTGGGACGGGAAAATTTCATGTTATGAAGCTTCCCTGCAAAGTTATGGCAAAATATGTAAAACGCGTTTTCAGGCTGAGATAAGGTGGGTTCCGGAATGCCAAACATAAAAATGTTGATAACTGCAGAAAAACACTTCAAGACAGCTTAGATTTGATGTGCAACTACTAGAATGACCTTTTCTGCTATAGTGGCAGGTTAAAATGTCATGCTCTGAAGCTTCCCTGCAAAGTTATGGCACAATGCGTAAAACGCGTTTTCAGCCGGAAATAAGGTCGATTCCGGAACGCCAAACATAAACATGTTCATAATTCTGGAAAAACACTTCAGACAGCTTAGATTTGATGTGCAACTACTAGAAAGACCATTTCTGCCATTGTGGGAGGTGAAAATTCGATGTTCTGAAGCTTTCCTGCAAAGTTATGGCACAATGCGTAAAACGCGTTTTCAGCCTGAGATAAGGTTGATTCCGGAACACCAAACATAAAAGTGTTGATAACTATTGAAAAACAATTCAAACAGCTTCGATTTGATGTGCAACTACTAGAAAGACCCTTTCTGCTATAGTGGGATGTAGAAATTTCATGTTCTGAAGCTTCCCTGCAAAGTTATGGCACAATGCGTAAAACGCGTTTTCAGCCTGAGATAAGGTTGATTCCAGAACGCCAAACATAAAAATGTTGATAACTTTGGAAAAACAATTCAAACAGCTTAGATTTGATGTGCAACTACTAGAAAGACCCTTTCTGCAATCGTGGGTCGTGGAAATTTCATGTTCTGAAGCTTCCCTGCAAAGTTATGTCACAATGCAGAAAACGCGTTTTCAGCCTCACATAAGGTCAATTCCGGAACGCCAAACATAAAAATGTTAATAACTCCGAAAAAACACTTCAGACAGCTTAGATTTGATGTGCAAGTACTAGAAAGACCATTTCTGCTGTAGTGGGAGGTGAAAATTTCATGTTCTGAAGCTTCCCTGCAAAGTTATGGCACAATGCAGAAAACGAGTATTCAGCATCACATAAGGTCGATTCCGGCATGCCAAACATAAAAATGTTGATAACTTTGGAAAAACACTTCAGACAGCTTAGATTTGATGTGCAACTACTAGAAAGACCGTTTCTGCCATTGTGGGAGGTGAAAATTCGATGTTCTGAAGCTTCCCTGCAAAGTTATGGTACCATGCGTAAAACGCGTTTTCAGCCTGAGATAAGGTCGATTCCGGAAGGCCAAACATAAACATGTTCATAATTCTGGAAAAACACTTCAGACAGCTTAGATTTGATGTGCAACTACTAGAAAGACAATTTCTGCCATTGTGGGAGGTGAAAATTCGATGTTCTGAAGCTTCCCTGCAAAGTTATGCCACAATGCAGGAAACGCGTTTTCAGATTGAGATAAGGTTGATTCCGGAACGCCAAACATAAAAATATTGATAACTTGGGAAAAACTCTTTAGACAGCTTAGATTTGATGTGCAACTACGAGAAAGACCCTTTCTGCTATAGTGGGAGGTGAAAATTTCATTTTCTGAAGCTTCTCTGCAAAGTTATGGTACAATGCGTAAAACGCGTTTTCAGCCTGAGATAAGGTGGGTTCCGGAACGCCAAACATAAAAATGTTGATAACTTTCGAAAAACACTTCAGACAGCTTAGATTTGCTGTGCAAATACTAGAAAGACCCTTTCTGCTATAGTGGGACATGAAAATTTCATGTTCTGAAGCTTCCCTGCAAAGTTATGGCACAATGGAGAAAACACGTTTTCAGCCTGAGATATGGTCGATTCTGGAACGACAAACATAAAAATGTTGATAACTTTCGAAAAACACTTCAGACAGCTTAGATTTGATGTGCAACTACTAGAAAGACCCTTTCTGCTATAGTGGGAGATGAACATTTCATGTTCTGAAGCTTCCATGCAAAGTTATTGCACAATCCAGAAAACGCGTTTTCAGCCTGAGATAAGGTCGATTCTGGAACGCCAAACATAAAAATGTTGATAACTTTCGAAAAACACTTCAGACAGCTTAGATTTGATGTGCAACTACTAGAATGACCATTCCTGCTATAGTGGGACGGGAAAATTTCATGTTATGAAGCTTCCCTGCAAAGTTATGGCAAAATATGTAAAACGCGTTTTCAGGCTGAGATAAGGTGGGTTCCGGAATGCCAAACATAAAAATGTTGATAACTGCAGAAAAACACTTCAAGACAGCTTAGATTTGATGTGCAACTACTAGAATGACCTTTTCTGCTATAGTGGCAGGTTAAAATGTCATGCTCTGAAGCTTCCCTGCAAAGTTATGGCACAATGCGTAAAACGCGTTTTCAGCCGGAAATAAGGTCGATTCCGGAACGCCAAACATAAACATGTTCATAATTCTGGAAAAACACTTCAGACAGCTTAGATTTGATGTGCAACTACTAGAAAGACCATTTCTGCCATTGTGGGAGGTGAAAATTCGATGTTCTGAAGCTTTCCTGCAAAGTTATGGCACAATGCGTAAAACGCGTTTTCAGCCTGAGATAAGGTTGATTCCGGAACACCAAACATAAAAGTGTTGATAACTATTGAAAAACAATTCAAACAGCTTCGATTTGATGTGCAACTACTAGAAAGACCCTTTCTGCTATAGTGGGATGTAGAAATTTCATGTTCTGAAGCTTCCCTGCAAAGTTATGGCACAATGCGTAAAACGCGTTTTCAGCCTGAGATAAGGTTGATTCCAGAACGCCAAACATAAAAATGTTGATAACTTTGGAAAAACAATTCAAACAGCTTAGATTTGATGTGCAACTACTAGAAAGACCCTTTCTGCAATCGTGGGTCGTGGAAATTTCATGTTCTGAAGCTTCCCTGCAAAGTTATGTCACAATGCAGAAAACGCGTTTTCAGCCTCACATAAGGTCAATTCCGGAACGCCAAACATAAAAATGTTAATAACTCCGAAAAAACACTTCAGACAGCTTAGATTTGATGTGCAAGTACTAGAAAGACCATTTCTGCTGTAGTGGGAGGTGAAAATTTCATGTTCTGAAGCTTCCCTGCAAAGTTATGGCACAATGCAGAAAACGAGTATTCAGCATCACATAAGGTCGATTCCGGCATGCCAAACATAAAAATGTTGATAACTTTGGAAAAACACTTCAGACAGCTTAGATTTGATGTGCAACTACTAGAAAGACCGTTTCTGCCATTGTGGGAGGTGAAAATTCGATGTTCTGAAGCTTCCCTGCAAAGTTATGGTACCATGCGTAAAACGCGTTTTCAGCCTGAGATAAGGTCGATTCCGGAAGGCCAAACATAAACATGTTCATAATTCTGGAAAAACACTTCAGACAGCTTAGATTTGATGTGCAACTACTAGAAAGACAATTTCTGCCATTGTGGGAGGTGAAAATTCGATGTTCTGAAGCTTCCCTGCAAAGTTATGCCACAATGCAGGAAACGCGTTTTCAGATTGAGATAAGGTTGATTCCGGAACGCCAAACATAAAAATATTGATAACTTGGGAAAAACTCTTTAGACAGCTTAGATTTGATGTGCAACTACTAGATAGACCCTTTCTGCTATAGTGGGAGGTTAAAATTTCGTGTTCTGAAGCTTCCCTCCAAAGTTATGGCACAATGCAAAAAAAGCGTTTACAGCCTGAGATAAGGTGGGTTCCGAAACGCCTAACATAAAAATGTTGATAACTTTGGAAAAACACTTCAGACAGCCTAGATTTGATGTGCAACTACTAGAAACACCCTTTCTGCTATAGTGGGAGGTGAAAATTCGATGTTCTGAAGCTTCCCTGCAAAGTTATGGCACCATGCGTAAAACGCGTTTTCAACCAGAGATAAGGTCGATTCCGGAACGCCAAAGATAAAAATGTTCATAAATCTGGAAAAACACTTCAGACAGCTTCGATTTGATGTGCAACTACTAGAAAGACCATTTCTGCCATTGTGGGAGGTGAAAATTCGATGTTCTGAAGCTTCCCAGCAAAGTAATGCCACAATGCAGGAAACACGTTTTCAGCCTGAGATAAAGTCGATTCCGGAATGCCAAACATAAAAATGTTGATAACTTTGGAAAAACACTTCAGACAGCTTAGATTTTATGTTGAAGAATGAGAAAGACGCTTTCTGCTATAATGGGAATTGAAAATTCGATGTTCTGAAGCGTCCCTGCAAAGTTATGCCACAATGCAGGAAACGCGTTTTCAGCCTAAGATAAGGTTGATTCCGGAAAACCAAACATAAAAGTGTTGATAACTTTGGAAAAACAATTCAAACAGCTTCGATTTGATGTGCAACTGCTAGAAAGACCCTTTCTGCTATCGTGGGAGGTTAAAATTTCATGTTCTGAAGCTTCCCTGCAAAGTTATGTCACAATGCAGAAAACGCGTTTTCAGCCTCACATATGGTCAATTCCAGAACGCCAAACATAAAAATGTTGATAACTTTGGAAAAAGACTGGAGACAGCTTAGATTTGATGTGCAACTACTAGAAAGACCATTTCCGCTATAGTGGCAGGTGAAAATTTCATGTTCTGACGCTTCCCTGCAAAGTTTTGGCACAATGCGTAAAACGCGTTTTCAGCCTGAGATAATGTCGATTCCGGAACGCCAAACATAAAAATGTTGATAACTTTGGAAAGACACTTCAGACAGCTTAGAGTTGATGTGCAAATACTAGAAAGACCCTTTCTGCTATAGTTGGTAGTGAAAATTCCATGTTCTGAAGCTTCCCTGCAAATTTATGCAAAAGGCGTAAAACGCGTTTTCAGCCTGAGATAAGGTTGATTCCGGAACGCCAAACATAAAAATGTTGATAACTTTGGAAAAAGACTGGAGACAGCTTAGATTTGATGTGCAACTACTAGAAAGACCATTTCTGCTATAGTGGCAGGTGAAAATTTCATGTTCTGAAGCTTACCTGCAAAGTTTTGGCACAATGCGTAAAACGCGTTTTCAGCCTGAGATAATGTCGATTCCGGAACGCCAAACATAAAAATGTTGATAACTTTGGAAAGACACTTCAGACAGCTTAGAGTTGATGTGCAAATACTAGAAAGACCCTTTCTGCTATAGTTGGTAGTGAAAATTCCATGTTCTGAAGCTTCCCTGCAAATTTATGCAAAAGGCGTAAAACGCGTTTTCAGCCTGAGATAAGGTCGATTCCGGAACGCCAAACATAAAAATGTTGATAACTTTGGAAAAAGACTGGAGACAGCTTAGATTTGATGTGCAACTACTAGAAAGACCCTTTCTGCTATAGTGGGAGGTGAAAATATCATGTTCTGAAGCTTCCCTGCAAAGTTATGGCACAATGCGTAAAACGCGTTTTCAGCCTGAGATAAGGTGGGTTCCAGAACGCCAAAATAAAAATGTTGATAACTTTGGAAAAACACATCAGACAGCTTAGATTTGATGTGCAACTACTAGAAAGACCCTTTCTGGCATATTGGGAGGTCAGAATTTCATGTTCTGAAGCTTCCCTGCAAAGTTATGGGACAATGCAGAAAACAATTTTTCATCCTGAGATAAGGTCGATTCCGGAACGCCAAACTTAAAAATGTTGATAACTGAGGAAAAACTCTACAGACAGCTTAGATATGATGTGCAGCTACTGAAAAGACCCTTTCTGCTATAGTGGGAGGTGAAAATTTCATGTTCTGAAGCTGCCCTGCAAAGTTATGGCACAATGCAGAAAACGCATTTTAGGCCTGAGATAAGGTCGATTCAGGAACACCAAACAAAAAAATGTTGAAAACTTTCGAAAAACACTTCAGTCAGCTTAGATTTGATGTGCAACTACGAGAAAGACCCTTTCTGCTATAGTGGGAGGTGAAAATATCATGTTCTGAAGCTTCCCTGCAAAGTTATGGCACAATGCGTAAAACGCGTTTTCATCCGGAGATGAGGTTGATTTCAGAACGCCAAACATAAAAATGTTGATAACTCAGGAAAAACGATACAGACAGCTTAGATTTGATGTGCAACTACTAGAAAGACCCTTTCTGCTATAGTGGGGGGTGAAAATTTCATGTTCTGAAGCTTCCTTGCAAAGTTATGGCACAATGAAGAAAATGCGTGTTCAGCCTGAGATAAGGTCGATTCCGGAAAGCCAAACATAAAAATATTGATAACTTTGGAAAAACACTTCAGACAGCTTAGATTTGATGTGCAACTACTAGAAAGACCGTTTCTGCTATAGTGGGAGTTGAAAATTTCTTGTTGTGAAGCTTTCCTGCAAAGTTATGGCACAATGCGTAAAACGCGTTTTCAGCCTGAGATAAGGTTGATTCTGGATTTCCAAACATAAGAATGTTGATAACTTTGGAAAAACACTTCAGACAGCTTAGATTTGATGTGCAACTACTAGAAAGACCCTTTCTGCTCTAGTGGGATGTTAAAATTTCATGTTCTGAAGCTTCCCTACAAAGTTATGGCAAAATATGTAAAACGCGTTTTCAGGCTGAGATAAGGTGGGTTCCGGAACGCCAAACATAAAAATGTTGATAACTTTGGAAAAACACTTCAGACAGCTTAGATTTGATGTGCAACTATTAGAAAGACCCTTTCTGCTATAGTGGGAGGAGAAAATTTCATGTTCTGAAGCTTCCCTGCAAGTTATGCCACAATGCGTAAAACGCGTTTTCAGCCTGAGATAAGGTTGATTCCGGAACGCCAAACATAAGAATGTTGAAAACTTTGGAAAAACACTTCAGACAGCTTAGATTTGACGTGCAACTACTAGAAAAACCCATTCTGCTATAGTGGGATGTTAAACTTTCATGTTCTGAAGTCTCCCTGCAAAGTTATGGCACTATCCAGAAAACGCGTTTTTAGCCTGAGATAAGGTGGGTTCCAGAACGCCAAACATAAAAATGTTGATAACTTTGGAAAAACACTTCAGACAGCTTAGTTTTGATGTGCAACTACTAGAAAAACCCTTTCTGCTATAGTGGGAGGTGAAAATGTCATGTTCTGAAGCTTCCCTGCAAAGTTATGGCAATATATGTAAAGCGCGATTTCAGGCTGAGATAAGGTCGATTCCGAAACGCCAAACATAAAAATGTTGATAACTTTGGAAAAACACATCAGACAGCTAAGATTTGATGTGCAACTACTAGAAAGACGCATTCTGCTATAGTGGGAGGTTAAAATTTCATGTTCTTAAGCTTCCCTGCAAAGTTATGGCACAATGCAGGAAACTCGTATTCAGCCTCACATAAGGTCAATTCCGGAACGCCAAACATAAAAATGTTGATAACTTTGGAAAAACACTTCAGACAGCTTAGATTTGATGTGCAACGACTGGAAAAAGCCTTTCTGCTATAGTGGGAGTTGAAAATTTCATGTTCTGAAGCTTCCCTGCAAAGTTATGGCACAATGCAGAAAACGCGTTTTCAGCCTCACATAAGGTCAATTCCGGAACGCCAAACATAAAAATGTTAATAACTTCGGAAAAACACTTCAGACAGCTTAGATTTGATGTGCAACTACTAGAGAGACCCTTTCTGCTATAGTGGGAGGTGAAAATTTCATGTTCTGAAGTTTCCCTGCAAAGTTATTGCACAATGAAGAAAACGTGTTTTCAGCCTGAGATAAGGTCGATTCAGGAACGCCAAATATAACAATGTTGATAACTTTCGAAAAACACTACAAACAGCTTAGATTTGATGTGCAACTACTAGAAAAAGCCTTTCTGCTATAGTGGGATGTTTAAATGTCATGTTCTGAAGCTTCCCTGCAAAGTTATGGCACAATGCAGAAAACGCTTTTACAGCCTGAGATAAGGTGGATTCCGGAAAGCCAAACATAAAAATGTTGATAACTTTGGAAAAACACTTCAGACAGCTTAGATTTGATCTGCAACTACTGGAAAAAGCCTTTCTGCTATAGTGGGAGTTGAAAATTTCATGTTCTGAAGCTTCCCTGCAAAGTTATGGCACATTGCAGAAAACGCGTTTTCAGCCTGAGATAAGGTCGATTCCGGACCGCCAAACATAAAAATGTTAATAACTTCGGAAAAACACTTCGGACAGCTTAGATTTGATGTGCAACTACTAGAGAGACCCTTTATGCTATAGTGGGAGGTGAAAATGTCATGTTCTGAAGTTTCCCTGCAAAGTTATGGCACAATACAGAAAACGTGTTTTCAGCCTGAGATAAGGTCGAGTCAGGAACGCCAAATATAAAAATGTTGATAACTTTCGAAAAACACTTCAAAGAGCTTAGATTTGATGTGCAACTACTAGAAAAACCCTTTCTGCTATAGTGGGATGTTTAAATGTCATGTTCTGAAGCTTCCCTGCAAAGTTATGGCACAATGCAGAAAACGCTTTTACAGCCTGAGATAAGGTGGACTCCGGAAAGCCAAACATAAAAATGTTGATAACTTTGGAAAAACACTTCAGACAGCTTAGATTTGATGTGCAACTACTGGAAAAAGCCTTTCTGCCATAGTGGGAGTTGAAAATTTCATGTTCTGAAGCTTCCCTGTAAAGTTATGGCACATTGCAGAAAACGCGTTTTCAGCCTGAGATAAGGTCGATTCCGGAAAGCCAAACATAAAAATGTTGATAACTTTGGAAAAACACTTCAGACAGCTTAGATTTGATGTGCAACTACTGGAAAAAGTCTTTCTGCTATAGTGGGAGTTGAAAATTTCATGTTCGGAAGCTTCCCTGCAAAGTTATGGCACAATGCAGAAAACGCGTTTTCAGCCTCACATAAGGTCAATTCCGGACCGCCAAACATAAAAATGTTAATAACTTCGGAAAAACACTTCAGACAGCTTAGATTTGATGTGCAACTACAAGAAAAAGCCTTTCTGCTATAGTGGAAGTTGAAAATTTAATGTTCTGAAGCTTCCCTGCAAAGTTATGGCACATTGCAGGAAACGCGTTTTCAGCCTGAGATAAGGTCGATTCCGGAACGCCAAACATAAAAATGTTGATAACTTTGGAAAAACACTTCAAACAGCTTAGATTTGATGTGCAACTACTAGAAAGACCCTTTCTGCTATCGTGGGATGTTTAAATGTCATGTTCTGAAGCTTCCCTGCAAAGTTATGGCACAATGCAGAAAACGCGTTTTCAGCATGAGACAAGGTCGATTCCGGAACGCCAAACATAAAAATGTTGATAACTTTGGAAAAACACTTCAGACAGCTTAGATTTGATGTGCAACTACTAGAAAGACCCTTTCTGCTATAGCGGAATATGAAAATTTCATGTTCTGAAGATTCCCTGCAAAGTTATGGCAGAATGCGTAAATCGCGTTTTCAGCCTGAGATAAGGTCGATTCCTGAACGCCAAACATAAAAATGTTGATAACTTTGGAAAAACACTTCAAACAGCTTAGATTTGATGTGCAACTACTAGAAAGACCCTTTCTGCTATAGTGGCATGTGAATATTTCATGTTCTGAAGCTTGCCTGCAAAGTTGTGGCACAATGCAGAAAATGCGTTTTCAGCCTGAGATAAGATGGGTTCCAGAACGCCAAACATAAAAATGTTGATAAGTTTGGAAAAACACTTCAGACAGCTTAGCTTTGATGAGCCATTACTAGAAAGACCCTTTCTGCAATAGTGGGTGGTGAAAATTCGATGTTCTGAAGCTTCCCTGCAAAGTTATGGCACAATGCGTAAAACGCGTTTTCAGCCTGAGATAAGGTCAATTCCGGACCGCCAAACATAAAAATGTTAATAACTTCGGAAAAACACTTCAGACAGCTTAGATTTGATGTGCAACTACTAGAGAGACCCTTTATGCTATAGTGGGAGGTGAAAATGTCATGTTCTGAAGTTTCCCTGCAAAGTTATGGCACAATGCAGAAAACGTGTTTTCAGCCTGAGATAAGGTCGATTCAGGAACGCCAAATATAAAAATGTTGATAACTTTCGAAAAACACTTCAAAGAGCTTAGATTTGATGTGCAACTACTAGAAAAACCCTTTCTGCTATAGTGGGATGTTTAAATGTCATGTTCTGAAGCTTCCCTGAAAAGTTATGGCACAATGCAGAAAACGCTTTTACAGCCTGAGATAAGGTGGATTCCGGAAAGCCAAACATAAAAATGTTGATAACTTTGGAAAAACACTTCAGACAGCTTAGATTTGATGTGCAACTACTGGAAAAAGCCTTTCTACCATAGTGGGAGTTGAAAATTTCATGTTCTGAAGCTTCCCTGCAAAGTTATGGCACATTGCAGAAAACGCGTTTTCAGCCTGAGATAAGGTCGATTCCGGAAAGCCAAACATAAAAATGTTGATAACTTTGGAAAAACACTTCAAACAGCTTAGATTTGATGTGCAACTACTAGAAAGACCCTTTCTGCTGAAGTGGGAGGTGAAAATTTCATGTTCTAAAGCTTCCCTGCAAAGTTATGGCACAATGCAGAAAACGCGTTTTCAGCGTGAGATAAGGTGAGTTCCGGAACGCCAAACATAAAAATGTTGATAAGTTTGGAACAACACATCAGACAGCTTAGATTTGATGTGCAACTACTGGAAAGACCCTTTCTGATATAGTGGGAGGTGAAAATTTCATGTTCTGAAGCAGCCCTGCAAAGTTATGGCACAATGCAGAAAACGCGTTTTCGGCCTGAGATAAGGTCGATTCAGGAAAACCAAACATAAAAATGTTGAAAACTTTCGAAAAACACTTCAGACAGCTAAGATTTGATGTGCAACTACGAGAAAGACCCTTTCTGCTATAGTGGGAGGTGAAAATATCATGTTCTGAACCTTCCCTGCAAAGTTATGGCACAATGTGTAAAACGCGTTTTCAGCCTGAGATGAGGTTGATTTCAGAACGCCAAACAAAAAAATGATGATAACTCAGGAAAAACTCTACAGACAGCTTAGATTTGATGTGCAACTATTAGAAATACCCTTTCTGCTATAGTGGGAGGTGAAAATTTCATGTTCTGAGGCTTTCCTGCAAAGTTATGGCAAATTGCGTATAACGCGTTTTCAGCTTGAGATAAGGTTGATTCCGGAACGACAAACATAAGAATGTTGATAACTTTGGAAAAACACTTCAGACAACTTAGATTTGATGTGCAACTACTAGAAAGTCCCTTTCTGCTATAGTGGGAGGAGAAAATTTCATGTTCTGAAGTCTCCCTGCAAAGTTATGGCACAATGCAGAAAACGCGTTTTCAGCCTGAGATAAGGTGGGTTCCAGAACGCCAAACATAAAAATGTTGATAACTTTGGAAAAACACTTCAGACAGCTTAGATTTGATGTGCAAATACGAGAAAGACCCTTTCTGCTATAGTGGGAGGTAAAAATTTCATGTTCTGAAGCTTTCCTGCAAAGTTATGGCAAATTGTGTAAAACGCGTTTTCAGCCTGAGATAAGGTTGTTTCTGGAACGCCAAACATAAGAATGGTGTTAACTTTGGAAAAACACTTCAAACAGCTTAGATTTGATGTGCAACTACTAGAAATACCCTTTCTGATATAGTGGGAGGAGAAAATTTCATGTTCTGAAGTCGCCCTGCAAAGTTATGGCACAATGCAGAAAACGCGTTTTCAGCCGGAGATAAGGTGGGTTCCAGAACGCCAAAAATAAAAATGTTGATAACTTTGGAAAAACACTTCAGACAGCTTAGATTTGATGTGCAACTACCAGAAAGACCCTTTCTGCTATAGTGGGAGGTGAAAATTTCATGTTCTGAGGCTTTCCTGCAAAGTTATGGCAAATTGCGTTAAACGCGTTTTCAGCTTGAGATAAGGTTGATTCCGGAACGCCAAACATAAGAATGTTGATAACTTTGGAAAAACACTTCAGACAACTTAGATTTGATGTGCAACTACTAGAAATACCCTTTCTGATATAGTGGGAGGAGAAAATTTCATGTTCAGAAGTCGCCCTGCAAAGTTATGGCACAATGCAGAAAACGCGTTTTCAGCCTGAGATAAGGTGGGTTCCAGAACGCCAAAAATAAAAATGTTGATAACTTTGGAAAAACACTTCAGACAGCTTATATTTGATGTGCAACTAATAGAAAGACCCTTTCTGCTATAGTGGGAGTTGAAAATTTCATGTTCTGAGGCTTTCCTGCAAAGATATGGCAAATTGCGCAAAACGCGTTTTCAGCCTGAGATAAGGTTGTTTCTGGAACTTTGGAAAAACACTTCAAACAGCTTAGATTTGATGTGCAACTACTAGAAAGAACCTTTCTGCTATAGCTGGACGTGAAAATTTCATGTTCTGAAGTTTCCCTGCAAAGTTATGGCACAATGCAGAAAACACGTTTTCAGACTGAGATAAGGTTGATTCCGGAACGCCAAACATAAGAATGTTGATAACTTTGGAAAAACACTTCAGACTACTTAGATTTGATGTGCAACTATTAGAAATACCCTTTCTGATATAGTGGGAGGTGAAAATTTCATGTTCTGAAGCTTCCCTGCAAAGTTATGACACAATGCAGAAAACGCGTTTTCAGCCTCAGATAAGGTCGATTCCGGAACGCCAAACATCAAAATGTAGATAACTTTGGAAAAACACTTCAGACAGCTTAGATTTGATGTGCAACTACT
Organism: Synchiropus splendidus; assembly: GCF_027744825.2. NCBI lineage: Eukaryota > Metazoa > Chordata > Actinopteri > Syngnathiformes > Callionymidae > Synchiropus > Synchiropus splendidus. Next base: position 35,238,744 of record NC_071337.1, read on the forward strand.
AGAAAGACCCTTTCTGCTATAGTGGGAGGTGAAAAATTCATGTTCTGAAGCTTTCCTGCAAAGTTATGGCACATTGCAGAAAACGCATTTTCAGCCTGAGATAAGGTCGATTCCGGAACGCCAAACATAAGAATGTTGATAACTTTCGAAAAACACTTCAAACTGCTTAGATTTGATGTGCAACTACTAGAAAGACCCTTTCTGCTATAGTGGGATGTTGAAATGTCATGTTCTGAAACTTCCCTGCAAAGTTATGGCACAATGCAGAAAACGCGTTTTCAGCATGAGACAAGGTCAATTACGGAACGCCAAACATAAAAATATGATAACTTTTAAAAAAACACTTCAGACAGCTTAGATTTGATCGGCAACTACTAGAAAGACCCTTTCTGCTATAGTGGGAGGTGAAAATTTCATGTTCTGAAGTTTCCCTGTAAAGTTGTGGCACAATGCAGAAAACGCGTTTTCAGCCAGAGATAAGGTCAATTCTGGAATGCCAAACATAAAAATGTTGATAACTTTCGAAAAACACTTCAGACAGCTTAGATTTGACGTGCAACTACTAGAAAGACCCTTTCTGCTGTAGTGGGAGTTGAAAATTTCATGTTCTGAAGCTTCCCTGCAAAGTTATGGCACAATGCAGAAAACGTGTTTTCAGCCTGAGATAAGGTCGATTCAGGAACGCCAAATATAAAAATGTTGAAAACTATCGAAAAACACTTCAGACAGCTTTGATTTGATGTGCAACTACTAGAAAGACCATTTCTGCTATAGTGGGAGGTTAAAATTTCATGTTCTGAAGCTTCCCTGCAAAGTTATGGCACAATGCAGAAAACGCGTTTTCAGCATGAGACAAGGTCAATTACGGAACGCCAAATATAAAAATATGATAACTTTGAAAAAACACTTCAGACAGCTTAGATTTGATGTGCAACTACTAGAAAGACCCTTTCTGCTGTAGTGGGAGTTGAAAATTTCATGTTCTGAAGCTTCCCTGCAAAGTTATGGCACATTGCAGAAAACACGTTTTCAGCCTGAGATAAGGTCGATTCCGGAACGCCAAACATAAAAATATGATAACTTTGAAAAAACACTTCAGACAGCTTAGATTTGATGTGCAAGTATGAGAAAGACCCTTTCTGTTATAATGGGAATTGAAAATTTCATGTTCTGAAGCTTCCCTCCATAGTTATGGCACAATGCAAAAAAAGCGTTTACAGCCTGAGATAAGGTCGATTCCCGAATGCCAAACATAAAAATGTTGATAACTTTGGAAGAACACTTCAGACAGCTTAGATTTGATGTGCAACTACTAGAAAGACCCATTCTGCTATAGTGGGAGTTGAAAATTTCATGTTCTGAAACTTGCCTGCAAAGTTATGGCACATTGCAGAAAACGCATTTTCAGCCTGAGATAAGGTCGATTCAGGAACGCCAAACATAAGAATGTTGATAACTTTGGAAAAACACTTCAGACAACTTCGATTTGATGTGCAACTATTAGAAATACCATTTCTGATATAGTGGGAGGTGAAAATTTCATGTTCTGAAGCTTCCCTGCAAAGTTATGGCACAGTGCAGAAAACGCGTTTTCAGCCTGAGATTAGGTGGGTTCCAGAACGCCAAACATAAAAATGTTGATAACTTTGGAAAAACACTTCAGACAGCTTAGATTTGATGTGCAACTACTAGAAAGACCCTTTCTGCTACAGTGGGAGGTGAAAATTCCATGTTCTGAAGCATCCCTGCAAAGTTATGCCACAATGCAGGAAACGCGTTTTCAGCCTGAGATAAGGTCGATTCCGGAAAGCCAAACATAAAAATATTGATAACTTTGGAAAAACACTTCAGACAGCTTAGATTTGATGTGCAACTACTAGAAAGACCCTTTCTGCTATAGTGGGAGTTGAAAATTTCATGTTCTGAAGCTTTCCTGCAAAGTTATGGCAAAATATGTAAAACGCATTTTCAGCCTGAGATAAGGTTGTTTCTGGAACGCCAAACATAAGCTTCCCTGCAAAGTTATGGCACAATGCAGAAAACGCGTTTTCAGCCTGAGATAAGGTTGATTCCGAAACTCAAACATAAAAATGTTGATAACTTTGGAAAAACACTTCAGACAACTTAGATTTTATGTGCAACTACTAGAAAGACCCTTTCTGCTATAGTGGGATGTTAAAATTTCATCTTCTGAAGCTTCCCTGCAAAGTTATGGCAAAATATGTAAAACGCGTTTTCAGGCTGAGATAAGGTGGGTTCCGGAACGCCACACATAAAAACGTTGATAACTTTGGAAAAACACATCAGACAGCTTAGATTTGATGTGCAACTCCTCGAAAGACACTTTCTGCTATAGTGGGAGGCGATCATTTCATGTTCTGAAGCATCCCTGCAAAGTTATGCAACAATGCAGGAAACGCGTTTTCAGCCAGAGATTAGGTGGGTTCCAGAACGCCAAAAATAAAAATGTTGATAACTTTGGAAAAACACTTCAGACAGCTTAGATTTGATGTGCAACTACTAGAAAGACCCTTTTAGCTACAGTGGGAGGTGAAAATTTCATGTTCTGAAGCTTCCCTGCAAAGTTATGCCACAATGCAGGAAATGCGTTTTCAGCCTGAGATAAGGTCGATTCCGAAACACCAAACATAAAAATATTGATAACTTTGGAAAAACACTTCAGACAGCTTAGATTTGATGTGCAACTACTAGAAAGACCCTTTCTGCTATAGTGGGAGGTGAAAATGTCATGTTCTGAAGCTTCCCTGCAAAGTTACGGCACAATGCAGAAAACGCGTTTTCATCCTGAGATAAGGTCGATTCCGGAATGCCAAACATAAAAATTTTGATAAATTTGGAAAAACACTTCAGACAGCTTAGATTTGATGTGCAACTACTAGAAAGACCCATTCTGCTATAGTGGGAGTTGAAAATGTCATGTTCTGAAACTTCCCTGCAAAGTTATGGCACATTGCAGAAAACGCATTTTCAGCCTGAGATAAGGTCGATTCAGGAACGCCAAACATAAAAATGTTGAAAACTTTCAAAAAACACTTCAGACAGCTAAGATTTGATGTGCAAGTACGAGAAAGACCCTTTCTGCTATAATGGGAATTGAAAATTTCATGTTCTGAAGCTTTCCTCCAAAGTTATGCCACATTGCAGAAAACGCGCTCACAGCCTGAGATAAGGTGGGTTCCGGAACGCCAAACATAAAAATGTTGATAACTTTGGAAAAACACTTCAGACAGCTTAGATTTGATATGCAACTACTAGAAAAACCCTTTCTGCTATAGTGGGAGGTGAAAATTTGATGTTCTCAACCTTCCCGGCAAAGTTATGAAACAATGTGTAAAAGGCGTTTTCAGCCTGAGATAAGGTCGATTCCGGAACGCCAAACATAAAAATGTTAATAACTTCGGAAAAACACGTCAGTCAGCTTAGATTTGATGTGTAACTATTAGAAATACCCTTTCTGATATAGTGGCAGGTGAAAATTTCATGTTCTTAAGCTTCCCTGCAAAGTTATGGCACAGTGCAGAAAACGCGTTTTCAGCCTGAGATTAGGTGGGTTCCAGAACGCCAAACATAAAAATGTTGATAACTTTGGAAAAACACTTCAGACAGCTTAGATTTGATGTGCAACTACTAGAAAGACCCTTTCTGCTACAGTGGGAGGTGAAAATTTCATGTTCTGAAGCATCCCTGCAAAGTTATGCCACAATGCAGGAAACGCGTTTTCAGCCTGAGATAAGGTCGATTCCGGAAAGCCAAACATAAAAATATTGATAACTTTGGAAAAACACTTCAGACAAGCTTAGATTTGATGTGCAACTACTAGAAAGACCCTTTCTGCTATAGTGGGAGTTGAAAATTTCATGTTCTGAAGCTTCCCTGCAAAGTTATGGCACAATGCAGAAAACGCGTTTTCAGCCTGAGATAAGGTCGATTCTGGAACGCCAAACATAAAAATGGTGATATCTTTGGAAAAACACTTCATACAGTTTAAATTTGATGTGCAACTACCAGAAAGACCCTTTCTGCTATAGTGGGAGGTGAAAATTTCATGTTCTGAAGCTTCTCTGCAAAGTTATTGAACAATGCAGAAAACGTGTTTTCAGCCTGAGATAAGGTCGATTCCGGAACGCCAAACATAAAAATGTTGATAACTTCTGAAAAACACTTCAGACCGCTTAGATTTGTTGTGCAACTACTAGAAAGACCCTTTCTGCTATAGTGGGAGGTGAAAATTTTATGTTCTGAAGCTTCCCTGCAAAGTTATAGCACAATTCAGAAAACGCGTTTTCAGCCGGAGATAAGGTCGATTCCGGAACGCCAAACATAAAAATGTTGATAACTTTGGAAAAACACTTCAGACAGCTTAGATTTGATGTGCAACTACTAGAAAGACCCTTTCTGCTATAGTGGAAGGTGAAAATTTTATGTTCTGAAGCTTCCCTGCAAAGTTATGGCACAATGCAGAAAACGCGTTTTCAGCCTGAGATAAGGTCGATTCTGGAACGCCAAACATAAAAATGGTGATATCTTTGGAAAAACACTTCATACAGTTTAAATTTGATGTGCAACTACCAGAAAGACCCTTTCTGATATACTGGGAGGTGAAAATTTCATGTTCTGAAGCTTCCCTGCAAAGTTATAGCACAATGCAGAAAACGCGTTTTCAGCCTGAGATAAGGTCGATTCCGGAACGCCAAACATAAAAATGGTGATAACTTTGGAAAAACAATTCAGACAGCTTAAATTTGATGTGCAACTACGAGAAAGACCCTTTCTGCAATAGTGGGAGGTGAAATTTTCATGTTCTGAAGCTTCCCCGCAAAGTTATGGCAAAATGCGTAAAACGCGTTTTCAGGCTGAGATAACGTCGATTCCGGAACGCGAAACAAAAAAATGTTAATGTCTTAGGAAAAACACTTCAGACAGCTTTTATTTGATGTGCAACGACTAGAAAGACCCTTTCTCCTGATGTGGGAGGTGAAAATTTTATGTTCTGAAGCTTCCCTGCAAAGTTATGGCACAATGCAGAAAATACGTTTTCAGAATGAGATAAGGTGATTTCCGGAACGCCAAAAGTAAAAATGTTGATAACTTTGGAAAAACACTTCAGACAGCTTAGATTTGATGTGCAACTACTAGAAAGACCCTTTCTGTAACGAGTACGGAAGCAGGAGACTCAAATGCAGGTTGGGGATTAGAAGATGGTTATTTAATCGTGCTGAGCGGAAGGTTCTTCTGGTTCCGTGGAGGAGATCCTGGACTAGTCTTGGTTGAGGATCCAGGAATCCGGCTGTCCGTGCGGTGATGGTGCAGGAGGTGCAGGCAGTGGAGTAGGGGTTCAGGAGGTGCAGGCAGGCAGAATCTGAGGCAGAAGACACAAACTGAAAAGACTCTGACGAGGCGTTGTGCAGGCAGAGATAAATTACTAACTATCCCGCTCGAGAACCAACCATGAAGGGTTGACGAACAGGCGAGGACTGGCAGGTTGGTCCGGTCTTTATGCCGTCAGAAGATTGGAGGCAGGTGTGAATGTGACGAGGTGGGTTGGGCGGTGACGTCAGCGGAAGAGGTTGTGACAGTACCCCCCCTCCGACGGACGCCTCCAGGCGGCCCACCGGGCATCTCCGGATGGTCTTTATAAAAGTCCTGTAGGAGAGTCGGGTCTAAAATGTTCTTCCGTGGAACCCAGCATCTCTCCTCGGGGCCGTATCCTTCCCAGTCCACAAGATACTGAACTCCACGACCACGTCTCCTGGACCGCAGGATACGCCGGACGGTGTAGGCTGGGTGGTCATCAATCATCCGAGGGGGAGGAGGGCTAGGGGTGGGAGTAGCCAAGGGGCTAGAAGAAACAGGCTTAATGCACGAGACATGAAAAGAGGGGTGAATCCTGAGGGTTCGGGGCAGTTTAAGGCGGACCACGGTTGGATTAATAATCCTCAAGATTTCAAAAGGACCAATAAACTTGGGAGCCAGTTTCTTGGCATCAGTCTTCAGGGGGAGGTTCTTAGTGGAAAGCCAAACCTTGTCTCCAGGGCAATACTTGGGTGCTGTCTGGCGGTGGCGGTTAGTCAAACGCTCGTAACGCTTAGAAGTCTTTACGAGCGTGGAGCGAGCTCTGCGCCAGGTTCCCCGACATCGGCGGATGTGTGCCATGACCGAGGGCACGGAGATCTCCTTCTCCTGAGAAGGAAACAGCGGTGGCTGGTAACCATACAGACATTCAAACGGAGACATACCCGTAGCAGAAGAGACCAAGGTGTTGTGGGCATATTCGACCCATGGCAGTTGGGTTGACCAAGTGGAAGGCTGAGCCGAGATGAGACAACGGAGGGTTTTTTCCAGTTCTTGGTTGGCCCTTTCTGCTTGACCGTTGGTTTGTGGATGGAAACCTGAGGACAGACTAACACTGGCTCCAATGGCGGAACAGAATGCCTTCCAAACAGCTGAAGTGAACTGTGGACCCCGGTCTGAGACAATGTCGCTTGGCAGTCCATGTAGTCTGAAGACATTGCTCATGAGCAGGTCAGCTGTTTCTTTAGCCGACGGTAGGCTAGGCAACGGGAGGAAGTGTGCAAATTTACTGAAACGATCGATAACGGTTAAGATGACAGATTTTCCCTGAGAGATTGGTAACCCAGTAACAAAGTCCAAAGCTATATGAGACCAAGGTCGACGGGGAATCGGGAGTGGTCGGAGCAAGCCAGAGCTGGGTTGGTTGGAAGTCTTGTTACTGGCACAGACATGACAGGCGGAAACAAAAGACTTTGTATCCTGGTCTAGCGTGGGCCACCAGAACCTGCGCCGGAGGAAGGAGATTGTTCTAGTGACTCCGGGGTGACAAGTGAGTTTGGAAGAGTGGGCCCACTCTAACACTTTGGTCTTCATAGAGTCGGGAACAAAAAGCCTACCGGGGGGGCCATTGCCAGGATCTGGCTGCTGATGTTGGGCATTCTTAACTTCCTCTTCTATTGTCCACGTGACAGCAGCAGAGATGAAGCAGTTCCTGGGCAGAACGGTGTCAGGTGTCTCCAAAAGTCCAGTCTTCTCAGGGATACGGGAGAGAGCATCTGGCTTTGCGTTTTTGGACCCAGGCCTGAAAGTCAGGGAGAAATTAAAGCGTCCAAAGAAGAGTGCCCATCTGGCCTGGCGGGAATTCAACCTCTTTGCAGATTGTATATAGGCCAGATTCTTGTGATCGGTCCAGACGAGGAATGGTAGTTCTGCCCCCTCAAGCCAGTGCCTCCACTCTTCCAAGGCAAGTTTTACCGCTAATAATTCCCGATTTCCCACATCGTAGTTGCTTTCAGCAGGTGATAGGCGGTGAGACATGAAGGCGCAGGGATGTAGCTTACCATCTTCGGTGGAACGCTGGGAGAGAACCGCTCCGACCCCAACCTCAGAAGCGTCCACCTCGACCACAAATTGCTTTGATGGGTCTGGTTGGACCAGTATTGGCGCAGTAGTGAAGAGACGCTTAAGATTGGCGAAGGCAGCTTCAGCTTCAGAGGACCACTGGAAGTGTCTGGAAGTAGAGGTTAAGTGAGTGAGTGGAGCGGCGACCTTACTGTAATTCCGAATGAATCTCCGGTAGAAGTTGGCGAAACCAAGAAACCTCTGGAGCTGTTTGAGGTTGGAGGGAGTTGGCCAGTCGACCACTGCCTTCACTTTCTCCGGGTCCATCTTAACCTGGCCACCCGCAATGATATAACCAAGGAAGGAGACAGACTTGGAATGAAATTCGCATTTCTCAGCTTTCACGTAGAGTTTGTTCTCGAGTAACCGCTGGAGGACTTGACGTACGTGATTTCGGTGTTCTTCCAGATCCTTCGAAAATATGAGAATGTCATCTAAATAGACGAAGACAAACTGGTTTAACATGTCTCTTAAAATGTCATTGACCAGATGTTGAAAAACAGCCGGAGCATTAGAGAGACCAAAAGGTATGACCAGATATTCAAAGTGGCCGAGATGGGTGTTAAAACCAGTTTTCCACTCGTCACCTTCTCTTATCCGGACCAGGTGGTAGGCGTTTCGAAGGTCCAGTTTTGTAAAAATGGTGGCTCCCTGAAGAACGTCAAAAGCAGAATTTATAAGGGGGAGAGGATATTTGTTTTTAATTGTGATGCTGTTGAGTCCTCTGAAATCAATGCAGGGGCGTAGACTCTTGTCCTTCTTTTCAACAAAGAAGAAACCAGCACCAAGTGGAGAGACTGAAGGCCTTATAATGCCAGCTTCAAGGGACTCCTTTAGATAGCGCTCCATGGCCTCCCGTTCAGGGCGGGAGAGGTTGTACAAGCGAGACTTGGGTAACTGGGCACCTGGCAACAGATCAATTGCACAATCATAAGGCCGATGAGGTGGTAAAGATGTGGCTTTCTCTTTGTTGAACGCAGCTCTCAAATCTTGGTACTCCACTGGAATGAGAGACAGATCAGTGGTGTCACTGGTACAAGGAGGACCAAAAGTGGGAGGTAAAGCGGAGAGAAGACAAACTTTATGACAGTTTAGACTCCAACTTATGATTTTCTCATTTCTCCAGTCAATGTGGGGGTTATGCTTGAGAAGCCATGGGCGTCCAAGGATCACAGGCACGAATGGGGAGTCCAGAACATAAAAACTAATTTCCTCCTGATGGTTACCGGACAGCAGGAGGCGCACAGGAGCAGTCATACGGGTGATTGAAGCCAGGAGACGGCCATCTAAAGCATTTGCTTCAAGCGGTTCAGGGAGCAGAAAGGTCGAAATATTAAAGGTTTTCACGGTGTTGCCATCAATAAAGTTTTGATCAGCACCAGAATCAATGAGTGCAGACAATTTAAGTGACTGACCTTGGTGGGTTATGGTGACGTCAAACTTGGTGCGCGGACGGGGAGATTGTGGGAAGGAGGTGCGGCTCGCTAGGAGTCTCCCCGATTCTAGCGAGCCTGCCCGTTTAACGGACGGTGAGGACAGGTGGTTAAGAAGTGTCCGCTTCTCCCACAATACAGACAGCTGTTGGACTGAATGCGACGGCGCCGCTCCTCCGGATCAATGCGATAACGCCCCAACTGCATCGGCTCTGAAGTGTCATTGGGCGGGGGAGCAGGTGTGCCTTCATCCTTGGGGGTGTGACCAATCGGAAGGAGCGATTGACGAGGCTGGGCGGAGACTGGGTTCGGCGTGGTTTGCTGCTGTCTTTGTCTCCTCCGCTCCCGGTGGCGGTTGTCGACCCTAATAGACAGAGCAATTAAATCATCCAGGCTAGTGGCTTCCGGATAAGATACGAGGTGGTCCTTGACGGCTTCGTTTAACCCCTGGTGGTAAACTGCCTGGAGCGATTCCTCTTCCCATCCCGCTTCGGCCGAGAGGGTCCGAAAAGCCACACTGTACTCCGCGACGCTGCGCGCGCCCTGGCGCAACGTCAGCAGCCGTTTGGATGCGTCCTTACCCCGGACGGGATGATCAAACACCTTCCTCATCTCGGAAACGAAGGCGGAATAATGAAGCGCCGTCTCAGCTCCTCTCTCCTTCACTGCAGCCGCCCAGGACAGTGCGCTTCCGCGAAGCAGGCTCATAATGAAAGCAATCTTGGACCCATCAGAGGAGTAAGTGTATGGTTGTTGCTCGAAGACAATCTCGCACTGCAAGAGGAAGGATCGGCATTGACCCAGATCTCCGTCATACCTCTCAGGCGCAGGAACCCAAGGTTCGCGGAGCAGGTGAGGAGGTGGAGCGGCAACGGAATGAGTCGTAACGGCGGGCGGGTCGGAGACAATGGGTGGGTGAGGTGTTGGAGCAGTGGCTAACGGCTGGGTTAGCCCGTCACGCAGGCGGGCCACACTCACCGACAGTTCTCTGATGACCCCAACTAACTCTTCCAACGTTTGGTCATGTTGGCTTAAAAGAGCACCTTGAGACGAGACAGCCTTGCGCACAGCGTCCAAATCTGCTGAGTCCATCGTGGCCTGTTCGTTCTGTAACGAGTACGGAAGCAGGAGACTCAAATGCAGGTTGGGGATTAGAAGATGGTTATTTAATCGTGCTGAGCGGAAGGTTCTTCTGGTTCCGTGGAGGAGATCCTGGACTAGTCTTGGTTGAGGATCCAGGAATCCGGCTGTCCGTGCGGTGATGGTGCAGGAGGTGCAGGCAGTGGAGTAGGGGTTCAGGAGGTGCAGGCAGGCAGAATCTGAGGCAGAAGACACAAACTGAAAAGACTCTGACGAGGCGTTGTGCAGGCAGAGATAAATTACTAACTATCCCGCTCGAGAACCAACCATGAAGGGTTGACGAACAGGCGAGGACTGGCAGGTTGGTCCGGTCTTTATGCCGTCAGAAGATTGGAGGCAGGTGTGAATGTGACGAGGTGGGTTGGGCGGTGACGTCAGCGGAAGAGGTTGTGACACTTTCTGCTTTAGTGGGATGTGAAAATTTCATGTTCTGAAGCTTTATGCAAAGTTATGGCACAATGTGTAAAACACGTTTTCAGCCTGAGATACGGTCGATTCCGGAACGGCAAACATAAAAATGTAGATAACTTAGGAAAAACACTTCAGACAGCTGAGATTTGATGTGTTACTACTAGAACAATCCTTTCTGATATAGTGGGAGGTGAAAAGTCAATGTTCTGAAGCTTCCCTGCAAAGTTATGGCACAATGTAGGAAACGCGTTTTCAGCCTGAGATAAGGTGGATTCCGAAAAGGCAAACATAAAAATGTTGATAACTTTGGAAAAACACTTCAGACAGCTTAGATTTGATGTGCAACTACGAGAAAGACCATTTCTGCTATAGTGGGAGGTGAAATTTTCATGTTCTGAAGCTTCCCTGCAAGGTTATGGCACAATGTGTAAAACGCGTTTTAAGCCTGAGACAAGGTCGATTCCGGAACGCCAAACATGAAAATGTTGATAACTTTTGAAAAACACTTCAGACAGCTTAGATTTGATGTGCATCGACTAGAAAGACCTTTTCTGCTATGGTGGGAGGTGAAATTTTCATGTTCTGAAGCTTCCCTGCAAAGTTATGGCACAATGCAGAAAATACGTTTTCAGAATGAGATAAGGTGATTTCCGGAACGCCAAAAGTAAAAATGTTGATAACTATGGAAAAACACTTCAGACAGCTTAGATTTGATGTGCAACTACTAGAAAGACCCTTTCTGCTTTAGTGGGATGTGAAAATTTCATGTTCTGAAGCTTGATGCAAAGTTATGGCACAATGTGTAAAACACGTTTTCAGCCTGAGATACGGTCGATTCCGGAACGGCAAACATAAAAATGTAGATAACTTAGGAAAAACACTTCAGACAGCTGAGATTTGATGTGCAACTACTAGAAAAATCCTTTCTGATATAGTGGGAGATGAAAATTTCATGTTCTGAAGCTTCCGGGCAAATTTATGGCACAAAGCAGAAAACGCGTTTTCAGCCTGAGATAAGGTGGGTTTCGGAACGGCAAACATAAAAATGTTGATAACTTTGGAAAAACACTGCAGACAGCTTAGATTTGATGTGCATCGACTAGAAAGACCCTTTCTGCTATAGTGGGAGGTGAAATTTTCATGTTCTGAAGGTTCCCTGCAAAGTCATGGCAGAATGCGTAAAACGCGTTTTCAGCCTGAGATAAGGTCGATTCCGGAACACCAAACATAAAAATGTTGATAACTTTTGAAAAACACTTCAGACAGCTTAGATTTGATGTGCATCGACTAGAAAGACCTTTTCTGCTATGGTGGGAGGTGAAATTTTCATGTTCTGAAGGTTCCCTGCAAAGTTATGGCACAATGCGTAAAACGCGATTTCAGCCTGAGATAAGTTCGATTCCGGAACGCCAAACATAAAAATTGTGATAACTTTGATAAAACACTTCAGATAGCTTAGATTTGAAGTGCAAGTACTAGACAGACCCTTTCTGCTATAGTGGGAGGTGAAAGTTTTATGTTCTGAAGCTTTCCTGCTAAGTTATAGCACAATGCAGAAAACGCGTTTTCAAACTGAGATTAGGTCGATTCCGGAACGCCAAACATAAAAATGTTGATAACTTTGGAAAAACACTTCAGACAGCTTAGATCTGATGTGCAACTACTAGAAAGATCCTTTCTGCTATAGTGGGAGGTGAAATTTTCATGTTCTGAAGCTTCCCTGCAAAGTTATGGTAAAATGCGTAAAACGCGATTTCAGCCTGAGATAAGGTCGATTCCGGAACGCCAAACATAAAAATGTTGATAACGTAGGAAAAACACTTCAGACAGCTTTTATTTGATGTGCAACGACTAGAAAGACCCTTTCTCCTGATGTGGTAGGTGAACATTTTATGTTCTGAAGCTTCCCTGCAAAGTTATGGCACAATGCAGAAAATACGTTTTCAGAATGAGATAAGGTGATTTCCGGAACGCCAAAAGTAAAAATGTTGATAACTATGGAAAAACACTTCAGACAGCTGAGATTTGATGTGCAACTACTAGAAAAATCCTTTTTGATATAGTGGGAGGTGAAAAGTCAATGTTCTGAAGCTTCCCTGCAAAGTTATGGCACAATGCGAAAAACGCGATTTCAGCCTGAGATAAGGTCAATTCCGGAACGCCAAACATAAAAATTGTGATAACTTTGATAAAACACTTCAGATAGCTTAGATTTGAAGTGCAAGTACTAGACAGACCCTTTCTGCTATAGTGGGAGGTGAAAGTTTTATGTTCTGAAGCGTCCCTGCAAAGTTATAGCACAATGCAGAAAACGCGTTTTCAAACTGAGATTAGGTCGATTTCGGAACGCCAAACATAAAAATGTTGATAACTTTGGAAAAACACTTCAGACAGCTTAGATTTGATGTGCATCTACTAGAAAGACCCTTTCTGCTATAGTGGGAGGTGAAAATTTAATGTTCTGAAGCTTCCCTGCAAAGTTATTGCACAATGCAGAAAACGCGATTTCAAACTGAGATAAGTTCGATTCCGGAACGCCAAACATAAAAATGTTGATAACTTTGGAAAAACACTTCAGACAGCTTAGATTTGATGAGCATCTACGAGAAAGACCCTTTCTGCTATTGTAGGAGGTGAAAATTTCATGATCTGAAGCTTCCTTGCACAGTTATTGCACAATGCAGAAAACGCGTTTTCAAACTGAGATTAGGTCGATTCCGGAACGCCAAACATAAAAATGTTGGTAACTTTGGAAAATCACTTCTGACAGCTTAGATTTAATCTCCAACTACGAGAAAGACCCTTTCTGATATAGTGGGAGGTGAAAATGTCATGTTCTGAAGCTTCCCTGCAAAGTTATGGGACAATGCGAAAAATGCGTTTTCAGCCTGAGATAAGGTCGATTCCGGAACGCCAAACATAAAAATGTTGATAACTTAGCAAAAACACATCAGACAGCATAGATTTGATATGCAACTGCTTGAAAGACCCTTTCTGCTATAGTGGGAGGTGAAATTTTCATGTTCTGAAGCTTCCCTGCGAAGTTATTGCTCAATGCAGAAAACGCATTTTCAAACTGAGATAAGGTCGATTCCAGAACGCCAAACATAAAAATGTTGATAACTTTGGAAAAACACTTCAGACAGCTTAGATTTGAAGTGCAAGTACTATAAAGACCCTTTCTGCTATAGTGGGAGGTGAAATTTTCATGTTCTGAAGGTTCCCTCCAAAGTTATGGCACAATGCGTAAACCGCGATTTCAGGATGAGATAAGGTCGATTGCGGAACGCCAAACATAAAAATTGTGATAACTTTGACAAAACACTTCAGACAGCTTAGATTTGATGTGTGACTACTAGGAAGACCCTTTCTGCTATAGTGGGAGGTGAAAATTTCATGTTCTGAAGGTTCCCTGCAAAGTTATGGCACAAAGCGTAAAACGCGATTTCAGCCTGAGATAAGGTCGATTCCGGAACGCCAAACATAAAAATTGTGATAACTTTGACAAAACACTCATACAGCTTAGATTTGATGTGCATCGACTAGTAAGATGCTTTCTGCTATAGTGGGAGGTGAAAATTTCATGTTCTGAAGCTTCCCTGTAAAGTTATTGCACAATGCAGAAAACGCGTTTTCAAACTGAGATAAAGTCGATTCCGGAACGCCAAACATAAAAATGTTGATAACTTTGGAAAAACACTTCAGACAGCTTAGATTTGATGTGCAACTACGAGAAAGACCCTTTCTGCTATAGTGGGAGGTGAAAATTTCATTTTCCGAAGCTTCCCTGCAAAGTTATGGAACAATGCAGAAAACGCGTTTTCAGCCTGAGATAAGGTCGATTCCGGAACGCCAAACATAAAAATGGTGATAACTCAGGAAAAACACTTCAGACAGCTTAGATTTGATGTGCAACTACTAGAAAGACCCTTTCTGCTATAGTGTGAGGTGAAATTTTCATGTTCTGAAGCTTCCCTGCAAAGTCATGGCAAAATGCGTAAAACGCGTTTTCAGCCTGAGATAAAGTCGATTCCAGAACGCCAAACATAAAAATGTTGATAACTTTTGAAAAACACTTCAGACAGCTTAGATTTGATGTGCAACTACTAGAAAGACCCTTCTTGCTATAGTGGGAGGTGAAATTTTCATGTTCTGAAGGTTCCCTGCAAAGTTATGGCACAATGCGTAAAACGCGATTTCAGCCTGAGATAAGGTCGATTCCGGAAACGCCAAACATAAAAATTGTGATAACTTTGACGAAACACTTCAGACAGCTTAGATTTGATATGCAACTACTAGAAAGACCCTTTCTGCTATAGTGGGATGTGAAAATTTCATGTTCTGAAGCTTTATGCAAAGTTATGGCACAATATGTAAAACACGTTTTCAGCCTGAGATAAGGTCGATTCCGGAACGGCAACCATAAAAATGTAGATAACTTAGGAAAAACACTTCAGACAGCTGAGATTTGATGTGCAACTACTAGAAAGATCCTTTCTGATATAGTGGGAGGTGAAAAGTCCATGTTCTGAAGCTTCCCTGCAAAGTTATGGCACGATGCGTAAAACGCGATTTCAGCCTGAGATAAGGTGGGTTCCGGAACGCCAAACATAAAAGTGTTGATAACTTTGGAAAAACACTTCAGACAGCTTAAATTTGATATGCAACTACTAGAAAGACCATTTGTGCTACAGTGGGAGGTTAAAATTTCATGTTCTGAAGCTTCACTGCAGAGTTTTGGCACAATGCAGAAAACGCGTTTTCAGCCTGAGATAAGGTTGGTTCCGGAACGCCAAACATAAAAATGTTGATAACTTTGGAAAAACACTTCAGACAGCATAGATTTGATGTGCAACTACTAGAAAGACCCTTTCTGCTATAGGGTGAGGAGAAAATTTCATGTTCTTAAGCTTCCCTGCAAAGTTTTGGCACAATGCAGAAAACGCGTTTTCAGCCTGAGATAAGGTTGGTTCCGGAACGCCAAACATAAAAATGTTGATAACTTTGGAAAAACACTTCAGACAGGTTGGATTTGAAGTGCAACTACTAGAAAGACCCTTTCTGCTATAGTGGGAAGTAAAAATGTCATGTTCTGAAGCTTCCCTGCAAAGTTATGGCACAATGTAGAAAACACGTTTTCAGCCTGAGATAAGGTGGGTTTCGGAACGGCAAACATAAAAAATGTTGATAACTTTGGAAAAACACTTCAGACAGCTTAGATTTGATGTGCAACGACTAGAAAGACCCTTTCTGCTATAGTGGGAGGTTAAAATTTCATGTTCTGAAGCTTCCCTGCAAAGTTATGGCACAATGCAGAAAAAAGCTTTTCAGCCTGAGATAAGGTGGGTTTCGGAACGCCAAACATAAAAATGTTGATAACTTTGGAAAAACACTTCAGACAGCTTCGATTTAATGTGCAAATACTAGAAAAAACTCTGTTTGCTATAGTGGAATGTGAAAAATTCATGTTCTGAAGCTTCCAAGCAAATTATGGCCCTAAGCAGAAAACGCGTTTTCAGCCTTAGATAAGGTTTGTTCCGGAACGCCAAACATAAAAATGTTGATGACTTTGGAAAAACACTTCAGTCAGCTTAAATTTCATGTGCAACTACTAGAAAGACCCTTTCTGCTATAGTGGGAGGTGAAATTTTCATTTTCTGAAGCTTCTCTGCAAAGTTATGGCACAATGCAGAAAACGCATTTTCAGCCTGAGATAAGGTGGGTTCCGGAACGCCAAACATAAAAATGTTGATAACTTTGGGAAAACACTTCAAACACCTGAGATTTGATGTGCAACTACGAGAAAGACCCTTTGTGCTATAGTGGGAGGTTAAAATTTAATGTTAAGAAGCTTCTCTGCAAAGTTATAGCACAATGCAGAAAACGCATTTTGAGCCTGAGATAAGGTCGATTTCAGAACGGTAACATAAAAGTGTTGATAACTTTGGAAAAACACTTTAGACAGCTTAGATTTAATGTGCAACTACTAGAAAAACCCTTTCTGCTATAGTGGGAGGTTAAAATTTCATGGTCTGAAGCTTCCCTGCAAAGTTATGGCACAAAGCAGGAAACTCATTTTCAGCCTGAGATAAGGTGGGTTCCGGAACGCCAAACATAAAAATGTTGATAACTTTGTAGTGAAAGTGACGGATTGTCGGGTCACGGACGCCTGCGTCTGTGACGTGGATATTATGAAAAATAATATCTCCTCGAAAGTTTGGGGCACCACCTGAAATATAGTTTCCAGGAGACTATTAAGCTCTCTTGATTAACACTTAATTAATTAATTAACTGTGGTAACTTAATTAATTATTAGCGTAATCAATCTATTTATCTGAAGTCACTACTCGTGATGTAATGTCCTTTACTGATCAGAGGCTCTTAGATTGATTATAATACACTCCAAAGTAACGTGATCAAGACCAACGTAATTTTATAGATTTATTTAGGAATAAAAGAACAGAAAGAAACAGGAAAGATGCAGAAGTAGAATAATATGGTCCCAACAATATCGCGATGGAAACGCAAACCAGTTATGAAGCAATGTCAATACTGCATCAGACGCGTATGTAACTGATGGGAAAGTTGAGACGTTCTAGTCTAACTGTGAACCTCAGGCAAGTAATGATATTACTAAACCCCAACACACCACTCTGTGCAGAGATGACAAGCAGCGGCTTACTTTGGCGATGAATGGAGGGATGAATGGGATGGATGGATGGATGAGAGGGTGATGAGTAGATGCAGAAGGTTGGTCAGGAGGTGAGGGAGGAGGCAGGCGGCTTTGGAAGGAGGCGTCCTGGTTCTCAGCGTGGTGGCTTGGAGGTGATGAGGACCCGCAGCTTCAGGCGTCGATGGCACTCTTGGATCGTCTTCCGGACCGCCGTGGATCTTTCGTCGCAGACGGGGTGATCGTAGCTGGCAGAGAGCGGCGTAGGACCGAAGGCGTATCTTTCTCTCGTGCCAGGTGATTCACCGGTCTGAACAACCTTCTAGAGTGGTCGCCTTAATGACACACTCCAGGCAGCGGAAGGTTGTTGGAAGTTGGACTCGCGTACTCGTCACGGCCGCCGGCTGTGATCACGTGGTGTGACTGGGCCGTTCCTGAAGGAGGCTCTGGCTTGGCAGACCGCTGTAGGACGAGGGCGACGTGCAACTTTGGAGAAGTTCTCGATCACTCTCACACTTGGATGGGCAGCGAGTGGAATGCTGGCACGGCTTCAAGGGTGGAGGAGAAGCAAGAGTCTTTGCAGGAACTTGAGCAGGAACCGTCGAAGAAGTTGGTTGTAGTTGGTTGTAGGAGGCGAAGGAGCCAGAGGAAGCGGCAGAAGGAGGGCAAAGAGCGCAACCGAGGGCAACAGAGGGACAGAGGGGAGAGGAGCACAGAGGGACACAGAGGGCTGAACAGAGGGGTGAACAGAGGCTGAACCTCTGTAAACTGGGTCTTTTAAACTCTCATGAAGAGTCTCCTTGTCCAGTCTTGATTGGTTGAAGGAGTTCCATCACCTATTGCTGATTGGACGAGGATTTCCAAGCCTGGCCTTCCTCCTCCTCCTCCAACGGGGTCGTAAATTCCAGTCTTGAGATGGGAGATTTTGATCCCCCCAGTACCAGAGTTTTATTTGACAATAAAACATTACCTGAGTTGTAAAGTTGCTCACAATCTGTCAAAACTTTCCCATCTCAATTCAAGCATTCAAACGACACCAAATATGACCATTCTAGCACACTGTCTTCTTATAACGATCAACATAACAATCAACCATTCATGTCAAGTTTAACATCACATGTTCAGGGCATCTGGTTTGCTTGAACATCCTGTGGAAACCATGGGTTAAGTGGGAAACAAAAGTCCTTTTTCAGAAATACACATTAAGACACATTCACATACAAGTCTGTCTTTGTTCATCTGGAACCAGGAGAAGGGGGAGCTGTGTGTGTCCCCCACCAAACAGGGTTCACGAGTTGGTCAGGGTTTTTCCTCTTACGGCACAGCATCCTGGACTGTTGCTCTAGTCTCTCCCCCCTTTGACCATTCCAATGATTTATGGTCCTTAGGGTTCCGAAACCTCTGAGCTGCCAAAGGCATGGTGGGAACCCAAGGAGATGTCTCCGAGTTGAAGTTACACATTCGGGAAAAGTTCACCAGGTCCATGCTTGAATCTCTGGAGAAGGAATCACTACATATCCCCCCTCTTGGCGTCGTGTGGAATTGTCGCAGGTATTCCATCGGGGCCAAGATGAGTTGAGTCCTTCGGGTGGTCGTAGATGCCGCATGGATCCTGGTGATGAGAGTCACTCATACACTGACTGGTGTGTTCTAACATCCCCCACTCCCCTTAGTCAACTGAGAGAGAGTGAGTCAGTAGAATGACCCCCGGGGGTCCCATGCATTTAGCTAATATCACCTAGACCGAGGTTGATGGAAACTAGATTCACGAGGGAAGTGTAGTTAGGTGGGTGAAGGTGAACCCGGTTCACCTAACATTGTTTGTGGCGAAGTTTGGAGTTCGGACTTGAATAAGGGTAAGTTGAGAGGAACTGGTGAGACTACGTGAGGAAAATTGTTAGATTTATCCTTCTCAAGTTCACTTTATTTAATTTCTTGAACTAGGCATAAGACAGCTTCATAGTGAATGGAATAAGTGTGGCTTAACTGATGAGGAAAATGTTTTTTTTTCAAAAAGAAGGAGAAGGAGAAGATAGAAGAAGAAGAAGAAGAAGAAACATGCAATAATCAAGATCGACACGCCTATGAACACAACTATCACAGAGACTAGATATGTTTTTTTTTTTTGGTCAGAGAGATAATAGTTGACCTTTGAACTTGTATCAAGGTGGAGCCATGTTCTGCTGTTGGAGGAGCGCTTACATCATTAAGTCTTCTTGAGTGTTCTTTAGTTTTGGTTTGAACACCTAACAGCGATTAAACGAGTCCTTGAGATCTTTTATTCTTCTGAGAGAGAATGAAGCTGACGCTGACTATGGAAATTAGCAGGGTATTGGCTCCCGACCAAACACGAGTTAAAGGGGTAACCAGGTTTCTTATGGTGGTGTCGAGGTCTTGAAAGGCAGAATTGATAGGGGCCAGGTAAATGGTTTGTTCATGTTGTGTGTGTTGAACGAAGCGAAACATTAGAATATTTCAGTCTTGACTCCCTAGACAGTGATTTGATGTTAATTTTTAACCGTAAAGCTTATTCTCATGCATTCATCACACATTGGCCTCTTCATCTTAACAGTAACAGCAACCAAACAGCAACCAAACAACACGGATATGACACAGGTGTAAATTCAATAACTTATCATTTTTATACAGTCTGTAGTTATGCTTGATGCGGGTTTTCGTATCAGCCTATCCTAGTTATTATCCGGTGTTAGTTTTTTTTTTTGGAGATGTTGGGGTGTGGTGCCCTTTAATTTGGTTTCGGTGAGCCCAGTTGCAAGAAGATTCATTGCTTCTGGTAGATTTGACCAGGGGTCCCACCCAATCGGTTTGCAGGTCTGACTATGGGGAATGTGACTCCCCTGTTTCAGATTAGGTTGAGTCGGCTGGAACTGACAGCATGTTAAGCACCCTTTTATGTAGTCAGCTACATCTTGATGCATGCATGGCCAGTAGGCTACCTGCTGTAGTGCATCAACGGTTGCTTTGACACCCCTGTGACCTGTGCATGGTGCAACATGTGCATATGCTAGCATTACCCCCCTTAGGCTCAGTGGAACTGCAAGTCTTGGCGTGGCATGTTCATCTGAGACATAAACCAGCAAGCCATCAACCATGCGCAGTTTGTTTTTGACCGTGAGCCAGTGGGACAGTTCCCTGTCCGGCGGGCCGCTATTGGGATTGGGGACGTCATTGTCATGGTCAGCCGTGACGCTGCGAATGAGAGATGACAGGGTGGGATCTTGGTTCTGCCGATTTACCAGATCTGAGTTTTGAAAAACCTGGTCGCATGCCAAATGTAAAGATGTGTTACATTGTGTGGGAGTACTTCTGGATTGTTGGCGAGTTGCGGCCAACACGGATGGCATGGACTCTGTGTGGATCCGAGCAGGTCGCTCCATGGCTTCCCGTGGGGAGCACCTTCTTTGGCCAAAGTATCTGTGAGGTCATTATACTCTCTGTCTCGGCTGGGAATGTGTGATTGACCCCGTACCTTCTTCCAATGCACTCGCATGTCATGGGTGCTGACTGGGTGATCACAGACAGTGAACAAGTCTTTGTGTTTCACTGGCTTGCGTTTGGCCATGAGGAAACGGTTGCGTTTCTGGCCTGGAAGGTGGTAGAGAACGGTGTCAACATTTGAGTTTGAGGGTGTTCGTGGGTTGCTGCACGGGTCGTGTCTCGCCGAGTCACCCCCATTTGCTACTGTATAGTAAGAAGGGTGTGAGTCATGCTCTAGCGGCAGAGGTTGACGAACTTGGGCCCAGATTTTAAGACGTTGGAAATCTATAATCGGATCAAACCTGTTGAGTAAATCTTTGCCGATAAGCAGAGGGATGTTGTTATGTGGTGACACATAGACCGGGTGGACTACAGTCATGGGTCCAATGGTCCAGTGTATTAGCGTTAAGGGGTTCAACTGTGTGCCAACGGTGGAGAATGCCCAGACATCTAATTTACATTTCTGTAATTTGAGAGTTTTATCTTGGGCGTGGGCAGCTCGCTGTAATTGGTCAAACACCTGTGTCGACATGGTAGTGATGTCTGCTGCCGTGTCAACGAGGGCTTCATAGTGAAGCAGATCTTCGAGAGTCGTGGCAAGGTAAAACTTGCGAGCCACCCCCCTTTCTGTCAACTCACCCAAAAGCTGTTGTGTGGGTTGAGCTGGGTGTTTGACCCATGAGTTTTCACCCAAGGGTGGCGAGTCCTGATCATAGTTGACGACTAGGACTGCTGGGTTTGGTGGGTTTGAGGTTAGGTTCTTGTCTGCCGGTGGTGTGGCTTGACTCTCAGTTGCCTCCAGGCCTAGTCTGGAGGGAGGCTTCTTTGGTTTTTTTTCCTTGTACCACTGGGCGAACAGCTTGTACATCTGTTCCTCCTCAGGACTGGGATTTTTCTGATTGTCACTTTTCTTACGACGACGGTTAGCCTGGGAATCTGCTTGAGTGGAGGGGACCGGTTTTACGTGGCCATCTCCATGGTTAGCGTGACGACGCCAAACGTTTCCAGGGTGTGGGGGTTTGTGGAAACCCGTCTGGTTGACCACGGACTGCGGTGGCGCTGTGGAGTCATCTGACCATGCCTTCTGTGAGAAGAATGCCTTACGGGCCTGACGAGGACTCGCTTTGCGCTCTGGTTGTCGGTGTGTCTGTGACAAAGGTTTTACTTCTGGCGGGGATACTGGTGCATCCCCTTCAAGTTCCATGTGGGAACTTTGGACACCCAGTGGCAGCAGTGAGTAAGGTGGTTCACCATTTTTCCAGTTGCCCAGCATCTGTTTTGCGAAGCCTTTATCTGCTAGGTCACGCAACTGAAAGCTATTCATAGTGCGGGGGCAGGCTGTCAAGGTGGTGGCTTGTGCCAGGATGAAGATTTCGGAGGAACAGGGCTTTGAAGTTGAGGTCTTCTTCCATATTTTGCTCATTTTTGTCACCGAAGAATGCTTGTCGGAGTCGGTGATAGTATAGAGCTGGTGGCTCATTTCTCCCTTGTTTGACAGCGATAGCTGACAACAGACCTAGTGAGGGTTCGGGGCTGGAGTATTCCCTCAGCATCATTTTGGTGAGGGTGTCAAAATCATTTTGAACAGCTGGTGGCTGCCTGTCAATGAAGTTGCCTACCTCCCTGCTGGATGTGATTTTGAGGAGGTAGATTTTGTCTGGGGTGGTTGCCTCTGGGAACCGCTGAAGGTGATATTCGATGTCCCTCAGATATGACCTGGTCTCTGTATTACCTCCAGGTTTGGGCTCAAACCGAGGTATGTTGCGAGCCAGTTTGTTTAGTACATTTGTGGTCAGGCCCTGTGTTGGGGCTCTGTCGGGTGGGGCTGCGGCTGCATAACCTCCCTGGTGAGGAGGGTTATTAGGCCAGTGAAGGGAAGCAGAGTCATAGTTTGGTTGTGATCTGCTGCCTTCTGGGTGAGCGGTCCACTGAGAGAAGGGATTGAGAGATTTAAAGGTGATTGGTTGTTCCTTGGAATCTCTGAGCAGAGACCCTGGCTTAGATGGGGGCTTGTGGGCCGCGTCTCTAGCTCTTTGGGTTTGCTCTACTGTGTTTTGCAGCTCATTCTTTGTCCTGCTAAGGTCTTCTTGGAGCTGACTTACATGGTCCTCTAAGGACTTTACGTGGCGGAGGAGGTGGTAGTCCTTTTCTACTTCTTCCTCCTTTTCCGCCGTAATTGAGTCAACCTGACTTTGGAGGGACTGGACCTTTTCATTGGCTTGTTGTAACAACTGCCTGGTTTTATCATGTTCGTCCAGAAGTCGAAGGTAGAGCTCTGTTTGTCGAGGTGCTTGTTTCCTTAATGCTTCTGACAAGGTCTCCACTTCTGCAAGTGCATCAGACAGTTCTTTCTGACAAAAGGATAATCTTGCCTCCACCCGCTTGAGTTCATTCTGAGAGGTCAGTGACTCAGCCAGGGCATCTAGGAGGTCTTGCGTTTGTTGATCTCTGACGGCCTCATGGTCAGTTAGATCTTGTCTCAGTTGAGACACCTCTTGAGTAAGCTCTAGGTTGTCTTGTTTCAGCTTACTAAGTTCTGTGGTGTTTGACTGAGATTCAACCATGTCGAGTCTCTCCGTTAAGAGGGACTCCCTTTGTCTCAGCAGGGCTAGGTCCTGTTGTCCACGCTCCCATTGTCGTTCCCTGTTTTCAATTTCTTTGTCTTTAATTTTTAATTGTGCCACCAAGTTCAGGGTCATGCAACTTAGGGCTTTAACCAGGGATTTATCTTTGGGGTCCGTGGACTCCAATTGGCTCATGAGCTGAGCGATATTATCATTGATAGCGTCAGGTTGATCTGCTGCCAGGGTTGTGCTATAACCTGGGCACATCTTATCAGTGATTGTGGCGAGCAGGTGCTCTAACGAATCCAGGTTTTCGTAGTCGACCGGGGATTCTCTGCTTTCAGCCATTTAATCGTTTGTTTTGTTTTATTGCTGAATTCCTTAATTTACGCTTGTAAGCTAGTTAAAATGTTAAAGGAAAACTTATCAGCGAATTGTTCTTAAGTTATTGAAAACCAACTTAAATTATTGGGATGTTAAAAGTAACGGTTTAAGTAATTGCTATTGTTATTACTCAGGTTGTTGAGATAACCAGGGGATCACTTTAGGTGCGTTACTTTTAGCGGATTTGATTTCTAAAATTTCAATGTTAATTTAAAATTTGTTTGAATCAAATCTCAAATTGTTTAATTGTTTCTACTAATAACTCTTTAAGTTATTTAAGTGAGTAACAAGTTGTTTTTTTTTTTTTTTTCAAATTCAATAGTTGGTTTGTCAACTTGGATGCGAGATTTAATTGTGTGGGCTATTTATGGACTGGTTGAATTATTTAATTAATAAGTAATTATTAATTAAAAAGGCAAGGTTTGTTTCTATTGTCGATGTTTCTAATTGAGTAGTGAGACAGCTATTCAATAAAAATATTCAAGTGTATCTGTGTATAAATTTGTAATCTTAATTCTTAATTAAAATTATTTTTATACACAAGTGGGGTTGGAATTACTAGGTTTGTAATTTTAAATCCAAACTGTAGTTTGACTTTGGGTTGGTGACAACAGGTGAAGCGTGTAAGCTGGACAGGTAGAGAAAGACTGTGGAGCAAGAATCTGCAAACACTGAAAAAAAAAAAAAAATAGACAAAGCTTTTTTTTTTTTAAAACACACTGCACAATGGACAGGCAGCACCACAAGCATCAGCAATTTGCAGGATGGCAGAAAGCAAACAGCTAATTTGTGTGCAAAGCAAAACAAACAACACAAGCTAATCGTGGCAGATTAGCATTACCAGCTATTGCAGCTGCAGACTGTAACACCGCTAGTGGTGGCCTCGCAAGTAGCACAGCACAAACAAGGCACGGAGGCCCCAACTGTCAACTTAAACAAGTTGGCACTGTAACAAAATAAGCCAAAGACTAAAGTTATCCAACCTCAGTACCTTAGCATCTGACATGGTAACTAAACAATAGCTTTCACCGCAGTTAGGCTATCAGTAGAAGTGAGCATCACACGCCTTAGCATTAGCAACAACAAAGCCTTCAACAGTGTTAAACCTATTGTCAATGGCAGGCTAGCTGTGAGCTGGCTAGCCTAGCAACAGTTGCTACGCTGACGTCACTTCCTTTAATGAGGCGGGACTTCCTGTCCGCCCTCCAGTGGGGTACAATTACTACAGAGACGTGCGCTTCTTTCACTGGGAAGAAGAAGCTGCGACCACGCATGCGCGAAAGTCTTATGAGATCAAAATTTCTGCTCTACACACAGCAATAAATAAGTGAATGAGGCGGGACTTTCTGTCCGCCCTCCAGTGATGTGGAATGACTCCAGAGGAGCGCGCTTCTTCCACTGGGAAAAAGAAGCTGCGACCACGCATGCGCGAAAGTCTTATGAGATCAAAATCTCTGCTCTATGCACAGCAATACAAGAATAGGTCAATTACGCTCACCACACCCAACACAAGCTCACGTCAATTGATCACTATTGTTCCCGTAGGCAGAAACTCGTGCGCCGGGCAAATGTAAGACTCCCGTCGTGTTGGAACAACGTTTTAATAACTGGTTAGCTACGCCAATTATTAAAGTTGGAGTTGGACGTGAAGGTTCACTGTTGGTTAGATGCTTGTAACTCGGTCGTGAATTCCGTCCGCAGGCCTGATGAATTAATGCTCAGCGTTTGTCACTAGAGCAAACACATGTATATTCTCTCGATAAGACTTGTAGTCTTTTTTTTTTTTTTTTTTTTCGAGGCAGTAGGTACCATCAAAGTAATTTCAGTGCTTTTGAAGCACAGACAAAGTGGTTTAAACGCGTTATTAATTTTGTTCTTATTTTTATTTATTTATTTTTCTTAATAATGTCTCAGCGCAGGCTGGGCACACGCTTTGAAGAGAGTGAGAGGGAAGAAACGGGGTGAAGCAAGGGGGGGGAACACTCTACCTTTATGGAATGGTTTACAATCAAAATTTAGCAATTAATCAGCCTCACACGGGGCACCAATAAGGCTGTAGTGAAAGTGAAGGATTGTCTGGTCACGGACGCCTGCGTCTGTGACGTGGATATTATGAAAAATAATATCTCCTCGAAAGTTTGGGGCACCACCTGAAATATAGTTTCCAGGAGACTATTTAGCTCTCTTGATTAACACTTAATTAATTAATTAACCGTGGTAACTTAATTAACTATTAGCGCAATCAATCTATTTATCTGAAGTCACTACTCGTGATGTAATGTCCTTTACTGATCAGAGGCTCTTAGATTGATTATAATACACTCCAAAGTAATGTGATCAAGACCAACGTAATTTTACAGATTTATTTAGGAATAAAAGAACAGAAAGAAACAGGAAAGATGCAAAGGAGAATGAGATGATCCCGACAATATCGCGATGGAAGCGTAAACCAGTTATGAATCAATGTCAATACCGTATCAGACACGTGTGTAACTGATGGGAAAGTTCAGACGTTCTAGTCTAACTGTCAACCTCAGGCAAGTAATAACATTACTAAACCCCAACACACCACTCTGTGCAGAGATGACAAGCAGCGGCTTACTTTGGCGATGAGTGGAGGGATGAATGGGATGGAGGGATGGATGAGAGGGTGATGAGTAGATGCAGAAGGTCGGTCAGGAGGTGAGGGAGGAGGCAGGCGGCTTTGGAAGGAGGCGTCCTGGTTCTCAGCGTGGTGGCTTGGAGGTGATGAGGACACGCAGCTTCAGCCGTCGATGGCACTCTCGGATCGTCTTCCGGACCGCCGTGGATCTTTCGTCGCAGAGCAGAGAGGGGAACAGAGGGCTGAACAGAGGGTCACAGAGGGCTGAACAGAGGGGAACAGAGCGCACAGAGGGCAGAACCTCTGTAGACTGGGTCTTTTGAACTCTCATGAAGAGTCTCCTTGTCCAGTTTTGATTGGTTGAAGGAGTTCCATCACCTATTGCTGATTGGACGAGGGTTTCCAAGCCTGGCCTTCCTCCTCCTCCTCCAACGGGGTCGTAAATTCCAGTCTTGAGATGGGAGATTTTGACCCCCCCCGGTACCAGAGTTTTATTTGACAATAAAACATTACCTGAGTTGTAAAGTTGCTCGCAATCTGTCAAAACTTTCCCATCTCAATTTAAGCATTCAGACGACACCAAACATGACCATTCTAGCACATTCTCCTCTATAATGATCAATATAACAATCGACCATTCATGTCAAGTTTACCATCACATGTTCAGGGCATCTGGTTTGCTTGAACATCCTGTGGAAATCATGGGTTATTATGGGAAACAAAGTCCTTTTTAAGAAATACACATTAAGACACATTCACATACAAGTCTGTCTTTGTTCATCTGGAACCTGGAGAAGGAGGAGCTGTGTGTGTCCCCCACCAAACAGGGTTCATGAGTTGGTCAGGTTTTTTTTCTCTTACGGCACAGCATCCTGGACTGTTGCTCTAGTCTCTCCCCCCTTTGACCATTCCAATGATTTATGGTCCTTATCGGAGGGTTCAGAAACCTCTGAGCTGCAACAGGCATGGTGGGCACCCAAGGAGATGTCTCCGAGTTGAAGTTACACATTCCAGAAAAGTCCACGAGGTCCATGCTTGAATCTCTGGAGAAGGAATCACTACAGTGATATAATAGCGATACAAACGTCCTATAACTTGTCATGTAACACAATGTAGGAGGGACTGAACATTCATTGAATGAACATTCATTTATACTTGATGCTATCCCTAGTCAGACAAGTAGTGTAGAAATATCCAAAGTATGTCAACCCTTAATTTTATTTTATTTTATTTTATTTTACTTATTTTTTGCCTTACCAGTGGCTTAAATGTGTATATTACAAGCCGTGCTTTTCACTGATTTAAATGTGTCTTTATTCTGTATTTTCAGGTGAAAACAGCCAAATGCGGGAGCAGTACGGTGCAACATGTTCGTTTTGTAGTGTGCATTTTGTGTTTAGCATTTTTTAAAAAGTAACTTGTGACTATTCAAAACCAGGCAACTAGTGTAGAAATAATTGAATGTTTTAACTCTTTAAAAGTTGCACCAAAGGATAAAAATAAATATCACAGTTGTTAGGTATTATCAGGATTAATCAACCAGTTATGCATGCATTACGCAATTACTCCAGCATCATATGTGGTATTTAGATCAGATCCAGAGACTAACCTGCTTCTAGCTGAGGTGAAACTATGAATGTACGAATTGAGAATTATAAAAAAAAAAGTAACCCGAGTCGAAATCGAAATGTGTTGAAATTAAATCTTTCCATTTAAAAAAAACTGTGTTTCTATTGTTCATTTTCACAAAATTTTAATGCTGAAGTAAAGCTTGTGAACAAATTCAGATATTGTATTTTCATATTTCTTCACAAGTTACAGGTGTATTCTAAGTTTTTATTTATCAACTGTGTCTCAAATTTTAAAACTTTTTCAGTGTTTTTAAAAACAAACAACTGGCAATCATTAAACTGGTTGACATTGTAGGTTCGTGAACCTGTTTTTGTCTTGTCTGTTTTGTCTGTGTTCGCAAGTTACCATAAAAGAATAGTTTTGGTAGGCAAGCTGTTCATCCTATAAAATCTAAAAGTACATTTTTCCTTCTAATTCAAACTTTTCTCCATCCATTAGATTCTCAAATATCTGTTTCACTGTTAAAAACTCCTAATTGTCAGTACAATAAATTGAATTGTTTGTAAAAACAACAAATTTCTTTCAGCAGTTTTCTTTCAGCACTCACTCACACACACACACACACACACACACTCGTGCATCAAATTTAAGACTTTCCATTCTCACTATAAGACAACAAGCCATTTTAGCATGTGCGAGCAGCATGTTCCCAATCTTCTTAATCTTTTCATTCACCTGACACTGTCTGCTTACACAAATTGTACTAGTAATCCTGAACTAAAGCCTGACATTTTTGTACAACCATCTACGATATGGTAAATAAATGAATATTATTAGAAATGTTATTAGAAACTAGATATGGTTTTATATAATTTTGACAAACTTTTTTCATTTGTTCAGCCATTTTTCAAATTTGAAAAAAAATAAAAGATGTATAACTTTTGAGATGTCAAGAACTTTTTATTTTTCGCTACCGGTCACAACCCCACTTTTGCATGAAATAGTATGAAATATAATTTTTTTTTTTTTTACAAGTAAAGCTTTTTACTACTCACTGTCAATTCTAACTGACAAACAACAAATCACAGGGTTGACATTGTAGTTTCTGACATACTTTCAGTTTTTTCATTTTTAATCGTCCTAGACCTACATTTTCTTTACATATCTTCAAGCTAAAGAGTATATTATCTTTTATTTGTTTACATTCACAAGGTGTACGAATTGCGTGGAAGCATTTTTTTTTTTTTTTTACGTTAGTAGTCTTTCAATGAGGCGCTGAATCCTGCAGAAGGCTTTTATTCCTTTTTATGAACTTGCATCTACCTATCCATCCATCAGTCAGTTAAGTTTTAAAGTGTAACTGCATAAGACGGAATATGCACACAGAAAATATTAGAACAAATAAATACGAGAATATACTTCAAAGAACAACTCTGTTCATTGAGAAGGGAGAGAATAGAAACTCCATAGAAAGAACATCTGAGAAAAACAACAACAACAACAACAACAAGAAAAACAATATAACAAAACTAACAAAGATTTTTGAAAGCAACAGTGTGATTATATCTCATTTTTCACTCAAATTAAATTTTTAACTGAGTGAATGTCTGCAAACACATGAAAGCATGTTTGTGAACATGACAATGCTTGGTGATCCAATATCCAATCCTATGGGAAGATGTCCCGGATCATACTCAGGTCTTCGTTCAACATATACAGCCAATGACTAGTTTCTCGCCCCTAAAATCAGCCTCGATGCACTTTTTAAAAACGGTGGCAAAATTCGCTGTTCTGCCCATAAGAGGGGGAAAGTGATAGAATGAGATTAAGATTTGTCTTTTTTTTCTTGAACAATTACAGTAATTGTGTGTGTCATTCTCCCTTAAATCGGTTGCTATCATTTAGCGTAAATGTCGCGAGCCGCCCAAAATGTCGAGGGTGACCACGGTGATGAATACAATCTTGAATCTTGAGCACAGAGTGCCCCTTGTTTGTCCCGCAGTGGGGAAATGTTGGACTTGTTGGATCTACGCATACGTAGGTAAATGCGGAACTGATGAACATCTCATAAACATCTCATACGAGAACTTTAAACGGAAGGAAGGAACACATATTGGATATGAAGTTCTATGAAGCTTTTCCACTGGACCTTTGGAGTCAAAGCGTAGACTGACATTCATGTTTGCATGTTACTACAGTACTTTTTGGGTTTTATTTTGTAATTATGTATGTATTGTTTCTGTTGGTTGGGGAGAAACTCTTGAAAGTGCTGCAATTTCTGGGACCACGTTGAAATTTTCAAACGTTACTGTCAACGTTTGCGTCAAAAGGATACTTCTGCAAGGAATCTCAATTAATTCCAAAAGCAAACGGATACCTACAATATCCTTGAACAAAATCTGAAATTTTGAAAGAGTTAAATGTAATGCTGTTGTAATATATTCTCACTATGATGTGGTTTAAACATAAATGATGCAATAGTTATCTCCTGCAAAAGATAATGATGATGATGATAAAAGTTGAAAATTAAAAGTTGAATGCAGGCAAATATTTATGTTGAATGTTTGTGAGTAGCTTGTAAAATCTTCGATGTATGACTTCATTTTACCCTTTCCTCACTAGTAGCCATCACAAATTGGCGACCTCCATCTTGATCTGAGATGCACCCTCCTCCTATGAAAACCTGGCCATCAATTCAGACATATGTGACTCTGCTTGTCTGCCTGTGTAGCAGTCTCTAAAATATACATCATGGCAGGTCCTTTGTATTGTATTGTTTGTAAAGAACAAGTACAACAATACGTGGTATCCTCAGTTTAGACAGAACGTGGGTGATTCAACAAGTTACACATGTTCAATGGTGCTCATTCAGAGAACCAATGATTGAGACCTAACAGATATTTCTTGTTGATGCCAGTGAGGAGAGAGTGACTGTACGTCTCGCAGAAGAATATAAACGCATTAATTGATAATCTGAGGATCAAAAAACTTGAACAATGACCCATCTTTCAGGATGGCCTCAAATTTTCATCCACGATCTAACAGTCATGTGTAAAGGGTTCCCGGGTTGTTTGTGGTGACATTGGATGACTTGTTTTGACATAATTCACCTGATGGGCTGCCTGAGACCCGTCAACACAGCATTGTCAGGGATAAAAAGAACATCACTTTAAAAAACAGATCAGTTACTAAAAAAACTCTGGGTCGTGTACACTAAGAGGCGATTGTTTTCAGACGCACAACCAAACCTTTTGGGTTCTGAGTTTTGAGTGGATGAGGGGTCATTATGGAAGAAATTCATTTCGATCCTCGTTTGAAAACACCATTTTCATGTCTAGTGGTGGGACCATCAGGGTCAGGAAAGACCCATTTTGTAAAATGTATACTTGAAAATTGTGAACATGTTATGGATGATGCCAATGTAAATATTGTATGGATTTATACTTCTTTTCAACCAATGTACAGTGAATTGCAAAAGATGAATAAAAATATCAAATTCATTGAAGGTTTACCTGAATCTTTTGAAAATGAAGATGTATTTCCTTCTGATAGAAAACATTTGATTATTCTTGACGATGTTTTTTGTTGATTTTTGAAGCTTCTGAAAACCCTGAGGTTGTTCGCATTTTTACACAGTACAGACATCATAAAAATATGAGTGTTATAATGCTGACGCAAAACTCATTTCATCGTGGTAAATATAGTCGCAGTATTAGTCTGAATAGCAATTACTTTGTACTGTTTAAGAATCCTCGCGATAAAATGCAGGTAAAAGTTCTTGCTCAACAGGTTTACCCGTCTCAGAGAGCTTTCTTTCTAGAAAGCTTTGAAGATGCTACAGCTGACGCACACGGGTACTTAATTGTTGATCTAACACCCTCATGTCCAGAACGCTACAGACTAAGGACCGGGATACTTCCTCATCAACGTCACACGGTGTACATACCAAAAACGTCTGCTTAAGTTATGTCAGCGCGTACAAAAAGAAACACGGGTTTACTTAAGGAACTATACCATGCTCCGTCAAAGAAACGTAAAGACATTTTGATGCGTAGTTCTCGGGACTTTATTCAAGCTCTCGGTGAGATCGCCCTGAATGTTTTGAAGGGGAATGTACCATTGTCACAGGCTCAGTTCAAAAAACTGAAAAAACAGAGGAAAAACATCAGACTCTTGGCTAATAAAAAGGCATGCGTGAAGCGTAAACGAAGGATTCTTAAAAAGCAATCGGGAGGATTCATTTTGCCATTGCTAGCGGCTGCAGTTCCAAACATTGGAAATCTAATAGGAGGACTTGTAAAGAAGTAAAACACCATGAAGACTGTCCAGAAAATGTATCTCGTCTCTCCTCAGCAAATTAACCAGTTATCACGTCCAACCTCCGACATCCGTGAAACTGCCGAAGATGAATTAAATGACAAGATGAGGTCCATTCTAAATGATTCTCAGTTAAACCCGTATGAGAAGATTAAAAAGTACGATGCTCTATTGCAAAGATATTTAACCTTTGCAAAACAGGATCAGAGAGACCAAAGGAGAGTAACTCAGACTTTACAACGAGACGGAGTCAGCGATCATCCACACGACTCTGACAGTCGTGTCGAAAGTGTTCTAAAAACACCCTCTGTAACAGATGACTTAGGTAAGGATATTCTAAATAGCCTTCTGGCAAAAGCTCGAAGAAATGCTGAATACATTATCCAGAGGATATCCAAAAACGGTGATGGTTGGAATATGAATGGCGAATTTATGTATGAAGGAAATGCTGTAAAAGGCTCTCATGTGATTGATTTATTCAAGTACCTTTCCCTACCGTATAAGAAAACAAGTTCTTCATTACCTGAGGGCTGGTCCGAGTTTCTCGTCACATTATTAAAGCTAAACATCCCTCTCACACTGCTGTCCAACCCTGAAGCGAGGGCTCAATATCAGAGACTTAAATCGAATTCTATCTCGCGAAAGAAAAGTATAGCTGAGAGCTGGTCTCCCGACCCAAAGGATCCTAAAGCGACACCTCGACGACGCTTGACGCGTGTAGTGACCAAAGGGAAGAAATTGTCTCTAACACCTTGATGGGTTTCCTGAATAATTGTCTTGTACACGGTTATTGTCATTTCATCAATAAAATGTTTTATTGAATTATTATGTGATTACAGATTTTTCTTTTAAACACACGTACAAACAAAATAAGATTAGTCACACGTTACAATAGTCTTTAAAATACAGAAGAGAACCGTTTTGTTGTTTCCACGGACAGTGTGCACATCTTTTTAGACATTTTTGATGTCCATTCACAAAGTTGTATACCATGAGGTCGTTTTTTAAGGTATCGTCGCTGTATAGACTTAATACTTCTTCCATAGACAGCCCTCTAGCACGATGACAGAGGTAGAAGACGCAATGATGACCACATACAAACGATAGAGCGTGCTGTAGTTGGCCATTGTTGTACTTGATGTCGCTTGAATGTTTCTTGAGAAACTTTAAAATATTTTCAGGGTAATGTGAAAAGTACGGCCCCATTCCAAATGAGTCAAAGAAAGTTGATCTACCGTCTTCTTTGAGAGTTAAAGCCAACCAGTGCTCTCCTGGTTTATGTGCCGGATGTGTGTTGACGACGAAATATGCAGGCGGTCTGAGGGGTTGAGTGAATTGAGGCAACTCATCCGGCGGCCATACACCGTAAAATGTGTCGCCCAAGAGACCTCTCAGCAGCCTCTGTAACTGGAGACTATCCATAACTTTTTTTAATAATAGTCCACCAGCACTTGTCTTTTTGCATCAATCTCCAGAATGGAATCGTAACAAGCGTACACAATCAGTGTTACGGTGTTCGGTAAGGGTACTCTGAATCTCATCTCCAGTCTTAAATTCCCTTTTGAGACAGGGGAGAGAGCGTCGTTGTCGTCGGCTGGATTGAGATTAAACGCAAACAATGAATAACCGCCTTAAAACCTTCGCGGTCAATGCTTAGCGGTAGATCCTTCAAATGTCTTCCTGTAGCTAGAATCATGTTATAAAACTCTCTGACCGCCATACTGTTATTAAACTGAGGTTGAAAAGCTTTAGCGGGGATCTGTCGGCCGTCCTGACAGAGGGCTAGATATTCGGTGTTGTAATGATGAAAATTGAACGGGGAGAGATCTCTCCTACCGGTAAATGCCTCATGATGCACCATCCCTAAAACCACGTATTTAGGTATTGAACCCAGAAATAAATTCTCCTGGGTACATATTCTTGAGTTTTCAGGAATGGAGTATGTTTTTACGTTGACTCGTGAGAGGGGGTAGAGAGCATTTCCTTTTAACAAACCCGCTGCATGACCTATTCTCACAGCTGGCGAAACAGTGACTTTCTTCACAAACAGAGAGGCGCAGAGGATTTTCAGACGAAAGGTGGAGTCGCGGGGTCCGGTCAGGCAGAAGGCATCGTTCGCCCTGGTGAGTTTAATTCTTAAATCGACCGAGTTCAATAACAGTCTCTCGCAGAAAAATATGTCGCTGTGGAGAGGACCGAGAAGGTGTACTTCTCTGGATCTGCTCGTGAACTCTGCCCCTTTATTAAGGCCTGCGTTTGGTCCGTTTACAGTGACGATCGAGTCAACTGACCCGGGTAAAAAAGACCGGCGCTAAACTGTGTTTTAAGAGTGTCGCCGGAAAAGTTGAGAAGTGTTTCAATCATAGCTCTGTACGGGTGAGTGGAACTGGACTGCGAAATCATCCGATCCCCCAGAACCACATCGCACTGATCAAAGATTGTGTTTAGAGGATAATTGATGAGACCGACTGCTGCGTCGTTAGCCAGCGGTGTGCCATCGGCGTTAGTAATTCTTGCACGCACGTGTAGAAGGGTGTCGTTTAGGTCTAGATACTTTTCGCTGTCTCCCGGTATAAAAAACTCAATCGGTCCTCCTTCGCGGATAGCGGCTACTGGAGCAATTTCAGTGTAAATTTTGTCCTCGATGGAAAGCTGCGTCACCGGCGCCGTGAATAAATCCAGTTCTGCTAATGTGCATTCAGCAGATTTCTGGTGTAGGAGCGCCATGTTACTGTATATAAGGTTTTTTAAAATATATCGGAGCTCCCTCTGGACTTCCTCTTGGCCCGTTTGCTTCTGTCAACTGGCTTCTTTCTTTTTTTGTTCGTACGTTTATTAGAGCTCTGTGTTACACGGCGACCTGGAGGGCGTCTCTTTGTCCTTCGTGATAAGACGGCTATACCGCCTGACCCTTCCTGTCTCTGTTGATCGCTCATTCCTCTCGCGGTACGAGTGAACATATCCGAGGCTATGTTACCCACCGCTTATTTGAGATGGGGTTTCGCTATGGCAATACCTCTTTTCAACAGAGGTGATACAAACCGAAACATTTTTGAGAAGAGGGAACCGATGCCTCGTCCGTACATAACCGGGGCACCGTAGAACCCGGGTAGATCTCCGCCCACCTGTTTTTCATAATATTGTACAAATCTGTGCGGGTCGTCTCTTAAGCCTGCATGTACCATTGTGTTTGTTTATGACGGGTCTACACAGGGGGTTATCTCTCTCCGGCGTTGTGATGATGAATGGATTTCCAGACGACGATACGAGGGTTATATAATATCCTCTCAAGTAACAGGTCTAAAGTGTAGAGTCACCACCACTTTTCCAAAGGTAAAATTGACTGGTTTGTTAAGATCTGATTTAATTTGTACCTGAATATTTTCAATATGGTTCTTGGCAACCGGTAAATAGTAGCAGGGTTAAAATGTTGTGTGATTATATCTGAGTAACTACCCTTGATTTCCACCGTTCTTAAAAGCGGTGCATATGCATCCCCTACAAGCTGCGGTCTTACAACGTCGCTGTAACAGTAAAGATGGTAAAACCCCGCTTTTAAATGAACTGGATGGGGCGCTCTGAACTCGCAAAAATTGATCCAATGACCAGGCTCTACACCTAACATGTAAGCTAAAGGCGAGTTAAAAAGCACTAAGTTCTGACCGTCTCCTTGAAGATCAATTTTTTGCCATGCACCGTCAAACAGGAAGCGTATATTGTTATTGGTTTTTTTAAAGGTTTGCTCCAACTCGGTTGTAATCTGATTAATAGAGCTGTAATATCCACCCTTGAACTTCAGTTTAGAAATATCTGTTCCTGCAGTTTTGAAATGTCGATCAACCCCTCGTGATTCGTCTTTTTTCCTCTGAGGTGAGGCGCTGGCGTCAGGATCCGGAGCCCGAAGTCTCGCCATGGCTCTATGAAATTCATCTTTATGCCGCCTCGACGTGTTAGCATCTGAATCTGATCCTCTTGGGGGAGCCGTGTTTGTGTTGGAATCAGGTCCTCTAGGGTTCGGTTTCCAGTAAAATAACGCCGCATCCTCCGGAATATTATGCCATGTGTGAGGGTATGTAATCTCCGTCAAAGCCACCTCCCATTTCCCGTTTAAATCAATATGTTGTGCTAAATCAACGCGGAAAGTACCGATCGAGTTGTCTTTAAAAACTTGGTGGTGGTAAAGTCACATAGAAGCCAGTGTTCTTTGTTGTACATGATGATATGACGTCTGGTGTAAAGAAGGATCGTCTTATATATTTTTTATATCTGAAGCTTTTACCCAACTGTTGAATTTTTCAGGCCAGTTCTTCCACTGGACAAAGACCTGTCTCTCTCCTTTAACGCAGCGTTCCTTGAGAATCTTTTCTACGTGAAATACTTTATCCTTATCGAGTTGTACTTTTTGTAATTCTTGATCATAAAATGACCCCTGGATGGGTTCGCCGTCGAAATCTTTCAATTTATACACAGACGGGTTGCGGTGAATACATTCAGTTATCGTAAATATCTCGTCTGTAAAACTCTGCTCATACTTTTTGTCAAATATACCCCGTAGTTTTGATATCCTAACATGATCGCCCTCCTTAAATTTCGGCTTCTGTCGACCTTTCGACGGTCTCATGTAAAGATTGTCAAACACTTGCAGAGTATTTTCTTTAGTTACTTCCATCGGTGTCATTTTTATACTACTGTGATAGCTGTGATTATAACTCTTTACTAGATCCTGTAAAACTTCGATGTAACGTAGAGTGTTTTTAGCTGTAAAATATCTCCACATCCGATTTTTAAGAGTGCGGTTAAATCTCTCAACCACAGAGGCCTTAAAGTCACTCGCTGTTGAAAAATGAATAATTCTCTTCCTTTCCATCAAAGCCCGGAAACTCTTGCTAAAAAATGCTTTCCCATCATCCGTCTGTAGCTTTGCAGGCGTCCCGCTCTCATCCAGCACTGATTCAAACGCCTTCATTGTCTCAATCGCAGTCTTTCTTTTTAAAACGCGTACATAGGCCTTCTTTGAAAATACATCTATAACGGTCAACAAGTAATTTTGATCGTCGTTATATCTAGCCAACGCCTGCATGTCGCATAGGTCGGCCTGGAATTGTTGAAGCGGCCTGTGAACAAATACTCTGTTTCTCGGAAAGTTTACTCTGGCCGGTTTATGCAGGGTGTAAGCATCCTGTTTTGATAAAAAATCTTTAATAGATTTAGAACTGACTGGTTTTCCAGTCTCAACCTGCACCCCTTGACGAAGGCGATCCGCGCCTCCGTAGCTCCCGGGGTGAAGAGGATTGTAATAAACTCTTTTAATGATGTGTTTCACCGACATGTTAAATGAGAAATGAATGAGCCGAGATCCGAATATGCTTCTTAATGTTTTTTTATTAAACAGGTTATGTCAGGATTCGATCGTAAAGTTATACAAAGACAGTAAAAGCAAAAAATAAAAATAAAAAATATCACATACGAGGGTATCTCGTGTTTGTGACATCGCCCAGGACCGGCGTTCTATTCCAGATTCTACTTGCTGATTCCAGACGTTCAATTAGAAGATCCTCTGGCTCGTGTTTGATGTATTCGTTCCAGACGCTTGATTTTGGAGACCTCATTTCGAGCAAGACTGTCTCAGCCGTAGCCTTGGTTCTCATTTTCTCCGGTTGTACGTCATTCAGGGTCAAGTAGTGTTGTATAGCAGGCAGAAAGTTGTTACAGAGTCTCTTCATCAACGGGTAGAAGTTAAGGCTGTAGAAATCATCCTCCATCTCTTCAAGACAGCTGTGTTGTACTTGGCTCGGATGGTCTACTTGGCAGCCGTAGCAGATCTCCCTCCAATATCTGCGCATGATTTTACCTAGTAGATGAAATACAACTGTCTTTACAGCTTTCAGGAAGAAACCGCTTATCCATCCATCCGTTTCATCATTAGCTGCTGGTTCTTGGTCTTGAGAAGCTGAGGATGAAGCAGGCGGATGCACGCAGACAGTTCCGTTCTCGGGACAGGAGGTTGTTGCTCTCCCTACAGGTTCCTCTTCATCGTCCACGTCTTCCATTTCACTTGCATCAGAGTCGTCTGTGTCGTCTTTGATGGTCAATGAAGGACAGGCTCCGTCCGCCATGCCGTTGTTAGAACCCTCGTACTCATGATCATCACCTGTAACGTCTTCTACCACAGGAAGTAGACGGGTCGGCGAGGGGTTGTTCATTCCGTACCCAGCACCGCCTGTAGCAGCTCCGAGGAAGATAGTGGCAATACGTCTCGGAACACCTTCGGTCCTCATTGTTTTCCTGGATGCGTTTGTTCCGCCGGATACGTCTGCAGGGTGTCGCTCTGGAAAACACCCTCTTTATAACAACCGCCAGCCAGTAGGCGGTCCAAAGGGCGGGACTAAAAGGTCAGTGCTTTTTTCAACACAAGGGTATCAACCCATAAGCGGTTATGGTAGAAGAGGCCGTCGATTTTTGCAGAAATCTCGCGGATTTTTTCACTCCAAGCATCCAAAGGTATGGTTAACAGAGTACGAAATACACCGCAATCAGAATTAAAATACTCCAGGACGAAATCTTCTTCTTCTTCACCCGTGACTCCTGTTGATACTTTATGGAGGGCTCTGAAGGACCATCGTCCTGATCCTGAGATTTTAGCCAGCCATATAGCCACGAAGGACGGCATCCTCTCCGTTCGATCAGGTTTGTTAGACACAGCTCCAGCCTTCTGACGTTGTTGTTGTTCTTCTTCTTCTTCAGCCCTTGGAAAATTTTCCGGCTTCACCTCTCTCAGCACACCCCAGTCGTTAGACGATAACACGGCCATCTCCGTATAGGCACTCAAGGTTTCGTTGTCATCCAGTTGATAAATGTACAATTCAGCTGTTTCATACTTAAACGCGTACCCCCATCTCCCTCAACGTCCGTAAGGCTCTAGAGACCACTCATCCTGCAAAGATTCCCCGGGCGGCGCCTGCGTACGCCGTAGGTACATTACAGATTTACGGGGAGCCCCAGCACCCATCCACGGGTCCTCAATAACAGTCACAGCTGTCTCGCTGATCACTGGTGATCCACGCGCCGTTGTAGGGATAGACATTGCGAGTTGGTTGTGTTTGCCGGTTCCTTGCTCCTTGCGACGGTCTGAAGGTTACATATATATATACACACAGGTTGATGTTTATTCAGCGGTCAGAACCCTCCCTTTGTTATTTTCCTTCCTGTTATAAAACAAGGAATGATAGGGTTAATTATTACCCTTCCTGTCATAAAACAAGGGGGAGGGTTATAATTTTAATTCCCTGTTGATATAAAAAAGGGGGAGGGGTATTATTTTAATTTCTTTTTATATAAAAAGGGGAGGGGTTATTATTTTAATTTCTTTTTATATAAAAAAGGGGAGGGGTTATTATTTGAATTTCTTTTTTATATAAAAAGGGGGAGGGGGTGGTTTTATTACCTCCGGAAGGGGAGGTGTTTTATTATCTCCAGGGCCATAAATCAAACAATTTTGACATTTTGGTGTATCCTTCTTCTCTCTCATGACCCTTGATGAGGAAAAGTCACAAGATTTCACGAAGAAAAAGTCAGGATAACCACTACGTTTTTCAACACAAAAACGGATATCGGTCAAATTGACCCTAAGCATAATATGAGGGTTAAAGCTTTTCTAGGTCTGCTAAGCTTTTATAACAAATTCTTGCCAAACTTGTCTACTGTGCTCTCTCCATTACACAAGTTACTGAGGAAAGATGTGAAACGGAGGTGGGAGGTTGAGCAAGAAGAGGCTTTTAAGCAGGCAAAAAAGTTACAACAAAGCGTTTAAGTGTTGGTTCATTATGATGAACAAAAAGAACTGGCACTGTCATGTGATACCTCACCTTATGGGGTGGGGGCAGTCTTGGCACATAGGCTGGAAAAGGGAGCAGAAAAGCCTATTGGATATGCCTCACGCACACTCACAGCAGCACAAAAAAACTATTCGCAGTTGGATAAAGATGGGAGTTATCAGCAGTTATTTTTTGGGTGCAGTACTTCCACAAATATTTGTGTGGATGTAAATTTATAAGCCCTTAATCAGTCTGTTTCATGAAGGAAAAGCTGTGCCACACATGAGTTCTCAGAGGATCATGAGATGCGCTATTCTGTTAAGAGCAAATGAATATGCCGTGGTGTACCGACGTGGACAGGACAATGCAAACGCAGATGCTCTCAGTAGACTTCCACTTCCAGAGAAAACTGGGGATCCAGACTCAGAAGACCAGGTATTGATGGTAGAGCAGGATCAGAGTTCAGTGGTCAACTCGGAAGAGCTTCGTAACCATCGTGGACCAGTGAAGACCCCGTACTCGCACCAGTCCGTGAATACATACTCACAGGGTGGCCCTGTAACCTCGATGTTGCTTTCAGGCCATACACTATGAAGCAACAGGAGCTGAATGTACAAGATGGGTGTGTACTGTGGGGGTGCTGTGTGGTGATTCCGGAAACAGGATGTGGTCTGATGTTGAAGCAGTGGTGGTGATTGATGCACATTCAAAGTGGTTGGAGGTCTACCCTGTTTCATCAGCATCTGCAGTGGCTACTGTGAACTGCTTGAGGGCCAGTTTCAGCACTCATGGTATCCCAGAAATGATAGTGTCAGATAATGCCCAGTGTTTTGTGAGCGAACACACTAAAGAGCTTTTGGCACGCAATGGGATCACTCATGTCACATCAGCACCGTATCATCCTTCTTCTAATGGGATGGCAGAGAGAGCGATACAAACGTTCAAACAGTTGATGAAAAAAACATCCGGTGATCCTCCGGAAACCAAACTGAGTAGAGCTTTATTCAGTTATCAGATGGGGAGGAAGTTGAGGTGCATGTTGGATCTGATATACCCAAATTTGAAGACGAAAGTGGAACTGAAACTGGCAAACCAGAAAGTTCAGCATGATCAACATGCTCGGTTCAGAAGTTTTCAGACAGGTGACCGGATGTTCACAAAAAACTATGGTTATGGGTCTAAGTGGGTTCCAGGGTTAATACAGGAATGCACAGGACCAGTCTCCTACACAATGGTGCTGGGAAATGGGCAAACTGCGTAGACTCGTAGACCAGGTTTTCAGTGGGAAACTGTCCATTTTAACAGGTCAGACATCCTCCGCGCCCACTGTGGAGGATGTCAAAGTGGAGAATCCACTTGGGGATGGGATCTCACTGGAGACTGAGACAAGTGAAGGGAACAGTGAAGAAGTCAGTCTGAAAAAAAAAAAAAAAAAGCAGACCGACAGTGATCTGGTATGCTCACCGTCTCAAGGAAGAGTACGACCACAAAAGAACAGGAATCCCCCAGTGTATCTGAATGACAATGTTCAAAAAGTGGAATAGGAGATAAAAGTTTTGGACCAAGGTGCTTGCAATTTTCTTATTCTTTAGCGTAAAGAGGCATGTTTTTGTTTTGTTTTGTTTTGGGTTAGTCGTTTAAGTTGCATTCTATTTTATGACTGTTTTATTATTTTATTAAGTTTTAGGCTTACCCAAGTGTCTATGGTGGTTTTGGGGACATGGGTTTTGGGAGTGAAGTTGGAAGACGTGAACAGTTTGGCGAAGAGGTGTTATGATGTGTCATGGGATTATTTGAGGTCACAACTTGGGGGCGCTCTTGTTATGTTGCCGTGTCATCATCCGGTTTGTTGGAAGTTGGAACCGTGAATAAAACCTGCTGTGTTGATACCTCCTGTGTGTTTTCCTTTCCGCTTCGGCTATCACAGGGTGTGTCACTTCAACCCACTTGGGAGAACGAATCAAATGTCCGGACCATCATTGAGCAGTGTCACCAGGTTCGCGGACAGGACCCCAGGCGACAAGGCCCGGATTAGCGCTCGAGGCCGAGGCGCTGGAAGGAGCGAATTCAATACGAATAAAAAAATTAAAATAAAAAAAAAACGCAAATACTATGCTTCAAGCAATTGTTTTATTTAAAGCAAATTTTCCACACAAACAGAAATTTCCTCCGGTCAGCTGACTGCCCGGGGAGAAGCTGCTGCCGAAGATTCCGACGTCCACGCTCGGAGCATGACAAGCGCTGAGTCACCTGCCTTTAAATCCGCTCCTGCGCTGATGCGACAAGTCTCTGCCGTGACTGCAACGAGACCTCAGTCCTACCAGAAGTTTCCGTGGTCCAGATGAGCCGCTCCGCACCTCTTCAAGTCTCAAGCTTCATCGCTTGATGTGCCAGATTCGCCGACTCCGGGTGTGCATGTGACCGGTAAGAATTTACAGGGAGACGGCGACCCTGCAGTTTACCGCATGAAGTCCGACATGCCTCGGTGCTCGACTGAAGCTAAATGGCGTTGCTCCCGTGAATAGGAGGATGTCGGCATCACTAGCTATGAAAGACCAGCGCGTCACGGCACGCGGCAATCATTATCCCCTGACTGCGATGAGACCTCAGTCCTGCCTGAAGTTTTCATGGTCCAGACAAGGCACTCCGCTCGTCTTCAGGTCTCAAGCTTCTTCTCTTGTTGTGCCAGATGCGCCAGCTTCGGCTGCAATTTCACAATTACAGAGTCACTCACTCACGCCTCGGTAATTTCACAATCACATTTTGCGGAGTGCCCTGGCACTTCCAGTGAAGTAGAAAGGCTGGTGTAATATTCCGAGCAAAAATTATGAGCGGACCTCCGATCCTGGGGCGTCCCCTCAAAGTGTGGCTACTTCAAGCTTAGCAGGCAGTCCTCTGTCCCCCGAAATGCAGTTCACTATTCGAAATCCTAAAGCAACTGCAACACTCAAAGGATATAATGCCAAATGGGTGTGGACTGCCGTCTGTTGGGTAAACATCCACTGCTAGTCCAATTCAATCCGGACTATTCCCGGTGCAGCTCTGAAACTCCACTGGCACTAGGCCCGCACGTGGTCAGGTACGGAGCCCCCCCTGAGGAGGGACCATCCCACCCGGCGTTGACAGAGCCACTTTCGCACAGTAGAATGGCGTCTACGCTGTCGGCAACCGGCTCATAGCACTTGAGAACATCATTGCGCTCTTTATGAGCTCCATGGACAGGCTCATCCATCACAGAACCTTTCTTACTCCACCTGAGATTTTGGAGATTCAACAGTCCATCGGCGTGGTGCTCTACTCGCAGCGCTTCCTCCACACATAGCTGCTGCCCGGGAGGAACAGCCGTATAATAGCCGCCCTGATCATCGCTGCTCCTCTTGGACAGACCAGTCGGCTGCTCTCACATCTGCTCCCTCCAAAAGCGTAGAAAGAACTTTGTATCTAAAAGTATGCATCTAAACCAAAGTCTAACTTGAATAAAAAATAAGATGCATTACTTTGGTATCGGAGCCAAGAAGTTATGTTTTTCCTCAGCTTCGGCACAATAAGAAGCGTAGGCGTAAAATAACTCTTTCCCGTCTCTCAACAGATTCCGTTTCCAACCAAAAGTCAGGAGAGTGTCAATTCTGCCATTAACTCTTCTGATTCCACAGACTCGGCAGTTTCCAGCAGGGGTCGCCAGAGGACCGCGAAAGCCACCGCGCTGCGTGCGAGACCTGCTCTGTTCTCAGCTCCCTCGTGCGATGTCTGATGGGATGTCCGTCTGTGACTCTGCAGCCCTCCAAACCTCTCAGAGGCAAGCAGGACGTTGTCATCTAGAGAGTCATCTCTTTCTGAGGATGATTGGGCCGGTACCTCGGGGCTCCATCTTAGGAGAATTGCAGTGTCAGATCCAGGTACACTGCAAGTTTGGGGTACTTCCTCTGACGGCTCAGCTGACAAAAGCGAATCTATTTTTGAAGAACCAGCCGGACCTGAAGTCCCCAGAGGAGTATGATCATCGACGACCCTTTCGTCTTGTACCCGCCCTGGAGGCCGGGTCCGCTCCTGTGCTCAGGCCGCCTATCATGACAGAGTATCTTCTGAATTGAAAGCGCCTGTGTCCTCACCTGCCCATATGGATCAAGAATATACTCGATCATTGACACGCCCTTCAGTTTCACAGTCAACCTCCAGGTTCTGCGACACCACGTGGACCTGAGTGAACTCAAAGAAACAACATGTCTGATGGAGGAGGACCACGCTCTCCTGTCAAAGGAAATAATCGAGCTAGTACCAATGCGATCCTCTTACACTGGCTATTACTCCAGGTACTTCCTGGAACCCAAGAAGACAGGAGAGTGGAGACCTGTTCTGGATCTCAGTCTCCTCAACCAATTTATGACCAGACAGCGGTTCCGGACTACCAGCAGACTCCTGGAGTGTGTCAGAGTGTGAGAGTGGATGACCTCCATAGATCTTGCAGACTCCTACTTCCACAACACGGTCTCCAGTGTCTTGTGCCTCGTAAATTCGCCAAGTGCGTGGAGGCGTTGCTCGAACCACTTAGAAGACAGCGTCTGCGGATTCTGACATACTTGGACTAC
Organism: Synchiropus splendidus; assembly: GCF_027744825.2. Classification (NCBI taxonomy): domain Eukaryota; kingdom Metazoa; phylum Chordata; class Actinopteri; order Syngnathiformes; family Callionymidae; genus Synchiropus; species Synchiropus splendidus. Next base: position 35,283,169 of record NC_071337.1, read on the forward strand.
TCGTTGATTCTAGCCAGGTCCAAACAGGAGTCATGAGCGCACACCAGCTTAGCAGAAGGGGTCTTTTTCGTAGCTGCAGAACAAATTCAACGTCTCTGAAGTGGTTTCAGAGAGTTATCAACAATTTTATGTATGTTGTTCTGAAAGACACAGGTCCCTCGTGCTGAAAACGCGTTTTCTGCACTGTTCACTCACTGCTCAGGGCTGTCTCAGAACATAAAAAATTCACCTGGCACTATATCAGAAGCTGTTATTCTAGTAGGTGCCGAACTAATTCAACATGTCTGAAGTGGTTTCAGAGTGATAACATTTTAATGTTTGTCGATTCCGAAAACGACCTTCGCTTGGGTGAAAACCCGTTTACTGCACTGTTCACACAGTGATCAGAATAGTCCCAGAGCATGAAAATATCAGCTGCAACTGTTGGAAAAAGACTCTTTTGAATATATTCCGCACTAAATCCACGTTACTGAACTATTTTCAGGGTGTAATCAACAATTTTATTTTTTTTTTGGTCGGATATCTCGCGCTGAAAACGCGTTTTCTACACCTTCACTCACTGCTCAGGGATGCCTCAGAACAAGAAAATTTCAACTGAATTTCCACCAGAAGTGGTATTTCTAGTAGTTGCAGAACTAATTCAACATGACAGAAGTGATTTCAGAGTGATAATAACATTTTTTTATTTGTCGATTCTGACAACTCGGGCCGAAAACGGGTTTTACATACTGTGCACTCGCAGGTCAACGATTCCTCAGAAGATGAAAATTTCACTTGCCACAATAAAAAAAGGCATTTCTATTGGGTGCAGAACTAATTCAACCTGACTAAAGTGATTTAACAGAGTTATCAACATTTTTATTTTTATCGGTCTTTAAACCACCATTCCTTTGGCTGACAACGTGTTTTATGCACTGTTCACTCACTGCTCAGGGATGCCTGAGAACATGAAAATGTCTCCTGCAACTATAGAAAAAACACTCTTTCTCGTAAAATTAACACTAAAGCTACATTTCTGAACTGTATTTCAGGGAGTTTTGAACTTTTTTTTTTCCTGGTCAGAAACCGAGCCTGGAGAGTTTTCTGCACAGTGCACTCACTTATCAGAATACACTCAGAACAAGAAAATATCACCTGCAACTGTTAGAAAAACACTCTTTCGAGTACATTCAACACTAAACATACATTTCTGAACTGTTTTTAAAGGGTCATAAACAATTTTATTTTTGACGGTCCGAAACCCACTTTCTCTTTGTCTGAAAACACTGTTCACTCACTGCTAAGCGATTCCACAGAAGATGAAAATTGCAACTGCCTCTATAACATAAATGGAATTTCTACTGGGTGATGAACTAATTCAACATGTCTAAAGTGATTTCCGAGAGTTATCAACATTTTTATTTTTGTCGGTCTTTAAACCACCTTTTATTTGGCCGAAAACGCATTTTACGGACTGTTCACTCACTGCTCAGGGATACCTGAGAACATAAAAATTTCTCCTGCAACTATAGGAAAAACACGCTTTCTAATATAATTAACACTAAACCTACATTTCTGAAATATATTTCATGGGGTTGTCAACTATTTTTTTCCTGGTCAGAATCCGAGCCTCTCTCGGACTGAAAACACGTTTTCTGCACTGTTCACTCACTGTTCAGGGATGCCTCTGAACATCAAAATTTCACCTGGCACTATAGCGGAAGCAATCTTTCTAGTAGGTGCCGAACAAATTCAACATGTCCGAAGTGTTTTGAGCGAGGTAACATTTTTATTTTTGTTGGTCTGAAAACCACTGTCATTCGGGCTGAAAATGCGTTTTCTGCACTGTTCACTCACTGATCAAAATAGCCTCAGAACATGAAAATATCACGAGCAACTATAGGAAAAAGACTCTTTCTAGTATATACAACCCTAAACTTACATTTCTGAACTGTATTTCAGGGGGTTATGAACAATTTCATTTTGCCGGTGCGAAACCACTTTTTTTCTTGCTAAAAACTCATACCTAAGATAAAGTTATCAACATTTTTATGTTGTTCTGAAAACCACAGTCCCTCGGGCTGAAAACGTGTTTTCTGCACAAGTCACTCACTGCTTAGAGGGGTTACTCGAATCATGAAAATTTCACCTGCAATTATCGGAAAAACTGTTTTTCTCATATATTCAACACTAATCCTCTCCAAAAAGGGCACTGCGACAGGCCTACAAACAGCCGAACCGTTCCACAATTTTCTGCTTCCAAGCCATGGGATGAGTTTGACGAAAGCCAGGCGCTGCTCTGACGTGGATCCGGAGACTCTGTTCCCAGAGTTGGATGAGTTCCGTTTGGTGGAGTCAGGCAGGTTCCCGTTTGATCTGCACCTGTGCCTCATGGCATCCGCCGCCCATCGTATCGAAGTTGAGCTCTCTCTCCGATGCCTGTTCAAGAATCATCCCACTTCACTAACGGCGTGCTGGTGTTGCATGGTGAGACAACACACGGTGCACGCCCGCATGTTGTCTGCCCACAACTGGAAGAAATCCGGACTATTCCCGCCACAGTTCTGACACTCCACTGGCACTGGGATCGCACGTGGTGCGGAACAGAGCTTACTGCCAGGTGGAGGTTTTGGATTCGCGGTGCGGCGTTCCCTTTCACTCAGCCGTCATGCGCGATGTGCGATGCGTGATGCCCTCGCCCCTGGAGCTCGACCTCTCTCCTGAGGTGTGACCATCCCACCTGTGGACAGGCTCATCCATCGCAGAACCTCTCTCACTCCACCAGAAATTTCGGAGACTCAACACTCCGTCGGCGCGGTGTTCCGCTCGTGGCCCCTCCTACACACAGCCACTGCCCTTGGGGAACACCGTCGCTGGTCGAAGGGGCGGGGTGAGCACAGCCGCCCGGATCATAGGTGCCCTGATCATTGCTGCTTATCTTGGAGAGACCAGTCGGCTGCTGTCACCTCTGCTCCTTCCACAAGCGTAGGAAGAAATAGGTATCTAAAATTATGCATCTAAAGCAAAGTCTAATTTGAATAAAAAAATAATATGCTTTACTTTGGTATCGGTTCTGTTTTGTCTCTGCCCAAAATTAGGGTTTATCACCTGCCAAGTTCTCTTCCGGTTCCAGTCAGTGCAAACTCGAGTGGCAGCTCTCTGGCTTCAAAAATTTGTTTTTGTTTGACATCGTCTCAGGAGTCCGAGCAGTATAGTAATAGTATAGTCTCTCTGCCTCATTAACCCTGATGCCAGAACTGTCCGTGTGAAGTTTCTTGAGCCAAGAAGTTTTGTTTTTCCTCAGCTTCGCCACAATAAGTAGCATGGGCGTCAAATAACTCTTTCCCATCTCTCAACAGATCCTGGTTCCATCCAAAAGTCGAGAGAGTTTCAATTCTGCCATTAACTCTTCTTATTCCTTAGACTCGCCAGTTTCCAGCAGGGGTCGCCACTGGACAGCGAATGGACCTCTTCAGAGGATCACTTAGTAGGCACTGCATGCCGGCTCTGTTCTCAGCTCCCTCGCGCGATGTCTAATGCTCTGTCTGTCTGTGATTCTGTTCTCTGCCGCCCTCCAAACCTCTCAGAGGCAAGCAGGACATCTTCATCTAAAGACTCATCTCTTTCTGAGGATTGCTTCGCAGAGAGAACTTCAAAAGTCCTCTCTGGTTCTCTCTCTATAGATCCAACGACCCTCCACTTGGAGTGGACGCCCTGGCTCATCCAAGGTGGACAGAAGGCCTCCTATATGCCTTTCCTCCTCCTTGCCTTCTTCTTTCTCTGATGAGGAGAATTCAGCTGGAGAGAGTGAGAATGATTCTCGTGCCTCCAGAAAGCCCCAGCTCCAGCTGGTATCCGGAGATGTATCAGATGCGGATCAAAGGCCCCTGGGAGTTTCCTCCATCCAGGTCAGGGCATCTGCAAGTATCAGGAACCCCGAGGGCTCCCCCGGCTCCCCCAATACTAGGACGACCCCTCAAGGTTCGGCTTCTCCAGGGTTAACAATTAATCACATGCCCCCTGATGTTCAATTAACTCTTCAGAACGCTAAAGCTCTGTCAACCGTCAGAGCATACAATGCTAATTGGACATTTTTTTCCCGGTGGTGTGGAACCCAGTCAGCTTCCGCAGATTCAGCACCTCTTTCTCTAATCCTCTCTTTTCTCCAGTATCTGGTTAGCGAATGTTGTAGCAGCGCTACATTACGGGTTTTTGTAGCAGCCCTTTCGATGCTACACAATGGTCTGGACAGCCACCCCGTCGGTGAGCATGGTCAAGTGAGCCGTTTCATGAGAGGAGTGAAAAGGCTTAGACCGACCTCAAGACCTTTATGCCACGACTAGGACCTGCAGCTGGTCCTCAATTCACTCTCCAAAGCCACTTGATCAGGCCTCCCTGGTGCTACCAGCTGGGACACCAGTATCTGCTTCATTACAATGCTGTGGAGTGTGCAGCGACCCAAGATTCATCGGATTCCTGCATAACTTTCTGTTCTTTTGTTAATAAACTCATTCTTTCTTGCTCAGCTCAGACTAGAACCCTGACTGCCTACTTATGGAGGATTGTTAATGCCACTTTCTGTTTCAGCCGTATATTGGCTAAAAGAAGGCAACACAGTTCCTACTGATCCAGAGTGTAAGTTACACTCTATATATGAGGGGTCGTTAATGCCACCTTCTATTTCAGCTTACGGTGACAAAGGCGAGGCAGTAGCTCCTGCCACCCAGAGTGTAAAATTTAACCCTATGTATTACCTCATAGGTGTTCCAGAGTCCCTGGAGGTGTTCCGGACTGCGTGACTCCGCCACCTGTGCTCACACACACACTCACACAAGGTTGTGCTGCAACCTGTTCAAGTCCTGCAAACAGTCCTGCAGGAGGGGGCAGAAATTATGAGGGGTCCGCCGATCCCGGGCCGTCCCCTCAAAGCATGGGCTACTTCAAGGTTAGCAGGCAGTCCTCTGCCCCTCGAGGTGCAGTTCACTATTTGAAATGCTAAAGCACCCTTAACACTCAGCTCATATAATGCTATATGGGTGTGGACTGCTGTCCTTTGGGTAAACATCCACTGCTAGTCCAGTTCATGCAGGGATCTCGAAGACTCAGACACACCTCCAGACACATGTGACCCTATTGGGATTTTCAATTGGTATTAAAGTCTCTCTCTGAAGCTGCCTTCGAGCCACTTGAAGAGGCTCCTTTGGAGCTGGTGGCTTTCAACGGAGCTCTACTCCTGGTCCTGGCCTCCATCAGGAGGGTTTGGAGAAATTTGTGCCTTGTCGAATAGACTCTTTTCCCCAAATCTCTTTGTGTCTCTTCTGAGGTCAGCAATTTTTCAGTGAATGCTTTCTGTCCTACCCCCCACCCGGAATGGCCAAAAATGCATTTTACGCATTGTTCTCTCACTGCTCAGCGATTCCTCAGAAGATGAATATTTCGAAACCCTGATCTCCCTATCACGAGACTGACACTCTACCCACTGAGTAAAGCAGCTAAATCTTTCTTCATTATCCTTCAGGGATTTGAACCCCTCACCCCTGATGACTAGACGGACACTCTATCCACTGAGCTAGCCAGCCACTCAGCTAACCAGCCACTTCTCTCTCCATCGCAGTTCAGGCATTCAAACCCCCGACCTCCTGATCACTAGACGGACGCTCTACCCAATGAGCGACTGAGCTACTTCTTTCTCCATGGCACTACAGGGATTTGAACCCCTCACCTCTGATCACTATACGGACTCTCTGCCTTCTGAGATAATGAGCCACTGAATTAACTAGCCACTGCTGTCTCCATGTCAGTTCAGGGATTCGAACTCCCGACCCCCTGATTACTTGATGGATGCTCAACCTACTGAGGTAACCTGCCACTTCTCATTCCATGGGTCTTCGGTGATTCGAGCGGCTGACCCCCGGATCACTAGACCGATGCTCTACCCACTGACCAAACCAGCCACAACTCTGACCATGGCTCTTTGGGGATTCGAAACGCTGAACCCCAATCACTAGACGGCCACTCTACCGACTTAACTAACCAGCCACTTCTCTATCGATTGCTCTTCAGTAATTCGAACAACTTACCCCCATTGCTAGACGGACGCTCTACCCGCTGATCTAACAAGCCACTTCTCTCGATCACACTTCAGGGATTTAAAGCCCTGACCGTAAAAAGCCCTGAAGCGATGACTACACGGACGCTCTACCCGCTGAGCTAACCAGGCACATCTGTCACCATGGCTCTTCAGGGATTAGCACCCATCAATCCCTGATCACTAGTCTGATACTCTACCCACTGAACTAAGCAGCCACTGAGCTAACCTGCCACTTCTCTCTGCATGGCCCTTCAGTGATTCAATCCCTCGACTCCCCCGATCACTATACTTTCGCTCTACCCACTGAGCAAAGCAGCTCACTCCATGGCACTTCAGGGATTGGAACCCCTGACGACACGATCACTAGACGGACGCACTATACCCAGAGCTAACCAGCCACTGGGCTAACAAGATTCAATCCCTCGACCACCCGATCACAATACTTTCGCTCTAGCCACAGAGGAAAGCAGCCACTTCTCACTCCGGAGCTCATCAGGGATTCAAACCCCTGACGGCATGATCACTAGAGCGATGCTCTACCCACTGGGCTTGCCAACCACTGAGCTAATAAGCGACTTGTATCTCTTTGGCTCTTCTGGAGCTAACCTGCCACTTCTCTCTTGATGGCTCTTCAGTGGCAGGTTAGCTCAGTGGCTAGAACGTTCGTCTAGTGTTCGGGGGTTTGGGGGTTGGAATCACTGAAGTGGGTCACCGGTTCGAATCCCCGAAGAGCCATTGGAAGAGATGAGATGGAAGTGGCTTGTTAGCTCAGTGGCTGGTTAGGGTAAGCGGTTCGAATCCCTTAAGTGCCATGCAGTGAGAAATGGCTGGTTAGCTCAGTGGGTAGAGCGTCTGTGTCGTGGTCAGGGGGTGAGGTGTTCAAATCCCTGAAGAGCCAAAGAGATTGTAGTGGCTTGTTAGCTCTGTCGGTACAGCGTCCGTCTAGTGATCAGGCGGTCAGGCGTTCAAATCCCTGAAGGCCATGGTGAGAGTTGTGGCTGGTTAGCTCAGTGGGTAGAGCGCGCGACGGAGATGAGAACCGAGCAGGTCTGGCACGCAGCGGCTACTGTGTGATCCTTTGAAGAAGTGGCATTCGCAGCAAACTGGCGAGTCTGAGGAATAGGAAGAGTTAATGGCAGAATTGAAACTCTCTTGACTTTTGGCTGGAAGCGGAATCTGTTGAGAGACGGAAAAGAGTTATTTGGGGCCGATGCTTGTTATTGTGTCGAAGCTGAGTAAAAACAGAATTTCTTGCCTCCAGAATCTTCCCCAGGGACAGTTCTGGCGTCAGGGATAAGGAGGCAGAGAGGCCGTTACTATTCTGCTCGGTCCCCTTAGACGATGTCAAACGAAAACAAAATTTTGAAGCCGGAGTTCGCATTGACTGGAACGGGAAGGAGAACTTGGAGAGTGACAAAGCCTAATTTTGGGCAGAGAAGAAATGGACCCGATACCAACGTAATGCATCTTGTTTTTTATTCAAGTTAGACTTTGGTTTCGATGCTTACTTTTAGAAATAAAGTTTTCTTCCTACGCTTTTGGAGGGAGCAGAGGTGAGAGCAGCCGACAGGTCTTTCCATAAGGAACAGCAATGATCACCGCGGCTATGATCCGGACGGCTGGGCTCACTCCGCCCCTTCGACCAGCGACGGTGTTCACCCCGGGCGGTGGCAGTGAGTGGAGGAGGGGCCGCGCACCACGCCGACGAACTGTTGAATCTCCAAAATCTCTCGTCGATTGAGAGAGGTTCTGCGATTGATGAGATTGATGGGTGGCGGATGACATGAGGCACGGGTGGAGATCAAGCGGGAACCTGCCATCCACCTCATAGCAGCGCCTGGGTTTTGTCAAACTCATCCCATGGCTTCGAAGCAGGAAATGTGGAAAGGTTCGGCTGCTAGTAGGCCGGTCGCAGCGCCTTATTCGTAGAGGTTTAGTGTTCAATATACTACAAAGAGTGTTTTTCCAATCGCTGTAGGTGATGTTTTCATGTTCTGAGGCTATTCTGATGAGCGAGTGAACAGTGCACAAAACACGTTTTCAGCCCGAGTGAGGGTGGTTTTCTGATTGACCTGAGCCTTCGGTTTCAGAAGGCCAAACATAAAAATGTGGATAACGTTCAAAAACGAGTTCAGATAGCTGAGATTTGAAGTGCAACTACTAGAAAGACAATTTCTGCTATAGTGGGAGGTGAAAATGTCATGTTCTGAAGCTTCCCTGAGAAGTTGTGGCACAATGCAGAAAACGCGTTTTCAACCTGAGATAAAGCGGGTTTCGGAACACCAAACTTAAAAATGTTGACAACGCACAAAAAACACTTCAGACAGCTTAGATTTGATGTGCAACTACTAGAAAGACAATTTCTGCTATAGTAGGAGGTGAAAATGTCATGTTCTGAAGCTTCCCTGACAAGTTATGGCACAATGCAGAAAACGCGTTTTCAGCCTGAGATAAGGTGGGTTTCGGAACGCCAAACAAAAAAATGTTGATAACTTTCAAAAAACACTTCAGACAGCTTAGATTTGATGCACAGCGACGAGAAAGACCCTTTCTTCCATAGTGGGAGGTGAAAATTTCATATTCTGAAGCTTCCCTGAGAAGTTGTTGCACAATGTAGCAAACGTGTCTTCAGCCTGAGATCAGGTGGGTTTCGGAACGCTAAATATAAAGATGTTGATAACTTTTGGAAAACACTTCAGACCGCTTAGATTTGATGTGCAACTACGAGATAGAAAGTTTCTGCTATAGCGGGATGTGAAAATTTTATGTTTTGATTCTTCGCTGAGAAGTTGTGGCACAATGCAGAAAACGCGTTTTCAGCCTGAGATAAGGTGGGTTTCGGAACGCCAAACATAAAAATGTGGATAACTTTCAAAAAACACTTCAGACAGCTTAACAACAGGTATTATGCAGGTATTATGCTTGACTCTTTCTCAGACACTGAAACAGAGTCTGTGATAATCGGTTAATTTGCAGGGGAGACGTGAGTTCTTTCCCACACGATTGAATCTTCAAAAGAGACAATTTGAAGGCAGACCTCATTGTCTTTCAGACAACGTTGTTTAGGCCGAGTTCACACCCAGGCCGCCCCACCTGTAGACCTTCCTTTTCAAATTGTGCCATTTGGTGGAGGGTCAGTTCACACCTCTTAGCTACCTAGCAGACACTGGGCTCTTCCTCCCTATTGTTTTGAAGTATTCAAATCAACAAAGGCGTCACCTAGGCCCTGCCCACACAAACGGAGTATTTAGGTGACCCTGATTCAGACCACATTTTACACCAGTTCAGGGGTAACCTTTGCTGTTGACCAGACCTTCCAGAACCTCAGCCACCTCTCCAAACGACTCCAGACTTGGCATGGACGCCTCTTCCTCTGCACATCGTAGGTGAATATTTATCTGTCTATCTATCTATCTGTCTATCTATCTATCTATCTATCTATCTATATCTATACAGTATACAGTACATATATGTATATACATATATGTATATCTATGTATCTACATTTACATATATAAGTATAATAAAAACGTTACGCCATGTTTGTCACGTACCATGTCTCTTTTCATTGACAGATGTCGTCACTCATCTGTGTGACGTTCATTTAACGCAGAGTGATACAGGTAAAAAGATTTCATTATTCGAGCAGCTAATGCGACTAACTTTTGAAGACGGTGGCGTACACGCGGATCCGACGGCGGTGCTCCCTTCAATAGATACCAGTCTAGCCACGGATGCTTATAGGTGAATATAAAAAGCTATTATAAAAACTTTGTCATGTTGGTTTATCATATTCATCTCTACTTTTATAGGAATTATTACCCATCTGGGTGATGTTCATTTAACGCAGAGTGATACAGGTAAATATATTTAATCAATTATAAGCTGCTCTTAATATCTCATGATATTATGTACTAGATGCATTGTCTCTTCTAATATTAGATTCGAGTCAGCCGATAACCTTCTGGTGGCGATAGAAGGACCTCTGGAGCTGGAACAAACAGATATTTTATTATTTTAAAGTTACATGATGCTGTTTCAAGTCAGACGATAAAATATAGAAACATTCTATTTTCATCAGTCGTTGCTTGACTGAGTCATGCTTTTCGAAAAAAATCTAGTCACACTAAAGGTAAAAAAACGACTACTTTTTGTTTGTACTGTACCCTGTAATTTAGGGGTAAAACAATCAAACGTGTAAGCAGTACAAAATTACTTCATCATTAGCTGTGACATTTAGATCAGACCAGACTGAGCAACACAACGTTTGAGCCTTCGAGAAGTTACTACTCAACACTAATACATACATACTGAACACAAGCACAAAATGTACTGTAACACACAACAAAGTTAACACACACACACAGCGACACGCAAACACTGTGGCAAAAATGAGGGAAAGTGAGAATAAGTTACAAGAACTGTTCTTCACTCTGCTTCTTTTCAATCCCTGTATCATGCAAGATGAAATGACTGAATGTGTTCCTGCAATGTAACAATTGTGAAGCAATGCGATATAATAGCTATACAAACGTCCTATAACTTGTCATGTAACACATCTACAATGTAGGAGGGACAGAACATTCATTGAATGAACATTCATTTATACTTGATGCTATCGCTAGTCAGACAAGTAGTGTAGAAATATCCAAAGTATGTTATCCCTTAATTTTATTTTATTTTATTTTTTTTTGCCTTACGAGTGGCTAAAATGTGTATATTACAAGCCATGCTTTTCATTGATTTAAATGTGTCTTTATTCTGTATTTTCAGGTGAAAATAGCCAAATGCGGGAGCAGTACGGTGCGACATGTTAGTTTTGTAGTGTGCATTTTGTGTTCGGGGGTCGGGTCGCGGAGGCAGCATTCGGAGCAGGGAAGCCCAAACTTTCCGGTCCGCACAAACCTCCTCCAGCTCATCCCGGGGGATCCCGAGGCGTTCCCAGGCCAGACCGGAGACATAATATCTCCAGCGAGTCCTGGGTCTTCCCCGGGGTCTCCTCCTGGTAGAACATGCCCGGAACACCTCCCCAGGGAGGCGTCCAGGGGGCATCCGGATCAGATGCCCGAGCCACCTCAACTGGTTCCTCTCCATGTGGAGGAGCAGCGGCTCCACCCCGAGTTCCTCCCGGATGACCGAACTCCTCACCCTATCTCTAAGGGTGCGCCCAGCCGGAGGAAACTCAATGACGCAATTACTCCAACATCATATGTGATATTTAGATCAGATCCAGAGACTAACATGCTTCGAGCTGAGGTGAAACTATGAATGTATGAATTGAGAATTATAAAAAAGTAACCCGAGTCGAAATCGAAATGTGTTTAAATTAAATCTTTCCATTTTAAAAAACAGTGTTTCTGTTGTTCATTTTCACAAAATTTTAATGCTGAAGTAAGGCATGTGAACAAATTCAGATATTGTATTTTCATATTTTTTCACAAGTTACAGGTGTATTCTCAGTTATTATTTATCAACTGTGTCTCAAATTTTAAAATTTTTTTTTCAGTGTTTTAAAAACAAACAACTGGCAAATTAAACTGGTTGACATTGTAGGTTCGTGAACCTGTTTTTGTCCTGTCTGTTTTGTCTGTGTTCACAAGTTACCATAAAAGAATAGTTTTGGTAGGCTGGTTGTTCATCTTATAAAATCTAACCGACGCACTGAAGCCTGTAAGTACATTTTTCCTTTTACTTCAAGCCTTTCTCCATCCATTAGAATCTCAAATATCTGTTTCACTGTTAAAAACTTCTAATTGTCAGTACCAGAAATTGAATTGTTTGAAAAAACAACAAATAAAGTTTTTTTCAGCACCCACACACACACACACACACACACACACACACACACACACACACACGTGCATCAAATTTAAGACATACCATTCTCACTATAAGACAACAAGCCATTTTAGTATGTACGAGCATGTTGGCATGTTCCCCATCTTCTTAATCTTTTCATTTACCTGAAACTGTCTGCTTACACAAATTGTATTACTAATCCTGAACTAAAGCCTGACGTTTTTGTACAACCATCTATGATAGGATAAATAGATGAATATTATTAGAAACTAGATATAGTTTATTTAAAAATTTTAACAAACTTTTTTCATTTGTTCAGCCATTTGTCAAATTTGAAAAAATAAAAGATGTATAACTTTTGAGATGTCAAGAGCTTTTTATTTTCGCTACCAGTCACAAACCCCGCTTTTTTCACGAAATAGTATGAAATATATATATAAATATATATTTTTTTTTTACAAGTAAAGCTTTTTTACTAATCACTGCCAATTCTAACTGACAAACAACAAATCACAGGGTTGACATTGTAGTTTCTGACATACATTCAGTTTTTCATTTTTAATCGTCCTAGACCTACATTTTCTTTACATATCTTCAAGCTGAATAGTGTTTTATCTTCTATTTGTTTACATTCACAAGGTGTACGGATTGCGCGGAAGCATTTTTTTTTTTTTTTTACGCTAGTAGTCTCTTAATGAGGCACTGAATCCTGCAGAAGGCTTTTATTCCTTTTTATGAACTTGCATCTACCTATCTATCCATCAGTCAGTTAAGTTTTAAAGTGTAAATGCATACGACGGAATATGCACATAGAAAATATCAGAAAAGTAAATATGAGAATCTACTTCAAAGAACAACTTTGTTCATAGTGAAGGGAAAGAATAGAAACTCCATAGAAAGAACACCTGAGAAACAACAACAACAACAAAAAAAAAACAATCTAACAAAGCTAACAAACATTTTTGAAAGCAACAGTGTGATTATGTCTCATTTTTCACTCAAATTGAATTTTAACCGAGTGAATGTCTGCAAACGCATGAAAGCATGTTTGTGAACACATCCTGATCACGCTTGGTGACCCAATATCCAATCCTATGGGAAGATGTCCCGGATCATACTTAGGCCGCCTTCGTTCAACGTATACAGCCAATGACTAGTACCTCGCTCCTAAAATAAGCCTCGATGCACTTTTTTTAAAAACGGTGGCAAAATTCGCCGTTCTGCCCATAAGAGGGCGAAAGTGATAGAATGAGATTAAGATTTAAAATGAGAAGACCCAAAATGTCGAGGGTGACTACGGTGATTAATACAATCTTGAATCTTGAGCACAGAGTGTCCCTTATTTGTCCCACAGAGGGGGAATGTTGGACTTGTTGGATCTACGCATCCGTAGGTAAATGCGGAATTGATGAACATATCACTTACAACTCCGAGACAATGCTTGTTATTGGTTTGGGTGTGTTCTTCTTGGTAGAATTTGTATGAACATCTTATAAACACCTCATCAACAACTCATACGAGAACTTTAAACGGAAGGAAGGAACACATATTGGATATGAAGTTCTATGAGGCTTTTCCACTGGACCTTTGGAGTCAAAGTGTAGACTGAGGTTCATGTTTGCATGTTACTACAGTACTTTTTGGGTTTTATTTTGTAATGATGTAGTGTTTCTGTTGGTTGGGGAGAAACTCTTGAAGGTGCTGCAATTTCCAGGACCATGTTACGATTTTCAAACGTTACTGTCAACATTTGCGTCAAAAGGATACTTCTGCAAGGAATCTCAATTAATTCCAAAAGCAAATGGATACCGACAATATCCTTGAACAAAATCTGAAATTTAGAAAGAGCTAAATCTAATGCTGTTGTAATATATTCTCACTATGATGTGCTTTAAACATAAATGATGGAATAGTTATCTCCTGCAAAAGATAGAAATGATAAAAGTTGAAAATTAAAAGTTGAATGCAGGCAAATATTTATGTTGAATGTTTGTGAGTAGCTTGTAAAATCTTTGATGTATGACTTCATTTTACCCTTTCCTCACTAGTAGCCATCACAAATCGGCGACCTCCATCTTGATCTTAGATGCTCACTCCGCCTATGAAAACCAGGCCATCAATTCAGACACATGTGACTCTGCTTGTCTGCCTGTGTAGCAGTCTCTCAACCATACATCATGGCAGGTCCCTTGTATTGTATTGTTTCTAAATAACAAGTACAACAATACATGGTATCCTCAGTTTAGACCTAGAACCTGGGCGATTCAACAAGTTACACGTGTTCAAAGGTGCTCATTCAGAGAAACAATGATTGAGTTCTGGACCAGCAGGAGACCTTACAGATATTTCTTGTTGATGCCAGTGAGGAGAGAGTAACCGTACGTCTCGCAGAAGAATATTAACACATTAATTGATAATCTGAGGATCAAAAAACTTGAACAATGATCCCTCTTTCAGGATGGCCTCAAACCTTTCATCCACAATCTAACAGTCATGTGTAAAGGGTTCCCCCATTGTTTGGGGTGACACTGGATGACTTGTTTTTACAGTATTCTCCTGACGGCGTGCTTGAGACCCGTCAACACAACATTGTCAGGGATAAAAAAGAACATCACTTTAAAAAACAGATCAGTTACGAAAAAACTCCGGGTCGTGTACGATAAGAGGCGCTTGTTTTCGGACGGCACAACCAAACCTTTCGGGTTTTGCACTGAGTTGCAAAAGATGAATAAAAATATCAAATTCATTGAAGGTTTACCTGAATCTTTTGAAAATGAAGATGTATTTCCTACTGATAGAAAACATTTGATTATTCTTGACGATGTTATTTTTGAAGCTTCTGAAAACCCAGAGGTTGTCCGTGTTTTTACGCAGTACAGACATCATAAAAATATGAGTGTTATAATGCTGACGCAAAACTTATTTCATCATGGTAAATATAGTCGTACTATTAGTCTGAATAGCAATTACTTTGTATTGTTTAAGAATCCTCGCGATAAAATGCAGATAAAAGTTCTTGCTCAACAGATTTACCCGTCTCAAAGAGCTTTCTTTCTAGAAAGCTTTGAAGATGCTACAGCCGACGCTCACGGGTACTTAATTGTTGATCTAACACCCTCATGTCCAGAACGCTACAGACTAAGGACTGGGATACTTCCTCACAAGCGTCACACTGTGTACATACCAAAAACGTCTGCTTAAGTTATGTCAGCGCGTATAAAAAGAAACGATGGTTTACTTAAGGAACTATACCACGCTCCGTCAAAGAAACGTAAAGACATTTTAATGCGTAGTTCTCGGGACTTTATTCAAGCTCTTTGCGAGATCGCCCTGAATGTTTTGAAGGGGAATGTACCATTGTCGCAAGCTCAGTTAAAAAAACTGAAAAATCAGAAGAAAAACATCAGACTCTTGGCTAAAAAAAAGCGTGCGTGAAGCGTAAACGAAGGATTCTTAAAAAGCAATCGGGTGGATTCCTGTTGCCGTTGCTAGCGGCTGCCGTTCCAATCATTGGAAATCTAATAGGAGGACTTGTAAAGAAGTAAAACGCCATGAAGACTGTCCAGAAAATGTATCTCGTCTCTCCTCAGCAAATTAACCAGTTATCACGCCCATCCTCTGACATCCGTGAAACAGCCGAAGATGAATTGAATGAGAAGATGAGGACCGTTCTAAATGATTCTCAGTTAAACTCGTATGAGAAGATTAAACAGTATGATGGTCTATTGCAGAGATATTTAACCTTTACAAAACAGGATCAGAGAGACCAAAGGAGAGTAACTCTGACTTTACAACGAGACGGAGATCATCCCCACGACTCTGACAGTCGCGACCAAAGCGTTCTAAAAACACCCTCTGTAACGGACGTCGTGGGTAAGGATATTCTAAACAGCCTTCCGTCAAAAGCTCGAAGAAATGCTGAATACATTATCCAGAGGATATCCAAAAACGGCGACGGTTGGAATATGAATGGTGAATTTATGTATGAGGGAAATGCTGTAAAAGGCTCTCATGTGATTGATATATTCAAGTACCTTTCCCTACCGTATAAGAAAACAAGTTCTTCATTACCTGAGGGATGGTCCGAGTTTCTCGTCACATTATTAAAGCTAAACATCCCTCTCACCCTGCTGTCCAATCCTGAAGCGCGGCCTCAATATCAGAGACTTAAATCGAATTCTACCTCACGAAAGAAAAGTATAGCCGAGGGCTGGTCTCCCGACCCAAAGGACTCTAAAGTGACACCTCGACGACGCTTGACGCGTGTAGCGACCAAAAGGAAGAAATTGTCTCTAACACCTCGATGGGTTTCATGAATAATTACCTTGTACACGGTTATTGCCTTTTCATCAATAAAATGTTTTATTGAATTACTATAAGATTACAGATTTTCTTTTCAACACACGTACAAACAAAATAAGATTAGTCACACGTTACAATAGTCATTAAAATACAGAAGAGAACAGTTTTATTGTTTCCACGGACAGTGGGCGCATCTTTTTAGACATTGTTGATGACCTTTCACAAAGTTGTATACCATGAGGTCATTTGTTAAGGTATCGTCGCTTTATAGACTTAATACTTCTTCGATAGACAACCCTCTAGCGCGATGACAGAGGTAGATGACGCAGTGATGACCACATACAAACGATAGGGGGTGCTGTAGTTGACCATTGTTGTACTTGATGTCGACTGAATGTTTTTTGAGAAACTTTAAAATATTTTCAGGGTAATGTGCAAAGTAGGGTCCCATTCCAAATGAGTCAAAGAAAGTTGTTCTACCGTCTTCTTCGAGAGTTAAAACCAGTGCTCTCCTGGTTTATGTGCCGGATGTGTGTTGACGATGAAATATGCAGGCAGTCTGAGGGGTTGTGTCAATTGAGGCAGCCTGTCCGACGGCCATACACCGTAAAATGTGTCGCCCAAGAGACCTCTCAGCAGCCTCTGTAACTGGAGACTATCCATAACTTTTATAATAATAGTCCACCAGCACTTGTCTTTTTGCATCAATCTCCAGAATGGAATCGTAACAAGCGTACACAATCAGTGTTACGGTGTTCGGTAAGGGTACTCTGAATCTCATCTCCAGTCTTAAATTCCCATTTGAGAGAGGAGAGAGAGCGTAGTTGTCGTCGGCTGGATTGAGATTAAATGCAAACAACGAATAACCGCTGCTAAAACCTTCGCGGTCAATGCTTAGAGGCAGATCCTTCAAATGTCTTCCTGTAGCTAGAATCATGTTATAAAACTCTCTGACCGCCATACCGTTATTAAACTGAGGTTGAAAAGCTTTAGCGGGGATCTGTTGGCCGTCCTGACAGAGGGCTAGATATTCAGTGTTGTAATGATGAAAATTGAACGGGGAGAGATCTCTCCTACCGGTAAATGCCTCGTGATGTACCAACCCTAAAACCACGTATTTAGGTATTGAACCCAGAAATAAATTCTCCTGGGTGCATATTCTTGAGTTTTCTGGAATGGAGTATGTTTTTACATTGACTCGTGAGAGCGGGAAGAGAGCATTTCCTTTTAACACACCCGCTGCATGACCTATTCTCACAGCTGGCGAAACAGTGACTTTCTTCACAAACAGAGAGGCGCCGAGGATTTTCAGCCGAAAGGTGGAGTCGCGGGGTCCGGTCAGGCAGAAGGCATCATTCGCTCTGGTGAGTTTAATTCTTAAATCGACAGAGTTTAATAACAGTCTCTCGCAGAAAAATATGTCGCCGTGGAGAGGACCGAGAAGATGTACTTCTCTGGATCTGCTCGTGAACTCGGCCCTCTTATTAAGACCTGCGTTGGGACCGTTTACAGTGATGATCGAGTCAACTGACCCAGTTGTGTCTTGGTAAAAAAGACCGGCGCTAAACTGTGTTTTAAGAGTGTCGCCTGAAAAGTTGAGAAGTGTTTCAATCATAGCTCTGTACGGATTTGTGGAACTGGATTGTGAAATCATCCGATCACCCAGAACCACATTGCACTGGTCAAAGATTGTGTTTAGAGGGTAATTGATGAGACCGACCGCTGCGTCGTTAGCCAGCGGTGTGCCATCGGCGTTAGTAATTCTTGCACGCACATGTAGAAGGGTGTCGTTTAGGTCTAGATACTTTTCACCGTCTCCCGGTATAAAAAACTCAATAGGTCCTCCTTCGCTGATAGCGGCTACTGGTGCAATTTCAGTGTAAATTTTGTCTTTGATGGAAAGTTGCGTCATCGGGGTCGTGAATAAATCCAGTTCTGCCAATGTGCATTCAGCAGATTTCTGGTGTAGGAGTGCCATGTTACTGTATATAAGGTTTTTTAAAATATATCAGAGCTCCCTCTGGACTTCCTCTTGGACCGTTTGCTTCTGTCAACAGACTTCTTTCTTTTTTTGTTTGTACGTTTATTAGAGCTCTGTGTTACACATCGTCCTGGAGGGCGTCTCTTTGTCCTCCGCGATAAGACGGCTGTACCTCCTGACCCTTTCTGTCTCTGTTGATCGCTCATTCCTCTCAAGGTACGGGTGAACATATCCGTAGCTATGTTACCCACCGCTGATTTGAGATGTTGTTTCGCGATGGCAATACCTCTTTTCAAGAGCGGTGAATCAAACCGAAACATTTTCGAGAAGAGGGAACCGATGCCACGTTCGTACATAACAGGGGCACCGTAGAAACCGGGTAGATCTCCGCCCACCTGTTTTTCATAATATTGTACAAATCTGTGAGGGTCGTCTCTTAAGCCTGCATGAACCATTGTGTTTGTTTACGACTTGGCCTGCAAAGACTGGTTATCTCTCTCCGGCGTTGTGATGGTGAATGAATTTCCACATGACGATACAAGGGTTATATAATATCCTCTCAAGTAACAGGTCTAAAGTATAGAGTCACCACGACCTTTCCAAAGGTAAAATTGACGGGTTTGTTAAGATTCGATTTAATTTGTATCTGAATATTTTCAATATGGTTCTTGGCCACCGGTAAATAGTAAGCAGGGTTAAAATGTTGTGTGATTATATCTGAGTAGCTACCCTTGATTTCCACAGTTCTTAAAAGCGGTGCATATGCATCCCCTACAAGCTGCGGTCTTACAACGTCGCTGTAACAGTAGAGATGGTAAAACCCCACTTTTAAATCAACTGGATGGGGCGCTCTGTAGTCGCAAAAATGTATCCAATTACCAGGCTCTACACCTAGCATGTAAGCCAAAGGCGAGTTAAAAAGCACTAGGTTCTGCCCGTCTCCTTGAAGATCAATTTTTTGCCGTGCACTGTTAAACAGGAAGCGTATGTCGTTATTGGTTTTTTTAAAGGTTTGCTCCAACTCGGTTGTAATCTGATTAATAGAGCTGTAATATCCTCCCTTAAACTTCAGTTTGGAAATATCTGTTCCCGCCGTTTTGAAATGTCGATCAACCCCTCGTGATTCGTCTTTTTTCCTCTGAGCAGAGGCGCTGGCATCGGGATCTGGAGCCCTAAGACGAGCCATGGCTCTATGAAATTCATCTTTATACCGTCGTGTTGTGTTAGCCTCCGAATCTGATCCTCTAGGGGGAGCCGTGTTTGTGTTGGAATCAAGTACTCTATGGTTCGGTTTCCAGGAAAATGATGCTGTATCCTCTGGAATATTATGCCACGTGTGAGGGTATGTAATCTCCGTCAAAGCGACCTCCCATTTTCCGTTTAAATCGATATGTTGTGCTAAATCAACGCGGAAAGTACCAATGGAGTTGTCTTTAAAAACATTTGCGCTGGCGTTTGATGGTAAAGTCACATAGAAGCCTGCGTTCTTTGAGTCGTACATGGTGATATGATGCCTGGTGTAAAGAAGGACCTTCTTATATATTTTTTATATCCGAAGCTTTTACCCAGCTGTTGAATTTTTCAGGCCAGTTCTTCCACTGGACAAAGACCTGCCTCTCTCCTTTAACGCAGCGTCCCATGAGAATCTTTTCAACGTGAAATACTTTATCCTTTACGAGTTGTACTTTTTGTAATTCTTGATCATAAAATGACCCCTGGATGGTCTCGCCGTCGAAATCTTTCAATTTATACACAGGCGGGGTGCGATGAATACATTCAGTTATCGTAAATATCTCATCTGTAAAACTCTGCTCATACTTTTTGTCAAATACACCTCGTAGTTTTGATATCCTAACATGATCGCCCTCCTTTAATTTTGCCTTTTGCAGATCTTTCGATGGTCTAATGTAAAAATTGCAGAGTATTTTCTTTAGTTACTTCCATCGGTGTCATTTTTATACTACTGTGATAGCTGTGATTATAACTCTTTACTAGATCCTGTAAAACCTCGATGTAACGTAATGTGTTTTTAGCCGTGAAATATCTCCACATCCGACTTTTAAGAGTGAGGTTAAATCTCTCAACCACAGAGGCCTTAACATCACTCGCTGTTGAAAAATGATTAATACCCTTCCTTTCCATCAAAGCCCTGAAACTCTTGTTAAAAAAATCTTTCCCATCATCCGTCTGTAGCTTTGCAGGCGTCCCGCACTCCTCCAGCACTGTTTTGAATGCCTTCATTCTCTCGATCGGAGTCTTTCTTTTTAAAACGCGTACATATGCCCTCTTTGAAAATACATCTATAACGGTCAACAAGTAATTTTGATCGTCGTTATATCTAGCCAACGCCTGCATGTCGCATAGGTCGGCCTGGAATTGTTGAAGAGGCCTGTGAACAAATACTCTGTATCTCGGAAAGTTTACTCTGGCTGGTTTATGCAGGGTGTAGGCATCCTGTTTTGATAAAAAAATCTTTAATAGATTTAGAACTGACTGGTTTTCCAGTCTCAACCTGCACCCCTGGACGAAGGCGACTCACACCTCCAGAGGTCCCGGGGTGAAGAGGATTGTAATAAACTCTTTTAATGATGTGTTTCACCGTCATGTTAAACGAGAAATGAATGAGCTGAGATCCAAATATACTTCTTAATGTTTTTTATTCCACAGGTTATGTAAGGATTCAAACGTAATGTTATACAAAGACAGTAAAAGAGTAAAAAAAAATAAACATCACATACGAGGGAATCTCGTGTTTGTGACATCGCCCAGGACCGGCGTTCTATTCCAGATTCTACTTGCTGATTCCAGACGTTCAATTAGAAGATCCTCAGGCTCATGTTTGATGTATTCATTCCAGACAGTTGATTTTCGACACCTCATTTCGAGCAAGACTGTCTCAGCCGTAGCCTTCGTTCTCATTTTCCCCGGTTGTACGTCATTCAGGGTCAAGTAGTGTTGTACAGCAGGCAGAAAGTTCTTGTTACAGAGTCTCTTCATCAACGGGTGGAAATTAAGGCGGTAGAAATCATCCTCCATCTCTTCAAGACAGCTGTGTTGTAGTTGGCTGGGATGGTCTACTTGGCAACCGTAGCAGATCTCCCTCCAATACCTGCGTATGGTTTTACCTAGTAGATGAAATACAACTGTCTTTAAAGCTTTCAAGAAGAAACCGCTTATCCATCCATCCGTGTCATCATTAGCTGCTGGTTCTTGGTCTTGAGAAGCAGTGGATAAAGCAGGCGGATGCACGTCGACAGTTTCGTTCCCGGGGCAGGCGGTTGCTGCCTTCCCTACAGGTTCCTCCTCGTCATCCACATCTTGCATTTCAGTTGCAACAGAGTCGTCTGTGTCGTCTTTGACGTCCAATGAAGGACGGGCTCCGTCTGTCATGTCGTTGTTAGAACCCTCGTACTTATGACCGTCAGCCGCAACGTGTTCTACCGCAGGATGTAGAGGTGACGGCGAGGAGTTGTTCATCCCGTACCCGGGGCCGCCTGTAGCAGCTCCGAGGAAGGTAGTGACGATACGTCTCGGAACACCTTCTGGCCTCATCTTTGTCTTGGACGGTCTTGTTCCAACAGGTACGTCTGCATGGTGTTGCTCTGGAAAAAATCCTCTTTATAACAGCCATCAACAAGTAGGCGGTCCAGGGTGGGGCGGTCCTAAAACACAAGGGCATCATTCCATAAGCGGCTATGGTAGAAGAGACCGTCGATTTTTGGAGAAATCTCCTGGATTGTCTCACTCCAAGCATCCATCGGTATGGTTAACAGAGTACGAAAAACACCACAATCGGAATTAATATACTCCAGGACGAAATCTTCTTCTTCTTCACCTGTGACTCCTGTTGATACTTTATGGATGGCCCTGAAGGACCAACGTCCTGATCCTAACATTTGAATCACATCGTCTTTTGCACCTGCACGTCACTAACATGCTGGTGCTTGACCTCGGCTTGCTTGCACCGTCACTTGAAATTACTGCATTTAATAAAAACAAGAGAAAAGAAACGCCCTTTAAACTTGACTGTAGCTTGCTGAATAAACGCATCCAACATACGCACTGGTGGATGCATTTAGACAATCATCAGCTGGTCATTTGGTCGATGCTGAGCCAGGATAATTAATAATTTAGCGATAACTTCCTTGGAGAAACATCTCACCCGTCCAGCTGGAGTTGCTGTCCTGGCAGCTGCCTCACTGTC
Source organism: Synchiropus splendidus (assembly GCF_027744825.2). NCBI lineage: Eukaryota > Metazoa > Chordata > Actinopteri > Syngnathiformes > Callionymidae > Synchiropus > Synchiropus splendidus. Next base: position 35,305,525 of record NC_071337.1, read on the forward strand.
CAGCTCATATTTGATGTCACAGCAGTGTTTCTGTGAATGGAGATGCACTGCCAGTGTCCAGCTGAATCAGGTGTAACTGGATCACACGTCACCATCTTTGTATCTGCGGCCAATTTAAGCGCAGAAAAACAAGGCGTTTGACAAATTTTATTGATGGTAAAGGCATAAAGGGAAATTTTAGGCGTGTTTTCCTTCTCCCATAGCTATTAATAGTAATATTGAAATGTTTATTTTTATCTTTGCTGAAGGGGACCCCACATATGACCTTGAAATGAATAAGGATCGGGCATGCGCATGATGTAACTTACTGAAATTCAGTGACCGTTTTCTCCCACCAACTTTCATCTATTTGAAAACCTGATTCCCTGTTGTATGCTCCTCTCGTTTTTGACCTCAATCTCATTAATATATTTCAGAAACAATTCTCTTCTAGGGCTGAGTAGATTGTTGCTGAGTCAGGAGGTAGAGAAGGAAACCTGTGAAAGTTTTTATTTTTTTATTTATTTTAGACAAAATATATGATTTGATATTGTTTTGAGAGACTATTGTACGAGCGTGACAAGCATTTCTCCAAGTAAGAGGGAGGAAACACACGATTCTCTTTTTGGGCCAGAATTCTGAGTGGCTGAATTATATTTACAGCGCTTCTGAAATTGGGAGCAAACTTTAATAGCATGGAACGTAACCTTGGGATTCTTGACATTGGTGGGTCTTTTCATAGGCAGTGAGGAATATACTGGAGCATAATAGAGGATGAGCATGAAAACATTTCCAGTTTGGACTAAGGTAAACATCAGTAAGACAGCAGATTTTATGAATATAAGAGGCTCAATAATAAAACTGTTTTGAATTTACACTTATGGAGTAACGATCTGCTGACCCGAGGAGACTTCCCACTCCAAACAAAATCACTTGCTGTAGTTTATCAATGATTTTTTTTTTTTTTCTTTTTAAATTTCTCCACCTCTGAAGGTCAGATTTGACTAGAGTCGTGCGTGAAGGTAAAGGTAGAGGATTTATTGTCAATTCTGCCATATGCATTACATATCAAGGATTGAAATGTGCAGCCACATGAACGCAGAGAGATTTAAAACAAGATTCTTTAAATCAAAGTGCAGGTTCTTGAAGCCTACCCCTTTTAATTGGATGACATATGCTTTTCTCATTTTTGACCCTATATCCTGAAAACATGAATAATAATTCACTATTGTTATGCATGATGCCTTTAAACCCTAGAGATGAGCTCTGTGTGACTCTGCTAAAGACTTAATGCCCAAGTGGTTTCCATAATACCTCTTATGAAGACCCTCCAATATTTATAACGTACAGAACATTAAGAATCACCCGTTATAATGTACTTAAATATGTAATAATAATGTATATGTAATAATGTATAATCAAAAAACATGTTTTATTAGTGCATAATTTACATTTTCCCTTTGGTTTCCTTGTTTATACATTCTGTTTATAAATGCTAATGATAATGCTAATAACAGACATATGTAGATCGTAGTTATGAGAACACAGAAGTGTAAGAGCTGTTGCCACGAAAGAGCATTACAAGGGTACTGTGCTATAAAACGGTTATTATTCATGATGCTAATGTCGAATCAGCGTAGCATTTTTGTGTGGTCATCTTTGCTAAGTATGGAAGTCAAAAGTCGTGGGACAACCTGGGAGTAAGTTCAGGTGGTCATGGAAAAGTGGACAGGAAGTTAATTTACTGTAGGATTTCACAGCTTCTATTGACTGAATTGACTGATCTGCATCTTGTGACATTTATGAGACATTTATCTGAGAAACTTAAGGGAAATCAAACATATGCAGTGGCAGGAAGTAGCAATGAAAGCAATCGTGAAGCTATTTAGTGAAATCTCGCAGAAAAGCATTTCCTCCTCCCAGAGGCTCTTTGACTGTGTGTGTGATTGCAATGGCAATGATCTTGAATCCACTTCGTGGGGACTGTCTTTCCTTATTTTATACTGAACAACAAGCACGGCTCTATTTACTGTTTCGTTCAAATGAAACACAACATACCAGGGCCCATCACTGTGTTCTGAAACCTCCTTTGAGTTGGGTCTGTTTCAAGCACTGAGTCAATAAGCGTCATGCAATCTTGAGCTGCGTTTTTAATGTGTGCAGTTTTGGTGCGTGTTGCTCGCTCGGTGCCCAGAGAGTACAGAGAGCTGCAGATGGTAACAGGCAGGGAGGTGGGAAACCTTTGTCTCTCTTGCACCTCAGACTGTGCTGAAACCTGATTTGTAAACATGCTCACAGGAACCATCTGCCGCTGAGTTCATGTTTTCCTCTGCATTTTTTGATTTGGGATTCTATAAATAGACAGAGAGATGAAGGAGACCACTATATGTCAAATCTGTATGATTGATGGTCTCCCGGGAGTAATAAACCCCACCCCTTTTTATATCAAAAAGAAATTAAAATAATTACCCTCCCCATTTTTATATCAACAGGAAATTAAAATAATGAAGGTCCAAGGGGTAGCTTCACCCTTGTGTGATGCAGGGGGTGGGGGTCAGCTACATCCTCACAGACACAAGGGTCAGGCAGGGTCAGCGGGAGGGTGGGTGTGTGATGAGACACCGGGAGGATTACCTTAGGGGTGTGGGTAAAAAAAAAAGGGGTAAAACAAAAAGAAAGAAATACTTTTAGTTTTCAGCATGAGTCAATGTTTGAACTGTTTCTGCATTGCAGGCTAAATAATCAAAACACATTAGTAGCTACAATATTATTTCGGGTTTAAACATTTTAGAAGTTATTTAACATCTTATGAAGAAGTTTTTCATTCTTGAAATATTTCTTAAAGATAAAACAGTAGAAAGAAAACACTTTTTAGTCTTCACTAATAGTTCAAACGACACAGCTACCCAACTCATGCACCATTTTTCAAAATGCGTTTAAACAGATAATTTGTACTTGTTTGAGAAATACTTTTAGTTTTCAGAATAGAACAAAAGAAAGAAATACTTTTAGTTTTCAGAAAATAAGGTTGAGTCAACAAGGATAAAACAAAAGAAAGAAATACTTTAGTTTTCAGCATTAGTTCAAATGACACAGCTATTCAACTCATATGAGTTTCTGTTGAATCAGTCTATTTAATTTTACACCCTGTGTGAGTTTGAAACGATGCAATTTTACTGACTCAGGAAATACTTAAAAAAGGGGTAAACAGCGGTGTGACAACAGGCATTATGCCTGACTCTTTGTCAGACACCGAAACATACCACATTTTACATCAGTTCCGGGGTAACCTTCGCTGTTGACCAGACCTTCCAGAACTTCATCCTCCTTTCCAAAAGGACTCCAGACTACCCATGGATGCCTCTATCTCTGCACGTCGTAGGTGAATATTTATCTGTCTATCTATCCATCTATCTATATCTATACAGTATACATATAAGTATATACATATATGTGTATCTATGTATTTACATTTACATATATAAGTATAATAAAAACGTTACGCCATGTTTATCACGTACCATGTCTCTTTTCATTGACAGACGTCGTCACTCATCTGTGTGAGGTTCATTTAACGCAGAGTGATACTGGTAAAAATATTGAATTATTTTATAATTCGTTGTTAATATCTCTATTATGTGTTACAACAGCCGCACTTCTATTTTTCAGATATTATCGCCTCCGCGAATAACTTCCCGGAGACGCTGATCGGCGCTGAGGAGCTTGAGCGGTTAATGCGTGTAACTTTTGAAGACGGAGATGCCCGTGCGGATCTGTCGGCTGTGAATCCGAGAGCGAGTCTTCAAGACAGCGGCACCGAGGCTCAGAACACGCCGTGCATTATAATAATCGACAGCGAGGACGAGTTCGTCCAGGGCCGAGTACAGGAAATCGGTCGAAGGGGAGTAACCAACGCTCTCTGAGCCGTAAGCGACGGTTAATTCGGCACGGAAGACAGGACCGACGCGAGTCATTGGTGAGAAGGAGACAGCGATTCTAATCATAATTACGATAACTAGGTAAAGAATAGCGGTATTTATTAAGTGTATATACATGCGTATGTGTGTGTGTGTGTGTGTGTGTGTGTGTGTGTGTGTGTGTGTGTGTGTGTGTGTGTGTGTGTGCATGAAAAGATCACCCGGAACCCGGAAATCAGACACGACCGGGAAGTCATCCGGACCCTGTGGATGCTGATCATTCATTGAACGGGTCGCTCCAACTGTTCAACGGTGAGAGCAAAACATTCAGTTCAATAAAAAAAAAGTATTTTAACCACAGTCTGTCGATGTATTTTATATTTAACTACCTATGTTTTTTGTTCAACGCCTGTGCGTATGAAAACAGACGATCAGTCAGAGGTCGAAGGAGTAGGGCACCCGCTCGTTGATTCTTTAACTCACCAGACGCCTCAGCTGATAGGAGGTGGGAAAAAACATTTTGGAGTGATAGTTTACGTTTCACTGCTGTATTTATTTATTTATTTTTTCACATGAAAACAGATACAAAGACAACGAGCACGCCACACCTTCTACCTGTCGCTTCAACACCAACACCAACGTTTGGTAAGATACGAATCTCAATTTTTTTCAACACATCTCTACCGTTCAGTATCAGTTGAATGGTTGTATGTTCGCTATTGTGTGTGTGTGTGTGTGTGTGTGTGTGTGTGTGTGTGTGTGTGTGTGTGTGTGCGTGCGTGCGTACATGCGTGTGTGCGTGTGTGTGTGTGTGCGTGTGTGTGTGTTTTATCTGTAATGCGGTTTGTCTATGTTCCGGCTATGTGCTTTTAGACGGTGTCATTTTACTATTGAAGGTGTTTGAGTAACTGTTGCTGCTAAGCGTCATTGTGATTTTACTACTATGCTTTAACGACGACGGACACTAGAGGTCGCGATTACTATTTCACACTATGCTTTAACGACGGCGACCACTAGAGGTCGTGATTACTATTTTACACTATGCTTTAACGACGGCGGCCACTAGAGGTCGTGATTTTACTAATTGTAATGTGCTTTAACGACGGCGGCCACTAGAGGTCGTGATTTTACTAACTGTAATGTGCTTTAACGACGGCGTCCACTAGAGGTCGTGATTTTACAAACTGTAATGTGGTTTAACGACGGCGGCCACTAGAGGTCGTGATTTTACAAACTCTAATGTGCTTTAACGACGGCGGCCACTAGAGGTCGTGATTTTACTAACTGTAATGAGCTTTAACGACGGCGGCCGCTAGAGGTCGTGATTTTACTAATTGTAATGTGCTTTAACGACGGTGGCCACTAGAGGTCGTGATTTTACTAACTGCAATGTGCTTTAACGACGGCGGCCACTAGAGGTCGGGATTTTACAAACTGTAATGTGGTTTAACGACGGCGGCCACTAGAGGTCGTGATTTTACAAACTCTAATGTGCTTTAACGACGGCGGCCACTAGAGGTCGTGATTTTACTAGCTGTAATGTGCTTTAACGACGGCGGCCACTAGAGGTCGGATTTTACTAACTGTAATGTGGTTTAACGACGGCGACCACTAGAGGTCGTGATTTTACTAACTGTAATGTGCTTTAACAACTGCGGCCACTAGAGGTCGTGATTTTACTAACTGTAATGTGCTTTAACGACGGCGGCCACTAGAGGTCGTGATTTTACTAACTGTAATGTGCTTTAACGACGGCGGCCACTAGAGGTCGTGATTTTACTAATTGTAATGTGCTTTAACGACGGCGGCCGCTAGAGGTAGTGATTTTACTAATTGTAATGTGCTTTAACGACGGCGGCCACTAGAGGTCGTGATTTTACTAAGTGTAATGTGCTTTAACGACGGCGGCCGCTAGAGGTCGTGATTTTACTAATTGTAATGTGCTTTAACGACGGCGGCCACTAGAGGTCGTGATTTTACTAACTGTAATGTGGTTAAACGACGGCGTCCACTAGAGGTCGTGATTTTACTAATTGTAATGTGGTTTAATGACAGTATACACCAGTGATTTACTATTAGTTTTTACGCTTTAAATGTTGATCCTTAGTAGATCCCTACATTTACACTCTGTTTATATTAATATCATATTAACTGCTATCCGAGGTCTTGCTTCTAGATTGTATTTACATTTGTATTGTTGTCGGTATTCTGTTTCAGCTCTCCCCTCTGGGTCTTGGCCTTTGTGGGAGACATCGACGCCGGTTTCCTCAGTACCTCTGGATCTACTATCCGGACCGTTCCCTGCTGAAGACTCGACGTCGGCATCTGGGCTATCCGCACCTCCACAGCCACCGTCGCCGACACCATCAGCACAGCCAGCAACCACAGACAAGCCGCGGACATCGCCCCGGATACCAAAACAAAAAGAAAGAAATACTTGTGTGTGTGTGTGTGTGTGTGTGCATGAAAAGATCACCCGGAACCCGGAAATCAGACACGACCGGGAAGTCATCCGGACCCTGTGGATGCTGATCATTCATTGAACGGGTCGCTCCAACTGTTCAACGGTGAGAGCAAAACATTCAGTTCAATAAAAAAAAAGTATTTTAACCACAGTCTGTCGATGTATTTTATATTTAACTACCTATGTTTTTTGTTTTATTCAACGCCTGTGCGTATGAAAACAGACGATCAGTCAGAGGTCGAAGGAGTAGGGCACCCGCTCGTTGATTCTTAAACTCACCAGACGCCTCAGCTGATAGGAGGTGGGAAAAAACATTTTGGAGTGATAGTTTACGTTTCACTGCTGTATTTATTTATTTATTTTTTCACATGAAAACAGATACAAAGACAACGAGCACGCCACACCTTCGACCTGTCGCTTCAACACCAACACCAATGTTTGGTAAGATACGAATCTCAATTTTTTTCAACACATCTCTACCGGTCAGTATCAGTTGAATGGTTGTATGTTCGCTATTGTGTGTGTGTGTGTGTGTGTGTGTGTGTGTGCGTACGTGCGTGCGTGCGTGCGTGCGTGCGTGCGTGTGTGTGTGTGTGCGTGTGTGTGTGTTTTATCTGTAATGCGGTTTGTCTATGTTCCGGCTATGTGCTTTTAGACGGTGTCATTTTACTATTGAAGGTGTTTGAGTAACTGTTGCTGCTAAGCGTCATTGTGATTTTACTACTATGCTTTAACGACGACGGACACTAGAGGTCGCGATTACTATTTCACACTATGCTTTAACGACGGCGACCACTAGAGGTCGTGATTACTATTTTACACTATGCTTTAACGACGGCCGCCACTAGAGGTCGTGATTTTACTAATTGTAATGTGCTTTAAGGACGGCGGCCACTAGAGGTCGTGATTTTACTAACTGTAATGTGGTTTAACGACGCCGGCCGCTAGAGGTCGTGGTTTTACTAATTGTAATGTGCTTTAACGACGGCGGCCACTGGAGGTCGTGATTTTACAAACTCTAATGTGCTTTAACGACGGCGGCCACTAGAGGACGTGGTTTTACTAATTGTAATGTGCTTTAACGACGGCGGCCACTAGAGGTCGTGATTTTACTAATTGTAATGTGGTTTAACGACGGCGGCCACTAGAGGTCGTGATTTTACTAACTGTAATGTGGTTTAACGACGGCGGCCGCTAGAGGTCGTGATTTTACTAATTGTAATGTGCTTTAACGACGGCGGCCACTAGAGGTCGGGATTTTACTAACTGTAATGTGGTTTAACGACGGCGTCCACTAGAGGTCGTGATTTTACTAATTGTAATGTGGTTTAATGACAGTATACACTCGTGATTTACTATTTGTTTTTACGCTTTAAATGTTGATCCTTAGTAGATCCCTACATTTATTTATTAATTTATTTATTATTTTATTTTATTATTATTATTTATTTATTTACTATTTTTTTATTTTATTTTTTTTATTTTATTTTATTTTATTTTTTTTTTTACTGCTCTTCACTGTTTGCTTCTGTTGTGATGATGGTTCTGCCCATGAGTATCGATATGGATGCTACACGTGTTGTTGTCTTATTATAGCCATCGCTAGAAAACAACACGGCTCTACACCGGTTATATGATTACGTAATTTTGTTTTTCCGCAGGTCGTATTTTTTCATATTGTACTAGGGTTATTTTCATACTACTCTGTTTATATTAATATCATATTAACTGCTATCCGAGGTCTTGATTCTAGATTGTATTTACATTTGTATTGTTGTCGGTATTCTGTTTCAGCTCTCCCCTCTGGGTCTTGGCCTTTGTGGGAGACATCGACGTCAGTTTCCTCAGTAGGAGGTGGGAAAAAACATTTTGGAGTGATAGTTTACGTTTCACTGCTGTATTTATTTATTTATTTTTTCACATGAAAACAGATACAAAGACAACGAGCACGCCACACCTTCTACCTGTCGCTTCAACACCAACACCAATGTTTGGTAAGATACGAATCTCAATTTTTTTGAACACATCTCTACCGTTCAGTATCAGTTGAATGGTTGTATGTTCGCTATTGTGTGTGTGTGTGCGTACGTGCGTGCGTGCGTGCGTGCGTGTGTGTGTGTGTGTGTGCGTGTGTGTGTGTTTTATCTGTAATGCGGTTTGTCTATGTTCCGGCTATGTGCTTTTAGACGGTGTCATTTTACTATTGAAGGTGTTTGAGTAACTGTTGCTGCTAAGCGTCATTGTGATTTTACTACTATGCTTTAACGACGACGGACACTAGAGGTCGCGATTACTATTTTACACTATGCTTTAACGACGGCGGCCACTAGAGGTCGTGATTTTACTAACTGTAATGTGCTTTAACGACGGCGGCCGCTAGAGGTCGTGATTTTAGTAATTGTAATGTGCTTTAACGACGGCGGCCACTAGAGGTCGTGATTTTACTAACTGTAATGTGCTTTAACGACGGCGGCCACTAGAGGTCGTGATTTTACTAACTGTAATGTGGTTTAACGACGGCGGCCACTAGAGGTCGTGATTTTACTAACTGTTATGTGGTTTAACGACGGCGGCCGCTAGAGGTCGTGATTTTACTAATTGTAATGTGCTTTAACGACGGCGGCCACTAGAGGTCGTGATTTTACTAACTGTAATGTGCTTTAACGACGGCGTCCACTAGAGGACGTGATTTTACTAACTGTAATGTGGTTAAACGACGGCGTCCACTAGAGGTCGTGATTTTACTAATTGTAATGTGGTTTAATGACAGTATACACCAGTGATTTACTATTTGTTTTTACGCTTTAAATGTTGATCCTTAGTAGATCCCTACATTTACACTCTGTTTATATTAATATCATATTAACTGCTATCCGAGGTCTTGCTTCTAGATTGTATTTACATTTGTATTGTTGTCGGTATTCTGTTTCAGCTCTCCCCTCTGGGTCTTGGCCTTTGTGGGAGACATCGACGCCGGTTTCCTCAGTACCTCTGGATCTACTATTCGGACCGTTCCCTGCTGAAGACTCGACGTCGGCATCTGGGCTATCCGCACCTCCACAGCCACCGTCGCCGACACCATCAGCACAGCCAGCAACCACAGACAAGCCGCGGACATCGCCCCGGATACCAAAACAAAAAGAAAGAAATACTTGTGTGTGTGTGTGTGTGTGTGTGCATGAAAAGATCACCCGGAACCCGGAAATCAGACACGACCGGGAAGTCATCCGGACCCTGTGGATGCTGATCATTCATTGAACGGGTCGCTCCAACTGTTCAACGGTGAGAGCAAAACATTCAGTTCAATAAAAAAAAAGTATTTTAACCACAGTCTGTCGATGTATTTTATATTTAACTACCTATGTTTTTTGTTTTATTCAACGCCTGTGCGTATGAAAACAGACGATCAGTCAGAGGTCGAAGGAGTAGGGCACCCGCTCGTTGATTCTTTAACTCACCAGACGCCTCAGCTGATAGGAGGTGGGAAAAAACATTTTGGAGTGATAGTTTACGTTTCACTGCTGTATTTATTTATTTATTTTTTCACATGAAAACAGATTCAAAGACAACGAGCACGCCACACCTTCTACCTGTCGCTTCAACACCAACACCAATGTTTGGTAAGATACGAATCTCAATTTTTTTCAACACATCTCTACCGTTCAGTATCAGTTGAATGGTTGTATTTTCGCTATTGTGTGTGTGTGTGTGTGTGTGTGTGTGCGTACGTGCGTGCGTGCGTGCGTGCGTGCGTGCGTGTGTGTGTGTGTGCGTGTGTGTGTGTTTTATCTGTAATGCGGTTTGTCTATGTTCCGGCTATGTGCTTTTAGACGGTGTCATTTTACTATTGAAGGTGTTTGAGTAACTGTTGCTGCTAAGCGTCATTGTGATTTTACTACTATGCTTTAACGACGACGGACACTAGAGGTCGCGATTACTATTTCACACTATGCTTTAACGACGGCGACCACTAGAGGTCGTGATTACTATTTTACACTATGCTTTAACGACGACGGCCACTAGAGGTCGTGATTTTACTAATTGTAATGTGCTTTAACGACGGCGGCCGCTAGAGGTCGTGATTTTACTAATTGTAATGTGCTTTAAGGACGGCGGCCACTAGAGGTCGTGATTTTACTAACTGTAATGTGCTTTAACGACGGCGGCCACTAGAGGTCGTGATTTTACTAACTGTAATGTGCTTTAACGACGGCCGCCACTAGAGGTCGTGATTTTACTAACTGTAATGTGCTTTAACGATGGCGGCCACTAGAGGTCGTGATTTTACTAATTGTAATGTGATTTAACGACGGCGGCCGCTGGAGGTCGTGTTTTTACTAATTGTAATGTGCTTTCACGACGGCGGCCACTAGAGGTCGTGATTTTACTAAGTGTAATGTGCTTTAACGACGGCGGCCACTAGAGGTCGTGATTTTACTAATTGTAATGTGCTTTAACGACGGCGGCCACTAGAGGTCGTGATTTTACTAACTGTAATGTGCTTTAACGACGGCGTCCACTAGAGGTCGTGATTTTACTAACTGTAATGTGGTTAAACGACGGCGTCCACTAGAGGTCGTGATTTTACTAATTGTAATGTGGTTTAATGACAGTATACACCAGTGATTTACTATTTGTTTTTACGCTTTAAATGTTGATCCTTAGTAGATCCCTACATTTACACTCTGTTTATATTAATATCATATTAACTGCTATCCGAGGTCTTGCTTCTAGATTGTATTTACATTTGTATTGTTGTCGGTATTCTGTTTCAGCTCTCCCCTCTGGGTCTTGGCCTTTGTGGGAGACATCGACGCCGGTTTCCTCAGTACCTCTGGATCTACTATTCGGACCGTTCCCTGCTCAAGACTCGACGTCGGCATCTGGGCTATCCGCACCTCCACAGCCACCGTCGCCGACACCATCAGCACCGCCAGCAACCACAGACAAGCCGCGGACATCGCCCCGGATACCAAAACAAAAAGAAAGAAATACTTGTGTGTGTGTGTGTGTGTGTGTGCATGAAAAGATCACCCGGAACCCGGAAATCAGACACGACCGGGAAGTCATCCGGACCCTGTGGATGCTGGTCATTCATTGAACGGGTCGCTCCAACTGTTCAACGCTGAGAGCAAAACATTCAGTTCAATAAAAAAAAAGTATTTTAACCACAGTCTGTCGATGTATTTTATATTTAACTACCTATGTTTTTTGTTTTATTCAACGCCTGTGCGTATGAAAACAGACGATCAGTCAGAGGTCGAAGGAGTAGGGCACCCGCTCGTTGATTCTTTAACTCACCAGACGCCTCAGCTGATAGGAGGTGGGAAAAAACATTTTGGAGTGATAGTTTACGTTTCACTGCTGTATTTATTTATTTTTTTTTTCACATGAAAACAGATACAAAGACAACGAGCACGCCACACCTTCTACCTGTCGCTTCAACACCAATGTTTGGTAAGATACGAATCTCAATTTTTTTCAACACATCTCTACCGTTCAGTATCAGTTGAATGGTTGTATGTTCGCTATTGTGTGTATGTGTGTGTGTGTGTGTGTGTGTGTGCGTACGTGCGTGCGTGCGTGCGTGTGTGTGTGTGTGTGTGCGTGTGTGTGTGTGTTTTATCTGTAATGCGGTTTGTCTATGTTCCGGCTATGTGCTTTTAGACGGTGTCATTTTACTATTGAAGGTGTTTGAGTAACTGTTGCTGCTAAGCGTCATTGTGATTTTACTACTATGCTTTAACGACGACGGACACTAGAGGTCGCGATTAATATTTCACACTATGCTTTAACGACGGCGACCACTAGAGGTCGGGATTACTATTTTACACTATGCTTTAACGACGGCGTCCACTAGAGGTCGTGATTTAACTAACTGTAATGTGGTTTAACGACGCCGGCCGCTTGAGGTCGTGGTTTTACTAATTGTAATGTGCTTTAACGACGGCGACCACTAGAGGACGTGATTTTACTAACTGTAATGTGCTTTAACGACGGCGGCCACTAGAGGTCGTGATTTTACTAACTGTAATGTGGTTTAACGACGGCGACCACTAGAGGACGTGATTTTACTAACTGTAATGTGCTTTAACGACGGCGGCCACTAGAGGCCGTGATTTTACTAACTGTAATGTGCTTTAACGACGGCGGCCACTAGAGGTCGTGATTTTACTAATTGTAATGTGGTTTAACGACGGCGACCACTAGAGGACGTGATTTTACTAACTGTAATGTGCTTTAACGACGGCGGCCACTAGAGGTCGTGATTTTACTAACTGTAATGTGCTTTAACGACGGCGGCCACTAGAGGTCGTGATTTTACTAATTGTAATGTGATTTAACGACGGCGGCCGCTGGAGGTCGTGTTTTTACTAATTGTAATGTGCTTTCACGACGGCGGCCACTAGAGGTCGTGATTTTACTAATTGTAATGTGCTTTAACGACGGCGGCCACTAGAGGTCGTGATTTTACTAAGTGTAATGTGCTTTCACGACGGCGGCCACTAGAGGTCGTGATTTTACTAATTGTAATGTGGTTTAACGACGGCGGCCACTAGAGGTCGTGATTTTACTAACTGTTATGTGGTTTAACGACGGCGGCCACTAGAGGTCGTGATTTTACTAATTGTAATGTGCTTTAACGACGGCGGCCACTAGAGGTCGTGATTTTACTTATTGTAATGTGGTTTAATGACAGTATACACCAGTGATTTACTATTTGTTTTTACGCTTTAAATGTTGATCCTTAGTAGATCCCTACATTTACACTCTGTTTATATTAATATCATATTAACTGCTATCCGAGGTCTTGCTTCTAGATTGTATTTACATTTGTGTTGTTGTCGGTATTCTGTTTCAGCTCTCCCCTCTGGGTCTTGGCCTTTGTGGGAGACATCGACGCCGGTTTCCTCAGTACCTCTGGATCTACTATTCGGACCGTTCCCTGCTGAAGACTCGACGTCGGCATCTGGGCTATCCGCACCTCCACAGCCACCGTCGCCGACACCATCAGCACAGCCAGCAACCACAGACAAGCCGCGGACATCGCCCCGGATACCAAAACAAAAAGAAAGAAATACTTGTGTGTGTGTGTGTGTGTGTGTGCATGAAAAGATCACCCAGAACCCGGAAATCAGACACGACCGGGAAGTCATCCGGACCCTGTGGATGCTGATCATTCATTGAACGGGTCGCTCCAACTGTTCAACGGTGAGAGCAAAACATTCAGTTCAATAAAAAAAAAGTATTTTAACCACACTCTGTCGATGTATTTTATATTTAACTACCTATGTTTTTTGTTTTATTCAACGCCTGTGCGTATGAAAACAGACGATCAGTCAGAGGTCGAAGGAGTAGGGCACACGCTCGTTGATTGTTTAACTCACCAGACGCCTCAGCTGATAGGAGGTGGGAAAAAACATTTTGGAGTGATAGTTTACGTTTCACTGCTGTATTTATTTATTTATTTTTTCACATGAAAACAGATACAAAGACAACGAGCACGCCACACCTTCTACCTGTCGCTTCAACACCAACACCAACACCAACGTTTGGGAAGATACGAATCTCAATTTTTTTCAACACATCTCTACCGTTCAGTAACTGTTGCTGCTAAGCGTCATTGTGATTTTAATACTATGCTTTAACGACGGCGGCCGCTAGAGGTCGTGATTTTACTAATTGTAATGTGCTTTAATGACGGCGGCCACTAGAGGTCGTGATTTTACTAACTGTAATGTGCTTTAACGACGGCGGCCGCTAGAGGTCGTGATTTTACTAATTGTAATGTGCTTTAACGACGGCGGCCACTAGAGGTCGTGATTTTACTAACTGTAATGTGCTTTAACGACGGCGGCCACTAGAGGTCGTGGTTTTACTAACTGTAATGTGCTTTAACGACGGCGGCCACTAGAGGTCGTGATTTTACTAACTGCAATGTGCTTTAACGACGGCGGCCACTAGAGGTCGTGATTTTACTAACTGTAATGTGCTTTAACGACGGCGGCCACTAGAGGTCGTGATTTTACTAACTGTAATGTGCTTTAACGACGGCGGCCACTAGAGGTCGTGATTTTACTAACTGTAATGTGCTTTAACGACGTCGGCCACTAGAGGTCGTGATTTTACTAACTGTAATGTGCTTTAACCACGGCGGCCACTAGAGGTCGATATTTTACTAATTGTAATGTGCTTTAACGACGGCGGCCGCTAGAGGTAGTGATTTTACTAATTGTAATGTGCTTTAACGACGGCGGCCACTAGAGGACGTGATTTTACTAACTGTAATGTGCTTTAACGACGGCGGCCACTAGAGGTCGTGATTTTACTAACTGTAATGTGCTTTAATGAGGGCGGCCACTAGAGGTCGTGATTTTACTAATTGTAATGTGCTTTAACGACGGCGGACGCTAGAGGTCGTGATTTTACTAACTGTAATGTGGTTTAACGACGGCGGCCGCTAGAGGTCGTGATTTTACTAATTGTAATGTGCTTTAACGATGGCGGCCACTAGAGGTGGTGATTTTACTAACTGTAATGTGCTTTAACGACGACGTCCACTAGAGGTCGTTATTTTACTAACTGTAATGTGCTTTAACGACGGCGGCCACTAGAGGACGTGATTTTACTAACTGTAATGTGCTTTAACGACGGCGGCCACTAGAGGTCGTGATTTTACTAACTGTTATGTGGTTTAACGACGGCGGCCACTAGAGGACGTAATTTTACTAATTGTAATGTGCTTTAACGACGGCGGCCGCTAGAGGTCGTGATTTTACTAATTGTAATGTGCTTTAACGATGGCGTCCACTAGAGGTCGTGATTTTACTAACTGTAATGTGGTTAAACGACGGCGTCCACTAGAGGTCGTGATTTTACTAATTGTAATGTGGTTTAATGACAGTATACACTAGTGATTTACTATTTGTTTTTACGCTTTAAATGTTGATCCTTAGTAGATTCCTACATTTACACTCTGTTTATATTAATATCATATTAACTGCTATCCGAGGTCTTGCTTCTAGATTGTATTTACATTTGTATTGTTGTCGGTATTCTGTTTCAGCTCTCCCCTCTGGGTCTTGGCCTTTGTGGGAGACATCGACGCCGGTTTCCTCAGTACCTCTGGATCTACTATCCGGACCGTTCCCTGCTGAAGACTCGACGTCGGCATCTGGGCTATCCGCACCTCCACAGCCACCGTCGCCGACACCATCAGCACCGCCAGCAACCACAGACAAGCCGCGGACATCGCCCCGGATACCAAAACAAAAAGAAAGAAATACTTGTGTGTGTGTGTGTGTGTGTGCATGAAAAGATCACCCGGAACCCGGAAATCAGACACGACCGGGAAGTTATCCGGACCCTGTGGATGCTGATCATTCATTGAACGGGTTGCTCCAACTGTTCAACGGTGAGAGCAAAACATTCAGTTCAATAAAAAAAAAGTATTTTAACCACAGTCTGTCGATGTATTTTATATTTAACTAACTATGTTTTTTGTTTTATTCAACGCCTGTGCGTATGAAAACAGACGATCAGTCAGAGGTCGAAGGAGTAGGGCACCCGCTCGTTGATTCTTTAACTCACCAGACGCCTCAGCTGATAGGAGGTGGGAAAAAACATTTTGGAGTGATAGTTTACGTTTCACTGCTGTATTTATTTATTTATTTTTTCACATGAAAACAGATACAAAGACAACGAGCACGCCACACTTTCTACCTGTCGCTTCAACACCAACACCAACACCAACGTAAGATACGAATCTCAATTTTTTTCAACACATCTCTACCGTTCAGTATCAGTTGAATGGTTGTATGTTCGCTATTGTGTGTGTGTGTGTGTGTGTGTGCGCGTACGTGCGTACGTGCGTGCGTGCGTGCGTGTGTGTGTGTGTGCGTGTGTGTGTCTTTTATCTGTAATGCGGTTTGTCTATGTTCCGGCTATGTGCTTTTAGACGGTGTCATTTTACTATTGAAGGTGTTTGAGTAACTGTTGCTGCTAAGCGTCATTGTGATTTTACTACTATGCTTTAACGACGACGGACACTAGAGGTCGCGATTACTATTTCACACTGTGCCTTAACGACGGCGACCACTAGAGGTCGGGATTTTACTAACTGTAATGTGCTTTAATGACGGCGGCCACTAGAGGTCGGGATTTTACTAATTGTAATGTGCTTTAACGACGGCTGCCACTAGAGGTCGGGATTTTACTAACTGTAATGTGCTTTAACGACGGCGGCCACTAGAGGACGTGATTTTACTAATTGTAATGTGCTTTAACGACGGCGGCCGCTAGAGGTCGTGATTTTACTAACTGTAATGTGCTTTAACGACGTCGGCCGCTAGAGGTCGTGATTTTACTAACTGCAATGTGCTTTAACGACGGCGGCCGCTAGAGGTCGTGATTTTACTAATTGTAATGTGCTTTAACGACGGCGGCCACTAGAGGTCGTGATTTTACTAACTGTAATGTGCTTTAACGACGGCGGCCACTAGAGGTCGTGATTTTACTAATTGTAATGTGCTTTAACGACGGCGGCCACTAGAGGTCGTGATTTTACTAATTGTAATGTGCTTTAACGACGGCGGCCACTAGAGGTCGTGATTTTACTAATTGTAATGTGCTTTAACGACGGCAGCCACTAGAGGTCGCGATTTTACTAATTGTAAAGTGGTTTAATGAGAGTATACACTAGTGATTTACTATTTGTTTTTACGCTTTAAATGTTGATCCTTAGTAGATCCCTACATTTACACTCTGTTTATATTAATATCATATTAACTGCTATCCGAGGTCTTGCTTCTAGATTGTATTTACATTTGTGTTGTTGTCGGTATTCTGTTTCAGCTCTCCCCTCTGGGTCTTGGCCTTTGTGGGAGACATCGACGCCGGTTTCCTCAGTACCTCTGGATCTACTATCCGGACCGTTCCCTGCTGAAGACTCGACGTCGGCATCTGGGCTATCCGCACCTCCACAGCCACCGTCGCCGACACCATCAGCACAGCCAGCAACCACAGACAAGCCGCGGACATCGCCCCGGATACCAAAACAAAAAGAAAGAAATACTTGTGTGTGTGTGTGTGTGTGTGCATGAAAAGATCACCCGGAACCCGGAAATCAGACACGACCGGGAAGTCATCCGGACCCTGTGGATGCTGATCATTCATTGAACTCCAACTGTTCAACGGTGAGAGCAAAACATTCAGTTCAATTAAAAAAAAGTATTTTAACCACAGTCTGTCGATGTATTTTATATTTAACTACCTATGTTTTTTGTTTTATTCAACGCCTGTGCGTATGAAAACAGACGATCAGTCAGAGGTCGAAGGAGTAGGGCACCCGCTCGTTGATTCTTTAACTCACCAGACGCCTCAGCTGATAGGAGGTGGGAAAAAACATTTTGAAGTGATAGTTTACGTTTCACTGCTGTATTTATTTATTTATTTTTTCACATGAAAACAGATACAAAGACAACGAGCACGCCACACCTTCTACCTGTCGCTTCAACACCAACACCAACACCAACGTTTGGTAAGATACGAATCTCAATTTTTTTCAACACATCTCTACCGTTCAGTATCAGTTGAATGGTTGTATGTTCGCTATTGTGTGTGTGTGTGTGTGTGTGTGTGTGCGCGTACGTGCGTGCGTGCGTGCGTGTGTGTGTGTGTGCGTGTGTGTGTGTTTTATCTGTAATGCGATTTGTCTATGTTCCGGCTATGTGCTTTTAGACGGTGTCATTTTACTATTGAAGGTGTTTGAGTAACTGTTGCTGCTAAGCGTCATTGTGATTTTACTACTATGCTTTAACGACGACGGACACTAGAGGTCGCGATTACTATTTCACACTGTGCCTTAACGACGGCGACCACTAGAGGTCGGGATTTTACTAACTGTAATGTGCTTTAATGACGGCGGCCACTAGAGGTCGGGATTTTACTAACTGTAATGTGCTTTAATGACGGCGGCCACTAGAGGTCGTGATTTTACTAACTGTAATGTGCTTTAACGACGGCGGCCACTAGAGGTCGTGATTTTACTAATTGTAATGTGCTTTAACGACGGCGGCCACTAGAGGTCGTGATTTTACTAATTGTAATGTGCTTTAACGACGGCGGCCACTAGAGGTCGTGATTTTACTAACTCTAATGTGCTTTAATGAGGGCGGTCACTAGAGGTCGTGATTTTACTAATTGTAATGTGCTTTAACGACGGCGGACGCTAGAGGTCGTGATTTTACTAACTGTAATGTGCTTTAACGACAGCGGCCGCTAGAGGTCGTGATTTTACTAACTGTAATGTGCTTTAACGACGGCGGCCGCTAGAGGTCATGATTTTACTAACTGTAATGTGCTTTAACGACGGCGGCCACTAGAGGTCGTGATTTTACTAACTGTAATGTGCTTTAACGACAGCGGCCGCTAGAGGTCGTGGTTTTACTAACTGTAATGTGCTTTAACGACGGCGGCCGCTAGAGGTCGTGATTTTACTAACTGTAATGTGCTTTAACGACGGCGGCCACTAGAGGTCGTGATTTTACTAACTGTTATGTGGTTTAACGACGGCGGCCGCTAGAGGTCCTGATTTTACTAATTGTAATGTGCTTTAACGACGGCAGCCACTAGAGGTCGGGATTTTACTAACTGTAATGTGCTTTAACGACGGCGTCCACTAGAGGTCGTGATTTTACTAACTGTAATGTGGTTAAACGACGGCGTCCACTAGAGGTCGTGATTTTACTAATTGTAATGTGGTTTAATGACAGTATACACTCGTGATTTACTATTTGTTTTTACGCTTTAAATGTTGATCCTTAGTAGATCCCTACATTTACACTCTGTTTATATTAATATCATATTAACTGCTATCCGAGGTCTTGCTTCTAGATTGTATTTACATTTGTATTGTTGTCGGTATTCTGTTTCAGCTCTCCCCTCTGGGTCTTGGCCTTTGTGGGAGACATCGACGCCGGTTTCCTCAGTACCTCTGGATCTACTATCCGGACCGATCCCTGCTGAAGACTCGACGTCGGCATCTGGGCTATCCGCACCTCCACAGCCACCGTCGCCGACACCATCAGCACAGCCAGCAACCACAGACAAGCCGCGGACATCGCCCCGGATACCAAAACAAAAAGAAAGAAATACTTGTGTGTGTGTGTGTGTGTGCATGAAAAGATCACCCGGCACCCGCTCGTTGATTCTTTAACTCACCAGACGCCTCAGCTGATAGGAGGTGGGAAAAAACATTTTGGAGTGATAGTTTACGTTTCACTGCTGTATTTATTTATTTATTTTTTCACATGAAAACAGATACAAAGACAACGAGCACGCCACACCTTCTACCTGTCGCTTCAACACCAACACCAACACCAACGTAAGATACGAATCTCAATTTTTTTCAACACATCTCTACCGTTCAGTATCAGTTGAATGGTTGTATGTTCGCTATTGTGTGTGTGTGTGTGTGTGTGTGTGTGTGCGCGTACGTGCGTGCGTGCGTGCGTGTGTGTGTGTGTGCGTGTGTGTGTGTTTTATCTGTAATGCGGTTTGTCTATGTTCCGGCTATGTGCTTTTAGACGGTGTCATTTTACTATTGAAGGTGTTTGAGTAACTGTTGCTGCTAAGCGTCATTGTGATTTTACTACTATGCTTTAACGACGACGGACACTAGAGGTCGCGATTACTATTTCACACTGTGCCTTAACGACGGCGACCACTAGAGGTCGGGATTACTATTTTACACTATGCTTTAACGACGGCGGCCACTAGAGGTCGTGATTTTAATAACTGTAATGTGCTTTAACGACGGCGTCCACTAGAGGTAGTGATTTTACTTATTGTAAAGTGGTTTAATGAGAGTATACACTAGTGATTTACTATTTGTTTTTACGCTTTAAATGTTGATCCTTAGTAGATCCCTACATTTACACTCTGTTTATATTAATATCATATTAACTGCTATCCGAGGTCTTGCTTCTAGATTGTATTTACATTTGTGTTGTTGTCGGTATTCTGTTTCAGCTCTCCCCTCTGGGTCTTGGCCTTTGTGGGAGACATTGACGCCGGTTTCCTCAGTACCTCTGGATCTACTATCCGGACCGTTCCCTGCTGAAGACTCGACGTCGGCATCTGGGCTATCCGCACCTCCACAGCCACCGTCGCCGACACCATCAGCACCGCCAGCAACCACAGACAAGCCGCGGACATCGCCCCGGATACCAAAACAAAGAGAAATAAATACTTGTGTGTGTGTGTGTGCGCGTACGTGCGTACGTGCGTCCGTGCGTGTGTGTGTGCGTTTTATCTGTAATGCGGTTTGTCTATGTTCCGGCTTTGTGCTTTTAGACGGTGTCATTTTACTATTGAAGGTGTTTGAGTAACTGTTGCTGCTAAGCGTCATTGTGATTTTACTACTATGCTTTAACGACGACGGACACTAGAGGTCGCGATTAATATTTCACACTATGCTTTAACGACGGCGACCACTAGAGGTCGTGATTACTATTTCACACTATGCTTTAACGATGGCGACCACTAGAGGTCGGGATTACTAATTTACACCATGCTTTAACGACGGCGGCCACTAGAGGTCGTGATTTTACTAATTGTAATGTGCTTTAATGACGGCGGCCGCTAGAGGTCGTGATTTTACTAACTGTAATTAGCTTTAACGACGGCAGCCACTAGAGGTCGTGATTTTACTAACTGCAATGTGCTTTAACGACGGCGGCCGCTAGAGGTCGTGATTTTACTAACTGTAATGTGCTTTAACGACGGCGGCCACGAGAGGTCGTGATTTTACTAATTGTAATGTGCTTTAACGACGGCGGCCACTAGAGGTCGTCATTTTACTAACTGTAATGTGCTCTAACGACGGCGGCCACTAGAGGTCGTGATTTTACTAACTGTAATGTGGTTTAACGACGGCGGCCACTAGAGGTCGTGATTTTACTAACTGTAATGTGCTTTAACGACGGCGGCCACTAGAGGTCGTGATTTTACTAATTGTAATGTGGTTTAACGACGGCGTCCACTAGAGGTCGTGATTTTACTAACTGTAATGTGGTTTAACGACGGCGGCCGCTAGAGGTCGTGGTTTTACTAATTGTAATGTGCTTTAACGACGGCGGCCACTAGAGGTCGTGATTTTACTAACTGTAATGTGCTTTAACGACGACGGCCACTAGAGGTCGTGATTTTACTAATTGTAATGTGGTTTAACGACGGCGTCCACTAGAGGTCGTGATTTTACTAACTGTAATGTGGTTTAACGACGGCGGCCGCTAGAGGTCGTGATTTTACTAATTGTAATGTGCTTTAACGACGGCGGCCACTAGAGGTCGTGATTTTACTAATTGTAATGTGGTTTAATGACAGTATACACTAGTGATTTACTATTTGTTTTTACGCTTTAAATGTTGATCCTTAGTAGATCCCTACATTTACACTCTGTTTATATTAATATCATATTAACTGCTATCCGAGGTCTTGCTTCTAGATTGTATTTACATTTGTATTGTTGTCGGTATTCTGTTTCAGCTCTCCCCTCTGGGTCTTGGCCTTTGTGGGAGACATCGACGCCGGTTTCCTCAGTACCTCTGGATCTACTATCCGGACCGTTCCCTGCTGAAGACTCGACGTCGGCATCTGGGCTATCCGCAACTCCACAGCCACCGTCGCCGACACCATCAGCACCGCCAGCAACCACAGACAAGCCGCGGACATTGCCCCGGATACCAAAACAAAAAGAAAGAAATACTTTTAGTTTTCAGCATTAGTCAATGTTTGAACTGTTTCTGCATTGTAGGCTAAATAATCAAAACACGTTAGTAGCTACAATATTATTTCGGGTTTAAACATTTTTGAAGTTATTTAACATCTTATGAAGAAGTTTTTCATTCTTGAAATATTTCTTAAAGATAAAACAGTAGAAAGAAAACACTTTTTAGTCTTCACTAATAGTTCAAACGACACAGCTACCCAACTCATGCACCATTTTTTCAAAATGCTTTTAAACAGATAATTTGAACTTGTTTGAGAAATACTTTTAGTTTTCAGAAAACAAGGTTGAGTGAACAATGATGAAACAAAAAAGAAAGAAATACTTTAGTTTTCAGCATTAGTTCAAATGACACAGTTATTCAACTCACATGAGTTTCTGTTGAATCAGTCTATTTAATTTTACACCCTGTGTGAGTTTGAAACGATGCATTTTTAGAGTCTGTGATAACCAGTTAATTTGCTGCGGAGACGCGAGTTCTTTCCTGGACGGTTGAATCTTCAAAAGAGACAGTCTGAAGGCGGACCTCATTGTCTTCAGACAACATTGTTTAGGCTGTAGGAAATACACTTCTGTACCTTCCACGTGTTCGTTTTCTCGTGAGAATGACAACCAAAAACACCCCAACTTAAAATCCAAAAGAATTTACACCCTGACAGAGGCGTCTAATTACCCTAACAGAGCTCTGGGCCCGCAACTACACCTGGCTTTGCCTCAGCTCCGATGGTGTAGAGTGACAAAGACTATCTCAGGCCCTGACCCCTTTTATTACACATTTCAGTTCATTTTGGGGGTGCAGTCTCCACTGATTGATCCTGGTCTTCTTATGGTCCAGGTCGTCATGGGTCAAATTCCAGATCTTGTGCTGTCTCCACCACATCTGGAAACACCTTTAGAATATTCATACATCTGTCTTTAATTGGCGACAATGGCAGAGTGGGTGACCCGATCCAAATCAACAAAGACGTCACCGAGGACCTACCCACACGGACGGAGTATTTAGGTGACCCGATTCAGACCACATTTTACATCAGTTCCGGGGTAACCTTGGCTGTTGACCAGACCTTCCAGAACTTCATCCTCCTTTCCAAAAGGACTCCAGACTATCTATCTATATCTATACAGTATACATATAAGTATATACATATATGTGTATCTATGTATTTACATTTACATATATAAGTATAATAAAAACGTTACGCCATGTTTATCACGTACCATGTCTCTTTTCATTGACAGACGTCGTCACTCATCTGTGTGACGTTCATTTAACGCAGAGTGATACTGGTAAAAATATTGAATTATTTTATAATTCGTTGTTAATATCTCTATTATGTGTTACAACAGCCGCACTTCTATTTTTCAGATATTATCGCCTCCGCGAATAACTTCCCGGAGACGCTGATCGGCGCTGAGGAGCTTGAGCGGTTAATGCGTGTAACTTTTGAAGACGGAGATGCCCGTGCGGATCTGTCGGCTGTGAATCCGAGAGCGAGTCTTCAAGACAGCGGCACCGAGGCTCAGAACACGCCGTGTATTATAATAATCGACAGCGAGGACGAGTTCGTCCGGGGCCGAGTACAGGAAATCGACTGAAGGGGAGTAATCAACGCTCTCTGAGCCGTAAGCGACGGTATAATTCGGCACGGAAGACAGGACCGGCGCGAGTCATTGGTGAGAAGGAGACAGCGATTCTAATCATAATTACGATAACTAGGTAAAGAACAGCGGTATTTATTAAGTGTATATACATGCGTATGTGTGTGTGTGTGCGTGTGTGTGTGTGTGTGTGTGTGTGTGTGTGTGTGTGTGTGTGTGTGTGTGTGTGTGCATGAAAAGATCACCCGGAACCCGGAAATCAGACACGACCGGGAAGTCATCCGGACCCTGTGGATGCTGATCATTCATTGGACGGGTCGCTCCAACTGTTCGACGGTGAGAGCAAAACAAAAAAAGTATTTTAAGCACATTCTGTTGATGTGTTTTATATTTAACTGCCTATGTTTTTGTTTTATTCAACACCTGTGCGTATGAAAACAGACAGCCAGTCAGAGGTCGAAGGAGTAGGGCGCCCGCTCGTGGATTCTTTCACTCACCAGACGCCTCAGCTGATAGGAGGCGGGAAAAAACATTTGGAGTGATAGTTTACGTTTCACTGCTGTATTTATTTATTTATTTTTTCACATGAAAACAGATACAAAGGCAACGAGCACGCCACACCTTCTGCCTGTCGCTTCAACGCCACCACCACCGTTTGGTAAGATGTAAATCTCCAATTTTTTTTCAACACATCTCTACCGTTCAGTATCAGCTGAATGGCTGTATGTTCGCTATTATGTGTGTGTGTGTGTGTGTGTGTGTGTGTGTGTGTGTGTGTGTGTGTGTGTGTGTGTGTGGTTTAATGATGTGTCTGCAATTCGTTGTGTTAGAGCATCAAGGTGCCTGTTATCTGTAATGTGGTTTATCTATGTTCCGGCTTTATGCTTTTAGATAGCGTAATTTTATTATTGAAGGTGTTTGGGTAACTGTTACTGCTAAACAACATTGTGATTTTACTACTATGCTTTAATGGCGCCGGCCACTAGAGGTCGCGATTACTATTTACGCTATGCTTTAACGACGATGACCACTAGAGGTCACGATTACTATTTGCACTATGCTTTAACGTCACTGGTCGCAAGAGGTCGCAATTACTATTAACACTATGCTTTAATGACTGCGGCCACTAGAGGTCGTGATTACTATTTACACTATGCTTTAACGACGTTGACCACTAGAGGTCATGATTACTATTTGCACTATGCTTTAACGTCACCGGTCGCTAGAGGTCGCAATTACTATTAACACTATGCTTTAACGACGGCGGTCACTAGAGGTCGCGATTGCTATTTACACTGTGCTTTAACGATGATGACCACTAGAGGTAATTGTAATGTGCTTTAATACATATACACTATGTATTATACTATATACTATATATATATATATATATATATATATATATATATATATATATATATATATATATATATATATATATATATATATATATATATAGTATTCTTATACACTAATGATTCGTGATTTGCTATTTGTTTTTATGCTTTAAATGACGGTCCTGAGTAGGTCCATACATTGAGTTTTTTATTTATTTATTTTTAACGCTCTTTAGGATATGCTTCTGTTGTGATGATGGTTTTCGTGATGCTACACGTGTTGTTGTTTTATTATAGCCTTCGCTAGAAAACAACACGGCTCAACACCGGTTATATGATTACGTAATTTTGTTTTTCCGCAGGTCGTATTTTTTCATATTGTACTAGGGTTATTTTCATACTACTCTGTTTATATTAATATCATATTAACTGCTATCCGAGGTCTTGCTTCTAGATTGTATTTACATTTGTATTGTTGTCAAAATTCTGTTTCAGCTCTCCCTCCTGGGTCTTGGCCTTTGTGGGAGACATCGACGCTGGTTTCCTCATTACCTCTGGATCTACTATCCGGATCGTTCCCTACTGAAGACTCGACGTCGGCATCTGGGCAATCCGCACCTCCACAGCCACCGTCGCCGCCACCATCAGCACCGCCAGCAACCACAGACAACCCGCGGATAGCACCCCGGACACCAACGTCGACTTGCGCCGCATCACCCCCTGACCAAACCCTGCCTCTACCCCCAGCCCCCGAGCGCTCTGTCACAGCTACCCAAGACAGACCCCACGCTCCAGTGTCGCCGACCCTATTAGCGTTCCATCATGCAACGGCTGTAAAACAACAGCTTGAATTCAGAGTACGTACGCTTGAACGTCGTCTTCATCAGAGTGAAATACAGAGTCGTCGTCTAGCACGTCAAGCGCGTCAAGCACGTAAATACCGCCGTTCTGCGAGAAATATACGTGAAGGTAAGATTAACAACCATTTCAACGAGTAATCAGCAGGGATGCATATGTCTTAAATATTATGATAATCGTTACAGAATTCATCTTTAAGGACGTCACGAATAAAGCGCTGGTGTCTGAAGTTCTGAGACTCCTAAAACAACAAGGACCTGGTGGTAACAGACGTCGTGGACTGATCTGACTGAAGTTCGACCCCAGTAAGGTCCATTTGGATCCTCATTATTTAAAAGCAGTGATGGGTGATTACGGTTTGAGGTTGCTGTTGCACTGCGGGTGATTGTGTTTTGAGGTCGCTGTTGCATCGCGGGTGATTGTGTTTTGAGACTGTTGTTTTGTTTATTAAATGTTTTTTAATTATTATTTTATTGTTATTGTTATGATTGTTATTACGCTATGGCCAACCATGATGGTTTTCCTTCCGGTTCTGACCCTGAATCCACACACAACCAGGACACTACACCACACCTCATTGACCAGAGTGCTTCACCAACACGTATGTTTCTGTCTCACTTGTTTGACAACGTGTCTGAGGAGGATGTAGTGCAGGTCTATGATCCGAGTATAAATGAAAACATGGAGTCAATTTTTTTCGGCGAGAGAGAGGATAACCGAATTTTAAATATGGTTCCTGCATCATCTCGTGAGGGTAGGGCTGATACCTCTTTAGACAATGGCGATCGGTTAGAAAGGTTTGTTGATAATCTGCAGACGACTGATTCAGGGACAACTGCTCTTGACCCTCTGGTAGATGTGTCTGACTCTAACTGTAGCGATGACAGTGTTGATGATGACGGTGATTCGCTTCAGGAAGGATGTTGTATTAGAGGTACCGGTATTGAATCAGAAGTCATAGAGCCTTTTAACACCGATAGGATAAGAAGGGTGCTAACACGTCCTGCTGTACCGGACACTCCTGATTTAGCTACTTTCTACAGAGGTTGGATGCAACAGGTCAGGGAGTTGGCTGATGAAGTGCAGAGACTGGCAGATCGAGAGGATGTGGTTCAGCTTGAAGTGGTAGGTGAAGATGTTCAAGAACACGTTAATGTTGTGGTTGAAGGCGACGGTGGAAATATCTACCCTGCTTTTGAGGACCTCCTTAGCAACACATTGCAATCTGACAGAGTCATCGCTATGGGTAAGAGAATTGAATTAACGGTCCAAATTGTACATATCCCTCGAGGAGGCGCGAAACGCAAGCTCGAGAAGACGCTGGATGCCAAAATTTTTGTTAAAAAAAGACGACATCTCTATGTAGTTGGTGGTGATGGAACCAAGCAGCTTTGCGTCGCAATCAGCCTTTCTTGTCTCCTTAATCCTAACCGTGCGTATCAAGATTGTGTTGAGTTGGGGAGGGAATTATTAAACAAAGCTGGTTTAGATTCTCAAACACCTATCATATTCACAGATATACCCCTGTTTGAACGGATAGTGAGGCGTAAAATTGTTGTGTTTAATAAAACGACAGCAAACCAGCCATTAGCGCATTATGCCACCGGTTTTGCTGATGGTTCGGAGCCCTTATTCTTGTTTCTACTTCAGGGACACTATTACGGGGTGAAGAACCCTAAAGGTTTGTTAGGAACACGTTACTTTTGCGTCAGCTGTCATAAGGGGTATGAAGATAAATCAAAACACATATGCAAAGCTCACTGTAGCGTTTGTCACGATCCTGTTTGCCCTACAGAGGTCCCAGACCCGGTAACTTGTGACGACTGTCGCAGGGTTTGTCACAACCCAGCAAAGAGACAGGTGGCTAAGACTTGTCTTAATAGCCTATGGGGAAAGTTTTGTCAGAGAGTGAACATGTCTCAGGTTTCTGTAGTGTCAGACCCCAACGAGTTTTTCAGTTTCATGTTTTCAGGGAAATACGAGGTCAGCTACTTTAACGTGCTGGATGAGAAAAAAGTTGTGATCCAGTGGCGTTACAATGGTCTCTACCCTCCTGGTAAAAGCAGCAATGTTTTTATCGGAGCTTTTACCACTGCTTATGCTCGTCTGAAGTTGTACAGTTACATGGAGAAATTGCAGGAGAATGTTCTCTACGTTGACCCAGACAGCTTGATATATGTTGTGAAAGACGGCGAGACGCCTTTAAAATTAGGTAACTATCTCGGTGATCTGACTGATGAACTCGACGGGGATAGCATCAAGGACTTTGTTTCGGCGGGTCCTAGGTCGTAAGCTTATAGGAACAAAGGACAGAAGAAGGTTGTGATTAAAATTAAAGGTATCACGCAAACAAAAGAATCTTGTGAGCGGATAAACTTTGACTCCGTCTGTAGAGGGCTATTTGCAGAATTCACCTGATGGGGTGCTTGAGACCTGCCAACACAACATTGAGAGGGATAAAAAGAACATCGCAGTAAAAAACAGATCAGTTATTAAAAAACTCCGGGTCGTGTACGATAAGAGGCGATTATTTTCGGATGGGACAACCAAACCTTTCGGGTTCTGAGTTTTGGGTGGATGAGGGGTCATTATCGAAGAAATTAATTTCGATCCACATTTGAAAACACCATTTTCATGTCTAGTGGTGGGACCATCAGGGTCAGGAAAGACCCATTTTGTAAAATGTATACTTGAAAATTGTGTGAACTTGAAAAAAATGTAATGGATGATGTCAATGTAAATATTGTACGGATTTATACTTCTTTTCAACCTTTGTACAGTGAATTGCAAAAGATGAATAAAAATATCAAATTCATTGAAGGTTTACCTGAATCTTTTGAAAATGAAGATCTATTTCCTTCTGATAGAAAACATTTGATTATTCTTGACAATGTTATTTTTGAAACTTCTGAAAACCCTGAGGCATTTTTACACAGTAGAGACATCATAAAAATATGAGTGTTATAATGTTTACGCAAAACTTATTTCATCGTGGTAAATATAGTCGTACTATTAGTCTGAATATCAATTACTTTGTATTGTTTAAGAATCCTCGCGATAAAATGTAGATAAAAGTTGTTGCTCAACAGGTTTACCCGTCTCAAAGAGCTTTCTTTCTAGAAATCTTTGAAGATGTTACAGCTGGCGCTCACGGGTACTTAATTGTTGATCTAACACCCTCATGTCCAGAACGCTACAGACTAAGGACTGGGATACTTCCTCATCAACGTCACACTGTGTCCATACCAAAAACGTCTGCTTAAGTTATGTCAGTGCGTATAAAAAGAAACGCGGGTTTACTTAAGGAACTATAGCATGCTCCTTCAAAGAAACGTAAAGACATTTTGATGCATAGTTCTCGGGACTTTATTCAAGCTCTCGGTGAGATCGCCCTGAATGTTTTGAAGGGGACTGTACCATTGTCGCAGGCTCAGTTCAAAAAACTGAAAAAACAGAAGAAAAACATCAGACTCTTGGCTAATAAAAAAGTGTGCGTGAAGCGTGAAGGATTCTTAAAAAGCTGTTGCCGTTGCTATCGGCAGCTGTTCCAATCATTGGAAATCTTATAGGACGACTTGTAAAGAAGTAAAACACGATGAAGACTGTCCAGAAAATGTATCTCGTCTTTCCTCAGCAAATTATCCAGTTATGACGTCCAACCACCGACATCCGTGAAACTGCCAAAGATGAATTGAATGAGAAGATGAGGACCATTCTAAATGATTCTCAGTCTAACTCGTATGAGAAGATAAAAAAGTATAATGCTCGATTGCAGAGATATTTAACCTTTACTAAAGAGGATCAGAGAGACCAAAGGAGAGTAACTCTGACTTTACAATGAGATGGAGTCAGCGATCATCCCCACGACTCTGACAGTCGTGTCGAAAGTGTTCTAAAAACACCCACTGTAACAGATGACTTGGGTAAGGATATTCTAAATAGCCTTCCGTCAAAAGCTCGAAGAAATGCTGAATACATTATCCAGAGGATATCCAAAGACGGTGGTGGTTGGAATATGAATGGTGAATTTATGTATGAAGGAAGTGCTGTAAAAGGCTCTCATGTGATCGATATATTCAAGTACCTTTCCCTACCGTATAAGAAAACAAGTTCTTCGTTACCTGAGGGATGGTCCGAGTTTCTCGTCACATTATTAAAGCTAAAATGCCTCTCACACTGCTGTCCAATCCTGAATCGAGGGCTCAATATCAGAGACTTAAATTGAATTCAATCTTACGAAAGAAAAGTATAGCTGAGAGCTGGTCTCCCGACCCAAAGGCCCCTAAAGTGACACCTCAACGACGCTTGACGCGTGTAGTGACCAAAGGGAAGAAATTGTCTCTAACACCTCGATGGGTTTCCTGAATAATTGTCTTGTACACAGTTATTGTCTTTTCATCAAAGAAATGTTTTATTGAATTACCATGAGATTACAGATTTTTTTTAAATACACACACGCACAATAAGATTAGTCACACGTTACAATAGTCTTTAAAATACAGAAGAGAACAGTTTTGTTGTTTCCATGGACAGTGTGCACATCTTTTTAGACATTGTTGATGTCCTTTCACAAAGTTGTATAGCATGAGGTCGTTTTTTAAGTTATCGTCACTGTATAGACTTAATACTTCTCCGATAGACAGCCCTCTAGCACGATGACAGAGGTAGAAGACGCAATGATGACCACATACAAACGATAGAGGGTGCTGTAGTTGACCATTGTTGTACTTGATGACCTCTGAATGTTTCTTGAGGAACTTTAAAATATTTTCAGGGTAATGTGCAAAGTAGGGCCCCATTCCAAACGAGTCAAAGAAAGTTGTTCTCCCGTCTTCTTTGAGAGTTAAAGCCAGCCAGTGCACTTCTGGTTTATGTGCCGGATGTGTGTTGACGATGAAATATGCAGGCAGTCTGAGGGGTTGTGTCAATTGAGGCAACTTATCCGACGGCCACACACCGTAAAATGTGTCGCCCATGAGACCTCTCAGCAGCCTCTGTAACTGGAGACTATCCATAACTTTTATAATAATAGTCCACCAGCACTTGTCTTTTTGCATCAATCTCCAGAATGGAATCATAACAAGCGTACACAATCAGTGTTAGGGTGTTTGGTGAAGCAACTCTGAATCTCATCTCCAGTCTTAAATTCCCTTTTGAGACAGCTGAGAGAGCGTCGTTGTCATCGGCTGGATTGAGATTAAATGCAAACAGCGAATATCCGCTGTTAAAACCTTCGCGGTCAATGCTTAGATACTTCAAATGTCTTCCTGTAGCTAGAATCATGTTATAAAACTCTTTGACCGCCATACCGTTGTTAAACTGAGGTTGAAAAGCTTTAGCGGGGATCTGTCGACCGTCCTGACAGAGGGCTAGATATTCATGTTGAATGGGCAGAGATCTTTCCTACCGGAAAATGCCTCATGACGCACCATCCCTAAAACCACGGATTTAGGTCTTGAACCCAGAAATAAACTCTCCTGGGTACATATTCTCGAGTTCTCTGGAATGGAGTATGTTTTTACGTTGACTCGTGAGAGGGGGTAGAGAGCATTTCCTTTTAACAAACCCGCTGCATGACGTATTCTCACAGCTGGTGAAACAGTGACTTTCTTCACAAACAGAGAGGTGCCAAGGATTTTCAGACGAAAGGTGGAGTTGCGAGGTCCGGTCAGGCAGAAGGCATCATTCGCCCTGGTGAGTTTAATTCTTAAATCGACCGAGTTTAATAACAGTCTCTCACAGAAAAATATGTCGCTGTGCAGAGGACTGAGAAGATGTACTTCTCTGGACCTGCTCGTGAACTCAGCCCGTTTATTAAGGCCTGCGTTGGGACCGTTTACAGTGATGATCGAGTCAACCGACCCAGGTGTGTCTTGGTAAAAAAGGCCGGCGCTAAACTGTGTTTTAAGAGTGTCGCCTGAAAAGTTGAGAAGTGTTTCGATCATAGCTCTGTACTTGTGAGTGGAACTGGACTGCGAAATCATCCGATCCCCCAGAACCACATCGCACTGGTCAAAGATTGTGTTTAGAGGATAATTGATGAGACCGACTGCTGCGTCGTTAGCCAGCGGTGTGCCATCGGCGTTAGTAATTCTTGCACGCACGAGTAGAAGGGTGTCGTTTAGGTCTAGATACTTTTCGCCGTCTCCTGGTATAAAAAACTCAATCGCTGATCGCGGCTACTGGAGCAATTTCAGTGTAAATTTTGTCCTCGATGGAAAGCCGTGTCATCGGCGGCGTGAATAAATCCAGTTCTGCCAATGTGCATTCAGCAGATTTCTGGTGTAGGAGTGCCATGTTACTGTATATAAGGTTTTTTAAAGTATATCAGAGCTCCCTCTGGACTTCCTCTTGGCCCGTTTGCTTCTGTCAACTGACTTCTTTCTTTTTTTGTTTGTACGTTTATTAGAGCTCTGTGTTACATGTCGTCCTGGAGGGCGTCTCTTTGTTCTTCGTGATAAGACAGCTATACCTCCTGACCCTTCCTGTCTCTGTTGATCGCTCATTCCTCTCATGGTACAGGTGAACATATCTGTGGCTATGTTACCCACTGCTGATTTGAGATGGGGTTTCGCTATGGCGATACCTCTTTTCAACAAAGGTGATATAAACCGAAACATTTTTGAGAAGAGGGAACCGATGCCTCGTCCGTACATAACCGGGGCACCGTCAAAACCGGGTAGCTCTCCGCCCACCTGTTTTTCATAATATTGTACAACTCTGTGCGGGTCGTCTCTTAAGCCTGCATGAACCATTGTGTTTGTTTTTGACTTGGTCTGCAAAGGCTGGTTATCCCTTTGGTGTTGTTGTGATCAATGAATTTCCAGACGTCGATGCAAGGGCTATATAATATCCTCTCAAGTAACAGGTCTAAAGTGTAGAGTCAACACCACCTTTCCAAATGTAAAATTGACTGGTTTGTTAAGATCTGGTTTAATTTGTGTCTGAATATTTTCAATATGGTTCTTGGCAACCGGTAAATAGTAAGCAGGGTTAAAATGCTGTGTGATTATAGCTGAGTAACTACCCTTGATTTCCACCGTTCTTAAAAGCGGTGCATATGCATCCTCTACAAGCTGCGGTCTTACAACGTCAGTAGAGATGGTAAAACCCCACTTTTAAATCAACAGGATGGGGCGCTCTGAACTCGCAATAAATGATGCAATTAGCAGGATCTACACCTAACATGTAACCAAAGGCGAGTTAAAAAGCACTAGGTTCTGACTGTCTCCTTGAAGATCAATGTTTTGCCGTGCACGGTCAAACAGGAAGCGTATATTCTCATTGTTTTTTTTTTAAAGTTTGCTCCATCTCGGTTGTAATCTGATTAAGTGAGCTGTAATATCCAACCGTCTTTTTTCCTCTGAGCTGAGGCGCTGGCGTCAGGATCCGGAGCCCAAAGTCTCGCCATGGCTCTATGAAATTCATCTTTATGAAGCCGCGACGTGTTACCATCTGAATCTGATCCTCTCGGAGCAGCCGTGTTGGTGTTGGAGTCAGCTCCTCTATGGTTTGGTTTCCAGTAAAATGACGACGTATCCTCTGGAATATTATGCCACGTGTGAGGGTATGTAATCTCCGTCAAAGCAACCTCCCATTTTCCGTTTAAATCGATATGTTGTGCTAAATGCGGAAAGTACCAATTGAG
This sequence comes from Synchiropus splendidus, assembly GCF_027744825.2. Classification (NCBI taxonomy): domain Eukaryota; kingdom Metazoa; phylum Chordata; class Actinopteri; order Syngnathiformes; family Callionymidae; genus Synchiropus; species Synchiropus splendidus. The sequence continues at coordinate 35,339,117 of NC_071337.1, forward strand.
TTGTCTTTAAAAACTTTTGCACTGGCGTTTGATGGTAAAGTCACATAGAAGCCCCATTCTTTGAGCCCTACATGATGATATGATGCCTGGTGTCAAGGAGGATCGTCTTATATATATTTTACATCTGAAGCTTTTACCCAGCTGTTGAATTTTTCAGGCCAGTTCTTCCACTGGACAAAGACTTGTCTCTCTCCTTTAACGGCGCGTTCCTTGAGAACGAGTTGTACTTTTTGTAATTCTTGATCATAAAATGACCCCTGGATGGGTTTGCCATCGAAATCTTTCAATTTATACACAGGCGGGTTGCGATGAATACATTCAGTTATTGTAAATATCTCATCTGTAAAACTCTGCTCGTACTTTTTGTCAAATACACCTCGTAGTTTTGATATCCTAACATGATCGCCCTCCATAAATTTGGCTTCTGCCGACCTTTTGACGGTCTAATGTAAAGATTGTCAAACACCAATCTAAAGAAATTTCGACAGGAGGCAAAATTTATTTACTTACTTCCATCGGTGTCATTTTTATACGACTGTGATAGCTGTGATTATAACTCTTTACTAGATCCTGTAAAACCTCGATGTAACGTTTGTGTAATGTAATGTTTGCAGCGGCAGCAGTGATGCGGTCGCTGTATCGGACCGTCGTGGTGAAGAGGGAGCTGAGTCGCAAGAGGAAGCTCTCGATTTACCGATCGATCTACGTTCCCACCCTCACCTATGGTCACGAGCTTTGGGTAATGACCGAAAGGATGAGATCGCGGATACAACCGGCTGAAATGAGTTTCCTCCGCCCGGTGGCTGGGCGCACCCTTAGAGATAGGGTGAGGAGTTCGGTCATCCGGGAGGAGCTCGGGGTGGAGCCGCTGCTCCTCCACATCGAGAGGAACCAGTTGAGGTGGCTCGGGCATCTGATCCTGGACGCTTCCCTGGGGAGGTGTGTCCTACCGGGAGGCGAAGGCGATCCACCCCTCCATAGCTCCCGGGGTGAAGAGGATTGTAATAAACTCTTTTAATGATGTGTTTCACCGACATGTTAAACGAGAAATGAATGAGCTGAGATCCGAATATGCTTCTTAATGTTTTTTATTCAACAGGTTATGTCAGCATTCGAACGTAATGCTATACGAAGATATAAGATATAAAAAGATATTAAATATATATACATATATACACATAAAAAATATGTATATATATATATATATATATATATATATATATATATATATATATATATATATATATATATATATATATATATATTCTTGCATTTCACAAAACAGGTACTTGTTTTACTGTCAGATCTGGCATCTTTTCCGTTTCTTCACAACTGTATCCAATGCATCCATTGCAGATTGGTTGGGTGATGTGAGCTTGACCTTTTCAATGACGGCAGTTGCTGGGCATCGAGGTGGCCTGGCTCGACTCTGCAGCTTGGTAGTGACAAGTGCTTTGCCAAGTTCTTCCAGGAAAAGCCGACGTATATACATATATATATATATATATATATATATATATATATATTTATACACACAGGGTGATATTTATACAGCTGTCCAAACCCCTCCCTTCGTTATTTTCCTTCCAGTTATAAAACAAGGTAGGATAGGGTTAATTATTCCCCTTCCTGTCATAAAACAAGCGGGGTGGTTACTATTTTAATTTCCTTTTGACATAAAAAAGGGAGAGGGGTATTATTTTAATTACTTTTTGATATAAAAAGGGGGAGGGGTTGTTATTTTAATTTCTTTTTTATATAAAAAAGGGGCGGGAGGGGTTTTATTACCTCCGGGGGACCATAAAGCAATACAGGTTTGACATTTTGGTGTATGCTTCTACTCTCTCACACCCTTATTTTACAAACCCAGGTCGGTTTCATTTGCCATTAAAAGAAAAGTGGAAATGGAACTTCAAAGTCTCCACGACCGAACAGCATCCGATTCCAAGAATGGAGGATATGATGTCAAGCCTGGCAGGGGGACAGAAGTTCACAAAACTCAATATGAGCCATGCATATCAGCAAATAGTCCTTGAAGAGGAATCAAGGAAGTTTGTGAGTGTCAGCACTCACAAAGGTCTTTTTACATATACACGTCTGCCTTTTGGAGTAAACTCCAGTCCTGCTATTTTCCAACGCACCATGGAGAATGTACTTCAAGGTATGGCAAATGTGGCAGTGTATTTAGAGGACATTATATTGAGAGGAAGAGATGACAGCATCTGCAAACACTCAACGAAGTGCTGCAGAGGTTGGAGGATAAAGGGCTGTGCTTGAAACGGAGCAAGCGTCAGTTCATGGAAAACAAAGTAACATTCTTGAGTAATCAAGTGGACAGGACAGGCCTGCATCCAATGTCAGCGAAGGTCAAAGCAGTCCAGGATGCTCTGGTACCATATCTGCCCCATTTTTCAATGTTCATCTTGTTCAATGCTCTCCACATAATGGACAGAATGTAACAGATGTTATTCTTGCATTTCACAAAACAGGTACTTGTTTTACTGTCAGATCTGGCATCTTTTCCGTTTCTTCACAATTGTATCCAATGCATCCATTGCAGATTGGTTGGGTGATGTGAGCTTGACCTTTTCAATGACGGCAGTTGCTGGGCATCGAGGTGGCCTGGCTCGACTCTGCAGCTTGGGAGTGACAAGTGCTTTGCTAAGTTCTTCCAGGAAAAGCCGACGTCGGTTCCGTTTGAGCAAATATTGAGCAATGCAGAGGTCTGCCCTGCACCTTCAGAATTTCCTTGGGAAGTTCTGGCTTATTTTTTCTGACTGTTCCCGCTGTTCAGCTTTCTATTCTGCAGTTCATCTCCAAGGCGATAGGATGTAAATGTAAATGTGACGTCACGTGATTTTATGACATTGCAGCCCTTTATTCATCTCCAGCACCACACGCATCCCCTGATTCTTCTCGGCTGCTCCTCCAGGTAGCTTTCCACTGTATACGTGCATATTCCCGGCATAGCTAGATTTTGCTTCACAGGCCACCCATATTTTGATGCCATACTTGGCGGGCTTGTTAGGCATGTACTGTAAACCTTCTGGAGCTCATTTTTGGTGTGTTTGTCAAAGAGACTACATGAGAACACTGACAAGAACAAGGGAGAGAAAGTTTCCCCTCTACACACAGCTGGGTCTGAATGGCTATTCAGACAATCAAATCAATCAAAATACACATAGCTGGGCAGTCTAAATAGGTATATCAGAGAGACATGTTTATTTTGGGTCTGAACAGCCACTTACCCACATTAAAGAATCCGGGTCAAAATGACCTGCAACATCATCTTTGTGTACCAACTCTGTACAGACACTTCACTTGACATCAAATTGTCCAGATTTTACACATCTGTTCATGACCCTTAATGAGGAAAAGTCACAAAATTTCATGAAGAAAAAGTCAGGATAACCACTACTTTTATGAACACAAAAACGGATATGGGTCAAATTGACCCTAAGCATAATACGAGGGTTAAAGCTTTTCTAGGTTTGCTAAACTTTTATAACAAATTCTTGCCGAACTTGTCTACTGTGCTGGCTCCATTACACAAGTTACTGAGGAAAGATGAGAAATGGAGGTGGGCGGTTGAGCAAGAAGAGGCTTTTAAGCAGGCAAAGAAGTTACTACAAAGCAGTCAAGTGTTGGTTCATTACGATGAACAAAAACAACTGGTACTGTCATGTGATACCTCACCTTATGGGGTGGGGGCAGTCTTGGCACACAGACTGGAAGGGGGAGCAGAAAACTCATGGGAGGCACAGCTTTTCCTTCATGAAACAGACTGAATAAGGGCTTATGGTCTGTGTACAAATCACAAATTTAAGTCCACACAAATATTTGTGAAAGTACTGCACCCCAAAAATAACTGCTAAGCCCTCTTTATCCAACTGCAAATAGTTTTTTTCTGCTGCTGTGAGTGTGTGTGACGCATGAGTTCTCAGAGGATCATGAGATGGGCTATTCTGTTAAGAGCATATGAATATGCCATGGTGTACCGACGTGGACAGGACAATGCAAACGCAGATGCTCTCAGTAGACTTCCACTTCCAGAGAAACTTGGGCATCCAGACTCAGAAGACCAGGTATTATTGGTAGAGCAGGATCAGAGTTCAGTGGTCAACTCGGAAGAGCTTTGTAGGTGGACCAGTAAAGACCCCGTACTCGCCCGAGAGAATAAATACATACTCAGAGGGTGGCCCTGTAACCTGGATGTTGCTTTCAGTCCATACACTATGAAGCAACAGGAGCTGAGTGTACAAGATGGGTGTGTACTGTGGGTGTGCCGTGTGGTGATTCGGGAAAAAGGATGTGGTCTTACGTGGAAGCAGCATCAATTGCACCCTGAAATGAGTTAAATGAAGGGTTTGGCTCGTAGCTATATGTGGTGGCCTAATATAGACAGTGATATTGAAAGTTCGGTCAAATCGTGTTCCACTTGTCAGGAACACCAGAACGCTTCGGCCTGTGCACCGCTACACCCGTGGGAGTGACCTGACCAACGGTGACGACGACTTTATGTTGATTATGCTGGGCCGTTCATGGGAAAGATGTTCTTGGTGGTGATTGATGCACATTCAAAGTGGTTGGAGGTCTACCCTGTTTCGACAGTAGAGTTTTATTCAGTTATCGGATAACTTCATAGTCAACAACAGGACTGTCTCCTGCAGAAATGTTGATGGGGAGGAAGTTGAGGTGCATGTTGGATCTGCTACACCCAAATTTGAAGAAGAAAGTGGAACTGAAACAGTCAAACCAGAAAGTTCAGCATGATCAACATGCTCGGTTCAGAAGTTTTCAGAATAGGCGACCAGGCCCGGAAGAGCGCTCGAGGCCGAGGTGCTGGAAGGAGCGAATTCAATACGAATAATAATAAAAAAAAAGTCAGCCAACTACCCCGGGAGAAGCTGCTGCCGATGATTGTCCACGCACAGAGCGGCACAAGCGCTGAGTCTCCTGCTGTTAAATCTACTCCTGCGGTGATGCGACAAGTCTCTGCCGTCACTGCGATGAGACCTCAGTCCTGCCTGAAGTTTCCGTGGTCCAGATGAGCCGCTCCACACCCCTTCAAGTCTCAAGCTTCTTCTCTTGATGTGCCAGATGCGCCGGCTCCAGCTGTAATTTCACAATTACAGAGTCACTCATTCACGCCTCTGTAATTTCACAATCACATTTTGCGGAGTGCCCTGGCACTTCCAGTGAAGTAGAAAGGCTGGTGTAATATTCCTGGAATATGTTTGTGTCCAGCTGTCCGTGGAGCCTGCCTCCCTCGCAAACAGTCCTTTAGCACGGGGCAGAAATTTTGAGCGGACCTCCAATCCTGGGGCGTCCCCCCAAAGCATGGCTACTTCAAGGCCAGCAGGCAGTCCTCTGCCCCCCTAAGTGCAGTTCACTATTCGAAATGCTAAAGCACCCGCAACACTCAAAGCAAATAATGCCAAATGGGTGTGGACTGCCGTCTGTTGGGTAAACATCCACTGCTAGTCTCATTCTATCCAGACTATTTCCCGGCGCAGTTCTGACACTCTACTGGCACGAGGACCGCACGTGGTCAGGTACGGAGCTTAATAGGTGGAGGGTTTGGATTTGTGGCGCAGCGTTCCCTCTCACTCACCGGTCATGCGCGATGCCCTCGCACCTGGAGCTTGACCTCCCCCTTGAGGAGTGACCATCCCACCCGGCGCTGACAGAGCCGCCATCGCGCAGTAGAATGGTGTCTGCACTGTCGGCAACCGGCTCATAGCGCTTGAGAACATCATTGCGCTCTTTATGAGCTCCGTGGACTCCCACAGAGATTTTGGAGACACAATAATCCGTGGTGCTCTGCTCGCGGCGCCTCCTCCACACACAGCCGCCGCCTGGGGGGAACAGCGGTATAATAGCCGAGCTGATCATCGCCACTCCTCTTGGAGAGACCAGTCGTCTGCTCTCACCTCTGCTCCCTCCAAAAGCGTAGGAAGAACTTTGTATCTAAAAGTATGCATCTAAACCTAGTCTAACTTGGAAAAAAAATAAGATGCATTACTTTGGTATCGGGTCTGTTTCTTCTATGCCCAAAATTAGGGTTTATCATCCGCCAAGTTCTCTTCCGGTTCCAGTCAGTCCGAACTCCGGCTTCAAAATTTTTTTTTTGTTTGACATCGTCTCAGGAGACCGAGCAGTATAGTAACGGTCTCTGCCTCCTTATACCTGATGCCAGAACTGTCCCTGGGGAAGTTTATGGAGCCAAGACGTTATGTTTTTCCTCAGTTTCGCCACAATAAGAAGCATAGGCGTCAAATAACTCTTTGCCGTCTCTCAACAGATCCCGGTTCCAGCCAAAAGTCAGGGGAGTTTCAATTCTGCCATTAACTCTTCTGATTACTCAGACTCGCCAGTTTTTAGCAGGGGTCGCCACAGGACCGCGAAAGCCACCACTTCAGAGGATCACTCAGTAGGAACTGCGTGCCAGACCTGCTCTGTTCTCAGCTCCCTCGTGTGATGTCTGAAGCGATGTCTGTCTGTGATTCTGTTCCGAGGCAAGCAGGACATCGTCATCTACAGAGTCATCTCTTTCTGAGGCTGATTGGGCCGGTCCCTCGGGTCTCCATCTTAGGAGAATCTTGATCAGATCTTGATCTTTGTACACTGCAAGTTTGGGGAACCGAATTCCTCTGACGGCTCAGCTGACAAAAGCGAGTGTGTTTTTGAAGAACCAGCGGGACTTGAAGTTCCCAGAGGAGTGGGCACTGTGCACCGATGACCCTTTCGTCCTAGACCCGCCCCGGAGTACGGGTCCGCTCCTGTGCTCAAGGCTCCTATCTTGAAAGAGTATCTTCCGAATTGAAAGAGCCTGTCTCCTCACCTGCCCATATGGATCGAGAAAATACACGGTCATTGAAACGGCCTTCAGTTACACAGTCAACCCCCAGGTTCTGCGTCACCACATGGACCTGAGTGAACTCAGAGAACCAGCGGTCATGTCTGATGGAGGAGGACAGCGCTCTCCTGACAAAGCAAATAATTGAGCTACTGCCAAAGCAATCCTCCTACACTGGATTTTACTCCAGATACTTTCTGGAACCCAAGAAGACAGGAGAGTGGAGACCTGTTCTGAATCTCAGTCTCCTCAACCAATTCATGACCAGACAGCGGTTCCGGACTACCAGCAGACTCCTGGAGTGTGAGAGTGGATGACCTCCATAGATCTTGCAGAGGCCTACTTCCACAACACGGTCTCTAGTGTCTAGTGCCTCGTTTTTTCACCAAGTGCGTGGAGGAGTGGCTCGAACCACTAAGAAGACAGGGTCTGTGGATTCTGACGTACTTGGACTACTGGTTGATTGAGTCCAAACAGGATTCATGAGCGCCCACCAGCTTAGCTTAAGGGGTGTTTCTCGTAGCTGCAGAACAAATTCAATGTCTCCGAAGGGGTTTCAGAGAGTTATCAACATTTTTATGTTTGTTGGTCTGAAAGGTACAGGTCCCGCGGACTGAAAACACGTTTTCTGCACTGTTTAATCTCTGCTCAGGGCTGTCTCAGAACATGAAAATTTCGCCTGGCACGATAGCTGAAGCGGTCATTCTAGTAGGTGCTGAACTAATTCAACATTTCTGAAGTGGTTGCAGAGTGATAACATTTTTATGTTTGCCAATTCTGAAAACCACCGTCACTCGGGTGAAAACCTGTTTTTCTGAACAGTTCACTCACTGCTCAGAATAGTGCCAGAACATGAAAATATCAGCTGCAACTGTTGGAAAAAGAGTCTTTCGAGTATATTCGGCACTAAATCCACTTTTTTGGACTATTTTCAGGGTGGAATCAACAATTTTTATTCTTCCTGGTCAGAAACCGAACCTCTCTCGGGCTGAAAACGCATTTTTGCACTGTTCACTCACTGCTCAGCGATGCCTCAGAACATGAAAATTTCACCTGACACTGTAGCAGAAGCTGTCTTTCTAGCAGCAGCAGAACTAATTCAACCTCTCTGTGTGGTTTCAGAGAGTTATCAGGATTTTAATGCTTGTTCGTCTGAAAACCACCTTTTCGTGGCCTGAATACGTGTTTTCTGCTCGGTTCACTTACTGCTTAGGCGGGACTCAGAACATGAAAATGTCACCTCAAACTATAGCAGAAGTGGTATTTCTAGTAGTTGCAGAATTTAATCACGATGTCTGAAGTGGTTTCAGAGGTAAGTACATTTTTATGTTTGTAAAAATGTAATTACCACAGTCACTTGCGCTGAAAATGCGTTTTCTGCACTGTTCACTCACTGCTAAGGACTGACTCAGAACATAAAAATTTCACCTACTACTAAAGTTGACCGGGGTCTTATTAGTAGGTGCCGATCTAATTCAACATGTTAAAATGTTGACTCGTTCCTGCCTCCTGTGACTTTCACCACTGCACTTGGGTCCTGCTCCACGTCTTGACCCGTGACAGTCAGAAGTGGTTTCAAAGATGTAACAAAATCTTTATCTTTTTCGGTGTGAAACGCAGCTTCTCTCGGGCAGAAAACGCATTTTTTGCGCTGTTCACTCACTGATCAGAAAAGCCTCGGAACTTGACAATATCACCTGCAACTATAGGCAAAACGTTTTTAGAGGGTTATCAACTATTGTATTTTTGACAGTCTGAAACCAAGCTTCTCTCAGGCTGAAAATGCATATTCTGCACTGTTCACTGACTGATCAGAATAATCTCAGAACATAAAAATATCACCTGCCTCTATTCCAGAAGGGGTCTTTCTCATAGCTGCAGAACGAATTCAACCTGTCAGAAGAGTTATCAACATTTTTATGTTTGTCGGACAAAAAAACACAATCCCTCGGGCTCAAAACGCGTTTTCTGCACTGTTCACTCACTGCTCAGCGATGCCTCAGAACATGAAAGTTTCGCCTGCAACTACAGAAAAAACACTCTTTCGACTATATTCAACACTAATCCCATACGAATAGGGCGCTGCGACTGGCCTACAAGCAGCCGTTCCACATTTCCTGCTTCCAAGCCATGGGATGAGTTTGACGAGAGCCAGGTGCTGCTATGAGGTGGATCTGGAGACTCTGTTCCCAGAGTTGGCTGAGTTCCGTGTGGTGGAGTCAAGTACGTTCCCGCTTGATCTTCTCCTGCGCCTCATGTCATCCGCCGCCGTCGTATCGAAGTTGAGCTCTCTCTCCGCCGCCAGCTCAAGAATCATCCCACTTCACTAACGGCCTGCTGGCGTTGGATGGCGAGACTACACCAAGGGCACGACCGCATGTTGTCTGACCACAACTGGAAGAAATCTGGACTATTCCCGGCGCGGTTCTTACACTCCACTGGCACTAGGACCGCACTTGGTCAGGTACGGAGCTTACTGCCTGGTGGAGGGTTTGGATTCCCACCGCGGCGTTCCCGCTCATTCAGCCGTCATGCACTATGCATGATGCGTTCGCCCCGGGAGGAGTGACCATCCCACCCATGTTTACACCGTCGGCAACCAGCTCATAGTGCTTGAGAACATCACGCGCTCTTTATGAGCTCCGTGGACAGGCTCATACATCGCAGATCCTCTCTCACTTTACCAGAGATTTTGGAGTTTCAACAGTCTGTCGGCGTGGTGCTCGTGGCGCCTCCTCCACACACAGCCACTGCCCGGGGGGGAACACCGTCACTGGTCGAAGGGGCGGGGTGACCTCAGCCGTCCAAATCATAGCTGTGCTGATCATCGCTTCTCATCTTGGAGAGACCAGTCCGCTGCTCTCACCTCTGCTCCCTCCAAAAGCGTGAAGAAAACTTTGTATCTGAAACTATGCATCTGTAACAGGTCTGAATACTGTGACCTTCTCTTCAGTTCAAACGTGAAGTCTCAATGTGGTCAGTAGAACGCCGTCTGAAACAAAATGCGGACAGAGCCACACAAAGCTTTCACATTTGTCGATGGTGAGAAAAGTGATCCAAGGGATTCTGTTTTTTCTTTGTGGTAACCCACACCACAATTAGATGTCTTTCTGAAACATCACTCCCAAACATCTCACTTTGTCATACAAGAACTGTCATACATCATGAACCACATGCATAATTTATTTTCATCTGAATGTATAACTCTGCCATTAAACCTTTTGGCTAGTGTTGGGAAATAATAAAACTTTACTTTTCATCGTTATTCACCACAAGGAAACCGAACTCCACACAACTCAATCACCCGTGCCATGTCAGCGTAGGTTGTCAGTATGAGCTTACAAGTGCCACATCCACACAGAGCGAACTCAAAGTACGAAGGAAAAACAGTATACTTAAAAACCATGTCACCATCCACACACTCAGACCCCCAATCAATCAATCCCAAGTGGAACAAGCATTATAAACAAATGGATTTGACTAACCTGAAACTAAATGAGGACAGAGTCACACTAGGCTTCCACATTTGTCGATGGTGAGAAAAGTAATAAAAAAAAGTGTCACTTCCTATTTACCCACACATCTTCAATGCCTAACCTCTGTCCTTTCCTGCCCTCTACTGACCTAATTATATACCTGCCGGTTAATCAACTCCATTAAATTATTTAATTAAAATAATTAAATGACATCTAACACATACTCTGTGACCACACATAAATGGCCGTCACACTAGAAAGGCAGTTTTTTGTCATCAAATTGTCATGTTCTGAGGCCTTCGCTGAGCAGTGACTGAACATTGCAGAAAACGCTTTTTCAGCCCGAGGGACTGTGGTTTTGAGACAGATAGACATGAAAATGTTGTAACCTCTCTGAAACCACTTCAGACAAGTTGAATTAGTTTGGCACTTACTAAAAACACTCCTTCTGCTTATATTGGCAGGTGAAATGTTTATGTTCTGAGGCATCCCTGTGCAGTGAGTGAACAGTGCATAAAACATGTTTTCAGGCTGAGAGAAGCTCGGTTTCTGACCAGGAAAAAAGAAGTTGATAACACACTGATAAACAGTTCAGAAAGGTACATTTAGTGCTGAATATACTAGAAAGAGAGTTTTTCCTATTGTTGCAGTTGAAGTTTTCATGTTCTGAGTCACGACTGAGCAGTGTTTGAACAGTGCAGTGAACGCCATTTTCAAAATATAAAATCGCTTTGAATGTGTGAGTGCTGAATATACTAGAAATAGTCTTTTTGCTATATTTACACTTGATATTTTCACTGCTCTCAGGCTATTCTGATTAGTCAGTGAAGAGTGCAGAAAATGCTTTTTCTCCCGAGGGACAGTGGTTTTCAGACCGACAATCATTAAAATGTTGATAACTCATTGAAACCACTTCAGAGAGGTTGAATTAGTTCTGCAGCTACTAGAAAGACTATAGCAGATTCTGCTATAGTATTAGTTGAAATTTTCATGTTCTGAGGCATCGCTGAGAAAAAGTCTAAAAAAAGTTCTGAAATGTACGTTTAGTGTTGAATATACTAGAAAGAGTGCCTTTCCTATAGTGGCAAGTGAAATTTTCATGTTGTGAGGCATCCCTGAGCAGTGAGTAAACAGTGCATAAAACGTGTTTTCAGCCAAAGGAATAATAGTAATAGAGATAGAAGTAAAAATGTTGATAACTCTCTTAAATCACTTTAGACAGGTTGAGTTAGTTCTGCACCTTGTCGAAATACCTTTTCTGCTATAGTGGCAGGTGAAATTTTCATCTTCTGGGGAATCGCTGAGCAGTGAGTGAACAGTGCGTAAAATGCGTTTCCGGCCAAAGAGAATGTAGGTTTCGGAACGGCAAAAATAAAATTGTTGATAACCCTCTAAAAACAGTTCAAAAATGTAGGTTTAGTGTTGAATATATTAGAAAGACTGTTTTTGCAGGTAATATTTTCAGGTTCTTAAAATATTCTGATCAGTGAGTGAACAGTGCAAGAAAACACGTTTTCAGCTCGAGAGAAGCTCGGTTTCTAAAACAGGAAAAAAAATAGTTGATAACCCCCTGAAATACAGTTCAGAAATGTAGGTTCAGTGTTTATTTTACGAGAAAGAGTGTTTCTCCTATAGCTGCTCGAGAAATTTTCATGTTATCTGGCATCCCTGAGCAGTGAGTGAACAGTGCATAAAATGCGTTTTCACCCAAAGAAAACGTGGTTTACAGACCGACAAAAATAAAAATGTTAACACTCTTAAAACACTTCAGATAGGTTGAGTTAGTTCTGCACCTTGTAGTAATACCGTTTCTGCTATAGTGGCAGGTGAAAATTTCATTTTCTGGGGCATCGCTCTGCAGTGAGTGAACAGTGCGTAAAACGCGTTTTCGTCTGAAGAGAATGTGGGTTGGGGACCGGCAAAAATAAAATTGTTGATAACCCTCTAAAAACAGTTCAGACAGCGTAGATTTCTGCTGCAACTACAAAAAAGACCCTTTCTGCTGTCGTGGGAGGTGAAAATTTAATCTTCTGAAGCTTCCCTCAGAAGTTGTGGCACAATGCAGAAAACGCGTTTTCAGTCTGAGATAAGGTGGGTTTCGGAACGCCAAACCTAAAATGTTGATAACTTTCGAAAAACACTTCAAACAGCTTAGATTTGATGTGCAACTACTAGAAAGACCCATTCTGCTATACTGGGAGGTCAAAATGTCATGTTCTGAAGATTACCTGAGACGTTATGGCACAATGCAGAAAATGCTTTTTCAGTCTGAGATAAGGTTGGTTTCGGAACGCCAAGCACCTTTATCTGCCCTTTATCTTCTCTTTATCTGCTTTCAATCGTTCCTTATTTCCATCTCTCTTTGACCGTAGTCCGAGTGTAGGAGAAATGGAAGGAATATTGAGATCAGGAGGCAAAGCCCTTGCTTCGCCTGCTGGTCTCTCCCTCTGGCCAAGAACTTGACCGTGCAGAAGAGGAGACCACATGGCGATGGATGCACCCCCACCAGGAACCTTGTGTGACCCAGCTGGATTGCTCCGTCGCTTCTCCCATCCATCAATGACTGAAGTCCGGGTGTAGCAGAGATGGGAGAACCTTTGGCTAATGTGGAGATGCGCTAGTCGGGGCTCCGCCCGTAACTCCAGGTTCGCCAGGCAGGTCAACTTGACTAGGTGGAGAGAGAATCCTCACCACATAGACTGTCCTGAGATAAACAATGCGGAGTGCAAACAGGAAAGAACTACAACGTCCAGACGCCTTAATGATTGGAGCTGGACCTTGTGTGGGGAGCAACACTGCGGATAAGTGCGCAGGAGAAGCGTCACCAAATTAGGTGAAGATTCACCGGTGGCCTGTCTCTAATCACAGAGGGGTGGCGTGCCAAGAGACCTGCTGCTATCTCCAAACGCCAGGTCTCACGCCAGTCCGGCCTACTCGATGTCTTACGGCAATGACCTCACCCCCAAGGTCGCGCAAAATGTTGTTAGTCCGAATGTAGTGAAGTTTCACGAGTAACCCTCCATACAGCGGGTATGGGTGTCCCCCTGGGGCCCTCTTGTTGCCAAACCAGGTACTTCCCTGCTCCGGCGACTACACAGGGGAACCTGACGCCATCCCACAGCCACAGCACTAGTTTGAGCCCAACGTGGAAGAACTAGGCACTAATAACCATCCATATTTGGAGGGAGAACTCGCCAGTGGAGACACGTTTGGCCCATGACAAAGCGCTGCCAAAGAGAGCGATTCTCTCATCTATTGTCCAGAGCTGCTGGAAGCACCTGTAAACAGGACAACGTGAGGCAAAGAAGAAGGTGCTCCGTCAGACAAATAGAAATCTGCAAAAGATGAGGCAGAAGCCGAGGAGGCTGCTTGGCAGGTTTCTGCCAAGGAAACTCCTCTGATGGCAGCTATGGATGTTGTCCCTTTTTACCACCTGCCAGAGCCACCCACAGCTTATCTGTTTTCCTGAAGGCTCTCACTGCAAGCGCCAGTGATTCTCATCCGGGTGGCGGGTAAGACAGAAAGCCTTCACTGAAAAATTGCTGACCTTGGCACAAAGAAATTTGTGAAAAAAGACTAATCGAGAAGGCACATAGTTCTCCAAACCCTCCTGATGGAGGCCAGGCCCAGGAGGAGAGCTGCTCCAAAGGAGCCTGATCAAGGGGCTTGAAGGGAGCTTCAGAGAGAGTATTATATACCAATTGAAGATCCCAATAGGGGCAGATGCGTCTGGAGATAGGTCTGAGTCTTCGAGATCCCTGCATAAACTGGACTAGCAACGGACAACAGTCCACACCCATTTAGCATTACATGCTTTGAGTGTTGAGGGTGATTTAGCATTTAGGACCACCTGCTAGCCTTGAAGTAGCCCCCTGCTGCAGGACTGTTTGCAGGACATGAACTGGTTGCAGCACACCCTTGTGTGAGTGTGTGTGTGAGCACAGGTGGCAGAGTTACGCAGTCCAGAACACCTCCCGGGACTCTGGAACACCTATGAGGTCATCTTGACCACAAAGCTTAAACCCCAGCCTTGCAATGTGGCCTGACCTGAGAACCATGAGCAATTACCATGGCCATCCATACCGGACGTCTGACTGGCACCGCTGGCTCCTTTGCAGACAGCCTTCAAGGAGATGCACGTTTTACTGCACTGAACCGCCTGTAATGTCACCGGCGATGTTGCTTTGGTATGACGGAAGGTGGTGTGCCCATGGTCCTGTCAATATCTCCGATGGCCAGGGCCTCACACGGGACCGGCCTATGAGAATTCTTATGCAACCGCCACGCCCAGGGTCTATCCAGCGTGAATGAATTAATGAATGGGTTGTGAAGATGTAGCATTAACAACCCCTCATACATAGAGTGTAATTTTACACTCTGGGTGGCAGGAGCTGCCGCCTCATCTTTGTCACCTTAAGCTGATATAGAAGGTGGCGTTTACAACCCCTCATATATGGTGTGTACCCTACACTGTGGATCAGCAGGAACTGCGTTGCCCTCGTTTAGCCACTCTGCGGCTGAAATAGAAAGTGGCATTAACAGTCCTCCAAACCTATAGGGAAAACATTTACTGAGCAGCTACAGTCAGGGTTCTAGTCTGAGCTGAGCAAGAAAGAGGGAGTTTATTCACAAATGAATAAACAGTCATGCAGGAATCCGGTGGATCTCGGGACGCTGCACTCTGCACAGCACTGTAATGAAGCAGATACTGGTGTCCCAGAGCCAGTGCTGTGAATGAGGGCCGAAGGTTTGCAGGGTTCGGCTGCTCCTGAAGACAGAATGACATGAGACATGAGATACTCCCTTGAAAGCAGCCACAGATGTTGCCAGGCATCTCGTCAAGTGTGCTCTCAGGGATTCCGGTGCCCGTTTTTTCGCAGTCTCATAGGCTTTCATGATGGCAATTCTAAGCCAATGTGAAAACCTGTGAGTGGACAGCACCTGCCCCTTCTTACCACCAGGGAGAGCCACCCACAGACTGTCCGTCTTTCCGAAGGTTTGGACTCGATCCAGTTAAGCTTTTAGCGCTGCTCGTATGAATGGGGAGGAGGGCAGAAAGTCTTTACTGATAAGGTGCTGACCTGTGAAGAAGAAGAGAGACATTTAGGTGCGATGGCAGGGTTGGGTCTAAGTGATACCGCCGAGTCATCGACACCAAAAGAGATGCAATCAGGGCTGATCGACAAAGAGCTACTAGCTCCTTGGAGGCCTGATCAAGTGGCTCAAAAGGGGCTTCGGAGAGTGAATTGAGTACCAGCTGCAGGTCCCAGTAATGACATAAAGGTCTTGAGGTTGGTCTAAGCCTTTTCACTCATCTCATGAAACGGCTCACTTGACGATGCTTGCCGAAGGGGTGGCCGTCCAGACCATTGTGTAGCATGGAAAGGGCTGCTACATAAACCCGTAATGTAGGGCTGCTCCGACCTTGGTTAACCAGATGCTGCAGAAACAAGAGGATGAGAGAAATAGTTGCCGATAATGGGCAGGCTGACTGGGTTCCACACCACCGGGGAAACATGTCCAATTAGCATTGTATACTCTGAGGGTTGGCAGAGCTTAAACGTTCTGAAAAGTCAATTGGACATCAGGGGGCAAGTGACTGATTGTTAACCCTGGAGAAGCCAAACCTTGCGGGGTGGTTCTAGACCTCAGGGTTCCTGATGTTTGCAGAAGCGCTGACCTCGATGGAGGGAACTCCCAGTGGCCTTTGATCCGCATATGACACATCTCCGGATACCAGCTGGAGCTGGGGCTGTTTGGATTAAGGGAAGGAGGGGGAAAGGCATACAGGAGGCCTTTTGGCCACCTTGGATGAGCCAGGGCGTCCACATCCAGTGGAAGGTCATCAGATCTACGGGGAGAGAACCAGAGAGGACATTTGAAGCTCTATCTGCTGGCAAAGACATCAGCCACTGGGTGGCCGAAAAACTCGCTGATCATGTTTGCCATCTCCTGAGATAAACTCCATTAATCTGGCAGAGCCCTCAATGAGGCTAAATGTACATCAGCCCAGAGAAAAAATCTTTGTGGCGAGGTTGTGTGACACAGACGACCTCACGCCACCGGTTGATGTAGGCCACTGTGGTGGCGCTGTCTGATCTCACCATAACGTCGTTCCCAATTAGATGGAGAGAAAGGGCCACCAACACTCTAAAACCGCCAACAGTTCCATCGGGTTCATGTGACGACCTTCGGAACTGCTCCAGATCCCGCTGACGCAGATCTGATCCAGGTGGCCTCCCCCGCCGGACAGAGATGCATCTGTAAAGACTTGTAGGAATTGTTGGATCCTGAAAAGCGCGCTGAGTCCCAGTCAGAGCACGACTTTCCTGGGGGTCATGCTGGACTCAGTCTCCGGTCAGGCCCGACACTCGAGATTTGTCTTCTGGTCTTTGGTCTGGAGTCGGGTGAGGGTGCAGACCGCGAAACCACTTCTGAAGACCTCGCATGTTGAGCAGACCAAGGCGTGGGCCCCTGCCTCAATCGCGCGATGTGGTCCAACACCAATCTGGTGTGTGCTCATGACTCCTGTTTGGACCTGGCTAGAATCAACCAGTAGTCCAAGTACGTCAGAATCCGCACACCCTGTCTCCTTAGTGGTTCGAGCCCCGCCTTCATGCACTTGGCGAAGGTGCGAGGCACAAGACACTAGAAACTGTGTTGTGGAAGTAGGCGTGTGCAAGATCTATGGAGGTCATCCACTCTCACACTCTGACGCACTCCAGGAGTCTCCTGCTGGTCCGGAACCGCTATCTGGTCATGAATTGGTTGAGGAGACTGAGGTGCAGAACATGTCTCCACTGTGTCTTTTTGGGTCCTAGAAAGTACATGGAGTAAAACCTAGCGTATCTGGATCGCTTTGCCACTCGTACAATTACTTCCTTTGACAGGAGAGCGCGGTCCTCCTCCATCAGACACGACAGCTGGTTCTCTGAGTTCACCCAGGTCCACGTGGTGTCGCAGAACCTCGGGGTTGACTGTGAATCTGAAAGACGTGTCAATGACCGAATATCTTCTCGATCCATATGGGCAGGTGAGGAGACAGGCGCTTTCAATTCAGAAGATACTCTTTCAAGACTGGCGACCTGACCACAGGAGAGGACTCCGGGTAGGGTCCAGGATGACAGGGTCGTCGGTGCACAGCGCCCACTCCTCTGGGCACTTCAAGTCCCGCTGGTTGTTCAAAAACAGACTTGCTTTTTTCAGCTGAGCCATCAGAGGAAGTAGGGCCACCAAACTTGTATTGTACCTTGATCTGACACAGCAATTCTTCTGAGATGGACACCCGAGGGACCGGCCCAATCTCAGAAAGAGATGACTAGGCAGGACGATGTCCTGCTTGCCTCTGAGAGGTTTGGAGGGCTGCAGAGAACAGAATCACAGACAGACATCGCATCAGACATCGCGTGAGGGAGCTGAGAACAGAGCAGGTCTGGCACGCAGCGCCTACTGTGAGAGCCTCTCAAGTGGTGGCTTTCACAGTCCTGTGGCGACCCCTGCTAAAAACTGGCGAGTCTGAGGAATAAGAAGAGTTAATGGCAGAATTGAAACTCCCCTGACTTTTGGCTAGAACGAAACGTGAGAGAGTGGAAAGAGTTATCTGACACCTCTGCTTCTAATTGTGGAGAAGCTAAGGAAAAACATAACTTCTTGGCTCCTGAAACCTCCCCGTCTCCTGAGACAACGTCAAACAAAAACACATTTTTGAAGCCGGAGTTCGCACTGACTGGAACCGGAGGTGAACTTGGCGGTGATAAGCCCTAATTTTGGGCAGACAGGAAACAGACCCGATACCAATGTAATGCAGCTTATTTTTTATTTTACATACAATGATTTATTTGTAGGCTTTTGGAGGGAGCGGAGGTGAGAGCAGCCGACTGGTCTCTCCAAGAGGAGCTGCGAGGATCAGTGCAGCTACGATCCAGATGGCTGGGCTCACCCCGCCCCTTCGACCAGCGACAGTGTTCCACCTGGGCGGCGGCTGTGTGTGGAGGAGGCGCCGCGAGCAGAGCACCACGCCAACGGGCTGTTGGATCTCCAAAATCTCTGGTGGAGTGAGAGAGGTTCTGCGATGGATGAGTCTGTCCATGGAGCTCATAAAGAGCGCGATGATCTTCTCAAGCGCTATGTGCTGGTTGCCGACTGCGTTGACACCATTCCACTGCGCGATGCTAGGATGGTCACTCCTCAGGGGAGAAGTCAAGCTCAAGGGGCGGGGGTATCGCGCATCGCAAATCGCGCACGACTTCTGAGTGAGAGGGAACACAGCGCCACAATTCCAAACCCTCCACCTAAGCAGTAAACTCCTTACCTGACCACGTGTAGTGCTAGTGCCACCGGAGTGTCAGAACTGCGCCGGGAATAGTCCGGATATCTTCCAGAATCAGAATCAGAATCAGAATCAGAATCAGAATGAGATTTATTGCCATGGTCAGTGGGGAGCCCACTGACTAGGAAAGTGCCTTGGAATAAAGTGCAACAAAAAACAAATAAAATAAAATAAAATAAAATAAATAGAATAACATAACAACAAGGCTGTTCACAAATTTAACAGTCTGATGGTCGAGGGGAAGAAGCTGTTCCTGTGACGGGAGTTTATGGTCGGGATGGACCGTAGCCTCCTGCCAGAGGGGAGAGGAACAAACAGTCCATGTCCAGGGTGAGAAGGGTCGGCTCTGATCCGACCTGCACGTCTCTGGGTCCTAGAGGCATACAGGTCCTGAAGAGGTGGCAGGCTGCAACCGATCACCTTCTCAGCAGAACGTACGATGCGCTGCAGTCGGCTCTTGTCCCTGGAGGTGGTGCTGTTGTACCAGACGGTGATAGAGGAGGTGAGGATGGACTGGATGATGGCCGTATAGAACTCCACCAGCAACTTCGTCGGCAGTCGTAGTTTCCGTACCTGCCTCAGAAAGAACATTCTCTGCTGGGCCTTCCTGATGAGGGACCTGATGGTTGGCTCCCATTTGAGGTCCTCATTGATGGTGGTTCCCAGGAAGTAGAAGGAGTCCACAATAGGAATAGGTAAACCAGCCAACATGAGAGGGGACCGAGAAACTGTGACTCTCCTGAAGTCTATGACCATCTCCACTGTCTTCTGGGCATTGAGCTCCAGGTTGTTGTGGCTGCACCAGGACACTAGCCGCTCCACCTCCCTCCTGTAAGCCGACTCATCTCCATCTGAGATGAGCCCAATGATGGTGGTGTCATCCGCAAACTTGATCAGCTTCATGGACTCGTGGCTGGAGGTGCAGCAGTTAGTGTACAGAGAGAAGAGCCATGGTGAGAGAACACAGCCCTGAGGAGACCCGATGTTGAGGGTCCGAGTGTCGGAGACAGTCGTCCCCAGCCTCACACGCTGACTTCGGCTGGTCAGGAAGTCTGTAATCCATCTGCAGAGGGAGTCAGGCACGTCCAGCTGGCCAAGCTTGTCTTCAAGCAGAGCTGGAAGAATTGTGTTAAAGGCAGAGCTGAAGTCCACAAACAGGATCCTGGCATAGGTTCCTGGGCAGTCCAGATGCTCCAGAACGAAATGAAGGGCCTGGTTCACTGCATCGTCCGCAGATCTGTTGGCTCTGTAGCCAAACTGCAATGAGTGCAGGTGAGAAGCAGTGATAGATTTCAGGTGGGACAGAACCAGGCGCTCAAAGGACTTCATGACCACAGACGTCAGTGCCACCGGTCTGTAGTCATTCAGTCCTGTGATCCTGGCCTTCTTGGGAACAGGGATGATAGTGGTGGACTTAAAGCAGGCAGGTACATGACAGGACACCAAGGAAGCATTGAAGATGTCCGTGAACACTGGAGCCAGCTCAGCAGCACAATGCCTCAGGATGGCAGGGGAAACTCTGTCCGGACCCGCCGCCTTCTGAAGGTTCAGCCTCCTGAACTGAGTGCGCACGTCCTGGTCCATGATGTCAAGAGAAAGAGGAAGAGGGGGGAGGTGAGGGGGTGGCTCATCAAAAGTGTCTGTGATCGACTTTGCTGTCTCAGTGACATCGTTCATCTTAGTTGTGTCACTAAGAGACAGCATAGTCCTTTGTTGTAAAGTGGAACATGGGGCTGGAGAGACCGCAGAGGTGTTGGTGCAAAAGGGCTGCTCAAAGCGACAATAGAAGTTGTTCAAGTCCTGTGCAAGAGCGAGGTTGTTCAGAGTGTGGGGGGCACGTGGCTTGTAGTTAGTGGGCACCTTGAGCCCTCTCCACACCACAGCCGAGTCATTGGCTGAGAACTGCTGCGTTAGTTTGTCAGAGTATGCGGCCTTAGCTTTCTTCAGCTCCCTCTGAAACCGATACTTCATCTCTTTGTAGCAGTTCCTGCCCCCACTCTTGCGAGCTGCCACCTTCTCCTGTCTGATCTGGTTGAGTTTAGTTGTGAACCAAGGTTTGTCATTTGCATAACTCACCTTGGTGCGGGTTGGAACTATGCACTCTTCACAGTAGCTGATCCATGAAGTCACAGTGTCTGTATACTCATCCAGATTGTTGGTGGCAGCCCTGAACACTTCCCAGTCTGTGGTCTCCATGCAAGACTGCAGCTCCTCTTTAGCTTCACTTGTCCAGATCTTCATGCTCCTCACAACAGGCTTTGCCAGCTTCAGCTTCTGCTTGTATGTAGGAACAAGATGAACCATCAAGTGTTCAGAGAGACCCAGTGCAGCTCGAGGGAGGGCGGTATAAGAGTTGCGGAGCGATGAGTAACAGTGATCCAGCACGCTCTGCTCTCTGGTGGAACATTTTACAACCTGCCTGTACCTGGGAAGCTCCTCACTCAGAGTCGCCTTGTTGAAGTCACCAAGCACAATCACAGGAGAGTCCGGGAAAGTTCGCTCCACATGCAGAAGCTGATCCGCGAGCGCACTCTGAGCCTCACGTACATTCGCGCTGGGCGGGATATATATGGGAGCCAGAGTGAATGAAGCGAACTCACGTGGGGAGTAAAACGGCTTACAGTTCACGATCAGACATTCCAGAGAGGGAGAGCAGTGCTGAAAGATCACCGTCACGTCCGTACACCAGCTCCTGAACCCGGTCCGCGCGGTGAAGCTGGAAACCCTCCAGATGAAGCGCAGTGTCCGGGATGAGATCGCTCAACCACGTCTCCGTGAAACACAAAACACAAGAGGAGGAGAAGTCTCTGTTCCGTCTCAACATCAGCGCCAGTTCATCCATCTTATTGCTGAGCGACCGGACGTTGGAGAGGATTATCCCGGGAAGCGGAGTGCGCGATCCTCTTCGACGAAGGCGAACGAGTGCACCGGCACGTTTCCCTCTCCTCCTCAGTTTCTTCCGCCCAGCCAAAAGATGAACTAACTCCGTAACTGACACCACAAATACTGGTAGTAAGTCAGACGGAGTCAGAGCCCTGATGTTCATCAACTGATCTCGTGTGTAAAAACACGCAGATGCTCCATCAAAACACAAAAATAAACAAAATAACATGCACGATAATTCCAGGTCAGCCTTCGTCGGCGCCATCTTGTCAGCATTACCTCTTACCTGCAGTTATGGGCAGACAACACGCGGTCGTGCCCTGTGTGTAGTCTCGCCATTCAACGCCAGCGGGCCGTTAGTGAAGTGGGATGATTCTTGAGATGGCGGTGGAGAGAGAGCTCAACTTCGATACGACGGGCAGCGGATGTGCTTGACTCCACCACACGGAACTCAGCTAACTCTGGGAACAGAGTCTCCAGATCAACCTCATAGCAGCGGCTGGCTCTCGTCAAACTCATCCCATGGCTTGGAAGCAGGAAATGTGGAACGGTTCAGCTGCTTGTAGGCCAGTCGCAGCGCCCTATTCGTCGAGGTTTAGTGTTGAATATACTAGAAAGAGTGTTTCTCCTATAGCTGTAGGTGAAATTCTCATATTCTAAGTCACCCCTCTAAGCAGTGAGTGAACAGCGCAGAAAACATGTTTTCAGCCGGAGGGACTGTGGTTTTCAGACCAACAAAAATAGAAATCTTGATAACTCTCTGAAACCACTTGAATTAGTTCTGAGGTTGAATTAGTCCTGCAGCTACTAGAATGAAGGCTTCTGCTGTGAAGTCAGGATAAATTTTCATGTTCTCAGGCTTCCCTGAGCAGTGACTGAACAGTACAGAATATAATATATATAATATAATAATATAGAGTTTTCAGCAAGAAAGAAAGTGGGTTTCGGACTGGCAAAAATAAAATTGTTGATTACCCTCAAAAAACACACGTTTAGTGTTGTATATACTAGAAAGAATTTTTTTCCTATAGTTGCTGGTGATATTTTCATGTTCTGAGGCACTTTTGATCAGTGAGTGAACAGTGCAGAAAAAGTTTTCAGCCTGAGTGAAGCTGGTTTTCAGACCGACTTAAATAATAAAACAATTAATATAAATAATCTTGATAACTCTCTTAAATCACTTTAGACAGGTTGAATTAGTTCTGCAACCAGTAGAAATACCTTTTCTGCTGTAGTGGCAGGTGAAATTTTAATCTTCTGAGAAATCGCTGGGCAGTGAGTGAACAGTGTGTTCACTCACTGTCACAAATGCGTTGTCAGCCAAAGAAAAAGTGGGTTTCGGACAGTCAAAGATAAAAATGTTAATAACCCTCTAAAAACAGTTCAAAATGTAGGTTTAGTGTTGAATATACTCGAAAGAGTGAAATCAGTAACAGTTGCAGGAGACATTTTTATGTTCGGAGTCTATTCTGATAAGTGAGTGCACGGTGCAGAAAACGCGTTCTCAGCCCGAGTGATTGTGGTTTTCAGACCAACAACGATAAAAATGTTGATAACTCTCTGAAACCACTCTGAGTGGTTGAATTAGTTCTGCAGCTCCAAGAAAGACGCCTTCTGCTATAGAGTCAGGTGAAATTTTCATGTTCTTTGGCATCGATGAGAGTGAACAGAGCAGAAAAAGCCTTTTCAGGCCGAGAGAAGCTCGGTTTCTGACCAGGAAAAAAAAAAAAAAAGTTGATAACCCCCTGAAATTTTGTTCAGAAATGTAGGATTCGTGTTAATTATACTAGATAGAGAGTTTTTCCTATAGTTGCAGGAGAAATTTTCATGATCTCAGGCATCCGTGAGCAGTGAGTGAACGGTGCATAAAACGCATTGTCAGCCAAAGAAAAGGTGGTTTACAGATCGTCGAAAATAAGTGTTCATAACTCTGTTAAATCACTTTAGACAGGTTGAATTAGTTCTGCACCCAGTACAAAGACCCTTTCTGCTATAGTGGCAGGTGAAATTTGCATCTTCTGAGGAACACTCTATGTATGAGGGGCTGTTAATGCTACATCTTCACAACCCATTCATTCATTCAGGCTGAATAGACCACGGGCGAGGTGTTCCGGACTGCGCTAATCTGCCACCTGTGCACACACTCACACGAGGGTGTGCTGCAACCTGTTCATGCGAGGGGTTTGTTGGTCGCAGTGTTATCCAGTTTCATATACTGCTGGTGCCTTCGCATATAATTGGAAGCGGATTAGGTGCAATAAAATGCGCATTACCTTGACGGCCATCCGGCAAAGAAGACAGCGCTGCCAGTCAGGACGCCGGTTAAGGATGGCCATGGTTTTGTCCCATGGATTCCTGGTCAGTCCGCAAAGCCATGTGCTCAAGATGACTTCATGGGTGATTCAGAATTCCAGATGGGTTCTTGACATACGGCGACCCTGCAGTTTACCAGATCATGACTACATGCTTTGGTGGTCGGCAGAAGCTAAACGGCGTTGCTCCCGTAACTAGAAGGATGATGGCATCACTAGCTATGAATGACTGGCGCGTCAGGGCCCACGGCAATCCTTCTCCCCTGAGTGTGATGACACCTCAGTCCTGCCTGACGTTTCCGTGGTCCAGAGGAGGCGCTCCGCTCGTCTTCAGATCTCAAGATTCTTCGCTTCATGTGCCAGATCCAGCTGTAATTTCACAATTGTAATTTCACAATTACAGAGTCACTGACTCACTCCTCTCTAATTTCACAATCATATTTTGCAGAGTGCCCTGGCACTTCCAGTGAAGTAGAAAGGCTGGTGTAATATTCCTTGTGACGAGTGGGGTTTGTCATAGGACATGGTGGACATGATTTGGGCCAAGTTTGGGCTCCCACTGGCGGACCTCTTTGCCAACAGTGTTTGTTGCCGGAGGGCCTCCTTCACACCTTCCCTCCACCTCGCCTCCTCCTTCAGTTGATGAGGAGGATTCAGAAGGTGAGAGTGATTCTATTGGCGGCAGATAACCCCAGCTCGATCTGGTACCCAGAGATGTCGCAGATGTGAGCCTGCAGCAGGTAGTAGAAATTATGAGGGGTCCACACCCGTTTAATGCTGAACGGGTGTGGACTGCTGTCTGTTGGGTAAACATCCACTGCTAGTCCAGTTAAAGCAGGGAGACAAGACAAAGACCCACCTCGCATCTGCCCGTATTGGGATCTTCAATTGGTATTAAGTCTGACTCTGAAGCTCTCTTGGAGCCACTTGATCAGACTCCTTTGGAGCTGGTGGCTTACAAAACAGCTCTTCTCCTGGCTCTGGCCTCCATCAGGAGGGTTTGGAGAACTATGTGCCTTCTCGATTAGTCCTGACTGTATTTCATGTATTCCTGTGAGGGCACTGAGAGCTTATCTAAATGCAGTCAAGGCCTTCAGGAAAACAGAGAAGCTGTGGGTGGCACTGGCAGGTGGTAAAATGGGGCAACATCCATAGCAGCCTTCAGAGGAGTTTCTTTGGCAGAAATCTGCCACGCTGCCTCCTGGGCTTCCGTCTCAACTTTTGCAGAATTCTATTTATCTGAAGTAGCTGCTTCTTCTTTGCCTCACTTTGTCCTGTCTTCAGGTGCTTCCAGCAGCTCTGGCCAATAAATGAGAGAATTGTTAGTGTAGTCCGGCCAGCGGGGTACACTTCTCAGGGCGTCGAGTCGGGAGCAGAAGAAACCACAGAAGTAGTGGGATACAAGCTTTGTTTTATTCCACATCAGCGTAACATAATTTCATCGCTTGACATCGCTCAGTATCAAATTGTTCAAAGTACAAACACATTAGGTAGGGGCTGGATCAAGGGCGTTCCTTGTACCAGATACACATTGTCACAAACATGCATGTCCACCTTTGGCCTCCTGGCTGAATCACAAAAACAAGAGCTTCTGGCAGCTCCAGAGAAAACATACATTCCTGTTTTCACTTCAAGGGTACCATCTCTGGCGTATTTGGAATACAGAGTGGGTGGATATCTGTTCAACATTCCATTGGTACTGAAAAACAAGTTATCATTGTAACCCTAATGACACAGGTCAAATTATTCCACAACATATCTCCCCTTTGTGGGTCTCAGACCCACACACCGAATTTAGCAAACTATCCCATTTTATTTTATTGAAGATTATTTCGTACTGTAACAGAGCAGTGACAATATACTGGATATAAGTATGTAGAAAATGTTAACTAAATGATTCATATAGCTGTAGTTAGTTCAATATGTTTACTGCTGTCTGGTTAAATAAAAATCTCAACCGCGTCGCAGGAAAATGTTAGTCAGTTCGTTTCCGGAAGCATCAAAAGTTTTCCCCAATTGTTTTTTGTTGTCACTTTTCGTCATAGGTGAAATTTTCTTTTTTTTTTTTTTTTTTTTTTTTTTAGTGAAACAATAATCAAGTAATTATACTGGCAAAGAAACATAGGATCATGATTTAAACACATTTGTCATGTAATCATAACAACACCTCATTCTTCAGTCACCTCTGGAGTATGATCAGAGTCCTCCAATTAATCAGGTGATGGCTACAGATGTGGTCTCTCAGTCACCACGAGAGCCAGTTGTTCAGCAGGCATCATGTTCAGCATCTGTGCGTTCCAAAGTCCCGTCGTGACCGCTAACTGCTTCTCAGTCATTCGCAGACACAGTTTCCTCATCATGGGTACGATGCAACATGCCAGAAGAAAAATGACGATGAGTATGATTGCAGTAGTCATCCTCACTTCTGCAAAAAATGCTCCACATTTTCTTCGGTGTCCATGTAACCAATCCCAGGCCCAACTTATAGCTCCTGCATGCTCTTTTATCTCATTTTTTGAATCTCTAAGTTTATCCATTGCAATGGCAAATGTTCCATCAGGCGCGGTGTTGTTGGAATGTAAGTGCAACACTGATCTGCAAACATGTGACACACACCAACCAATCTAACACCTGACGATTTCGTAACACCATTTTACCAGTTTCATGCAGTTGTTCTCCCAGTAGTTTAAATATTTCATAGGTATGGTTTGTGTAAATAGTAAATATAATTAATCGAATAATGTGGTTTTATTACAGAGAGGACTAGTGGTGGTCAAAACTGGACGGTCATCTTCGTTTCCTTTTTTTTGACTGTGGTGTGGTTCCAAGTTTGGCAGACAGTGTTTTACCTAGAGCTCCCTGACCTCTGACATGGATCCCACTTTTACTCCGCCTGTCCTGCACCAATACGCTTAACGTTTTGTGTTTCTGGGCATTTTTCACACAACGGGTGATCGCATCGTACTTAACTGAGTCCCTGTTATGCTCGAGTTTTTTAGCTGGAACTTAGGGTGTCACGGTCTGGACTTTGGTCGGCTGCTGCGGTCTCGCAAGCTGCGCGAGCTCGTCTCCTGGTGATAACCAAACCAGACAACTTATTATCACAGCAAGCCTTGTCATCAACATTTTGACTATCTAAATCATTGACTTCACTGCCTGTTTTATTACCTCTTTGGTTGTGATGGCCTTGGGCCTTTGTGCAATGGCTCAGATGGTACCAAGTGGCGCTGCCTTCGACTTGGACAGCTGTTGGTGTTGCTCGGACCACGGTGTATGGACCTTCACATCTCGGCTGGTGCCACTTCCTTCGGAAGACCTTGATATACTCCTGGTCGCCGGGAACCACCAAATGCCCGGCCTCACGATCGGCCTCAAGCTCCCGTTTTCTCTCCTGCAGATAGATAGTCTTATGGATAGAAGTTAGTTGCTTCGTATAACTTCTAAGTTCAGATTGTAGTTGCTCAAGTGGAGGCCCCTTGTAGGGTCCCCTCAAGTGTGGTGCCGGCATCGGCCATCCCGTCAACATCTTGTGTGGTGTCAAATGCGTGCTTTGATGAGTTTGCATGCGATAACTCATCAGTGCTAATGGTAACGCATCAACCCAGTTTAGCTTCGTGCTAGCACAGATCTTATTCAGTTTCGCTTTCAGGGTTCCATTTATCCCCTCAACCATTCCCTGACTCTGGGTGTGATAAACGGCACCCAATCGTTGTTTGATTCGAAGTTGCTGCAAGATGCCCTTCACAACCTTTTGTACAAATGCAGCACCGTTGTCTGAGCTTATTTCTGACGGAATGCCAACTCGAGGAATGATTTATCTGGTCAGGAATTTGATTACTGTTTCAGCACTCAAGTCTTTAGATGGTGCTGCTTCAACCCAGCAGCTTAACCGATCAATTACCACCAACATGTTGCGTCTCCCTTGAACCGTTTTTATCATGTCAACGTAATTGATCACAAGATGTTTAAATGGACCTTCTGGGACTGGAATATGACCTATTGGTATCTTGATGTTTTTTCGTTGTTTTCTTCACAAATCTCACATTGATTCAGCACTTCATCTGTTGTTGTCTGCAAAAATGGGGACCAATATCCCTGCTGTCTGATTTTCTTCACCACTTCCCCCCTTGCGTGCAGTGCAGATCACTGTGCACCTCCGAAATCAAGATGGTCAAAAGTGCAGTTGGAGCTACGAGCTTGCCTTCATGTGATCGCCAGAGACCCTGATTGTCCACAGTAGCTCCTTTTTGTTTCCACAAAACCTTTTCATTTTCATCTGCATTTTCTTGGATCAAGATTATGTCTTCAGGTGTGACTAAGGGTTCTAATGTCACCATAGGTGACAAAATGGCTATTTTGCATCTTGACACTTCTTTTGCTGCCTCGTCAGAGAGAAGAAGAATACACCAAAATGTCAAACCTGAAAACTGAATTGTACATTTATCAGCTGGATGATGACAAAACCTACGGAGATGGCTGTGTTATCAGTCTAACGACTGTGGTGTGCTAATAGAGGTGAAGCCAGAAAATTTTCCAAGGGCTGAAGAAGAAGAAGAAGAAGAACAACAACAACGTCAGAAGGCTGGAGCCGTGTCTAACAAACCTGATCGAATGGAGAGGAAGCCGTCCTTCGTGGCTATATGGCTGGCTAAAATCTCAGGATCAGGACGATGGTCCTTCATGGCCATCCATAAAGTATCGACAGGAGTCACGGGTGAACAAGAACAAGATTTCGTACTGGAGTATTTTAATTCTGATTGCGGTGTATTTCGTACTCTGTTAACCATACCAATGGATGCTTGGAGTAAGAAAATTCAGGAGTTTCTCCGAAAATCGACGGCCTCTTTTAGCATAGCCGCTGATGGAATGATGCCCTTGTGCCGAAAGAGGCACTGACCTTTTAGTCCTGCCCCCTTTGGACCGCCTACTCACTGATGGCTGCTATAAAGAGGATTTTTTTCAGAGCGACACCCTGCAGACGTACCTGTCGAAACAAGAGCAACTAAGACAACGATGAGGACCGAAGGGAAGAGAGGTATTGGCACTATCTTCCTCGGAGCTGCTACAGGCGGCACTGGGTACGGAATGAACAACTCCTCGACGAGCCCTCTATTTCCTGTGGTAGAACACCTAACTGGTGATGGTCATGAGTACGATGGTTCTAACAACAACACGACAGATGGAGCCTGTCCTTCAGCGACCATCAAAGACGACACAGACGACTTTGATGCAACTGAAATGGAAGATGTGGATGATGAGGAGGAACCTGTAGGGAGAGCACCAACCTCCTACCCCAAGAACGAAACTGTCGGCGTGCATCCGCCTGCTTCATCTTCAGCTTCTCAAGACCAAGAACCAGCAGCTAATGATGACACGGATGGATGGATAAGCGGTTTCTTCTTGAAAGCTTTAAAGACAGTTGTATTTCATCTACCAGGTAAAACCATGCGCAGGTATTGGAGGGAGATCTGCTACGGTTGCCAAGTAGACCATCCCAGCCAACTACAACACAGCTGCCTTGAAGAGATGGAGGATGATTTATACAGTCTTAACTTCCACCCGTTGATGAAGAGACTCTGTAACAAGAACTTTCTGTCTGCTATACAACACTACTTGACCCTGAATGACGTACAACCGGAGAAAATGAGAACCAAGGCTACGGCTGAGACAGTCTTGCTCGAAATGAGGTCTCCAAAATCAAGTGTCTGGAATGAATACATCAAACATGAGCATGAGGATCCTCTAATTGAACGTCTGGATTCAGCAAGTAGAATCTGGAATAGAACGCCGGTCCTGGTCGATGTCACAAACACGAGATTCCCTCGTATGTGATACTTTTTTTATTTTTTTTTACTCTTTTACTCTCTTTGTATAACATTACGTTTGAATCCTTACATAACCTGTGGAATAAAAAACATTAAGAAGTATATTTGGATCTCAGCTCATTCATTTCTCGTTTAACATGACGGTGAAACACATCATTAAAAGAGTTTATTACAATCCTCTTCACCCCGGGACCTCTGGAGGTGTGAGTCGCCTTCGTCCAGGGGTGCAG